>NC_141222.1:6835000-8238750 GCF_054856515.1 Filicampus tigris
TCATGTTTTCCACTGAAAAAACACATTTTTGGACCATAACGCACACCTAAATAGTTCAATTTTCTCAAAAATTGACAGCGCGCCTTGCAATCCGGAACACCGATGGATGTTGGCTGTTCAGTTGCTCGTTATTTCAAATTCCTTTCCGTTATGTTCGCGTTCTCATTCTCAGCCACATCTTATCGTGAACAGGCGTCTGTTTTTGTCATACCAGAAATAGAACTACTTCCTGCTTTCGTGTCTAAGAATCATGGGAAACGTAGTCCTACTAGCCTAATGTGAGCTATTTTTGGCGGTGACATTATGCTTGCGGTCTGCAGGACTGAAGTGATTGTAAAGTTGAATTCTGACTTTAACATTTGCATTCTCACCTGCATCTAATTGCTAAAAGGTCAAAAATTTCAAGGGGACTGAATACTTTCGCAAGTCCCTGTATAGTTTACAAATGTCTCTTGTCATGAACTATTGCCTGAGGTGTACCATCATTTTTTCATCATTTCAGTGTTCATACTTTTTTTAAAATCAAAGAACTTAGTACCCTCCTGCTGAAGCCGAACGTTGCCTGCCTACTGTACTTGACACAAAAGCACAGTAGTGGTAATCCAGGACAGACGTGATGCAACCACAAAAGCTGCAGCTAACTGTGTCATGACTAACCAACGTTGCCAACAAACCCCGATAGTTTGAGCATTTCACCAAAAAATACAAGAGGAATGTGATGCAAAACCTGCGAGACAGAATTTGCCTTTAATGGCAGCAAGACTGCGATACCTGAGAATCTAAAAAGCAAGCTAATTGTCGCGGAGTTAATTCATTCATCTCAGCCAGCTATTTGGCTAGCCGCTAACTAGCCAAATAGCTGCTAGTTAGTCCTCATTTTACGAACGAGATCTGTTCCTAAGGCGATGTAACACGAATTTCCGCGTATGTCGGATTTCACGGTTAAAGTCGAAATTTTTTACGTCAAAATGCTTTGTATAAAAATTTTAAAAAATGAAAAGAGATTAAAATAAAAAGCATAAGATGCTGTACTTAGCATTACTGCTGAAAAGTGGATGGAGAAAGGGGATCTGACGCGAGACCGACGGCTTTCTGCTGTTTTCCAGTGTCTATTCTATATAGTATTTTGCGAAGTACAGTACATGCACTGCTCATGTGTATTCATCTATAATCAACAGAAGAATTCAGTCAGCTTCTCTGCACAACAAAATCCTATCTGCAGAACACTTGGTTCATTATGTCTTTACAAAAGACTTCAACATAACTCACAGTAAATGCTGCATTTTTTTTTCACCTTTACTGAAAGTATGATAAAAGCTACTAGATAAACGACTTAAATTCCATCTTGTCAAAATGTATCACGCACTCCATCAGCCATGCACTGAAGGACATCAATGAGTACATTACTTATAAAGTATATATATGTATATAATTTAAAGGTAAAAGCGAAGTGATAAATATAACTCAAGCAGAGACTTTTATGGGTAGTAATAACTTTCTTGGAGAGTGTGCGGACATGTTTTATACCAGCCTCTGTGTCTTAGCTGGGTGTTGACACTGCTCTGCAGCATTTTGTTTTTTTTACTGACTTTTTTTAAGCCTTATAGGATGGTTGTGCAATTCCTTTTGACGTTTCAGCGAAGTATGTCTGGTCATGGACAGGTTGCGTTTGTTTTGAAAGAATCTATTCAAGATTTCCATCCAATTATTACAGCGCTGGTTGAAAATAACACTTCCAAATTGACTGCTGTGCCTCCTTTTGACCTCACCGCTTTCCTTCCTCCCTATTAACACTTTGCTCTTCTTCTCAGTCTTTAAGTTGCCATTTTCTCTTTCTCTAGATGATGGAGCCTTGCGTGTTTGGAAAAACTTTGCTGACCAGAAGAACCCGGAGATGGTGACTGCGTGGCAGGGCCTCTCTGATATGCTGCCTACGACCAGAGGTCAGCCCTCCACCAGCGCTCACAGTAAAGACTTTGATCTTACTATCATCCCACCAACCCCTCCCATTGTAGTTTAGGTTGCCACTTTGTCCGTCCTCTGACCAACATACCCATCTAATAAAAAGGTTTCACTATTACAGGGTTCCGGCGAAAAAAATATTAAAGCAGAAGTCAAACCAAACATTTTCTTGACAAAAATATGTACTCTGCGCCTTCACTGGTCTAAACACGGCAATCTGATTAATATTGTTTGTGCAGGTTTGTGGAATATGAGTTAAGCAGCGAAATCCACCCATTTTTAGCCATTTCAGGGGGCATCGCAGGTTGCACAGGGCTCAGGTAACAACCAATCATGGCTCAGCTTCAGAAAACAAGTCAGCCGTGTTTAGACTAGTCGGGCTGCATAGAACATATTATTGTAAAGAACATTTTTGGGTTGACTTCCCCTTTAAAGGGCATTGAATTCATGAATAGGCCTTCATTGGCATTAAGATGTCTTAAATCAACCTTTCCAAAGTATTGAAAAATGTCAACACGTGAAAAGTAGGCTTTTATGACTGTAAATAGTTGCTGATATCAAAATAAATTAACGTTCTTATGTAGAATTTCCCGAAACCTTCATGGTAACGTAACGCAATTATGATAGCGGAACCAGCAGTCGGGACTCTTAAGGCCAGATGTCATTTATGGACTAGCAACTTTGGACAACATGGGACATTAAGAACATCCCGAAGTTGCAATTTATTTTCAAAGGGAATTCAAATGTCTTTAAAAATCTGTAGGGAGCCGTGTATTACGATCACTGTGACATTGTGTATGCTCACCATTTGTCAGTGCTTATTAAAACACATGTACCATGTGTCTGACAACTAACTGTAGCCATGATAACCGAATAATGGATTGATTGTTCATAATGCTTTTGGTTGTAGGGAATTCCTCTGTTAAGACACATTTTATATCAGCTATATAATGCCTTGAAGAAACCGAGGCAAAATGGGGTGTGTAAAATACTTAGCTGCTAGCAACAGCGGCACCGTCCGATTACCCTCAACTATAGCCGTTGGAAATTGAGGTACGTCCAAGCAGAACTCCTCCAGGCAACATTATTTTACTCAATTTCAGAACATTCAGAGGGATTCTATTGTCTCTTGAAAGCTAACTTTTAAGAAAATAACAACTGTTAAATCTTGAGTCCTTTGACTTTAGTGTGGACTACAACTTCAACAATTCAACAAAATAACAGACTGGAATCTTTTACGGTAGTGATGTCTGACTAATTGTAGTTCAGGGGCCACATACAATCTAATTTGATGTCAAAAGTGGTCAACATCGGTAAAAATCATCATACCATAATTATAAGTACAGTATAGGGGTGGGAACGATAATCGTTTTTTCAATGCATCTGTTCGTTGTATTAAAACGATTCTGCATCGATTCACAGTTATTAATAATCGATGTTTAAAGCATAAGAGGAAAAAAAAAACAAAAAAGATGCAAGCGATTACGTGCGTTTGTACGTCAGACATCTGTGCCCAGGCTTACGTGACAAGATGGCGGGACAAACAAAACCTCACACGAGCGGCGCAATCCTCGTTAAAAGCATCGGTTTGGAGACATTTAGTTTCTTTATTCCTCCTTCTTTATTAAGTGTCAGACGTTGATAAAATATATCATTTTTGATCAAAATATTTCGGGAACCCAACAAAGATGACTCATTACCACCCAGAGTTGAGTGCTGCGACCCGTCGGAGATGATAACAGCCGACTTACTCTGTCAGGTGCTCTCGCAACTCTCCCACAAAACTCCGAAAGAGTAAGAAAAATGACCAAATCCATTGCAGAGTACATTGCATCAGATTTGCGCGGTTGTGTCCAATCGGTTGTGGAAGAAAGGGGCTTTCGCAGCCCTGTTGCAGACAGTGACGCTGTACATAAAATTCCTGTCATGCAGTAAAATAACACCAGAGCATGTAGATCACTTCTTTCCTCACACAAAAACCTAGAATATGCACACCTTCTGCAAGATTAGCAGTTTGTTTAAAGTTTAATCTGTTATTTATTGTTACAAAATATGCTGCTTTATATTTCGAATAATAAAGCTGTTCTGTTTGATGGCAATTTCTCAGGGCTTAATGTTAGTGTTAATTACACCACTCAGTAAGCTGCGGAACGAGCTCGAACTTTTATTGCTCTTAACAGAGGACATACACAGTACAGTACAGTACTTCTACCAGCCATATCGCTACAGCACCTCGCGCCTTTTTCTTTCTTCAGTCTCGTCCTCTTTTGTTTTTGTCCGCTCAGGGACATTCTTTCTCTCTGGTTCACTTAGCCAACAGTCATTTTTCACACAATGTTCAACACTGCCCTCTGCTCTAATGCACAATATCTCATCCAATATAAACTACATGTGAAATAAAGGTCAAGAATTGAAATATCATCCATCCATCCATTATCTAAACCGCTTTATCCCCACGAGGATCACGGGTGTGTTGTCTTCTAGCAGTAGGCGGCGTACACCCTGAACTGGTTGCCAGCCAATCGCAGGGCAAATTGCAATATCATTTAAAAGAAAATACACTACACCAGGTGCTACATTAGGTTAAATAAAAGCAGCGTTCATTGCTAAGTTTCACAGTAATGTCAATCAGACGATGCATATTGCACTTTAAGTATTAAAATACAGGTTACGCTAAATCAGATTAAATTTAAATATGTTTTGATTGTTTTGTTATAGGAGAAACTACAGACATTTGTTACAACAAATGCTGCCATTGGCACTTTTTGAAATTCGTGTTTACACACGTAAACAAAGTAGCCTTGCTACTTTAATAAAAGTCAAAGAGTGAACTATAAATCCTTACTCTTCCTTGAGTTATGCAATTGTTTAAAAAAAAAAGGTACCAGCGTTTTAGATTAACTATAAAATGTAAGCCATTGTAGTGATGAATCGGAATCGAATTGTAAGAATGGGAATCGGATCGAATCGTGGGCCTCTGAATCGGAATCAGATCGAATCGTGAGGTATCCATAGATTCCACTCCTAGTACAGTAACTACATGTTTTTTTCCCTTATTGTTGTAATCCAATGCAATACAATACTTAAGGATAATCTTTACCTAAAATGAATTTTCCTTTTACAAAACATTAAGAACAACCTCTGATTTATTATAAAAAACATCCATTTAATCATTTACATGTGTGAATTCTAAATGATTACAGTAATTATATAAATTTTAAGTCTCAGATATGTGGAACTTTAGAATACGGTACTATATTGCAGTTTAAAATACGATCGATTTAAGATGTAGGAATTATTTTCATTTCATTGGCAACATGCATAATAATTGTCAACACCTAAACAGATTCCTGGACTCTACAAACTGAAGTGAAAACTATAACTATATTCCACAAACGTAATATTAATCAGAATGCCTTGTTTCAACTAGTGGGCCTGCATAGAACATATTCTTGAAAAAATGTGTGGGTTGACTTCCACTTTAAAAAAAAAAAAAAAAAAAAAACATTAATAAACTGTGATAGTTTCTAGGTAAATATATCGTCTGGTTAAATATATCAAGACAGTACACTGACTAAAATGAAGTACCTATTATGAAGCCAGTCGGCTTTTCTTCCACCAGGCTTAGCAAGTTTTCTGGGGGAAACCCTGCTGTAAATGTACTGTATACGCTTTGTATATACAACGAAAATAAAATATGTGTAGATATACTGTATTCTATCCCAACGCATGACTAATAGGATCCACTAAACCAAGCTCCTGTCGCGAAGCTGTTGACAACATTTAATAGCAAGTTTTGTTAGCCATTAGCACAGCCAGGATTCCATTTCATAGAACTGTAAAGAGAACTGGCACTGCGAGATGAACCAAATGGCGTTCAGTCACAGCGGCGGCTTAAACTACCCCGAGCGACTGCAATGTCTTTTCTGTATTGTAGTGTCTGACCACACGGTCAAAGGATGACAAGGGAGGCGGTTGTCTTAATGCACACAGAATGGGTCACTGACAAGCACCGTCAACACATCGTCCAATTACAAGAGAGGACACAACCTGTACATATTGGCAGCCTCATAGACAGTCTGAAATGATCAAACTTTTAACACAACACTGTAACTTTAAAGTGGCCTTCGGACTATTTCAAATTCAAATTCATCCTGAACCCCGTTGCGTGCCGGTTACGGCCCTCGGGCCGTACGTTTGGAAAAAATTGAGGGTGTGGCTGTTGAGAGAATTTTCATGATACACATGCCGTCATTTAAACTAAAGTTTAACTGCTACAGGAAGGTTTCTGAAAGATTCTTAAAACCATTGTTCACATTTATGTTTTCATTGACGTCTCATTTCTTTTATGAATAGTTTGAACCTATATGAGATTCTTTTCTACAGACACTTAACGTTGAAGGTTTTGGGATTCAGGACTTATCAATAGTCAGTTCCATCAGTGAAATAACTCTTGAGTTACTCTCCTGGTGGCAGCTGTCATAGCCTGTGACACACATCAATGAATAATTCATCAGTCGGGAGTGACAAAGTCGGCACGCTTGTTAAACTGTCAATTATATTTTCTTTTTCTTTTTTTTTTTTTTATCAGTGATTGTTACCCTTTCACCTTCTTCTTTGGTGGTATACGGAATTTGCGTCTTTTGGAGGATTTGGTGACCCACTTAACTTGTGTGTTGACACTCCTCCAGAAGTTGGAAGCTGAGGCATTTTGCAAATATTTGCAGCAGGCTCGACCCCCACTGCGCAAACTACAGAGGCGAGAAGCCAACTTCTGCGTTTTTCTCTCCACGCCATCTAGTTTTTTATTAGCATGAGTTTCTTCATCGCAGTTTTCAAAGGCAACCAGATGAATAGTGGCAGTTTTATCAAACTACTCCTAACGTATTCAATGAAATTTGCGCAATGTACATTCTTGAAATGGTCACGTTAAGATGAGTGTGCGACGGCAGCTAGCTCCGCACCATTTGCAGAGAGTGTCCATAGAACGTGTTTTCCATAAAGGGCCCATTTGGCTAATTGGTAGTGACAAGCAAGTGACTGGCTGACAGGTTTTGTGCGCAGAGGTGTGAGCCCACTCGCTGTGTGCACATATGTGTCGGTGCCATTACGGAGCCACGTAGTGGCCAGCGCCTGCGGGGACCTGCTGCAAGGCGACGCACGAAAAACGAGCATCGCTGTGTGTGACACAAATGGCCCCGCGAGACTTGTCCTCTCCCACAGTGCACTTCGTTTTTCTCCAAGACTCCTGGAGTGCTTGTTATCTTTCTGCACGTGCAATTAGAGGCAATGTCCATGTGGGCCCCACGTTTGATGGTCACCGGAGTCCATTTTGACATTCTAATTCTCTCAGGTTTACCCCAAGAATGAAGCATGAGTCATCGGTTTTCGAGTTGTTACCTTTTCTTGGTGACAATTACATGCATTCGATTCTTTTTTTCCATGTCTTGCGTCGCTTCAAATCAATTTAATCATGCAAACCTGATTAAATATTACACAAGTCTGTCTTTGCCTTACCCAAAACTGACTCCGACACGCACAAGCGCACTCATTGGTCTGTCCACATTCATCTCATCCCTGCCCTGTAGTAACATTGCAGTGTCCTCTTTTTATTTATTGAACCTTAACTGTTGCTGTGTGGCTTATCGCAGGGGTGTCAAACTCATTATTGCCGCGGGCCACATCATAGTTTTGGTGTCCCGCGTAGGGCCGTTGCCTGTGAGCCCAAATAAATGTATGACCGCCTTCTATTAACACGTATACACAACAAATTGATGGATAACTACTTTTGAAATCACAAGCCAGTAATTAGTTTGTTCAACTATTTCTCAATTTATTTTTAAGAGGGGAGTGATAACAAATGCTTGCAATATCTCCCATGTAGCATAAAAAGTGAAGTCGATTTGTTCGCGGGCCGTGTCTGGCCCCCGGGCCTTGATATTGACACCTGCGGCTTGTCGGCATGTTGTTGTGGTGCTTTGTGTGTGTGTAATATTGTTTCACATCTTCCTTTTCGAGGGTCTGAATAAGGCTGCATGTTCCCTGCATTCATACACCTCCGCAATCTTGTAAGAGTTACATAATAATGTTTTCTTCTGTTGGCAGTATTCTGGTCATTTTTGATACCGCCTCAGACTTTCCCTCACTACCAGTCTTGCTCAGACACAAGCGGCAGCAGCACTCCACCTTGTCAGCCGTTAGCCCTGTGGTAAAACGCTTTCAATTATGTGTCTGACAGGTTTTGAGGCTAAAGACCCACATGTCACCATTTCACCAAAGAGCTAGCAGCTTAGGCCTTGTCGTAGCCGGGTTTTTTTTAACAACTGTATATTCTCCCCCCCGCCTGCGTTGGAATACACATTAACAAAACGCATGCACACGAAACCGCGGAAGTGCGTTTTCAAACGCATGCCAAGCCTCTAGGCGGCAGTAGTTAGCCAAATACTGTCCATGACGTCGCTTCTACGAAACCAAAAACACGGCGCCAAACGCGTTCGGGAGGACCGACAATAGGTCAGAATTGCTTTTAAACCTTTCAACGAGAATCCATGTTGACTCGCATGAAAACAAAGGCCTTAGGCTTTGGCCCTTAGTCCTTCTGAATGGACAGTATTTGGCTAACTACTGCCGCCTAGAGGCTTGGCATGCGTTTGAAAACGCACTTCCGTGGTTTCGTGTGGATGTGTTTTTTTTTTTATGTGTATTACAACGCAGGCGGGGGGGAGGATATACGGTTGTTAAAAAAAAAACCCGGCTACGTGTAGACAAGGCCTTAGTTCATGGGCTGGTGTGTTACGCTTCGTAATTTGGGACAATCTGTTGGGACACAGAAGCCTTGTTCATTCCTCTGCTATTTGAATGCAAATAAAGAGCACTGTGTGCACACGCAAAGGGTCCCTGCTAATTTGTTGCTTGCTCTGTTGCATATCTACCTCTCCCTGCCTTCGATCTGCTCCCCCTGCTCACAGGTCTAGCCAGAAGAGTCTCCATCTATCTTGACAGGAGTAAACAAGGCGGTGAGTGTAATCCTTCTTTTCCTCACACCCCAAACCCCCCCCCCATTTCCAAGTTGAAATGTCGAAATAAACAATCACATGCTTGACTTTGCTCTCCCACGCCACCTGTCGTAAATGTCAGGTGGTGTTCGGTCACTCTGACCTTGGATGAGACAAGTCATATGAAAGAGAACAAAAATAATACTGTATTCTGTTAAAAGTAAATGCAAACTCAACATCATTACTGCGTCTGCCAAACACATGAGACACTCTTTTGATCGCCACTGAAGTGTCAGGCAAACAACTACGCAACTCATTCCCATCATGCGTAAATGCTGAGAACTTTACAAGCTGATTTTTACTGCGATTACTCCTTGAGTCTGAATACAACAGTTCTCCCAGCCATGAATGCATTTGTACTAATAATTTCATTGTGTATGTGTGTGCATTACAATTCTTAATTACATATATATATAAATACTGTATATAAATAAATATGTATATATTTTTCTCTCTCTCTCTCTCCCTATATATATATATATATATATATATATATATATATATATATATATATATATATATTATATATATAAAATATATATATATATTATATGTATATATATATATTATATATATAAAATATATATATATATTATATATATATATAAAATATATATATATATATATATATATAGAGAGAGAGAGAGAAATAAATACATATTTGTAATTTTTTTAAAAAACGTTTTTGTGCATTTATTTATGCCAACCACATATAGTAAGGGACAAAATAAAATAAAAAATCCACTAGATGACTGAAGGTACATAATGACCCTGTATAGCCACGTTTTGTGAATCGTTTTGCTCAGTGGTGTGCCGTGATTTTTTTTTTTTGTCCGATGCGCAATGCCTCGGCTCAATAAAGGTTGGAAAACACTGAGCTAAAGTATGTTATAGTGTGCGGCTTAGCTAAAGGTTATCCGAAGGGGAGAGATGATTTACATTTGACTACCTGGCTGAACTCCACACTCTGAATGCTAATATAGACTCATAAAGAATGATTTAGTAATAACTAATTAGGGCCATAGACCTCCTTTACCCGCCACCTTCTTTACCTCAAATTACATCCCACCTGTGTGTGGTTTCATCGCTAGTCGTCGGTGTCTAATTGGAAACATGCTGCCCCACTGTGTTTTTATTGGAGCAGAGCCACCCGTTGTATGAAGCTCCAGGGATCATCGGGCTGTTAAACTCAGGAGAAACCAATGAAATTAAAGGAACGTGGTTGGTTGGTGCCAACTAAAGTGCTTGCCTGTGGACTGTGCTGCTGCTGCTTCCGCTGATTTTGCTACTGCTGCTACATTAATATGCACAAGCCGTCACTGGAACAGGAGAGAAGAGTGGTGGGCAAAAACAGATGCAAATATTTCTTAATGTGAAAGATCGAGAACATCATACGGAGTTAAGAGTTAGTTAAGCCGTTTCATGGGCCGAGATTTATAGCAAAGAGAGCTGTGTGTCATAAGGGAAATTAAACAAAAACAAAGGAATGAAGGAAAAACACTGCGGTCATTAGTCACCAACAATTGTAAGCAAGTTTTATAACCTATATTTGAATGAGACCCCAATTACTGTATAATCAGAACAATATACAGTGCTATAACCTTTAAGGAGGACACTCTATTCCGGAGACTAGTTTAAGACTTCAAAACATTTCTTCATGGTTTATAAACTGTGTTCCAAATAATTTTACATAATAAGTTAAATGAAGAGTTGTAGATCTGGGGTAGTTTTTGCATATGTTGTGTCTCCTGTCTTTTTCGATCAGACGTGCCCAAGTCTGGTCCTCGAGCCCCTCTGCAGCCTGTTTTCGATGTCTCCCTCCCGCAACACACCTGATTCAAATGATCAGCTCATCAGCAAGCTTTACAGAAGCTTGATAACGATCCTGAGACATCTAAAATAGGCTGGATTGGGCCTCTCGAGGACCAGACTTGGGCACCCCTGGTTTAGGTCACCGATAGACAGGTTTGATCATTAGTTTCCCAGCTAAGGAAAATTATTTCAAATTGTTTTTACACAATGGCTACGTTTACATGAACAAAATGTCTTTAATTCGATCAGAGTTTGGATTCAAATTGTTGATTGGTTGCACTGTTTTCATGGACACTAACAATATTGATCCGATTAGCACTTGCGTGTTCATGCATCACACTTTCGATCGGAACAAATTATTTTATCATGCGCAGGTTGACCAAATGTACCGGAAGTGGAAGAAGAAGCTGTAGCGACTCCCGTGTCAACAAAACATCGCTCTGTCTGTTTCTACTTTAAACGTTAGTGTTATGTATTGTATTTTTCCCTTTTGCGCTATGTCGAGTTCCAAATGTACCAGTTCGGTTTTATGCCCACCGTGTCTTTCATTCACTCTGCTTCATCTATCTTCCGGGAATAACAGAAACCCGTAAACTGACATCACAGACGTGCGGTAGAGACGGTTTATGAAATTTCGGAATAAGTGTTTTCATGCACCCCGATTGGATTAACAATCGACATAAACCACCTCTGTCCTTCGGAATAAAGTCTTGATCGCAATGGGTTTGATCGGGTCATTCATTATATTCCGAATGGGGTGTGTACATGAAGCGTTTTTATTCCGATCAGGAATTTAAACCAAATAAATGTGTCCATGTAAACGTAGCCATTAATTATAGTGAAACAGTTGATATACTGAATAAATAATAATATGATGGTGGGAAAACATTGAGTAGTCCATTGCCTTGCGAGTGGGATGAAAGGAAATCATTGCGCAGTGGATCAATCTATTCATGCAGGATAGGGGCCAACCCCATCGGTGAATACCAAATTTGACACTTCCCACAAAGTGATTATAATTGCTTATATTGATGGTTGAAGCCATAAATACAGTATACCGCAAACTATGATACCAAAACACAAACAACCAAAGTGCATTTCAAGCACTTAAAACATTGTTGTACCCTTAAAATACAGTACAGTACAATTCTTACAGCTAAACATTCAGATCCTACGCAACCAATAATACCTGTACATAAAGCACACGTCATAAATTCTGATGATGATGATGATGATGCGTTGCATTTAACTGCCTCACAGGGCTCCGGAGTTACACTGATGGTTCCGACGCTCCTCGGGTGGCCTGTGCTAGTCGTAAAATGCGCAGCTTGGTAACCTTCTGGGCCTACATAGCAGTTAGCGCGATATCATTTACTGGCTCAAAGCCACCAAATCCATGCAGCGACAACCTGAACTGAATGGGGGCGCTCTTGGACTTGGAGAATATTTGTGCTGCTGCCTCCTGGTAGGACCCCTGCCACTTTCTTCAGATTTTCTAGTGCTGATGTCGCCACTCCTCCGCTGGGCGTGGTCTTTGGCTCTTCGTAGGCTTCTCAGTGAGGTTTTTGTCCGGGATTGCTTGTGACTTGGCTGGTGTCGGTCATTCTGTGCCGTTAGGCATCAAATGCGGCTTAGAATGAGAGTTAAGTATGTAACTACGGCGGTCATTCGGGACACAGAGAGCCGTAGTTCCATACATAACTCGTTTTATTTTCAGGGTTGAGGTTTAGCTACCTAGCTAGCTAACCGCTCATCGCAGTTGTACCCGATAACCACTGATGTGAACAATGGCGCTCCCGTTTTTATGTAGTGGGTGTGTGATGACTCAATCCTGGGTCAAGGCACATCACTGGACCCTGTTTTAGCCACACACACCCCAAATTCAGGAAAACAGTTACATGCAATGTTGTGTTAAGTAGTTCTCAATCTTGACATGTTTTCACCGCTCATCTTCAAACGTATAATGAATTTAGAAGCAAATCACAGAAATCCCTTTCCGGTGTCTTGAAAATAAAACAGCTGTCTGTTGCTATGAGCCGGATTTAGGAGTGGTGCATTAAACAGAGCAGAATATATTTACCTGCCTTCTATGGACTGCCCCTTTTACCCTTATCCTTCCACACTTTTTTCTTTTAACTGCATCAGTAAAAGTAGGGCACCTCTTGTCTTTTGAGCTTTCCGAGTTGCACGCAGTGACCCTCTTTTCAATTGGTTTGTGCTTCCTGGTAACTTGTTCACATTGGGGCTCTGGGAATTTGCTAAATCCAGCATTAAGGGCCTATTGAGTTGGAGGACAGAGTCACTTGACTCAAATATGTCAGGAAAACACAAGAGGCAAACTTGCAAGCTTTTTATACAGAAACAAACAAGGCTACTTTTCCATTTTCGTGTGACGGACATTGTATTGTGAGACACATTATCCATTCGCATTCAAGTTTATCAAGTTGTTTATTGGATAAGAACCTGTGATTAGTAGAAGTGTGGTAACCTCTCTGTAATAAGGGTCCATGCTTGACTCTGTATGGAAGGCATTTTTTCAAAGTTAACAGCGGCAGACTATTAATTGAGTCTGACAGTTTTTGTAGTTTGTACACTGTACAAATAAAAGTATCCGGACACACTTCACAGGAGTTGGACTAGACTGGATCTTTATTCTTAATATCAAGAGCCTTTGGCCTTGCGTCCAACTTTGTGGCAACAGTTTTGCCGGTGACCTAGATAGTCTTTACTAGGAGAGCGAAAGATGTTGGAGGCACCGAGATGTGAGCAACTACAGTAAATCTGTGATCACGTGGCCCAATACTTGGGTATGTACGTTCCAAACATAAGTCATAATCAGTGTACTTTTAAACAATTATGTGTTATGACCACAAAGCCCCTCATGTTTTTCTCAGTTTTACAGCTGCAGTTTTGATCGGTAGGCCTTCCATGTTGCATTCGGCTCATTTGCTCTCGGCAGTCTCCCTTCATTCTTGCAAGCACTTAAAGAAAGGAAGAAGTCCAAAATCTTGGTGTTTTTCATAGTTGTTTTACTGTCAGATAGAAATGTCAGTACCTCAGTTACTAAAAATAACTTGCCGTATAAAAGATAGTTACTGATGCAATCAAGATGAATCAGTCGTCCCTTGGAACCCTCAAATATTACTCGGCTGGAGACTCCAATGGACATGATAACATTTCTGGGATGTTCTAAAGGGCCGATCAGTCACTTGATTGAACCCCATCAAAAACACTCTGGTGGGGTATGAATAAAGTGCCAGTCTTAGCAAACCCCAAGATGATTGCCCTTGCCAGTACCTTGCACAATTATTTTGATATTGACTATTTCTTGACCTATAAGCATTGAGGTTGCATTGTCTTAATATTGATCTCTGAATAGAATGCCAATTGTACTCAAGGAAACTGTCGAAAATAAGCGATATACCCGAGATAAGATTTAGGTATCAATTGGTTTTGAAAGGTCCCCTGAAAGTTCAGTCCTGAAGTGCTGCTGAATATTAAAGACACAGGAAGGTGTTCCTTGCTCGGAATTATCCAAATGGTTTGCCCTTTGTCCACCTTAATCGAGTCACCGAGTCTTAATGCAGGTTATTCTTCATTTCGCAGGGCCTCTGTCAACTGCGTGCGTCACTCACACCTCTTTGCCCCTCAGAATGCCAAGCCGGTCATATAAAGTCAAGATAAATGCCATGGCAGTGAAGCGTCAGAGCATGCTCATAAATAACGTCATCTCATATTAGAGGCGCATGCATGCTGGGAAAGTCCCGAGTAATCCTGGAGAAGGCTTCCTGCTGGAGCCCTGGAGGACGTTTTCAAAGCAAACAGGATGAAACGGAGAGAGGGAGCGAAGAGAAGCAGGATGGTTTAATGAGCTCCACTGTTTGGAAGAGCAAGTCCATCACCAGAGATAATGGTGCAGAATAAGAATAGAGCCGGCCGCCTTGTCCACAGAGGCAAAGAAATAGAACAAAGATATTCATGCAAAAATAATAGATAAATAGACCTTAAATTAGACATCATCTCAGCACACTGGCGCAGGAACAAGATCATCAACCACAACTGTTGTTGTCATGTCTCACCCTTATCTACAAGTTTCAACAAGGGAAAAGACTCTGCGTGTGTTACCGTTACAATTTGCGGTAGCATTATTGGGGGCAAAATGTTTGATCTTGAGCAGCGGTTTTGCTGAAAAGTCCCTAAGAGAGGATAATAAAGCTGTAAATCTGTCGCTAAAAAATCCAAACGGCGGTAGGGAGGAAACAGTGCGCACATTCTTTGTTCCCAGCTGTTTCTCAACAGCTCCAGTTTCCACATCGCTTTTGATTTTCTGCGCGAGCAACTCACTAAATTCCTGTCAGAGCCACAAGGGTGCGTTCTCTCCGAGTCAGAATTCTCATTTTAGGAGGCTGACTGATGTCCTTAATAGACAAAACTCATGGGTCCGCTTTGGCACAACGTGTTATTGAACGCTAACTCGCACAACTTTCCCGTTTAAGGTTTTGATGGAATTATGAAGTTGGACCGAAAAGCAGGGCGGGTCCGCTGTCTATGAGAGAAAGGAGGCAAAATGACTTTGATTTTGAAAAAAAATCAAAACTAAGGATGCGTGAGAATTATTATTAGTTTCTTAAATGGTTCCCAAAGTGCCTCGCCGATTGACACATGAGACAACTACAGTTTCTGTAGCTATCAAAGTTCTCAATTCAAAAATATTAGTTGTCGGTTAAATATTGCGTTTTAGGTCAAAATTAGAAACATAAAATGAAAATGTCTCAAAAAGTTGATGTGCTAGAAAAGTGAAAGGTCTTTATAAAATCAGTGTGAAAAATACATTTTGGGACACAAAGCTTTCTCTGATTAAAACGTGCTATTGACCAGTGTAATCATAGAACCTTTTGAACCTATGCACAAACAACCTATGCCAATTACAGTGAATGAAATAATGAAATACACACACAATTAAATGTTACGCGTAGCAAATTCAGACATTACAAAAAGACATGTAACCAATGGATAGGCACGTGCAAAAAACAGACCAGAAAATCTTGACATCGGTGCCTTTTTTTTTCTTTTTTTTTTTTAAACTGCTCTAAAAATGTGTGTTATCAGAATGAAATGTGCTGCTTATCAATTCCTTAAACATTCCCTACGGGATGGCATCGCCAAGCTTAATCTGTTGTTCTTATTCTGACTGCCGATAGATATGTGTAACGTATGTATCGGTATCTATCTATCGGTATCTATCTAACGGTTGTGCTCTGTTCAGTTCATTCCAGCAATATCTCGAAGATGTCATGTGCAAAAGATAACTCCACCCAAATTTGAGGTTTCATGATGGCGGTAGAATTCTGGCCCATATGAATTAACTCTACATTATCGCTCTGGAGAATTTGGAGTTGAAATCACAACATGGATGTCAACCAGCATCACTGTATTGATTTTCCTCAGCTTTTGAAGTTCCACTGTGTTGGCCGTTCTGTTTTCCACCAAATTATTCATGACCGACACCCGAGTATTTCATAAAATATTTGTGACCCTCTTTGGGGAATGACGTAACAAATGCCACTTTTATTCGGCTTATTGTAACACACAACCGGATTGGGAAAGCGCAAATGTTACTTGGATGGTTTTGGAGCTGCGTCGCAAGGCAGTGGCAGGAGAAAACCAAGATTGATGAGCAATTTGTAAAGTAAGGACTATTTCCTCCATGCAGAATGGAGTGAAGTATTTTTTACATGCTTTTTGTGTAAAGGAATCTCCTGCCCTCCATCCGTCTCACTCCAAGCAGCATTTCCTCATCACAGAGCTGCCAGCTTCAAAGGAAAACCAGAAAGCTCTCTGCTCTCTCCTCTCTTCCCGTTGCCTCGGAGTTGAACCGGCATCAAAAGTGCCCCCCATGCGGCTGCCAGTGTGTCGCTGACTGAGCGCGCTTCTGTGAGGTGTTGTTTTTTTCTCCCAACATGCAATACCCTCCCATCCCCCCACCCCCCACCCCCCACCCATGCCCTGATTACCGACGGCGTGATGCCTTAGCGGGCCGGATGACGTCACAGTGGAGGATTTGAATGTGCCTCGTGGGACCCGGGATTTCCTGACAACAAAGGCAAAGTGGAGCAGTAGAAAGACGGGCCGGCTGCGCAGAAGCTTCGCTTAAGCGAAGTCACGACTCATGAAGGAGGCGGACGCTTTGACGAGAGTGATGGAGGCCTCATTCTGTCATGTCGTGTCCTCATATTTGTGGCAAATTACAAAATGCCGACACGGGCGCGAGGCCTTGACGTGGTTACTGATTGCAGAAGAAACTGAGAGGAAATAATTCATCGGAACGAAGCATGCTTGGTTTCACCTGAGGAGACGGAAGAGTGTGGTTGCCATGGCGTCCGTGGTAAGGCAGCGAGAAGCGTGACTAAAGCACGGGGTAAAAGTACCTCCAATGGTACTTCTCCAAGATTTGTACTAACCCCAACAGCCTCTTGCTTTGTATTCGTCTTGTGCTTCACCATCGCTGTTAGAGGATCTCAAAACCGTGAGCAGGGCAGCCCAATCTGCATCAAATACTCTTTGCTTGCTACGACCGCGTCCGAGCGCAGAGCGGCGTGCCTGAATATGATTTCCGACGGGCTTATCGCAAAGTGTCATGAGACCGGTGTTTGACAGCTGTTCCTAATGGACGTGCTAGAGAGCAGGTGAGAACCGGCCGGCGTCAGGCCTCAAACCTGCTCCGACAGATTGTGGGGCCACTGGGGAGCATGCCTTTCGATTTGTTCAACAGATGCTTACCCAAGACACAGCAGTCACACTAAATGGCAAAGATGAAGCTGTCGGTCAACTTTGCTCGGAGCAAGTTGTAACGAGCGGGCCTCAGAGGGTGTTGGACGGCGCCGCTGGGCGAGCAGGCCACGTGTGACCCGTGTGGCTTTGCTGTTGTGGGCGGGCCGCTTGACTTTGCTTTTATTCGCACAGTGTGGCCAGCCGCCAGTGGTCAATGTGACAGGATGCTTGAAGAAAAATGCAAAACATGGTCATTTGGCGAAACATTTGAAGTCTCTCAATCCCTGGCAATAGTGTGTTTTTGTTTCTGTTTTGCCATCGTTCTTCACTTTCATTTGCATGAGACGGCAAGAACAGCCTGCTTCCATATGTGTTCAAAACACTCAATGCAATTTGTACTTGACATAGCGTGTGCACTCTTGAAGGAAACATTTTAAGTGTGGTAAAAGCTACCTTCTATTTGAGTTCATTTGTCTTTTCCTGTCCTACCAGTTCCAAGTTTGTGTTTTTGTGCTCCCCCCGTGACCGTCTGATGACCTCTGCAGGTGCCGGCATGGTCGTGGACTGGGAGCAAGAAACCGGTCTCCTTATGACGTCCGGAGACGTTCGAGTCATTCGAATCTGGGACACTGACAGAGAGATGAAGGTCCAGGTGCGTGGCGCTCTTATCTCTTGCTATTCGACTGGAACGGATTTCCACTCTATGGTTGACGTGACACCGTTCCAATTTGGGGGGAATCCAGCGTGGATAAATATCCGATATATTTGCCAGTGCAGATTAAACACTTGACAGAAAATTTAAATGCAGCGAAATTATGGCCCCTTACGCAAACGGTACATTGGAGGTGTGGCCATCATGAAATGAAAACATAATCGTAAGTCAAGATTTTAAAGTTAACTTTTGGACTGTTCCATGTCTTTTTTTTTTTTTTTATCTGCCCAGTGTTATTCGTCCCACCTTCACGTGTGAGAAAGAGATAACTCCCACGTGAACAGCAAAAATCTTCTCATAATTGACGAGCCTCCCACCCCAAAGCTTTATAACTGCCTGTAGATGCCACAAGATGGTGACATATAGCATCTTTTGTATGAATGGAACTCCTCAACTCACGGTCTTTATCAACACAAAGAATCCACAAGATGGCGCCAAAGTGCAGTACTACTTTTACTGCTTTGACTGAAGCACTAAAAGAATGTGATTTTTTTTTTTTTAATTTTACAGCAAATAATGGACAACAAATGGGAGGGAGGTCACTGTACTGATGCAATTCCTTAAATATGAGTGTAAAAAAAATCATTATCCCAAGTGCTGGCACGATGATTGAACTTAAAACACAAAAGAGGTTCCATAACCGGTGGCAACGATGACCTCTGTGTCAACTTGGTGGCTTTCTACTCACGTTGTCCTTTGTTGTGTTTGTGCGGCAGGACATCCCGACAGGAGCGGACAGCTGCGTGACCAGCCTGTCTTGTGATTCCCAACGCTCGCTCATCGTCGCCGGTCTGGGCGACGGGTCTGTTCGAGTCTTCGACAGGAGAATGGGTCCAAACGAATGGTAAAGTGCACTCAGTCATTTCTTTTCTTCCGGCATGAAACTTCTCACCATATTGTGAAAGTAAAGGTCAAAGAGATTATTAGCTCCCCTAATATGATTCTGCCTAAAGAATCTTCTTGGGTCCCACTTAAAGGGAGAAGCATTCCTTTAACATTGGCTTTCACTCTGTGTTATTCCTGTTAATTTATGGTTTAATTTCCTTGCTTTTTTTTTCCCTCTCTCTTTTTTTTTTTTATTGCCGTATCATTATTTAAATACATTTAGGAACACTCACAGCAGTTTAATTGTGCATTTAGTCCGACAGAGCACGCCATTATTCACTGTTCTAATCTATATTTATTATATATAGAGTGCTGTAGATCTCCCCTCAGGATTGCCACCTCTTTTAATGGACCCTGGTGACACTGAGACCCACCCCCCCCAAAGTTGGTTAAACATCATTTTCATTTCTGTCCCAAAGGGAGGGAAGAAAGCAGTTCAAACACGAAGCGCTCCATAAATCTTTTAGTGAAGATACAGTAATTGAATAGATCCCCTCAAGCAAGGACAGTAGTGGTCCACTCCATGACGCACGTCATGTCCGGAGGCATTTTGTCGACACGTTGACAGTATTTCCCCGTTTATTCAGTCAAATGTAGTTTTTCTCTCATCTGCTTCCCTACCAACCTTTTCTGCTTAATAATGGAAAGGCTAACCCAGATTTCTTCTTGTGATGCCACAGTGCCACCTGGTGGTTGTACACCGCCATTACACTTCATATCCTCCAAATGACCTGTGCGTGCTTGAGAAGGCCTTCTACCCTCACGCAGGAATTTGCGCGCCATAAAAATTGAGATTTGTTAACAGTGCATCGATGTCATTTGAAGGGGTTATTATAAAATTGTTTTCACTTGTTATTTGCATGGGGTGGTACCAAGCCCTGCTGAGGGGACTTGTGGTTGTAGAATATTTCAGATGATGCGTCCAAACTGCTCTTGACTGGTCCAGCAGTGAAATGCGAAGAGACTTATGAGCATGTATTCCACAGTCGCATCATGACCTACAGAGAGCACGGCGCCTGGGTGGTCAAAGCTCACCTGCAGAAGGAGACAGATGGACATATCATCAGCGTTAGGTACCCTTCCGGCCTTCTTCGCAGCTTGTAGCAGACACAACTCGTCCGGTTTCTTTCCCAGGCTGAACTTTTCTGTCTTTGTCCGCCAGTGTCAATGGAGACGTTCGATTCTTTGAGTCCCGCACTCCGGACTCTATTAACGTGCTGCAGACAGTGAAGGGGTTAACGGCGCTCGACATCCACCCGCAGGCTAACCTGTTCGCCTGGTGAGTTTGTCAGTCACAGGATTCTTCTTTTTTTGGGGGGGGGGGATCTGGAGTACTAGTTAGCTCTTTGGATTAACAGTCATGTGGTCTCGGGTCGGAATCCGGCTCCATCCTTGCTGTATGGCGTTTGCATGTTCTCCCCGTGCCCGCATGGGTTTTCTCTGGGCACTCCAGTTTCCTACGTTGGAATTATTTTCTGGAACGTCATAGCTCGAAATTACAATCCAGGTCACATCTGTATTGCTTGATTACGTTTTTATAGGTCAAACTTCAAAATTAAAAACGAAAATATCCCAAAAAAATGATTTGCTAGAAAATACATGTTTTAAATGAGTGTCAAAGATACATTAAGGGACAAAAGCCATCTCTGATTCAAATGTTCTGTTTGACCAACAATGTTGGTCTATCCATCCATTTTCCAAACCGCCTTTTCATTTCTCTAAAGGCCACGGAAAAGATTGCTAATAGAGCATGTTTTCAATTTGGTATGCAATGATGACAGTATAAGAGTGACATTATAGATTCACTCCTTTTTTTTTTTAAATCAGAAAGCATCAAAGGTAATATCCGATGCTGGTGTATCAGTACTGTATTATAACAGACAACAAAATGGACACTTTTCCCTGCCGTGGCTGTTTATAATCTGTCTAATACTTGGTAATCTGAATGTACTTTTTGGGGGGGCGGGGCTGAGCATGTAAACTTGGTTGTGTCTGCAACTCTGCATCTAACCAATCCCTGAGGGCCAGTGGCAATTTTGACTCATTGCTGCAAGTGACCGTGTGTGTGTGTGTGTGTGTGTGTCTGCCCTGCAGTGGCTCAATGAACCAGTTCATCGCGGTTTATAACGCCAACGGCGACGTGATCAGCAACATCAAATACTACGACGGCTTCATGGGACAAAGAATCGGGGCCATCAGCTGTTTAGCCTTCCATCCGCACTGGGTAACGTGACTCAAAGCTCATCTCCACCATTTCGTCAAAGCTGTAGTCGCTGTTGGAAATGCACACAGCAAATGTCAAGCATCTTTGAGGTCAATGATTGGATTTTGGATTTTCAATCACGCTTAGTGGCATGCCAGTGAGTAGACGTCGTACAGGACGTCGCAGTACGACGGTCGCGACAGACGCATCGAACTGGTTTGCAGCGCGGTCATCACGCGGCGCAGGACGCCGCGCACAGATGCTGCCACACAGTGTTTTTCATTGGAATCGTTTAGATTTATAGCCTGCAAGTGTTTTGAGACAAAGATTGACTGAAGTTCTGACTTCAACTGCTTTAATGTGGCTATCATGATAGATTTTGGCGTATTCCAACATACTTACACATTCAGATTGCTGCAGAAATAAAGCTCCCCTCACTCTCCGCGGACTCCGAGGGTCTTTAGAGAGGAAATCTATGCAAAATTGTTTTTTTCAAGAATATGTTCTATGCAAGCCCACTAGTTGATTCTGATAAATATTGCGTTTGTGGAATAAGAGTTAATCCACTCGTTTTTAGCCATCACTGGGAGTGGCCATTTTGTCTTCTGTTGACTGAAAAGGACATTACAACTGCTCACAACCACCAATCACGGCTCTGATTCAGAAAACAGGTCCAAGTTAACTCATATTGCACAAACGCACGAATAATCAGAATGCCGTGTTTCAACTAGTGGGCCTGCTGGGAACATAGTCTTGATAAAAAATGTTTGGGTTGACATCATTTAAGCAAACATTGATGTAGTAGTGTGCTGTGGATGTAAAAAGTTAATATGCCTTCCATATCCATAACAAAATCTCCCTAGTACAAAGGAAATGGTCTGATGAAACCAAAAGTTTAAATTTTTGTCCATGATTACAAAAGGCTTCTTATGGAAAGTCAAAATTGTGTCAGGAAAAGCCCACTAGAACATCTGAAACTGATGTGGGGATAATCAAAGACACTTTCAATGCTGTGATGACTGACGACAGCCAGCACCCCAGTTAAGACGGAGTGCACACCACACTATTTCATCTGTTCATTTTTACTTGCCCTGTCCAAAAACATTTTTGTGTTTTTCAATGTCAGCTGTGTTGTAGGTCACATTAATGGTGGGAAAAGGTTTGAAACGATCACTAAAACCTGGCATTTGAACAGGGATGTGTGTAGACCTTGTATATCCACTCACAAAAGGACAGAGACATTTGGCTTTCTGGTCAAATTTCACAAACCCTAAAAATATGCTAAAAACTTGACCGATTACCTTAATTTGACCTCCTGTAAACTTTTGAATGCACATGCCATAGCCATATTGTTGAATGTACTTGCTCTTCTCGAAGAAGGATCGGCAGAAGGCGTCTGATTTATGAATGGACCAATGTGCGTTCGGTTGAGTTGGTGTTGAAACGGTCGTCTTGACCAAATGCCAGCAAACATCGAGTGATTGCCTCCTTTCCTTTGTCTCCTTTCAGCCCCACCTGGCAGTGGGTAGCAACGATTACTACATGTCCATCTACTCAGCTGAGAAGAGGCTCAGATAACACGCCAGCATTCATCTCCAACATCCACAAGCCCCTCCCACGCCCACTTTCACTACCAAAAATCCCGCCCACTCTGACTTTAGAGACCTTTCCCAGGGTGTACATCATCTTGTACATATGCAATCCCCCCTCACCCCCCCGAATGTTCCAGTGTTGGCTGCTGACGAGCATATATTATTATTATTATTATTATTATAATTACCCTGATCCTTGTTTATTGTTGTTCTAAAGCTAATGATTGTAGACTTGGCAATGCTGAGGAGTGTGTATATTTAAATAGAAATGAAGAGAGGTTGTATTTTAAGAAGCGGTACCCGCTGATCACCGGGGCTCCTCCTGGCTTGGCGGCAAGCGTCACGACCTGACCTGAATGACCTTTGAACCCCACCTCCAGATGGAGTCTCACACAGAGAACGTCGCACGTTTGGCGCAAGAAACGTGGACTCCGGGATCCTTTCCTCCACACTTGGAAGGATGGAGATGATCAACTCATTTCTGTCCCATGTACTGTTTGCATGTGTGTGTGCGCACGTGCGTGTGTGCGTGTTCCACTGGCATATAGCGTTGCACATAAGTGATGCCCATAATGCTCAGTGTAAGAACCCCTTATCCTGAGTTTCCCCCCCGTGTGCCAATTATGGTTTTGAAGAAATGGGTTGTTTGTTTTGCTTTCTGTACATGTTGCTCAAAATAATCACGGCAAGCCTCCTTTGCCCGAAGGATGAGTCAAAGCTCCACCGAGTAACCGCAACGTCATTGAAAGAGGTTCAAAAAGCCCTTGGCGTGTTCGTTACGCTACCGATGGAGTGCTACCTGCTCCTGTCATGTGGTCGCCTGGACTGTGGATGCTTTGGACACTTTTTTTTTTTTTTTTTTTTTACACCAAGTGTTTACTTGATGATTAAGTTAACTCTCATGTTCAGGTTTAATTCCCAAACCTCACTCAGGTACCTCAACAGCCTCAGATGACTAAAGAGGACCCACATGTTTGGTATCCAAAAGATGACCAACAATGTGCCTCTTCAGGGGGGCCTCAGCTGTGCTCTCGGTTTTACTTTATTTTATCGTTTTTCCTCATTGTTTTGCAATGCTCTTTTAATTCCGCTTGTATTTTGTGTGCCTTGGTCTGGCTGAGGTAGGTGGAAAAGAAATGTGAAAGCCTTAGTTTCATACACTGTCACACACACACACACACACATTGCACTTAAATGGCTCTCCTCCTCCCAATTCCATCTTCAACTCTTCACACCAGACACGCCAAGCTGTGCGTTAGCCTGAGACGGAATGGACATGTTGACTGAAGGTGGACATGGAAGACCCTATCAGCCAATGAGCGCGTTGTCTCTGCGCTTTAGCGTCTCACACACTCGCACTCAGCCACTGTTGTTTTGGCACGGGACCTTTGCTCGCAACGTCCTTGCATCAACTTTTAAGATTTTAGTCCAGAAACCAAGAGACTTCAAGTAGTGTGAAAGGAACAGTGAAAGCAATCAGGTTTGTCCCTGTGACTTCTGCCTGTGTTGTTGTCTGGTTTATGAAACAGGAGGTGAAATAAACCAAATACAACATTGGATGTTGCTGTCTTGCTGGCTGCACAAAATAATATTTTGCATGTGAAACACTCACACTTCAAAAAGTCAAAGTTTTAGGTAGTAACACACCAACCACACACATTATGACCACTTGCACTAATGACAGTAACAATGTTTAACAATAATGTCGTTTCCCCACTGGCGTTAATTTGCATCATGAGAGCAATGACAAATAGTTTTCGTTACCTCGGTTACACCAGTCCAAAATACCAGGAACAGCTTTCTAAGCACAGTGCCTCCAAAACAGTATTTGCCCTCTTCTTAAATTCTTTCCCAGTTTCCCTATTTTAAGGTGGATGTAAATATCAGACAGACAACACAAGTAAATGTAAAATGGTGCTTTTCATCAATGAATGAAAACGGATATTCAGAGATGAATTGCCCTGTGTGAAAAAAATATTTGCCTGCCTTGTTAACGCATGAACTGTGATAATCACATTTTAGGGGAATCTGAGTTCATTTTCACTGACCACATCTAAGGCGGATTCCCTCCAGACGTGTTCAATCACAAAATCGCTTAAATAGAACCTTTCTCACACAATGAAGTCAGCCAAAAGATCTCAAAAAGCAACAACAAAATGCCATGATCAGACCAGACCAGAAATAAATGAATTGATATCTATAAGTTTGGAAAGGGTTACAAAGTTATTCCGAAAGCTTTATTACGCCAGCCAACCTCGCTAAGAGCCATTGTCCACAAATTGAGAAGGGTCATTCCAGAATTGGAGGACCTTTAGGCTTTGAAATTCTTGGGAAAATAAAACATTCACTGTTCTGATTTTCTGCTACATAGTCATCAATAATGATGATAAAAAGTTTCCGTTAAGGTCGATGTTCGTGACTCAATGACGAAGAGACTGGACTGGGTAAAAATGGCATCAATGGTACAGTTCCAAGACCATAAAGGCTCGCGCCACTGTCACAAAACACATTTGAAAGATTCCCAACACTTTCGGGAGAATATTCTACGGAGTGACAAAAACCTCTCTGACACTTTAATTAGCATTATTACCTTTGCAAAGGGTTAGTTCATTAATAATGAATAGAATTGTTGCTAGTATTCATCCATCCATTTTTAGGGCAGAATTCCCTGAAAGTTTTAGATTGAGGTTAAAATTGGACAATAAAGCTTGAATGAGGTTTGACAACAAATCTCTACAGACAAATCCTTATTTTTTTTAAACTGTTTTGTCTTGAAATGCCATTAAATGCATTTTTTTTTTTCAGGGTTAAAAAATATGAACTTCAGTGTCTTGGTTTCAGTCGCCCACTAAAATACATTTAAATAAATAATGTGCACCACCCATGTAAAAATATCTGTCTAATTTAACCACTTACTATACACATTGTAATGATCAGAGCATTGTGGGACATGGCTAAATCAGTTACGTACATCCAGCCAGCCGTCCATTCTCTGTAGCGCTTAATCCTTAGGGTCACCGGGTCATGTTAATCCCATGAAAAAAATAAAATTGCGTAAAATGAAGGAAACACATTTTGCATTGTACTGGTATTCGTGTAAATGTTTGGCCACTTGTTGGACCCCAGAGGTTCATTATTCTGCTCCATTGTCAAGACCTCTGAGTAATTCTGATGAGGGCACCTAAAGACTGAATTCCTTCCAATAACAATTGCTTCGACATTTTCCATCATGTCGCTTTGAACTTTGCTTTATCTTAAAAAAAAAAAAAAAAAAAAAGATGACATCGTTTGGGAAATGATGCATATTAAATCAGTCGTCATCCCTCAAATGTGCATGTCCAGTCACTCATACAATATAGACTTTCGAAGGGTTTGAACTGATATCGTCGTATGTTCCCCATAGGCCGGAAAAAACTCGAGGCGCTGCTCCCGGATTCCAAGATCGGACTACGGTCTTGGCCACTTGCCTACGCGTGGATTTATGCCAATAAGAAAATTCAGTAGCTCATCAAGAATGTCTCCATGTGTGACTTTTTGTTGTTCTTTTTACCTGTTCCAAGCCTCTCAGTCAATCAAAGAGGTCAAAGGCCTGACTCCTGCTCTTAAAATGCTCAAACGTTATTATGACTGTCATTCAACACACACACACACGCACACATACGCAGATCTATGAACAAGTCCAGAGAACATTCCACAGCAGCACAAAGTGAGCCAGCGTGGACATCCTGAGGAAACAACATTGGCTTCCTGTCAAATTAAGCCAAGCCGCTGGCTGCTGGGGACGATAACCGCTTGTTGGCCGAGGTGGAGCGCCACCTTCGTGCCGCCCCGCCCACCCAGCGCATGCCAGCACCCATCCAGGCCATTCGGGTCCAGGACCATCAACCGCAGCGGGATCACTCAAGAGCTCCTCGGACGCGATGGGCCGCTTTCTGCTTCTGTTAAGCTGCACGCTGGTATCCAACTGTAAGCTTTTGTTATCTCTTTGGAATTCTTCTTGAAGGAGCAAGTTCATTGACTGATCTCTAACCAGGTGCTTTTTGTTGTTGTTCCAAGACCTCCATCCGTGGAGAGGGGCCCACGCGCAATCCAGTAAGTACATGATCTGCGTATCGGTCTCGTGGAATATGAAAAGACAAATAGAAAGTATTTGAGACATAATCTTGGGCTAACATTTGAATCACAATCACTTTCTAGAGATTTGCATATCTGCCACAGAATTGACCCCAAGGTTAATAAATCTTAATTAGCGTTTCAATTACAAGCAAAGGCGAGACTAATGTAGCCTCTTTTTTTTTTTCTTTTTCTTTTTTTTTATACTAAACATGTCATGGAGGTCTTTGGTCGTCCACAAAGTGAGAAAAAGCTTCAATGTGAGTTAGTGGAAAACTTTGTTATCGCAGCTTTGTCTTTCGTGTGTGTCCTGGTGGAAAAGTTGACCAGAAGAGTCTCTGGGAAGGCGTCAGCCGGCATTGTCGCACGCGCTTTGCTCACTCGCCGATGGAACGTTTGACTCGGTCGTCATCGGGTGACGCGCTTCTCGCATGCCAGCTTTCATCAGGGCCTGCTGTGAACGATGCCCACTAACGGGCAGCTTCGTTCTGCCCTGAGATGATGTGATTCTATATCAGGGGTCACCAACATGGTGCCTGTGGTAGCAATGTTGTAAAAGTGATCATTTGAAAATATAATCACTAGCAGAGATTTATAGAAATAAAGTGTTGCATATGATATATATATCATGTATATATATGTATATATATATATATATATATATTAAGTATTAAGTATTTTACCTATAAAGTTCATTAGATTGCTTTGGTCTAAATGATGCTGTAAATTACCAGCATCATTTAGAACGGTGCAAAAGATTGCGTTTGCTAAATGTCTGATCTGAAACGTTTGAAAACAGCAAATATTTTCTATTAATATCTGTAACAAAACGCAATGATAACCGCTATCATGTTTTGGAACCCCACCCCGCAGTGTTCACTATAAGGGGCATCAGCATCTCTCTTGAGCCCGGGCCCGATGTGATGCGGGGCACCAATGTGACTGTGCGCTGTCAGGCTTTGGTCAGCAGCTCAGGCACGGGGACGCTCAGTCGCGGGTACACAATCTACAAGGACGGCGTCACTGTGTACACAAAGTCCACCGGCAGCTCCGGCGACCTCCTGTACCGCCTGCCTGACGCCCGAGTGTCCAACACGGGCAAATACAAGTGTATGATCAACATCGAAGGAAAGAAGCTGACCAGCGAGGCCGAGAAACTCACAGTCGCTGGTAAGTGCGGCAGAACACAAACAACTGCTTTTTTTCCCGGTCTCATTCTGACCCAGGCAGTTTTTTCTTTCTTTCCGATATGTCTTGGTGGAGCTTTGATGCAAAGCAACCGTTGCTTGCCTCCTACGGTGTAGTTTCGGAGTAGTTTCCTTAGTGCGGTGCTTCTCAAATAGTGGGGCGGGAACCCCTGGGGGGGAGCGGTGCGATGCTCGGGAGGGCACGTGTGACCCTTGGGGAATATTCTTTTTTTCCGCCATACTACAATAAATCTAAATTCTTAATAAGATTATTCTTGTAAATTGAACTATATCTCTTTCTTTTTGTTTTCTTTAAGTTAACAAGGATACGATGTTATGCAGAGGTGTAGCTATAGCTATTTCATAGACAAATGCTATTATTTATAGTTGCGGCAGAGAGTGGGTGGCGGGGTGGGGGGCGCGAATTGTTTTCTTCTTGCTAAGGGGGGCGTAACAGAAAATAATTGAGAAGCACTGACTTAGTGCAAGGGGCACAGTACCTTCAGCCCCTTGTTTTTCATAGTTGACAATACATGCCACTTTTGTCATTGGACTGTGGGTCAGTTATAATTGAGTGTTGAGCAACAAGTGGCTGTTAACATGTGATGTCAACCAAGATTCCGAGCACTTTTGCTGATTAATCTGGTAGATGATTGTAATATCAAATGAAATAATGTTGGCTAAAAGCAGCACGACTTCCTGACAGTCAAGAGGTTGTGGATTTAAATCTCAGCTCAGACCTTCCTGCGTGCAGTTTGCAGGCGTGGGTTTTCTCTGGCTTCTCTCGCCTTCCCACAGCTTCCTCCCACATTACAAAGACGCGCATCTTAGGTTAGTCCAACGCTAGTCGGAATTGCGTCAATGTGAGTTGGTTGATTGCCGATATGCACCATGTGATTGGCTGCCCACCAGTCCAGGAGGATGTACCCCACCTCTGGCCCAAAGGATACCAACTTATTCGTGAGGACAAGCACGATAGAAAATGGATGGATGGTCATGTGATGCTAATCATATAAATGATAATATAATTTTTAAAAACCCATCAGGGAGTAGGAGAAAGTATCGTTACTGACGTTTTCCTATATCCTATGTACCTGTATACCTCAGGATTTGTTTTCATGAATGAAATCAGAGTTTAGTACTATAACTTCATGCTTCAGTAGAAACACAGATACTGGTGGAGCTTAAGTATACAAATACAAACCACAAAAAAGGCCACCCTAAAAGCAACTGAAAAATTCCACATTTTGTATTTTTTCAGATGAGACAGAACAGTTTTTGAACACCAGATGCTTAGCCTGGCAAAAGATAACGGATTGACCACAAGTCATTCATGGAGCTGACGTCATACAATTCTCTTAACTAAGGCCATGGATGGGAAATGTCTTGTTTCTTCAAATCTTGTGTGTCATTGCCATTAATATTGCCTGGTTTGTGTCATTGCCATTAATATTGTCTGGTTGACGCTTTTCCATGTTGTCACTGTTCCTGTTTTTTAGTCCCCACAATTAATCAATCAAAATCTCAACAGTAGCTAACTCCATCCATCACTCTGCCATGTACACTATTAGGGGTGAAGCAAAAAATGATTTGCGTTGTTTTATTTAAATGATGCGAGTGTATCAAATCCAACGCTTTATGTGGTTTATGTGTATATATATATATATATATATATATATATATGGATGTGTGTATATAAGTACGGATACATACGTATATATGTTATACAAACAGTATGTAAATATATATGTATAGATTTATATATGTATATATTTATATATATACATACATATATATATATATATATATACGTACATATATACACACATCCATATACGTATATATAGACTAGAATGTTATTGTTGTTATAGCTGTTCTAATTATTATTACATATTCACAGATATCTGTTATCAAATGTAGGGATAAAAAGGTTTTGCTTGATCATCGAACCACTCAATCAAAGTATATACCTGAAAAATCCACTGAAGTACAATAAGCCACCACGGAATAAAATATATAAACACCGCTGGGTATATTTACTCTCACTCCAGGCTTGTCTGCACCCCTGCTTCATTTGAACAATGCTGTTGTCAGTGAGGGGGAGGAGCTAACAGCCAGGTGCACAGCGCCAGGAGAAACGGGTTCCATCATTTTCTACTTCTACGATGATGCCAAGGAGATCCTAGAGGACAGGGTCAACTCCAACCTGTCTGAAGTCAAGCTTCGCTTCAACAACGTTGGCATCCACAAGATGAACTGTTTCTACACCGTTCTGGTGACACCGTTCTTCTTCAAGTCGAACAAAAGCAACACTGTCACCGTTTCGGTCAAAGGTACTGCAAACGTTGGAATTCATTCACGTTTCTAAACGGCACGGCTTTCTTCTTACTGGTTGGTCTTCTTTCCGCAGAGCTTTCCATTACACCAGTTTTGGACATTTTCCCTTACAGCAACATCTACGAAGGAGACAGACTTGACATTACGTGCACCGTGAGGAGCCTCATGGCCGACACGCATAGAAACGTTCACCTCTACCTGAGCCGTGGGACCCAGCTTCTCAGCAGGGGGGACACCAATGTCAACCACAGCATGATGGCGTTGGCCAAGGACTCCGAGGAGTTCGAGTGCAGACTGGAGATGGGAAATGTTGTGAAAGTTGATTCGAGAAAGATTTCGGTGACTGGTAAGTACCCTTTTATATTTTAGAGTTCACAGTATGATGTAGAATAAATGAAATAGCGGTTAGAGCAGACCTGGGCAAAGAACGGTCCCGGGGCCACATCTCTGACCGGACCTCACACTGACCATGAAGTCAAAGTCAAACAAATAATATGTGGTTTGTTTTTATTTTATGTGCACATATATGGACGCTGGGACGAGCAAGGTAGCAGGCAAGAGCTATGAATTGTATCTGCAGTGTTGCCATTGTTTTATTTCCTGCACAGGGAGGGGCCAAGACGATTTGGCCTGATAACACTGTACGCAAATCTACAGTTTCATTGGGTGTATCATAAATGCATCATGAAATATCATTGTCAATAAAATTGCACTTCCCACTTGGTATATATTTGGGAGTCCGAACTAGGAATTGCTAATATGACTCGGTGTTTGGTGCACAAAATTCATGTTTTTAAAAAATATACTTTTATAGCGGAAATGTGTCATTTTAATGGGATCTCTCATAATTTGAGTTTTTTGTTTTTTTTATTTGTATTTTCTAATTCAAACAATACAAACCATTGCTACACATGTAGCTATTTATTGAAATAAGACGCGCATAAGCACAAACAACAGTCAGGACCCGTCCCCCCACCCTAAGGCAGAGGGAGGCTACACTCTCGTCCACCGGAGTGAACCCCAATCTACAGGCGCTACCTTGCCACCCAGGAGTGGTGGAGGATTTACGACGAAAACGTCAATTAAAAACAGACAAGCTGTAATCAATTGAATACACTCCAAAGACAAAACCTTTAATGTTCAAATTGATGAATATTATTTTGTTTTGGGATTTTTTTGCCAAAATTCTTTCAATTCAAATTGAATGCCTGCTACACATTCCCAAAAAAGCTGGGACATGGGGCGTGTTTGCCACTGGGCTACCTGACCTATCCTTTTAACAACACCCGACAAGAATTTTGAAACTGAGGACACTCATTTTTTCTAAGCTTTATCAGTGGAATTATTTTCCCCTTCTTGTTTGACGTACAGTTTCAGTTGCTCAACAGCCCGCGGTGTCCCTTGTCGTATTTTGTGCTTCATAATGTGCCCCGCATTTTAAATGGGAGATAGGTGTGGACAGTGGTAGGCCGCTCGTGTACTCATATTCTTTGCCATACTTGTAACATGTGCAGAATGTGGCGTGGCATTGTCTTGCTGAAATAAGCAGGGACATCGCTGAAAAAGACATTGCTTGGATGGCGGCATATGTTACTCCAAAACCTGTGTGTACATTTCAGAATGAATGGTGCCTTCACAGTCATGCTAGTTATTCATGCCATTGGCACGAACAGCCCACACCTCTCCCATACCGTCACAGATCCTGGATTTGGAATTTTGGAGTTTGTAAATGATGCGATGCAGACAAACTAGACGGGCCGTGTCAGTTGTTCATGTTATTAAATAAAAGGACAGCGGGCAGCAAATGGCCCCCTGCCATAGTTTGGACACCGCTTTGCTCCAAATCATCCATAGGTCTAAATGTGAGTGTGTATGTTTTTTTTTGTTGTTTTTTTTTGTCGTGTCCGGCAACTGGCTGGTATTCTGCCTGTCGCCCAAAGGCAGCTTGGATAGGCTTGAGCTCACCCGCAACCCAACATGAAGGCAACCACTATAGGAAATGGATGGATGTTAATGCATGATATTTTTGACTATATCCGCAGAGCTGTTTTCAGTGCCCACTCTCACCATGTCCCCAAGAGAAGTCTTTCAGAAGGAATACATGACTCTGAGCTGTAAAAGTGACAGCTTCGCTTCAGAGAGGCTCCACAGGGACCAGTTGACTTACAGTTTGGATCCGCCAGAAAATCTCCTGACTCCAAAGAGCGCCGGTGTGTTTTTTGGCAAAGCTTTGCTCAACGATTTCAACTACACCTGTATCGCTCAAGCCAAGGGCATCAAGAAATACAGCAGACCTTTGACTGTCCGTCCTAAAGGTGAGCCTGCATGCTTCTGTCACCATATATCGCAGCACTTCACATATTCAGGTTCATAATCTACTGGGATACAAATCAAAGCTGTATCAAAAATTCTGACTTTGAAAATACAAAGTACAACAATTCTTAGCATTAATGGCACTGTCAGAGAGCTATTCATTTAACGACACACGCGTTATTGCGGTTGTGTTTTGCAGTTGTGTTGTTCGACAACGCGAGATATTTCAGTATTTTAGTCTCGCAACCAATTGAACCCCCAATTGACCAAACACCCACCCCCCCGCCGCCCGCCCATCCCATATAATAAAAAAACATGTTATCAGTTACATTCTTTGTTAAATTTTGATTGAACAATTTCCTATTGGGCAATTTCAGGAAAACATTTTTAAAGTTTGTTCTTGCTGTGGTTGTCCATTTTAGTAACTGTATCAACGCCAAGGATCTCAGTGGTTGGCAGGGCGGTGCTGGGGCGTCCCTTTAAGATCCTGTGTCAGTCGAACATGGGCAGCCTGCCCATAAACTACACTTTGCTGAAAGACTACGACCAGCTGAGCACGGCCAGTGTCAAAATGCCTTTTGAGCAGGCTCTGTTCACCGTCACAATCCAGCAACCTGGAGAAATAAACACGTTCATGTGTGAGGCCAAGAACAGTCAGAAGGAAGCACCGCTCAGCAAAAGACTGGAGGCTAATGTTGTTGGTAAATATTTGACACAGCAAGTATGTTTTATGTTTACTATACAGTGAACCCTTGCACATCCGCAGCATTTGGAAATTCGCAGATTCGCAGATTCTCTGAAAAACTCAATTCGCAGTTTTGTGCTCAGGCCAAAGCCGTGTCTTCCATAAAATTGCAAAAATCCCCAGCATGCTACATTTTGGGCTTGAACGCGTTGATTGCCTTGAACCTTGTTTTTTCCAGCTCATTTTTGAAATGGCATGCTTGAATAAACGCGAGAGGCCTGACCACAAGCCCATCAAACGGCCCTCTTCTGCCTTTTTCTCCACAGTGCCTCTGTCTAATCCGACGCTCACGGTCATCCCCGTCTTGCCGGAAATTGCAGAGGGAGATAATCTGTTCCTGATCTGTGGTGTGAAAGGCACCCCGCCTGTCACCTTTAAGTGGTATCGAGATGACAACAACAACCCGGTCTCCACCACCACCTCAGACAAGAACAACACCAACTACCATATTCAAGCTGTGTCCAAAGATGACAGTGGCACCTACTACTGTGAGGCTATCAATCACGCCAACAATGTCGTCCGCAGCGCACCGGTCACCATAGAAGGTGAGGCCGATGTTTATTCACATACTGGATCATTACTGTAGCTCATAGAAATATTGGTCCACCTCACCGTTCTGAGGGTGAAGGGATCAATTGTGTGCTCTAGTAGTTCTGTGCCGAGTTTACATGTTGTCCCCATGTTTGCATGGACTTTGTCCAGGTACCATGTCTTCTTGCCAAATTACCAAAATATGCATGGTAGGTAAACTGAAGACTCTAAATTGTCCTTAGGTGTGTCCTTCGTATGAGTGTGAATAGTTGCTTGTCTACAGGAACCTGTTTATGTGCACTGCAACTGGCTGATCAACAGTAATAGGTTCCACTCAATACATTCGGTTGCTTGTCTGTTGTTCCTGTGGCCTTCATGTTTGTATTCAGTAAACAAAAAGCATTTTCTGTTGTTTTGGAATCAGGCCGTTGTAGAGTTTTACATTTGTTTGTATTCAAAATGTCTTAAATCGCTTTCACGGTATGTTTACATTCAGTATGAAAGTCTACACTTCAAACACGTTATTCATTTCAAATCCGTCGTAGTGGTGAATAACGGCCAAAAACTAAAAAACGCTTTCACTGTCCAAATACGTCTACTGTAGTGGCTGCAGAAAAAGCGAGAATATAAAAGTAAATGTTATGAAAGTAGCCAGTGAGTCACAAAGTATCTCCACACTCCACACAATATACTAAACATCCAAGCAATCCTTCAAAACTCCAGGAAATAAAGAACTGACAATCATACTGGACATGTTCCTGGAAGGTATTAGTTCACATGATGCCATTTCTGTCATCTATTCTCATCCATCAGGTCACTGACAGTGTCGTGGTTCACTAACCTAACTTCCTTGCAGGCAGCATGGCTTCAGTTCCCACTCAGTAATGGTGTGAATGCTCGTGCGAAAGGTTATCCGTCTCTGTGAGTGGCCGCCTGTCTAGGCTGTAGTTTAATTTTCTGAACAGGGTGACCACCATTCCCCCCCAAAAATGAAGATTTACTGTAAACATACTATGCCAGCATGAGTTTGATCATGACTGAAACTCACTGGTGCACATTGTAATTTTCTTCAAAGCCTATTCAAGTTTTGGTCGTGTGCATTATAGTCGGTGGCGAGCGGTCAGGGTCAGCAAGATCTTTTCTCTGGCACTTAAACGCTATCAGAAGCACTCGCCTACATTTACAAACTAAATTTGTTTCATGAAATTATATTACTTTTTTCCTCACCAATCAATTTGCTTCATTTCAAATCATTTCTTTTGGCTCCACTGCTTCCAGTACATGAGGATGTTATCTTTTTTTTTGCCCAATCAAATTTCAGCCTCATTTTGTCGTGCGCAGCCATGTGAATATAATCTGCACAGAATCAGTAGTTCAGTAGTGCAGGCCCACGCAGCATAAACAATATTAGCAATGAGATCGTTTCTTTGACCAATACAATTTCAAATTCATCCTCACAGACTGACTGCTCGACCTCGATAACGTCAGCATTTTCTTCTTGTCAACACGCGAGTGGTTGGACCCCGAAGCAAACACAACAGACTTGAGCGGGTTTACAGAATTTATTTAACGGAAACATGAAACAAACAACTCAACAAAAAGCGACTTGATAAATAAGGTCGACGTGAGAAATGAATAATCGTACCAAATAACGAAGGTAGATAGAAAGCACAGAACAAACAAGAAAAACAACCTTTGAAAGGCATAGAAACCAAACAGAAATAAACAATACTAATTACAAAACAGCAAAACAGGTGACTACGAGCAGAACGGAATACTAATATTAATTAAAGCACAAGATGGAATAAACAGACAGGCACCATCAACTAGCAATAGGTACTTTCTTCACCCAGTTTCTCTGCTGATGATCATCGCCTGCAGGTGTGGCATGGGAAACCAATGCCCACCCGGGAAGCTGTAACAGAGGAAAATTCAACACAGGAACAAGCAAATAAAATAGGTTGTAACTTTCGATTGGTTGGTCAGAGCTAAACTTGCCACTGCCACCTACGATGAGCGAGAAATCAGCGGCATCTGAGATGAATATGATGTAAAAAAATGTTGAAAGTTTTTGTTTCATCCATCCATTATCTCCCGCTTATCCGAAGTCGGCTCGCGGAGGCAGCAGCTTCAGCAGGGAAGCCCAGACTTCCCTCTCCCCAACAACATCTTCCAGCTCTTCCGGAAGGATCCCAAGGCGTTCCCAGGCAAGCCGGGAGACATAGTCTCTCCAGCGTGTTCTGGGTCGTCCTCGGGGTCTCCTGCCGGTGGGATATGCCCGGAACACCTCACCAGGGAGGCGTCCCGGGGGCATACTAATCAGATGCCCGAGCCACCTCAACTGGCTCCTCTCAACGCGGAGGAGCAGCGGCTCGACTCTGAGTCCCTCCCGGATGGCCGAACTTCTCACCCTATCTCTAAGGGAGAGCCCGGACACCCTGCGAAGGAAACCCATTTCGGCCGCTTGTATCCGAGATCTTGTTCTTTTGGTCATGACCCACAGCTCATGACCATAGGCGAGAGTAGGAACGTAGATCGACCGGTAAATTGAGAGCTTCGCTTTTCGGCTGAGCTCCTTCTTCACCGCGACAGACCGATACAGGCTCCGCATCACAGCAGACGCTGCACCGATCCGCCTGTCGATCTCCCGTTCCATCTTACCCTCACTTTTGAACAAGACCCCAAGATACTTGAACTCCTCCACTTGGGGCAGAATCCCATCCCCGACCCGGAGAGGGCACGTCACCCTTTTCCGACTGAGGACCATGGTCTCAGATTTGGAGGTGCTGATTTTCATTCCGACCGTTTCACACTCGGCTGCGAACCGCTCCGGCGAGAGTTGGAGCTCGCGGCTTGAAGAAGCCAACAGTACCACATCATCTGCAAAAAGCAGAGATGCAATACTGAGGCCACCAAACCAAACTAAGTTTTTGTTCCATTATTTGATAAATGGCGGCACGGTGATCGACTGGTTAGCACGTCCGCCTCACAGTTCAGAGGTCGCGGGTTCGATCCCGGCTCCGGCCTCCCTGTGTGGAGTTTGCATGTTCTCCCCGTGCCTGCGTGGGTTTTCTCTGGGTACTCCGGTTTCCTCCCACATTCCAAAAACATGCATGGTAAGTTGATTGGACAATCTAAATTGCCCCTAGGTGTGATTGTGAGTGCGGATGTTTGTCTCTGTGTGCCCTGCGATTGGCTGGCAACGGATTCAAGGGTCCCCCGCCTACTGCCCAAAGACAGCTGGGATAGGCTCCAGCACGCCCCGCGACCCTTGTGAGGAGAAGCGGTACAGATAATGGATGGATGGATGGATGGATATTTGATAAATATTGATTTCTGCTCCGGATGACGTATGCGGCTTAGTTGTGTGCTGTACAGTTTTGATGGCTTCTATAATTGCAAAATGATAGTGGCGAGATTAAGAGGTACATTAGGTCGGGCCCAGGGACCAAATGCACAGCCCACTGTTGATTAGAATACAGGTTGTGCAAACGTCATTGCCTTGCTAAAGTGGCTCTTGTCAATACTCAAGAGGCACGTTTCTCTTTTGTTTTCAATTGATTCCTCAAACTTTCATTGTCCGACTTTCTCGTCTTTGTTGTGTGTCTCTGTCCGCAGTGCGCCTGGCGCTATGGAAGAAAGCACTGATTGTGGGCTTCTGTCTGCTGGTGGTTTCGGTGCTGGTGGTGGTGTTTGTGCTGTGCTTCAGGTCCAAGAGAGGTAGACACACCTACAATCCCGCAGCAACTCACACCTCCTTAGTTTGACTACGTGTGAAGCAACCTTCTCCCGCCCACCTCCTCCTGCTCTGCTCACATCTCCTCTCTTATTATAGGTAAAAGGGAAGCAGCTGCTGAATTGTCAGTGTGAGTTGGCTCCACTACTTGCTTCCTCTCAATGTAGCAGATGGTGTATAGCTGCGTTAGTCACAGTGTATCCGTATTGTTAGGTTGGCTGAGATGAGGCTAGTAGGGTTGCCAGGCAAAAGGTTACATCTTGGGTGCACCAAACAATGTTGACAGCTCTGAATGAAGGGGTGAGAACCCCCGCCCCACCCCCAAAAAAGAAAAGACATAAGATCCTATTTAAGGGTGTGCTGTTGTCACACACGCCTATATAGTATCTTCGCTATCTACCAATTCAAAAAAGTATGGTTTTGTGATGTGAAAAAATGAGACAAAGACCAACTACTGGTATTTCTAAACCTTTCCCACCCTTAATATGAAGTATAACTATTTTAACAAAACAAAGTTCAATGGGAGAAGATAAAATACAAAAAAAAAAAAAAAAAAAAAGGTTACATGAATATGGACACTATTAAAATAATGTTTTGTTGAAGCGCCTTTTTTTTTCTTTTTTTTTTTCCTCAGCAGTCTTTATCGGTAAGAGCCTATTGGCATAGCACGTTTTGGCTTAAATTGGTCAATACTTGCTGGATTATTCCTTGCTAGAGTTCTCCACTTCTGTCAGAATCCCAACACACCTCTGGTCTGCCCCAAAAGATTTGGAATTGGATTTAAGCCTGGGTTCTACATTTACAACAACAACAACATTTAGCTAACATCCACACATGTAGCATTACAAGAAAGTTACGATAAGATAACTTTAAACTCACCAAAACGGTCGTAGATCGATTAAATAAGTGTTTTAATTATCACCGACCATGTAGAATGTTTCCAAGTCTCCAAAAGTATTTTTGTATCAGGTCGTAATTATCTGTTCTCTCCTCCGCTCTCGTGCGTGCATGTGTGTGTGTGTGGCTGGCTGATGATGAAAGACCATGCACTGCCAGGCACGGCGCCTTTTAAAGGAACAGTACACTATTTTGTATAGGTGGATTGATGGACAGTCAAATTGTCTTTTTAATCATACAATTTTAATTACTTATTTAACACAATAATAGATTTTAACCATTTAAATTATTCATGTATTTCAATAGCTTTTAGGATGTATCTTTATGTTCTTTATGTGGGTTAAAATAACATGTGAAATGATATGCAGGTAATAATGTGTTAATAATTTCACACATAAGTCGCTCCGGAGTATAAGACGCACCCCCGACCAAACTATGAAAAAAAAACGTGACTTATAGTCCGGAAAATATAGTACCTTTAAAGTGGAAGTCAACTCAAAAATAGTCTTTACAATAGTAGTGTATGTTCTATGCATCACCACTCGTCTAAACACGGTGTTCTGATAAATATTGCGTTTGTGGAATATGAATTCAGCAGAAAAATCCACCTCTTTTTATCCATCTCTGTAGTGGCCATTTTGTCACTTGCTGTCGACTGAAAATGACATCACAGTTGCTCAGGGCTCAGGTCACAGCCAATCACGATTCAGCTTGTGGACATCACATGACAAAACTCAGAAAACAGAAAACATTTATACAATCACGTAATTTGACAGAGCTGGCCACTTGACAATTTTTTGCCGGTCTGTCCTCCATCCTCCGTCCACGATCTGGGTGCCCTTCCATCCTCGTCCCTCCATCCTTATTTATACAAATTATCATCCTCTGACCCCGTCCATCCTTGTCTTTTTAAAGCAGTTCTGACCAGTTCAATTCCACCCCCACCTACCCCCAAAAAATAATCTGTGCATGACGCCGCGGGAGAGATGCTAAAGGCAGAGGTCTATTTAAAGATCATTAGCTGGCTAATTTGCTGTTCAAATCCGTTTACCTTATGGGCACCCACTTCTGGGTTAACGGTTTGATGAGCCACTTGCCAGCACACGTATTCGTAAGGAGACGAAGTGAGCAAGTCGAGAGTTGTAATGGAACTGCTTTATTCAACAGCGGTCATTGTTTATATGTCAATGGAGTGGATGTGAGGGAGGTCAGTCTCTAGACGGATGGGCGGAGACGCCCGGTCCAGGGAGCGCTTCCATTAGTCAGCCCTTCGGGTTGCTGATTGGCTCGCTGGTTTCCACTCCAGCAGTTTCAGTGCTGCTGCATGTGTGTGTACTTGTCCCACTCATAGGCCAGCTGTCTCATGCTGCATTCACACCGAATCCGTTGAGGGCGTTTCTGGTGGCGCGATTCAATTGAAGACAATGTAGTTAGCGCGGGCAGGTGCGGTTGCTTGCGGGGCGGCACGGATGATGCGTTTGGAGTGGTGGGACGCAGAGCGAAGCACCGAATATCCGTTTTCGTCGTTTGCCCCTTTTGCCGAGTAGGTTGAGATGAACTTTGGCCGCCTCATGACCACGTCACATGTATGAGAGATGATTAGGGGGCTGGACTATAATCCACCTTCGCCCTTGCTTACTCCAGCCCTTTTTTTAAACTTGCCAAGCTCTATAATTTGATGTGTTTTATTTTTACTCCCTCCCATAAAAGAAACTCATTTCAGCAAGCCATTATGAACCTTACTTTGTGCACTGGGGCACATTCATGGTGGAACAGCAAAGAGTCTTCCCCAAATAAAAGTTGGAAGCATAGCAAATAATTATGATACAGTGAAGAATTTTGATTTAAAAAGACTAAGATGTTTATACAAACCTGACCATTTCTCAAATAAAACTGTTTCTTGATTATTTTATTCAGATTTACAGTGTTTTTGTGAGTAGAAAATGCAGACTGGATATTATGTCTTGATAATGCCTCCACTTCCTCTCATTGTACAAACCGACAAGTCAGGTCAAACTATGTCAAACACGGGTGAAGCTGTCTCACGATGGTGGCATTTTCTAGAATCCGTGTTTACACGATTGGCTGCGTAACCCACGTGATAATATTACACGTCTGAAAAATACACTGATGATTGGTTGACTGGCGCACATGACATTTCTTCCGCGAGTTATGTCAACAAAAACCATAAATGTAAGCTTGGAGTTACAGTAAATTAATCATTCATTCATTCATTATCCATACCGCTTATCCTCACAAGGGTCGCGGGCGTGCTGGAGCCTATCCCAGCTGTCTTTGGGCAGTAGGCGGGGGACACCCTGAATTGGTTGCCAGCCAATCGCAGGGCACACAGAGACAAACATCCGCACTCACAATCACACCTAGGGGCAATTTAGACAGTCCAATCAACTTACCATGCATGTTTTTGGAATGTGGGAGGAAACCGGAGTACCCGGAGGAAACCCACGCAGGCACGGGGAGAACATGCAAACTCCACACAGGGAGGCCGGAGCCGGGATCGAACCCACGACCTCTGAACTGTGAGGCGGACGTGCTAACCAGTCGACCACCGTGCCGCCGTAAATTAATCATCTGATTTAAAAAAGAAATAGAACTGATTGAAAGATACACCCTAGGATGTACTGGGACACATCATCAGTGATGTGCCTGAGATCATCGGGGGTTTCAGATCTTACCCCCTCCCTCAGGTGACCCAGCCAGGGTTGATCAGACCCCAGCTTCTGTCCCAGTAGCATTGGCCCACAGATCGCTCCTCCTGATCCAGAGCCATCTCGAGGCTCTCTCTGCTGCATCCATGGTGGTCTTGATGTCCTTTCTTTTCTTAGCAACTGTGATGCCCAGGAGTGTGAGCACCTTGCATAGTGAGTGGCCCGCAAAGCCTCTACACCCCACCTCGATGGGCTCACAGCGTGCCTTCCAGCCTCCTCTTTGGCATTGTTCAACAAGCTCCTGGTACTTAGATCGCTTCCGCTCATTCGCCTCCTCTATGCGGTCCTCCCAGGGAACTGTCAGTTCTATCAGTAGCACCTGCCTTGAAGATACAGACGTTAGCACAATGTCCGGCCTCAGTGAAGTTATTGTGATGTGGTCAGGAAACTTGAGCTGTTTGTCCAAATCCACTTATAGAACCCAGTCTGATGCTGAGGTGAGGAAACCGGCTGCTGGTTTGGGCTTTTACTGAGGCTGCTCTCCAGCCCTGACAAAGGCGCACCTACTTTTGTCAGGTTGTTGCTTCCTGCTGTTGTTTTTGGCCATGGCTTTAGCTATGGCTTCAGCAATGGTCTTCATCAGCCGGTCATGCCGCCAACAGTAGCGACCCTCCCCCAGAGCTTTAGAGCAGCTGCTCAGGATGTGCTCCAGCAAGCCTTTCTTGGAGCACAACCCGCAAGCTGGAGTGTCAGCGATGGAGATTGGCTGGGCTGGGTAGGATGTCATAGACAGCCTGGACCATGAATTTAATGCGGTGGGGTTCTGCCTGCCTGATCTCAGACCAGGTCACCTTCCTCTCCAGTGCACCCTCCCACCTTGTCCATGCTCCCTGCTACTGCATGCCCACCATCTTGCTGGTTCGTTCCTCCTCAACCTCTACACGCATTTCCTTCAGGACTAGCTGGGGTTTGTCCTTACCATGTGCCTTCTCATAGCAAGGTTGGGGGAGGGCTCCTAGCCCAGCACGGCCGGTTGCCACTACACCCACCAGGGGCCTATGTCTCAGTCAAGACTCGGCTACCTCCAGGCTTTCCTGAGCCCTCCACTTCCTTCCATGATGGCACCATGATGCCTGCTGATGCCACTTTGGACTCCTTGGAGTCCCGGTAGAGCAAAGCCTCTCTGGTGCGAGGGACCCTGAGCTCCTCGTCCAGGCTGCTGGAAGGGAGCTGGAGCTTGTTGGTCTTAACTAACTAACTAACTAAGGAACTAATGTGTATTTAAGCACACAATCACTTTCGGCGCATTTCGCGGCCCCGGGTCCCTTGAGTGGCTTCGCAATCACTCTTCGTGCGAGACGACGAGTAAGTTGCTGACCTCTATTTTACACAAAGTGAGCAATGCAGTGGGCTCGTTTGAATGCGTCGATGGAACGGAGTGCCTGCATACCACGTGCATGCACTTTGACACAAATGACTTGGAGGGAAAAAAAGTTGAGTAGTACCAAATACGTAATGGGAAGCCATTCTGCCTGGGCTTCATTAGAACCTTTGAAGGCTTGGATTCTTCAGCGGCACTTGAGTTCCCTCCACTCTAACAACAGGAATGAACTTCTCAAAACACAGGATGTTCACTTAAAGTCAGGCAGAAAAGTACATATCGTTTTTTCCCAAATTTATGTAGCACTCATATCAACTTGCTTAAAACATTTCACGGGCTAAAAAGGTATACAATGAACGGGAGTTTGTCAAAACATGCAAACGAGTGTTAGGGAGTGAGGGGATGCGAAGGAGCAGTTTATGTATGCTTATGTGTATGCTGTGGCTCTTTGCAGCAACACAGTCAAAATTGTGGCCTTCGAGTGGTTGGCCACCCCTGTACAACAGTTTTTGATGTTAGAATATGCACTTTGCATGGCCTCGAAAAGTGCTGCTAAATTTCGACTTGACTTTTTGGGGGTGGGGGGGCTGTCTGTTTTCCTCAGCTTCCAATCTTACCAGGAGTTAAAAACAAAAACAATCTGAATGGAGCATGAAACATCAGTCCAAAAACTGTTTGAAATAACTGAACTATTGTTGGTGACTTTGTGAATGAAAATAACGTGTTGATCTCCATTGAAAAAATTCTTCAGAGCTGTCTACTTGTGATTAGATCACCCAAGATGTCATTACTAGATCAGAAAAGTCCTGGATAATACCGGCTACTTGATGTCTTTCTCGGTTGAGTCCATTGAGAAACTGCTATGATACTCCCATTATGACCACGTATGGTCCCTTTGAGTAACAACAAAACAGAGGTGTCCTCTTTGAAGACAAACCCTCTTTATAGTAATTGAAATATTCTTTCATTTAAGCCAAATGATTTTCCAACCAGTGAAATGAATGACTGTTAGTGAGATTTTTTTTCAATCTTTAGATGAGACTGTAGAATTAATTTTCTGAAAACAACATCTCCAGTGGTACTTTCTTGTTGTACTGTATAAAGCATACGTTTTTCACATCTGGGATAAAATATACATGTGTATTTCTCATGTCAAGTATTTTTAGTCTGTAACCTCTAGCATAATTGCGAGCGTACTGTATGTGTCGTGCAAAACGTTGGAGAAACGTTGTATACTTGTTAAAACAGAACATGTTTGATCTCAGTAGGCTTCAACACACAAAATCTCTCGTTTTGTTCTCATCTGACATGCAGTAGACTTCAGATAATCTGACATGTGTTAGATTTCGTCCAGTTGACTTTATTCTCACCATTTCTCAGAAAGCCTTCAAGCCCTAAATCAGATGACTCTTTAACAGTGAGTCTAACCCACGACACAGAGGTTAATAATGCAGCCCCAGGTAGATTGTTTTTTTTTTTGTTTTTTAACTTTTTTTCTTGTTCCACTGGCTGTCTTCATCAGTCATGACTACAACCACGAGTCCTTTCATAGCATGTTATGTGTGGAAGCCATTGCGTTCCATCCTCACACTCCATCATCCATGTTCTAATATGCATGCAGGGGTCATGTTGTTTTAACCCGACTAGCTTGGTTTAACATAAACATCTGTTTTGTCGTTGATATCCTGCTCAGTGTTACATGAGAGAGTGTTTAGTCGCTGACATTTTGCATGTACATTGTCTCTCTTTGGTAATTCCCGAGGCAAGCAAAACAGGAATCGTTGTAGGGGGTGTCTCCACACGCAGGAAGAAGCTGCTCAGACTTGAATACTCGTGAATGACATTGTCAAAGTGTTGCAAACTGTTTAGAGCGCCCATTATCATCTTGTTCCAGACGGAGTGCCACACTATGATGGCATGGAGGGGAGGGTGACCAATGGGACACGAGCTAGCGCGGTGTCGCTTCCCACTGACATCAGCAACAGGAGCAGCTTCAGTATTCCAGCCACAGTGTAGAGATGCCCTGCTCTGCAAGGGGCGGGGAGCCACTTAAAAAAAAAATGTTGAAGATACACCAAAAAAAGGAACCTTTTCCCCCCCATTTTTCCATGTAGAGGGATGTGTTAACGTTAAGAGAATTGACTCGCCTCCTGCTGCTCCCTCTCCCCTCCCCCTGCAATCTCCATGGCCTTTGTTTTTTTTTCTCTATATTTTATTTTTCATTTTATTTAACATCACTGTCTTTGTCCTGTACTTCTTTGTATGCCATGTGTCCACGGGTGCATGTTTTTGCAATGTTGCGAGCATCATTGTTGACTGATTTTCAGAAGCCTTTTATCATTGTCATAGGACATGTGTGTGTATATATTTGGGTTAATACCTTGACTTTGCTCAAATCTTTTTAGAATAAATGAATTGGTTCTATTTAGAAGCGTGTCATCCCCATTCATTTTGCTCCAAATGTTGCATATGACCCTGAATCAATTTGGAAAAAATTCTGCTAAAGAAGAATTATTTTATCATTATGCATTATGTCTTAGAAAAGGTCGTACGCGCAAGGACCAGAGCAAGACTCCCAATAAACTCCACACTAACTTGATTTATTTTCCAAAAAGGAATGCACTACAGTAACTTCCTTTACAAGGTAAAACAATGGACTCTGCGCTAAACTTCCTATGTTGACACAAAACGGCTTTTGTTGGTTTGAATGTGCGTAGCATGCAGGGGAAATTATTCTCATAAACCTTATTTAAGCAGCGTGAGATAACGTTACCAGCTGGAGATAAGCAATTCAGTTTTGTAAGCATAATCGAATACACTAAAAGAAGACCGTTGACACAATGAAACACAGTGAGCTGGTCAACACATTCAGATGTTCCTAAACTCGCTATTAATAATAATTTGGTGATTTTTATAAACATAGATCAATGCATACAACATTTACTGTTTTAAGTGCATTCTATTTAAATTCAAATTACCTGAATAAAGCCAAACTACGTCAAGTTTAAAGGTAAAAAAATATTATTAGATTGCCACATTTGCACTTTTTGAGCCAATTTGTGCTAAGTAAAATGAATCATGTGCAGGGTACATTTCATATGTACTTTAAAATATGATAAAGTTTCTTTACAAACTGACACGTGATATTCAAACCTCAAGCTCTGTAATTTGGGTTTCTGTTAACCGTTACAGAATGTCCTTATAGGTTCTCCGCGCAGCAGATATTCAGTCCAACTACGCTTATTTTTTCATTGTGCGTATATTTCTTCTGCACAGGGAAAGTGGAGAGAGTAGATATCAGCGTGTGGAGCGAGCGTCCGCCTGTAACAGGTGAGCATGTCAGCCTGTATTGTCGTTGTAAGGCCTGATGACAATGAAGCCTCAGAGATTTGGTTTCCTAAAGGTTTAACTGCTAAATGTGGCACAAAGTGAGCAGGTATGACGTTTGATACATTAAGCACAAAGGAAAAACGTATGTTAACACACATAGGCACAAAGGCTACATCATTCGCATGGTAACAGACGTTTCTGTGTGAATGTTACAAGAAAGTGATTTGACTTATACAAACGTATACAAAAAAGACGTATACAAAAACTGCAATTTAACTGTCCACAACTGTTTCATCATCTGGAGCAGCTCAGAAACAATATTTATCAAATGATGTGACAGAAACATACAAAATATATATTTTTAACTACATTATGTTCACCAGAGAGTCATTAGAAAATGTCTTCATGTGTACAGATTGTGACAGACATGTTTTGCTAGACGAAGTTGGCTGACACAAGTTTTGCTTTGACCGACAAGTCAGAGGACAGAAAAATGCTGACGTCAGCGAAGGCCCCACAGACGTCAGGCTGGCAGCATGAGCACCAATTTGAGATCTGATTGGTTAAAGAAAAAGTCACATTGCTAATGCAGTGCAAGTTTCATCAGCCAGCACGACAGATTCTGAAGACCTTGGGTAGAAGAAACTGCCAGTGGAGATTAATCTTTCACCAAATGTAGACACTTTTAAATCCAGGTTAAAAACGTTTCTGTTCTCATGCGCCTATGCATGAAATCTGCACGGTATATTTTATTTTATTTTTCATTTTTTACTTATGTTGTTTTCAAACAGTTGAATCTAATTATTCTACATGTAATGTAATTCTTTATGTTTATTTCTCTTTCTGTAATGCTTTTGATGTAAAGCACTTTACATTGTCTTGTGCATGAAATGTGCTATACAAATGACTTGCCTGGACAACATTGACATGGTAGCGCTAACATGCTGAAATTTGACTCGGCAAAAAAAAATGTAACATCCACAGACATGTACAGTACGGGAAGCACTGCAGCCAAGAGAAACTCTACGGGAGTAGACTTTTTGGACTGATTTAATATCATTTCAAGGAACAAATATTACTTGTAGAATGTAGGTTGTAAATGTAGGTGCATGTAATTGCAACAGAGAAGCCCTGACCGCTCACCGTTTTTTATGACTTCTATTCATATTGCAATGCAGCCAATGACGAGGAGAGCAGCATAGTGTCCAATGAGCCTGATGTGGAGTACACTGAAGTGGTGCATCCTCAGCCGACAGACCCAGCCAGAGGTAATGAGTCCACCCTCTTCTACTTGACTACCCTTCATACTTTAAGTTTTGTTTTACTTGTACATTCAAGACATTAATTTCTTCCCCCTTTCATATCTCCTTATTAAAAAAACCACAACATCCACTTAGTTGATAAGGGAGCAACACTTCCGAGGAGGGGCCTAATTACCCCTAATCAAGACATCTCCAGCTAGTTAGAACTGTTGGAATAACCGTTGGGATTTCCAGGACTGTTGTAGATGCTATAAACAGGAAGGGTTGAGCTAATTGCTGAGCTGGGCTCTGATACGGGCCAGCTCTTCATCAATGTCCTGTGAGCTCAACACTGTAGAATGTGACCACTGTCTATTTTTGTATTAGGGGTAATTATACATCAGACACTGTTTCCGTATCTTGACCATGTTGCCTTTTGCTGACAAAACAGACTAACCTTTGGATTTTTTAAAAAACATTTTTTACATCAACAGCACCACTAAGGAAAGGCACAGAAACGGTTTACAGCGAGCTCCAGAACTCTTCACATGGTGAGTTTAATATCTTTAAAGCTCCCTGATGGGAATAAAATGGTCAGTTTTATATTAGGTTTTATTTTAAGAAGTGTATTGGTTAAATTAGCCAATAAAACATCTCTTAAAAAACACAATCTAAAAGTTCTCAAACGTTGTGCCATTTATTGGGTAAAATAACTATTTGCTGGACTGCAACCCAACCAAAATTCTGGCTTCCACAGATTGGTTGGTGGGCATTTGGCACAGAGCTGTGCGCAATCAGCCATTACTCCTGATCTTATCTCGCCATGTGTGTAAAGCACACCTGTTCCAGGAATCATTGTCTTGCCTTCCAGTCGTTGTGCCACCATGGGCAAGAGCTGTCGAAAGATGTCAGGGACGAGCTTGTTGACCGGCACAAGGCTGGAATGTGTTACAAAACCATGAGTAAAACGCTTGCTGAGAAGGTCCAACTATTGCCGCCATTATTTGAAAGTGGAAGACACAAACTGACCAACAATTTCCCTTGGTCTGGAGCCCCATGTAAGTTTTGAGCAGTCGACGATGAGCATGAGAAAGTTGAGGGAGCAGCCCTTACACGAGCAGTACACGGTACACAGAAACCCGAAGATGTTATGATCTAACACATATGGAACCTCAATCACCAGGAAAGTAGCTGGTAAAACATTGCACCAAAATCGACAGAAATTATCAAATTCAATTTATCTACTAGTGTGCTTGTGATGCTGCAGCAAAATCACTTGATTGACAAATACGGCTCAATGAAATCAATGACAAGTTGTATGACTGATGGTTGGGCAAGTTAAACCCAAGTGACCAAAATGACCATTTCCTGTTACTACTGGCAGAGACTTCCTGTTATTGGAACAGCAGCCAGATTCAGTATGCTGTCAAGCATCCCTCTGTGCACTAAGACTTCCTTTCCAATAGTGACTAAAGAATTGTGCATTCTTGTAAGACTGTGGATTGGAAAATGGCATTTTGATTGCCTTCGGTAGTGAAACAAAAGTGAATCAGCATGGTCAGCCGCATCCACGCATCTGCAAAATGACTCATGATGAATAGCTCTGATGTCAGCCGATGAGTCAACGCTACACATCCAGTACACCTAACCTGTCACCCTTTTCTCTGTAGGTGCTGATGACCATCATGGCTATGTGAGTTAACTGCAATCACACCCACGCAGCCAGGCTTACTATTGGTCTTCTAACTATGAACATTGCCTGTTTTAACCACCAACCTCAGAAGTTACAACGCTACACACACTGTTTTCATTTTAGGATATCAGCTGCAATTTTCAATCAATAGTTTGTATTTTTTTGGGCACTGATCATTATTGCTACACATCATTGATACAGATAGGTCAAGTTTGACATTGTTTATAGCTCTTGAATTTATTCCTAAAAATTACTTCCTCACTGAAACAACTAAAATAACACTACATTGCTTGATATATTATGTAAATGAATCAGGGTTTTTCCTGCATTCAAAATTGTGAGGTGCCCGCCTCCAGGCAGAGCGATTAATATTGCTCAACACAGCGCGATTGATGTCCCTCTGCGGCAAATACGTATTTTAACTGCAGTTGAAGCGTTCGCCACCATAGAGGCGCTATATCAGGCCTGGCCAAAATGGTCAGTCCCGTTTTCCATGCTCCAAAACATAATAAGATAATTTATCAGAATGTCTATTGAAAGGATCAATTTACCCATTAAAGCCTGAAGCCCCTCGTGAGACATCTCTTTAAAACCTACAAGCCTACTACGTCTTTGGAGTCACCCTTGAAAACCTGACATATTTGCCACCTACAAAATAATTCATATCTCAGCCCCCGTAGCAGATAGAAACATATTTCCCAAAAACTGAGAGCTTAGACATGTGGCGTTCACACAGGCCCGAGTTTATTCATCTTTACTGTTTCAACCGAAGATGCAAGTGAAGCACTATTTTTAATTTAAAAAAATAGAGTGGTAATTGCTGTTGTCTCTCACAAAGAGGTTGAAATCGTCATTGTCTACGAATGTATATCTTAACCATACATCACATTTGGATGGTTTTCACATCTTTAAATTGACTTAGACTTATATATGAGCTCCCGCGACCGACTGTGCCTCCATTATTCCTCGAAATAATTCCGGATATACTCCGACAACTCAAACACCGTCACATGTATATTCTGATGCACTTCATTGGCTAAGACAGTGATTTTCAAACTTTATTGAGTCAAGGCACATTTATTTCATTGAAAAACTCCTGCGGCACACGACCAACTGAAAGTATGGAAAAAAAAGCTTATTTTAACAATATAAGTGTTATATTGTTTATACAAGCATTTCTCAACATTGAAGAATGACGTTATATTACAACGTCTTGAATAGGAATTGAATAAAAACAAAGAAAAAAGTATTTTATAATGTTTCATATTGATACTTTCTCAGTGTGAAACATAGGCCTGTTTGGATGAACATGCGTCACTAATTCGCTTGTCTCTAAACAAAGACAAGTAGCTACCTGCTGCTGCTACCTGCTGGTATGGAAGAGTACTACAATGTTGTAAAGACATGATTACGCTGCCAGGCACGAGACCGCACAGGCACACAAATTAGATAATTTCCTGCGGCGCACAGAGTTTGAAAAAAACTGAGCTAAGAGACCGAGAATTGCATTCAAAAAGAGAAAATGACGTATACGCTCTTCCGGTTTTAAAGGGAGGAACACGAAACAGAGCTCCTGGCTTTAGTGGTAGAAATGCGGTTATGTGCTCCTGTCCTTAATGGGTTAAAGTCTCTCTAAAGTGAAAATAAAAATGCACACCACCCCAGAAGAGTGTTGTTAACAAGCCTGCCAAATTTGAATAAAAAAAATAATAAATGGCTTGTATATAAAATTAGGCTTTAAAGTAATTTAAAAAATCAGGCTTTTCTCTCAGTTCTCAGATGCTGTGGGCAAGTCTGCTGAAAGCACTGAAACCACGCGCTACTCAAATATCACCTTTCAGTCTAATACATTCATACGTCTAGCATCGTTCTTATGCCTACACATCAGTTTGTCTGATCTGCTCAAATTTGTGCACTTAACGCCTCCAGTGGCTGAGATATATCCCATCAAGTCTCTGAGGGGCTTTTCTACGCCACAGCGAGAGGCGCTAGCCACCAGCAAGCTCACGAGCTAACAGGCTAATACGTCACCGCTTCGCTTGGTTTTGTGTTGGTGTGTAGGTCCACATAACAGTGACAGTTCGAGCTTTACGTTTCAACATGTTACATGTTACAGCCCGCACACTGTAGTTGTAGAAATTTACCTGGTAATTATAACTAGGTAATGCACAATTGCGCCGCATAGCCACTGATGTACACAAAGGCACGCACTTCTTATATAGTGGGAGAGGGCCGACTCATGTTAGATGCCCAAGTAAGGAAAACTGAAATGGTGAAAAATAGTTGAAATTTTCAAGACTTATTTAGATTATTGCAAAGTGCATAGTTTAAGCAATTCTATTCAAACACATATAATGTATTAAGAAACAAATCTCTCCAAATTAGGTGTAGCTTTCCACAGATAATTCTATTTGTGGTATTGTCTTAAATACTTCTACTCCTACTACATACCACTGCCTGGCGTGCTTCAGTCCCTCCCTGTTTCAGTGACCCTCAGCAGGCTGATGATCCAGAGCAAGAGGGAAACTGCCGTCAAAGTTTCCAGACAAGAACAAAGCAGTTTGGGCTGGGGCTTCCTTCCTTATCTGCCCCCAAGATCAGCGCTGCGCCTCAGTCAAATTACCTTGAGGCCAGACTCAACTTGATCATTTGTGTTCTTGACCATCATGACCTAACGCCTTCATGGCATTCCAGTGGTTTGTTGTAATAGTAATTATTCCTTGCACAGAATGTTTTTTCTTGTGTGTTTCAGGGTGCTAATATGATCAGGTGATCGTCCTTGAATCAAGTTTAACGCCTAATGATGCACTGTGTGTGCAGGTTTCTGTGGAGTACGCTGATCTCAACGGTGAACAACATGAGATGAATCACTATCCAGTCGAGCACAACAACTGCCAGGATCTGCCAGTTCCGGTGGATTAGTCAGACAAATATTCATCACACACTATTCTGTTTCCATGGCACTCACATGTCATAAACACACTGGGTGCCCTCTTGTAGCCCCTCTGGTGTTTCTATCAGCAACATAAATGACTGCTGTAAATATTTGCTCATTAATAAAGGCATGTGTCATTTTTGCTGTGTTGTGCCATTGTTTATGGTCAAGATGTAGCAGTAAGAGCTAATATATGTATTTGAGGGACCTTCCCTCACTATTTGAATTGAACCATAAATTATAGCTGAATTATTTATCCATCCATACATTTTCTATAGTGTTCATTCGGGTCACCAGTGTGCTGGAGTCCATCCCATTCGATTTTGAGAAAGAGACTGCGTACGGGTAATTTAGACTAGGGATGGACAATTTATATGATGGAGGGGGCCACATAGGACCACACACTTCCTAACCAGATGTATAACAAAAATGCCATTTTAAATATAGGCAAAATATTAGTGGTAATTGGTGATATTACTTAACTTGATATAATAATTAAATTGAAACTACAGTCGCTCTTTGCATTTTTGCCGTTGGCACGCACGGATTCACAAATAATAATAAAAAATAAAATAAAACACGTGTTTTTTTTTTCAATATTTAGGATTTTCCTGTTTTTTCCAGGAATTTTTCCCCACCCATTTTTCATGGCCACCAGTTGCCAATCCGTGATTTAGATGAAAGTCATGGGTAATATTTTGGAGCCATCTTGTGGCAACTTGATGACAGCCATAGATATCTTATGTATACAGTACAACACTAGATGGAGCCTGAACTTGGAGAGAGAATTGTAGCGTAGCGATGTGCATAGTGGCGATGTGCATGGGGTCCGAATGGGGGGCAGCAAATGTCCCTAATCCAATTCTGGAACTACCCCTATACAGTATGTGCCCTGGTATTGCCTGGCAACCTGTCCAAGGTGTATTCCAGTTATCCACGACACTATCAGAACAATAAGAATTTGATGGGTGGATAAAAGCCTCATTACTGTATCTTTATAAGACAATTGATTAACTCTTCCTAAGTGTACCCTATGGTAATTTACTAAAGCACATGGAAATCTGTATGGACTACTTTTTATTCATTTCTCAATTTAATCACTATACTATATTAAATGTAAATAAATACCCAATGGAAAAGGTGTGTGAGGAGTTGTAGGAGGAACTGTTTTCCAACAGCACTATCTGGTAAGTGTATCTAGTATTTCATGATATACTACCACTGGAAATATAAACATATAAACATAATAATGTCCTTCTATCTTGATTTGATTAGACTCCACAACTTAGTGAAAAACAGAAGTGGAGCACATCACTAAACTGCCTATCCAAGTATTACTTGGGTCAAAACGTATAATACAAAGAAGACACAATCAGTTTCTTGCAGATCCCTGTAAAATCAGTTGTTAAGAAGAGTGACAACAGTTAAGAGCCTCCTGTTAGATTCCGACAAAAAAGGCATTGTCTGTAAACAGAGTATATATAATTTTAAACCACACACTAGTACAATTATCATCTTATTTCAAAATAGTGCACAGAATAAGCAAATATTTTTTTCTAAATTAACAGAATCAGTATTCTACTGATATTAAAAATACAAAAAGAGTATTTATAATGAGCGTGTACAAAAACAAATTATATCTTAGGCAAAACAATTGCCCATTTCATTAACCTTTTTTTACGCTTTATTCCAATTCCCAAACGAAATCCTTTCCTATGTATTATTTTTTTAAATGTTGTGCTCATTTACAGTAGCTGTAAAAAGCACTGCTATCCCAGGCCCTTCCTCGCTGTGTGAATCCTGCAGCGCCATCTTGTGGCAAAAGAATAAATACTATACAGTATACAGTACTTAAAAGGACGGTGGGGCCGGGATGGCCATGTTTTCAATAACAAGTTCATTTTATATATTTTTTGATCAGGAAAATGGAAAGAGTTGTCATTTTCTATTTTATCAATAAATTTGGGAGAAATTAGGAAATAAGTGACTCCATGAATAATGCCTCTTGTTAATGAGGAGAATAGCTGCGCCCCCTACATTCTATCCTTGTTCGGTCTGAGTCACTGGAGGAACTCTCCATTGGAAATCGTTGTACTTTCATTGCTTATAACGTCCAAAAACGGTGATCAATTGGCACCAAAATTAATGTGGACATCCTTACTAATGACCACTTCAACATATCAAAAGGATTAACCTCTCCGTGGCTGATTTATATGAGGATGAGGAAATGTGGAAGTCAGCAGAGCTACGCAGATTTAGGCTGGGACGAGCGCACACTGCTTCTTTGCTTTTAAAAAAAATAAATAAATAAACTGACTTTTTGAAGATCACGGTTAGGACGGGCGAGGCATTAAACACCAGTCAGGTTGTTTACAGAGACTGGAAATGAGTGGACGTGTACATTTATTTGGATGAGGAATGGCCACAGTTTTTCGACCAACAACACGCCGTCGAATGTAACAGCCGAAACGGTACGTTCCAATGCGGCCACACTTGGCTGTGCAGTCAGCCTCCTTGCTGGAGCTTTTTGTTTGCTGAATATTGACGCTTGTCCGATGAGGTCTTACCTCACTCTCACGCCGCTTCACTCACGCCGAAGCTGGCGGCTGCAAGCGGTGTCGGACAACGCACGCGACTGCTTGGGAGGCAACCCCACTTAATGAAGACACAGGCTCATGATCACCTCCACACGCTGAGCGGACAGTAAGGAGCTAATGTTGTTGTGCTAATGCCTTTTGCTTTAACGGCCTGAAGCTAGTTGTTGCTATTAGCTGTACTGTTATCCTACTGTTAGCTGGGGAGGGAAGGGGGGCGGGGATAAAGATCCACGCTTGCCTGATTACTTGCCACTGCCAGTCGCCGTCTGCCTCCCGAGAGTTGACACGAGTTTAGCGTCGTTAAATGTCCGAAATATAAACCAGTCGGGGTTCGTGTGCACATTCCTGCTCTTGCCCGCTTCAGCCTGTGTAAGTGGAGAAGCGATCGCCACGGTATTTTTGATTTTGTGGAGGTGATCATGATGAGATCATGTTTTATGTTAATAAATCCAAACTATCGTGCAGAACAGTTTTATACTTTCACAGGTTGAAGTGGACAAGAGTAGTAATGTGTATTTGCATATTGGTGGCGATCGGTCGTCGTTCTAGACAACCAAACTGACAAAGCGAGCAATATTGCCACCTTGCCTCCCGCCCGCCCGTGACATAGACAGCTGAGACCGAAAACGCAACATAAGCCACGCCCCAAAAAGGGGCGGGGCAATTCGTCTAAACCTAATCACAAAAAAAGCCTAATCACTACAGAGTCTTTTGAGGTGGGCATTTTAGTACTAATGTCATTTTTACATGCAAACCTATTATATAAGTGCCAATGTTAAGCTCATCCAAGTGTCTCTTTAACTGCACAAATGGAATTAGATGAATGTATACTTTCATATCCGTTAAAGTAGTATTCTTCTAAAAAAGTCCTTATTCCCTTTTATTTAAATAAGTTTTACAAATTGTTTGCATCGTTACACGGTGCATTTTCAATTTGTTTTTACCATATGTAAGCTATTGTTGAACAAATTAAAAAAAAAAAAAAAAAAAAAAAAAATGATGCTGTCGAAACAGTCGTCAAATGTTTAGGCAACTTGTGCAAATTAAACTACATTGCAGCTTCCTCAGCTCATTTTGAGGTTGGCTCACTTTCTAATTCATTTCCATGAGTGTGGTCGATTTAATTACCTCTTCTCATCCAGCCTGCTCAAATTGTGCACAACCTTGCCCACAAACACGGGGACTCCGGTGAATACAATGTTGAATTTTGTTGGCAGAAGGTAGCAACCTTTTGCCAAAGACTCTGGTTTTATGTGCATGGGTGTGCTAACAGTTTCTCCTGCTAGCCAAAGAATATAAGCTTTACGGGGCCTACAGATGTGCAGTATGTTGTCTTAGTGGAGTACTGGAACATACTTGCTCTGCTCCATATCTATGTCATAATCAACCAATCATCCTAACATAACCCTAAAATACTGTAACAGTGGTATGGCAACAGAGGAAGTAAACATTGCCTTCTCACTGTTATTTATGCAAAGTCACTTGAGAAATAGCCTCCATTTTAAATCTTGTAGGCCTGTATCGCTATAGTGTGTTGTATTATGTAATGTAGTTTTCAATGTTTTGGTACCTTCACATGTGTCATCTTCCAAACAGCTTATCGTATACAGGATCGCGGGGAGGTGTTGGAGCCTATCCCAGCCGTCAACGGGCGAAGGCAGACTACACCCCGAACTGGTCGCCAGCCAGTCGCAGGGCACACACAGACACCGCCACTGAGCGGGAATCGATCCCACGCTGCCCGCACACAACTCGGGCATGTGTACCACTACACTATCAGTGACCCGGTATCCTTCACATATTAGTTTAATTTTTTCTGTGACCAAGCTAACTCAATTTAGCTGTACAGTATATCAAATCAATATTCCACTTTGAAATTCATTGAAATCTATTGATCCGTTCCAGGGTCACTGATGGTGTAGTGGTACACACGCCTGAGTTGTGTGCGGGTAGCTTGGGATCGGTTCCCGCTCAGTGACAGTGTCTGTGTGCCCCGCGACTGGCTGGCGACCAGTTCTGGGTGTAGTCTGCCTTTCGTCCATTGTCAGCTGGGGTAGGCTCCCGCACCTCCCCGCGACCCTGTACAGGATAAACGGTTTGGAAGATGACACATGATGATGACATAATCAATTCCAGTGCCCCAAAACACCACAATTTAGTTTATGTGTATTTAGTGCACTCTATGGTTACAGTGCTTCTGCATTCGGTGTGAGGTTGCATCTTAGCTTCTGGTCGGCATGTAAATGACAACATGGGAAATGTGTTCATACCCAAAACCAAGTTGACGCTGAACATAGCAGCACACTGCAGTGTTGGCTTGAGGGGCGATCTCATCGTCTTTGAAAAGTAAAAACTTTTGATGGCATTTCAACCTTGAAAAGTATTGCAGGACTATTGAGGATAGCATTACAAAATCCTAGGTTATCTCACATTTACTGTAAAGACAGAGGGGGGGTGTTTTTGAAGTAATGAGAGTTAAGACTGACACGAAAGCTCCTATGATCAAAAAGGTCAATGTTATAATTTATAAAAGTTTTGAAATAATACATCCACCCATACATCCACCCATACCAATCAATACAATATGTGTACAGATATAAAATTTGTTATAGATAGATAGATAGATAGATAGATAGATAGATAGATAGATAGATAGATAGATAGATAGATAGATAGATAGATAGATGGGATAGGCTCCAGCACCTCCCCGCGACCCTGTACAGGATAAGCGGTGTGAAAGATGACATGACATATTTGGACTGGTTAGCACGTCGGCCTCACAGTTCAGAGGTCGAGGGTTCGATCCCGGCTCCGGCCTCCCTGTGTGGAGTTTGCATGTTCTCCCCGTGCCTGCGTGGGTTTTCTCCGGGTACTCCGGTTTCCTCCCATATTCCAAAAACATGCATGCTAGGTTGATTGGACTTTCTAAATTACCCCTAGGTGTGATTGTGAGTGTGGATGTTTGTTTGTCTCTGTGTGCCCTGCGATTGGCTGGCAACCAATTCAGGGTGTCCCCCGCCTACTGCCCGAAGACAGCTGGGATAGGCTCCAGCACACCCGCGACCCTTGTGAGGATAAGCGGTATAGATAATGGATGGATGGACAAAGATAAACAACCATTCACACTCACAGTCATACCTAGGGACAATTTAGATCAGGGGTCAGCAAACCTGTACACTCAAAGAGCCAATTCGACCTTAATTCCACTGGAAAAAAACCACTGGGAGCAGCAAATACTTTTTGACATGTAAAAAAAAAAACTCGGCTCAGCTTCAGAAAACAGGTCAAGTAATGATTGGTCGTTACCTGAGCCCTGAGCAGTTGTGATGTCATTTTCAGTCGACAGAAGTGACAAAATGGCCGCCCCCAGAGATGGCTAAAAACGGGTGGATTAACTCTTATTCTACAAACGCAATATTTATCAGAATGCCTCCTTTGAATTAGTGGGCTTGCACAGAACATATTCTTGAAAAAAAATATGTTTGGTTTGACTTCCGCTTTAAGTACTAAATTTCACATGTGCTTCTGACAGCCAAGGCAGCTGGGCTAATCCACAATGACAGGATGTTAGATTTCTGTGGGAAAAAAGTACCGGTACTCAGACAATAAAACATCTTCCTCTATACTCCAGGTTTCTCTAGTGTGGAAATAAAAAACACCCTCATACATTTCACTCTACTTATTACTGTTATTACCATTATCTATTTACAGCATTATTTGGCCAATGAGGTAAACACTTTATTATGCGGTATAAATATAGTCACTCATTTAGTCTTCTTTTTTGGTTGTTTTTTATTCCAGATTCCTCTGAAGTTTGTCCTCCTCTAGTTGACAGCTATTTTTCATATTTACATTAACAGAGCAAAGGTACTTAACTGTACGTATACCAGTTTAAAGCATCGCATTCTGTTTAAAAGTAAATAAATCTATAACACCAGAGTTGGGCATTTTACTTAAAATTGAGCATCCGTTATTCGTCATCCGTCTGCAGCATGGGTACTCTTCTGTCGTGCATCATTCGCCTTTTTTTCCGGGGGTAAAAAAAATAGTATATACTATAGGCCGGTCTGCCTCTAATTTTAAATGGCCGTCCATCAGTGATTCCGAATAAACTTTCACTAGCTGAATTTAAGATAGCATAGGTTATGCGATGCAAAAATATAAAGTGAAAACATGACATGCATATAAACCAATAACCATTTAATTTGAACTAACAATTCGATTGCTTTCATGAGAAATAACCCGGAATTTTGACCCAACAAAAACAATCAAAACATCTCGTTAATGAAATAACCAAACTGTTTTTAGAGTGTATAATCTGCATTACAAATTAAAGCGTTTTCATCATTTAGCATTCATTGTGCATTGGAGAGGAACATGGTAATGAAATCTCATTGGTCATTTTCTAACATTAAGCCACATTAACCTTTTCCTCTATAGTGAGTCTGGGGAGGAAATAGCCTAATGCCCATCCATTCATAACGTAGATCGACCAGTAAATCCTTCTTCAGAATGACGGACTGATACAGAGTCCGCATCACAGCAAATGCTGCATCGATCCGCCAGTCGACCTTGAGTCCTTAATTTCCATAAAATCCTAAATACTAAGGGGATTGTTTTGATATTGAAATGCGCAGTAGAGATGTGCATGTGAATTTTGATAAGTATTGGTCATAGATTTCCGACATTAAGTCATGTTAAGCTTTTTTACATGAAGCGTTTTCGACTGTCCCTTTGACGATGGTAGACAGTAGTCAGCACAAGGTGCCACATCAAGAGGGATAAAAGAAGGGGCGAGTATTCTACAGGCTACCAAAAGAAAAAACGATTAAGTCGTTTGGGTGGACGGCTCCTCCGGCCCACGGGTCGCTCTCGGGGTTGCCATGAGAGAGAGCCCTATCTGACGACGGAGGCGGGATGCCCCACAAGCCTCTGGGCATTTTTTAACTCTGATATCCTTGAGTACTGTAAATCCCGACTTCAGCCCAACCCGTTGGTAAAGGCGGCCCAGGCCACAGGTTGTTGAATGTTTCCTCGTACCCCCTGCAACGTGCTCACATATCCCCTGGTTGAGACACCCCAACCCCTTTCCCCGTACCCTCTAAACCCAGACTCAATCAGGGGCAGCCCATAGCTCGATGCTTTTTGTCCCATGCCTGTATGAGTGCGCTGACTCTTTGTGTGGTGCTCAAAACAATATAACATTGTGCACATTAAATTTCCCCTTGCTGATTCACATTAGTGCAATAAATTGAAAAAAATATTGAATAGATGTATACATCATAACTGACTACATAAAAGACTACAGTAATTCAAAAGCTGTCTTTTTCCATGTTGAACATGATGAATAAATCATGCAACCAGTAATGTTATGAACCAGTGTTCTGATTATAAAGTTGCGTCATATTCATCATTTAATGCAAATGAATGTTCTTTGTGCCATTATTTCAAGGGTAACATGGGGCCAGTACTGCTCGCATTGGCTTGGCTGGCATGGCAACTGCACCGAGCACTTAACGAATGACTCGCTCAAACTCTGCCAACATGCTTGCTAAAAAAACATTGAAGCGACATTTGGGTGAGCTTAACATTGGCTCTTATGCAATAGGTTTGCATGTAAAAATGACATCAGTACTAAAGTGCCGCCCCCAAAAAAGTAGTTATTTAAGGGCTTTATTTGTGATTGGATTTACGACAAATTGCACCGCCCCTTTCTGGGGCGTGGCTTATGTTACGTTTTCGGTCTCAGTGGTCTACGGCGCGGGAGGGAGGCAAGCGTGGTAATATTGCTCGCTTTGTCAGTTCTGTTGTCTAAAACGGCGACCGATCGCCACCCAAATGCAAATGTGAAAGTATAAAAGTGTTCTGCACAATAGTTTGGATTTATTGACATAAAACTTGATCTCATCATGATCACCTCCACAAAATCAAAAATACTGTGGCGATTGCTCCTCTACTTTCACAAACTGAAGCGGACAAGAGCATGGATGCACACACGAACCCCGACTGGTTATATTTCGGACATTTAGCGATGCTAAACTCGTGTCAACTGTCAGGAGGGAGACGGCGGCTTGCAGCAGCAGCAAGCAGATTGGAGCTTTACGCCAACCTCTTCGCTCCCCGGTTAAAGGTAGAATAATAGGACGGCTAATAGCAACAACTAGCTTCAGGTCATTAAAACAAAAGGCGTTAGCACGACAACATTAGCTCCTTACTCTGCGTCCAGCCTGCATCGATCTTCATGTCGCGGGGTTGCCTCGCGGGGTTGTCTCCCAAGCGGTCGCCAAGACACCGCTTGCAGCCGCCAGAGAGTGAGGTAAGCCCTCATCGAGCAAGCGTCAATGTTCAGCGAACAAAAAGTTACAGCGAGGCTGACTACACAACCAAGTGTGGCTGCATTGGAACGTACCTTTTCGGCTGTTTACGTTCCAAATTGGACGGCGTGTTGTCAGTCAAAAAACCGGGGCCATTCCTCATCCAAATAAATGTGCACGTCTCATTTCTACTTCAGTATCTGTAAATATCCTGACTGGTGTTTAATGCCTTGCCCGTCCTAACCGTGATCAGAAAAGAAGCAGTGTTTTTTTTTTTAAGCAAAGAAGCAGTGTGTGCTGGTCCCAGCCTAAATCTATGTAGCTCTGCTCACTTCCACATTTCCTCACCCTCATATAAATCAGCCACGGAGAGGTTAATCCCTTTGATATGTTGAAGTGGGCATTAGTAAGAATGTCCACATAAATCTTGGTGCCAATTGAGCGCCGTTTTTGGACATTATAAGCAATGAAAGTACAATGATTTCCAATGGAGAGTTTGGAATTGGTTACTCCATGACTCCGGCCGAACAGGGATGGAACGCTAGGGGGCGCGGCCATTCTCCTCATTAACAATGGGCGTGATTCATGGAGTCACTTATTTCCTAATTTCTCCCAAATTTATTGATAAAATAGAAAATGACAACTCTTCTCATTTTCCTGATCAAAAAATATATAAAATGAACTTGTTAGCGAAAACATGGCCATCCCGGACCCACCGTCCCTTTAAGCTTTAATGATGTGACGTCACTGAGGTGGTCAGAACAGCAATTCAGATGCTGTGTTTTTTTTTTGTTTTTTGGAATTATCCATGTCCTTTTCCCTCAAATAATTCTACTTTCTGGGCAAAGTAAGGGTGTTGTCAAATTACAGGCAAGGCCTCTTAATTTTTATAGCGCATATCATACACAAGGTAACTAAATGTGCCTTACATGATTAAAAGTACAATATTTAAAACCATTTAAAAACAAATAACGAAAGACAAGTGTACAGGTACTGTATAAGTGATTAAATGCACTCTCTAAGATACTGCGATTGGCTGGCAACCAGTTCAAAGGCGTACCCTGCCTATACTGCCCGAAGACTGCTGGGATAAGCTCAGGCACGCCCGCGAATCTTGTGCGGATAAGCGGTTTGGATAATAGATGGATGGAAGAACTTTGTCCATCTCATTGTTAGGTGCCCTCCATACGTACATGGTACTTTTCTTTTTTTATTTTTTATTTAATTGCCATTGCCATCCAGAACTGGAGGACAATTTCGGCACCAATATTTTTTGAAAAACAGACCATTTCTATTATTCTTATTTTTTTTCATTATGTTATTATGAAAAACACATAGGCTAAGAAACCTTCATATAATTTGATTTGTTCATCTTAACCACGTCCACTACTTATGAGATGCCTGTTTTATTTGTTTTATCCTGTATTTTGCTGTGTCTGGTGCAACAGCTACTAACAGCACCTTTAAAATATATGTATTGCAAAACATTGCAAAATAACTCATTTTATAATGAATAACTAATTCATTAAATTAATCAATTGTCATTGTATTGAAATACTAATGTGATTTTTGTATTACTGTCACACATGGATGCACGATTTACCTGTCTCAACCAAAATATGACAGGGTTTTTACTTTCTGGACCTGGATTTGACACCTCCGGTCTTCAAGATGAAGGGATGAGAAAAAAACAGACATTGGGTTGATTTTTCATGATTTTGAAGCCTCATTTTATTTGACACTTTGTGATTTTTTAAAAATCATTCAGATTTGGCATGTTTGTAAACAACTAAATTTGTAAATAACAAATACATATTTATTTTCGTTTTACAGGGACTTTTAGGGGGTGTTCTGTTATGATACTGTGACTGGGTTTGGGTCTTTGATTCCTTGATGTTGCTAGTTGCATTGTCCTTTACTTGGTCACAAAGAGTGTTTTCTGTATGTAAACTTGAGTTACTCACTTACATGTTGTCAAAACATTTTGCCTTCCATGCCCTGCTTTATTCTGAATTTTTGCATATAAAGATTTTTACTAAGCCATTTTTGTGTCCTGTCTGCTTTTGGGTCCAATTCCTGCTCCACATGTGACAGTTCTCAGCACTATTGATAAATCGCTGCTCCTCCAGCCACAGTTACGCGTTGTCTCAGGACAACTACCTTTTATACATCAAATGAATATTTCTGTATTTTGTGCATGGATTCATTGAAATGTCATGGTGGGACAGAAATTGTCCTCAATTTTGGAATGGCCAATATACTGTCATGACAAAAATTATTTTCATATTCTAATATGCTGTTATAATGATTAAAATACCCAATTGTTCATTTGCTTCACTGTACAGTACATGTATTGCGAGTAAGAATATTATTGCAGTGCATTAATATCTAGTCCCGGTGGAAAGCATTTCCATTTGGAGATATGTGATATAAACAAGCTTTCTTGACATTTAAAAACACCAACGGCAGCTGTAATTTTCAGAATTGTATGTAAATTGAAAGTATTGTGGTGGAAATACTGTACACAAGCCTTGGTGAGAATATGTAAATTCTCAATGTGACTAAACATTGTGCCAAACCACTCAATGTTTCTTCAACCACTTCCTGTATACTATATTCCCTTTTTATGTAAATTACATTGTACAAGAAAAACGTGCACGTTCAAACATGAATTTGAACAATCAGGAAATCCTAATGCGGACATATGGACACTGTTAATGTCTCGTACTGGTTTCATTGTGGGTCGTTCTTTCCTGCTTTTCCTCTCCTTTTGCTGTCGTGTAAATTATGGGATCAAGCGCAGTGTGAATCTGTCAAATTGATTTGGTCCACTGCTTAGTGCTTTTTCAAACTGCCGAAGTTCAACACATAAATCATAAGTGTTTAAGAAGAAGGAGGCCCCTCATAGAAAGACACATTTTTCTGGCGCTATTTTTGAATATTGCATTTGAACAGTTACTGTACTGTTACTGTTACTAGTGTATTAGGTCAATGTTATTCTCTGCTTGGAAATACTTGAAAGAATAAAAGACATGTAAATACCAGTAGCATGCAATGACCTTTATTGTCATTATCAATAGCAAGCAGAACTAGAGGAGATATTGTAATTTGATGCTGGACAATAATGAATGGTTAAACCTGGGTTGGGATGCTGATTAACGCGCTGAACAGTACAGTCAATCTTGCACACCAGGTTTATGTCTCTCTGTCTACATGGAGATATTTTACAAGTTTTTGAAAACCTTCAGTCTTAAAAACATGTACTCATAATTTTTGACATTACACAGGAAATGTGTTCACAAGCAGAAGATGGTGTTTTGAATAGTTCTAAACAGAGCTGGGCATTTTACAAAAAAAATTGCCTTCCGTCTATATATATATATATACATATATATATATATATATATATATATATATATATATATATGGAAATCAAATTTTACCGCTTATCCTCACAAGCGTTGCGGGTGTGCTGGAGCCTATCCCAGCCGTCTTCAGGCAGTAGGCGGGGGACACCCTGAATTGGTTGCCAGCCAATCGCAGGGCACACAGAGACAAACAAACATCCGCACTCACAATCACACCTTGGGGCAATTTAGAGTGTCCAATCAACTTACCATGCATGTTTTTGGAATGTGGGAGGAAACCGGAGTACCCGGAGAAAACCCACGCAGGCACGGAGAGAACATGCAAACTCCACACAGGGAGGCCGGAGCCGGGATTGAACCCACGACCTCTGAACTGTGAGGCGGACGTGCTAACCAGTCGACCACCGTGCCGCCCTGTTTATTTTTTAATAAAGTAATTTTTAAATAATATAATATACATATGTAATAGATCTTTCTGATTTTGACTATATTCAATTCCATATTTTATCTTAATTTGAAGGGAAAAAAACAGTCACTACCGAAACATACAGAAAGATTTCGGTTGTGACATAATGGTTTCGGTAGTGACAATATGATGTTTATTATTTGGATTAAGTAAGTTTTAAATAATATAATACATAGATACATATGTCATACACAGATCTCTCTGATTTTAACAATTTTCTATTTCATATTTTATCTTAATTTGAAGGGAAACATACCAAATGTCAAAAAGCCTAGCAGAGACAGAGTACAGGCGAAGGGTTACAATGACCCAGTGAAATCCAAAGAATATTTGATAAAGGAAAAAGAGAAAGAAATCAGAGATGGAAGGAAGATGGAAAGCTGAAGTCTACCAATGAATTATCCAGCAGAGAGCAAAGGAAAGTCAGAAGCGCATGGAGGAAATGACAAAACCACCGAATGTCTCTCAAAAAACAGAGAGAGAGGGAACATACATACAGGGAAATGGCTGTTACAAAAATGTTTGTCATTCCAATTAAATTTTCATTTGGAAGGTGAAATCACAGTTTTTCAATGATGAAGAGCCCTGTGATGGACAGGTGAGCAGTCCAGCGTGTACCCTGCTTTTGCCTAAGTCAGCTGTGATCAACTCCAACCCCCTGCAACCCTGAGTACAGCACAAAGCAGTAGAAAATGGAAAAAATAATGTTTCATTAGTTATAATACACGTTAAAAGTTAAAATATAGCAAAACTAGTTAAGTGATTACAATGCTACCCTCACACAAAGTATTACTGCAACAGCAGTAACAATATGGTCACTACTGAAATGTTGCAGTCACTCCCCAAAAAACTGATGGTTTAACAAAAATAAAAAGTATTGAATTATCAACCAACAATTTTTGATCATGATTGTTTAAGGATATGTTTGTTTTAATTAATGATGACTTATGAAGTCAATATGATCAACTTTCTACATTTTACAATGAAAAATAGCATATCAATTTTGATTTATTTTGGAAAAAGTCATATTAAATTATGTTAAAAATTCATTTAGATTGTTTTTTATGTCAAAACCATACATATTAATTTATTTAAAAAAATACTCTGTAGAGGGGGGAATGGAAAAAAAAAATGAATCGGCTAGTAGAATTATTTTTATTCTTCTGTAATTGTGTGTTTCGGTAGTGACACATTTTAGGGACAGCTAGGGAAAAGCTAGAAAATACTATTTGAAAATGGACTGTACTTTCACTGTATTTGTGCCCCTTAGATATGGTGCATCATGAATACAATAAAGGTTTTTCTGAAATAAAATACAAATTTCACACATTTCCAACTCTGAATTTGAACCAATTCAGTAGAATGGCCCATTCGTCAGACGCTCAAAATTTATGACATCCCTTCCTACTGTGCACATAATCTGTCTTTCAAAAAATTGCAATGCTGGTGCAACCTATCCTAGTTTGGGCACGCCCACCGCCGGGACAGCACGCGGGGCGCACGCAGGTTGCACGCGTCGCACACGCACACACCGTCCCACGCACCGTTGCTCACACTCGCACAACAAAACACGAACAGGTCTGTGGTTATTCGTCTCGGCTCACGCACACTGACACGCTTTCCTTTGACGGACCATGGCGACAGTGACAACAAATAGGCTTGGTGGTCGGAAATGAAGAAAAGATATGGACATACTTTCTGTACAACCCAGCAGAAAGAACAACACGATGCGTTGTAGACAGCGGTAACGGTGAATGTGGCCACAAACTAAGTGGAAAGAATGACAAATCTCAAGCGACATCTGAGGGCTCACCACGCTGATATTTTGTCCCAACTCGTCCTGTTAACATATACTGTGTACATTTACTTGCAGTCTGTTATTCAACAATCGGCTTGTGATCAATTTCATTGTGCTTAAAAGTTTTCTACGTTGGGCTGACTTAAGGCATATGTTATTTTGGTTGCGCTAACGTTAATCCATTCGCTTGTTGTGTGTAAAGTCAAATGTTAAAAGTAGGTTAAGGCAGTGGTCCCCAACCATTTTTCTACCACGAACCGGTTAGTCTGTGTTGGAGTGTGCGCGTGAGTGTGTGTGCACGAGTGTGTGTGCAGGAGTGTGTGTGCATGTGTGTGTGTGCGTAAAATAATAAACTCAAATCCACATAATAAACTCAAATCCACAGGTTTTTTTTATTTCACCAATATTGAATGACTTTTTAGCCTTAGCAATGCGGTTAACCGCCAAAGTACTTAAATGTTTTGACGAATCAGTTAAAAAATGTATGCCTGTATGTACGAAACCATGTATGCCTATGTTTAACTAAAACAGACTAAAACCTTTTTGAATTTACTAAAACTAGACTAAAACATTTTGGGGGAGTTTCTGTCGACTAAAACTAGACTAAAACCTTTTTGATTTTTTATCGACTAAAACTAGACTTAAACTATCACTAATGGAAATGACTAAATGTGACGAAAACTAATAAGAATTTTCGTCCAAAAGATTAAGACTAAATCAACAATGCCTGCCAAAAACAACACTGGTAAGTAGCAACACCTTTAAATCGCATCTCAACATTTTGTACTAACTGCAGACTTTTAATACTAGACATGGGAAAACCTTAGAACAATACATTACAATAGTCAAGGAAAGACGTAACATATTCATGAAATATGATCTCTTTGTCTGCGATTGGCTGGCAAACAATTCGGGGTGTCCACCGACTACTGCCCGAAGGGAGCTGGGATAGGCTTCAGCACTCCCCGCGACCCTTGTGAGGATAAGCGGTATGGACAATGGATGGATGGATGATCTCTTCGTCACCAGCAGATAGAATGGGATGGATCTTAGCTATATTACTGAGGTGAAAAAACACAGTTTTAGTAATACTCTTAATGTGCATTTGAAAAGAGGGAGTTGGGTCAAATATAACACGGATTTTTTTGCTGAGTCACTTTGGGTAATAGTACATCTATCAAACTGATAAGGAGCAGGGCCAGTAATCAACGTTTCAGTTTTATCAGGGTTAAGAAGTAACAAATTGAAAGAAATCCATTGTTTGATCTCAATAAAGCACACCTCCTTACAGCAATGACACGGGTTTGTTTTTCTAAAGGCATATACAAGTGGGTGTCACCGGCATAACATTTAAAACTAATGTTATATTTACGTATAACATCACCAAGCTGAAGCATGTACAATGTTCTGTAGATGCTAATCAATAGAGGGCCACGAACTGATCCCAGCGGGACTCAACATGTAACATTACAATACAATACAAAGTACAATACAACAATAGAAAGTAGCACACAATTGTGGGAAAGAAAATGATACATGTTGTTTATTTGCAAATAAAAATCTGAAATGTGATGTGCAAAGGTATTCAAAATTCAAATTCAAAATAATCAGCCTGGAGATAGGTAAAGCTGATGGAAACAAACCCTAGAACAGGGGTGTCAAACTCATTTTTGTTGCGGGCCACATCATAATTATGGTGTCCCTCGGAGGGCCATTTCGACTGTGAAATGCACGATCGCTTCATATTATCACATGCACACAACAAATTGATGGATAACTAGTTTTGGAATCAGAAGCCAATAAATAGTTTGTTCATCTCTTTTCAGTTTGTTTTAAAGGAGGGATTGGCGGGAGTTTGTTCATCTCTTTTCAGTTTGTTTTAAAGGAGGGATTGGCGGGCCGGAGCTGGCCCCCGGGCCTAGATTTTGACACCTGTGCCCTAGATGAAAAGGTAGTTCTACACAATATTTGCTCATGGGGGTAAAATATTTATCTAATTTTTATCTGTAAAAATACAGAAAACAATGTGTCATTTGCCTCCACTTCACAATTACATGCCACTTTGTGAGGATAAGAGGATTGGATAATGGTTGGATGGATGATATTTTGAAGAGCGAGGAATACTTCTGTGTACAAAACTTTTACTATATCAAAATTATTTATGTTGCAGCCATAAATGTTTCATGGAGTCCTAAATAAATACCCTCCAAAAAGGAGATATGTATTGGAATAACAGCTTGGGTGAGAGCTTTGACTAAATACAGTGAAAGCTACACATTTCTCACAGTTCTGTTCAGTACAGTTCTATTCACAGTGACTATTGTCTGTCATTATTAATATTGCACAGTTCAGTGGCGATCAAGAAGAAATAAAAAAACATTAGCAAGAATATTTCAACTGTAAAGGGAATCCAGTTTGACCGGTTCCTGCCTATTTTAGCCTTAACTTTTAAAATCAACTAAGCTTCTTCATCTGCTGTATTTGTTTGTACAGCAGATATTATAGCATGACATTATTATTCCAGCACTGAGTTTTCTCAGCACAGATGCTGTTTTCCCTGACAGTTCCCTCACGTGACACCACTTTAAACAATCTCATGACTGTCCAGGATGTTGGCACTGACTGTACCAGATGAGCTATTTCTCAGGTTACTCTTGCATTTATTCAAAACTTCACTGTGCTCTGTATATAATAACCTTTAAACAGCGAAGTGTTTGGTTGGTTAAAAACAACAACAAAAACAGCAATTCTTTAACAGTATAAGACAATAACTCCACGGATGACATAAATAATATTTGCAAATGTATTTTTCAAATATACTTAAACATGATCTTGGATTTTAGTAAACTGTGGGAAGAAACAAAACTACACCTAAAGAATCAGTTAAACCTAATTGCACTGCAGGTTTACATGACTATAGTACCTTTAAAACAATATAAGTGGGTAATTCCAGAATTTAAGGATATTTTCCGTCCCTTCATGACATTTCAAATAATCCATGCACAAAATACAAAATTCAAAATGCCTTTTTTTTTTTTTTTTTTTTTTTTTAGTGACATTTGGATTTCACACCAAAATATGAATATGAGACAAAAATTGAGAATCCCAGCTTTTATTTCATGATAACTCTACACATATCTAAATATCGATATGTTTAAGAACTCAGGACAGTGCACCTTTTATTTGAAGCCACACACTTTTCAAGACAGCACAAGTATTGGAACAGAATTGAGACGTACGAAGCTTTTATTCATTAAATTTACTTAAAGGGAATAATAATAATAATGATAATAATTGGTGGTGTAACCCTTACTTGCAATAACTGCATGAAGCTTGTGATCCCTTGACTTCCCGAGTTGCATTCTTCATTTGAAATGCTTTTCCAGGCCTTTACTGGAGCCTTTTTAAGTGTTTGTTTGTTTGTTTGTTTGTTTGTTTCTGGGGGGTTCTACTTTTAGTCTTATCCTGTTTAATGTACACTTGCCTATAGGTCCCTTTTTTCCCCTTTTAACTATTTATGTCCTCATACTTTAAAATAAACATCAATCTGGATTTTGTAAGCACATTCTATTGTAATTTTTTTTTTTTTTTTGATGAAATGAAATTTGAATAACGTTGGAGGGAATGGCAATCTACTTTATATTGATACACTAAGTGTAAAATTGTGTATCTTCATTAAAACGTGAACTAAAGTGGTTTGGTCTGAGCTCTGAAACTCCAGAGTTGAAGTAGCACTGATGAAAAATTGTGGCCTCCTCCAGGCTCCAACATTTAAATTGCCCATCCCTGAAGTAGACCAATAATGAATAGTCTATTTATTAATCAATGTGCAAACCCGGACTCTTGTTTGCATTCGTTAGCAATACATAGAAATGGAAACTGGTTTCGCTTTGCTCATTGTGCGGATCAGAAACATATTCTACGTTTGATGCAAACACATGCAAGAGGGTGCAAGAGGTGTGTCTTGATATGACTGAACATATTGTACATTTAATTTAAGAAAGCTGCAAACACATGCAAGAGGGTGCAAGAGGTGTGTCTTGATATGACTGACGTTTCCCATTGTGCATAATGCGTCATGCATTAGTGGGTACATCTCATTTCTCAGATAGTCCAGTTATTCCCTCGAAGGGATGTCTAACTGGGAGGCGCTAACACGGAGGAGCGGGTAGTTGCAGATCGAGGACATTAATTTCAGTGAATTGAGACGTACGAAGCTTTCACTTCCAGGTGCGGACAGCTGCGGTCCAGTCACAATTCAACACGAACTGCTTAGGCCCTGATAAATACGCATGCGCACTACAGCTGACCCCTTTGGTTTCTGCTTGCACTGCCACGTTAGTAGCGGTAGACACAAAATTCCAAGATACTAATCCCAAACCCGAGCCAGAAACTAACCAACAAATTGGAAGACTCAACTTTTCAGTTCAACGTTGTCCTGCCGCTTCTCCCGTCCTCTTTTGTTTTCTGCGAAAGAACACCCTTGAAGGCAAAAATGCTCAAGTTGTTCATCTTGTGCACGTTAGCTGTAGCCAGTCGGGCTGAAATCGCCGAGGAAGACGACGTTTTGGTCCTGAAGAAGAGTAACTTCGAAGAGGCTCTCAAAGCACACCCCGACATCCTGGTAGAATTCTGTAAGTATGACAAACGCTACCAAAATCGCGCAAGCTAATATTGGGTTGCTTCATCACACTTGTCGTTTTGTCAGTTAGCGTGCTAGCAAACTAGCCAGTCGTAATTAGCTGTAAACTTAACCACGTTCGACAGGTTGTCCCGCAAGTGGCTAATTGGCTGACTCTGATTCATTGAACATTGCCGTTCGCCCATGCGTGCACTTTTGATTTCACGCACTGCCGGTGAACTTTTTGAAAATGTCAGGACTTTGTGAACAGACTCGCGAGGTAGAAAATAACGATGCCCAGTGTCGTGACACAAAAGCAACTATCTCATGCCGAGAATGGTCAAACCACTTAAAACATGTTACATACTGCCTATTACTACAATGAAAATATTTCATGGCCATTGATTTGCTTAAGTGAACCACTGAGTATGTTGTTTTATGCAATAAAAACGAGCATTGTTGGGGAACGAGTCGCACTTTATAGCGTTCAGGTTCATCCCGTTGTCCTGGAGTCAGATAGTTGACCCGCTACTAAACGACGTGACTTGTCGTGGACCAGTCACAACTGGACGCGGGTCAGGTCAGACAAGCCAATGGTCGAGGATGGGAAGGATGAAGCTTTAGACGCTCACGATGGGCGGGATCTCAGTGGAGGTGTAGAGCTAAGTTGACGTGTACTTAGCAAAAGTTCATGAGCGTGTTTTAACTGATTGCACTGCAAATAAAGATTTTAATGTGATGCAATGCTGGAATTTTTCTGTCACACATGGATGGTTTGTTTTTTCAATCAATGAAAGTGGCCTTTTACAAACTTGTATCACATCGTTGAGACATACAGTAGTAGTTATTATCCCACAGTCCACAGGGTTCTTAGTAACGTTTCTATGACATGCTATTGTCAAAATATAAACATAATCAAGAATTTCTTACACTTTATGCGCCATATTTTTTTTTACTTTTTTGAAAGAGCCAGTTTGGGACGGCCTGTATCCTGTATAATGCAAGTGAGCCAATCCCCCTTTACCTTCATGTAGCAGCTATGCCAATGGCAAATAGGAATTTTCATTTATATTTTTCTTAACTTGAAGCACTGTTTTTATAGAACACATTGCGAACTGCACAACAGGCCATGAAAGGCAAAACATAATTTAAAATATCTGTTAATTACATTAAGTTATTTGACATAACTTCACGTAACGCAACGTAATTTGCACAGACTGCAGGACGATGTGCTGTTGTCGCACTGCATGAAGTTATTTGGTGAAACAAATTCAATGCTTTGAAGATAAGATATTCTTGATTTATATAAATGAGAGATATTATGAAGGTTTTCTGGAGGTCAAAATGTGAACAACAATTTATCAGAATCAGCCGGCTAATTTAACCATAACCAATCATTTGTTTCATCCTTACTCTGTATCAAGAATTCCTGCTTTGTGAAACAATTTACAGTATTACCCAGCGTGTTGTCACCGTACCAGAATTCTGACTTTAATACTATACAGTACATGCATAAAGCACCTACCTCAGTTCTGGTACTAAAACAATATCATGGCCAAAATGTAAACTAATAAACTGGCAAAACAATTAGAAATTCTTTGTATTTTTTATCATTAAAGATAATAATGATCAGGATAATATTTAAGATACAGTTGATGAAATAAAAATTACATTTTGAGTATATTTAAACACTTGAACATTAGAACAAAAATGTTGGACATTTATCATTTTGTAGTTGTAATATTTTAACGGTTAAACGCAGTGTATTAGAAACGTTGTACATTAATAAATTTGTCTGGTTCTCAAGGGGTTCAAAGAGTATCTTGCTCACCTTGTCTATTTGATGTTAGCTTTGAATTTTGAGATCTGTTGCGTGTTTACTTAGACAATGTGAACATTTTTAAGAGGTGGATGAGGTAGGAAATGTGTTCTGTCATCAGTATTGGTGTGAAGGAAAATAATTCTACAAATGCAGTGAAACACTGAACAATGTATGGAAAGATATAGTTGTAGCCTTTTTAACCCTTTAGCAAATGGTAAAAATATGAGGAATTGATGCCTCCCTCCTAAAGTGTTTTTTTTTTTTTTAATAAAGGTTTTTACCACATGATGGTGGCAAAGCACTACTTTTGTCTAACTATAGCACAATTCACTTCAACATGGCTTATTTCCACAAGATGGTGCTAAAGTATTTTTAATACTCTAGTCCCCTCAGTCTTTTGCGTGCATGCGTGAACAGCCTCTATTATCAAACTTTTGTAGCCGCAGTTATGCAGGCTGTAGTTGTTCCAAATCTTAAATGTCTTGCTGTGTTGCATCCTTCAGATGCCCCATGGTGTGGTCACTGCAAGGCCCTGGCTCCAGAGTATGCCAAGGCCGCTGGCATGCTGAAGGCGGAGGGTTCCGAGATCCGTCTGGCTAAGGTTGACGCAACTGAAGAGACTGAACTGGCTCAAGAGTTTGGTGTCCGTGGATACCCCACCATCAAGTTCTTCAAGGGAGGAGACAAGGAATCCCCCAAAGAGTACTCAGGTAAACTCCTCCTGGATTAGTCTCTTCTGTGCTAATGACTGTTCAGACCCTTTCAGTCATGTTTTGAAGAACCTAAGCATATGGACACTTAACACAATGAATTTTCTGGCGTCGGGCAGAGTACGGAATACTGCTATTGGGATACAGGATCGATGACCGCTCACAAATCCAGAAAAATCCATGACTTTTTGCTTCATCACCTACTCGATCTGGGATTTTTTCCCATCCATTATCTCAGCTAGGGTTGTCACAATACTAAAATTCAAATCTCTTATCGATACAGAGGAAAATACTTAATACTATATACCATTTCGATACCGCGGCGAGAAAAACGTGCAAATACTTTAAAAAACCATTAAAAGAAATGTTTTTAAACATGAACAAGACTGGCTGGTTGGCCCTCCTGCCGCTACCTCACTCTCCATACTTGGCAGCAGCAAACTGTAGAACTGCAAGCAGGGTCCCCAACATTTCTTTTCTCTGGCAATTGACCAGACCTGAAATCTTTGGCTCTTTTCCGGTGTCAATTGTATATAGTGTTTTGTCAATTTATTGGCTTTATTTATTTATATTTAATATATTATTTATCCATCCACCCATTATCGATACCGCTTATCCTCACAAGGGTCGCGGGGCATGCTGGAGCCTATCCCAGCTGTCTTCGGGCAATAGGCGGGGGACACCCTGAATTGGTTGCCAGCCAATCGCAGGGCACACAGAGACAAACAAACATCCGCACTCACAATCACACCTTGGGGCAATTTAGACAGTCCAATCAACTTACCATGCATATTTTTGGAATCTGGGAGGAAACCGGAGTACCCGGAGAAAACCCACGCAGGCACGGAGAGAACATGCAAACTCCACACAGGGAGGCCGGAGCCGGGATCGAACCCACGACCTCTGAACTGTGAGGCCGACGTGCTAACCAGTCCAAATATGTCATGTCATCTTCTACACCGCTTATCCTGTTCAGGGTCGCGGGGAGGTGCTGGAGCCTATCCCATCTATCAATCTATCTATCTATCTATCTATCTATCTATCTATCTATCTATGAATGAGGTGGACGTGCTAACCAGTCGACCACCGTGCCGCCTATATTATTTATATCTATATTTATTCATACATGTATCACAACTTTTATTGTTTTTCTATTTATTGTATTGTTTGTAAAGTGCTTTGTTACAGCTCTAGCTGTTATGAATTGCGCTATATAAATAAAATTGTGTTGTATTATAATAACAGGAGAAAAAATGTTAAAAAAAAAATATATATATATATATATATATATATATATATATATCATCAGTACTGGCGAGGGTTAATTTGAAACATGGCATATGGTTGAAAATTTTCGATTTTTAAACAGGGAAATAAGTCTCCTTGCAAAAGAGGGCAGACACAGTTGTTGCATATTTCAGTGAAAAAATACACCAATTTTCGTTTAGTTAAATTGTCGGCACTCGCTCTCAACTTTTTTTATTCATTGCTGCTGAAAAGGTGAAATTGCATTTAGAATGTATTTTATGCACTTGTCAATGAGGCTCTGGGCCAGACATTATTATTTTTATGACAGAAGCTGCGGGCCGGATAAAATTTGAACGCGGGCTGCATTTGGACCCCCGGGCTGGACTTTGGACATGTCTGCTAAACCTGCATAAAATACCTCAATACGGGTGTACCGAAACGTAAATCTGCACTTGCTTCACAGAACAATTATGGACATACAACATTTGTAAACAGTTCTTGTTTATATTTTAAAATGCGGCATACATGCCCGATGCCAGTGAATTTATTTCATACTGCTAATCCCACCAAGTACAACATCTAAATGTCCCAGATGGGCCATCGATGGTGTCATGAGATTCATTTGTCAGCACCTTTACTTTACACGTGCACACACAGATTCTTGGTCTCGCTGAATTTTTTTTTTTTTTTTACTTTTTGTGGGCAGGAAAAGATACACCCAATGCCTGCAAGCTATGAACTGTCAGCAGTCACTCATTGCAAACCTTTTAAGGAGGCAAGCGAGGCGTTGTTCTAGCAGCTCGCTGTTCTTAAACGAACAAAGGCAGCGGCAATAAGGCATTTGAGTCTACTTAGCTCAAGGTGCCAGTAGAACACGTTTGAGCCACTTTGTAGTCTTTGGTGATATGTGCAGTTAGTCACGTCTACTATGTGGCCTGGGTGTTCTTCTGGAGGAGTTTTTCTTTTTTTTTTTTTTTTTTTTTTTTTTAAACTACCGCTCATGACTTCAGACCAATTTCTGGCAACGTGTTCAAAAGTATCACCACCTCGCCCTGTCCTCGTAGCGCAAATCTCTTTCTGGGTCAAATCTCTTGTTAGTTCAAAGAAGAGGGAATGCCTTCACACCAGACTTGCGGAGCCCTTTGCAGGGTTCCCCCAAACTTGCTAAGCCTGGTGGTAGACAAGCTGACCGGCTTCATAATGGGTACTTCATATTAGTCTGTGTAATGTATTTACATTAGTTATTGGTAGGCCTGTCACGATAACATTTTCCTGTCGATTATATTTACCCAGAAACAATCACAAACGATTGTATCTTTTATTTCAATTTTTTTTTCTTAAATGCCACTGATGTTCGAACCAAAATAAATACACATCCTTTTTAAGTGCAGTTATCTTTCAATTCTCAAGGATGTGGAACATTTGCATTGAAATAAAATATTGATAATTTTTTTTAAAAAAAAAGACTCGGGCTCTGCTAATTTTTGAAAAACATTTATAGATATTATCAATGTGTACAGTATCTGTAGTGGCAGAATACAATTGTCTTATTTCCTTCGTTTCCTCCTTCCTTCCAGAACAATTTATCTTAATTTTCCTATTTTTAAAATTCTGTTAGGAACGTTACAGCAGGACTGCGCGCGGGAGTGTTTACTGTATACTGTATTTAATATTAATGCTTCAAAGAATAAATCACTCACTGAGTTATTTGCTTAGCAGTGACCTGTCAATATTGCACTCATACATGCCCCACCACATTTTTAAAGAAATGCAGTTGACAGAATTTTAGCGTTTACTAGGGGTGGGCGATATGGGCAAAAAAAAAGTATTTTTTCCCCATAACTCTTAACGATAATTTGACGATATTCTACAAAAAATATTTTAAATCTGCACTTGCTTCACAGATCAATTGTGGATAGACAAGCATTTGTGAACATCTCTTTTAAATTGCCAAATACAGCTACTGCAAAACATAATGATATTCTATGACAATATTTAACAATAAAGAACAAAAAATTATGTATAGACTTACATTGAGTTTGGGGAATAGTTATGTCATTTAAATGTCTCTGCTGTTATTCCATAATGATGTGACATTTTGAGCTGCAGTAAGTACTGGTGTACCACTGCCAACTATTAGAGCAATAGGAATGAGGAAAGGGTGTCAACTACAGCAATCAAAATGAGAAAAATGTATTTGTGTGACGAAGTGTCACCAGCGACAGAAAAAAAAGACGTCATGACAACACCCATTCTCGTACATTGGCCAAGGTATTCAGAATAAAGTTGAATAACAAAACTGCAATTTACCGAAAAGTGCATTTTCCCACTATTTCATCGCTGTGACATGTATACTTGTGACTTTATTCATGGTTGGGTGTATGCTGGAGTCACACTAATATCACACAACATGCCACAGGAATACATGCTAGTTATGAATGAAGCGGACTAAAAGCGTGTAAACTGAATGTGAACCGGTCATCCAGGATGTCACGTTTGACTTGCTCGCAAAAGTTTTGTGTGTGTGTGTGCGTGAGTGCATGCATTTATATTTGTTGGTTCAACTCAGCAACTGTTTTCTAAGTGTGTGTGTTTAAGCTTTTGTTGAGCGTGCTTGTGCGGTCGCCAAGTTTTCCCCGTAATCCATATGGCTCGTGGTGCAACAGAGTTGCTTTTCACGGTGACCGTTTTGGCACATCTAACAATGTTGTTCCCACCGACGTCAGTCAACTCCAAACCATTTACAGACTACGGACGACGCGGACTTGCGCCTCACTAAGAAGCCCCGCTAGACACTCCTTCACGAAATGAGGAGGAAACAGCTCGGCTGCAGTGCGGACAGTGTCACGTGACCGGATTCGGCCCGCTGATTCGGCAAATGATTCCAATTTCCTCCTCCTCTGCCGTCAATGCACACTGATTTTTCAGCATTTCCTCATACTTTGCGCCCGTCGACTGACTCGAGTCAGAGGCAGTATTAGAACTCGATAATGTGAAGTTAATGTAAAGTTACACATCGTAAACGCAAGATTCACGATGATAACGATATATATCGCCCACCTCTAGCGTTTACTTAAGTTATTTACTGTTAAGGTACTCTACTTTTAATCAAGTATCACTTTGAGGTACTTTATACAGGACTGACTGGCACATTGTAATTTTGTGAACTTAATGTGGTTTCTTGTTTCAGCTGGAAGGCAAGCAGATGACTTTATCAACTGGCTAAAGAAGCGCACAGGTCCCGCTGTCGCCACCATGGCTGACGTCACTGCTGCACAGGCTCTGATAGCCGACCATGAGGTGGTGGTCATTGGATTCTTTAAGGTGAGAGAATATTTTGTGTGAATGGTTCACATTTTAGGGCTGGACGATTGATCGAAATTGAAATTGTCACTTATATTTTGTCTTCAGTCGATCTTTAAAACGTTATAATCGAAGAAAACCGATTCATGTGCAGAACGGCACGGTGCTTATACAAGTTCGATGTTGTGGAAGTACCCTGAATGCACCATCTGTCTTGCATAGCAGGCACCTGCCGTATGTGATTGAATGGCACCCTAGTTACTAGGGGTGTAACGGTACACGTGGGTGTATTAATACGTTTCGGTATGGCATGCTCGGTTCGGTCCATTTATCAGCGCGAGCTTACGCACGGGCACTATTGACTGTTGCATGCGGGAGAGGAGACTGGCGGCACAACAGTGAGAGCCAGAAAAGAGCCAGAGCTCGAAGGTTCCACCGCACACTGCGGTCTCCTGTTTGGGAACATTCTGGCTGTCCTGTTAAAATCACCGATGGGGAAAGGTACGTGGTTAAGTCCCAAAGTTGTGCCGACATTGCTACATTAGATGGGCGGCAGGTCTCACGGCATCATCCGACTGCAAATGTTTCTTGTACGAGGGAGCAAAAACGTCAAACTTAAATAGCGATATTTATCATATTGCAGCGTCTTCCAGGAACACGCCGTCAGACGTAGTTTAATGATCACGTTTTTATTAATCCAAGTACAACTGCTCGCGCTCTAGTTTCTCCGCTGCTCCACTCGCTTGCCGTACGATGCATTCATGAACCTCGGAAACATCACAACTCAGCAACACACAAATCCGTCCACGACACAGACAACCCAATTCGTTACAATATGCTGTTGAACATTCTGAGATTTCAATGCCTAAAATGTGTATACAATTTCATAAAGCCTTCTTAAAATTACATGTCAGATGACATGCAGCTCAGATGACAAGTCTGTATTTTTTTCATTATATAGTTTTAATATAGTTAGCAATAATTGTAACTGTTATTGTATGTATTTTTTTCATCACAAAAAGTGTATATCTGTACTCCAATGACAACTTGTCTTTAACTTGAATACTTAGATGTGTCATAGGCTGTTGCTGCTGAGTGCTTAAAATTAAGGTGTCTTAATAATTTACAAAATTAAGAGATCTTTTAGTCTCTTGTTAGTGTTAGTATTTTTTATTCTGTTGTAATTTCTTAGAATATCACCCGAATGGTTTGCTTTTATTCATTTTTTTAAAAAAAAAAGTACAGTTTACTTGTCATCTTTTCAAAATAAAAAAAAATATATATATTTGTTTTTGTACAGAAAATATACCAAACCAAAGTTTCCAAAAAAAACTAACCGAAACGTGATTTAGAGTTCCTACTAGTTACTGTAAAACCAAACACACAACAAAAATAATTACACACATGTAGATTTAAATACGAAACATGCTTCGTTTTTAAAACGTTACTAGCGCTAATGCTAACGTCAATGGCTTTAACCATTCAAATGCTAACGGGAAATTATCCAGCTCATCATCGTCCAACCCTAGTTCACATGCACTAGACCTGAGATGTTTCACACAAAGCATGCATCAAAGATGTGAGACTATCAACTTGCGTCCAAGTTATTTGAATATCTTTTTGTCAATATACAACTGTGACCATAGAATGTGGATTCTGCTGGGGCCAAGGCCTTCGAAAAAGCAGCGGAAGCAGTAGAAGACATTCCCTTTGGCATTACCTCAGATGATGCCGTTTTCACAAAGTTTGAGGTCTCCCAAGATGGTGTTGTTCTCTTCAAGAAGGTGAGAGCAATTTCTTTCTCCTGTAATGCACCATATTTTTCCGACCCTATAGTACACTTAGTCCTTTAATTTTCTAGAAAATCATCTTTGTGTCTTGTAATGCGGTGCAGCCTTTGTTTGCATGAATGGATTTTCAGTTGATCGTTTTTAATTCAAATGACTATCTATTACATTCGCGTTGTCATTCTCATCCGTATCCAAACGCTAGCAGGCATCTGTTTTCGTCATGCCAGAGCTAGGGCTACCTCCTGCTTCTGTGTCTAAGAATCATGGGGAAAAGTAGTCCTACTAGCTTAATGTGAGCAATTCTGGCGGTGCCTTTCCAATCTTACAATGTGGGACAACAAGACACAGAAGTAAACTAGTTAAATTCCTTCCTATTTACTTTAACGTTCATGATTGCGTTCTGATTTTCCTCCGCATCTGATTGCTACCAGCTGTCTGTTTTTTATTTTTATTTTTTTAAAGAAACTACTTTATTTTGAATTAGAGAGAGGCTGATAACCGATACCTCGAGCCGATATTCCTTTTCAGTGAAAAAAAAAAAATATTCGCATCAAAATCTAAAAAATGTAGTCTTAACTTTGTAACGTCTTTGAGCATTTTTATTGAACGTTTCAGGTTTGCATAATGTTTTTTTTATTTTATTTTTTTACTATAAGAAATTTTGACAGTATACATCTGTCATAAAAGTATAACAAATAGTTCAGGGACTACCCAGGATTGTCAGCATCTCTTAAAAACGATGGGAAACTTAAAACAATAGCTCCATGTAGTTTTCTACAGTAAATTTCAAAATGACAAATGTTAAAATTTCACATATCTTTGTTTTGATTTCCACAGTTTTAAATTGGTTTATCGGCCAGCAGAGTTTTAAAAAAAAAAAGGGCCGATGCCGACATTTGTCGTGCCGATAATCGGCTCGGCCAAGAAGCGGTCCGTCCCTATTTTGAATGGCTTATCCTAAACTTAAGCCATTCATTGCATAACAAGATAGAGTAAATGTCAAATGGCGTTTGTGTACAGAGACATAGACCTTTGACTGAACATGCTGGTACATGCAATCATAGAACATCTGGCATCAACGTTGTTTTGATTTACTGAAATAACTACTCCTTGTCACTCTGCTGATTGCACATGGGAAATAAAACATTCAAAAATAAAGGATTGTAGGAGTTCCCAAACTTTTGGGTAAGGGTTCATAAAGTGCACTAACAGGTACTGCAAACTGAGGAAAAAAATTTTTTTTTTAAATCTATGTCTGGATAGATATAAAACAAACTAAAAATAAATATGTACTGTAAATGCACAACTGAGCACTGCATACAGCATAGCGTTCTGTAGTTTGAAGTTCTCATCCGGCCATAGCAAGCTGGCAGGGCTTACATCACATGCACAAGCTTACATCCTTACATCAGCGTAGGCAAGAATGTCATTTCATATTTTGCTGGCAAACATACATCAGACAAATACAGTAGTCGTGGCTCTGAAGTACAAAACGCAGTGCAAAGATGTTCATTAGCCGACAAACGCCAGTGTCCTCAGCGAGGGTAAAGGCTTGGTCGTCAAGTGGTCCATGATGAACTCGCAAATCGTTTTAGCTCTCGTGTCATCTCTGGCAAAATGTTTGCACTTTTGTAATGCAGCAGCGATTGGAACAAGCTCCGGGTCTTCGTTAACCGGCTTGACTGGCAGTGACAATGCTTGAATTATCCCCCTCCCTTTTTTTGCCTTTTATCTTCTCCTGTCTCATGAAATGTTTGCAGAGCAGGTGCAACTGGCATGCAAAAAGTCTTCCTTTAAAACAGTGACGCAATCCCACGCGATGGATGCCGTGTGTGTTTTTGTGATCTGAATGCTTGTTTACGTCAGGCCATATTCATTTGAGGGAGCACTTGATTTGCTTACTGAAGTGCCACACGACCCACTTATGACTGACAGCGAGGGAGCTCAAAGGAGGAGAGTTTACGACGGGCCTATTCAATAGAAAAGAGCACACCGATAGCTAGGTACAGCTTTACTGGATGTAAATCTTCATTGTTGGAGTATTTTATTTTTTAATCTGAGCTTTTTATTGAATTTGATAATTAATCTACCCAATAATGATCGTGCATCTCTAATTTGAGTATTTTTCCTCTGACCCCATCAGAGGCAAAAATCCTGAATTAAATTTAAGTAGTTTAGTAATAGTTCACGGGTTTAAAAGTAATGCATCTTAAATGGGTCATTTGTGGCCGCCCGTGAGCCATACTTGTCAGTTGCAGTCGCTTTGATTTACAGGTTTGTAATGTGATGCTGTTGACCCTAGGGAGGGAATCCACTCTGTGCTGCTAATTTCAGACCATCAGTCTCTCCCACATTTCTCCTCACAATACTATCTTGCAACATCTGCTCTTGGCATGCCATAAGTATGTGAAGCCAATGATATTGAAAGGTTCTTTCTATCTGAAGCACATTGGCCATGAGCAGATGAATGTAAGCATAATTATGCGGGTAATGGTCTTGTTGAAGCAGAAATTGAGCATGAGTGGGCCAGCATGAAAACAAATGATTAAGAATTTCACTCGCCATTGGTTACACTCCAAGATCAGTCGTATTCCGACAATTAAGACGGTAACAACACAGCGCTGTAAAGTGTCTTGGTGTTGTCCTAAAACTTCTGTCAGAGCTGGGCATTTGACTAAAAATTCACGGTCCGTTTATCGCATACAGCCAGGGTACCCTTGCGCCGTCAGTCTATCTGCCTTTTTGTCCATCTGGAAAAAAAAGGTAATCGCCTATAGGCTGGACCGCCTATGATTTTATATGGGCTTCCCTTAGCGTTTCCGACTATCAACTTCAACAAACTACCCTCGCGCAACCCTCTGGCGATATTTGAAACGAAAAATGGACTCAATGCGTCTAATTTTAGTACCTTCCAGGAGCTTTTTGGAGCCTTATGTACCTTTAAGGAGGTCTGAAGCCTTGCCGCATTTAAAGGAGACTCATTTAGTCTGGCTGTCACATAGGGAAAATGTCCCTTCCGCTCGCCTGTTCCCTCACTCAAATCTGTCCTCCAAGCAACAAAAGCTCAATCTAACAATTCTATTGTTACCTCACCGCAAAAATAGACAATTACATAGAAAAATGGGCTTCCGACTGCTTAGTGAGACTTTTTTTTTTTTTTTTTTTTTTTTTTTTTTTTTGTAAGTTTCTCATTTATCGAATAAAGTCCCCATTAGTCTGGTGATGAAGCATCCGCTTGCGTCGATGCCCCTTGTTGCTCGATTGCCTGGTCCCGCTGAGACGCTGGCATGCATCTATTAAAACTAGCAGCAATCAAGCTAGCCAAACATGGCCACACGAGGCTAACGGTGATTCGTGACCCATGAACAAGTCAAGCGTGTGCCTGGCGCTTTTTCTTTCTTTTCTTTTTTTCTTCTTCCCCCTTGTCTTCACAGCATCGTGTTATGCCTGGTTGTTTCGGCGGTAAAAGTAATTTGGTCCTGAACAAAAAAATGAAATGCACTTTTGGGCCATTTTCGGTGACCGCGACTTCGAAATTCTTACTGGCCTGGTCAAGCCAGCGTCTGAAGGCAGGTAGTGGCCCGACACAGCGGGCCATATGTGAACCTTGTTCTACAACAGCATATTTTATGCAAAAATGTAAAAAATGCTTGGACTGTACATATCTGAGAGCTCTAACGGGTCTCTTATCAGACACTATAATCTTATATCATCTTAGTTGATGTGTCTCTTGAACTGGTTCAAGGTCCAAAACATCACTGGGAGCAGGATATCTTAACCTTTCATGACTGGACAGTAAGTCATGCTGTCACATTTTGGTTCTCATGTTTGGCCTATTGTACTTACTTTCTATGTATTAGTTCTCATTGTCATTGCCATGCCATACATGAGTTTTCACAATATTTTACAGTGACTGCTCCTCATTTGAGTTAGAGTACTTTTGGTTGTGCCTAATTAAACATTTCCAACTGGTAGAACAGGTTAGGTATTTTATTTTTGAAGGTCTTTTTTTTTTTTTTTTTTTTCAACCGAATTAATTTACTGCAGCACAGTCTTTGAAGTTCTCTGTTTGGCTCAATATAACAATCACTTGTGCCGCCAACGCATGTTCAGTTGTACCTGTATTTGACAACCTGTTTGACCTGAATGGTGGTAGATTAAAATGAGATATGCGCTTGTGTATGAGAAGAGCAAATACCAAAATAGTGATAGCTGAGTTGCCTCTGGGGCTGCATTTATCCCAAAAGTCTATTTCTCTGGTAGAATGGTAAATAACGGCGTATAGATACATATATAAATGGCTCAGAGCTGAGATGAAATAACTTGGTGTTTAATTTGATTATTAGTGACTCAGTGTCAGCCGCTCAAGGTGCTTTGCTCTAAACTGTCAGTGCAAGCCAATCCCTTCCTGTTGACGACCATGTGGTCGCGTGATGTCAAAATGGTGTTGTCACGTGAGCGCTTTGCCTGCAGTTAAGCAAGCTCTCCCAAAGGAGCAAATCTGTTAATAAGCATCTGGGAACTTTCACTTATCACAACAGGGTCTTAAATTTCACAGCCAATCACTGCCTGCAAGGCTGCCAGCATGGCATCACCCAAACGCCACTTTGCTCTTGTGTGCCCGTAAGAGCTGCTCGGCCAATTTGAGCGTAGCTATTCTTAACACGCAATAAAAATCTATTTACTCTTGTGGCCCTCTCGTTGCCCGGAAGATCAGGGCATTTGGAAGCAGTGTCTGGTAAATGTGTTCTTGGCGTTCCCCTGCAGACAAGATGGGAACACCGGGCCTTTGGATGATCTTTGTGACTGACTGTTTCTATCTGGTCTGTTTTCAAGTTTGATGAGGGGCGCAACACCTTTGATGGTGACCTTACTAAAGAAAGTATCCTGTCTTTCGTCAAAGCCAACCAGCTGCCGCTCGTCATTGAGTTCACCGAGCAGGTAATTAGTGGGGTCCTGAACGTCAATCAGTTCATTTTTAAATACTCCTGTCCAAAGTAACCAGCGGTGCAGCAAGCAGTCGGTTTCATATCTTTTATCATCCACAGACTGCCCCTAAAATCTTTGGGGGTGAGATCAAGTCCCACATACTGATGTTTCTGCCAAAAGCAGCCTCAGACTTCCAGGACAAAATGGACCAGTTTAAGAAAGCCGCAGAGTCATTTAAAGGGCAGGTAAGTCAAGTCTTCAAAATTCCCAATGTCCTTCATCCAGCCAAGTGTATGCATGTAAGCTTATTTTCCGCTGTCCAATCCCCCTCACCCCCCGTCCAGATCTTGTTCATTTTCATCGACAGCAGTCTGGATGACAACCAGCGCATCCTGGAGTTCTTTGGCCTGAAGAAAGAGGAGTGCCCCGCTATCCGCCTCATTACCCTGGAGGATGAGATGACAAAGTACAAGCCAGAGAGCAGCGCTATCACTGCAGAGGGCATCGTTGAATTCTGCACGCAATTTACAGAAGGAAAGCTGAAGGTAACATAACCGACAATGCTGTTTTGATATAATTTCCCTTTGAATAGTTGCAGACGGGAGATTCAGCATAAAGCACACGCACAATGACGAATTAAGTGTAAACCAAGGGGATAGAATTTAAGAACCCTCTAAATGATCACGGGGGCTGCTGAATCACTACCAAGATGGCTGAGCCAGGATAAGCCGTCTTTTACCGAAATATCCAAAGAGACATGGAGTGACTGTTGTACTGTCTCCTCCCCACAGCCTCACCTGATGAGCCAAGATATCCCCGAAGACTGGGACAAAAACCCCGTCAAGGTCCTGGTTGGCAAGAACTTTGAGGATGTTGCCTTTGATCCCAAGAAGAACGTCTTTGTGGAATTCTGTAAGATTTGTCTGTCTTGCTTGTTTACTACAAAAACATGAGTAAATTCTGGAACATGATCACCAAAGGGTTCACCTGTTGGAGGGGTATTATTGTCACAGTTGTAACTCAAGTCATAAATCGTGACCCTTTCTCTATATTCCTGCTAGGCCTTTTTCATATCCAAGAGTTAGATGGTCATGCTTCACACATACCATCTCATGGATGCTCCTGCTGTGTGAATTGTTACCCGACACTGATGCAGCAAAGATCCACATAAATATAGCTTCTGGACTATTAGTCAGTGATTCCCAGCCAAATGTGTGCTATTTTCGTTTTTTTTTTTTTTTAAATCAGCTGTTTAGCTTCTGACCAACAGGTGATGGGGTGTTGCTCTGCCACACAACAGACATTTCTCTCTGGCTGCATGTGACTTAACAGTAGTCAGTTTCTACCAATGGAGGCCATTTGTGTAAAATGGCGTCTTTTCAACATGCCTGTGTTCTAGTCTGTTGTTCACAGACACTTGGAAATGCTCATTTCATACGTATGTTGTTGCAGATGCCCCTTGGTGTGGCCACTGCAAGCAGCTGAATCCCATCTGGGAAAAGCTGGCAGAGAAGTACAAGGACAGCGATGACATCATTGTCGCCAAGATGGATTCCACGGCCAATGAGATTGAGGCCGTCAAAGTCCACAGTTTCCCTACTCTGAAATTCTTCCCTGCGGGAGAAGAACGCAAGGTATTTCACTCATTCTTATGGGAGAAATGAAAACATTTTGCAAGCTCTGTAGTGACCTTTCATCACACCCACTGAAATCTGGTGTATTGTGTAACTGCAAGCTCTATTGATGTAGGTGGTTCCTTGCATCCCAACTGTCATTTGTGCCTTTTGATTTAGCATCACTAACTGTTAGGAACACAAGACTGCTGACTCAAGCCTCTGCACATGGATCTTGGTTTAGTTCATTACTTTCCTGCTTGTGAGACATCCTGCACTGGCCTTAATCTTGAGTTGGCATTTTCACCTCTGCCCTCACTTTATCACTAAAGGAATGAAATGACTCCATCTCATATGAAGTCAGATAGCGGTAGCTGTTTTGTGACTCATTTATCCTTCTCACATGCAGCCCCACCAATCACATCTGAACAGATAATTGTCACAGTAATCTTTCACAGTTATGAGAATTGCTGTTATATGATACTTACTATACTTATCATATATACAGGTGATTGACTACAATGGGGAGAGAACACTGGAAGGCCTCACAAAGTTCCTGGAGAGCGGTGGTAAGGAAGGAGGTGCCCCCGCTGGAGATGACGACGACGACGATGATGACTTTGATGCTGAGGTGAGTGTCGCCGCTTGGTAGCATCGATAAATCTTAGACCAAAAGCACTCGGTAAGAATGTCCAATGCTGCAGAGTTGTTCACATCATGTAGAGTGCCTTGCAAAAGTACAGTGACTCCTTTTACCCTTGCCTTTTTTTTTAAGCGTTGTGTCCTGTGCGCAAAGATCCACATAAATATAGCCTTAGCACTAAAGCTAATGCGTCAAGCCAAATGCATGGAAATATTGGTACAGAACAAGACACGCCATCTAGTTGATGCACGCAAACACTTCTGATGTAGCAGAATTATCGTTAAAGCACAGTACAATGTCAATTTTTTATTTTTTTTATCGATTTGTTAATGTTGAGGGCTGTCAGTAAGTTCTAATATTTAAAAAAAAAAAAAAAAAATGCACTTGCCACGTCCTTTTGGATTATTTTGCTTTCTCTTTAAAAAAAAAAAAAGCGTAGTTTTCAATCAATCTATAGTAATATGATTAGCGAGGTCTGGAAAAAAAATCAGGATATGAAAATTTGTCCATATTGCACAACTCTACCTGGTATATGCACACCTTTTCTGAGAAGCACCTGTGGCTGCAACAGAAAGAAAGACGCTGCTAATGAAGCTCAAGGAACTCTCCAAACAAGTTGGGGACAAAGTTGGTCAAGTAAAAGTCAGGATTGTGATTTCCCAGGAGCACCATCAAATCAATTATAATCAATTGTGAATAATTAAAACATCACAACAATCCTGCCAAAAGAGGGCTGTCCACGAAAACTCGGCCGGGCATTAGTCAGTGGCAGCACAGAGATCAAAGGTAACACTTGGATTTTTGGGATATTTGATTTCTGCCACATCACCCTAGAATACGGGTATGTAATTTGTGGAGGGTCCTTAACAGAGAAGACAGAAACGTCTAGCGCTGTTATTGCATATACGTTTGTAATGACATTCAGCCGCAATCTTTTCACAGTTACCGGAATTTTCCTACGCATGAGCGGGCGCAAATGTCGTTATGATGCAAATTACAAGCGCGTAAACGGACTGTTTAGAGAATATCGAACACCCTGTCAAGTTTAACATGCTCACTTCAAGTAATGTTATTTCGCCAACCTTTACTTGCTTTGACAATGGTACGGTGTATTTGTTTGCTCAACTCAGTCAAGGTTTTCTGAGTGTATATGTTTACTGGGCTTTTCTTTATCTACAGCTCCTCTTAGATTTAATTTGATTTTGCTACGTCAATTTAAAAGTGTTTCTTGAAATCCTCGTCTTGAGCTGCCTGAAACATGAGCAACATTAGTCTTGACGCAAACGTCCTCTGTTGGATCATCTTTTATGATTTTTGGAGGCATAGGTGGTGTCATCCCCAAAAAGATTGAATGGGCTACTCAGGATTTTAGGTTGTAACATTAGAAGCGACCCACTTCGTTGCCTTCCAAATGGCTGTGCTTTAGAGTCAAATTTATCCTCACTAGACACGATCGTGGGTGTGCTGGTGCCTTTCCCAGCTGACTTTGGCTGGGAGGTGGGGTACAACCTGAACTAGTCACCAGCCAATCACAGGGCACAAATGGACAACCATTCACACACTCATTCGCACCTGTGGATGATTTAGTGGGAGGAAAATGGAGTACATGGAGAACATGCATGCAAACCACGCTGGAAGACCGGCGCCCATGTTGAGAAATTTAAACTTAAATATCGGCATTTAAAGTGGAAGTGCAAAAAGCATTTCAGTGATCCTGCCGAAGGTGTTAATGTGTGAGGATAATGAGCATTACAGGTGCTTTGTGACCAGAGTGAATGTTTACTTTTTTTTTTTTTTTTTTTAAGCACACCTTCTCAGAAGTCTAATAACAGTGCAACCCATCAACGTCCACAAATATATTCTACAGCTGTTATAGTTATTTACTGGGCTTTGCCTGTGTAGACCTAAGCCCGCGGTGGCACACGTGCAGTGCCCGCTAACATTAGCATCTTTGTTTGCCCAAGCAACTCTAAAGGCCCAACCGTCCCTCTTCAGCTGTCCTAAGGCCAGACTGGGCATGGCTATGCAAGTACGCGATGTCATGTCTCGGGACTCTAGACTAAAGCCTGGCTCACACAGCAACATTTTAATATTGTCTGCAGACTTCCAAACTTGCGTCATGACTGTTTTGATGTTGGATTCCTCCCTGTGCTTCCTCGTCACCTCGCTTTCTGATTCCCGTTTGTCCTCGGGGCAAACCACACGCGGCAATTCCAAATGTTGGAGATCAGAGCGGCCCAAACCTCTTCCTGAGTGGTCTGGAATAGTCTAAACATACCACACGCTGCAGGAATAGCTGTTAATATTCTTTTGTAACCATTACACTAATCAGAGCGTCCTTACCAACAGGTCAAGGCTAAGATCAGGCTCATTATCCCGCTGTGTGACCCAGGCTAAACTTTTCCACTGGTGTACCCAACTCTTCCTTCCCTTCATCATTAGAGTATCAATTTGAAGTTTCCGCAGATGGGTTATTAGATTAAATGTTCAACATGCGTGTCAACTGCTTTCCAGGATTTGGACGATTTGGATGAAGGTCAAGACGAGGACTCTGACGGCGAAGAACACGGACACACCGAGCTGTAAAGAGTTGTTGGAAGAGAGAGTCCTGCTCTGCCCCCTCCTACCAGTCACCTACACTACCTTCACTCTTTATATAGACTCCATCCCTCTCCTGAGACCATTATGTCCTACCTTGTCTAGCTGTCTGTCAGTCCACCAGCCGGCCCACTAGTTGGTCATTCTCTCTCGCTTCATGCTTTCTTTCACGGACAGGTCTTGTTCTATTTGGGGGAGGGGGACACACGGAACAACACGCCACCTCCATGAAGGTGCCGTGATGCCTCTGCAAAGCTCCATGCCAACTCTTGGCCTGTTTTTTTTATGTAAAACGTTGGCATTGAGATCCTCTTTACAAAAATATTTTTGCACCCCCACCACCACCACCAAAAAAAAATACACCTGAGCATCCACCGGGAGTCTGTGTGCACTCATGGTGTTTGATCTAAGGCTTTTGTAAGGATTGATCTCTCAGGGGACAAATGGCCTGCCTGTTATTTTTCACTAAAGGGATCCCTCACAGTGTAGCAAGAAGCCCCTAATCACATGTAGCTCAAACTATATTGGAACAATCTGCCTTCTATGTGTAAGTGGTGGCGGAGTCTACTTTCTTTCATCCTTGTCCCCCCCCCAAAAAAATAACTCTACTTTGCTTGGGGACTACTGACCATTTTCTAAACAGAACAAATGCTAACTTTTTATTTAGGGGTGGGGCAGAAAAACTGTTTTATTTAATTGCTTTAACTGAGTTTTGTTTTTTAATTTAGGACTTTTTTGTTTTTTATTGACCATTGTGCCCAGTTGTAGCCAGTTGGCCTTGTTGGGGCAGAGTTGGTACTTGGACACGCACTCAGGCCATGGAGGTTTTTCATTTGGGGGCCAGTTCTGAAAAGTCGCACTGTGTTCATGCCTCTTGCGAGATTCTTTTTGGTTACTAAAGCAGACAGATGTGCTACATTTAACGCTGGTCCGAGGCAAGAGTTTGTTCATCTGATAGGTGGCGAAAGCAGTTGCACAGCACCACCCCTCGCCCATACTGTACCCTCTATCACTCTTGGCTCTACTTATGTGTCGTATGAGTGTGGTGTTTGAGGGCTTTGAATGGCTAGTTTTGCCTAGTCAGGACGGTGACATTTGTGTGCGCGCATGCGTTTGTGTAAGTGTACTGTGGTAGGTGGCGGCATGAGTAGAGTGAGGTGATGCGATTGACACCTGTACAGCAGTGAGGGATACTGAAAGCATTCCATCATATCAAGATCGATGTGGAAAATGTGAAATGGTGGCCAATAAACAATGTTCAAAAACACCTTTGCTTGCAGTCATTGATTCAACTGTAACATGGCACATTTACCAAGATTCCTTCATGGACCAAAAATGGTGTTCTGCGTGTCCGAATTATAGTTCATTCAGTTTGTACATTATTGTGAATTAAGTAAAAAAAAATGTAAAAAGACTATGTACGGGTGAGTGGTGTAATTCGAGCCAGGGGGCAAGTAGTGCCACCCCTGTTTAGAAAACCAAAAATATGTGGTCACATGACCAACTTCTCTGAAGAGGCATCCATTTCGCTCATCCTGCAAAGGGATACACATGGCATGTTTTTTTTTTTTTTTTTTTTTGCTGTTTGAACAATTACAGAGAACTTTGAAAACTGTTGAAACATGTTTGAGTGGTTTAGTAAGCGACATCACCACCACCCACAGCTATTCAAACACCATATTACCAACATCTGCTAAATTTGTCACCGTAAAAAACGTTTTTTTACTGTTATGTATCAGTCACAGAACGTGCATGTTAGTATGAGTCTGGGGGTGAAGCGAATTTCTCTTTTCCACAAGATAACAAAATGGTCATGTAGAAAAGTTTAAACAACTTCATGACCCTACCAAATCTACTTTACCTCACCAGATGAAGTTATCTATATCCAGCTAGCATGGTGTACAAGTGGTTATAGTCCCTCTCACAATTCTTGTGCTTTTAATTTGAATTGTGGGTGCTTAGGCTTCCTCCACAGCATTCCAAAACCATGCATATTATACGACAAAAAAGACCAGAGAAATGTATAAAAATAAACATCTTGAGTTTTATTTGATTTGATTTTTTTTCAACTAGTATTGGAGTAATCCAAACTTAATTAAACATAGTCAAGTTATATTACTTTAGTATATGGCACTTGGATTACATCACCAACTACATTTTTAACAGGTAACTAGTAACTGTACCCGTCAGCCGCACCCCCCACACACGCACACAAAAATTTTCAGGCCACAAAAAATTGTTATATCGGGTTGGGGTGGAGGGCACCTAAAGGGACAGCAACGACCCTGTCCTGAACTATATGTACTGTACATATTTTAGGTGGAGGCTTTCCTGTGATCCCCTTGCGTAAAAGGCACTTTAAGTAAAAATCGGCACTACTTACCTGACTCTCTCCTTCAGTAGTGAAAAAATTTACATTTGTTCTAAAAAAGTCTACAAACTAGAATGCCATTTAGGAGAGAGTGCAGACCTTCAACTAGGGTGAACTATTAAATGATCTTTGCATTTGGGTTTGTTGTTCTGTTTGCTAGTAAGCAGGCGACTCCCTGGTTAATAGAGGAAGGCGAATGTGCAAATTTGATTGAGGGTTTGGACTGTTCCAGTGGGAGATTGTCTCATGCGGTATAGACCATGATGCATCTTTTATCCAGATAATTCCCCAAAAGTATGTCATAAAACCCAATTGGTTGTTGTAAAGATATTGGTAGTTAACACATCATTCGTCTACAATTTTTTGTGTATTCAGTAGTGTAAACCTGCTGTGTCAAATTGGCTAACATTTTAAAATTTTACTGTGGTTAATTAGATTGCTGTGGGAAAAGCTTTTTTTGGGGGGGGGGCATTTTTAACAAGATGATATAGCTGTCAGATTGTTGATGCATCGTAATACCCTAATACAGCTCTAAGAATCTATATTGGATCTGCAAATAACGCACACCCAAAAGGTTGACGGAGTTTAGTTTAACATTTTGCCAACAAATCAAGTTGCTGCTGTCGGCAATGTTCTGAGTGTATCGTAGCCTACTGTGATGAATACTGTAATTTAGGTTTTACATAAACAGTTGAGGCATGAAGCCTTTCTCTAATTGGTTAATAAATTATGGAAGTAAATCTGTGCCATCTGAGTTTGAATTCGAATTTCTCACTGAATATTTTTGCCATCGACTTTCTAACTGAATTTTTTTAACATCAAAATTCCTAACACTGACATTTTTCAGCACTGAAATTCAACATGTAAAAAAATTTGCCTGCAAAAATTCAGCTGAACAAAATTCAGCCGCAAAATATTCACCAGCAAAAAAAATTCAGCTGCAAAAAATTTGCCTTTTTTTTTTATTGCAGTTGAATTTTTTTATGGGGCGATTTTTTTTTTTTTTTTTTTTTGCAGGCAAATTTTTTTTGCAGCTGAATTTCAGTGCTGAAAAATTTCAGTGTTAGGAGTTTTGATGGAAAAAAAATTCAGTGTTAGAAATTCGAATTCAAACTCCGATGGCACAGATTTACTTCCATAATAAATCCTCAGATACAGCATTCCATGCGACGACACTAATGTGCAGCAGTACATATAGATAGATGGATAGATATAGATAAAGCCTGTTGGTCTTTATCACTTAGAACACTTGAAGAGTGCTAGACTGTGTCCTAATTTAATATAGTCTGATATTATAGTATATCTATAGTCTGGTACGTGTGCCACATGAGAAGAATGACAAATAGAGCCATGATGTTGCATCTCCCCTCGCTGTGCCCTCCTTATGTTGCCTCCTTCACTAAACTTACCGCTGATGTGATGTTTGTGTCACCACTACCATTCGTGGGCAACATGTTAGTTTGCTCGGGGTCAAAGTTTTGCCACTGCGATCTGTGGCGTGTCCTAAAATAACCTGACAGCCAGTATAAAGGGCGAGGTCTGACCTTCAGAGGGGCAGCTCCACACAGTTGAGTCACACAGAGGAAGACTGACTTTTCAGCCAAAAGACCATCAAGGACCTCACACCTTCTTCTTGCAACTTGAATTTTTTTCCCCTCCCGACGCAACCTCTAACAGGAGAATGAAGTACTACCAGTTCCCCACGTCTCAGACCGTCTCACTTCGGGCTTATGCCCAGGACAAATACAAGAGCTCGGCGTCTCAAAAGCCCCTCCGCAGTGTGCATTTCCCCAATGACATCGTATTCCAGGACTTTGTGCGGCATGGTGAGCTGGAGAGGATTGGACTATTCATCCGAGCCAGAAGGGTCACCCTGGACACAGTCTACCCCTCTGGTGAGTCTCATTACCTCTGACTGGGCCTATGTGAAAAAACATTTGAGCATTTATTTCATATCCTACTTCTATCTTGACGTTAATGTACTAGTACTCTCTAGTTAACATCTGGTGATAGCCTTAACTAGTAGTACTAGTTAGTATGCAGATCAGTGAACGAATGCAGTTTTGCATCAGTCTACACCAAATGGCAAAGTTGTCCTAGTGAGGACAAAGAGCATTTCTAGTACAAAGGGATGGGCAACTTAAATGCTGGAGGGGGCCATCATTTTTCACCGGTCCTATTGGGGGCGCGCACTTCTTAACCAGATGTATGACGAAAATGCCACTCTAAATATGGAAAAACATGCTTTTAATATAATAATTTAATAAACAAAAAAAAACACATGATCCCCCCTCCCAGCGCAAAGGGCAGTCTAGCACAAAAAATAGCATTCAAGCACAGGACAAAACTGCTGAACAGCAAACCAACATTCAAGTGCAAAAACTAATTTTTTACATTTTATTTCAAAATTTATTGAAAATGTTATTGCGTCACATGGTTGTTCTGCATATCATTCCAAATCCACAAAAACTATTACCCTACTCACTTTGTAATATAGGGAAGTGTAAGCCCAACTAAGATATATCTCCCATCTTGTGGGAAATGGTGATACAGTATTAATTTTTTTCATATGTTGGACTTTTCACCATTTCGCATGTTTCTTGAAATGTTTTTTTTTTTAATTAACCAAGGGGCCACTCAAAGTGACGTTGCGGGGCACATGACATGGACCGTTAAGCTGGTTCTCAAACGGCTTTCTTGGCGCTAGTCTGCCACACTTCGGGTGACTTTAACTTTGTGATGCCGTGTGTGTGAAGGCATGGCTGCCATCCATGAGGCTGTGCTATCTGGGAACCTTGAGTGTGTGGAGCTGCTGGTCCACTACGGAGCAAGCATCCACCAGAGGGATGACGAGGGGTGGACCCCGCTGCACATGGCCTGCAGCGACAGCTTCCCTCACATTGCACGGTGAGTGTCTAAGCAACAAAGTCGGTCACCATAACACAATATGACGCCTGCCCAGTGAGGCTATGACATTCCGCGTTGACAAGCACGTCCTAGACATTGCGCTGTAAGAGAAACCGGGGAGGGGGGGGGATCGGCTGCATTCTTGCCCCTCATTGCCCTCCCTGAATCTGACACTAAGGCACGACGGTGACGTGTTTGTGTTACTTTCAGGTATCTTCTCTCACTGGGCGCCGATCCAAATCTGGAAAACGACTGCGGCGAGAAGCCGTGTGACCTCATCGACCCGGAGAACAAGGAACTGCTGGAACTGTTTGGTCTAGCCGACAATGACTGAGTGCCTCTGAGCGTTACGTGGGACGGAAGACCGTTGCGGTCGCTCCAATTTTTCTGACGAGGCAGAGAGAAAAGGCCTTGTGGGTTCAGCACCCTGAACCAGAAAGCAATCTCAACTGTGGAGGTCTGGTGGAAGGAAGCCTGACACAGCAGGCTTCTTCGACATGGACTTGCAGCAGCTAGCACATTTGCATCGTTTTATCCTGCTGTGAGTTTGAATGAAAAATGTCAGCTTAAAAAGTACATTTATTTATTTTTATCCTGGAAGGTAGATGCATCAATTTGACCATGGATGTGTTTGCTGCTCATTTGCAGGCGTTCGCCTCTGACAAAAATAAATCCATAATTTTCAATGGATTCTAGATATCTGCTAATAGAGAGATAGTAGTAGTTAGTTGATTTCATTATCTGAAAATGTATTCTGACCAATAGAAGCACATTTGGCTAACTGTATAACTGTGTTGATAACTGTATAGTCTTATTTTTGTTACGTTTTGTACTTCTAAAATAAAGAGTTCATCAGATTACCCTGACTGATTCATTTTATAGAACTTTTAAGTTCCAGACCAGCACACCCGCCAGGTCACAAGGAACTAAAAATCCAGTATGCATCAGGGTTTTGATTTTGCTCTGTCGCCCTCCGGTGGATAATATCTGTAGTGACGGCAACATGAAAAACGGAAGACAATGCAAATGAATTTGTATTTTTATTAACAATTGGAACCAGGATTTTTTCTTTGATGCACTGTACAGTTTAAAAAATATATACATTTACAGGCAAGACCAAAAATCCTCAAATAGTTTCCACATCGAGCTCATTCTTTAAACTTCCACTCCTGTCTACACATGGGGCACTGCTGCTGGACCTGCTGGGAGTTGAGCCACTTCAAGATGCAGTGCATGTGGAAACAGTGGGAGCACTGACCCCAGACCAGTGGGCAGTCATCCCCGGGCACCTTACCTGCCAAACGGGTTGCAACATTAACTCACTCCTAAATTGTCAGAGATAAACTAGGACATGATCACAAAGTCAGACCAGACACTTAAAATCAGAGTGGGCTTGAGAAATGTAGAAAGACTACCACCATACCCACGGCCATCTTGCTCATAGGCGAGATAGAAAGATGCTTTAGGGCGCCATGGACTCTTGGGGGCTGCCAAAAATCTGTTGAAAATTAACCTTCAATCCATGTATAATTTCATCAAATTGTTACCATTAACTCTTAATTTTAAGTCAAAACAAACTAAGAGTACATTGAAATTAATAAACAAATAAGGGAAGAGGAGCAAGGTGAATTAGTTTGAAATCAGGCAGAGCAGAAGCTGACTCGCTGTGTCACCTACGAGTTGCTTCATGTTTCTAAATTTATAATGGTAGTTAGCGACACTTAAAGGGTAAGCCAACTCAATAATTGTCTTTACAATATGTTCTATGTAGCCCCGCTAGTCTAAACACGGCATTCTGATTAATATTGTGTTTGCATCTTTGAGTTAAGCAGTAAAATCCACCCCTTGTTGTCCATATCAGGGATGGCGATTTTGACACTTTCTGTCGACTGAAAATGACATCTCAGTTGCTCAGGGCTCAGGTAACAACCAATCACGGCTCAGCTTCAGAAAACAGGTCCCAGGGATGGAATGCCCGTTTTCTGAACCGCTGGTCCACCTTGAACTGGTCGCCAGCATAGACGAACCACATCGATTGTACTTACAGTCCGGGCAGCAACCATTGAAAGCCAGCCTGCAGATCCCACAGTTCTCATCATTGGCTACCCACAACCACGACGCCACTCCGTTCCACTTCTTGATCTTGACCTTCATCCTGCTCGTGTATGAAAGCAGCAGACAATTAACATCACACGTCCACTGCCATTGCGAGCTGACGTTTAGCAAGACAGCTACGTCAGGAGCTGAACTTGCACAGATACTAGTAAAGGAACTTACTTTACTCACCTGTCAGCGGCTCACTTCTCCTTTAAAATATCTAACGCCAGTTTAACGTTTATGCTACGATCATTGCAGAAAGGGGTTTATGTTCAAATATGTCAATCTTCCTCTTGTTTCCCCCCAAACCCTCCAGTCGGCTGTCTTCTACTTCTTGCGCTTTAAAAAGCAGCTGCTCGGTAACATTATGGCTCATTACCGCCATCTAATGGACCAGCGGGATAATGTTATGTATTATTACCCCGTCAACAGCTAATTTTAATCAAATGCCTTTTTTTATGTATCCCTCTAAACGTATTTTTGACTCTGATGAAAAAAGGCTTTCATTTTTTTGTAGCATATCCAATTTTCGACATATTTCCTTTTTTTTTTGACCCATGAAAGCGTGCGCAATACATGTTTTACCATGTGTTGCTGAACCTAACCCTTAATTCATAAATATGTCTTACTATATGATTATTATTATCATTATTGTTATTATTATTATTATTATTATTATTATTATTATTATTATTATTATTATTATTATTATTATTATTATTACTATTATTATAATACCTTTATAAATAACTTGTACTTGGATTTATGTGTGCGTGCGTGTGTGTGGGGGTGCGTGGGCGTGTGTGGGTGGGTGTGCGTGGGTGTGTGTGTGCCCTACGACTGGCTGGCGACCAGTTCAGAGTGGAGTCTGCCTTTCGCCCATGGTCAGCCATGGGAAAGGCTCCAGCACCTCCCCGCGACCTTGTACAAGTTAAGCGGTTTGGAAGATGACACAAGACACAAAACTGTAATAATTACATGTTATTGTACATCAATTAAATATGCAAGTGTTAATACACTACTAATTATTATTATTATTATTATGAGTATAAGCCGTTCGGAAATGGATGGATGAATGGATTGATGGATGATATCAAAATGAATGTCGCTATTTATTTTATATGATATACTATACAGTTATGATTGTGAATAGTATTACGTCATATATAATATATGATATATTAATACAAATAATAACAACATCAGCTATCATTATTATTTTATTTTAAATAAATAACTATTATAATATTAATAAGTTGCCCATCCATTTCCTGTACTGTTTATGCTCACCATAAAAACAGCAATAATACTGCTTTTTATTTTTAATTAGTTGAGTTCATTAGTTATTTATATTAAATTAAATTCACCCTACAGTACAGCAAAAATTAGGTTTTGATCCGTTTCAAAAGCACAATTGTTTCTGTTGCGTCGACTGGCCACTAGGGTGCATTCAAGTGAGCCTTTTTTTTTTTTTTTTTTTTTTTTTTTAACGGGGTGTTGTGACGTCTTCTCCATCAACGGTGAGTGAGCAGGGACTGTGTGGTTGAGAGAGGCAGGCTCAAAAGAAGTTCGAAAAAGCCTCAGACTCAGGCGTTTAGCTGTCCGTCGCTGCTTATCGAGCAAAATGTTCTGTAGACGGGTTTGCCAAAGACTCGGCCCGGTGGCTCAGAGGGTGTTCACACCGACATTTAGAAAAGGTGAGTCAGGTTCGTGTGTTTTTACTTTTAAGTGACTTTTTACGTCATCTAAAATGTGAGGTCAGATTGTTGCATTCTCACGCGTTCAACGTGTGGGGAATTGTTTGACCTATTTTGATGTTTTCTTTGGCAGGTAATGTCATGTCTTTTTAACACATTTGATCAGGTTGTGCACTTTGTGTGGATATGTGTGAGTGAGTGCTGATGTACTAGTCGATATATTTCTTCGGATTTGTTGGGAGGGAGGGCGTGAACGGATCTTTTCATGTTGTGTTTTGGGTGTTTTAGAGCACTTTGAGTTGCATTTTTATGTATGAAAAGTGCTATATAAATAAAATGTGATTGCTTGATTGATTGATTGATTGATTGATAATGATCCATGAGCAAATGTATAGATAATCCTCAATTTAATGATCGACTCAATGAAATAAACGTTATGCCTAGTAGAAATACAGTATGCCGTTTTGAAAGTGTCCTGTACAAGGAACACTGTCCTGTGCATTGGATTTGCAATCTCAATGCAAATAGAGTACAACTCTTGACTCAGGGTTTTAAAGAAGTTGCATTTGGGTTTGGTTTGTCATTTGAAATGCAAGAATTCGACATTTGAAGATTAATTAGAATTTTGATCAAGTTACCATTACAACATATTGTAGCAAGACTCACACATTCACTGGCTTGCACACGGAATGAGTCCCAACACAATAGCTCCATCAAAAGTTTGTTCTTTCCTATATTTTCATTCACACTCTTTGTTATTGTAGTTTTTCAGTAGTCAATCATTGTAAATGTTGCTTTGTATTGGCTCTTGTTAGGTTATGCAGGTGTACCAAAGGACAAAAGTGCATATATTAGCTTGTAACATAATTATGTTGGAATGATTGCATGTAAACGCCCGCTGTGCATGCGAAGTGACGAGGATTTAGGGCTTTTATTTTCACAGTGCTTTGTCTTTTCACGCGTCCTTGCCTGGATCATCATTTACTCTGGGGTTTGAGCATGTGGAATTCAGCCGAAGGGAAAACTGCTTCGACTGCTTCGTGTTTGCAATTTCCTGAATAAAGCCTTCCTGCGACTGTCTGGCGACCAGTCCAGGGTGCTTCCCGCCTTTGGCCCAAAGTCAGCTGTGATAGGCCCCAGCTGTCCATGACCACAAAAGGATAAGAGCTAGAAAATGGATGGATGGATGAGGTCCTGATTTTGGCACCAGAAAATCTTCCAAAGTTGACCGATGGTTGCATCATTATTCGGACAAAAATCGGCATGGGTGGGGGGTGCACGACTGCATCATATGCAGCTGTGCACCTTCGACACGGTGACATCTGGCACACGTGTCCAGAGAGCACATGGTGACGTGTCCCTTCTGCCTCAGGTGCCATCTTGTCTGCTTTCATCTGGCATGCATGTTCATTTTAACAGGCTTGGACCTTGCGAGTGAGCTTAACCGATTACCTTTATAAATAACTTGTACTTGGGCTTTCAAGGTGTTGCAGCGTCATGGTGTTGTTAGAGGGGGAGGACGATACTGCATTAGCCGCTCAGCATTCAAAACAGGACGCTTTGTTTTGGTTTTCTGCACCCAACCTTTGGGAATATTTAGCCGTGTCCACACTGACATTTTGCCAGGGCGGAACAGAGAAAAACACGCATGATGATCATTTATAAAGTAACATGGAATAGTAGAATTTAATGCTTTCTACCCAAGTTACAAACATTGACTTGTTTCAGAAGAGAAAAATGTGCTCATCTAACCTGCTTTCCAGGTTATATGAGCACATTTATTCATGAGCTTTATGGGTTGTATTTATACCCTTTTTTCAAATCTCATTACTCCTGATGGTAATTATAACGTATTTGATTGTTTTTTAACATTGTCTAGTAACCCCAAGAAGCAGGATAGAGTGCCATGCACTTTTATTTGGATTTCAGTATAAACTCGTGGCATGCAAGACTTGAACAAATATAGAAGATACTGAATTTAAGGCCTGGTGGCACTGCTAAATTGAGTGACGCAATAATAATACTGTCATATCACACGAGCTGTGTGCCAACCTTCGATACCGAGCCAATTGTTAAGGTTGCCAATCAAGCACGTTTCTTATGCAAGAAGGAGGTCAATAACACACACAAACGTCAATCTTCTGCATACTGCTTTCTTTTCCAAAAGGGTTTTTAAAAAGATGTATGCCAAGGCAAATTGGTACCGTCCATACATCCCACACAAAATTGGATTTATGTCTAACAGCAGACAATGCATGCGCAATGTACTGACAATTACTATAATATGATGGGTAGCTTGAACCATACTATAGATGACTAAACTTCAATCACTAGATTGAATTTGAATTTTAGTCAAAATGTATTATTGTTATTGCCATTGCTTTCTAACCAGTGACTGGTGACACAATTGCACGGGATGTCGAGCCCTCCCTCCCTACCATGCAAGAGTTTAACTGTTTGCTTCTTTACTGTCTGATATTGTTGTCTGAGAATCTGCTGGACCTGGCGTTTTGATTATACATTGAGTTGTCCAGTATGTGTTTGAATGCACGTATCTGTGCTTGTAGAAGAATGTTTGTGTGTGAGCTGCAGATGAGATTAAAGTGGTTTGGGTACAGGGTGGTTTTATTTATGGCCTCCTCTGCATGCACCCCTGACAATCCTCTAAACACCGGCAAATCTTCACAAGAGACAGAAAGCCACGCTCACCTGTCTTCCGCTGCAACAATAGCCCATTAAGAAGCTTTTCACAGCTCCTCCTTCGGTGTTGTCTTGGGGGACAATTTGATTGCATGAAGTCAAATCCCATGACAATGTTGGTTTTGATACCAATCTGAAACGAGCTTGAATTGCTTGTGTGGTCTGCCGGATATTTAATTTAGCAGATTGTTTGGTGTTTACCTTGGCTGTTGCAAAATCTTTCCATCTCCTTGGCTCCAAATGAGCAGGGCCACATTGTGTAACAGGATTAAAGAATGGGGACACACGTCGAGGCGATCGTAGTGCAATTGACGTTTGCATCAAGTCGCCCTTCACTCAAGATTTTTTTTCCAAAATACTTTATCATCACTCCTCTGTGTGTGACACCCACACTTGTAATATAGCAGAATGGTGCATAGAATTAACGACTTTGCTCCCTTTTGTCAATCGGCAGCACCAGTGCGGCACATGGCTTTCGGGGTTCCTGGTGGTTCCACAAACATGACATATTTTGTTTTGTGTGGAGGAGGCCTCACTGCTGCAGTTGTCTATGTAAGTATTGGCGCTTTTCAGCGTATGCAACAATTTCCAACATGTCATTTCTAGGACAATGGTAAGAAACTGGATGATGAGTGAGGCACTGTATTACATTTGAATTGAACTATATATATTTTTTAGACATACCTCCCGAATCTAATTGAAGTCTGTATGTATGTATTAATCTCTATAGTAAAAAAAAATGCTGAAACAGATGTAATGACCAAGTAGTGCTATAATAAACACTTTATTTAGCTACAAAAGCTATCAATTCCCATAATACACATACAGTATACGTAACCGAATTTCATTTATAAAAATATTTTCCTCAAAATGATTTCTGTTTCTACTAATTATAACACATTTCCTGCAACATCCTACCAAACATTGTCAGCTGACATTTTTGTTAACTCCACCTCTGGTTACTCAAGATCATGTAAATTACTTTGGAATGGGACGTTGGGACGACAAGTCTGCAACTCTTTTCTTGATAGCACATTTTGCTTCGTGACAAGTCCCATCCATCTATTGTTTTTTTGTTGATCCTTTTTGGACTGGGGTGACAAGTGTGATACACTCTGAACTGACGGCGTGTCAATCACAATGCACATTCACAAGCATTCACACTCACGCCTACGGCCAATTTAGAGGCTTCTATGAACCTAACACATGTTTATGATCATTTTGTTGTCTGCCATAATGCAACATGTGCACCGTATTTGCTCTGTCTCTCAGGCCTACAAGACGGTCATTGGTGATAGTGAGCGCTATGAGGACAGACTCGCCAACATGGGCTCCACAGCGAAGGGTCAGCTCCCATTCCAATAACATGCACTACCCACCGAACCCCCCCCCATACACAAAGCGAGTACAGAGAGTAATAGATCAGTTGATGCTGTTTTGGCTGCACCACCTAAATAAACATGCTTGAATAATCATCCTCAATAGCATGTCCCTCCCAATTACTGTCTTCAAAAAAATGATGCCTGATTTGGCCTCAGAGCAGCTGAACAACCTGTAACAGGAAAGAAGCAGTCGTGAGCACTTAGGCAGGATGTATTTTATTTTTTTAAATTACAAATATAGCTCATAGCGCTTATCCTTGGAATAATCAGTCAGCCAGAATTTTGCAAGCATTTTTTATGATTGTTGATTTTGATTTTATGATTGTCTAAAATGCCTGAATTCACGGGCAATTTTCCTAAATATTTGGGGGGGGATCAAAATCTCATTTGTTTACAATCAAGCAAATGTTTTGTACAAATTTGAAGCGGATATTTACAAAAGATGTTTGAAAAATCAACAGATATTTACAAATGTGTATATTCTTTATTGAAAAGGGATATTGAGCACACATCTCCTCTCAGCATCTGGAGTTGAATCAAATATGACGGCAACAGTCTTTTTCTCAACGTGGCTCCTTCGTGCTTCTTCTTTCTGGTAGACTGCAGACAAATGTTTTTTTTTTTTAAGATGATGATCAGACAGAATGACTCCTCCATTGATGACTTTCTCTCTCGGGGATCTTCTCATAGCTGGGTGGTCACTAACAGACAGTGGGATGTTGATAGTTTAATAAAGTTTAATAGATAAAATGTAATATCACATCATCAGCCTGTACTGTTAAAATAACTACAGGTGGGCAAAATATCAAATTTTCTAAGCAATTTGTGAATGTTGCTAGGAACGCATGAAATGAAAATATGTAGTACGACATTTACAATCATTTTAGTGTGATTATAATAAAGTATGGTTTTGTACACAAGTAACATTTAGTACACAAGGGAGTAAGTGACACTTCACGTGATAATTTTGCACATGTCAAATTTGTCTGATGTTTTAACGTCAACTAACACATTTAAAGGTTTAATGATTGATTTACGTCAGCATATTGCCCAACTCTAGGCTTAACACACGTTATTCTCATACACGTTTTATATAACTAAGTTTCTCACTTTAATTCGTTCTGTTCTCCCGACAGACCTTGAGTGTATCGCCTCCTTGAGGATCTGTAGTGCACGTGTCTTTTCCAAACGTTTCGCTTGTAATTAGAACAATACAGACTTTCTTTTATAAACTATTATTACACTGCATGTAGAACAAAATAGTTTACCCCTGCTTTCATGCAGGAGGTCCAGATATTGGTATGCACGGTCTATATGGCGTGTTTTTAGTTGGTAAATGCTTTGCGTTTTCTCTACTGTACTTCTCTCTGCCGTCAACGTTCGTCATTGTCAAAAATAGGAAGTGACGTGGGGATTTTCTTCTTCGTGGATTCAGCTATCGCTGCTTTTTCCACTAGCGTGCTCACGGAGCCGTTTTAGACAAGCTAACCCCCAAACTTGTGTGAAATATTCATTTTTAAAACATAGTTGTTGCGGGAAAGTGCGATTTCGCGATTTTCTCAATTTTGCGTTAATAGTTGCGATCTCAACTTTGCAAAACCCTGCAGGGACTGAATAATGTAGACAGCAGCATGTAGTCAAGCAAAATCATACTGGATATAAAGTACACGTAAACAACCTGTCTGTCAAGCTCTGTTAGTGTGGTAATTATATAGTCATAAAGTTGATGATTGATTCGAATTCCAAGAAGATCAGCATCTTCAAAATGTGACATGAAGAGGTTAAAAGTTATCTTTTTGAAGTGAAAAACGGTACGATATGTTGATAGCAACAACATTTATTGTATCTTTCAAAGAGCTCTAACACCCAGATTTCTCAAATTTCACTTCAAGTTGTCTTATCGGGTGTTAAGGGTACCTTTGATACTTCAATACTGTACAATACATTATACTAAACAATAATTATTGGGACTACTGGTCATCCTATGTGTGGTTAATTGGTGTCAGAATTCATTTTTTTGTGATGTTTGTGTCACAGGTCACCATTTTTGTGAATATGTTTTAAATTAACACTCAAGCTGTAGCCGAGTGTCATGAACATTACTAACTGGGTGCAAATATAATGAGGACTCTCATCAATGTTGGCATTGTTGTTTAAAGTATTAAATAACGAGGAATGACAAATACATATACAATGCATTATATGAATAAATAGAAACTAATGATAAAGGTTAAATGATTTTTGAAAATGAATAAAAATATCAAACGAATAAGATATAAAAATATGTTCCAAATTAGTCGTCATTTCTGTTTTCCTTTTTCGTCTTTAATTGCAAAAGTCAAGTATTTAAGGGTGGAAAGTGGGTTGGCAAAATGACTCAAAATACAGTTACAGTACAATTATTATGCACAACAGTTAAATTAACAAATATGTTGAAAGGAACTCTGCGGACAGAAATCTGCTTTCTTTCTGACATTATCATAATCTCGAATGGAGATAAAACAGTAATGGCCAGAATGACGAGAAACTGGCACAGTGATGTGATCAAGCAAAGGGAAGTGTTTGAGTGGTGGCATTTTGCAAGAGACAGTTACGTGACATTACAGAATAAAATATTCTTCTCCCAAGTTCACTAATGCAAAAGAGATTGTTCTTATTCTGTTCTATTCTTCATTTTTGAAGCTGAAATTTCCACAACTGAGGCAGTGATTGCGGCAGCTGAACCCGCCCCGGTCGAGGATCTGGAGGTGCCTGCTGAAGTGGTCACAGAGTCTGTCGCTGCACCTGCAGAGCCCGTGGCAGATAGCACCGGCGAGCCCGTTGTTGAGAGCGCAACACCCGAAGAAGATGTCGTTGTGGTTTCCGAGGTCATTGCCACTGAGGATGAAGCTAAGCCAATTGCTGAGGAAGAAGCTCCCCCCGTCGCGGCTGAAGCTACTCCTACCGCTGTGGAGGCCACGGAGGAGACACCAGCAGAGGCAGAGGCGCCTGCCAGTGCTGGTACAACAGTAGCCAATGAGGCCCTCCTCCCTAGTCCCCCCGCTGAGGCAGAGACTGTTCCTTGTGTGGATATGGCAGCATAAAACTATGATGCCTTAAGTGTTTGCTTAGAGTGAATGGCTACAAGTTCAGTGTGCACGCTTCCACCTCTTGATTCCACAAAAAGAACCCATGAACCCCAGCATAGATTAAGGGAAGAAAAAGAAGCATTTCCTATCACTACCTTTTATTATGAATGAAAGCCAGTTTGGGGTCCCTCGGTCAAATTCTTTGGAGACTTGAGATGTTGGTTTATATTTACACACTGCTCTAAACTTAAGAGTGTTCAGAATGCATGGTTTTTGGGTCGGTACAGAAATTTAGCTTGGGAGACTAGAAAAGAACAAAACTGGAGTAGTTCTGGTTCCTGCTAATTATTTCAGTGGCCTTAAAGAGATGTCAGTCCTCCACCAACTTGTTACTTAAAGGGGAAGTCAACCCCAAAAATTGATTTACTATGTTCTATGCAGCCTCACTAGTCAACACTTGATAATCTGATTAATATTGGGTTTGTGGAATACGAATTAAGCAGCAAAATCCACCTGTTTTCATCGATTTCAAGGGGCGGCCATTCCGTCACTTCCTGTCGACTGAAAATGACATCACGGTTACTCAGGGCTCAGGTAACAACCAATCACGGCAAAGCTTCACAAAACAGGTGAGCCGTGATTGGTCATTACCTGAGCCCTGAGCAGTTGTGCTGTCATTTTCAGTCGACAGCAAGTGACAAAATGGCTGCCCCCTGAGATGGCCAAAAATGGGTGGATTTTGCTTCTTAACTCATATTCCACAAAGGCAACTGTATTCAGAATGTCGTGTTTAGACTAGTGATGGCACATAAAACATATTATTGTCAAGACACATTTGGGGTTGTCTACTGTAAGACCCTCATTTCATTATTTTGATCAGCAGTCTTGTGTTTGTCTACCAAATTTGATCACTTTTTGCTCAATAAATTCTTATTGAGTCCCTTTACATCCCACTAGTGTGTGTTTGTGTTTAGGTTTTATTAGGTCAAATTTGTCAATATGGTCCAAGTGGTAGTCTGTGTGCTTCCTTTTCCAGCAACTTTATCTCACTATAAGAGTGTGACGATCAGTCATCATCTCCTTTGAGTGGCCTTCCCATTCTATTGTGTTTACTCAAATGCATATATTTTACAGTCTTAACTGTGAGACAAAGTTGAAAGCATGCATTCATGTTTTGCTTTTTTCCCCTGAAAATCTATCAATTTGTCTTCCAGATTCAGGCAATTTGTTATGCAACGATGACCACAAAAAACATTTTGCTGCATCATTCAGGCAGCAAACACAAAGCCGTAATCTTAGACGTGTCTACTCCTCTTTAAAATTCAGAGTAGTTTTAAGAGTACCTCTTTTGTGTGTTCATCCTCAGTGCGGTGAAGTCCATGAAGAAATTCCTTTATTTGTATTAGTATAGTTTCAGTTGAGACCTCAACCTTTTCCAGTGAGTGTTTGTCATCGACTATGGACAGCTGGTAGAAACAATAACTTGTAGCCCACATGTTGAAACAACACATTTACAATAGTGCCTTTCAATGGAATCAGTCCCATGTTCATGCTACTACGCAATGAACCTAAGTAATATTCAAATCTTCAATTTTTAAAGCAGAAATCAACCCAAACAAATTTTCTTCAAGAATATGTTCCCTGCAGGTCCACTAGTTGATACAATGCATTCTGATTAATATTACGTTTATGGAACATGAATTAAGCAGCAAAATCCCTCCCTTTTTAGCCATCTCAGGGGGCGGCCATTTTGTCACTTCTTTCGACCAAAAATGACATCACAACTGCTCAGGTAATGACCAATCACGGCGCAGCTTCAGAAAACAGGTCAGCCTGTGATTGGTCGTTACCTGAGCCCTGAACAGTTGTATTGTCATTTTCAGTCGACAGATGTGACAAAATGGCCGCCCCCCAGAGATGGCTAAAAACGGGTGGATTAAGTCTTATTCCACAAACGCAATATTTACCAGAATGCCTTGTTTCAACTACATTCTTGAAAAAAATATGTTTGGGTTGACTTCCACTTTAAAGTGAACACATTTTCTGTAAAAATTTTCAGCATAACCCAAGAAATCAAATCTTAAATATATTTATATAACGGAATAGCAACAATGTAAAATTACAGAACATTCACACACAAATCTCAGCAGTATGAATTGACTTTGGTTCTTAGATGGCATTGCACACCTCAAAACATCTGCTCTCTTGGTTAAAATAATTGTTGATGGTTTGAGGCTAACACGTTCTGACATTACAATTAGAACAAGGTTTGCCAATATGGAGTATCAAACAGACTGGATCTTGTTAGTGTGGCATCAAACCATTTAGATGGCAAAAAGAAGGAGCATGAAGATGAGTTCCACCCTATTTCCGCTTAGTGACATAGTTAAATATGCACAAGTAAGAACAACTGCCTGAAAAGTGACTGTATGTAAAAACGCATCGTGTGACTCAGTGTTTAACTTAAAAGTTTGAAGTGGTTCACTTTCTCTCCTTCAGAGGCTCTGCCAGATCTTCTTACAGCGGTAAAAATACTGGCCGGCTCCACAGTTGAAATTGCAGCAGCTTCCGTTGGGGAATCCAGTCTGGTGAGAGCTGTCCGTCAAATAGAAGACGATGGAAAGGGGCTGGACTCTGTGTTGCAAGTGACGCAACCTGAAGCCCTTCAGGGAACCGAAAATCTTGCGGCTGAAGAATCTTCGCGTGAAACAGTTGTTGTCACTAATGAAGAGGAGCTGGACCCTGCAGAGGTGGTCAGTTGTGATGAAGAGGCTGTTACGGAAGTCAAAGTGTCTGCAGAAGAGATAACAGAGGAAGCCTCTTCTCCAGCAAGTGAAGAAGAGGAGGAAGTGCCTTCTGAGGAAGCTACAACTTCAGGCCCCACAGAAGAGAATGCGGGAGGTGTGCATGCTGCGGATCAGAATCCAGATCCAGTGGAGAACGTCACACCCGAGGAGGTCTCACCTGAAGAAGCTGCACCATCCGCAGAGGCAAGCATCACTGACGAAGAGCCGCCTGTAGCGGAGACAATTGCAGAGGATGCTGGCAAAGCTGAAGCTCCAGAAGAGGAGACAGTGGCCGCCTCAGAAGAGGAAGGTGACGCTCAGCCTCCAGAAGCTGACACTGGGTCAGAACTGGAGGTGCTCTCAGCTGCTGAACCAGAGTCCAACTGCCACCATGATTCCCTGGCACAGGTGATGGTGCCCGCTGCTGATCAGCCATCGGAAATCCTTGAGGATGCTGGAGATAAGATGAATGAAGGCAGGGAAGCAGCGTCACCTGTACAAACAGCAAGTAAGCAAATGCTTTTGGACAGCCAGTTTGCTTTTTTTAGTAGCTCAATATTCCAAATTGGTTACTCTATAGGCCTAAGTGGAAAAAAACAATATTATTCAATATAAACTAATTCTACCATTTAAAAGTCCTTAGACTGTTTTAAAAAGAAGTGATCCACTCTTGACTGATTGACTGTTTTTGTTATTTAGCTAAATTACATATGAATTAAAATGAGTAAATTGCATGTAGTTTGACCTTTGTATTCGTGTTTTCTCTGAAGATAATGACAGTAGAATATATCATAAATTGATGTATTTGTTCCAGGTCCAGAGGCAGCAGTGGTGATGATGAGCCAGTCATGAACTGACAGTGTGCCTTTCACATCACTCGTCAAACTGTCAGTGGAACCTGTGCGACCAAGAAAATAGAAACGACTAAATTTTGATTTTTACCATTCAAATGTGTCCTTTTGAGTTGTATCCCACCGTCTATAATCAATACTGTCAGTTGGTGTTTGACCTGTTAATTTTCTTTTAGGGTTGTCTTCTGTCCACTAGATGTCACCATTATGAAGATTTTAAATTGGCAGGTTGTCATTATCATTTATGACTCGAAATGTGTACCAGATTTGAGATCTCTGTCTAACTAAATGCATTGATGTTCTTTTTTATATATTAAAAAAAGCAGAATTACAGACAGTATTATATATTTTTAATATCCTTTAGTCATTAATATATTAATTTGAGTGTTGTACAGAGAAATTCACTTTTATTAGAAAAGTTACATACATACTGTACATGAAACTAAACTAATAATGTTCTTTTTAAAGGTGATACAGGTGATCTGCTCATGAATACATGCAGTATCTACATGCAAATGACGGTTATTGCATTTAGACAATAGACATATTTCAATAACTATTATTATGTATTGAGTAGAGCAGGGGTGTCAAACTCATTTCACATTGTGGGCCACATACGGCCACGGTAGATGTCAAGTGGGCCGGACCATTAAAACAATACCATCCTCAGCTATAAATAACCAAAATATCATGCATTTCCTCGGTTTTGCTGTAAAGAAGCACAAGAACATAAGGAAAATGTTGAAATTTAATGAACATTCCTTTTACAAAATATTTCAAGAAACACCCTAGACAAATGTGCAATTTACTTTTATCAAAATCATTTTTTCACATTTAAATGATCCTGCGGGCCAGATCAAAACTCCTTGGGGGGGGCGGTTCCGGCCCGCGGGTCATACGTTTGACACCCCTGGCGTAGAGTAAAGCATAAATCCAATTGAGATGAAGATGAAAACATTTGTTGTTGATTGTACTAACTGTTGTGAGGACCTACAAAAACAAGTTGAATCATTGTGATGAGCAAATAAAATGTCATGGAATGCTAACACAGAAACTGGACAAATAAACCATTAGAAATCATTCCATCCGTTTAATTTCTTTTGTCACTCAATATAAAGATGAGTTGTGCTTAGAGAAACACTGGCTTGACAGAAAAAAAGGTTGTTTGACAAATTGATCTAGTTGTAAAGTACCTATTTAAATGAATTATGCCTCCACCACACACAAATCCCTCCACCATCTTATTGTGGTGGAGGGGTTTGTGTGTAGCCTCGGGCTATATGCTTCTGGCAGGGTCACAGACGGTAACCAGGTATGGGTGAGGGATTCCCAGAAGGGTTTGCAGACGCCCTATGATGATGGACATCGTTTTCCTGTCTGCATGGAGCAAGGCCTGGAGGTGGGGATTGGTGCCGAACGCCTGGTGGCCGAGACTGCACCCATGGCACCCGCCACCCGGCCGGGGCTCAGCTCGAAAGGACAACATGGGTCCCCCTTCCCATGGGCTCACCAGCTGTGGGAGGGGCCAAGAGGGTTGGGTGCAATGTGAGCAGGGCAGCGGCCAAAGGCAGGGACCTTGGCAGTCAGATCCTGGGCTCCAGAAGCTGTGGATGTGGAATGTCAACTTTCTGGCAAGGAAGGAGACTGAGCTGGTGTGCGAGGTCGAAATGTTCTTGCCTGGCTCGCCTCCACACACAACTTGGGCCTGGTACCAGTCCTCTCAATTAATTACCTGTCTGTTCAATGTACTTGTTTATTCCGCCCCCAAATTATTATGTTTGTTATTAGTAAGCATGTTTGTTTGGGTCAGTCAGTCCACCATGGACTATGGAAAAAGTGCAGTGCACTTGATAGATATTTTCTCTCACTTTTTCGACCCAAGTGTTTTCTGCTTTCGAGTCCTCTGTATTTTTTCATCTATTATTTATTATCATTTCTGCAGAGGACTAGTGTATCTGCCGGTCGCATTGCTGCTCGAAGGAGTGTCGACGTGTGATTCACGCTGCTTTGTTTGTCTTCCGCTATCGAGTTTGGCAAGCAGCATTACCTCGACCAATAAGATAAGCGGATTCGGTATCGTCATGCCCGTGTAAAAATATGCTGTCAGCTCATTGGTCATAGAGCAGAAAGGGCCTAGGACCATTACCGTAAGTTGTGATATAAAGGCAACTGTTGTTCATTAATTCCATAGACATTATACGGACTATTTTTGACTGTCACGATATTACGGTACAAAGTGCGTCCCTTTACAACTCAATACTGGACGCGTACTTATATTTCTAAATACGGGACAATTCCGTTTTTCAAGGGACGATTGGCAACCCAAATTGTAACCCTCAAAAGTTGTACCTTTTCTGGAGGCCGTGGTATGGCGGGTTACAATTCAAGGTCGAGTTCATGCAGTTTTTCTGGCGTCTTACCTACTAAAACAACCGACGCGGCAGGACAGCAACAAATGCTTAAGCAGGAGAAAAAATAAATATATACTCACAACACAACATTGCAGCATGTTAGAAAAACAATAAATACAAAATAATATAAGCAATCCCAAAATTAATATACAAAAATGAAAATATCAATTGGCAACTAACTCATATGTTACACTTGCATTGGTAGGCAGCTGGCGTATGACGGTGGGAAATTTGAAACCTGAATGCCGCACATCGCAGAGGGAGAGCTTTGCTAAGTAGAAGACAACGACTGGCAAAAAAAATTAAAAAAGGTTTCGACATCGCAATCAAGTGGCCGACACTCCCTTCCGTGCAGACAGAACGTGTGCAGTGCACAGCGTTCGTTCCCGCCGGGGCTCCCAATGGAAATAAGTATGAGCAGTTGGGTAACTACTGTACTAGTGGCGCGTTTGAGTAGTACATTAGCCAGCTAATGAGCTTTAAAGAAACCTCTGCCGTTAGCAGCATCCCTCCCGCAGCGCTTTTCTTTAGGTGGATGGAGGCGGAACCGCTTTAAAAGGATGGGGTCAGGGGGCGATCATTTTTATGAATGAGGACAGACGGACGAGGGTGGAAGGGTGCCCTGGTCACGGATGGAGGAGGGAGGACGCACCGAAAAAAAAGGGTCAAGTGCCCAGCTCTGCTTATTGCCCCCGTGCTTGGCGCCTGTACGTTAGGGTGGTGGACGAGAAAGTCGCCTCCCTCAGCCTTCGGGTGGGGCGATGGGTCCTGACCAGGGGCGTTACCTGGGGGGGAGGGGGCAGTACCGACCCACGGACACACTCTGCCCACCCAAAGATAACTGGATGTAGTTCTGATGGCAGAACCCAAAACAAAAAAACATTGTCACCAGAGCTGGGCACTTGACCCTTTTTTGCCAGTCCAGCCGCGACCCTCCACCCTTGACCTGGGTACCCTTCTGGCCGCGACCCTCCGGCCATATTCATAAACATTGTCGGCCCCTGCCCCGTTCCGCCCCCCAACCCAAAAAAGAAAAAAAAAAAAGCTTCCGCGATTGACATTGGAGCCCACTGTGGACACGCTTCAAATGCATGTGCTTACTTGCATTGCTAGCCCCGGGGTTGGATTTGTCGTATTGTATGTATAATTATTTGGGTCCAACAGACGGCCAGAAGTCGCAGTCAACAAGTTACTTATTTTCCACACTTCCCCTCCTTCACACTTCCCGGCCTTCAAAATAAAAGCATACCAGCAAACCACTATGCACAGTAGGTTTGCTACGGCGTATTTCCGGAAGTAGGGAAGACAAGACAGAAGAAGCGTACGAACTCCACCTTGATGTGCCGGCGTCATCCTTGAGTGCGACTATACTCGTGGACAGAAGTTGTTATGAAACAGTTACGTTCCAAGTCGGGGGGGGCGTCGCTTCAAAAAGACAGCAACAACAATGGATATCGTGCCTGCTACAACCATAAAGGGACCGAGATGACTAGACTTAATTTTATTGCGAAAACGATCTGGAAGGTGGCGGCAAAGGTGGAACGTGGGTGAGTAGCTTCTTTTTACACATACGCCGCTGCCAAACTAGTTTGCTTTGCAGCAGCAACGAGCAGCGTGCTGCATTCTCTTTTCCGTGGGTGCATTCTCTTTTCCGTGTGGGAAACTGCATGTCATCGCAACATGTGACATAATGGACCGATCAGAGCAACAAAATTCCTGATGTCTGCGTGGCATGTGTTGCAGACCTGTCGCCAACCGCACAATGCGTCGGTCTTGTGAATCAATGCGGCAGTTGTCGATCTCACCATTGCGGGAGTATAAAGAAGCCTCAAAAGAAGCCTTTCACCGAGTAGGCTGAGATGAAATTTGGCCGCCTCGTGAGCACGTCACATGCATGAGGGACGATTATTGGGCCGGACTAAAATCCACTTCCGACCATGCTTAGTCCAGCCCTTTTTTAAAATTTGGCAGCCCACACCCCCGCCCCAAAAATGGGCATCCGGCCGGGCCGGCGGGTCCGACCGGCCCGACCCAGGGACGGACTGCCCAGCTCTGATTGTCACCTGCATGTCCATACTGTTCAGTTAAGTCAAATAAAATCAAATCAACTTTTATTTGTTCAGCCCAAATACAACAACAGTTATCTCAAGGTGCAGTAGCCCTATGCTGGATTTCGACCTACTTCAGCATTGTAGCACTTTTTTGACCCCCCAAGTAAGACTAATGCCCACCCACACCTGGCATCCTGGTAACACCACTGGTCATGACTGTTGTTTTAGCTCAGATCTAGGCAAAGTACAGCCCGGGGACCACACCCGGCCCGCCCACAGTCTCTGACCCGCCCTCACAGTGACCATGAAGTCAACATAAAACAGTAAATATGCTGTGCTTTTATTTTGAAAGTTGTGCATCTATTGTATGTGCACACTGCAAGGGCAGAGCCATGGGTGGCCCTGGGTGTGCACAGGCCCACCCAGACTGACAGACTGCCCACTCAGTGATATTCCATCCATCCTTCCATTATCGAATCCGCTTATTCTCACAAGGGTCGAGGGCGTGCTGGAGCCTATCCCAGCTGTCTTCGGGCAGTAGGCGGGGGACACCCTGAACTGGTTGCCAGCCAATCGCAGGGCACACAGAGACAAACATCCGCACTCACAATCACACCTAGGGTCAATTTAGAGTATCCAATCAACTTACCATGCATGTTTTTGGAATGTGGGAGGAAACCGGAGTGCCCGGAGAAAACCCACGCAGGCACGGGGAGAACATGCAAACTCCACACAGGGAGGCCGGAGCCGGGATCGAACCCACGACCTCTGAACTGTGAGGCGGACGTGCTAACCAGTCTACCACCGTGCCGCCCTCAACTAGAAGATGACACAGTTATTTTTTTACGAGATAAACATCAGGTTGATAATGCTTTGTTTTTGATTCAACAATTTTCTAAGGCGTCTGGTTTACAATTAAATAAATCGAAATGTGAAATTGTGGCTTTAACTCAGATTAAGGAAGCAAGTCTATGTAGTATTTCTATAAACAAAGAAGTGAAATATCTTGGTATTCGTATTTGTAAGAATGTTAAAGAATGCCAACATAATAATTTTTTTACAAAACTGAAAAAGACAATGACTATTTGGGATTTATGGCTTCAAAGGGATATTTCCATATTGGGTAGAGAGTGCTCTTAACCAAAGCTGAAGGGGTGTCACAGTTTGTTTATCCTGCTCTATCTCTTGATGTGCAAGACTCTGTAGCTAAAGATGTTTATGGCATATTTGACAAACTTTGTGTGGAAGAACAAGCATCACCACTTGAAAAAGGGACTTCTTTCTGGCTCTAGAGCTGAAGATGGACTTGAATTATTATCTTTCATGGACTTGAATCGTAGTTTAAAGTGAAATGGCTGAAGGAATGTTTAAAAGCTCCATCATCACTATGGTACTTTATTCTGCATAATATTTTCAAAAATGTTGGTGGGTTGAATTTTCTGTTAAAATGTGACTATAATATTACAAAGTTACCTCTTAAACTTTCCATTTTTCATCAGCAAGCCCTATTAGCATGGAAATTATGTTACTCCCACAACGTCTCTCCTCACAAATCTATTATATGGAACAATACGTATGTTGTTAGAAGGAACAAGTCTTTATATTTACAGCATTGGGTTGACAAAGGTATTATTTTTGTAAAAGATCTGTTTAACTCAAACGGGCAGTTAATTAACTATGAAAAATTTTTGAGAGGGAAGGAATTCCATATTAAAGCACAAGAATTCAATTTGGTTGTGAAAAGCATATCTAGTGGTATATTAGAACTGATGAAAAGCTATAGTGGTGAAGAAGTAAATACAATTCCAGATTCAACGTTTTAGATAAATGGTATTGATCTGGTGAGTAAACATTGTAATAACAGCCATATTAGATTGTGCTTCCATAATCATAGGAAAATAATCCCTCGTGGGAAATTCTTCTGGATCTCTCAATTTACAAAAATAGATTGGCATAAAATATGGCTTGTTCCTTATAATTTTTTGTAACAGATTAAGTGAGAGAAATACATATATATGTAAAAATATTACATAACATATATCTAGCTAATTTATATATTTCAACATTTGCTGAACTGGACCATAAATGTACATTTTGTGGAACTGTTCAAGAATGTGTAACTCATCTTTTCTATAAATGTCCCTTTAGTGTCAAATTCTGGAAAGATGTACAGACGTACGTTTCTCATAAAACTTCTCACAATGTAAAGATTGAAGGTAAAAATATTATTACTTATTTTGTTTTCAAAGATACAGAAATTTGCAATATTTTTGGTCATTTTATTTTGTTAGGAACATTTCATATTCACAAGGCCAAATTACGCAATGTTTTAGTTTTTTTTTAAATTGATATTGATTGTTACATTGAGTAATAAGTAAGGTAAAACATTTCGTGAAATTTATTCAAATTTTTTTTAGTTGAAGTCTGTCGACATTTTGTTTATAGTGGAATTGTACTGCGACGTCTGATTGTTTTGTACATACATACATACAGACAGACATACAAACATACATACATATATATACATATATTTTTTAATTTTGTTCCCTTTTATTGTTCATTGTTAAATTGACAAAGAAAATGTTATGGAATTGTTAAATTGAATATTATGTCAATTAAGAAAATGTAAAAAACGCAGTCGAAGAACTATCACAGAGAGGTTCTGCATCGGCTGAAATAGCCACGCAAGCGGATTCATTGCTCATTTATTTGTTACGCTTTTTTTCACACTGGCCGTGTGTTACATGGAGCTTCTTCCCTTCCTCTTGTTCTTGGCTAAGGACAGCCAAGGCTAAGCGGGACTCCGTCTAGTCAACTAACAAACAAACGACCCCCTCAACACACACGAACTCACTACCTGAGCAACCTCGATCCCAAACGCTGACCGGTGAACGTGTTTCGCTGTGTGGAAATCAAGTTCTCTACCCACAGAAGAGAGGCGAAAAGGGGAGAAATTGACAGTAAGTGGGCTGCCGTATTATTCGACACTTTTAACCACGTGATTTATTTGTGTGTTCTTTTGACAGCTCAGTGTTATTAGGAAGCTAACATTGCTAGCTAACGTTGGCCAGCCATTTTTACATCAATTTTCAGGTTCTGCTTTTTCACGACATATTCAGTACGTCGGTGTGTCTATTTACCGTTCAGCGTCAATTTAATCACCGACTGAGCAGACACAAGTAAATAAAATTGGAAGAAGAACTGGTTAGCACAGTTATTTAACATCTGTGATGAGCAACGGTATCATCCCACCACGACTCCTTTACATGTTCTACTTTCGTTGTGACAAATGACAAGCAGTGCCCCACTAGATCAGAAGCTTAGTCGACTTTAAAGTCTTTCCTAGGCTATTCACTGAAATCAGGGAGATGATGTCACCTTCCCAAAATATCAAAGAAAGTGTACTGAATAACAAAACCAAGCAAATCCTACACGTCATAGCTCAACAATCCTAAATAATCCTGCCCCAAGTACCTTGAAATTGAAATCAAAGCAATCTTAGATGTTTGGTGAATGCTATGATCTTTGGGTGATTCAAGACAGTGGCCTTTTGTTATACCTTAAGATCTTGGTGTCATTATGTTATTCTTGTGTGTGGCTGCTGTCCAATTGGTTGCTGTAAAATTCATCCATCCAGCCATTGTCTGAACCGTTTATCGTCACGAGAGTTGCAAGTGTTTTCTTTCTTTTTTCTTTTTTAATATGATTTGCAACATTAAATAGATTACTGTATGTTGAGGGTGAACCCTACCTTCCCCTGTCATTATGATCTTCAGCAGGATAAGGGGGATATAAATACGGTATATGGAGCAAAATCAGTGAAAGTAAATGGATTGACATCTTTTTTTTGCTGGATAGATTGTTTGAGGTGTGGATTGAAGTTATTAGTTTTCATTGTGTGTGGGGAAAAGGGGGTTTCTATATTGTGTAGGGGCAAAGGCGCCGTCTGACTTGTAGTAAATGATGGACTTATCTTTTACACAGCCGGTCTATCGTGCTACACTGTTCAACTATGCCATATAGGCTGATGTTTTGATTGATTTTGTGTAACATTTTTCAGCTATAAAACACTTGAAATTAAAAATTTGCATATAACTTATTTGTGCATCTGGAGTGCAAATGTAAAAAACATGATAACAGCTCTCGACTGAAAAAGTACAGTAAATGTAAATGTAAACTTAATGTATCTTTACTCTCAATGAAATGAGAAGTGACAGTTACGTAGCGGTCAGTCGCTCTGGAAGTCCAACCGTCACATATACCATCACTCTCTGCCAACTCCAACAACTGCAAAACTGCTGTATTCAACTTCGTATACAACTTTGGGATGGTGACTTCTGATGTGTGTTGTTATTGTGTAACGTGGTTTGAGTGTTGTACCATCTTGTTAAACCGCTGTTTTTTCACAACACTGTGAGGTCAAAGGTACTTGCATATGAACATGGACATTCGATTCCGTTAGCGATTCAGAGGATTTCCTGTATCAATATTGAATTAGGTCAAAGGACTGGAATGTTTTGATGGATCAATATTATTAATTCATTAATATATACCCACCTTCACTAAGAAGCTTGTTTTTGGAATATGAGAGGAAGCCAGAGTAGCTGGAAAAAACCTCCACAAGCATGTAATCAACATACAATTTCCACATGGGAGGCCACAACCCAAATTCAAGCCCCCAACTTCAGAATGTGCTAACCACTTGTCCGCCGTGCCGCCTATCATTAAAACAAACATCCTCGCCCCTTTTGTGTACAACTGTATTCTGTGGAAACACACGATTCCAAACTAAACTTCTAAAATTCATTGCCATGTAAAATTCATATACATCATTTTAGGACAACAATTACAAGTTTGTCTTCTGCATTCGGCAGGTCAAAATGAAATAATTCCTTCCGGTTCAGGTCCCTGGTGGAGCCCTCTGTAAGTATGTGTGTCTTGTTTTTAAATCATTTTAAACACTTGGACTTTTGACTTTGGACCAGTGACTGAACCAGAAGTCAAACTTGGCATGGTTCACCTTCACGTTAGAATGTAGGATGTTTCACATTTAACACGATAATTTTTAAATTGTAACATGATAACTTATCAAGTTTTCACGTGATAATTTTCACACTTAATTGTGGTAAGATTCAGCAGTTAACGTGATAAGTTTCACCTTTTAAAATGCTAAATTATCAGGTGAAAACGTGCTAAATTTGACATCCGGTTCAGGTCACTGGCAGAGTCCTTTTTGTGTATTTAAATTAATGTTATTAGCTACGCAGCTATGATGCTCTTCTATAATATTGTAAGTTCTTAAAAAGAAATAATACATGTTTAGAAAGATTTAAAAAGAAGACACACACACCTACATAGGGCTCTGCCAGTGACCAGAACCACAAGGAATTGTTTCATTATTGTTCTGCTGAAAGCGGAGGCCAGACTTGGCATGTTTTAATGTGATAACTTATCTCATTTTAACATATAACTTATCACATTAACATGTGAAATCTATATTAACTTTTTTTTGTCTGGTGTGGCAGCAAGACGCTTCTGTAAACAGTAATTGGAATATTGAATACAGTGATCCCTCGCTACTTTGCACTTCAACTTTCGTGCCCTCGGTGCATCGCGGATTTTTCAGAAGCATTCATAACAAATAAAAAATGAAACACAGCCATATCGGCAGCTATATTGCAGAAAGACGCATTGTTTCAAAGGTATGAGTTGACTCTGAGGCTTTGTATATACACGCAGGCACGCATAAAAGGCGGTGACTCGACCAACAAGGGCACAATTGGATTTACTTTTTCCACTGCGTACGTGAGCTGACTGGGTGCGCATCGTTGCAGCCTCTCGCTTAGTCTCGTCCACTCTTCAAATGTGCCGTTGATTTAATCAGTCAAGCCGGATACTTTCTCCTCCGTTTTTGTAATGATATGTTTGCTCTAATAAGGTTTTGTGAAAATCAGATGGTACAGTACGACAGCTGTGTTTATGTCGTGAGCGCAGCGCAGCGCGCTCCCGGCCGGCCAGCGGCACAGACGACTTATACATTGCCAAATAAAGTATGAAAGTGTTTGTTAGTTTTGTCTTAGGTTGTCTTAAAACAGCTTACCTTAACTACAATCCCGCGTTGCATTTTATCTAAAGGACTTTATTGATTTTACTGTGCAAAAAGAAAGTTAATGCATCCCCCTCCGGTGGCCATGCTCTTCTTCGTTTTTAAATGAAGTAGAAGGCAACAAAGCGAAGAAGAAGAAGCGGCCGTTTTTACTTTCACTTTTCACGACGACGACAAGCGTTTTAAAGTGCAGGATTGGATCAATTACACTATGGCATTCTAGTTAAGGTAAGTCAATTTTATGATAAAAATGAAAACTTTAACGTCGTTTTTAGCGAACGTTCCGTCGTGATCGTCAGCTGCCGTGGTCGAAGCTAAATTCTGATCACAGCCTGCAGCTTGGTATTTTTTATTCATTTTGCATTTTTAAAGTTAAATTGATTGTTTAACAAGTATTTAGAGGTGTGGGAACCATGTCGGGGTTTCTAACAGCGTAACAGAGGCGCAAATCCCCCCCCAAAATAAAACCGTACAGTAAATATATAAAATAATAATAATAATCATAATAATAATAAGTCCGACGCTACTTTGCGGTTTTTCACCTATTGCGCCGGGTTCTGTCCCCCCATTAAACGCGATGAATGAGGGATCACTGTATTCAGTTTCCCCATTGTAGATCAAGCAACCAAAGTCAAATGTCAGATAATGGTATGCTTACAAGGTGGTTTATAGGTGGAGTATAGGTAGTGTTTAGTAGCAGTGTACACACACTGTATGTTAGATTTACTAAAATAATCTATTGGGCTATTCATTCAGACCAGTAGATTATTTTTGAATGAATGAAGGTCCCGGAAAAATGTCTAGTTCGTAAAATTGCTGGATGGTGACATTGGTTTGGGCAATTCCGTATATGTGCAGTACCAGGTAGGTGGCTGAGGTCAAACTTGTATTTGCTTGCTGTGTCATCATTGTATGTCTGAGCATTGGACGAGGGCACTACTCTAGGGCACAGGGCAGGGCGTTGTGCCTTTGCCAGTTGACTGAGTAAAACTCACAACAAAAGGGCTGTTGTTGGAAAATCATGTGACTGTGTTACTGTGTGTGTTGGTCCCACCCCTGTCATGTGATGAGGGCAGGGCTATATGGAGTTGTGAGCTGCTCCTTCCACAACCGCATGCACACAGCATAGGCAAAGTGAGCAGATGGAGGGATGTGTGGTGGACACAGGAAGGTTTGGAAAGTCTGACACATTCTGGGAAGGAGGCAGAGTATACAGAGGATGTTCTCGTCTTTTTTGTAAGTATATATGATGACCTTTCAATTTTTCTTGTAATCATGATGATGTCCAGACTCTTTGAGACTGTAGCTGTCTTGAATGAGAACCAAATGATTCTTCAAGAATTGACATTTCTGTAATGCTATATTTGCATTAATGGTACAGGTAAAGGTAACTGAGGAATGAGAGCATCTCTTGACTGATATAATAATTTATAATGAAAATGTAAAAGACAATGTAAGAATGAATATATTTGTTGCGCTGCAATTGTACAATTGAAGTACTTAAAAATATGACCTCTCTGTTTGAGCTGAGAAATGAAGTTGGAACCATTGTGTTTGCAGTTGTCTAGCAGGTTCTATGATACCTGAATCAATGCAACCTGCAAGTCCAGCCTGAATTACTGGTCTCTTATCCATGTGTTTGTTTTGTTTGTGCCTGTGCTCTGCATGTTTTAATATTCCATATAATAAGGATCTTAGGACCTACTTCTAGATACATAAACCTTGTTTTCACAATGAAGTCACTTTGAAATGTAGCACATGAAAGCCATGCGACCCACCCTACAGTCCCAACTGATTTTTTTTGGGCCAAGACCACAAGTAAACAGGATAGTTTCCATTCATCAAAGTTGAGTGCACATGCTGCGTTTTATCCAGAGGTTGTCTTTGAAGGGGTTGAGGGTCAGCCTGTCAAAAAAAGGACATAGATTATTGGAACCACGTCCTGTGGTCTGATGAGACAAAGTTGAATTTCATCTTTGGCTCAGGTGGTGTTAAGTGTGTGTGGCGGCAAACAGGCGACTGGCAGGGTGGGGGGATTGTCATGGTCTTTGGCCACATGAGTGCAGCCGGCACTCGGGGAAACTACAGTGCACTGAGGAAACCATGACTGCCAACATGCACTGTGATACACTGAAGCAGAGCATGAACTCCCTTTGAGAACTGGGCTTTGCATTCCAACATACAGTGGATACAAAACATCTGCACACCCCTGTTAAAAAGCCAGTTTTTGTGATACAAAAAAATGAGACGAAGATAAATTATTTCAAAACGTTTTCCACCATTAATGTGACCTATAACCTGTACAACTCAATTGAATTTTTACAAATCTTTTCGAGAGGGGAACAAAGCAAACTACATAAAGACACATTGCAAAGCAAAATTGTGAGCGGACGTAACACGCTTAGGTCACACACACACGCAGGTAATCGGAGAACATGCGCACTCGCAAGCTTTCGTCGCTCAGCGAGATGCCACTTTCAGGAGGTGTAATGCATGCTCCGTTAGGTTAAGGTCCGGCGATTGACTTGACCTGTCTAGGACCTCCCACTTTTCCCCCTGATGAAGTCCTCTGTTGTGTTATCAGAGCGTTTTGAGTCATTGTCTTGTTGCATGATGAAGATTAGTTTGAATGCATTTTTCTATAAATTGCGAGACACAATGGTCTCGTAGACTTCAGAATTCATCCTACTCCTACCATCATGAGTTACATCAATGAAGACTTGTGAGCCTGTTCCAGAAGCAGCCATGCATGCCCAAGCCATGACATTAACTCCACCATGCTTCACAGATGAGCTTGTGTCTTTTGGATTAGTGGTGGGAGATATTTATCATCCTCGATTATTATTATTATTATTGTTGAAGTTGCTTTCACAATATGCAGTATTGAGTATTAATAATGTCTCCACGGGGGTGACCATTTTGTCACTTCAGATGGCGTGAAACATTTTTACTGGAATTAATGACAACATTAATTAAGATTTAATATAGTTTACCTTTTTAACTGTTGCCTCTCAGAGGATTTTTTTTTTGCGGTGGGCTCCGTTGCGGGGCATCTCGGACTTGGTGCAGAGCTGACGGGGAAGCGGGCGATGTGCTCGGGCACACGCTTGCGGTTTCCCCTGGTGCTGGAGAATGACCCGGGGTACTCAGGAGCCGTCCACTTGAAGACCGTCGTGATGCCGGGTTCCCTAGAATGGTGTGTCGTGGCTGCTGGTTGGTGTGGTGGCGGTGGGGGTGGCGACTGGGATGTCCGGCTGACCGGTGCATCACGCTGGTTTGTCCGCGCAGGGAGCTTCACAGGCCGGCTGAAGGATGGAATGTGGAGCAGCAATTTCGGGCCATTGATTAAAAGATTTTTCTTGGTTATCAGTGGTCCCTTCCTCTTCCAACATGACTGTGCACCAGTGCACAAAGCAAGGTCCATAAAGACATGGATGACAGAGTCTGGTGTGGATGAACTTGACTGGCCTGCACAGAGTCCTGACCTGAACCCGATAGAACACGTTTTGGATGAATTAGAGCAGAGACTGAGAGTCAGACCTTCTCGACCAACATCAGTGTGTGACCTCACCAATGCGCTTTGGAAGAATGGTCAAAAATTCCTATAAACACTCTCCTCAACCTTGTGGACAGTCTTCCCAGAAGAGTTGAAGCTGTAATAGCTGCAAAAGGTGGACTGACATCATTTTGAACTCTATGGGTTAGGAATGGGATGGCACTTCAGTTCATAGTATGAATACTTTTGGTAATATGGTGTATGTATGTATATATGTAAGTATGTATGTATATATATGTATATATAAATGTCATAGTGATGTCATTTTCAGTCGACAGAAGTGACAAAATGGCTGCCCCCTGAGATGGCTAAAAACGGGTGGATTTTGCTATTTAACTCATATTGCACAAACGCACGAATAATCGGAATGCCGTGTTTCAACTTGTGGGCCTGCTGGGAACATATTCTTGAAAAAAAAATGTTTGGGTTGATTTCCAAGTTAAGGTCAAAATTCAGATTTCTGAAACATTCTGAATAACCCGTTTACATGATTGAGCGGACAGAGTTGCTCCGGCATTTGAATAACCCACTGTGTCGGCAACTTACGGCATCATGACTCAAATGGACGTCATTGTCAATAAAACACTTGATATTCATATCACTCACCACAGGAATGGAGCAGCCGGTTTCGTCCTCGCTCCAAAAGTGTGCTTTTGTGCTGCGTCTCTGAGCTTGTTTACCTCTGCTTGTGTATTTGCGGTGGGTTGTGCGGCAAACACCGCACATCCGCATACAAGCACTTCCTGTACTACAAAGACCAGCATTGATTGCGGTTGAGCATGCGCAGTGTGTCTCGATCGTGTCTGTTTGTGCGCCGGCAGTATCTTTGCCTTTTTCGCCCTCCTCTCCTTCTTCTCCATCCACCAATCAGCAGTAATGCTAAGTACAGCATCTTATGCTTTTTACTTTAATGTATTTGTTTTTTTTTACACAAAGTATTTTGACATAAATTTTGACTTTAACGGTGAAATCCGACATACACGGAAATTTGTGTTAACATCGCCAGTGTAAGAATGGAACTTGTTCGTAAATTGAGGACTTATAACATTTCCCAAATGCTGTCATTTCCTATGATATTTTTGTTCTGGTCATCAAATCGCTGTCATTTAATGATCATTACTGCACAACCAAATAAATATTGACTGTATATTTGGATCGTAGGTGTCATTTGTTGTCGTATCCCACATGATGGTGCATACTAGGGGTGTAACGGTACGCTAAATCACTAGCGATAGACCGATATGTTTTTTTAGGGCCTATACCGATGCCAATTATTAATGATCAAGGAGGCCGATAACCGATATTTGAAGCCGATATTCATAGAAAAAAGGGATAAAATGGTGTCGAAATTTTGAAAAATAAAAACTCCAGCACTTGACTTACCGTATTTTCCTGACTATAAGTCGCGTTTTTTTTTTCATAGTATGGCCAGGGGTGCAACTTATACTCTGGAGCGACTTATGTGTGAAATTATTAACACATGAGGAGAAGCGGTATAGATAATGGATGGATGGATATTACTGTCATGGCTTGGTAGTGCTGACTTTTATTTATGATGTTTTGTCTCCCTCTGCAGGCGCTTCAGTGTAATTGACTAACAAGCCATGACAATTACCTCTATTATCATTTCACATGTTATTGTAACCCACGTAAAGAAACATAAGATAAATCCTAAAAGCTAGTAAAATGCATGAATAATTTAAACGGTTAAAATCTAATGTTTTGTTAAATAAGTAATTAAAGTAGTATGATAAAAAGACAATTTGACCGTTAAGGCCTTGCTAGTCGAGGAAGCTAGCATATCCAAACAGCTAAACATTCACAAAAAAACTCCACAGACTCCAGGAGTGCCGCGAAGTTGCCTGTTTATATTGTGAAACTGCACAAGAAACAGAAAATATTGTACAATCAATCTATGCATTACATACACATGTATTTTCATAGACATGAACAAGATGAGCCTATGCCAACAATTAGCAATCGTGATTAGCATTAGCGATAGTGATTAGTATGTTCAGTCAACAACCTACAATCATCCACAATTCAACTCCTATATAAATGTTGCATGCTCATTACACACAATTATCTAAGTTACTTACAGACGATGGTTGAACAAGAATGAACCACAAACAGGCAGTTGCCTGCCTCTGACTGGGGTATTGCATCATGCAGCCACACATGTAAGGAGCCAAGCACGGATGAGACGAAGACATATTTACGACCGAATACATAAATACTTTTGGAGACTTGGAAACATTCTACATGGGCGGGGATAAATAAAAGACTTATTTAATTGGTCTACAACCGTTTTGGTGAGTTTAAAGTTATTTTACCGTAACTTTCTTGTATGCTACATGTGTGAATGTTAGCTAAATGTTACCATCGTAGCTCGGTAGAAATTATGTGTACTAAGCGCACAATTTCCTCCAAAAATACGACTTATACTCCAGTGCGATTTATGTTTATTTCTCCTTTATTATGCATTTTATGGCTGGTGCGACTTGTACTCCGGAAAATACAGTAGTTTAAATACAATTACGCACATGTATATTAAAAAACCTAAGTGATTTACAACATTTTAAAGCTTTTTTAGATCTTAGAAAAAAGACAACTTTGTTTAAAAAGTCTAACAAAAAGTTCCCGGAGCTCCCAGGCTCAGATGCATGTCTTATAGTTCAATGAAAACAAACATCTCCTTAACGTTTACTACAGTAAATAGTTTTCTAAAAATCCACTAGAACTGAAATGTTTATCTTTCTACACATCTTTGTTTTACAGTTCAAAAACAGAAAAGTGCATCCTCAATGCAGCTACTAGCCAGAAAAATAATCTCATCAACACGACTGTGTCCTCTCCATTGCTTTTTGTGGGTGTTCTGTCATTCTTGTGTGTGTGCAGCTGCCGTCTCCACCATACTGACTTTCTGTGGAAGCAGAAAAAGTGACACTTTTTGCTCTAAATGCATGTGACCGGACTTTCACATGCACTACTTTGCCATCAATTTTTGCACCATGCACAGCACTTTGTATGGGGCGGTGGTTGTTTTAAAGTGCTCTATAAATAAAGTGGAGTGGGGTTTAGCTTTTCATGACGTGGGTTACACACAGACACGCACTCATTCACTTCTTATTTTTATCAACATTTCCCGATATTATCAGCAACTTCGCTGCCCTCCGGAGTCATGTCGTTCACAAAGCATTCACCTCTGCATTGTGACAATGACGGAGCGGTTAGCTTCAAGTCAAGGCAGCTTACTTAGAAGAGCTCATAGTAATGTTTAAAGAGGTTGTCAGTTATAGTAGAGTGACATTTATTAACATTTCCTCCAAGTGTGTGTTGCTCGTCCGAGTAGCGAGTGAGAAAGCAAATGAGAGAGAGAGAGAGAGAGAAGTGCGTGTAGCTCGTCCGAGTATATATGTACTCGGAGAGTAGAGAGGGATGTTTGGTACCAAAAAATATATATATATTTTTTAATATGTTTATTTTGAAAAGATGACAAGTACACGGCACTTTTTTTTTTTTAGAAAAAATGAATAAAAGTGGACCATTCGGGTGATATTATAAGGATTTACACCAGAATAAAAAATAAACTAACAATAAAGATCTCTTAATTGTGTAAATTACTAATACACTGAAATCTTTAAACACTCAGCAGCAACAGCCTATGACACATTTAAGTATTCAAGTTGAAGATAAGTTGTCATTACAGTACATATATACACTTTTTGTGAGGAAAAAAAAATAACAGTTCCAATTATTGCTAAATATATTAAAACTCTTTTTAAAATGAAAAAAATACAGTAACTTTAAAAAGTTTTTATGAAATTATATACACTTTTTAGGCATTGAAATCTTGAAACAGCATATTGTAACGGTTAGCTGTGTTGTGGTCGGATTTGTGTTTTTCTGAGTTGTGATGTTTCTGAGGTTCATGAATGCATCGTACAGCGAGCGAGTGGAGCAGCGGAGAAACAAGAAGAGCGACAGCTGTTGTACATTTGAAAGAAACGATTGTTGTACTGTGTTGCCGTTGGCTGCGGCCCACAGTAGCCGGTTGGATTAATAAAAACATGATACTTAAACTACGTCTGGCAACGTGTTCCTGTAAGACGCTACAATATGATGAATTTTGCTATTTAAGTTTGACGAAACATTCAAAGTCGGATGACGCGGTTTTAAGTGCGTTATGTTCGACGTGCTACCTGCAACATAGCCGTCGATCTCATGTAGCAATGTCGGCACACAACTTTGGGACTTATCCACGTACCTTTCCCCATCGGCAATTTTAACAGGAAAGCCAGAATGTTCCCAAACAGGAGACCGCAGTGTACGGGGGACCTCTGGCTTGTTTGCGTATGCCATAATAATGCCATTTATCCATGCATTTATGATTCATCTCGGCTTCTGGCGTACTGGCTCCTCTTTTTTGCCACCACTCTCCCGCGTGCAACAGTCAATAGCCCATGCATATAATAAAAACTCAGAAACGGTACGCAAGGTGGACCGAACCAAACATGCCATACCATAACATATTAGTACAACCAAGTGTACCGTTACACCCCTAGTGCATACTGTAGTAAGATTTTAGGGCCCTGTGGGTCTTTCCACTGTTGCCATGGCTCCAGTTTGCCCTGCGAATGGACACTGTGTCTGTTTTAGGCGATGAATTATTTTTCACGAGCACAGTTTGTCTGTAATAGCACACACAGGCACTTCCTACAGGAAAAAGCAGAAAAAAAGAAAGGAAACTCCCGCATGCCTTGATCTACAAAGAATGCTGCAGCTGGATAATCTTGGCTACTCTAGATAACATTTGTGTTTCGCAAAACTCACTTGATGATTCTCGTTAGTCCATTCTATTGCAGACATATTTGACTTGTGTCTTCTCTTTCCAGGGCCTATCGTTCACTACAGTGGTGGAAGCCACCAAGCAAAGGTGCTGTGGGGTCTAGTCACAGGCTGTGACTGCCAATCACTGAGAAGCATGAGACATGACCTCAGTGGTACTGGTTGACAATAGTGGGTCAGTGGTGGAATACGTCACAGCTGTGGAAGACCCACAGCAGGTTGGTTGCGCGAAAATACACACAAAAAAAAGAAACACAAAACAACAACTTGATCACTGTCTCCCTAAGTGCAGTATTTTTGACCGTCTTGCTTGCTACGTGTCCCGGCAGGAAGGTGAGTTTGATGTGGACCTGGAGATGGAGGGTGAAGAGGAGGGCGAGTGTGAAGTCGAAGAGGTAGAGGGTGGAAGAGAAGCTGAGACCTACTCAACTGTCGTTGTGGAGGAGGTCCCTGGAGCCATCTTATCTGAGGAGCCCGGTTACTCAGCCCAGGTGGTGGTGTATGGCGACGAAACGTACATAATGCAGGAAGTGAGCAATGAGCTGGATGTGGAGTCCGAAAGTGGGGCAGGTGAGACATCGCTTCTTTTCTATTAGTATAATTTGCATTTAAATTCATCTCTGATGGTACTTGCCATACCATTTCAATTTATGTCTCTATATTGATGTGACATAATGTACAGATCTAATAATGCTCACTTTTGATAGACCACATAAATTTAACATCATTATTACATTTCTTTCAACTGAACTCCATTCTTACTAATATGGATTTAGACTGCAAAGTTCAAGTGACACAGTTACGATTATTTGCTCTCCAATAGCAAAAATCAGTCAACACCCCCCCTTCTCACCCGCATGGAATCAGATATCATCAGATTGGAAGTTAAGTATAACGCCCCAGACTCACCGCCCCCGCTTTGTTGTGTTGAAGTCACGCCTCTTCCAAGCGTGGATAAACATCTAATCTGTGTCAAATCTCTGCCAATTTGAGCGCATCGTAAATGCCCATGTTGGATGTATCATCATGTCAATGCAAGCATGACAGCATCAAACTACATCACTGGTGACTCACAGTATATACACCCGCATCTACTCAAACAGTCCACATAAACATGAAAAACACAAGCTGTAAATCAAAACTCCAGCAAACCATTGAGATTATGTTCTCAGTATGGCACCGTAGAAGTACTGTATGCTGTTTATTGATTAAGAAAAACACAATAATTGCCTATAGCGGATTGTGGAGTACACTAAGGCTCAATCCCAATACCACCCTTTACGTCTCGTCTTGTCCCTTCCCCCTAGAAATGCGCACTCACGAGAGCCGAGGTGTCCGTAATCTTTATGGGTAGGGTTGTAGACAAGGGTTGTATGGCCCTGCAGCACGAAGACAGACCCCGACCTCCCTAGATTCTACACACGCCCCCTCGACAACAAATAAAAAATGGCTGCGGAAACGAGGACATCAACGAACGAGCAGATGCGGGAAACACATAAATGTAAGTCATATTTATTGCGTTCTAATAGTAGTGACACGCGTGGTTTTGCATGCGAAATTGGACGATGGTATGGTGGAAATGAATGAACAAATGTCGTGTCTGCTTACGACACAACCAGCACGCGACTCGAAGTTGTGACGTAGGGATCTAGTGTGATTTATTAAATAGACCAAAATAATTTGGTTTTGTAGAAAAATGAACATGCAAAAATATTATTTCTGGATAACAAACACAAAGCTATACTTTTCACCTTCATCTGTTTTCTCAAATTCCTTTCACACACATGCACCCACGCATGTACACGCCATCTTAATCTATCGCTGTCAAAAACTTGTTGCTAGTTAGTGCTGTGTTTGTGGTCAAATAACAAGTTTCACTACTGAGAAGCTATTTTAAATGTAGTTAAACTTGTGAGGAAATGGCTAATTTGGTCCAATTAGGACTTTTTCTTTCATGGGTGTACTCACTTTAGTTGCCAGCGGTTTAGACAAACATGGCGATGTGAGGAGTTATTTTGAGGGGACAGCAAATTGACACTGCTATACAAGCTGTACACTGACCACTGCACAAAGTGCTATTTCTCAGTGTTGTCCTATGAAGAGATGCAACAAAAAAAGATACTAAAGTACAAGTTTCCATTTGCTTAATGGATATAGCCTCTTACTGTACTTGAACTCAGCAAATGGTATTTTAAGCATTTGATCAGATTACTCCCATTCATCACAGATGCGCACTGCCATCTTGTGGACAAGGTGCCCGATAATGCTTTCTGAAAGAAAGCATTGTATTTTTCATATTAAGTTCAGTGTAGGGTGGCACGGTGGTCGACTGGTTAGCACGTCTGCCTCACAGTTCAGAGGTTGTGGGTTCGATCCCGGCTCCGGCCTCACATTGGAGTTTGCATGTTCTCCCCGTGCCTACGTGGGTTTTCTCCGGGTGCTCCGGTTTCCTCCCACATTCCAAAAACATGCAAGGTAGGTTAATTGGACACTCTTAAGTTGCCCATAGGTGTGATTGTGAGTGCGGATGTTTGTTTGTCTCTGTGCCCTGCGATTGGCTGGCAACCAATTCGGGGTGTCGCCTGCCTACTGCACGAAGACAGCTCGGATAGGCTCCAGCACTCCCCGTGAGGATAAGCGGTATAGATAATGGATGGATGGAAGTTCAGTGTAGTTGTCATGAGTATGTTTGGTTGTAGCAGTGTACTTTTACAAAGTTGTACCAGTTACTCCTCATCATCGTAAAAGAGTCACTCTGTTCGGGCCTTTTTGTTCGAAACCCGCAGCATGTCTGTGAGCTTTAGTGGCTTCTCTCCTGGTGTTCGAAACTCTGCTGCGGCCTTCCTGTGCAAACTTTGCGTGTCCTCCCTGTGCGTGCATTTGTTTTCTTCGATTACTTTGGCATCCTCCCACATTCCAAAAATACGCATTGGGTTCCTTAAAGACTCTAAATTGTTCATATGGGCTGTGAGCATGAATGGTAATTTGTCTATGTGCCTTTCGACTGGCTGATGACCGGTCCAGTGTGTACCCCACCTATCTCACCCAAAGTCAACGGGGATAGGCGACTGAGGAAAAAGTGGCGTAGAAAATGGACTGATGGATGGACAGCATCTACTACTGGACCATGTGACACTGAATTTAGATTGAAGCTACTTGCTCAGCAGCTGATTCCCTTGACATGAAAAAAAAAAAATGCGTTCCTCACCAAAACTTTGCAGTCCCTTGCAATCATTACGACTTAAAGCAAAGTTTTTTTCCAAGTGAATGAATCTTTTTTTCGTTTATGTACTTTCGGGTCTTCTTCATTTTTTGTATTTTAGAGTAAATTTAAAGACCAGGTGTGAACCATCTTTTGATTAACAATAACCGCTAAAAGTATTCTAAGCATACATTCGTTAGTTTTTATGACACAATCCATACAGATTCATAATTAGACCAATAGCAACACGCGTAACAACAAAAATGCATAATTCGGTAATAGAAGGGATCGAGTCACCAATCACCCATTGTGCTACATTGTTGATTGTCCCGTTAACTGCTCTTTTCCTTTGTCTTCACGTTTTTTGGTGAAATGCCTTGGCGCTGCGTGACGATGCATTGTTCACATTAAGGCCAACAGTTATTTGAGCGGCCAAAAGATAAAATAGGGCACATAAATGGACCAGTTTCTTTTTCGCAAAGCAAATTAATTTTGCGCCGGTGTTACAGTACAACTACCTTCCACATTAACTGGCTCCCATGTCCAGCTGGGGCTGTGTTAGACTTGCTACCTGCCGCCCATCTCATGTAGCAATGTCGGACTTAACCACGTACCTTTCCCCATCTGCGATTTTAACAGGACAGCTAGAATGTTCCCAAACAGGAGACCGCAGTGTACGGGAGGAGCTTCGAGCTCTGGCTCTTTTCTGGCTCTCACTGTTGTGCCTCCACTCTCCTCTCCCGCATGCAACAGTCAATAGCGCCCGTGCGTAAGCTCGCGCTAATAAGTGGACCGAACCGAACGTGCCATACGAAACGTATTAATACACCCACCTGTACCGTTACACCCCTAATGAGCTGGCATAACTGTTGACGAATGAACATGCCACGTGCTCTTGGAAAATTGCCAATCAACTCAGTCTTACTATGGATTCACTTGCATTTTACGATTTGTTAAATATACCTTTGTTGTGTCTACTAGTACTATCACAATGTGACAAGAAATAACGCTAATTTGACAATGTGGGACACCAAGACTCTGACGTGTCCTCTCAGTGCTAGCAGAATAAAGAGACCAAGTAAATTATCTCATCATGTGTAATTTACAGCACAGCACAACATCAAATTTCAAACAATCACGCTAGGCTAATAACCGTAGCGGCGAAGCCTATATATCTGACCATTCTTCCAATCTGGTAGTCCGTCTCCATCCCATGTCCAGTCATTCGGGCACAACACTTTCCTCATCCTGAGCATCTGGCTCGTACATGTATGGTCCAGCATACATCATGCCCAGGGGTGCACATACTTTTTTTCATGGGGTACTCACATGAGTACCAGGAGATTGACTTTGGTACTCACTAATGGTTCTACGGATCACATAAGTCACGGTTCAGATGGGTCATGGATTTTGAGTCACGGATCGGATTGTGTTTCGGATCACAGCAAAGAAAAAAAAAGAAAAATCCATCATTAGAACTTTGACTTCATTTATTGTACAAAACACTTTTGCCCATTTAAAAAAACAAAACAAAACAAAAAAGAAAACCTAATGTCTAATATGGCCATTTAAGATTTAAGAACACAATATATGGCTAGGTTCACACCGCAGGCAAATGCGACCCAGATCGGATTTTTTTGCCCATATGCGACCTGTATCTGATTTTTTTTTTTTTATTATGGTCTGAACGGCTCAATTCCGATTTATTCAAATGCAACCTGGGTCGCTTTCATATGTGGTCCTATCCAATGTGTTCGCGGTCTGAATGGCCAGGTCGTATATATCCGAATTTTGACGTCATCTGGAGCCCAAAATGTGCTCCGCGCAGGCAGAGGGAAAGTGCTGGCAGCACGGGATCGAATCTACAAAGTTGTTTTGAGTAACACTATTGACTTTAGCTTTTACTTTAATTTAATCCACCTTGAAACACGAAGCATAAAGTGGACATTTATGGCGATCGTAGTAATTCAGCCACGGCTCAGATAGATTCATTTTTATGCACGGTTAAGGTGTGATGTCATCGTTAGTGATGTCGCCATGAAATGAGATATTAAAGCCTCGCCTCATAATTTCCCCCAAATACTGTATTTATTTCTACCTGCTACCTAATCGCTTGACTGTATAAATGCCCCGACACGCTGGACCACATTTACTTCCGCAAACACAACGTCGGGTGTGACGTTGTCTCTTCTTCTGCGCATGCGGGACAACTTTGACGACGCATGTGTTCATACAGCAGACAAGACCAAGGTCACATTCATAATGTAATATGAACGCTTACACAAAAAATCGGATTTTTTCAAAAAATCCGAATTTAGCATTAAGACCTGCGGTGTGAATCTAGCCTAAGGCAGGATATCTAATTTTATACACTGTACCACATATAAAATAAGACTGTTCTTATTTTATATGTGGTACAGTGTAGAAAATAACAAGGTATTCTGCCAGACATTTTGAGCTGAAAGTTTTAAAATGATTTATTGAGCAAAAGTGTTTTTATAAAATAAATGAAGACAAGGTTTTATTTATTTTTTCATAATGAAAAAGACCTTGAAGTGCAATTTAAGGCACCTTTCTTTACACATGGACAGCGCATTACAAAATAATCTCCACAATATTGAAAAAGAAGTTTAAAAAAAAGTACGCCAAGGAAAAGCTGTTGAACTACCAGCCAGGCACTTGTTGCTCATGATTACAGCTGCTAGCCACTAACGCCGGAGACTTGTGCCGTATCATACAATGACAGTGTAATTAACTAGCGGTTTGTTAGCGTCCTAAATTATCGACTGAATATGACTTCGGGATGGCGTTGCGTTGATGTAGGTGGCAAGCTGAGACGTCGAAAACGGAAGTCAAGTTAACTGTTACGCCACCATGGAGGTTAACTTCAAAGTAAAAGTCTACTAAGGCTATTGCATTGGCATTAATGACGCAATGTATTATTTGGTAAGCTTTATTTTGAAGTTAGCCTTTGCGCAGGTGGTGTGTTCGTTGAGTATGTTTGCAAAGCGTTCCCATCCCATATGCGACTTATGTGAGCCATGAGGGTTTTCAACTTTCTCTGCTGCTATTACCGTGAATGCGGACTAATTACGTTGACTTAATGTGAACGTGCACATTTTTTTTTCACCAACCATTCTGCGGATTGTGCCCGGCCTGAACCGTGATGCTTGATCTGTACCGCTCACGGATAAAAGGTGATCCGTTACACCACTGTACAGGTACGCAAAGGCGTGTCGTGACTCACATGACGTTACGCATCAGTGATTTCTGTTGCGCATGCGTACCTGCGTACCAGTTTTGCGCACCCCTGATCATGCCAACAACCTCCTCTTCCTCCAACTCATCAAACAGCTGGATCGCCTTAAATAAGTTTAAAATATAGCTTTCCTAGTCGATTTCTGTCTGGGTTTTTTAAACACTTTCCACGTTGCACGCTGCCGTCGTGTTTTTGACGTGACGTTTCACTTCCGGGTTGTCGCTCGCCAGGATCTCTCTTCAGAAAAACGATTACTTTGTCGAATATACGAATAAGAATTGTATTTTTTTTTCATGCTATATTTTTGTATGATGCTTAATTACTTTACTTAGGTCTCATTTGGCATTTTCAGAAACTACTTAACACTTGAGCTTTAAACCCAACCGTTCCAAATCATTCTCCATGACTCTATCCGACTTCGATGTCAGAGGTGGTGGGCATTTTACAAAATTTCGTTTCATTCCGGTCCGTCATTCATCATCCGTCAGCGGCTTATGTACCTGACCGTCAGTCGTCAGTTCATTTTTTCAAGCCGAACCGAATTGTAATCGACAGTTGGTCAGTCCATCAGAGGTCCGTCGGTCCATCCCCCTACCCCACACAGAAAAAAAATACGTTAGCAAAACAGGCATCCGTCGGACTGAGAGGTCCGTCTGTACTTGACCCAGTTACTGATGATTACGAAAATCCACTTCAGTCTGTGCTTAGTCTGTCATTTTTTTAAAAGTGTCCTGTCATTTTTTTAAAAGTGTCCCATCAATCGTCATCAAAATGGGTCGCAAACTGGTCTGTCAGTGTGACGGAATGCTCACCTCTGTTCGGCGTACTGCTATTTGTCAAACAGATGCACAGAGAGTCTACAGTCGCCAAACTGACACAGAAATACATAAAAAAGATAACTAGTTGTATGAGAGATGCCAGTTTCCTTCCTGACTACTGTCAAAGTTCCCTTGAGCAAAGCACCCCCGCCCAGCTCCAGCGGTGTATATAATATAATATATAATACGTATAATATAGGGGCGGCACGGTGGTCGACTGGTTAGCATGTCCGCTTCAGAGGTGTCGTGGGTTCGATTCCGGCTCCGGCCTTCCTGTGTGGAGTTTGCATTTTCTCCATGCGCCTGCGTGGGTTTTCTACGGGTACTCCGGTTTCCTCCCACATTCCAAAAACATGCATGGTAGGTTACTTGAACACTCTAAATTGGCCCTAAGTGTGATTGTGAGTGTGTATGTTTGTTTGTCTCTGTGTGCCCTGCGATTGGCTGGCAACCAGTTCAGGGTGTCCCCCGCCTACTGCCCGAAGACAGCTGGTTGAGGCTCCAGCACCCCCGCGACCCTTGTGAGGATAAAGCAGTATAGATAATGGATGGATGGATAATATAATATAGAATAGAATATAATGTAGAATATAATATAGAATATACTTTGTAAGAATGCAGCCAGACCTAAAACCTTGCTTAAGATGTTGTGTTATTTGTTTATAAAGTGTTATTTGTTATGCAGAAAAGTTGTTTTTGAAATTGCGCTTTTGGATGGATGGATGGACGTTTGTACGGTGGAGTTAAGTGTCCTCACTGCAGTTTGAGTTGACGTCTTCACGCGAGTAGCGAGAGCAACGAAAGGATTTCCTGTGTCGGACGCGGAAGAATACATCACCGGTGTCGTTACGTGTCCATTTGAATTCGACGATTTCCTACAAGCGGCGGAGTGATTTGAGATAGTTGCTTCCCGTACAATTCAGTGAGAAGTCAATGTGAATCTTCAGCAAGGGGAAACATGGCGACTTCGCAACGTGACGGGCACGCAAACCAGCTTGATCTACTCATCAGAGCCGGTAATATATTGCAATGTACCGTTAACCTAGTCGGAGAGTTGCCGTAACGCAAGACCCGCGTTAACCTAGACCGCGGTCGCTCACTCGGCAGAGTAGGCTGCTGGAGTAATGGAGGACTATCAGGAAGTGATCACCTTGGTAGCAACCTGCGCTGCTTTGCTAACGTTCCGCGAGTTGTTTAAGCCAGTTTAGAGGGTGGAACGGACACAGAGCACACCGGTCTGCATGTTTAGCCTTTAGTCTGCAAGATGGCTATTTTGCATGAGGCACTGTCCATTTCAGACACAGTGTGTTGTAGATTAACGGGTGTCGGAACGGCGCTGGAAAACCAGGAAGTGCAAAACTGTTGTCTTTCCTACGTCTTTGCCACGCTGTCTGGCTGGAAGGACATGTGGCTTTAGTTTTACTAGTTGAAATTCGCCACATTCACGCATATGTTGCCTTTTCAACACTGATGACCAATAATCTTTTGGTTTTTCACTGCACATGACTGTTCAGGAGTACATTTGTTGCGGTAATGCGATGTAAATGTCTTTTTTGAACCATTATGTTCAACACTGATTGGAATTTGGTCGTTTGATTGCAGTTCTATGTTTCACGAGACGTGGAACGGCGTTTAGTCCTTTTCGATGTAGATTGTAATATTTCTATTGTTTCCGTTATCGTGTTGTGTAGCCTGTGGTCGCAGCGTGGGGCGGCCTCCCTCTAGCTTTCCTCCCTGTAGTCTGTGTGAAGAGCGCCGCTTCAAGTATTTGATCGCACCGACCAAATATTTTGGTATTATCCCGAGTGTGTGAATTTTTCGTTTAGTATTTTGTTAGAAGGCGACGTCCAAACCGTCTCGTTCATCGAATTTGTCACAGTTTTAATTCCTATTTTGATGGCGGAAGCGTTGTCTGATAGGAGGAGGTGTTCTTATTTTGATGGACATGTCTCCAGCCAAGTGGCATTCGCCTTTGTTGCTAACGTCACTACCCACGCAGATGTGACGTCACCGTGGGCGGATCTCAAGACAAGGTTTTATCCAATGGTTGGAGCTGCGCCTTTTGAGTGACAGCAGGGCTTGTACGCTTATTTGAAGAGAAGTGGAGGGAAAGGTTTCGGAGTGTAAACACGGAAGTCTTTTGCAGCACTACTTTTTGTTCAACTCGGCAAAAAGTAAAAAGGCTGGCGCCCAAACGAGTCGATATAAATATGCAAGTGCTGAAAAGTTTGTTTGATTTCCATCTTGTGACAAACAGATTCAATGTGTAAAGCTTGTTGGTAAATTAATTAGTACAGCAACATTGCGCTAAAACGTTTTGCCCCCTCTCAACCTGTTTTAATTGACAGCATGTGTCCCCTGTACATGTGGTATACTGTGGACACCTCCCATCATGTCCTGTGTGTTTTGGAGCTGGGCGAATAAATGCGTCAATCTAAAGATAGCCCTATGCAGTACCTATTGCTTCAGTGCAATTGCCAAACATGGAGCGCGGACAGTGACAGGGTCTCGTGTTTCTCACCATTGATTGACAACAGCAGGTGCTCGTGATTTCTTCTCAGTAGCCCAGATACGCTCACAGCAAATGTTATTTCTTGAGACAATTGTTTATCCTAATGACCTGTCCTAACTACTGTCGTATAAAATCAATTTCTCGAATTTGGGTTTCTGTAGCTTTTTTTTTTTTTTTTTTTTTTTTTCTTGGGTGGATAACTCAATGTTGGAATGCAGCATGCGTGTTCGTTCTTTTTTGGTTTTTTTTTTATCCCTCTTGTCATTCTCTATTATTTCACAAATGCGTGCATTTGTTGCTTGCATTCCCCCGTTAATCCTAAAATACAAGCAATTTAATGCGAATGAAGGAGCAAACACGTTTACATGCACACATTTAAAATTTGAAGGCTGAAACTCCAAAATTAAACTGATTTAATATATATATATATATATATATATATATATATATATATATATATATATATATATATATAAATAAATAAATAAAGTTGTTGCTCTTAAGGTAGTAAGGCATCAAGCCACATCACATTTGCCTAGAGAAGCTGCAAACCTATCTCTAGGGGGCGCCATTTAATAATTGATGATTTTTTTACGTATTCTAGTCCAACTATATCTTTCACACAATCTCACGCATGTGAATATTTCCCAATATTTTCATTGATGAATTGGGATTTTGTTTTTCCAGTCGAGGCGTCTGTCCATGGCACCAATGTGCACTGCTCTGACAAGACCATCGAGGCTGCAGAGGCTCTGCTTCACATGGATTCACCATCCAGTATCAGAGAAGACTGCAGTCCAGGTAAGTTAACAATTGTATTGAGACCTGATATTGGGGCTCTAATCCTGTTTTTTTTTTTTTTGCCAACTTGATGCAGCTAAGTTAGTAGTTTAATTTTCTCTAATATTCTTAGCTATCATGTCAAACCTCTTCAATCTAATTGCATTTCCAAGCATGAGGTCACACTGGCCAGCTTTCACATCTCTCATATATTTATTCCGTTTTCCCTTCGTCGCTGTCTAGAAGCTTTCATTCCTCCATGTGTAGCAACACCAGAGTTCCTCCATGCCGCCATGCGTCCAGACATCGCAGGGACAGAGGTTGAAATATCGACGGAAGACTGCTGCGAAGAAGAAGAAGACGACGATGATGATGATGATGAAGACGACAATGATGATGATGATGATGATGACGAAAATATAGGCACCTTGATAGAGGAGCCAGAGGCGGAACAGGACCATGAGCCTGTCAGGAAGAGGAGAGGTAGATGAAAACCATTCTGTTCACATTACCAATCATAGCACTGAAAAAAATTATCTCAAACATCCTCTTAGAGGTGTGTTGTCTTAACCTTAAAAAAAAAACACTAAAGTGCACAACAATCATTTTGTTCACTGTGATCTAAAAGTACCCTTATAGCACCGCCTAGTGGCCAACTTTTATTCATAGCATGAGCTGGATTTAAACTGCAAGGCTAAAGTTGCACCAGTCTTGAGATAAACGCAATTTGCAAGTCAGAATCTGCATTTTGTGTCTCATTCAAACACTTTGAAAAGTGAAACTGCGGACAGGTGTTTATGTGGCAAAACACGCTTTCGTCACATACACATAAGAAGTGGAAGCAAAGTTAATTGGTTGACGGAGCGGAAAGATGGCGATGTTTACAGAAGAAAAAATGTGAGGGAGAAAAAGACTAAATGGCAAAAGTTTGAGAGCATTTCAGACTGAAATGCAAGGCAAGCACAGACTTTGCACTACATCTTGAATTTGATTTGGGAGTCGGGGGCAGGAGGAAGTAGCGTCTTTTAGTCCAGAAATTACGGCAGTCTGAGAGAGAAAATTTCATATCAATAAAATAAATGTTAATGTTGTGTTAAGTCTTCTGGTTGCGCGTTTGTTGTTTTGGCTGAAGTGCAAATGTTCCTGACAAAATATCCAGAAAAAGTTTCTGAGAGGTGATGATGGTGGTTGGCATCTCTGAATAAAAAAAAATAAGATATACGCCGACAGCCAATAGAGGAATGCAGAGGTTATCCTCATTTAAACCCCTCGCAGTGTGTGTGTGTTTGTATTTGGTGAGGGATGAGTTAGACCAGGCCAACTAAACTGTAACGTTATTATTAGGGGTGTAACGGTATGTTAAATCACGGTTCGGTATATTTTGAAAAAATGACAAGATGAAATGGTGCATTTTTTTAGAAGAAAAAAAAATAAAAGCGAACCATTCGTGTGATGTTCTAAGAAATTACACTAGAATAAAAAATACACTAACAATAAAGATCTCTTAATTTTGTAAATTAAGACACTGAAATCTTAAGCACTCAGCAGCAACAGCCTATGACACATCTAAGTATTCAAGTTGAAGATAAGTTGTCGTTACAGTACATTTATACACTTTTTGTGATGAAAAAAAAATACATACAATAACAGTTACAATTATTGCTAACTATATTAAAACTATTTTTATAATGAAAAAATACGGTAACTTTGAGAAGTCTTTATGAAATTGTATACCCTTTTTAGGCATTGAAATCTCGGAATGTTCAACAGCATATTGTAACGAATTGGGTTATCTGTGTTGTGGTGGGATTTGTGTGTTGCTGAGTTGTGATGTTTCCGAGGTTCATGAATGCATCGTATGGCAAGCGAGTGGATCAGCGGAGAAACTAGAGCGCGAGCAGTTGCACTTAGATGAATAAAAACGTTATAATTAAACTACGTCGGGCGGCGTGTTCCTGGAAGACGCTACAATATGATAAATCTCACTGTTTAAGTTTGACGTTTTGGGCTAAAAAGACTGCTTGCTTCCGTCAGGGATTGTGGCATAATTTATATAGCATTTGTCAAAGAAAAGATGAGTGGTCAGGATCAGGCTTTGTTGCAGAGAAGGCTAAATTACTGCTAAGGTTGTTTCTTTGCATATCCTGATCAACCGTCTTGGCAGTTGAGGCTGACATCTTTATCAGTCGATTTGACCGTGGCTTGCTAACAATAGAAGCACTCATTTTTCACTTGTTCGAACTTCTATTGAACACCACTGATTGGCATTATCAAACCTTAAATGTCTTTTTCTGAAGTTGAATTAGCTTTTCTCGCAGGTCCTTGCGCCGTTGTTTTGCTTCCCTCGCTGTTCAGCAAAGACAGTGCAGTCTTTGATGAAATGTGCACGGGTCTCTAAAGCGCTTAGAAAGTCGCTGGATGTTTGTTTATACTTGGACATTAAATTCAAAATTAAAAAATTCACGGTTGTGTAAACTTACCCGTACCAGGAATTTCAAACTTTTTGTATTATCTTTGAAGGGGATGTTAACTTTTGATCCGGGCCCATTTGGTGGTTTCGGTTAGTTGTCCACACGATCAGTCCTGTTTTCCCTAAAGTTGTCAATATTTCACATATCCTGCCAAAGTTTGTAACCACAAGAGCACTATTGTAAGATGTTGTCGACTCTGACGTTGTCACTACTCGTTGCGTAATTACATGCAATTACGACAGCTGCGCGTGCGAGCTGTTGCATGAGTCTTGCGACCGTAAACACGATCGGTGTCATTTAAAGTGTCCACAGCATTGGGCACATGAACCTGTAGCAAAGTTAAGCTTTAAACTCTTGAAGTAATTAGGGCAATTTCTTTCTACTTTGTAGCCGGACGGAAACTAAAAACGCATCAGTCCTATTCCAATGGCTCAGTCGATCTCGGTCTGAGGAAGAAATCGAGAGAGGGCAAAGGTAACGTATCGTCGCTGGAAGTAACTTGAAGCCGAGGCCCGGATGAACATTTGACTGACTTGCTGTCGTCCGGCAGGAAGCACCATCTACTTGTGGGAGTTCCTGTTGGACCTCCTGCAGGACAAGAACACGTGTCCGAGGTACATTAAGTGGACGCAGAGGGAGAAGGGCATCTTCAAGCTGGTGGACTCCAAGGCCGTGTCAAAGCTCTGGGGAAAACACAAGAACAAGCCAGACATGAACTATGAGACCATGGGACGGGCGCTCAGGTGAGGAAGCCGTTTGATGCAAGCTTTGCCAACATATTTCCAGCCCTCACAAATGCTGCGCTTTTCTAGATATTACTACCAGCGTGGCATCCTCGCCAAAGTGGAGGGCCAGCGTCTGGTGTACCAGTTTAAAGAAATGCCCAAAAACCTTGTGATCATTGACGACGACAAGACGGACATGTCTGCGGCCGACGCGTCCATGCGCTCCGAGACGACGGCGTCCTACCAGCGCATGCTGCAGCCGCCAGACGTCATGCTGAAGGGCTCCCCGCTGGCCTTCCGGAAGAGCTCCGAGATGTCCTACAGAAAGCCCAACATCCTGCGTGGCGGCAACAGAGCCAACGTGGGTCAGGCTCCTGTCGCCACGGGCAACAAGGCGCCGACCGCCTCGGCGGACGGGAGCCAGATTGCGCAGACGGCTGTCCTTTCAAGCCCTTCCGGGCCCAGGTGAGAACTGGAGTGCAGGAACGACAGCCCGACTTTAGTTCCTGTTAACAACCAGCCTTCGCTTTTGCCACGGCCTTGTTTATTCCCATGAAATGTTTCCCACATTGAAAACCCCCCCGAATTTTGCAGTCGAAGCGTCACCGGTACTCTCCTATGAATATTTTTCAGGACGGTGCGAGTCGCCATGCAGGTGCCGGTCGTGATGACATCGTTGGGCCAGAAGATCTCGACAGTTGCCATGCAGCAGCCGGCGGTCAGGACGGTAACGGCCGGCCATACCACCCTCCTGTCCACTGCTTCCGCGATCGGGGCTGCTGCCGGAGCCGCCAACTCGCAACAGAAGGTGGGGAATTTTCTCCTACCTCAGAAATGTCCTTGACGTGAGACGCCTGCGTTTCCCCCCACAAATGAACGCCGTTCCCGGGCATTAAATTGTACGGGACGCGACCGATACTTACCGACAGCTTGTCTGAAGACAACGGCCCTGGCTGGGCCAGTGACGTCGCGCACGCAACCGGGCCCGACGGCCAGTGGGCGGACCCAGCTCATGAAAATACTGAGTTTTTCTGCATCATTTTTTAGGCCTTTTTCGTGACCTTTTGACCTACACACTGTAGAAACCTCTGGGAAAAAAAACTACAAGTTCGGTAAATGGCACAGGGCTTGTTATTTTTTCGAGTCTTCGAGCTTATTGTGAACGTAAATGAGAAACACGGTAGCCCCGTTAACTGCACGCAAGCTCCGGTAATCACAAACCCCGCCCGCACTCCAGAGAGGCAACTCTTTGTGTAGAAGCGATTTCACTGTCAAATTTCCCTCCAAATTTCCCTTTGCGTAAAGGTTTCGTTTGTTGGCCGTAGGTCGTGATCCAGACCATCCCCACCATGGTGCCAGCCACCGCAGAGAATGGCGAGAAGATCACCGTCCAGCTGGCCAAGATCATCACCATCCCGGCTCACCAGTTAGCTCAATGTCAGCTGCAGACGCCCTCGGGCGCCGCCAAGCCCGGTGTCGGCGCTCCGACGACCGGCATCAGCCTCCTGGGAAGCCCCCTGACGGTGCAGACCCTGTCCCCGGTGGGCGTGGCCCCGGGAGCGCAGGTGATGAGACTGTCGGTGCCCGCGCAGGCGCAACAACAGTCCGCGGCGGGCGCCCTCGCCAACGGGGCCGCCGCGACGCAGCCCCGCGTGATCAGCGGCCTTTTCAACGGCTCAGAGCTGGTGGTGGGAGGGGACGAGCTCAAGGCTGCCGGCGTCCAAGTGCGAGCAGTGCAGGTGCCCGTGACGGTCGCCGTCCCGCAGAGTGAAGGGAACGTCAAAAGCGTCCCGTCGGACGTGCTAATCAAACTGGAGCCCCTCGAGGCGGTGAAGACGGAAGAGCCTGAGTGTTGAGATCCACCGAATGTTCCCCCCCCCCCTTTGTCCACTCGAGTGAATCACTTTGTACATGAAACCGTTTTTATTACTCTTGTGATAACCAGCAGCAGTTTGATAGACTTTTAATGGCTCCTGAAAGCCCCCCCCCTCCCCTTTTTTTTGTGTGTTTTTTGGGGCGGGGGCGGCGTGAGACCTTCCTCTTCCAGTACTGCTGCATGAAGCGTTTCAGCCAAGCCTGTAAAGTGAAACTCTCCTGTGGAGCCCAACATACAAATAGGAACACACAAACTTGAAAGGGACCAAGTAGCCAGATCCACTACCGCTACGCCCGCTCACAATGAACCGGTCGTCACGAGCAACCAGTCTCAACAAGGAAAATGAACTCAAAACTGAAACACTACACAAGCGATTTGAACATAAGTCCAATATCATCTAATTGGTTGAAAAAAAAAAAAAAAAGTGTGAACGGAGAAGCCTGATTGATTCTTTTTTTTTTTTTTTTTCTGCAGTTGTTTGCAACCAGCAATTTGTACTTCAGTCACTGTGCAAATCAAATGTATGTCTGCCGTGTGTGTGGTGCGACATGGGTCGGTCCTGATAGCGTATGTGTAACAATATATATGTAAATGGCTACTATACATAGTTTACAGAGCTAATAACAAAGGCAGCCTTTGATTTTAATTTTGACCTCCATCATGTACTATATGAACTGTAAGCTGAGCTTAGTTTTTTTTGTTGTTTTTTTGTCGTCCTTTCATAACTTGTACCAAGCACAGTATTACAGAAACAAGAGGATCTAACATTTGCAAAGAAAATAGCAAAGCTGTGAGTTTTGGGATAAAAAGCACTGGTTTATTTCTCAATTTAATGACTAATCCATTTTGATTTGATTTTGAAGAGACAATTGAACCAACAAGGAGTCACCAAATTGTCATCAAATATGTAAAGAAGGCTTTATCTTCTTACTAGTGGAGAAGTTGGCTGTAAGCAATAGAACCAAATCATGCAAACTGTACAGTTCATGAAATCATCAGAAATGTAAACATTTGAGTGCTTTTGTATCAACAATCTGTTTTGCAGAACATTCATTGAGGTTTTTTTTTTAACTCATGGTTGACTTTGAGCCAGTGCACACTGCCATGTCTCAAATAAAAGAATCAATAGGAATATGTATATAACCTAATTCTTTAATTGCTAAGTGTACTGTATGTGATGTCAGTCTTCAAGTCCCAGAGGTCACTTAAAAAGGTCATTTATTTTTTTTTTCCTGACACATTGGCCGCTCACCTACATTTCATTTTTTTTAATCTAAAGAGGGAAAATACTGAAGTTTTGTGTTCAGACTGAACTGTTTGTATATTCAACATTTGAAGTATATTCTATTTTGTTGTACTCTTGTTTCAAAGTGTATTAAAGTAGATTTTACTGAAGCATTTCAACCTGCTTGTTTGTTGTTTTTGTTTAAAGATTGTTTTGGTATGTTTGGTTTGGGGAGGCACAATGCTTGAATAACCCACACATGGACAAAACTGTTAGTACCCAAAAATATGTGGTCACATGACCAATTTCTATGGGTTTCTAAATTACAGAGATGGCACTACTTGCCCCACTCTCGCCTGTGACCACTTGGGGGCACTGTGAATAGTGGTCACAATTCTGACTTTTATGGTTGAATTAGCGAGTAAGGACTTTACAGCTGCTGCCGTTAATAGGCATTTTTACAATAGCATTTATTTGTCTTTATGTTCCACTAGTGAATTGTATGCTCTAGAAACATAGTTTTCTTCTAAATTAGCACTATACAGTTATTTAATGTGAAAACAATATCCTGCTGCAAGTGCATGTGTAAACAACGGAATTGGGGGGCAAAAGTAGCAACTTTTAACAGAGTCCGATTATATTATTGGGTCAAATATAAGTAATGCTAGAAATAGCAACAATCACAAAATTATGTTTATTCCAGTCAGTGTGCTAGCAGCATGTTAGTTTGTCAAATTTAGTCTGGATTTAATATCAGAGGTATTACAGTCATACAGTATGCACGTTTGTTCATCAGAGCACACTTGAAGTAGAGATGTGGAAACATCGAAACACTGTCAAAGTTCAGGAGGTAGACAAGGTTTCAGTTCATTTGAATATTTGCTCTCTTTCCTTCCTCATTGTTGTTGCAGCACAAGGTCACAGGCCAAGTGTTGTATGTCCACAGAATTTGTGTTTCCCAGTCACTCGTCCTCCTTAAAGCTGAAGTCACAAACCAGAGAGAGGTGGTCTGAAGGATAGCTGAAGGACGGAAGCCTGTTAGGGCCAATCTCCTTCTCCGACGGCAAGTCCAAGACGGCGTCCACCCTCAGCGTGTCCTGACTGTACCAAATGTAGTCCAGAGTGGTGCAGCATTCCCCCGTCGGGCGAATTTTCCACGTTGTGTACTGCGGCTCCGTCAAACAATCTTGGCTGAGTTTCTTATATGCCGAGTCCAAACCAAGAGGGGAAGCCAAAAAACGACAGTAGACCTCCTCTGTCGGGACTGCGTTGAAATCGCCGCATATGATCAGAGGGATGTGCAAATTGGAGCCCGCCGATGTTTCCGCCGCATGATTCTGGACCACATTTTGAACTTGACGCAGGAGGTCCGATCCTTGGGCACTGCGCAGCCACTCCCAGCCGGATCGGGCCTTCAGGTGAGTCACGGCTACGCACACGCACCTCCTTGTGCTTCGGCAACGCAGTATCATCACCAAAGCGACCTGAGACAACAGAGCGGCATGTCAGAGATGCTTCATAACAATAACAATAGTCAGAACATTCCCGGTTGTCATAGTGACGAAAGTCAGACTCGCCTTTGGGCCAGCCTCTCAAAATGGGCTAATTTAATGACACATGTTATTACATCACCTAGGAACCCTTTTAAACTGTGTACACATTTCACAACAGCTTCTTAAAAACATTACATTGTGCTATACAGTACTGCATATGATTTCACCCATTCCCGGGTTTTCTTTTGAACCTACCGATCTTCCACTGTTTGCTGAAAAACCCATCTACTTGCTGTTTTTGGCAATAAAATTATTTTAGTCACCATCGCGTGGCATTTAGACAAAATCAGTGTGTTGCTGCCATTTTGCGGCATCTTGCTGTCAAGGAACTATGTTGGAATTGAGGAGTTTCATTAATACACAAATAGTGGTTTTCCACCATCTTGTGGCATATTGGTGTCAGGGGAACTGTGTTGAAGTGAGTTGAGGAGTTTCCCTTCGACAAAATGAGTGCTTTGCCACCATCTTGTGGCAATTATAAACCTTTTGAGGGAGTATCAATTACAGATTTTCACAACTTGAGGCAGGGCCCGCGGCGTTAATTGTGACATCAAGAAGGTTGTAAGCACCTGATTGGTTGGAATCATCATGGCAGAGAGCTGTAAACTGACGCAATCCAAAAAGTCGAAGCGCGACTCATCAAAGAAGAGCGCACAGCCATCAGGGCCGTTGTTGCCCTCTACATCCAGACACGGCGACCAGGGCTTAGGGCAGAACCTGCTGCTGTAACCCAGGCGGGCCAGAACCGGCTGCAAGGTGTCAAAGTAGTGGTCCACTTCCTGCAGACACAGGACGTGAGGTCGGTAGGTGAGGATCTCGTCTAAGATGAGGTACTTCCTTCGGGACCAGCTGAGGGCCTCCGGAGGACACAGCACAAAACTGTCAAGTCCTTCGCCGAGAGCTGATGAGAGAGAGAGAGAGAGATGGGACTTTAAGACTCGGGTTTGCTTTCACACTGTGTGAGTTCTTCAGTTTAGAGTCCGCAGATGGACTAGCAGCGGGTGTGCTTAAAATCGTCATTCCTGTGCCTCACTTCATTAAAACATTGGATCCGCATTCCCAATGAGTTGAACAACAGCCGTCTAGCGACAAATATAGCAAGTCAATCATGTACATCAGTGGTGCCGTTCTTTCATCTGGCCCACTGAGCATTAACATTAATGCAAAAGTTGCATTCCATCAGCACTTTCTTTTTTTTTATTCAATTGTCTACTGAAAAATCATTTGAAATCATATCATTATTATTAGTTTAAAAAAATATTTGACAAATATGTTTATGCATTATTTCATTAAATGATTACTTAAGTTATAGATCTTAATAGCATAAAAAACTAAAATTACAAAAAAAAGTTCAACATTTACATTTATCTAGTAAAATAAGTGGTTAGTTCATTTGAATGAAATGTATTAAAAATAATTAAATACTTGTGATTTCAGAATCACTGATTCTCAAAGTGTGCGAGTGCGCTGGCGCTACTCGGGCTGTCATGTACTATTGGTGACATGACACAATCACTGAATTAAATGTTTAAACATGTGCATGTTACAATGGCTTCAACTTTTTTTTTTAAAGCCCAGTACAGTACTTTTTTTTTTTTAATTACAGTTCAGTTATATGTCATTTTTAAATAGATGCTAATTTAATCTTTTAGAACAGTTTGTTTTCATACATGTAGGTACTTAAAAAAAAAAAAATCTGCCACATTTAAGATGAGTGGTAATGTTCAAACTGTTGCATCGTGTCACAGTGGCTTACAAAAATGCTAAATATACTTTTTAGGAACACACGGCAATTGACACGGTCATGATAGCGGTACTTGGTGAGCCGTACAATTTGTGTATAATACGCCACTGAGAACTGAAGGATTTGTCCAATATTAGCATCAGGCTGGTAATTACTGACTCTAGATGGATGGGATTAAACGAGCACGCATTGGAAAATGGTTTGTGAACTAACAATTGAGCTTACATCCCAAGTGAGTGACCTGATGACATTTTCCAACAGAACCACTGATTTAAATAAATACATTTCCGTATTTGATGTACACATTTTAACTTGACCTTTTTCCTTCTCTCTACTAATGGCCTGGCCAATCTGTTTGTTTTAAAAAATCAATTCATCATTTGCACTTTTGAGTCCTCTTACTGGTCGTTCCCACGGGAACACGGCCATAGTTCTGACATACAACAGGCACATGAGGAATAGTTGAAGACCAGTTTTGTTTTTGTGAAGCTTCCAATCTTGGAATGAAAAAGAAAGAATCTGTCTGGTATAAGCCTTCCGTAATTGTGAGAGGCACTCATATCATTACCACCAAAACGTGTCTGAAGTACAAACGCGCGGGCGGCCATGCAGGGAATTTGTGTAAACATGGCGTCCGACAGCTGTCTCCTACCTTGGGCCAGAATGTTCCACTGCATCACCCGGACGGTGCCGGCGTTGCCATCGGAGCGTCCAATGAAAGCCCTGTGGAAGCGTGGCGGTCCATCACCCAGGGCCACCTCGCACTGCCTCAGAACCTGGGCTGGATCCAGGGGACTCAACGGGGAGCCCTTTTGCTCCTGGGAGTCAAACCAAACGGACGCGGTCACTCCCAGTGCGACTTATTCAACAAGTGCCATTTCGCAGCCGCTCCCTCACCTGGCAGAAATCAGGATCCAGAATCGTGTCCGCTGGCTGGTAAAGGTCCAAGTGGGTCAGAGGGAGGGGGGCGCGCTGGCTGCTGGCGCCGCCGCTGCTGCTGAGGGTGTGAGCCAAGGCGGCGTGCAGCCTGGTGGCCCCGACACCCATTGGGTAACCTGCGAAGAACAACGCCCACGCGCTGAAATGTTAGTTACACGTTAGGCACAAGAGGCAGAAAAAAAATCCATTTAGGAAAGACTGTAAATTGCCCAAAGATGTCAATGTGAGTGCGAAGTTTTTTTGTTTTGTTTGTGATTGGCTTGTGATCAGTCCAGAGTGTACCCTAGGATCCCGCTCGCCACAAGTTCAGCCGTGATAGGCTCCAGTTCAACTCGGAGAGAAATTTGTTCCATCCCAAATTACTGGAAAGAGTGGCTTAGTGGTCATTTCCACTTAGACATTTTTCCATGACTCAAAAGTTAGCAGCTATGCAGTGGTGTGGTTGACAAAATGCTCGACAAATTGAGTTTATGTTTTAACAGAAATTGCATTTGTATGTGTTGGGGTGCGCAGAAGCATATGCTATCAATTAACTAGTGGATTTAACTCTTCGCCTTTGACACTGCAACTGGTCTGTGACACAAAGCCACTTAGTGGAAAATCACTGTTAGTTGATCAGTCCGACATTCCCCGCTGAAACTGCGCCTCGATTGTAACGTGGTGGAATAAGGTACGATAACATTGCTTTTCAAAGGGAACTAAAGTATCCACACGTTTATGTCGCAAGCTCTTGCCAAATCGACTAAACCAATCTGGGTCATATTGATTTGCAGTTGACCTGCCAAAACATGTTTTTGTCAATAGCCCTAGCAAACGTGCAACACGAGAATCAATTCATACACACATCACAATGAGGTATTTTGTACACTGAGATTCAATTCAAAAATCTGTATTCAAAATGGAAGAATGATCCATCCGTAGCACTTCTTGGATTTAAGAATGTGTAGTACAATTGATATTGTTGAAGTTTCCAGCGGTGTAAAAATACACTCATATATTGGACATATCGCTTGCGTCGGGCCAAAACCTTTTACCTCCAAATTGGTCACTTTTCAGGAGACTCCAAAAATGGCAAGTTTGTTCAACCATTAGCATGGCATCATGACCGAGAGCAAGCCATTTTCAACACTTTAGATTGGTCAGTAATATCTAACAATAACACTGACCAAAACAATAAATTTGGGAAAAAAAATATGAAATTCACCAAAATGTGAATTATGAGGTTATGGCCCGACGCCAGTGATATAAAAAAATATGGGAACAATCGTATGACAAATACGCATACATGTATTTTTTTGTTGAAATTTGCAAATTGTGGCGCATGCTTGCTATCAAAGTACCAATATTGAGACTTTGCACATCGCTGCCACATCTAGTTGAACACATGCAGCCCGCTATAGATTCCAATAATGACGTGCAAGCGGCAGTTGCCGCTCAATTTAAAACCTCCCACATTGCCTCCTTAAACGTGGAGAAGAAATCACATTAAACGCAGCTTCAAGACAAACACAGCAACGACAAGCGTCTTACTCATTGTCTCCATCAGTGTTCTCGACTACGTCCGCTGTACGCTCAGGATTGTTGCATTCACTGCGCCGCCAGGAGATGAAGTTGAAAGCGTTACGATCCGTGAGCTGAGTGTAAGCAGAGATCTCACTTGGCTCTGCTTACTGCAGCCTATAAACCTTCGGGGGCGGGACTTAGATTAGGAAGCTGAGAGACGTCATCCCACCCATTAAAAGGGCTATGCGAGGTCATGCGCTGGTGAGGCAGCGTGTGAGCACACTGCTGCTCTCTCACAACACCTTGACGCAAACACACACAATGGCGCGCGCAAATTGTGTGGCGCTTGTCGTCACGGTACCTCAGTAAATATAAACACGGTGTAAACCAGGGGTCACCACTGTGGTGCCCGTGGGCACCAGATAGCCCCTGATGATCCCCTGCACGAGGAGCCCGGGGCCTGTTCTAAAAATAGCTCATCAGTGATGGTGACATTCGTAATTGTTGTGAGAGTGAATAATAACATAATCAGTGTCACGTTAATGAAGAACATTCATTATTGATAGTAGGGCTGCTCGATTATGAAAAAAATAATCACGATAACTTTGGTAATAATCACGATTATTCTTTTTTTTTTTTGGTACAAAACAAGAACGTGTTTAAAAGTAAAAAAAATCTAAAGACAAATACATTTCTTTGAAACACCATAATTATGTAGGTTCCTTTTTGGTCCAAACAAAATTTCCAAAAATGTGGTATTATAAGTTTTTTTTTAAAAAGGTGCAAATGTATAAATTCAAGTATGATTTCCTTGTGCAAACAAACATATTTGTTGGATATAAATGCATATAATCGTTTTTTTACGATTATACCAATTTTGTAATCGTGGAGTGTAATAATGGTAATTGGAATTGAATTTCAATTAATTGCACAGCCCTAATTGATAGCATACAATAATAACATTATAAAAAGTAATTTGAGCAAATTTGTCATTTCAGAAGTGCTTAGGAAACTGGTAGCCCTTCACATTAATCAGTACCCAAGAAGTAGCTCTCAGTTATATTATAAACAGATACACCAAAAGATGACTGATCTCTACAATGGTTCAGCTGTCACATCATGGCAACAATTGTCTAAACTAGGGTGTGTGTGGGTGTGTGTGTGTGTGTGTGAGTGTGCGCGCGTGTGCGCATGCCTCTTAGGGATTAAGCAATGACTTCCGCTGTAAGCGTGTGGCAACGCCTCCTAGTTGCGGTTTTACAAGCGTCATTTCTCCCATTGTACTTTTCCACCACAAGATGACAAGTATAGTATTCTGTGGAGGCAGAACACCACCAAAATAGAACATACACACTTCTGCAGAACTGCCAAAATAAAATGATCGGACATGTATTACACATCAACAGTATGGTTCATAGATTTTTCCTGTAAATCACATTTAAGTCAACCCAAACATATTATTTCAAGAATATGTTCCCAGCAGGCCCACTAGTTGAAACAAGGCAATATGATTAATATGAAATATGAGTTAAGCAGCAAAATCCACCCGTTTTTAGCCATGTCAGGGGGCGGCCATTTTGTCACTTCTGTCGACAGTAAATGACATCACAACTGCTCAGGGCTCAGGTAACGGCCAATCACGGCTGACCTGTTTTCTGAAGCTGAGCAGTGATTGGTCGTTACCTGAGCCTTGAGTAGATGTGATGTCATTTTCAGTTGACAGAAATGACAAAATGGCCGCCCCCTGAGATGGCTAAAAACAGGTGGATTTTGCTGCTTAACTCATATTCCACAAATGCAATATTAATCAGAATGCCGTGTTTCAACTAGTGGGCCTGCTGGGAACATATTCTTGAAAAAAATGCGTTTCGGTTGATCTCCTCTTTAAGGACCACAGCTAGCTCGTGTTGTTACGGTGGACAAAATTGCCAGATCAAATAATGAAATCAGATCAATCCAATTAGATTTGAACTGTAGCATAAGCAAATTCAGAATCTCTCTCTTATATTTTGGCTTTACCTTGTATGAAAGTCGGTGACTTTGGAGCTCTTGCTGCTGTGTGACCCAAATTAAGCTGTAAAATGCTTCCAAAGATAGCACGTGGGGAAATGTGGTTTGAAAGTACACTGCACAGTGCACTATGCCCATTGCGCGTTTACAGTTAGCACTTCAGAATGAGCGCGTATCGGCACTACAGCTGACATTGCTCAATTCTGATAACAGAAGGCTGCTTTTAGTATATGGATTCCCAGTAGGTCTATAGCGTTGCAAGAGTTGGAAATGGACAGCAAATCTGGTTAATTTGCCATATTTTGCTCTGCCACCCGGCACTGGATGAATTCTCCTTGAGAGGACATCCTCTCATGGCTATACTATGACGTGACAGCAGCATGGTAAGACAGAACATAAGGTTCTCGTGGCCTAGAAGCGATGACTCATGTTTGTGTGTGCACAAGGCTCACGTCTGTACACACCGGCTATTCAGCAACCACAAGTCACGACATGCAAGCGCAGTGTGTTAGTGTGGGATGTGTGGCAAACCTTACACGTAGCACATTGGGGGTGAGCTTATTTAGGCACATCAAGTGCTAAGTTGAGAAAACATGAGCAGGCTTAGGGTGTATCAAAAGAGCGAGAGCAAGAGAGAGCGATCGAGAGTGAGAGCTGTATACTTTCGGAGGACATTGACATTTCCATATTGGGAAAGGCCAATTGCACCATGACATTACAGTACAGTGCACTGTTCAATATGCAGGACATTTTACATTCCGATTTCAGCTAGTTGTAAAATCAAACGCTCGTGTTATTTAAAGAACTCAATCACACTTCATGCAGCAAAGCAACTTTAAAGACAATGTCACCTTAAAGGGGAAGTCAATCGCAACATTTTCTTTACAATAAACAATAATATGTTCTATGCAGCTCCACTAGTCTAAACACAGCATTCTGATTAATATTGTGCTTGTGCACTGTTAGTTAAGCAGCAAAATCTAGCCATCTCAGGAGGCGGCCATTTCGCCACTTCACATCACGCTTGCTCAGTGCTCAGGTAACGTCCAATCATGGCTCGGTTTCAGAAAGCCGGTGAGCCGTGATTGGTCGTTACCTGAGCACTGAGCAAGTGTGATGTCATCTTCAGTTGACAGTAAGTGACGAAATGGCTGCCTCCTGCCATGGCTAAAAACAGGTGAAAAGGGATTTTCACAAATGATGATCAATTTATTTGAAACTGAATTAGTTGGTGATTAATTGCTGCACCTCTAGTGAGACTACAACTACAGGATGTGAAAGCTGCCAAACTCCACAAGGTTGGAAATAGATTCAACTTGTCAAGTGTGCCAACCATGTGTCAAAACATGTGTCATTTAAAGGAACATTGTTTCCACATGAAATATAAATAATGAGATATAATAAAACTGCAGATTACCAACAGTAATAGTAATCTAAGCACGTTTCAGAATGTGAAATACTTTTTCAGACAACAACAACAACAACAACAACAACATCAACAGAAAAAAAAAGTTACAACTCCATGCCAAGTAAAAACACAAACTAGGGCAAAAACCATTCTGACAGCTTACCTGTTTTCTTGTGTTCTTTTTTGGGCAGCCTTATTGTCCACTCAAATTGCGTTGCCAGCATGAGGGTCTGAAAGCAGCCACTGGCGTTACAGAAGTTCCACTGTGAGGTGCCAGCTGTCAGCCTGTGTTGTTGCCAGTATCGGTGCTTGCTTGATCCCGTAACTGCAAGAGCGGGAAGGAGAGAGAGACAGAGAGACAGAGAGAGAGAGACAGAGAGAGAGAGAGAGAGAGAGACAGAGAGAGAGACAGAGAGTTAATTCTGCCCCCTGCTGGGTACGTGACAGTTTGCAATCATACGCACATTTATTCATATTTCTAAAAGGCTTCAGCATAAATAAATAAATAAATGTTCTTTATATTCATGTTAGAGACTTTCCCTCGTAGCCCACTAGTCAAAGCAAAAATGACCTGGAATTGCAAGCCTGTAAATTACCAAAATGATGAGAAAACTGAAATGTGCTGTACAGGTATGTGTACAGTTAAGATGAAGATATGTTCTGTAAAGTGTGTCTCACACCTGAATTATTCATGACGGAAAAGTATTGCGTACACGGCTAACATCACAAAGTGGTTTTCGGAAATGACGAAACACAACATGAAAGTTTTTTTTTCCCATCTGTTGCATATTAAAGACAAATCAAAATCGATAGACCGGTGCTTCCCAATCAGTGGTGCATTATAACTTTTCAAGAACTATGAGAAGTTTGCTTTGTAATTAATATACAGTAGTTTTTTAAGTAGACTACTTTGTAAGATAGTGAACCATCCAGTAGGCACTGAAACATGAGGTAGACATCTTAAGTACAGACCTCGACACTATTGAATCTCGAAACATCACCTGTTCCACTAACATTTTAGAATGCAACATTTTTGTCAACCTTTGTGATGTACTTTTGATTACATTGGAAGACACAATATACAGTAAATAAAACACAGTAATATTGTTATTTTTCTTGTTGTTGGGAAATTTCTGGAAAAGAGCAATCATTCCTTGAGCTCACTGAGTGTCTTTTGTTGTCTTTATTGAAGGGGAAAAGCGCAACATAATTAAGTTTCGAACCGAATGCCACACAGTGACTCCTCGCCAGTGTGGTCATCCCGTTCTAGTTACTCAGAACAACATGTATACAGGCATTCATGTGTTTGTATCGGACCGATACCAGCCACTGATTAAAAAAAAAAAAATTAAAAATCTGACAGAACTAAGTCCTCCTCTGCAGTAGTTGCGGCAGGTTAACATATTGGCAAATCATCATCTGTGTCAGACAGAAAGAAACGTATTTGTTCAAATTTTTTTCATTGTGTTAAAGGGGAAGGCTACTCAAAACTGTTCTTGACATTAATATGTTCTATACGCCCCCACGAGTCCGAACACAACATTCTGAGTAATATTGCGTTTTTGGAATATAAGTTAAGCAGCAAAATTCCCCTGTTTTTAGCCATTTCAGTGGGGTGGCCATTTTGTCACTTGCTGTCTGCTAACAATAAACATAGTTGCTCAAGGTTCAGGTAACAACCAATCATGGCTCAGCTTCAGAAAACAGGGGAACTGTGATTGGTCGTTACCTGAGCAACTGTGATGTCATTTTCAGTCGACCGAATTGACAAAATGGCTGCCCCCTGAGAAGGATAAAAGCGGATGGATTCACTCATATTCCACAACCACAATATCAATCAGAATGCTGTTTTAGACTGTTTTGAACATATTATTGTAAATACAATTTTTGGATTGGCTTCCTCTTTTAGTGAAATTTGATACATCAAAAGTACGAGAAGTATCAGTTCTCTAGATCGGTGAGTACTCAGAGGCAATACTCGTACTGGATCAATCGGAAAAAAGTGGTCTCGAACAGCCCTACTTGTGAGGCTTAAAACCTGAACACATGAGCATACTAATATAGTGACCAAAACAATTCCCATGACAAATATTGTTCAACTCCGATTTGCTTTAAGCGGAAGGCAACCCAAACTTTTTTTTTTCAAGAATAGGTTCCCGGCAGGCCCACTAGTTGAAACACGGCATTCTGATTAATATTGCGTTTGTGGAATATAAATTAAGCAGCAAATTGCAATCGTTTTTAGCCATCTCTGGGGGCGGCCATTTTGTCTTCTGACGACTGAAAATGACATCACAAGTGCTCACAATGACCAATCACGGCTGACCTGTTTTCTGAGTCTGAGCCGTGATTGGTCGTTGTGAGCTCTTGCGATGTAATTTTCAGTCGACAGAAGACAAAATGGCTGCCCCCAGAGAGCTAAAAACGAGTACATTAACACTTATTCCACAAATGCAATACTTACCAGAATGCCCTGTTTCAACTAGTGGTCTTGCATAGAACATATTCTTGGAAAAAAAAAGAGTTTGCGTTGACTTCCCTTTCAAGGCTCCAATCTTTTCCTCAAATGGAACATTTGTTGCTGCTGGAGTGTAGCGACGCTTTCCAAGTGTCGTTTCCTGGTCTCCAGATGTTTCAACAGGTCAGTCATGGACGCCAGCAGAGCGTCATCTCTTCTCTGACAGCTCTCAGTTAACATCAAATCTTCCATCCAGGCTTGGCGTGTGCTACCCACTAAGGCCTCACTTGCCTTGTCGAACTGGTCAATGTCCTGCCGGTAGGAATCTCTGCTCTCGCCGGTTCTGCTCACATCATCTGCGGTGCGTCTGATGGCGAGACGCAATCTGCCGTTCTCTAGTCTCACCTGTCCCAATGTCACCTCATACTCATAGATGTCTTTCTCCACATGCCTCAGCTCCGACGCTTGTGTATCAAGACACGAAACTAAAGTTGCTCTCAGCTTCTCCAGCTCAGCCTTCAGCTCCTCTTTGGGCTCAAGCAGAGTCTCGGTACTCGTCATCAGTTCCTCAATCGCCAGCTCCAGATCGTTTGTCCTCCTCCTCAGCTCCAAGGCGAGCGTTTCCAAATCCCCATGTCTTGACTGCTCCTCATCACACTTGAGCTCCAGCTGCCTCAGAAGCGCCTCTTTCTCCCCGAGCTGCCGCCGCTTCTCCCGGTTGCTTCTCGTGAGCGTCTCCAAATCGGCGGTGAAGCTGCCGATTTCTTGAATGTACTTGTTCTCCGTCTCTCTGCGACCCCTCTCCCACTGAGAGACGCATACCGGCTGGCGCCGCAGGTGGTCGGCTTGCTCTCGCCGCAGCTCCTCATATGTGCTCTGCATGCCGTTGATGTCAGAGGTCATGTTAGTCACATGCTCTTCCTGCTCCCTCTTGGCCTCCTTCAAGAGGCTGCTTAGCCGCCTCACCTCCACTTCAAGATGAGCAATGTTCTTCCTTCCAGCGTCCACCTGAGCGCACAGGTCTCGCTGACTCCTCTTCAGTATTTGCTTGTTGACGGTGTCCGCTTCTATGAGTTCCGAGGTGTTTTGCTGCATTTCTTGAATCTCCTTGCCTTGTTTGGCCAAGAACGCCACGCATATTTCCAGCAGCAGCTTTGAGCGCACCAGCCGCTGTGAGATGTGGAAATGCTGCGCCCTGACTTCATCTTCTTCATCTTGTTGTCGCTTGAACACCTCGTACATCTTGGTGAGGGAGTCCTGACAGGAATTTCCCGATCCTCTGCTGTCTGCTATCTTCTCATCCACGCTGACGATTTCCTGTTTAAGAAACTGTAGAGTTGCGCTGATTCCATTCCTTAACTCATGCGAAGTCTCCTTTAACATTTGCTTCTGTTTGGCCAATTCTCGCTGCATTTGGATCTCCCCTTGCAGCTCTTTCTCGCACTGGCAACGAGATGTGGTTAGTTTTTGCAGGTTTCTCTCCATCTCTGAAATGTCTACTTGGAGTGTAGCCAAACAGTCGCATACGGCTTTTTTCTCGTCAGTAACGCTTTTCAAATCTCTTCTGCACTTTGTGATCACTTGCTTCTGCCGCTTGTTTGTTTCCTCAGCGCGGCACATATCTCTTGCCAGGTTGTCTTGTTGCAGTAAGAACGCCTCTCTCTCGAGGGCCATGTTTGTTTGCAACGTAACTGTTTTCCCTTCCACAGCGGTAATGCCATTCCTCAGCTTCTCTATCTCTAGCTGTGTGTGGTCAAGCTGACTCTGCAAGCTGTCCTTGAGGGCGATACTATCACTCACAGTAGCAATGGTGCCATCATGCTCTTCTTTAATATGTTCCCGCTCTCGCCGCAGAGCTTCGGTTTGACTGAGAAGTACTTGCAATTTCCTCTCTGTGGCTTCTTGGAGTTGAGCGATCATCTTGAGATCTTGGTGTAGCTGCTTTACCTCCTGAGAAGCATCCATATTGGACTTCACTCGCTCGCGTGTTTGTTGCTTTGTGTTGCTAATTTGGTGTCTCAGCTTACTGTTTTCGATGAGCTGAACTTCTAAATATTCATGGGCGGCATGTCTCTCTGCCTTCAGTTCAGTGATGGCGTTGGATAACTCAGCCAGGTGAAGGCTGGCCTCAGCAGAGAACGGAATGCTTGCTTCCCGAAGCTGTTTATCCAGATCCTTGATATGTACAAGAGCCCTCAAAACAGCCGGCAACTCGGGAACAAGGGAATTTGCCATTTTTCAACACGCTGGATGTCTTTGTCTGTATCTAGGAAGTGTGTACTGCTAATATGAACAGTTTCGGAGCTACGTCGTCATGGTAACACAAACACTTCCTTGAGGGAGCTACGCTACGGCAAGCTGTTGCAGCCATAACATATTTAATTACGGCTTAATTAGCAACTGTTTACTTCAAGAACTATCTAGCTCGTCAACAACTTCATTACTGTTTGTGGATTCTTTTAAATGTTCAAATTCCTGGATGTTTCAAGAGCTCAGATTTGCGTGAACCAACGATAAAAATGTGAAAAGTAATAAACGGAGTAGACTAAATAAACAAGCACCGCATTCTTTATTCAATTTACTCTATTGACATTTAGTACACACGACGCCGAAGTTGGTCAATGCTAGTTTTTTTCTGTGTGGGATAAAAGTTCACACCATCAGAGACATTGCCAAGAAATAATGTAAGTGTTGATATTTTGTTGATTGTTTTTATGCGCGGTATTATATCTAATATATCTTACCTTGGCAATGAAGTCTTCAACGTAGTCATTCTATTTGTTCTGCAGCTTTGTGCGGAGATTTATTGACATGAGCTTCTGGCAACCCTGGCTGTCGCAGAATGTTGTCGTCATTCTCACGCGCAGCAAATCGTGACATGATATGATAGCCTAAAAAACATGCACATTGCAGTGTCAAAAATGTCAGAGAAAATCTCTAATGCGGGGCCCAAAATTTACACATATTAACTTTATGTGATATTTCGTATCACAGTGCCCAAAGGACCCGTCTTCAACGGCTTCTCGGTAACATGGCCTTCCACCCCTCACCTCAGTCGGTATCTCGTACTCCATATCTAAACTGTGCTGGACAGCGATCAAAAACAGAACGACACATCGTCACTTGGAAACACACGTTACAGAACAACCATGAGTTTTAGATTTAAAGGAACAACGCGCCAGACAGCCAGAAGTGGGTTAAAAGTTGTCCAATACAAATCATCAGTTATTGTTGCCTCGTTGTTGGGGGCTGAGAAAATAATTTATAAATGTTATTATTTTTGCGTTAGTCCCACCCAGTGGTCGCCCAGAGTTTGATAGGACAGAATGACAGATAGCCTACATTATTTCATGACGCACAGGGAAACAAGAGTACCAAAATAAAAATAAATAAATAAATACATGAATAAATAAATAGTACAGAACAGCGTACGCGTACAAAGTCCACCACAAAAACGAGAAAATATTTCATGAATTGACTGCAGCAGGTATTTTGTTGTAAGCCTTTTTAGATTTTAACCGTGTATATTGAGAACTAACAAAAACAAGTCGTTTATAAACACATACGAACAAAAAGAAGCCGTTCAGAAAAAAGTTTGATGCCACGGAATGAGAAAAGGCAGCGGCAGCAGGTCGAATGGAGTTGCGACATCTCCCGACAGAAGGAGGAAATGCAAAGGCAGGTGCCTCGATTGGGGCATAAATGAGGCAGCGGTCGTTTTTTTTTTTTTTTTTTGGTAAACATTACGACGCAAAGGTGACACGGATCATGTGATTGTATCTTCGCATTAAAACTGCCAATGCATTGTGAGCCTACATTTATCTATATTATATAGATAGACTATATATGGCAATTCGACACCTAGCGTTATTATGTCGTGAATCGTGCGAGAACTTGGTCGAGAGAGTTACTTACGCACTAACATGTACAAACATCTTGGTAGTCAGTATCAGTTGATATAAGTGCAGTTCACAAGGCAGTGGCAAAAGATTAACAGAAAAAAACGTGCACACCTATCTCCGATATACATTAGATTTCATCAGGGATGTCATGTGTTTCAAGGCCTTGACATAATTATCTTGCATTTGTCTCTCAAGAGCTCTGAATATGGGCTTCACCTTGCACAATGTATGTGTGTATGATTTTTTTTGCCAGCAATAATATATTATATATCATAACTTTCAGAATGTTCGGGAAAAAAAAACACGTGTATTGTGTCATTCACAAATTTTCTGTAGCTAGATTTTTGAAGACTATGGAGGACCCCAAACTGCCAAAATAAAAAAAAGATGAAAGTGAAAATAAAAACAAATATGAAAAAATATAATTGAAAAAAATAAAATGAACTATAAATAAATGGATATTTAATTGTATCTATTTGTGTATTTATTGCCACATTTATTTTGAAATTGAGATTATATTTAATTTTTAAATATTTTTTTGTTTTTATGTATTTTTACTTTTGTCATTATATGTTGTTGTTATCCTTTCCACTCAGGATTTCCACAGCGAATCAAGTGCACGCACGATTCACATAATTGATTTTACATTGTATGTATGTATTCATGTATGTATGTATGTATGTATGTATGTATGTATGTATGTATGTATGCATGCATGCACCCATGCTTGTATGTATGTATGCATGTTTGCTAGGGATGTCATGATATCCAAATGTAGCGATACGATAGCGTCATGATATGAACTAAAATATACGATAATTAATACGATATTGTGGGGAGGTTGGCGATATACTGTATAAAAAGCTCACGATACTGTATAAAAGCTCACGATATTGTAGAAAAGAAAAAAAGGAATCTCATTGTTAAAAACAAAACATCAATGTCGTGTAATCAATCATCATTCTCTTTTTGTACATAATAACAGCATTCACAAAGAAATAGGCTTGGCCAGTCATAAGCTCCTGTTGGCAATTAGCATGGGTCTTAAAGACAACCCAAACATGTATTTTTTAAGAATATGTTCTATGCAGGCCTTTTAGTTGAAACACAGCATTCTGATTCATATTGTGTGTGTGGAATATGAGTTAAGCAACAAAATCCACCCATTTTTAGCCATTTTCGGGGGCGGCCATTTTGTCACTTCTGTCGACTGAAAATTACATCACACACCCGCAGGGCTCAGATAACGACCAATCATAGCTCAGCTTCAGAAAACAGATGTGATTGGTTTTGACATCGATCTCTTCGTCATGGCTGACGTCACCCGTTAGCGTCTTCCAGTATTCGAGCGAATGCTAAATTGCTAATGTAGCCGTCGTCTTATTTTATGTCTAGATAAGTAGTATCTAATGTCATTTTCTGTTCATAGCTGCTGACAATGCTTTCTGGAGGAAACGTAGTTCGACTTCTGTGAAAAGTCTATTGTCCTCATTTGGGTCATGGCTGAGCTGGCGTCTTATCCCAGCTGACTTCAGGTGAAAGGTAGTGCTACGGAGACAAACAACCATTCATGCTCACAATCACGCACTAACCACTTGGGCACCGTGCTGCCCTGTATCTCATAATACATCTAGATTTTTAAATTGCACCTTGAACTTTGAAAATGTTTAGTTTTACATTTGGTCAGTGATAGCTAACACCACCTTGGTCTGGACGCTTTCTCTAGACTCAAGTGACCAAAGCCATTGCCAATTTTCTCATCAGAGATCTCAGCCCCCCGTGCTGGTAGGCGGTAAAGGCTTCATCAACCTCATCCACTCCCATTTTCCTTCGTACAATGAACTTCCATCACATTTTCTAATTGAGAAGCTCCTAAAAGAAGATCACAGTAAAATATTGCTGATATGCTAAGGATGTCGAGTAGTTGAGAAAATGGAGAGACACGTGATCACGCGGCTCCAATAGAGTATGAGTGCAGGAGACGAAGGCGACCTCCCAGACAATAGCGCAAGGTTGCTTACTTGCAGATGTTTGGGTCCACAACTGGGAAGGCAATAATGAGAGCTTTGTCACACTCTGGGCGCATTACATAGACACAAACTTTAACTGTCACAAAGTCATGCTGGCCACCTAATGACTTTTCCAGAGCGTCACGCCGGACAACAGCCTTCAAAGTTTAGAAGTCCAAGTGAAGATGATGGCCCAAGAGTGGGGACCCTCCCATCGTAATCTGCTTTTACTGGGAGGGCAAGATGAGACTCCAGCCAATAACCAGAGAGAAATGTGCAGGAAGTGTCCCTCACCCAAAGTCAACAACCTTTTCAACAACCTTTCTGGAGAAAGGCAATATGTATGTTACTCAAGGAATCACTGAATCTAGAATGCGGTCCTGCAAGTGAAGCCCTACTACTTGTTCCATGTTTCTTTAGTGTTGTGCAGGGCTGCATTGAGGAAGTGATGTCACACCCTGCCATCTCCAAGAGACTCTCCCAATTCCAGGGTGTTCTTTTAACCTGACTCCAGCCACCATTCCAGCCCCTTTATACATCCCCACGGCGTGTTGCAAATACGAGCAGACACGAGAGTTGAACCCATGGGCCAGTCACTGTCGACCCACCTGGTATGGACTCTATCCTCTGCTCTGCACACACCTCAAGCATAAAAGCCTTTTTAAGTGGAAATTCACCCAAACATATTTTTTTCAAGAATATGTTCTATGCAAACCCACTAGTTGAAATATGGCATTGTGATTAATATTGCGTTTGTGGAATAAGAGTTAAGCAGCAAAATCCACCCCTTGTTAGCCATCTCAGGGGGCGGCCATTTTGTCACTTCTGTCGACTGAAAATGACATCACAACTGCTCAGGGCTCATTTGAGTTCCTTGCTAAAACTGAACTAAAATTGAATGTTGAGGAAAGTCATGTTTTTTTGTTTGTTTTGAAGGGGCGGGCGTTGTGTTGGGTGAGTTTTGTATTCAAATATACACATTTTCAACAGATTCTCAAACATCAGTCTTTTCTCTTTTCCTTTGGGGTTGTCCTGTTAAGGGTCGCCACAGTGCGTCATCTTTTTAAATCAAGTCAAGTCAAAGTTATTTTTATTACCCTTAATCACAGATAAGTCTCAAAGGGCTTCACATGCCCACAGTTGACAAATATAAACGACATCCCCTGATCTTAAAAAAATAAAATGACACATCTGGGGAAAATGACAAACCTTGAGAAGGGGCCGCAGATGGGGGAATCCCCCTGCAATGGATGTCGAGTGGGTAACATTGCACACAATATAGTGCCATACAATGTTAGTTCCAATAATGTGAGTCCATTTAATCAGATGAAGCGCTGCAGGAAGACGCCTTTGGAGAAGCCTAAGCCCATCTCCTGCATCCTCCTCTCAAACACTAACTGCCGTCGTGTCTTTCCGCACTACATCTTTCGACCTTTTCGTGCATCTTGCTCGAGCTCACTCGCCTGGCAGCTCCCTCCTCAATATACTCACGACCTCTCCTCTGGATGTGTCCAAAGCATCTTTGTCCCCAAACATCTCACCTTGGCTGTCCTTCTGAATAGCTCATTTCTAATCCTATCCAACCTGGTTACCCCCTACAGAAATCCTCCCCATCTTCATTTCCGCCACCTCCAAATCTGCTTCCTGTTGTCTCTTCAGTGCCACTGTCTCGAAGCCATACAGCAGGGCCATCTTCACTGTTCTCTTTCATCAGCAGAGATTTTCTCACATAACACACAGGACACTTTCCAAACGTCAAACACCAACACTGTACATGCTTAAAAGTCTTCTATTGCTGTAAATATTTTTTTATTATACATGCATCACAAATGACTTGTCAGCAGGTTGTTACTTGTGATGGGCCGTATTGTGCCAAGTTTTGAAGAGAGTTTCAAGAAACCAGGAAGTCATTTTTGAAGTTGTTTGTTTTGAAGCATGTTTCTTCACAGATTGATTGTACTGAAGGAGTTTCTCCACTACAATAAGCAATTATCAAAAAGCAAAACCTACTGGCTCCAAGCGATTTCGACAAAATACAATTTCCCAATGAAAGAGAATAAAGTCCCCATCACCCATTATTCCAAATTGCCACCAGTGCTGAATCTTTTGACAACTCTGCTTTCAATGCTTTTAACAGAAACACGTTTTTCATGCGCCATTAGCCAAACATTAATCAAGAGCAGATTCAATACATCAATCACACAAAATCAAATCATGGCATTATGTCAGTGATTATTTCCATGGTAACACTTGCAAAACAGGGGGAAAAAAAGCCCATCCCCTTTTATTTAAATAAAATAAATTTTAATTTAATTTATTTAACATTACAAGTACACGTTTTTGTGTTATTCTGACTCATCAGGCGATTTGGCACTACATGTGACAGACTGTCTGCTCCTCCTGAGTTTGGCTGATTTCTTACAGTGGATAAAGACGTACAAAGGATGGATGAACACCAGCAGAGTGAACAGAGTGAGGGCAGTGTCCACCTGCAACACACAACAGTTGAGTCAAGACTAAGGTGACTAAGGTGCACTTTGAGACTTGCACATTTCACCGCAAGACGTTGAAATTTTCCATTGAACTTCAGATTTGTTACACGCACCTGTATTAAGTAATAGCTAGGCTGTTAGAAAAGCAAACCGCCCACACTTTTTTTCGATTATTATTATTATTTTTTTTTTTTCAATAAATGTGCTGCAAGCAGACAAGGCAGCCTACATGCAAAGAGCAAAATGTGTGAGCTTGCAGGGTGGACATTTTTGGCTAATGCTAGGATTTGATAGGTGCATGGCGAACCTTCACTGAGCAACTTGATTTAGTTTGAAAGCTGACTGTTTACTGTTAAACAAATATAATGCACTTGACAACATCCAACTATACACACACACGTATAATTACAAAACAAATGTACTGTAAATATTTATACGGTAACCATCCCGCTGTTTAAAGAACGACAAAATGTTGTTTGTTATGTCACTGAAAACATAAGAGGGTTTGTTGAAGGTGCGGTTACGCCATATGACAAGGAGGGCAGCAATTTTAGGGACACATGCAAAATATTCAACTTGGTTATGAAAATAGAATAGACAGTGGTGCCTTGAGATGCAAGTGCCGAGTCTGATGATACTTGTAACTCAAAACATGCTCTAATCGTCTTTCCATTGAAATTAATGAATGGAAATATTAATCCAATTCAGCACCCCCTGAAAAATAAGACACCTCTCCCTGTGTGGCTGCCGCACCCATTTCATCGTCCGAAAGCCGGTGCTGCTGCTAATATTGGTCCTATTTAGAAAAATGAATAATTTATTAGGAGCTAAAGAACACATCTTAACCAGGGGTGCCTCTACGTGCCTTTTCTGATAAATTGATATTGACTATACTAAAACTGATCCGACATCAGTTTGAGAAATATTTGATGCACATGTAGAAATGTTAGCCCAAACAAGATGAGGGTGGAATTTCAGGGTAGGATGACCAAGAAAGCACAAATTGCTGGGCCCAAATAGTCAGGGTATTGCTGTCTATGCGTAACAACTAACATTGATACGTTGTGTCCACTAACATGGTGCCAATAAACTTTAACAACAGTGCAGCTACTTACATAAAAAGGATCTCCACCAAGAGGTCCTTTGACCAGCGCAAAGCAGGGGTACTGAAGTAGTGAGATTATTGCCGATACAGACATGATAACGCCATACAGCTTCCCAAAGTGACAAGCTGGAAAACTGAGGAAACACACGCACACACAAACAATCACAAAAACATTAACTAGTAGTCAGTAACTAAACTGTATCCTATGTGCAGATGACCGTTTTGGCACCTGAACAATCAGCCTGAGAATGTGTCCGATTTTTTTGTTTCACTCACACAATGTTAATGAAGGCTGCATTTCCCCCGTAGATGAAGGAGCGATTAATGACTTGCAGAACAAAGGTGAAGTACTGCAACGGCAGAGAGGGAATGGAGACACACAAGGAAAAGAGCAGGCACTGCAGGGCGGTCAGAAACAGAGACAGCAAGGAAGAGCGCAGGTCGGCCTCCTGCTCTGTTTCTCCTACACACAAACAACAAGTGGTTAGGCGGGCCCGAGTGATGCACACATCGCCGCTTACAACATGTTACAATTAGTTCATTTGGACAAATTTAATTAAAGTTTTGTTTTGCTGGGGAAGTTTTTACATATAATGCTTCCCCTGTCTATTTAGATCACTGACAACAATCTTGGGCAGGTTTGGGCGTTAGTTTTCCTAATTTAAGGAAAATGACAGCCAAATAATCAAAGAGAAAGTCAACCCCCCCGAAAATTCTTTAAAGTAATATGTTCTATGCAGCCCCACTAGTCTAAACACGGCATTTTGATAAATATTGCATATGTGGAATGAGCTAAGCAGCAAAATCCACCCGGTTTTAGCCATCGCAGGGGGCCCATACAAAAAAGTCTTATAAAAACAGCATATGAAAATGATCAGTTTCAACTGAATTACGGTAAATGTGGATCTTATGTGCCGAAAAACATCCATGTACAAATGCATGAAATTAAATTTTTTTATAATCATGTATGCCATATATGTGTTACTCAATACCATCACTCTTATAAATTTTGTATAAAAAAAGTAGCTGCCATCAAGCCCCTTGTAAAAAAGAGAACGCTGGATGAGTCCTTGTTAGTAAATTATAGACCTTATATAGAAAATGTTCATAGTGTCAAAATGACAACTTTACAGAAGGTAAAAAAAACACCAGCTTGTTTGAGTTCGCAGGCACCGCTTCGCTCAAGTTGTATTACGTATACCTTATATTGTTATTGCACACTCAATCTACATCAATATACTACTACCTGCAAAATACATTCAAATGCTAAGATAACACTGTCATTGATTTAGAGAGTACAAACACGAAGTCTGCGGCAGCCGAGTACTTCAAAATCCGCGATCATGAGAAGTTCCCATCGTGGAAATAGCTTTTGAAAAAGCGAACGTCTGCACTCGACAACACAGTACAATACATCATTTTGCCTACAACGCCTTCACAAAACACCTTCTCAAAGATTAAAAGCCATGAGTGACGTAATAAATTTAAAAAATGAGCCAATTAACCACATCTATAAATTGGATATTAATATGAAACGGAGTCCTAACTCCCTGACACATGATCGAGGGTCCTTCTGCAACGAAGCATCATATCGATCCATATTAAACAAACAGGCCTACTTAATCCGGCAAACTTGACCATTTTCAATCGTTATTAAATTCTGGAAAGAGTGGTGCACTCACAGTTAAGATATTTCTTGGATTAACATAATGTCATGGAGGTTTTCCAGTCAGGCTTCAAGAAGATGCATAGCACAGAGTCAGCCCTGTTACGTGTTTTTAATGATATCCTCCTGTCAAATGACACTGGCGACTATGTATGTTCTGTTTTGTTGGATTTATCTGCAGCATTCAATATGGTGGACCGCTGTATTCTTTTGGCTCGTTTACAGCACCAAGTGGGCATTAGTGGAAGTGCTCTAGAGCGGTTTAGATCCTGTTTGGCTGGCAGGACTTTTTCTGTTAGCCTAGGTTCCTCTGAGTCCCGCTCTGCCCCTCTATCTTATGGTGTTCCACAGGGTTCTATTTTGGGGCCCCTGCTATTTTCGTATTTGCTGCCCCTGGGTTCCATCTTTTGAAAACACAGTATTTCCTTCAACTGCTATGTGGAGGTTTTCCAGGTTGTTGACAGAATGTTGACCTCGTTCGCTCACACTTGCAGCGTGCTGTATTACTTTTTTGAATACTGCTTTCCCTAATGCGTGAATATAAAGTTGTATTTGGTGTGCATCTTTGCCATGCGTCCTTCTCGAAGGTTTGAATTGGCGAAGCGTGTGGGTGTTCGAACGATCAGCGACGAAGCTAGTTAGCAATTAGCAACAGATAAACACATTTGAGTTGACAGGAAAGCATTGTTCTTTCCTCGCATCTCGCTAACATCACTTTGTCAAAATTAAGAGCTAAATTGCTCATTATTGTACTTAGCTGTGACGATAGTAGGCATTTAGACTCTGGTGGAAGCTAACGTAACCCGTGGCGCAATAGCATAATTTAACTTAACGGCTATTTGAGACAAAACTTGCCTGTGTACATTCTGATTTTTCTTGCACCTTTAGGACATTTCGGAGTCGGACACAGTTCAGCCAGTCACCTTCGTGTAAGACTGGTGGCCTGCATTACTCACTGAGGCTCACAAAGAAACAATCCTTTGTTTACTTAAACTTTGTGATCTGTTGGTCCTCTTAAAAGTGTTGTTTAAACAGTGTGGAGCTGCTGTTTTCAAGATGCGTCATCATTTGAACACTATAAATTAGGTATGTTTTTTATGTGCTATTTATGATTTAAGTGACTTCAACGTGAAATACTTTGTATACAACTGCTTTGTAATGCACACTTCTTTTAACAGTATTAGATGAAGTCTAAAAGTGTAAGTCAACCCAAACATTTTTTTCAAGAGTGTGTTCTATGCATGCCCGCTAGTTGGAAAAAAAAGACATTCTGATTAATATTGCATTTGTGGAATATGACTTAAGCAGCAAAAGCAGCCCGTTTTTAGCCATCTCAAGGGCAGAAAATGGCACCACAGTTGCTGTGATTAGTCGTTATCGGAGCCCCAAGCATTTATGTCATTTTCAGTCAACAGAAGTGACAAAATAGCTGCCCCCTGAGATGGCTAAAAATGGGTGTATTAACTGATTCCACAAACGCAATATTAATCAGAATGCCTTGTTTTTACTACTGGGCCTGCATAAACAAATGTTTGGGTTGAATTCCCCTTTTAGTGTTTCAAAAAGCTTCAATGATACATGTAAATCTCTGACTTCCAATGTGTTTTTTTGACTAATATGTCTCCCAGCAGTCACCAAGCATTGATGGGAAAAAGGGATGCCATCATCTGTTGTTTCATTTACCTTCGGCAAAGGCAAGACGAGCTTTTCCTGTTAAATGACATGATTGATACTCTCTTATACTCTTTCATCTCCTCTCTATTCAGTTAGATCATGCTAAATGTAGATGCAAGAATTATGTAATTGCTGTAACAACTGACTGACGAGATGAACTGAAACATATAGGACCACCTTCCTCACACTCAACTTAAACTGTAAAATCTCTATGCATTTGTTTGTTTCTTTTAAATGGAGGAGGAATGTGAGGATCATTCAGACCAAACCATGAAGGTGCTTGTGATCCAGTGAGGGGGTTTAGAACTGACTGGGTTTGCAATACAAACCAAGGCATGCATTCTGTTGATGGGGTTATTATTTGCTATCATCTGCTTGTAGCCCATAACACTCATGAACACCTGTACCCAAAAAGAAAAAAAAAATCCAAGAACGGTGTAGTATAAACCTGTAATAACATTAGAAGCCCTAACCAACACCACATTTTGCCCATTTTTAGGCTCTGTCCGAATGTGCATAAATGTAGGGCACTCAGTTACCCATAATACACTTGGAAAAGTAGTGAACATCTTTGATCACTCAACAGGTAAACATAGACCAAAATGCATTCCAAGCGGAAAAACAACATGGCGCAAGCACGAATGTCAAAGCGATCAAGTCGTTATACACCGCGGAAATAATTAATTCATTTTACTTAACTGAAAATATGAAGGCTACAACAAAGGAAAATAAGATACAGTTTAAAATTAATATTTTGCATTCACAATAAATGGTCGGCGATCTTAATGCGCTGGTGCTTCATGACAGGCACAGTGCTCACATAATACGCGACGAGTTAGTGAGCTGGCTGTACGAATCGACAAACTGAAGGAACTACTTTTTAGTGCTGTATATAGTTTCTGACTTTACAGTGATGGAGGGGTTATGGGATAAAGCTCGCACTAAAAAATGTTATTTTGTGTTGATGTGATTTTCTATATAAACTTTAACACACTCTTAGAAAATGTATGTATGTGTTTTATTGAATACTTATTTGTATCATAAATGAAACATTTTAGATTGCATATATAAAATGTGTAGAACATATTAAAATGGCCTAAAATACTTATAAGTAATTTACTAGATGAATATATGAAATGAAGTGATTTCCTTTATAAACCTTAATATGTTCTTATGAAATTCATGTATGTGTTTTATTGAATACTTATTTGTATCATGTATTAAACATTTCCGTTTGCATGTCTAAAACACATGTAGAACATATTAAAATTGCCTAAAATACTTATAAATAATATACTAGATGAATATATTAAATGATGTGAATTTTTATATAAACTTTAATATGTTCTTATAAAATTAATATGTTTTTTATTGAATACTTATTTGTATCATAAATGAAACATTTTAGATTGCATATATAAAACGTGTAGAACATATTAAAATTGCCTAAAATACTTATAAGTAATTTACTAGATGAATATATGAGAAGAAGTGATTTCCTTTATAAACTTTACTATGTTCTTAAGAAATTCAGGTATGTGTTTTGTTGAATACTCATTTGTATATTATATGAAACGTATACTGAACTATAATAATATACACATAAGATTTTCTAAAATCCTCTATATGATTTATGGGTTCTTTCTGGTAAGAAATGGGCCATAATCACATAGATATTGAATGTGACATATACTGCCAATCCTACTCAATTTATATATGGATGATATGATGCTTGCCATATAAACCATATAGGACTTTTTTGTATGGGGGCAGCCATTTTGTCACTTCTGTCAACTGAAAATAGCATCACAGTTGCTCAGGGCTCAGTATCATGACTCACCTGTTTTCTGAAGCTGAGCCATGAGCAATTGTGATGTCATTTTCAGCCGACAGCAAGTGTCAAAATGGCCGCCGCCTTAGATGGACAAAAACGGATGGGGTGGATTTTGCTGCTAAACTCATATTCCACAAACGCAATATTAATCAGAATGCCATTGGTGTCGCTAACATAAGGTTGGTGGGTTTTGTAAACCATGGGCCCTCTTGTGGTCAAGCATTTTTTTTTTAATGTTGCCGCAGTTGACCCTCACAGAGGCAGGTAGCACGGACGTCAGACTGGGTCACTGCATTGTGTTGGGGGGGTGTGAGCCCTTGCTGTCAACGTTCCTTTGTTGATTCATCGTCGCCATTTTAGAAACTGCCTGGAAAGGGTCACACAGGGTTATGGAGGTGGACAGAGTGCTGCTACCCTCTTGTGTGTTAATGTGAAATTGCATTTAGAGTGTATTTCATACGCTTGTCAATGAGGCTAGACGTCATGAATTTTATGACGGGTCGGATACAATTTGACTACGGGCCGCATTTGGCCCCCGGGCCGGACTTTGGACATGCTGGTTATTGAATGTCATTGGCTCAGCCGCCCAGACGGCAACTGTTATTTTTCTGGACAAAAAAAGCAAGGTAGAAAACATTTTCAATTGCAAAGATGCTGTTTGTACAGTCTGGGGAAAGGGTGGGAATGGATGGCAATAAAACAAAGGTAGCTACTGTGATTCTAATCACTGCTATGGTCTATTCATGGCTTACTTATTCCTTACTTTTTTCTGTCCTCCATTCGTGTGTGCAATGTTGGGCCCCTTTGACCTCCAAACCCATGTGGAATACAGCCCAGCAACGAAACTGCAGAATGCCATGTTTCGACTAGTGGGCCTGCGTAGAACATATTCTTGTAAAGAAAATTTTGGGATTGACTTCCTCTTTAAGTATTCTTGTAAAACCCAATATATGTGTACAGTAGTGTATTTCTATGACATGGCGACTGTCTCGCTCTCTTAAAACCAGGAAATGGGTGTGCACAGTGGAGTTCCTGGCCAAATTGCTACATCTGTGCCAATCAGATGACAGTAACGTCACGGCCCTCCTCATCTTGCGTTCTAGAACCAGGTTGGAAGAGGTTCTGAAAAGCGGTTTCATTGTACCGCACGGCCCCCCAAAAAAATGTTAATAGAGAAGTAACCACACAGGGCGGAACCAGGCTGTTTCCAGGTAGAACTGGTACAGTGGAAAAGAGGCTTTAAACCCTGATTACCAGGAGCACGAGGCTTTCCCTTGTGCCTGTCCAGTATGAGTCCATTCCAGGGTGCGCACAACACCCCACACAGCTGTGTCATGGCAAAGGCATTGGTGTACCGACTCACTGTGGGAGGGAGGACGCACAAAAAATCAGCCAAATACAGAACGCCGTGTAATGTTAATCTGTGTAACAAGCATCTTTACCCAGGTTGGCGTCATTTTGGGCCAGGCGGATGAGCATTGAATTGAGGGTGCCGATGAAGAGGTAATGTCTCAGCTGCATGATGGACAACCATAACAGGTGGCACGCGAAAAACCAGGACAGCACGCAACTCCTGAAACTTGGCACTAAATCAGGGATACAGTCCTTATGCTCAAACAGTGTTCTGAAGTAACGTACTGTTTTAAGAGCTATCGCAAGGTAATATCCATTCATCCATTTTCTATACCACTTGTCTTCATAAAGGATGCGGATTAGCTGGAGCCTAAATCCCATCTGATTTTGGGTGAGGCAGAGTACGGCCGGGAGTCTGAACTAGTCGCCTAGTGTCATCCACGAGAGCATCTGTAATCCTAAATTATACCTTTACTAAAACTAATGTCCAAATGGTATTATATATTGTGTGAATAAAATAAAACAGCCCATGGTGTTCATTTATTATTAGTATGTTTACTATTGTGGTTGTAATTTACTGTGATTCAAAACGGCATTACACCATACTGCGCTGTTTTGCTGTATTTTGACCTAGTGAAATCCTGCACTCAAATATTGTCATCGATGTTTACCTTTTCCAGACCTACTGAGTTCCGTCTCATCCTCGGATGTGTTCATCCTGCAACTTGACTCGGTTGAAACTGGCGCAGCTTCATCCCTCGTCCTCTGCTCCAAGTTGGACGACTTGCTTTTTCCACATTTCACTCTGTGAAATCAGTAACGTAAGGTCTTAAGTGCATAGTGTGCTGGAAATTCGGAGTTCATGTTCTTACCCATAGGTGTAGCACTGTGGCACAGGGTAGGGGATATGTGTCCTAGGCATCAGAAGGAATGTGCGCACAACGTGCATAATGGAGCACAAGGACAGAATGAGGAAGGAAGTGCGCAATGAGATGCCTTCCTCATGTAGAACCTGCACAGTAGACAAGAACTAATGGTGAAAAACAGAACAGGGACTTTTTGCTTTATTTCAACCATTATGCTAAAATGATCTGATACTAATATTTCTATATTAAAAAACATTTGAGTTATTTTTGTGTATTCTAATCTCTTGAGCTGGTGAGTTTTGGGGGTTGGCTAGCTAACATGTTCCATGTTCTTTTTCTGAAATGCTGTGTTACTCTTACGCAAGATGTAACGGGACACACACCTTCCGAAAAGTTCAACATTTATCTCGTCATTCCATAGAGTGTTTTCCCAAAGGTCTTGGGGATCATCAAGATATCTTTGGACAAAATTGAGACGAGTCTTAATGTTCTTTCTGCTCAGCAGTGGTTTTCGTCTTGGAACTCTGCCATGCAGGCCATTTTTTGCCCAGTCTCTCTCTTATGTTGTAGTCATGAACACTGATCTTAACTGAGACAAGTGAGGTCTGCAGTTCTTTGGATGTTGTTGTGGGGTCTTTTGGGACCTCTTGGATTAGTCGTCGCTGCGCTCTTTGGGTCATTTTGGTCGGTCAGCCACTCCTGGGAAGATTCACCACTGTTCCATGTTTTCGCCATTTGTGGATAATGGCTCTCACTGTGGTTTGCTGTACTCCCAAAGCTTTAGAAATGGCTTTATAACCTATAAGCTTTATCGACCAGACCCATAGAGATCAATTATTTTCTTTCTCATTTGTTCCTGAATTTCTTTTGATTTCGGCGTGATGCTTTTGAAGATCTTTTGGTCTACTTCACTTTGTCGGGCAGGTCCTATTTAAGTGGTTTCTTGATTGGGAACAGGTGTGACAGTAATCAAGCCTGGGTGTGTCTGGAGAAATTGAACTCAGTTATTATAAAGCACAGTTATGTTTTATAACAGAGGGGCGGACACCTTTTCACACATAGCCATGTAGGTTTGGATTTTTTTTCTCCTTTAATAATAAAGAGCTTCCTTGAAAAACTGCATTTTGTGTTCATTTGTGTTATCTTTGACTAATATTTCAATTTGTTTGATGATCTGAAACATTAAAGTGTTTCAAACAGAAAAAATATAAGAAATCAGGAAGGGGGCAAAACAATATATATATATATATATATATATATATATATATATATATATATATATATATATATATGCACCCATACATACCGGTATATATATATATATATATATATATATACATATATACCAGTTTACCTTAATGATGAGAAACACCGCTGAGGAGGAGTCAAAGGCACCACTGTAGATGGTAATGATGGTGGAGCGGTGAGCTGCAAACAGGTTGCCCACCTTTAATGATGCACAAAAACACAAATCATAGCGTATTTCCTCATACTGTAGATTATTTCTGTCATTACAAACACATCTGCGTCAACCATAATTCATTTTCATTCAGGAGATTTTGAATTCCGTTTATATCGGTTAATAATCATTGAAGCTCGCTGTAAGCTAATTTTGCTCTGACCGACCAATCAAAGGAGGGGAAAATGCTGATGTCATCAAGGGGCAGCTCGCTGTCCCCATGTGAATGAATTTGAACTCTGATTGGTGAAAGAAACAGTCTCATTGCTAATGGGTTAAGTTATACCTGCCAAGTTATGTCGGCCAGCACTACTGATTGAAGGTCCTGCACAGAATAGCCCATGACATGACATCACATCTGAAATTTGATTGGAATTTTTTTTTTAAATCAACATACACTGCTGGAAGTCGTGAAGCCAAGACAAATGTTAGGAAATCAAGAAACTAAATTGTTGGGAATGAATGAATGCATTCCTGGAACAACATGGATTTTAATTTAGGTTGCATATTTCATATTATAATTTAGGTTGTACATGTAGTTCAGTATAGGCCAGCAGAGGAGGCCTTGGTGGCTCTGACGACCAGTCACTGCCACATTGTAAATGAGTTTTGGACTGATGTATTATACAAGTTGTAAATTAAGGACTGTCTTTCTACCTGCAAGTTGGTCATAAAGAGCAGAATCCCCCCCACAGCAATGCAGGACAGAGCAGGATAAAGCAGGATTGAAAGTGCTGAAAAAAAGGAAAGAAAAAAAAGCAATGGAATTATGCTTAAGGATTTGTTAGGATGATCGATACATTTTTTTCCCATTTTTTTGCTTTAGGTTTAGGTGTCAATTCGCAGCATTCTGGTCACATGTTGATCTCCACTTCGCTCCAGAAGTATAGGGCCTTCCACCTTTGTGGCAGACCGGTCCATCTATCCGCCTATGACGGCCACCCATTTCGTAGCCGGACTAAGCATAGTCGGAAGCCCATTTTTTTTCATCTATGTTCTTGTCTATCGTCTATTTCCACGGTGAGGCTTAAATGGCCACGGCGAGGTTTCCTTTTTCTCGTTGGCCGAGGCTTCTGGGTCCTAAAAGGAGACGAATTTCGTCCGGCCGTGGGGTTGGGGGGGGGGGGGGGGCCTAAGAGGATTTGGGGGGGTGCTATTGGTAGTTGGACAAAGTTGATAGACGGAAACGCTAATGGAAGCCCGTTTCAAATGCTAGGCAGACCGTCCTATCGTCGATTACTATTAGGTCCAGCTGGACAAAAAGGCGGATTATCGGAAAGGGTACCGCAGGCGGAAGGCGATAAACGGACCAAGAATTTTTGGTAAAATGCCCAGCTCTGGCCAAAGTATTGGAACAGATAGAATAAAAGTGAATAAGACTTAAAGCGTAAGTCAACCCAAACATATTTTTTTCGAGAATATGTTCTATGCAGGCCCCGATCTAGTTGAAACATGGCAATATGAGTTAAGCAGCAAAATACGTACACCCGTTTTTAGCCATCTGTGTGGGCGGCCATTTTGTCACTTCTGTCAACTGAAAATGACATTACAGTGGCTTAAGTAACGACCAATCACAGCTCACCTGTTTTCAGAAGCTGAGCTATGATTGGTCGTTATCTGAGTCCCGAGGGGGTGCGATGTCATTTTGCAGTCGACAGAAGTGACAAAATAGCCGCCCCAAGAGATGGGATGGGTTAACTCGTATTGCACAAACAATATTTATCAGAATGCCTTGTTTAAACTAGTGGGCCTGCATAGAACATATTCTTGAAAAAAATATGTTCGGTTGAGTTCCGCTTTAATTTTTTTTTTTTTTGAGTCGGATGTCTCTGTTGGTGGGCATTTCACAATAACAGCCGAGTCACTCCACATTAGTGATGATAATTCAGCTGTCAAAAATTGTCTACATTATCAACATGTAACAGTTTGACTCAATTTACATAGCTTGTTTGTTGAACATAAACATTGAATGCTGAACATTGTTTATTTGTTTTAATCCACGTGAGAGGTTTTTTTTTTTCAAATGTTTTGTCTTATTTCTGAAAAACAGGCACTGACCACCTGTTCCTTAGGACCTAGTTGCACTCTCCACACTATAAAAAAATGAGATGTTGGCTCAATGTTAAAAGAAAGACAGAAAGAAACGATATAACTTTTTCCACTGATATCTCTCAGGTATTTTCATTGAGCTAGTGTTGAGTGCATGCCACAAGAATGTTCTAGCTAATCAGAAGTCAACTTAGAAATATCTTTGGAAACTGTTACTTTTTTATTTTTACGTTGCGCAAATACCTCCTGTTTTAGAGCGTGATGAGTGATATTCGCGCCCATTGTGCATAGAACATATTCTTGAAAAAAATATGTTCGGTAGAGTTCCGCTTTAATTTTTTTTGGGGGATTTAGTGGCAAATCATTTCTGACAGTTCATATACTGTAACTACATCAAGTCTGTGACCCATTGACTTAACCAAACATTTCTTCTTTTGTGGTGCTTTTCCAGGCTTTCAATGCAGCTTCTTTCCATTGTTGTTTGTTTTATAGAGTTACTCCTTTCAGTCTCCTCTTTGGCAAGTGAAATGCTTACTCTATTTTAATTAAGCATGCGGTTGAATTGGCCAGTCTGAAATATTCCACTTCTTTCCCCTGATAAACTCATTTCTTATTTTCTCCTTTGTGTCTGTTTGTCAGACAATATTGCTCCGTAGACTTTGCCAGTTTACTTTCTGTCTTAGTAAATGTCACAAAACTTTGTCAATGAACCTCTTTAAAGGCGATGTCACAGGATTTGGATCCCGAGGTCTCACGGACAAACCAGTTCTCTCTGAGAATCGGTCTCATAATCATCCTTTGACATCAAACTCAAATGTTTCTAGTCTATGGCAGAAGCAATTCCCCTCACTGGTGCATTTTTTGGGGGGAGGGGAGTGTATGTCTATATGGTCTGATTAGCTGGATTCCAATAGAACACAGAAAAGTCAGTAGCATAGTATTTCACACATCTTTCTCATAATGGTCCTCACAAGATTACCACATTGCACGTTTACAGTAGGTTATCTATTGTGCGTGCGTGCATGTGTGTGCGTGTGTGTTGGCACCTACTCGCATTAGAAAAGGTCACAAGAAGGGTTCCAGTGGTGTAAAGAGATCTGGAGATCAATGAAAAACATGATGAAATGCAACATAAGCCTTGCTTTTTTTTTTGTCTAGACAAAGTAGAAGAGGAAACATTTCATCCAAATTAGCCATACAAACATTTTAACATCAGAAGCACACATTGTATTTCAGTTAGTTGTTGTTTACAGTGAAACATTCACTGACCAAAGGTTCTGTGTGAACCTCTTGCTCTTTTTATGCTAACTAGTTTGCAATTGACTAGCGACCGTTCCAGGGTGTATCCCTCGTCTTGTGCAAAGTCAGCTGGGATAGCCCTAATGGCTAGGATAAGTAGAGTAGAAAATGGATGGCATACAGTGAACCGAAATATGCAAATGAAATTAATTTGTCTGTGGATTTATTTTTGTTTTAGGTAAGGCAACGAGGCTCATTCTGTAAACTGTAAGGCCAACCTGGTCTCAATAGAATATGGTCCCAAAAGCGACCATTGTAATGTAGAGAGGAAAAACTCACATTGCCAACAGCCTGGATACCATCGTGCCAAAGTGATCAAAGAGGAAGCCGCTAAATAGATTAATAAAGTTGTTGAGGAAAGATGCAATGGTGAAGACCAGCGCAAACTTCTCATCCTGACCACTGCAGTCTGTGAAGAAGAGACACAGAACAATCGCAGACGTTACGTAGGAGGCAGTTGTGGAAAAAAACAGATTCAATGCTGCATTTGAGGAAAGTGCAAAGTCTGACTTTTCCGACTTCCGACTATGATAAGTGCACTAGAAAGTTCTTTTGAACTGGTCCGAGTTGCAAAGTTAGAAGAAAAAAAAAAGGATTTCGAGTTCACCGATCGACTTCATTTTTGGAAATCATGGACGCCATGTCGTCTGGGACAAAGAGGAAAAGAGACCATTCGCATTGTTATGGGCCCAAAGCTCAAAAGACAGTATTTTCTTCAGATATGGTCTTGTTTTGTGTGTGATTTTTTTTTTGGTTTGTTTAGTTGGGCCTAGTTTTTTGTGTCCTTGTAATTTGATAAAAATGTGAATAAAAATATGAATTCAAAAAAGGTCAAAAGCCAGCACCTGTGATGATATTGGAGTGTGTTAGTGCGCATAGTATGGAGCACTGAGTCGGATGTCTCCGTTGGTGGGCATTTCACAATAACAGCCGAGCCACTCCACATTAGTGATGATAATTCAGCTGTCAAAAATTGTCTACATTATCAACATGTAACAGTTTGACTCAATTTACATGGCTTGTTTGTTGAACATTAACATTGAACGCTGGACATTGTTTATTTGTTTTAATCAATGTGAGAGTTTTTTTTTCAAATGTTTTGTCTTATTTCTGAAAAACAGGCACTTTTTAACAAGAAAGTGCTACAATTTTAGGACCCTAGGTGCACTCTCCACACTATAAAAAAATGAGATGCTGGCTCAATGTTAAAAGAAACATAGAAAGAAACGATATAACTTTTTCGACTGATATCTCTCAGGTATTTTCATTGAGCTAGTGTTGAGTGCATGCCACAAGAATGTTCTAGCTAATCAGAAGTCAACTTTGAAATATCTTTGGAAACTGTTACTTTTTTATTTTTACGTTGCGCAAATACCTCCTGTTTTATAGCGTGATGACGCCCATTGTGACGGTGTGTTTAAATTCCATTGAGAATTTCTAGGACACAAGATTGTAAGGCCAGCGCTTCTCAGCCTTTACAAACGTACAACAAAACATGTAACTAAAGTGTTTACTGTACGTGAGCCGCCCTCAGGTGGTCCCCCTCCTCCATTCATCTGACTGCACCCTGGGGAGCAGAGCTTTCAGCCGCTGTCCTCCCCAGCTCTGGAACTCTCTACCACCCGACCTCTGGAACTCAGACTCTCTCATTACCGCTACATTCAAATCCAAATTCAAAACATATCTGTTCAGTATCGCGTATTCTCCTTAACTTCATTGCCCTGTGTCTGATTGATGGACAGTGTCCATGAGGCCTTGAAAGGTGCTTACGGACAACATTTATTATTATTATTCCACCATATTGCATGTGACCATTGTATTAGCTATAAAAACAAAAAAACATGGTTCGGTATCAATCCCATGAGTTCTGGCTTGATTATACTGAATATCTCCAAGGAGCAAGAGAATGAGGCGTCTTCACAGATCACTTTACTTTACCACATCCAAAACAGCTGCAATGTCAATGTATGATTCAGCCCTCAGGCAAGCGGATGTTGCAATAAGACCACTGACTGTGTGCGGCAGCACTGTGCGAACAGAGTACAACAGTGGTGTTACCAGGAAGCCAGGTGTGGGTGGGCATTAGTCTTTCCTTGGGGGGGCAAAAAAGTGCTACAATGCTCAAGTAGTTCAAAATCCAGCATAGGGCTACTGCACCTTAAAACGTGTTTTGTTTTCTCCTAAATTGAGGTAACTGTTGTTGTGATTTGGGCTGAACAAATAAAAGTTGATTTGGTTTTTTATTTCCCATTCATCAGAACTACATCCAGTTTTCTTTGGGTGGGCAGAGTGTGTCCGTGGGTGGGCACTGCCCACCCTGTCCCCCCTCTGGTAACGCCCCTGGAGTACGATAGTACATTATAGAATCATCAAAAATATGAAGCAAAGTAAGTACTTTCCTTGCATTTCATGTGCCCACCTTAACAATGACGTCTGGCGACGAGTCTGCCTGCACTTCAGGGCTTGAGCTTTCAAAAAGTTCAAGAACAAACGTGGATTTGCACATAAAAGCATTGTTGGTATTGCCAACTCAAAATAAAATGCATCTTGGAGTCATATTTTCATAATTGCACTTGGTTACAAATGACAATCTATTTTTCTATGTATTAGCCTGATTTCTTTTGGAAAAGACTGAGTTTTATGTTCACATACAGTGAGCAAAATCAGATTAAATTTAAAAACAGCTTACTGTTTCAAATATTTGAATTAGATTGGTGTGGCTATAGTTATAAATTAATTACAAAGCTTCTAAATATATTTTTTGGAATGACGTTTGACCACTACTTAAAACAGAATCGATCTCTTGAAATGCGACTCATGAAGTAAGACAATACTTCAACGTGTTCTAATTTTACACTCATTTTATAGGCCCTTCAGCAATGCCTCATACATTCCAGACACTTGAGCAGCATCTACTTCAATTACAGAGGAGAATTTATGTCCTCAAGTCATATGATGCATGTTTTTCACAATGTAGAACAGTTCCCACGTGCCCTGTCCCTGACATCACAATACAAATTTACAGTATAGTAATTATCCACCGTTCAGATCACTTGACGATGCCAATGACGATGGGGCATAGCTACGGCATGTACCGAAGTGAGCGGTTGCCAATTTAGCAAATCAGTCACAATATTTAATGATCCGATTCCTCTAATGACTTAAATAAATAAAATAGAAATAATGAGCAACAAATCTCGCGGCTTTTTGTGGTTAGCGGATATTGGTGATGTTGGACACTACTAAAGACTCTCAGACTCTCTTACGAGCAGGAAATGTATACCCCTTCATGTCCAGACTGCAAATGAATGTCACTTGTGCTAGAGCTCGGCTGGCTTTTTTAACAATATATATTGGGTCTCTTACCTTTAACAGCTGTTGTTCCATTGCTGTCTCGAGCACTGACACACAGCTGACTGAAGTATCCATCCTTCTTCAACACAAACACCAGGGAGGCATACCCAAACACGACACCAGCAAAGCAGAGACACTCAAGCATCCCAGACATCAAGGTCAGCCTGTAGAGCAGCCTCGTACCAGTCTTGTGACTCGGCATGCTTCAATTTCTTGTGCTTCCAAGAGTCCCAATGATCAGTCAAGGTTGAGGTTTTTCCTCTCTGGACGGCTTCTTAAGTTTTCATTTGTTCCCCCGCTTTCTTCTGAAAACTGTTTATACTTCTCCTGTTTTGGATTCCTCACATAAGCCCAAATTTCTACAAGATAGACAGGAGAAAAAGATATTGACATTACAGCACAAACAGCACAGATTTTTTGACCTCTCTTGAAATGTGCAGTCCTATCAAAAGAAAATGTGTCATCTTCCACACCGCTTATCCTGTACAGGGTCACAGGGAGGTGCTGGAGCCTATCCCAGCTGGCTATGGGCGAAAGGCGGACTACACCCTGAACTGGTCACCAGCCAGTCGCAGGGCACACACACAGACATTGTCACTGAGCAGGAACCAATCCCACGCTACCAGCACACAACTCAGGCGAGTGTACCACTACACTGTGTATCCAAAATCTAAATACTGTCTTTTTTTGGTCGAAGGAAGCGCTAACAGAAGCGCGTTTAAAATGATAAACGGACCGACCGATAGACTATTTTTTGATCCGGCTTGACAAAAAGGCGGATAGCCGGACAGTGGAAGGCTACACAGGCTGCAGACGCGCAGTGATAAACGGACCGACAAATTTTACTAAAATGCCCACCTTTGGAAAACAGTATGTCCAATGGGGACAGTACATATCCATGTGTGGTAGTATTGCATGTGGAGTCCCTCAGGAATCTGTACTGGACCCAAATCTTTTTCAGCGTCGACCTATACTTGGTGTCTGAAAAATTTTACTTTGTCCTGTTTGTGGATGACACTACAATTCTGTATTCAGGTGTAAATATTATGATTGAAAAATTAAACGTGTAAGCTACAAAACTGGTTTGCAAGAAATAAATTGTGACTAAATAAACAAAAGACTAAGATCGTGTTCTTTGGAAAATGTGGTGTATGCATACAGACAAATATTAGGATTGATACCATGGAAATCAAAAGAGATTATAAGCACACGTTCTTGGGTGTAACTCTTGATCATAACATTTCTTGGAAACCGCACATTAGAAAATCAAAACCGAAAGTGCAAAGATTGTGGCCTTAAAGTGGAATAAATATGTTCCCAGCAGGCCCACTATGGCATTCTGATTAATATTGTGTTTGTGGAATATGAGTTAATCCACCCGATTTTAGCCATTTCAGGGGGCGGCCATTTTGCCACTTCTGTTGACTGAAAATGACATCACAGTTGCTCAGATCTCAGATAACGACCAATCACGGCTCAGCTTCAGAAAACAGGTCAGCAGTGATTGGTCGTTACTTGAGCCCTGAGCAACTGGTGTGTTTTCAGTCGACAGAAGTGACAAAATGGCTGCCCCCAGAGATGGCTAAAAACGGGGGATTCACTCTTATTCCACAAACGCAATTTTTATCAGAATGCCTTGTTTCAACTAGTGGGTTTGCATAGAACATGTCATGTCATGTCATCTTCCAAACCGCTTATCCTATATAGGGTCACGGGGAGTTGCTGGAGCCTATCCCAGCCGTCAATGGGCGAAGGCAGACTACACCCCGAACTGGTCGCCAGCCAGTCGCAGGGCACACATAGACACTGTCACTGAGCGGGAATCGATCCCACGCTGCCCGCACACAACTCAGGCGTGTGTACCACTACACTATCAGCGGACTTGCATAGAACATATTTTTGACAAAAATATGTTCGGGTTGACTTCCACTTTAATGAATAAATCCAAATATTATCTTGACAAGAAAGCTTTATATATAATATATTGTTCTCTTATTTTACCCGATTTAAGCTATTGTGAAGAGACCTGGTCAAATTCATATAAGTGTAATATTGAAGCATTATATGAAATACAAAAAAGGAATAGGAATTATCATCTTTACAGGATATTGTGATCATACTAATGCCCTTTTTCTTCAGTTAAAAATTATGAAGTTTAAGGACGTTGTAGAATTTAAAACAAATTAAGTGATGTTCAAGATACACAAACATTTCCTCCCAGCAAATATCCCCAAAAGTTGATCTTACGAGAAGAAATGTACACAACTTGAAGGAAAAAAATTATTTTAAAAAACATATTCCCGAACTACTCAGTGTGTATGTGAGAGTTACGAGATGTTTTGTAAATCTATGGAATTGTCTTGATGGAGAAATCAAAGCCTGCAAAAATAGTGCAATTCAAAAAGCATTATAAAAATCACTTTCTGCATAAATATACAGAAGAAGAATTTATTTTTTTTTTCAAACCCTGAGGTAACATCCAATGCAAGCTTGCTCAACACAACAGCGTGTAGTAACCCGCTTTTCACTTTTGGTCTTGTTTCCTCAATAACATTATTTGTATCACCGTAAACGGCGAAAAAAAATGTGTCAGCCTGCTTTTCACTTTTAGTCTTGTTTCCTTAATTATTATTTGTATGACCATGAACGCAAAAAAACAACAACAAAACAACAACAAAAAACATGTTGCAACCTGCTTCTCAGTTGTGTTTTGTTTCACCATTTATAGTCCGACCATAATGAAAGATGCATGTAGCAACCTGCTTCTCAGTTTCATTCAGGAACTGTATGAACAAGATAGAAAATCAACATGACTGACGTAAACACTGGTTGTGTTATTATTCGTGTAAAACATATGCAACACAGCATTGTCCTTAATTTAGTGAATGAGGGGTAGGATAAGTTCTTTGACCTTCAACCTACTCACTTTGAGTATCAATTGTAACTTTATTTTGAAATGTGTCTATTCTGATTGAAACATGATGCTCAAATAAAGCCAGTCAATCAATTAATCAATCGATAATTTTAACAATATTCTCAATACATTCGATGTATATAATACACACACACACACACACACGCGTACACAAAAAGCGCTGACTTCTGGATTACTTCTCACTCACTCCGACGCTGTACAACGATGTGAAAATCGCATTGCCTCTATAGCCTCTATAGCATCGGTTTTCTGTATCAAACGTGACAGGTTTCGTCAGGTGGTGTTTACACTTATTCCAATTAGGCCCCATGAATCTACTTTGACACGAATGTAGTGTAGTCGTCGTCAGCATCTTTTACCGGTTCCCACTTGACGCTCGTGAAACGCACTACTTCCACAAGCCACCACAGAATTTAGCGAAGATATTAGACGTTGACTTGACTCACAATTACCTTATAGTGTCCGGGACGTCCAAACATTGTTCTAGTAGCTCAGTGACGCGATCCGCGCCTTTGGAGGAGCTGCAACTGTGCGCAATCGGGTTCAGTTCAGTATGCGGAACGGCGCGCGAAAGAACATGACTAATTAAGTGCTGTCATTCGAGTCTTACGTGTGTGACGTCTGAGCACAATAATGATAAACGAGCAATCTCTGTCAAGTGACTGTGTTCACACCGCAAAAGCGAAACAGAAGAGCTTACTGTACACAATGTAAACTATACTACATTCTTTGGATCACATGAACGTGTCGCATGAGCTTTTAACGTTTTATTGTTTGCCTTTCTTTTTTCAAAGAAACTGACTTTTTTTTTTTTTTACCATTAGCACAATTTAATTAGACCTGTTGTAATTCATCTCTAATTAGAAAATGTGTTACTGTAATGCTATTTTTTAATGTGATGTGTTGTATTCTATATAATTTTTTAGAATGTTGGTAAACCAGCCAGGATACTTCCAGGTGGCAGAAGAGTGAATGCTGACCTGATGTGATAAATCTGTTTGTACTGTATTTAGGGTTGCCCCCACCACACACCCAAGTTTTGGTTTGTTAGTTTTTACTTTTCTTTCACTCAACTCACAGTAAGGGATTCATGAAATAAAATGATGTATGTTCTCCCCGTGCCTGAGTGGGTTTTCACCGGGTAATCCAGTTTCCTCCCACATACCAAGAACATGCATGGTAGGTTAATTGGACACTCTAAATTGTCCCTAGGTGTGACTGTGAGTGTGGATGTTTGTTTTCCTCTGTGTCCCCTGTGATTGGCTGGCAACTAGTTCAGGGTGTACCCCGCCTACTGCCTGAAGACAGCTGGGAAAGGCTCCAGCACGCCTACGACCTTAGTGAGAATAAGCAGTTAGGATAATGGATAGATGGACGGATTTTTATGATATGCTGTGTGCGGGGCTCAATAGTAACAACACTTATTTAGATAGATGGTCAATCTGAAGGTATAGTGGGAGAGCATCCAAGTGTGTCAGTGCAATGTGTTACAGTTAACACTTGTGACGTATTATGCCTCGGACCGGTCTGTGACGGACGCCATTTGCTGACGACTGACGAATGATGGGACATTTTTTAAAAATGACAGACAAAGCACTGACGGAAGAGGATTCTCGTCTGTCAGAGTAATCGTCATTTACCAGGTAAATTACTGATGGACCTCCCAGTCCGACACTGACGGATGCCCATTTTGCTGACGGGGTTTTATGTGGTGGGGTGGGGGCTGATGAACGGGCTGATGGACCGACAGCCTACTGACAGATTTAACTGAGGACCAACTAACGATTACATTTGGGTTTGGCTTAAAAAAATGACAAATGACGGAAGGGTACCCGTGCAGGCCACTGACGGACTCTGAATAACAGACCGGCAAAACTGAGTAAAATGCTCAGATCTGCTCTTATATGTGTTATTTTTTACAGACAGGATGTAATGGTTGTGTTGTTTCTAGTCATGTATTGAATAACTGCTACTTTTGGTTCCATCATTAGTAACAAAGGTAGTGCAGTCAGTGCATTTATAATACGATGACTTTTAAGTTTAGTTGTAACAAAGTGGTTGTCAGTGTCACTGTGGGCAGCAAAAACAATCTGCTGATGCCCGCTGTGCAGGCCAAGTCCATGCTTCAAATGGTCCCGTGGGTCGGAGGAAATTGCCGCGTGGGCCAGAAGTGTACATGGAATAGCGGCCCTAGCAGCTCATAAAGCAGCCTGACAGACTGAATTCTGCTCCAGATTAGCTACTATTAAAGGGACAGACTGGGAACCAAACCTCCATCACAGAGTGTGTGGAAAGCATTTTCTCACAGGTATGTCTGTACATTGATTATGTTGACTTTCAGTAATTTGGGAAAACATCAGGCTACAGCGTTCTTTCCATTTCACGGTCAAAACAACACATTTGTGCCATTAATCCTATCAACAGAAAAGTCAATTAAACCAAAGATCATACATGTCAGAATTTCCACCGCTTACCTTCTGTGGCATTGGGTCTTACCTCCAAGCAATTTAGCTCATGCATACGTCTTCTTTCCAACTAACCCTTGACACATTATCCCGCGGTTGAGAAGAAGGCTAAAATCATTCATTCAATCCATTTTCCACATTTTCTCATTCTCTCTACCTTGGTCAAATGACATAGGAGAATTTGTTTACTAGTAGAGCCATCGGACAACATTTGGGATCCTGCCACGCACGTGTACAGGTGACTTGATGGTGAAATGTCCTTTGTGCTTGTAGTGTGTAAATAAGCAAGTAAGACTTCTAAGAAATACAAAATGATTGCATTCTATAGTGCATTCAAAAAGTAAAAGGAAGAGGGTCAGCATATAACATCAGCTCCAATAGCTATTACATGGTTCCGCCAAGTCAGATCAATTAGATATGAATCATATTGTGACCTTCATTTTGCAAAGGTTAGTGTGATAGATGTTATTACGTGTTTCAGATATTGGATCCTGACATGTCACATGCCTACAATGAATTCAAAGAATTTCATTCTGATTTCAATTCATCACGAGCTACAATGTGATATATTTTCTTCCTTCTTCATCATTTATATACGTTTATTGAGGTCAGTTGTTTTAATTAAATTGTATTTTAATTGTTTTATTGTGTTTACTACATCTTCCCTTAATGGCATGGAAAATTATATTTGTGCCAAACAGTATTCTATAAAGGAATTTTTCCCTGTATTTTTTATTTATTTATGCCTTATATCAAAGTACTGAGCATGAATGTTCCCACTGAAAGTTTGCAGGCCTCGTGGCATATGGTGATGAGGCCATTCTGGGCACAAGTTGAAGTTCTGTCTGAATCAAATGTAGAATGACGAAACGTAATACAGTAACTGTTGACTACAAGTGTTGTGTGGATGACACCAACTTTTGTTTACTGTAAATGTATTATTAGAAGCAGACACATGCACTGCAGACAAGTAAAGATCTGTGCCGTGGATGCAATAAGATTCATCTTCAAACGGGTACCTCACGATTCCTCCATCAGAACTCACAACTGTTATTATGTCTGAGGAGTCTTGCAATGGTACATGTTATATACTAGTGTTTAAACACTCAAAGCCAGTCTCAAAACCACATTTTGATGGTCTCACACTCAACTCCCAAAGGTAGTGTCTTGTCTCCGACTTGGAGTGGCCGGACTCTGGATTTTCCACTGAGATGGGTTGACACCAGCACTGATCTGATACTCTTCTTCACTGATGTTATTCAACTTCATCAAAGTAAGATTAAAGACATATTTTTTCAATAATATAATCTATGCAGGCTCACTAGTTGAAACAAGGCATTCTGATTAATATTGTGTTTGTGGATTATGAGTTAAGCAGCAAAATCCACCTGATTTTAGCCATCTCAGGGGGGCGGCCATTTTGCCACTTCTGTTGACTGAAAATGACATCACAGTTGCTCAGATAACGACCAATCACGGCTCAGCTTCAGAGAACAGGTGAGCTGTGATTGGTCGTTACCTGAGCCCTGAGCAACTGTGATGTCATTTTCAGTCGACAGAAGTGACAAAATGGCTGTCCCCAGGAGATGGCTGAAAACAGGTGGATTAAGTCTTATTCCACAAACCAATATTTATCAGAATGCCTTGTTTCAACTCGTGGGCCTGCATAGAACATATTCTTGAAAAAAGTGTTTGGGTTGACTTCCACTTTAAGGAGAGTCACTGGGTAAAACAACAAAAACCAAATACGGGATTCCTCGGACCCACGGGATTCACAAAAAAATGTCAGCTTCTAGTGTATATCATTGTGCAGTCTAGTCCAACGTTGACACGTGACGGTTATCTAGTGACATGATTAATGAACATAACTGCCAGCTATGTGAAGTGTACCTTTAAATTCATGTGTTATATTATCAGCCCATCATCCCCATATTGACTGCAACCAGGGGCGTGTGGCCTATTACAGGCTGACATGGCCTAGCAATGTTTTTAATATTAATTCCTTCTATATCATTTTCAATACACATAGCCATCTTTTGACAAAATACAATTACAGGCTACTATTCAACAAATATAGGATGACTAATAGGGTAGATCCAGATAATTCAGATCCACATTAATAATAGTCCAAGGAATTGAGATAAGCGGCACGGTGGTCGACTGGTTAGCACGTCCGCCTCACAGTTCAGAGGTCGCGGGTTCGATCCCGGCTCCGGCCTCCCTGTGTGGAGTTTGCATGTTCTCCCCGTGCCTGCGTGGGTTTTCTCCGGGCACTCCGGTTTCCTCCCACATTCCAAAAACATGCATGGTAAGTTGATTGGATACTCTAAATTGCCCCTAGGTGTGATTGTGAGTGCGGATGTTTGTCTCTGTGTGCCCTGCGATTGGCTGGCAACCAGTTCAGGGTGTCCCCCGCCTACTGCCCAAAGACAGCTGGGATAGGCTCCAGCACGCCCCGCGACCCTTGTGAGGAGAAGCGGTAAAGATAATGGATGGATGGATGGAATTGAGATAATTAGCAGAAGACCAGGGCACAGCTGGATGCTTGAATATTTTGACATTTGATTTCAAGTTATGACTTAATTCTGATACAATTCACAATTTTTTTTTTGTTGTCAGATTGTTCATGAAATATTGTGAAGAGCAATCCATGTAATATAAAAAGATGATTATTTGTGTACAATTTGCTCCAGTATAGTATAAAGCAAGAAAAATAGGCTACTGTTAAAAATAAAGTTCGCATACTTTGGCTTGCACTTGAGGGAATTAACCTCACTTCTAAAAATTTCGGTTCCAAATTTAGTCACTAGAGGTCGCCAATACTTCGACACATTTGCACAATTCAGGCAGAGAGACAGGCTCAATGCAACATTGTTTAAACGATAGTGCAGCATTAATTAAGCATGGGTTAAGCACGAGGGTGAAGTCATTGTATCTTGTTGGGTACAATGAATTGAATAAATGTTTCACAATGGGAGAACAAGCACAAGCCCCAAGGTGGTTATAATATACAGCAATGGTACTAATACTGTATTGGAAAAGGTATTTCATGATATTAAAAACAACCCTTGTGATGATGTGATGCTATGCAGTATTAATTGATGAAATATGCACTAGTAGCTTTGCATAATTTTGTGTGTACTTGTTGTACCTTGAATTGCAGTGATATGTGATTTCCATTTACTGTTTTAGATGTTCGACTGGTTAGCACGTCCGCCTCACAGTTCAGAGGTCGTGGGTTCGATCCCGGCTCCGGCCTCCCTGTGTGGAGTTTGCATGTTCTTCCCGTGCCTGCATGGGTTTCCTCCGGGTACTCCGGTTTTCTCCCTCATTCCAAAAACATGCATGGTAAGTTGATTGGACTCTCTAAATTGCCCCTAGGTGTGATTGTGAGTGCGGATGTTTGTCTTTGTGTGCCCTGCGATTGGCTGGCAACCAATTCAGGGTGTCCCCCGCCTATTGCCCGAAGACAGCTGGGATAGGCTCCAGCACGCCCCGCGACCCTTGTGAGGATAAGCGGTATCGCTAATGGATGGATGGATGTTTTAGATGTGGTTGTGATGGTCAAAACCTTTGTTTTATTAAGATTGCCGTGCATTTTCAGTTAATGATGATGTATATATTCAGCAATAATGTTAGGTTTGTGGTTGTGAAATAATATATATGATATATGTGTGGTGTCATTAGTAAAGGTTCAGGTGGGGAAAAACCCACTCACACACACAAACACAGGTGCACACACAAATACAGACATACATACGCACACACATTGATATGCTTGGATGGAGACACACACCTACGCTCCGAGACGCTTGGTTGGGCACAGGCCGGGGGCCGAGGGAGGAGTCTCAAGGGGTTCTTCAGAGGTGAAGTAAGGTGGAATCAGAGTGATGAGGTAATGCACGTGATTACTGGTGGAGTTATCCATGACCTTATCCTGAAGGATAGAGGCTATAAAAGCCAGGAATGTGGGAATGCCGGACAAAGGGTGAGTTTCGGCCCTTCCGACTCCGGGGTTAGATGCATATCGGGAAGGGGTTATTCATCCTCAATTGGACTTAATCAAATTTCATCTACGATAAGGTCAAATAGAAGACACACATTATTGCGAGTATGAGAGAAAGCCAGTCGGCATTCCAAATCTTCGAATCCCAAAATTACCTTGTCGACAATTAGACTTTGTGTAATTGAGGATTGATCACTCTAAATTCCACCCAGAACATATTGATATTTAACCACATTTAACCCTTTATTACCAATTCATTCAAAACTTTTACTATGTTTTAAGGTGTACCATGTTTTGCAATTGTTAACATCGGGATGGGAATGGTTCTCGCTTAGAAGGAATCATCTCTCATTGCATTGAAAAATCAATGTCGTACTTACCCCTTTGATTATTGTCTTTTATTAATTCGTATATTGCATGATGTCGATAACTGTTTGGATACAATTTTTAATTTTACAATGTTTCTGGATTATTGACTGTATTACATGTCTTGTGTGATCCAGAATTATTGTGTTTTGATTAAATTCTTGTTAAACTAAATATCAAATTCCGTTTCGTCATTTAATATCATTTTAGTTTTGATTCATCCATCCAAGAATAAGAATAAGAATAAGAATAAGAATGCCTTTATTGATCCCACAGTGGGGAAATTTTCATTGTTACAGTAGCAAAGATATAGGTCACACAGGGGCGGCGGCATAATGTGGCCATTAATGTATAACATTGACGGCAAACATTTAGAATCAAACCTATGTAGATATACGCAGTAACATGTGTATATACACATGTGTATACACACCAACCTACATCTACATAAAAAATATGAGGAACACTCATTTCGGCCTGTACATAGTACAGAGGAAAAAATACTCTAAGTGACAGTGCTGCAGTGCTGTAGTGAAATGTAAGGAACAGCATTGGATAAAAATAAAACTAGACTAACAGTAGTGGGGAATGTTGAGTATTGCACGGTATTACAGTAGTGGGGAATATTGGGTATTGCACGATACGAGCTCAGGTGCAGGACTGCACAATTGCACTAATGACCGCCAGTTTGTAGAGACTACACAATGTTCTTGTTAAAGAGTCTGACAGCAGCAGGCAAGAAGGAACGGCGGAATCTCTCCTTTGCACAGCGAGGGTGTAACAGTCTGTCACTGAAGGTGCTGTGGAGTGCTGTTAGGGTGCCCTGGAGGGGGTGGTCCGGGTTGCCCAGCATTGATGACAGCTTGGCCAACATCCTCCTGTCCCCCACCGAGTCCACAGAGTCCAGGGAGCAGCCCAGGACAGAGCCGGCCCTCTTGACCAGTTTGTCCAGCCGCTTCTTGTCCCGGGCCGAGACGCCGCCTGCCCAGGTGACCACTCCCTGGAAGATGACCGATGCAACCACCGAGTCATAAAAGTTCCTGAGGAGTGTCCCCTGAACCCCAAAAGACCTCAGTCTCCTGAGTAGGAAGAGTCTGCTCTGACTCTTCCTATAGAGGGCGTCTGTGTTGTCGCACCAGTCCAGTTTATTGTTCAGATGAACACCCAGGTACTTGTAAGTTGAGACTCTCTCAACATCTGTTCCCCGGATGTTCACTGGTGCAGGTGAAGAGTGCTGGCGCCTACCGAAATCCACCACCATTTCTTTGGATTTCCCCGCATTGATCAGGAGGCGGTTCTGCTGGCACCAGTCCACAAAACCCTGAGTAAGTTCTCTGTACTCCCGATCATCTCCGCCTGTGATGAGGCCGACAATCGCAGAGTCGTCAGAGAACTTCTGCAGGTGACAGGTAGGGGTGTTGTAGTTGAAGTCCGAGGTGTAGAGGGTGAACAGGAAGGGAGCCAAGACAGTTCCCTGTGGGGCCCCCGTGCTGCAGAGGAGCACGTCAGACACACAGTCCTGTGTCCTCACATACTGTGGCCGGTTTGTGAGGTAGTCCTGGATCCATGTGGTGAGGTGGTGCGCCACCCCCGCCCGCTCCAGCTTGTCTCCCAGTAGGGTGGGCTGGATGGTGTTGAAAGCACTGGAGAAATCAAAGAACATGATCCTCACAGTGCTCCCCGCCTTCTCCAGGTGGGAGAGTGAAGTGTGGAGGAGGTAGATGATGGCATCATCCACACTGATGCCAGGCTGGTATGCTGGTATACCTCTTTAATGAATGAACGACTACACACGTAACAGCGGACTATGCCTTACATAAATTCAAATAGTTACTCCGCCTAAATGTAAACAAGCCCGAGCCATCCTACCAAGGATAGCTACATTTTCTAGGTCGTAACAAGGTCGTGCAAACGATTCTTGAGGTAGAGCTGCCTAAAAAACGAGAGTGGTCGGATCATTCACCATAGTTCTAAAGTGGTCACTCAATAAGAGCGCGTGGGCGACGGAAGACGAGTTGACCTCATAATACTACAGCAATTAGGACCAAGACGTGTCTACCTCGACACCGGCTTAAGAGAGCTTCTGTCCCCCCATGAGGCCGCGTTACTGCGGGCGGGGGAAAAGGGAAAGTTCAAACCCACTAGATGGAGAGCTGGCGAGGACTATAGTCCTCCGGTAAATGGAATCTGACAGGGGGCGGCCACTGTGCCACTTTCTGTATACTGAAAATCACATCACAGTTGCTCATGGCTCAGGTAATGACCAATCATGGCTCAACTTCAGAAAACAGGTGTACTGTGATTGGTGGTTACTTAAGCCCTGAGCAACTTTGATGTCATTTTCAGTAGGCAGAAATGACAAAATGGTTACTCCCTGAGATGGCTAAAAACTGGTGTATTTTGCTTAACTGTTATTCCACAAACACAATATTAATTAAAATGCCTTGTTTCAACTAGTGAGCCTGCATGGAACACATTATGGAAAATAAATATGTTTGGGTTGACTTCCTCTTTATGTTCTAATGGGACAATAGACAATTCATACTTTAAGTTCATAGTCTCTCTCTCTCTCTTTTTTTTTTTTTTTTTGCCTTTTGGGAGCAGGGAACAAACGCACATGCACATAATGCCTCCATTGAAATGACAACACAGCTGCTTGTCCTGCCTCCCCGACAGACCCACGCCAATGGACAGAATGTTGACAGAACTACGCAACGACCGGGCGGGGTCGAGTCGGTGACGTATTTCTAGTGTGAGGTCTCGCCCGGTCCAGGACACAGAACAATATTATCTGGTAGTCTGACAGCGCGACCAATGTGAATGACAAAGAAGTCGTGTAGTCTCAGTAGGCCATAATGTAGCAGGTTCACGACCTACTGTGTCATACTATGAAGGCCTCTTGTGGCCAAACAAAGAACAGCAGTTGAAAATATTAAAGCGTCATAGACAAAATATTTGCATTGAATTCGCGTCTATAAGTTCTCTGCACGACTGTTGTTGACCACATAAGATTTCTACTATCAAAAATGAATTTTATATTCCTTCAACAGTAAACACAAATCCCAGCAAAAAAATATAAAAATATTATCTAAGTAGAATCCATAATCAATCATCAATATATGTTACTGTACACATCCTTAACTGTTGAAATTCTTCTATCTCTCAATTCTACTCTAGTCTACGTAGTCAAGCGTAGATTAATCAAGTCTCATGCGGTTTGGTGCAAATTAGGTTCAGTGCAACAGTATCAAATATTCAGTTCCACAATCATGTTTATGATAGTGTATACAATCATCCATCCATCCATTATCCAAACTACTTATCCTCACGAGGGTTGCGGGAATGCTGGAGCCTACCCCAGACAATCAGTGAGTTAGAGGTAAGATCAGGCCTAAAAACTCCAGCCCGAGGCCTGCGGGTATTAAAGCCCGACCCAGCCTGAGCCCGACCAATTAACTTGATTTGCAAGCCCGAGCCAGAAGCAAACCCAAAATTTCATATTTTATTTGTGAGGACTCGGGAGGAGGAGGGGTGATTTATGATAATAAATTAAAGCCTGTCTTTTGTAACGAAATCTAAGTTAAACAAGACTGTATCATGTGTCATCTTCCAAACCGACCTGTACAGGGTCGCGGGGAGGTGCGGGAGCCTACCCCAGCTGACAATGGGCGAAAGGCAGACTACACCCTGAACTGGTCGCCCGCCAGTCGCGGGGCACACACACACAGACACCGTCACTGAGCGGGAACCGATCCCACGCTGCCCGCACACAACTCAGGCGTGTGTACCACTACACCATCAGTGACCTAAACAAGACTGTATAAACATTTACATCTTTTATATTTCTGTATCTGCAGAGGTTACATTAACCCACAATTTACCAACATTGACGGATTTTTGACGGGAAATATTTAAGGCCGTCCGTCATTTTGACGAGTTGAAAATTGGGCCGTAAACCATAGCAGCAGTACGTCCTTAAGAATCTAGCGCGGCACTTTAAGAGCGGGAGAGAAGCAGAGAGACAAAGAAGAACAATGACGGGTGGATAATAGACAAGACAGGAAGGAGTTCTTTGAATTGTCATTGCAAGGGTTTAGTACAGTACGTTAGAGGTAAAATCTTAAACCCAAGCCTGAGTCCAATTCGGGTCGGCCCTAAAATGTCAATCATTACGTTCGGGTCGGGTCGGGCCAGGCTTCTCTCTCGCTGACTTTTTTTTTTTTAATAAATATATGTTTATAAAAATGTATACTAAAACGATGTGTGGATACTAAACTAAGGAAACTAAGGTCCGCAAAAAAACAGGTCGCCTCATTACAACACGTATTGTACTAAACTCCTTCCTGTCGGCCCGACCCGAACGTAGTGATTGACATTTTAGGCCCGAAATTCGGGCTTGGGCTTAAGATCTTACCTCTGCAGTGAGTAAGTAAGTAAGTGAGTGAGTGAGTAAGTAAATAAGTAAGTTAGTCCTAAAGTAAATTAGAGTAAGTAAGGCCCGAAGTAAAGCAAGTAAAGTAGGCCTGTAGTCAAGTAGTTAGTAAGTCATTCATTCTCCAATCAGCTTATCCTCAATTTTGTTTGAATAGCACTTGGCAGAATACAACGATTTGCAAATCCTTTTCAGCCTACAATACAGATAAATTCAACTGAGTACACTACAAAGACAATATATTTAATGTTCAAAATGATTAAACTGTATTGTATTTTTTAAATATTCACTCATTTTGAAAATATATGTCACATGGGAAGGGGGTGGCGATTATGAAAAAGGTAAATAAGTAGATCTACCTGTATATACTTACTTTAAAAGGTAGGTTTTCTCATTAACTCGGGGAGAGCAACGCTCTATGATCAAGGAGTCACAGGAGGCTTGTACACAAGTTACAACATTCATTGTGCAATTTGCTTGTGACAAATTATGCAAAAAAAAATTGGTGTCGTGACCATTCCACAATAACTATATCATAGGTAAATATGAATGAGACTCGATTGCCTGAGACAAAAATAACAAGGATAAATCAGGGTTAAAATAAAGGAAGAGAGGATTGTCATCAAAGTCAACAAGTGCAAAGGTTGGGGTATCATGCTAAAAACCAGCATAGACCAGCATGGTTTTGTTGTGTTTTCGTGCTGGTCTTGCCGGTGTCACCTGCAAGAAAAAACAGCAGCAGCAAAATCAAAACAAAACAAAATAGCCAAGATTCAAACAGCTGAAACGTTTGGTCACTGGGCAACATGCGCTATGCATTGAGCCATAGCCACCCACAGGACCACCATGTTGCTGGGGTCCAACCAAGAGCTGGGGATTACTAGTATTTTGCTTGTTTTGCTGGTGTTACCAGATACCAGCAGGGCAACAACAGCATGCTGGTCCTGCTGGGTGGCTGTGGCTCAGTTGCGAGAGCAGGTTGCTCATTGAACAAAGGTTTGAATGCTGGCTGTTTTGTTTTGCTACTGCTGCTGTTTTGGTCTTGCTGGTCATCAGCAAGCCCAGCATGAAAATACAATTAAACCATTCTGATGTATACTGTTTTTTTGTTTGTTTTGTTTTTAAATGGGAATGCAACACAAACATTTTTTTTCAAGAATATGTTCTATGCAGGTCCACTATTTGGATCAAGGCATTCGGATAAATATTACGTTTGTGCAATACGAGTTGAACCATCAGATTTTCGCCATCTCTGGGGGCAGCCATTTTGTCACTTCTGTCGACCGAAAATGACATCACAGTTGCTCAGGGCTCGGGTAACGACCAATCACAGCTCACCTGTTTTATGAAGGTGAGCCATAATTGGTCATTACCTGAGCCCTGAGCATTTGTGATGTCATTTTCAGTCGACAGAAGTGACAAAATGGCCGCCCCCTTAGATGGTGAAAAACGGGTGGATTTTGCTGCTTAACTCATATTCCACAAATGCAATATTAATCAGAAAGCCATGTTTCAACTACTGGGCCTGCATAAAACAAACTCTTGAAAAAAAATACGTTTGGGTTGACTTCCACTTTAAGCAGGATTCACAGTAAGAGCAGCCTCCATAGTTTGGCATCACACACACTACACTCATAATGCCAAGGCAATTATAACCATTTTTTATTCACACACAAAGTAACTTCCATTAATACATTACCGTAGAGCGGTGTTTTTCAAACGTTTTTGAGTCAAGGCACATTTCTTTCATTGAAAAAATCCCGCGGCACACCACCATCTGAAATTGTGGGGAAAAAAAGCTTAACATCAGGGACCTCTGGTCCTTAACTCAATGTTCATAGAAGTTTGCAGTCAGAATCGCTGACGAAGCCCGTTTAAAATCAGAGGCGGACCCCGGAAAAAAAGGCGAATGACGACGAATGGACGACGGAAGAACGGATGCTCAATTATTTACTAAAATGCCCAGTTCTGAGTATTTGTAATAATTTGATAATTAATGGTAAATGGTAAATGATCTGTCACTTGTATAGTGCTTTTCTACCTTTGGTACTCAAAGCGCTTCACACTGTACCTCATCTACCCACTGATGACGCAGCATCAATTAGTTATTAATATGAGAATGACTAGTTATTTTATTTATTTAAATATGTAACATAAATATTGTATTATACATATTAAAATATGCATATTCATACAGTATTCATTTATTGCCTACCCAATCCAATCCGAACCGCTGTCTTATCCTATTTAAAAAAAAAATCCACATACACATTTTAAACATTTGTTTTAAACCTCATCTATGAATGACCTGGCCCAGCTGTCCATTTTGAAAACCAAAATGCGGCCCTTTTGTTCGACCTTACTCTACAGGTACGATTTGAACTGCCTTTTTAGGGGTTACCACGCGAGGACAGTATTGTCGCGTTATACACTAGTGAACTACAGCATTTCCGCGACTAAAGTCTGATAATATAGCTCGTCGTACTAAAGTGGGGCCACAGTGAACCACACGGATAATGTATAATTATACCACATTTAGAAACCGAGACGCTGATATTAAGGAAATAAGGAAACAGAAAATAGTATACTGTACAGTATTTAAATAATTTTTGAATGCCTCCGCAGACCAGGATTGCCTTCCCGAGGGTTTAGCGCAACTTCCCCCCGCCCCACCGCCGCCGCCTGCTTTCCCCAGCAGAGGAGGAAGAGCCCTCAGCCCAGTCAAGTGAACAACAAGCCTGGCACAGAGGAAATTTTTTAGGTGGGTGTTTTCTCTCTTCTCATTTTGACCGCTCGCCCAGCATTGGTCACTTTCTCAGGCTGTGTTTTCAACGCAATTGCTCGACGGCACTTTTTGGGTTTCCTTCGGTTTTTGCGTTTTCGCTGCGCACTTGTTCGCGAAGACTGCGGGTCTAGATTTTGGACTGTGCGTTCAGTGCTGTTGGCTAGGCTAGGCCTGAAACCTCATCGCCAACATTTATGGACTTCGAAAAACAAGCCTAACACTCCCAGCAAACGGTAATGGTTTTTCCTTTTGTAATACGTGTCCATTAGGTCTGCTTGGAATGTGTACGCGCTGGAAAGAAAGTGTCTTTTGAGTGACGTTGTTTTCCTCGAAACGTAACGATAGCCTGCTAGCCACAGTAGCTAAAGGGGGGGCATAGCGTGGAAGTTGAGTGAGATCGACTACTATTAGTTTGTGTCACTCAACTCATGTTTTGCTTAAATCAGTGAATACGAAGAGGTTGTGTGGAACCGTTTAATAGCAAGCTTACCACAAACTAAATTTCTGTAGCACTACTTTGTGGCAAATGCGTGTGTGTGTTTTTTTTTTTTTGTCATTCTCGCCTTCAATGTGTAATCTTTCATTTTGATGATTTGGCACATTGACACACGGCAACTTTTGACAGGCTTGTGACAAGTTGAACTGATGATATGCGAAGATTGTGGGTGGTAGAATAAGAAAGAGGACACGGAAGTGACTGGGCAGCCGTCAGCATCGGAGATTGTGAAGTTAGCGGTCAAAGTCCAGTTTCGGTTGCTCTCTTGGTTGAGACAATGTCATGGTGACTCGTTCCTGACATACTCATTGCTGTTTCGGCGGCGCTGTGCACTTTCCCGATTTGTGATTGGACTTCGAAGTTTCAAATGTTATCGTTGAAGGTGAGTGCCAGGTAGATTAGGAGTGGCTGTGATAATAGCAAGAAAACCTGTTGCGTTGGTCTGGACGTGCGGGGTGTGGCAAGACAACAGGCGTGCTTCGTTTCATTATTCAGTGTCCTTTTGTAGAGGCTTGCACCTTCTCAACTTACACTGGGATCAGAAGGGATGCTGGATTTGGTTCAACACGGTATTTAGTGCATCAACAGTGGAGTAATTTTGACATGCTTCAAATCAGTGTGAGAATCAAGCTCATTGGTTAGTTTTGCTCAGTGTGTTATGAACATGCCATGTATATTCCTCTGTAGCCTTCAGGTATGACTGATTTTACCTGCTGGAACAGAGATGTTAGATTGGGGGCAGGTATGAACAAGACCTTAGTTCAGGTACGTCCACATGGTTTCATTTATGTAACAGAGTTGCAAAATCACAAGAATTGAATCTCATCTATGTAGTCGCTGAGGACTGAAGTCTGCTTCTCAGCATGATGTTTTAGGCAGGGCTATCATTTGTGAGCCTCGGTAATGACGGCCTTTCATAGCAAACCATGGGTGTGTCGCTCTCTCAAGCTGTCGTTTTCCTCGTTCCTCCTCCTTCCCTGTGTGTCTCCTATCCCAGGTTATCTGCCTTCCTCTCTTCCTCCCAACGGTTGCAGTGTTTTTATTTGAATAGTGATCACGTCATTTCGTTCTCCAAGCAGGAGGTAAACGTGATGAGCCACGCTGAACAAAGTGCGCTCGTTTTGAAACCTGTGAGATAGTGAAGCTCACTGGAAAGTTGGGAAAGTTTGTAGTTTGGTGAGCTGTTGGCAAGTGCATTCCTTGTGTTGGCTCTCCCTGGCTGCTTAAATTTGCATGTAATTCAAGGCTTGAAATATCTTATTTTCTTTGTGGAGCAATTTTGCTCATCAATAATTTAATGTAGGAATGTAATGTATGTACTAGTTTTGCAGCATTCTTTTCCCCAGGTTAATCCAATGGACCTGAAGCTGTGGTCTTATTAAACAATAAAAATACAACAATATAACTGGGTGGTTAAATGTAGGGCTGCAGCTACGAGGGTTGTCACGATACTAAAATTTTAAACTCGATATCGCTACCCAGGAAGATAGTCGATACCATGAGATAAAAACTGACAAATACTTTTTATTAACATGGACAAGACTGGCTGGTTGGCCCTCCTGCTGCCACTTCACTGGCCGAGACTCTCCACCCTTGAAATGTTATGGTAGAACCTCACGCCGCAAGTGTGCAATGGCTTTCACAGTTCAGTTGTTCCTGTCCCAATCCCTGTTGTGATGGAAAGCAACGAAGGCTGTGTCGTGTCGTGTCAAGCTGAGTTGTGGTGCTGTTTGAGGCTGTTGGAAAAGTTTCTTTACAATAATTGTAGCATCTCAGCAAATCCTCCGAAACTAATACTCTCCTGCTATGCATTCATTCAGTTGATCATCTCAGGTAGGGCTGCCAAAAACGATTATTTGGCTAGTCAACTAATCACCAACAGTAATCACCATTAGTCAACTAATGCTGCTATTATAATAACCACCATCCGCTTACAGCTTGAATTCTTTATGTAAAAACTAATCATAAATACAATTAAGATGATAGTACGTTCAACTTTGATTAAACTTTGCAACTTATGCCATCATTCCTGACAACTTTATCAATGAGGTAGCAACTTAAATTGATGGCGATACTAAAGCCTTAAAATTACTAAATTGGGAAAATGCACTGTGCTAAAGTAAACTAAAATAAACACTTGTGTTGGTTTTTAATTTTGTCTTAATCTAACCTTTATCCAAAAGTTTTTTTTTTTTTTCCCCTTCACTAGTATGCGTTATTTAAAAGTAGTACATTGATCTAAACAATCAAAATGTGGTATGCGCCTGGAACAATTTTTTTTCCCCCCACTATAGCATAGTATATTGCAACCAACTTAATTATGGGTTTTTATTGTTATGTGATGCCAATGAGTGGCAAATACATCATTTTTGTGTTACTTTGAGTGCTCATATTTCCCAGTTTATGTACGCATCACTCTGTTTGGGAAAGAGAAAGAGTGCGAGATACAGACTGAGATCTTCCTGCATCGAAGTCCAACACGGGCATAATAAACACGTTAATAAACGTGAGTTCAATGACTAATGCAAATCTCGCTTGCATTTGTTCGCCGTGTAATTACATGGGGGTTGCTTCGGGCAGAGGAGGGGATCCTCCATCAGACGAAAAAAATGTTTGTACATGCATTGCTAGTCAATCTGGTGACCGGTCGTTGTGTTATTACTGAGGGTATTGCTAAATGCTATCATGGTCGAAGTTCAAGAGCTGTAAATAAGTTCATACATTCACCATTTGTCTAACATCTTTTGCGTGGTCTCGGCAGCGATTGGAAGCTGGCTATGTTGTTTATGGCTGGCTATGTTGCCGGTCCTGTCCCACATTGTAACATTGTAAACGCACAGCCAGATTGTAAACGCACAGCATCAGCTTACTGCAACATTAGGCTAATAGGACTACATTTCACACGATTCTAACACACGGCTTCGAATCCCAAATAGGTGGGGCTTGGACGGCGCATGAGTTGCCAACCAAGTGTTAAAGAAGAGTTTAGAGAAGAGTCAGTTTAACTTTGCCACCTTCATTGATTAGCACACGTTTATCAAATGTAACATGTAGTAGTTGTGGTACTGTGGTGGTGATGTGGGGATTATAAAGCTGTGTCACAAATTTAAAGCGCTTCTACCCTAATGTGACAGTTTTTGTTCTTTGTGCTGTAAAACTCCACTGAGGACTGATTCTTTTGGTCTGCAATGACTCGTCCTTGTGGCTACGTTCTTTGGTGCGATTGTTTTGCAGTGGGCCACTGCCGAGGACAAATGCTTGCATTGATTAGAGAAATGTATTGGAGTAGGCCCTATCACTGTTATATCACAAAGAACTTAAAGCACACTTCAAGAACAGAGTGACTCAGTGATGTGACGTCACTGATGTGTGAAGTGGTCAGAGTCACTGACCACATCACGGACATATATGAATGGACTATCAATAGGCCCCTCGTGGCTGAAGCCACTGTTACTGACAACTTCTATTTTTTCGCTGAAAAAACTTATCAGTACAAGTTTTATGCTAGGTTCCCTGTACAGAGTCATGACAGTTCATTGTTTGCATCGACCGACCATTCAGAGTATATTATCTCAGTATCGTGAATTATGACTGACAGAGGTTACTGTATGTTTACATTTTGCAGCAAATGTTATCCCTATGGGCTTTGCTTTCATTTCATTGTTGATGGTTCGGACAACATGATGCAGACAAATCTTTGAATAGCACTCAAAGGTTTTTTTTAAGAGATAATTTAAAATCTCATTTTTACTGATGAAATGTGCTTCTCCCAGACATGTTGGTACAGCTGCATGCCATACACTATGGCATTTTCGCCGTAAAGACTGAAAAAAGCATATCGGTCTATCCCTATTGCAAATGCAATTAATAATCGTTCAATAAAACACATTATATTCATGTCTTTCACCACAGGAATAAAGCAGTCGTTTCCCTCCTCTCTCAAAAAATGTGTTCTGCATGGCTTCATGTGAATTTCACGATATTTTTTAACCTCTGCTTGTGTATTTCTGGCGAGTTGCTCTACAGACGCACTGACTTGTACTCACACTTACAAAGGTGACTCAAAAAGACGAGAATTTTGCGAGAATGCAATTAATAGAGGAGGATACCCATCTACAGGACGAAATTAAAAAAAGAAAAAAAAAATCTATCATTTCTTCACTCACTAAGGCCTAAAGCGCCTGGCTCAACAGCTCCCCAAAACCTAAGGTAGTCTTTGGAATTACCCTTGAAAACCTGAAGTTTTCCCAGAAATTCAACACCTAAAAAATAATTAGTATCTCAGCCCCTGTGGCAGATAGAAACACAATTCCTAAAGAATTTGAGAGCTTAGGCACGTGGCTTGCACACAGGCCTGAGTTTATTATTTACTGTTTCAATCAAAAATGTAAAAATAAAGTGTCAGTGGAAGAGAAGCACAATTTTTAATTTTTAAAAATCGAGTGGTAATTCCCATCCTCTATTCTGTTACAAAGCTGTCAATCTGGTCATTGTCTACATGCATATATCTTAACCATACATCACTTTCGGCTGGTTCAAAGTCCACGTCATCTATATCACTTCCATTACTCATTTCAGAGCTCCCGCGATCGACGGCATCTGCTATTATAACTCGAAAGAATTCCGGGCTCACGACACCGTCACTTTTGTAACCTGATGCATTTCGTTGGTTAAGAGACTGAGAATTGGATAAAAAAAACAAAAATGACGTATACGCTCTCCCGGCTTTAAGGGTGGAAAGACGCAACAGCGCTCATGGCTCTATTGGTAGAAACACGGTTATGCGCTCCTGGTAGGAGTGTAACGGCACACGTGGGTCTGTTAATACGTTTCAGTATAGCATGTTCGGTTCGGTCCACTTATTAGCGCGAGATTACGCACTGTGACTGTGACAGTGACTGTTGCATGCGGGAGAGGAGGGCGGCGGCACTAAAGAGGAGCAAACGAATAGGCAAACAAGCCAGAGCTCGAAGGTCCCCCGTACACTGCTGTCTCCTGTCTGGGAACATTCTGGCTGTCCTGTTAAAATCGCCGATGGGGAAAGGTACATGTATAAGTCCCAAAGTTGGGTGCCGACATTGCTACATGAGATCGGCGGCTATGCTGTGGGTAGCACGTCTAACATAATAACACTTAAAACAACATCGTCCGACTTTGAATGCAGCCAAAAACAAAGTACAACAGCACTCTCCTTTGTTCTCTGCTGCTCCTCACGCTCGCCGTACGATGCATTCATGAACCTCGGAAACATCACAACTCAGCAAAACACAAATCCGACCACAACACAGATAATCCAATTCATTACAATATTCTGTTGCACATTCAAAGATTTTAATGCCTAAAAAGTGTAAATAATTTCATAAAGACTTTAAAGTTACTATATTTCATTATAAAAAGTTTTAATATAGTTAGCAATAATTGTTACTGTTATTGTATGTATTTTCTTCATCAGAAAAAGTGTATATATGTACTGTAATGACAACTTGTCTTTAACTTCAATACTTAGATGTGTCATAGTCATAGGCTGTTGCTGCTGAGTATTTAAAGATTTCAGTGTCTTAATAATTTACAAAATTGAGAGAGCTTTATTGGCAGTCTATTTTTTATTATGGTGTAATTTCTTAGAATATCACCCGAATAGTTCACTTTTATTTATTTTTACTAAAGAATATACCGTTTACTTGTCATCTTTTCAAAATAAACATATTTAAAAAAAGAAATCTGTTTTTTTTGGTACCAAAAATATACCGAACCGAAGTTTCCAAGAAACCGAACCGAACCGAAATGTGATTTAGCGTACTGTTACACCTCCAGCTCCTGGCATTAATGGTTTAAATTACATGTTTTAAGGTTTCAATTACTATGAATAGAATATTTTTCTTCAATCTCTCGTGTTTATTGGATTGTTAAAAAGTTCACATTTTTTGTGTCACCCTGTATCTGTGTGTTTTTGTACAAACTGTCACTGTAGAGAGAAAATAATGTGGAAGCGCATCAATGCGAAATCAGCGAGAAATCAATGTATTCAAGTTAGGCCCACTATGGTGAGTAAGCGACATGCTGCACATACAAGTACTTCCTAAAAATGCAAAAATTCCTTGCAGATAAAGCATGCGTAGAACACAAGAAAGTGTTCCTTTCAGTGCAAATATTCCGATCGCGTTTTTATGACCAAATATTCGGGTTAGAAAAGGGATAACCCCACGGGTCTTATTCAGGTTTTTAAAGGGTTATTGACTGCAGGTAAATGTAGTCATTGACAGACAAAACTTGATATAAATGAGTGTTGGGTCAAGGGGTGAAGCAGGGATGACAAAAGGGAGGAGTGGTTGGATGTGTGCCAGCAACAACACATGAAACGCACAGAGGCCAAATCTCTTTATGACAATTCAAATGAGGCTGTGTCAGCAGTGCACGTGGCCCAAGCCAATACAGCATTTTATCATAGTCAACCTCTGCTGTGAATGCATTTGTGCGCAATGTCCATGTTTTCCAGTATTAGCTGGAATAGTGAGTTGGTACATAAAAATCAAGACCATGTAACAATCAGTTGGATATTTAAACTCATTCTTTCAGTGCCAAATTTCCAATATGCAATGGACATCTGCAGTGCTTTCATCATCGTATATATTGTGTGTGGCAAGCAACTGGGTTTGCGGTGTACCCTCCAACATATGCCATTAGCTTTGCTGCTAATGGCAAAATAAGTAATGTCCTGTATTGCTTCTTTAAGTGGTTAAAGTCATTTCAAACTCTTCTAAGAAACTCCCTACCACAAGAATGTTGCTCGTGGGACGTACGTGAGACGTGTCGTTTTTGTAGCACTCGTGCATAAAAGGCTGTTCTATATGCTCTTGAGTTAAAATTGTCAAATGTATATTTTTTGTTTACATTTGACAGTAGTTCCTGAGATATGAAGGATCAAAGGAAGGCGGCCATGCCCCCCCTTTTTCTTTTTTTCTTTTTTGCCCAAAATGTCAAAATTTGGTGGGCTATAGCTCCCAAACCGATTGAGCTAAAATTTCAGATCGTGTTGTGACATCACTATCAGCAAGTACAGCAAGTTTTTTTTCAAATCAAAATCTGTTTTGTTAAACCCTCTGGCTGATTTGGCATAGAATGAGCCAATATAAAATTGTTGAGTAGAGGTGTGTGATATGGATAAAACTTTATCCCGATACCCGTAATTTTATATCCCGATAAAGCGTTTTTCCTTAAATTTGCATGAAAGTAATTGCAGTTTTCTGTGATATTTTCTGCGTTTATAACATACATACTTTATGTAAACTCACCATAAAAGGCAAAAAAGTTGAAGAGAAATAAAATAAAACAAATATGCAGTGGCCAAATAAATACCATTGAACATTTCATGTGGGCCTAAAACCACTTGTGGTTATTTTAGAATGTTTTATTCAAACAGAAATTTCACAACACTCCAAATGTCCTTGGTTGCAGAGTTGTACAAGTTGAAACACTTTGTTAATGAGCAACAAAGTCTTTCCTGTCCGTCCAGTTATCTAAATTGTAATGTGTGCCGACAGAATTAAAACTATGCAATAACTCGCGCAACATAAGGATGAAAGAGCAGCATGCGGCTCCGGGGCAGCGGGTTGCTGACCCCTGGTCTAGCATGTACAGGATGTGCCTTGTGATTAAATGACGATTAGTCTAGGGTGCCCTCCACCTCTTGCCCAAAAGTCACCTGTGATGGGCTGCAACACATCCAAGACCCTGATGAGAGCAAGCGGAATAGAAAATGGAAGGATTGACGGATAGTTGCATTTTGTGAAATTGTATTTACACCATGATTGAAGTGTGTATGTGGAGAAGTGACACCTCCCCCATGGTTACACACGTGTCTGTTGAAGTGAGACATGACGCCGGATTGCCAATCAAATATTAACGAACACATACATGTACAAGATACATTTTATCATTGAATGACCACTTTGAATGACCACCACCAAAGCTAAACTCGACTCAACTTTATTTATAGCGCACTTTAAAACAACCACCACTCGTCGTCACTTTTTCTGCTTCCACAGAAAGTCAGTATGGTGTCGACGGCAGCTGCATATGCGACACACGAGAATGACAGAACACCCACAAAAAGCAATGGAGAGAAGACACAGCCGTGTTGATGAGATTATTTTTCTGGCTAGTAGCTGCATTGAGGATGCACTTTTCTGTTTTTGAACTGTAAAACAAAGATGTGTGAAAGATAGGGATGGGAATTTCGACTAAATTGCCCACCGACTAGTCTCAAATTTTATTTGCGACTAGTCTATAAGGAAGACAACTTGAATTTGAATACATATTGAATTCAAAGTTTAAAATGCAAATGTTGTGTGTATTTAGGGGCTATTTTAGCCCAAACATTCAGGACAGTGTGTTAATTTAAATTCTATTGATGTAAACAACAACTGACTGAATAAAGGTGAACAATTGAAAGAGAAATACATTTCTGATACATTTTCCAATGCAATGCATGGCATTTATGAATAATGTAATGAGTAATGGTACCCACTCCCAGTCCAGCAGGGTCTCATTTGCTAGCACGTTAGCTGCATTATCACGCACACAGGCGAAGACTTTATTTCGTAGTGCCCACGCACCCATCACACTCCGCAGGAGAGCAGCCATGTTTTCAGCTGTGTGTCTTTCCTCTAAGGCTAAGTTCACACAGCAGGCAAATGCGACCCAGATCGGATTTTTTTGCCCATATGCGACCTGTATCTGATTTTTTTATGACAAGTCTGAACGGCTCAATTCCAATTCCAATTCCAAATGAATGTCGGCTTCAAATATCTGTTATCGGCCTCCTTGATCACTAATAATCGGCATCGGTATCGCCCCTGAAAAAACCATATCGGTCTATCTCTACTTAAAACATTCTCAAGGTTCTACATCAACAGTGGTCAGGGGCTACTACTGACGCTGGCCTGGCTAGGCTAGTTGAAATTTCATAAATAAATACAATAACATCAAAACATTCTTCATTCAGGGACGACGTCCCTCTGTTCAAAAGCATCACTCGCGCCGCCCTGCACGCAACCGCGCCAGCCCGCGCCAGCTACATTGACTCCAATTGAAACGCGCCGCCAGAAAGGCTCCCTAACGCAGCCGCGCCTCCGCTGCGAGCAGAGGGGGAGGCTACGAAGCATGAGCTGCAGGTGATCTGATGTTTTAATCGGCAATAATAGGCTTTGATCGAATATTCCGACCACCGCAGTTGGTGTGAACATGGTGTGTGTGGAGTTTGTGTCTTGTAATACTGTATATGCCTTGAAACGGTACCTCTCGCGGGGAGCATGGCCAAAAGTTTCAACACAACCAACTTAATCCGATATTTGAAGAACTAGCAATTGGGAGACTATGGTGAGTTTACGAGGCTCACTGCATTGAATCAAGTCAAGGCGGACACAGCGCAGTATAAGTGGCATTATTGCCGCAGGGAGATTAAAAGATTAACAGTGACTTTTTTTTCTTGTTGACAAATGCACAAGATAGTTTGTCTATGCACAAGACAATAAAGTTCCTGAGTCGTTTCAATTTAGGAACTCATTGAATAGCTTAATTTCAATTTAGGAACTCATTGAAGAGTTTATTCAAGTGAAGCCTGCATGTGACTATTTTTTCTACTGTGATTATATTCTGAACCATGCAATGTTTAGGTGGCATGTTATTTATTTGACTTTTTGCATAATTAAGTCTTTCGAGACTGCTGATTATTTTGATCTGTTAAAAACTGTGTTACTAAAAGCTGGTAAATATAAGTTTTTCAGTTATCTTTGTGATTGTTGTATTGTGCCAGCAACGGTTTTGTATTTCTTCATGCTTTTGAAAATATGTATATAGATTTTTGTCAAAATTACGGCACTAATATGGCTGGGTTTTTTTTTCAGATAATATTGCATAATAGCAGTCACCATAAATAAATCCGTATCGTATCGACCGATCTCACTCATGCATGATCGGTGTCATAAAACCTGATTGGAACATCCCCAATGCACACATTTTCTTGCATGTCAGGTGAAATCCTTCCCTAAGAATGGCTTGAACAAGATAAGTCCAGAAAATGTCAATGGACAGTGGCTGACTTCCATACCTCTGCGAAGGGATATGAGATCGGTGGACAAGATTGGTTTTGTTTTAAGGGATCGGCCAATCCCTCAAAATTAAGGAAAATGGCGCCAATATCGATCCTGGCAGATCGATTGGTGCACCGCTAATTCAAATACAGGGCCAGTGCCGGCTCTGGTAGGGCCACCACAACATGGCTCATGGGGGGGCCGACATGGCCACCACCCAAATGGGTTTAATGTAGGACCCCGATTCTGTAATATCTCTTCTCACATCACACAACACTCATTTTTGTTTTTAACGTGCTGGGCTGAAAAGCACGCTCACAAACATTGCTTCAGTTCTCCAGGTTGATGCTAAATCTTCCAACTTTGTCAGAATCATTGGGATTGACTGAAGCTCTGAGTGCAAGCTTCTTTTTTTTTTTTTTTTTTTTTTTTTAACGCTCTTTTTATTTTTCATGCCGTTAACCACTATTTGAATTCCTTCCTTATCTCCTCATCACTGTGTTAACTCGTACTGTTTAATTGCCTCTACAAATGAATTTGATCAGCACTCCTATAGGTGCACTTTGATTTGTGCATGGTACCTGTGGCCACCTGCCCTCCTACCTGTTTTGCCTGGGTGAATTGGTTCTGTTCTTTTGGTTCTTTGATTCCTGGTGTTGGTGCAATCTCTCTTGCTCTTTGGTGTTGACCCTGTCCTTCCCTTTCCTCTGCTTTGCTCTTAGTGTGTGAATGGAGCAATGTGCGAGTACGGCCTCCCTGCTGGCCTCCGTGCGGGAGCAGGAGAGGCAGTTTGAGATGCTGAGCCGAGCTCTGGAGGAGGAGCGGAGGTCGTGCGCCGGCACTTTGCCCCGGCCCCTCCCCAACATGCAGGTAACATTGTATATTCCTCGCCTCCTCCCCACCCACCCTCAAGCATCTTGCCATCGCCCTTGAAATGAGCAAAGTGCCTTCATTGTCATCCCTTTGTCAACTTCAATCAGTACGTGTGGACAGGATGGCAACAGAATCTGGGGAAAAAGAATAGAGCTTCGTGATTTGGTTGACTCAGTTCTCATTGGAGCTTTAATTTGGATATGTAACGAAAGGCGAGGTAAAGGTACATCGGTCTGATGGGTCCTTTTCCAACATTGACATTTTGCATTGCAGAAGAAACAGCGTTTGTTTGAGCATGTAAAGTAATGCCAGAATTTAATACATTTTAGCAGTAAACCTGTGTCCACCATTGAGTAGTCCCAGTGAATATTTATAGTGAAAGCACTTTGCAGTAAAGCGTTCCTCAGTATATAATTTTGACCCTGAGCTGCACTTTATAACTTTTAATCACTAGAGCTAAACGATTATGGAAAATGTAATTGCGATTTTATTTTTCCCTAAAAATTGCGAATGTGATCTGAATTGCGATTTTTTTCTTAAATTTCTATATATATACAGTTCTATATCTATCTATCTATCTATCTATCTATCTATCTATCTATCTATCTATCTATCTATCTATCTATCTATCTATCTATCTATCTATCTATCTATCTATCTATCTATCTCGTACTGGAGTATAAGTCGCTATATATATATATATATATATATATATATATATATATATATATATATATATATATATATAAAATCGCACTGGAGTATAAGTCGCATGTTGGGAGGAAATTGGGTGCTTAGTACACATCATTACCACCGAGATACGATGGTAACATTTAGCTAACGTTCACACATGTAGCATACGAGAAAGTTACTGTAAGATAACTTTAAACTCACCAAAATGGTTGTAGATCGATTAAATAAGTCTTTTATTTATCCCCGGCCATGTAGAATGTTTCCAAGTCTCCAAAAATATTTATATATTCGGTCGTAATTATGTCTTCGTCTCCTCTGTGCTCGGCTTCTACCGTGTGTGGCTGCCTGATGCAATAGCCCAGCCAGAGGCAGGCAACTGCCTGTTTGTGGTTCATTCTTGTTCAACCATCGTCTGTAAGTAACTTAGACAAATGTGTGTAATGAGCATGCAACATTTATATAGGAGCTGAATTGTGGATGATTGTACTGTGTTGTTGACTGAACATACTAATCGCTATCGCTAATGCTAATCGCGATCGCTAACCGTTAGCATGTCTGCCTGTTTGTGGTTCATTCTTGTTCAACCAACGTCTGAAACTAACTTAGACAATTGTGTGTAATGACATTTATATACGAGCTGAATTGTGGATGATTGTAGGTTGTTGACTGAACATACTAATCGTTATTGCTAATGCTAATCGTGATCGCTAATCGTTAGCAAAGACTCATCTTGTTCATGTCTATGAAAATACATGTGTATGTATACATAGATTGATAGTATTTTCTGTTTCTTGTGCAGTTTCACAATATAAACAGGCAACTTCGCTGCACACCTGGCGTCTGTGGAGTTTGTTTGTGAATGTTTAGCTGTTTGGATAAGCTGGCTTCCTCGACTAGCAAGGCCTTAACAGTCAAATTGTCTTTTTATCATACCATTTTAATTACTTATTTAACAAAACATTAGACTTTAACCGTTTAAATTATTCATGCATTTTAATAGATTTTAGGATGTATCTTATGTTTCTTTGTGTGTTACAATAACGTGAAATGATGTAGAAGTAATTGTCATGGCTTGTTAGTGCTGACTTGTATTTATGTTTTGTCTCCCTCTGCAGGCCCTTTAGCCCTAAAGGGCCTGCAGAGGGAGGCAAAACATCATAAATACAAGTCAGCACTAACAAGCCATGACAGTAATGTGTTAATAATTTCACACATAAGTCGCTCCAGAGAATAAGTCGCACCCCCGGCCAAACTATGAAAAAAAAAAAATGCGATTTATAGTCCGGAAAATACGGTAATCGTTCAGCCCGATCGATCACACATGCTTCCCATCCCAGCCGGGTTTACATGGGACCATGTATTTCGATTAAAAAGGATCCGAATGACCAATCGGAATGAAAATGCTCCATAGAAACACCCCAATTAAAATAAAAAGGCCCAATCCGAAGGGAATTTCATTCGAATTCACAGGGGTGGTATATTCTTTTTGCCAATCCAAACGAGCATCATGTAAACAGATCAATCGGAATGGCCAGGCTCCGTCTGGTCTGCACATGCTCTGTCTTGACATAAATGTGTAGTGACGTCGTTGTATTTGCACTTTAAAATGGCAGCGTCTTAACAGAGCTCGTCTGTGATGCGAGAACTTGTTTTAAAGTATTGGTAACTTGTTTTTATCGAGATGCTGCTTTAATAAAAGTGTTAAAACAATCTCGAATGCTGTGCTAAATAGATGAATGAACTCCATATTGGTAGATTGCATGATGTTTACAACGATGTCCGCGTGTCACACGGCTGTAACACGGCTGATCCGATTAACAGGGTGGAGCAAGTAAACGGCCGATCGGAATAGATCACGTTACATGTAAACAGGTGACCAGGGGTCTTCATTCGGTATGATTTCAATCCGAATGACAAAAAAGTCTCCATGTAAACCCGGCTTGTCTTGCCCATCCGCATACCTCTCCAACAAATCAGCGTAACAGAGCAATGTGGATTCGTGTTTGTTTCTCCAATATTCAGACTATTTGTCATTTCCATTGGCACTATTACTACCATCTTAGCTATATTCAGTTTATTGGTTTTGTTTTGGGGATAAGGAAGACAACTTCCAGTAACTTTCCTCATTTGATGAAGGACTGAGCAACAATGTGCCAGTTATGGTTGAACTTTGTTTGGAATTGGAGCTTTACAGCTTAGATGCTATTTGCATACACTCAGATCAACTTGGACAGTTTTACCTGAAGAAAGGGAGAATTGAATGGTTTGCTTCATCCTTTTATGACTTCATTCTTCTGTCTCTTTACTGACAGATGCTGCTACGATAATGGGTGACTACAAACATACTTGAACAAGCACACAGGGCCCCGAGTCGTGATGTAATATTTTCATTGGTTGACTACTATGAGCAACTCGGATCCTTTCTATGTCATTTGGCTCTCTCCAATACGAGTATACTTTTAAACGGTTCCTTGTAAACCTAGTGGCTTTGGAATTGGATTAGGCATTCAATTGTTGTGCAAGGGCAAGATAAATGTACCCTGTTGCTGCTTCTCTGTGTTTGTTTACATACCCCAAAGGCTTCGGCATTTCTCTGTCACCCTCGTTACTGACATGTTCCCACATGCTCATTGGCCCAACATTTTCTACTATTGTACAAACAGGAAAATGGTCTCTGATTTGTCTTGTCACTTTTTAAATGCATTTTCTGTTTTTTTTTCAGATTACAACATGTTAGGACTATTGTCTTAAATGTGAACGCTCCATTTTTATTCTTTCCTTATTTATTATATATTTTTCCCACCAAAGAGCAATGTCTCATCTCTGAGTCATTGTTGGACAAATCTGGCTCTGTCTGTAGTTTTTCTAGCCCTCCTAGTTAAAGATTTGGAGCTGGAATTTACTGCGAATAACAATGAGCACCTAAAATTGACAGTCGAGGCTGTTTGTGCAACACATAATGTTTCATCTCTCTCTTTCTTGAAAAATATTCTTTCACTCATTGCACTCTGTCTCCATGTTTTCATTATACCGTTAAAACTATTTTACTGACATGATTGGCATGGTTTCAGGAATTTTGGAAATAAGAGTTTAAGGGTGTGGTTATTAATATCTTATAATCATATAATGCACTTGTTAGGTATCATTATTGGTCAGTTGACAATCTGATATTTATAGAAGCATTACTGGAATGATCAATAAAATCATACAATGATGTGATTTGTCAAAGGTCACAACAATACACTTGTAGATCCTTACCGTTGCTCAGAAAATGTGTGATTCTTTCTTTGAAAATACTTTAAACAAGCTTTAAGTAATATATTTCTAATTGTCATAGAACGGTCGCCTTCCTTGTGATGCAGACGTAGAGAGGCTAACACTTAACGAGGGTTACGTCAACGGGACACATCACGTAAGAAACATTTCAACCCTCTCTCTTGTTAACTATTTAATTATTAACAAAGGTAACATGTGGGAGGCTTTTTTACACCCTGGAATGTATTCATGCAGTTCAGGATGGAGCCTGGTCAGATGGTGCAGGAAACATACACAGTGGAGGAGCCCCAGGAGTCCAACCCTGTGGTATCTGTGGAGACCAATGATGATGGCACCACAAGACGCACAGAAACCACGGTAAAATGCAGATGGATGTTTGTGCTCTGGTTCGGCTGCTTTCACACCTATAATTCACTTCCTTCAATCCAAATCAGTAGATGGATTTGTATATTAAAGGAATGTTTCAAAGCTTCTCAAAATGTGTCAGCGCAAAACACGGTCCCAAACCCCTGCAAATAGTGGCGGTCAACTTCACAGTAAATAAAAAAGTTGTTCAAATAGATCGGATCGATTGGTCCATATTCTGATCTGATCGGGGATGAGTTATTGTTTTATTTATTTATTTATTTTTTTTTTTTCCCTAAGCTCGCTGATCAGTCAACATCTCCAAAATCCTGATCGTGTAGAGCCTATTAACTACTACATTATGACATGCGTCCAAATACAGATTACATCACGGCCATAGGATCAGACCCACACAAAGGACCCGTACAAATAGTACCGTACATGGTGAATACAATAAAATCGCAGCGTCAATAAATGAACATGAAGAAGCCCTGTGACAGATTTGAAGATAAGTTAAATGCGTGATGATCCGCATTTTTATTTTCTGAATGAAAATATTAAGATTTGTCATTGATTGTTGGGTTTTATTGTACAAGGTTATATATCAAAAAATACTATGTCCTATTCTCAGAACCTGATGTTTTGTATCCCACCCTAACTCTTTTACTGTAGGTCAAAAAAGTAGTAAAGACCACTACCACTCGCACAGTCATCCCCTCAGTATCCGACACACTTTCCTTGGATGGTGGGGGTTCGGTGACTGGTATGGGAGCCTACATCCCACCCATGGACCGGGTCTACAGGCAGGCACCTGGAGTAGGTGTACCCATGGAATACCCCACCCATACGGTGCCTCGCAACTACCAATATGGACCTCCAGGTGGCTATGAGGACTACCGTGCTGGACCCCCGTCTGAAACATACGCAAGCCTTAACAGGAGTGCTCGCATGGACGATCGCTATAGGTAGCACACCAGTTGTCTGTAATAGTCATCAATTTGCTTTAGTTTCTTAACTTAATTCTGTGATCGTTTCATTTCTCTGTCTAGACCAGTCCATCCAGATGGTTATCGAACTCTGGATCCAAGCTACAGAGCGCCCAGCAGGAACCAGATAGACCCCTATGCTGCTCAACCACAGGTTGGAGTAACAGTTTTCCGTCATACCGTGTCGTTTTAAATTCAATACGATTTTCAGTTCAACCAAATTGTTCATTTAGAGCAGAGTGGCCATGGGTACGCTAGGCAACTAGCAAGCAACGAGGAAGAATTTTCAGGCCAAATGGATAATGTTGGGGTTAAAAACAATGGGGTTGTTCTAAAGTCACTCAAATTTGTTGAGATTGTTTTTGCAGATTGTTGCTGTCAAATGAAAATCCTGGGTTTTTAGGACCAATACAAATGTTTTACAGAACCATATTTCGTTAAAACACAGACACTGCTTTATGCTGAACATGGTTTTCTGTGATGACAGATTTTTACGATTCCATTTATGTTCCTCTCACCTTGTGTAGGAAAAGGTCCACTGTTTCCACAAAGCTGACATTATCATTATTTGTAGTGTAATGAAGAAGTGAACCACCCAATTTTAACCCATACATGACTAGGGCTCCAGACTGACCCGATTTTGCCCTAACATTTAAGACAGTGCAAGTTTTGAAAGTTTTCATTTACTCGCTCTTGTGTGATGAGTAAAGTTGATCTTCAGCTCATTGATCAGTAATACAGTGAAAAGGAGTGGAAATTGGAATATTTAATTTGCAAGTCGATTCACTGTGCGTGCCTCTAAATGTTCTATTTTCGCCCCTAAAATTTCAGGTTAGGTGCCACTGTGCTCCTAGTAAAAAAAAAAAAAAAAAAAAATACAAATTTGAAAAGTTAGTCCTGATGACAGTCTGACTGAGTTGGAGTTTGTGCTACTTTACTGAAAAGCTGTTGCTCGTTAGTTTATTGTTCATTATTACTCCTATGCAACGTTAATGGGGTGCATGCAGTCTAAAGTAGAAGTTCATCTATTAAGGACTTTTCTGACAATAAATACAGATCCTCTTCTTAAAACAACGTAATAAAACATGTTTTCATTGTTTGGTTGATATACACTTTTAACTACACACTTTTAAGATTGCATGCAGGAGAACATATTTAAGTGAAAAAACATAGTGGAGGAAGTGGATTTTCATTGAATAAAAGAAACTAAAAATGCTCCCACATGTTAAGGGGGAGTATGCAGTGTTAAAACTGCTAGCAAGATTAGAATGTAGCCTTTTTTCATTATTTTTTCTAATCCTCACGGTTGTTTTTTCTCAAGTGTGGCAATTTCTTCAAAGTGAAAGACGGGAGAGGGCTGAGGCTGTCAGGTCATACCGACAGTTTTACCAAATACAGTCGACCCCTGCACACTCGTGGTTCGTTACCCACAGATTCTCCTATTTGAAGATTTTATTTGTTTATTTTTTTATTTTTGCGGGGTGGTTGAGTAACAGCGTTAGCCAAGGTCCAAATTGACTTTAAGCGTCTGTCATGTTTAACGTTTTCCTGCTTTTTAGGTTGGCCGAATGGGAAGTGCAGTGGAGCTCTCTTCAATCCCAAGGTTCGTTCCAGAGTCGTACGGACTGGAGGATGATCGCAGAAGTATGGGCTATGATGAGCCTGACTATGGCATGGGACATCCATTGCACTACAGCACGGTGCCCCGAAACCACCATGGCTTTCCCCAAGGGCCACCACGAAGGACAGGGTGAGTTGTACATGCTATGTGGCGCTTTACTTTTCTGAATAATTTACTGTCGATGTCTGCGTTCATGCCCAAGAGTGGGCGCAGCATTGTGATCCTTTTATTTTGTGTGTGTCTGTGTCTGTGTCTATGTCTATTCATTTCGCTGCTCTGGTTCTTTGTCCTCAGGAGTTACGAGGGTACTCTGGATGGTGATATGAGTGGTCCAGGGGACATGTACTATTGGGGAGGAGGTCCCCCTATGTCACAAGGTGAACGAGGAAGCATGGCTTCATTGGACAGCACACTGAGGAAAGGCCCAGGCCCAGGCCCAGGTGGCTGGCGTCAGCCAGAGCTGCCAGAGGTTGTTGCCATGCTCAACTACAGGCTGGATCCAGTCAGGAGCAATGCTGCTGCATACCTACAGCATCTCACTTACAAGAATGATAAAGTAAGATAAGCATGTACAATCACCCATCCTTCTATAAAGTCTGTCTATACTGGGTGCAGTTTTGGAAGAACAGATTGTAATTCAAAGCAAGTACTGTAGTTAAATCTCTTTTTAAAGGCAAAGTGCCATCTTCAGCCAAGACTGGTTGCTGGATTTGTGGCGTATTTCTAGTCACTTATTTCACATTTTCCCATTGAATTGTTTAAAATATGAGGGTGCGCTATCTAATTATGTACCTCTGCTCATGAGATGTACAATTACCACGTGCATCATCACTTAGCTAAAGCGTTTTGCTTTTAGGTGAAGTCAGAGGTTCGACGTCTGAAAGGCATCCCGGCATTGGTATCAATGCTTGACAACCCAAACAAAGAGGTAAGTTTAGTTTCTTGATGGTCTAATGTCTTAGGAACTGTGAGTATGACTTTTTTCCTAGTTGAGGTTGTTTTAGTTATGTAACACTGAAACAGTTCACATTTATTATGCTCCTAAATTCTAACACAAATACGAAATGAAAGACAGACAGGATTAGATTGTTTGTTTCAGCAGTGTTTGGCTGTTCCAGCAGTGTTTAGCTGTTCTGGTAAATTCTGCAATGTCAGCGTTTGGTCCAAATTTAGTTTGTCTAAACATTCTTTGGGCTTCCGAATTTAAATTTAGTACAAGTTAGGGGTGAACTATTGCTGATGTAAGCTTGCGTAATGGCAGTCACAACACTGCTTGAATTCCACTTTTGAGGCAAGCAACTGCCCTCATTTTAACAATACTGTACACATTTATGTATTTAGCCGAGCTGATGTTATGAGTTTATCTATTGTGTGTCAAAAGACACTGCAGGAGAAACGGATCAGGTCGACGGTCTGCTCCAAAACCTTTTCGGAAGTACAGTAAAGTCAAAGCTGCAGTTCGCGGTGCACTGGGTGCCTAAACATGATCGAGGCAATTTTCAAATTTTATGATGAAATCATCTCAGTCTGATGAAAACTGTGTGTGTCACAGGTGCACTACGCAGCCTGTGGAGCGTTAAAGAACATTTCTTTTGGTAAAGATCCAGACAACAAAATTGCCATCAAGAACTGTGATGGAGTACCTGCCCTAATTAGGCTTCTGAGAAAGACCCATGACCAGGACCTTACCGACTTAATTACAGGTTAGCTGCACACGTTCAACACATGTAAATGTGTATCATGTGACTGCATTTTTATTCCTATATTCCTGAGGGGTTTTGATTTTCATCAAAATCTGCATTAAAATACAACATTTCTCAGGGACACTTTGGAACCTGTCATCCCATGACTCTGTGAAAATGGAGATTGTGGACCACGCATTACACGCCCTGTCGGATGAAGTGATGGTACCTCGTTCAGGCTGGGAACGCGGGAGCAATGGTGGTGGACGGGAAGAAAACTGTAAGCCCAGACACCTGGAGTGGGAGACAGCTCTCACCAACACAGCGGGCTGCCTGAGGTATGAGGACCAATTAAGAACATTAAGGTGGCATTGCAAAGCAGACAAGGCTGTCTTCGTGCTACTTGGAGCAGATGAAAGGGGGAATGGGTGGATTTACACAGGTTGGCTCTGCAAATATAAATTGTTCATAATTGAATACAAACACATTAAAATGGGGTGGGGAATTTCAAGAAGTTGCAGCAGGTGTTAACATTGGGTTTTATTCTCTGACACGTATCTATTAATTCTGTGCTCAGTGCATGCTATGAAGGGGATGGTATTCATCTGTACGTTAATGTTATGCAGAAGAATAACTAACTTTTTTTTTGTTTACGAAAAAGCCTTAAATGTTACCTACTGATATTAAAGGGGTGAGAAAACCCCACAATGGTCACTGAAAGAATTTGAAACACACAAATGTAGTAATAAAAATGTAATGAAAGTAGTATTCCATAAAATAAGACATTGCTTTTGTATTGTATATGGTTGTGTGTCACGTTATGTTTTGTGTTAAGTCATGCTTGCGTCTGTGATTGCATGAAAAGTGATGTTGATTTGACAGTTGTATTATACAATGAAGTTTAAATGCATTTGATAATGTTGCACGTTTAGCCTCTATAAGCTTTATCAGGTTTTTTTTCTTTTCCCTTTTACGTTTCTTTTCTTACAACCCTTGAGAAGTAAATTCAACTTTTTAGTTTCTCCATTCCCTACTTCATCCAGCCCTTTCAATCGGCCTATCCATTTAGTTTTACATTCTTCTTTCTGCTCTTGTCAAATTTCTACCCGATGACAGAAACGTGAGTTCGGAGCGAAGTGAAGCAAGACGAAAGCTGAGGGAATGCACAGGATTGGTGGATTCTCTCATGTACATCGTCCAGTCCCAGATTGACTGTAAAGACGTTGACAATAAGGTACAGTATGTGCAAGATACCTTTGTTGTGGCCCCATTAACATTCACGTAGGAGTGTCTTATTTATTTTTTAAAGCTACCTTTATTTATTTTGTGTATGTATCTACTGTTCTCATTTCCATTTCCCTGTTATTTCTCTGCAGCTTATAGAGAACAGTGTGTGTCTGCTGAGAAACCTATCCTATCACGTGCATCGTGAAATCCCCGGGTGTGAGCAGTTCCAAGAAGCTGCACCTGTCAACCAGGGCCCGGCACCATCCAGCCAGAAGAGCGGTTGTTTCAGCTCGCGCAAGAGTAAAGGTATGTTGCACAGAGAAATGAAATCTATTCAGTGACTCAGTGAGTCGCAGCCTATTGGGACACACGCGCACCCGAACAAACCAACAGGTTTGCACAGGAATGTTGAGAATGTGAGACCAAGGTCATCCTTCCCAGCTGCTCTGTTTGTGTTTCGTTGAGGGTATTGATTGATATATATATATATATATATATATATATATATATATATATATATATATTTTTTTTTTTTCTTTCTCTCTCCCCCTCTGAAGTGGCTTCCCTTTCTGGTAATCTGTAATAAGCGGTGTAGTTACTGCACAGCAATGAAACGATACTGGATTTGGCGTGGTACTCCTGCATCAAAGAAAAAAAACTACTGAATATCAAAGAAAAAAAACTACTGAATATGAGTATTTATAATAGGCCAGTAATTCTCAAATTGTGGTCTGAGTACCACCATTGATATGTGTGATCACTGTAAGTAACTTTTCTTCAGTAAATATTTAAAGACAGCTCAATGGCAAATAAAGTTAAAGTACAATACATTTCGTCGCTGTCCTGTGAAAAACACTTATCTCCAATTTTGGAAACTTTTTTAATTTTCACTTTAATGCAATGTCTGTAACGCGGACACATGATTCATGTAAAAATAAGAAAATTTTAAAAAATGGAGATAAGTGTTTTTCACATGACAGCGCCGATTTGCATTTGATCATTTAGAATGTTTTTTTTTTTTTACGTGTCAAAAAGCTAATACAATATTTGAAGAACAAAAACTCGGCAGATGATATTCCTTTATTATTAGATCCGGCCCGCAGACCGCAGCCGGTGTGGGTAGCAGATGTGATTGGATCCTTCGCGCCTGCCGATGACATCACGCTTTAAAATATATTGTAGCGTCTTCCAAGAACACAGACGTAGTTTAATTATCACGTTTTTATTAGTCCAACTGGCTACTGTGGGCCGCAGCCGACGCCAATGCAGTACAACAACCGTTCAGTCAAAAAAGTGCAACGGCTCTCCTCCTCTGCTCCTCTTGCTTTCATCCCCTCCCAGCCAGCGAGCCACGCGATGCATTCACTAACCTCGGAAACAACACAAACCGGCAAAACACAAATTCGACCATAACACAGATAACCCAATTCGTTACACTACAGTATTTCTGTAATTTCTTTCTTTCCATCTATGTTTGCCACTCCCTGGTTGTTGTGTTTGCTAAATATAAGATAAAATAACGAACATTACCGCTACTTTTAAATAGCTAAAAGAAGGCAAATAGCTAAAAGAGTGGCAACAGTGAAACGGCAGCTAATGCAGGCCTTACTGGGCAACATGCGCCCAGATGAGCATGACAGTAAGAAGTCTGAACATAACTCAAAAAATAATTTAATTAATCGACTAATTGAACCAGGGCGGCACGGTGGTCGACTGGTTAGCACGTCCGCCTCACAGTTCAAAGGTCGTGGGTTCGATCCCGGCTCCGGCCTCCCTGTGTGGAGTTTGCATGTTCTCCCCGTGCCTGCGTGGGTTTTCTCCGGGTACTCCGATTTGCTCCCAAATTCCAAAAACATGCATGGTAAGTTGATGGGACACTCTAAATTGCCCCATAGGTGTGATTGTGAGTGTGAGTGTTTGTTTGTTTCTGTGTGCCCTGCGATTGGCTGGCAACCAATTCAGGGTGTCCCTGGCCTACTGCCCGAAGACAGCTGGGATAGGCTCCAGCACGCCCGCAACGCTTGTGAGGATAAGCGGTATAGATAATGGATGGATGGATGGACTAAATGAACCAGACTTTCCCAGTGTTGGAAGACACACTAATCTCTCACTTGGAGGCACGTTACTTCCTACCTGTATTTCAGTATTTCACAGACGTAGCCCTGCACAGAGCTGCACCAGACAGTTTACTCTCACAGCGGAAGTCTCACAGGATTTATTTATTTTATTTTTTTTAACATTGTGGCGTTTCATTTATTCAAACCTTTGCACTATTCCGCCTGTTGAGAGTCCAGATTATGTGTTTTTGACTGAATAGTTGCTGCATTGTGCTTTCATATTTATTTTTAGTAAATACATTTTTTGTTTAATATAAGGTGATTTTTATGGTTCCTTTTTTGAGATCATGTATTCAGTAACACTAATACAGAAAATTCCAGCTAATCCATGTGATCGGTATCGGCTGATCTCACTCGTGGACGATTGGTAGCAAAAATCCCTGATCGGAGCATCTCTACTTTTTAGGAATAAAACCTATGCCTTGGACCTAAACCTATGCCTTGGACCTGAACACTTGGGCCTACTGCACCACTCTATTCTAATGTTGGTCATGAGGTGGTGCTTGGTGTAAGGTGGTTTGAAAATAACTGCACTAAAGCTGAGGTTGAGAAAGTCCACACCTGTTCATTTTCATATTTTGCCCCAAAAAACAGTGGCTGCTGAGTTCAAATCATTACAGAATTATTTTAAAGCAAATAGGATTTTCAAATGACTTAGTACGTTACGGCCCGCGACCCTCGTGAGGATAAGCGACTCGGATGATGGATTGGGTAATATATTAGGTATTACTTTTTTTAATGTCAAAACAAAAACAACACAATTCAAATTGATACCTGGGTTGCCTTTGGTAATTATGGTAGGCACGTAGTTTTTTTGCACTAAGTTATTAATGCACAAAAAATATTTACTATTGTCACATTCCAAAAAATAATGGCTTAAGTATTTTTTTTTTTCCCCCCCAGAAAACACGGAAAACCAAATCCTGATTATATTACATTCGTCAAAAATTAATATTAAATAATTTTGCATGATCTGTTCAACTGAGGATGTAGGCAATTGTAGCAGAGGTGGCCAGCAACCTGATAAGATGATTAAGACCAAAAAGTAATTTGTCCAAAATTGACAATTATTTTAGCAAGCTTGCAGGCGCAGCAGCTGAAGAAGAGAACGTAACCAATGCCTAGGCACTTCGTCCAGTTTTCGCAGAGTTATAGTGTTTGAGTTCCCAGGCCACCGCTTCGTTCAAGTTGTATAATACCTTATTGCACACTCACGTCCACATGTTACTACCTACAAAATACATTCAATTGGTAATTTGAGACTTGAATTGATTAAAAGAGTACAAAAACAAGCTGGTGACATCCGAGTACTTCGAAGTCTGCGCTGATGTGAGGCCCCCATCGTGTGTCAGCCTTTGAAACGTCACACCAGCAAACACACCTGCCCAATACATCTTCATTTTGGCTACAACGGCTTCACAAAATGCCTTCTTTCAGGAATAAAGCCATGAGTGATGCCGCAAATAAAACAACGATCCAATTAACTGCGTCTAAGGTTCATATTAAAATGAAACAAGAGACTTACCTCATGACACACGTGAAAAAAAATCTCACAACTGTGTTATCACCATGAGGAGGTTTCTGTTATGCCTTGGGTACTTTTTTTTTTTTTTTAAATAAAAACTGAACACGGGTCCCACATACCTGCGAACACCATACAATGGTTACGTAATTGAATTGTATAAGGAAGAAGGCAGAACTCAATCTGCTAACTGCTAGTGTGCTTATCTCTCAATTGTTTTTTTGTTGATAAAACTGTCATGCAGATAGAGTTCCATCTTGTTGTTGCAAAATGGGATTTAAAAAGACTAACTTGAGACAAACATCACTAGAATGACGTGGACATTCTCTCCAGCCGCTGCACCATGCGTACAGCTTATATTGTTGGGTGGCTTGATAAGTATCTCCATTGTAAAGGATTGTTGTGTATCAAGCATTTTAGTGTTCTTCCATTGCTTTCGTGAAGTCTTCATATCTGGCATGTTGTGCTGCTTATTCTTGTGGGCGGAATCATTGGTGTTGAAACTTGGTGTCCAAAATTATGGATCTTTTCCTTTTGCTTGAATGCCTCCTCTTCACCTGTCCTTCTCTACTTCCTCTGATCCTCTCCACTTTTTCTCTCCCTCTCGGCGCTGGGCTTCAGATGAGTGGTTTTCCAAAGGTAAGCTCCTGACCGTGGTGTGATTTTTGCATTCTCGGCTAGTCATAATAGTCACTGTAGTAATAGTTGTAGTAATTAACAGATTGTAGTGTTCTCCTTGTACTAACATGCAAATCGTCTCTCTGAAAGAACTTAACCAATTTACTAACAATGAATGTAGATAAGAGGTTATATTAATTCTGTACCTTCAATGTGTGTTCCAGGAAAGAAAGATGAGGATGCAGCTGCTGACACAATAGACATTCCAAAGAGAACGACACCTGCTAAAGGTAAATCATTATTGATTGTTGTTGTTACATTTTGAAGGTCTATCTTCCTGTCTTCCTCTCCCCGATTTGAGTAGCTGTTTCCTGTCTGTTTACCTGCTGCACTGTTTCCTCCCTCTGCCTTGTAGGCTATGAGCTGTTGTTCCAACCAGAGGTGGTTCGCATCTACACCTCTCTGCTGAAGGAGTCGAAGAACCCCACCGTGCTGGAGGCCTCGGCAGGAGCTGTTCAGAATTTGTGTGCTGGCCGTTGGACGGTACCTCCTTTCAATAAGCGCTGCATTTCAATTAGATGTCCACAAATGGAGCTGCGTTCTCAACAGAGCTGGGCAGCACCTAACCGCCACCGAATTCCTGTCTGCACATTTGAACGACCCACATGACCCGCGTCAGCCAAACAGTGTCTCGAACGGACTTAACCTGTACCACGCCACACGCAGGTGTCGCACTCCTGACACGTGGCTGAGGAAAAAAATTGCGTTGTGTACATTGCCGTGCACAGACGTAATGACGTGCCCCATATTGTTTTCATTTCACAGATCACCACGCTGTGCGTGTGCGTCAGTTGTTTTTGTTTGATATTTTTTTATTGTTTGGTGGCGTGTCTGCTCGTGCAGCACCTGCTTGTGACGTGAAGATTACGTTCTCGACGCTGATAGGTTGTCGCCGACGAACGACGGACTGGGACCACGTGGGTCGTTTAAATATGCAGAGGGTAACTCGGTTAGGCGATGCCCAGCTCTGGTTCTCAAGTGATACCAATATGAACCAAAAGATACATGCTTTTCTATGTGTCAAGTGTTGACCTTGTGAAATACAGTGGAACGTCGTGTTACGCTATCAGGTTTGCAACCTGAAACGTTCGCAAATTCAGTTAAGATTTCCTGTTGAAATGAATGGAAATGCAATTACCAATCATTTTAATCCAGTCCCCAAAACAAAAGTTCTACAGTATGTTACTTATTCCATTTAGGCTGGGAGCCCATTACCACGTTTCTACCACTAGAGCTGGGAGTGCGGTTGTGTCTTTCTACTTTTACAGCCGGGAAAGCGTATACGTTATTTTATTTGTTTTTATTTTTTTAACCAGTCTTGGTCTCTTAACCAGTGAAATGCATCAGAATATACACGTGACGGTGTCATGAGGCCTCGTAGGATGTCACGAAATTTTTACGAGCAGTAATGTCGGACACAGACGATTGCGGGAGCTCTGAAATAAGTGAAGTTTGTGATATAGACGACGCGCTTGTGGACTTTGAACCAGTGGGACCAGTCGATGTGATATATGGTTAAGATAAATGTTTGGAGACAATGATTATCGATGGCTTGGTAACAGAATAGAGGATGGTAATTACTACTTTTTTATTTAAAAAAATCAAAATATTGCCTGTGTTGCACTCACGCTTTATTTTTATATTTTTTATTGAAACAGTAAATGACATAATCCATAAATGCCTGTGTGAAATCCACGTCTAAGCTCTCAAATTCTTTTGGAATTGTGTTTCTATCTGTTACATGGGCTGAAGGTATCAATTATTTTTGTGTTGCCCATTATTGATGCCATACCTTGTCCAACGCCTTAATTTACTCACTCACTCACTCACTTTGGAGATACCGCCACACAAGCGATGTTGAGGAACTTCTCTTCTCTCAAAAGGCATAGCTTGATGGCTAAATGTCCACTATAGTGGTAGAAATGGTATGTAGGGTATAGTGGTAGAGCAAAGGTTTTATTACCAAGTAACTCGTAATTACGTCAGATAACCGCCGTTGAAACGATGGTGCTCGGTGGCCGACTGATTATAGTGGGGGATGCCCGACTTGTGGCCAGGAAGTGCACCCAAGACTAAAGTGCGTACTTGGACTTGTTTTTAGCACCGTGTTTACACAGCTCGCGGGACTAATGTCTTGTACAGCAGTCAGTCAATCATTAGGGTATTTGTTCTGACGTGTCGCATTGTCACGTGAGTTGAGCAGCCAATGGGGTGCATGTATTGGCCGCGTAACCCGAACCCCAAAGTCAATGTGACATTGCCGAACAAAGTTATATTTTAAAGGGAATAAACCCAAACATATTTTTTCACGAATATGTTCTATGCAGGCCCACTAGTTGAGACGAGGTATTTTGATTAATATTACATTTGTGGAAAATAAGTTAAGCAGCAAAATCCACCCATTTTTAGCCATCTCAGGGGGCGGCCATTTTGTCACTTCCGTCGACTGAAAATGACATCACAAATGCTCAGGGCTCCGCTTCAGAAAACATATGAGCTGAGATTGGGGGTTAACTGAGTGCTATGATGGCATTTTCAGTTGATAGAAGTGACAAAATGGCCACCCCCAGAGATGGCTAAAAACAGGTAGATTTTGCTATATTCCATAGACCAATATTTATCAGAATGCCTTGTTTCAACTTGTGGATCGAACATATTCTTGAAAAAAATATTCTTTTGGGTTGACTTCCCCTTTCAGCAGAATGGCTCATGAGTTTGCACCAAATAAGACCACAACAATAACAAGGAACATTTTATACCGTGACTATAGTGACATACCTAGGTTATTTTAATTGTCATCTGGCGGGCCAGACATAGGTGGATGTTGCTGACCCCTGAAATAATACATAAGCAACATATCAACACTCTATACGTACTTGCAATTCACTCCAAATGTGCTGCAAGCAATGTGTGTTGGGCGGGCAGGTCACAGTCTGACAATTGTGCTCAGGAAAATGTATTGTAACTAACATCTTCCAACAAGTTTTGCAAATGAAAATAATCTATTTGTGCAGTATGGCCGTTACATCCGTGCCCTGCTACGCCAGGAGAAAGGTCTGCCCATGATGACTGAACTACTGGCCCATGGCAACGACAGAGTGGTTCGAGCGATGTCGGGAGCACTTCGTAACCTGGCAATTGATGCTCGTAACAGAGACCTACTGGGTGAGGCTTGCAGATCCCTACTTGAATAAGCTATACTTGCCAATTGACCGTACACGAGACACATTTATTTACACTTTTTTTTTTTTTGGTTTCCTGGCTGCTTTTGTTTGTATGGTGTTAGGCAAACATGCAGTGCCTCACCTAGTGGCCAACCTTCCTGGTGCCGGTCAGAGTCAGCCTGTGCAAGCACTGTCAGAAGCAACAGTGGTGTCTGTGTTGAGCACGCTCCATGAGGTGCTGGGCTCCAGCTTGGAAGCTGCAAAGACTCTCAGGGCCTCACAAGGAATCGAGAGGCTAGTCCTCATCAACAAGGACGGGTAGGGGTCTTCACTGAATTGTAGGAAGCAGGGCATCAGATCTCGTCTTAGGTTTGTTTGTGCGTTTGAAGTACCCTTTTGCGGTCTCTCTGTGGCATCACCAGGAATTGTTCAGAGAGGGAAGTGCGTGGGGCTGGGCAGGTACTGCAGACTGTATGGGCCTACAAGGAGCTGCGGCGCACTTTGGAGAAGGATGGATGGAAAAAGAACGACTTCATGGTCAACCTAAACCCTCCCAGCAACAACACTCGGACCAACGGAGGATATGAGGACAGCACTCTGCCACTCATAGACAAAGGTCAGACAGTGAAAAGTAAAGAGACGTTTCAATTGTACTGCTGATATTGGCCCTAAGTCTTAGCAATAACATTACATTAATCTAAAATCTAAAATGACTTCTGCCTCATGAAGAACTGAAACCTTCTATCTTCCAAAGGCTACAATGCTCATTGTTTTTCTCTGTCTTCAGGTGGCAAAGGGGAACGAGAAATGATTCCAATGAATGACATGGGACCAGGCAAGTATTAACACAGAAAACATTTACATGTAACTAATTTGTATCTTGCTGATGTGGATTAGGTACTTGCATGTATAAGAGGTCAAACCTACCTGCAGTTTTACCCTTAATGGCTTTCCATTACAAACACACTCATGCTGCTGCTTTGATCTCCCATTAGATGCCTACTCCACACTGGACCAACAAGGGAGGAGGAACACTCTGGACAACACAATCGAGCCTGAGCATAAAGATGCAGTACAGGTATAAGGCCCTACATTTTACATCATTTATAGTCAGAATTGTTTTCTAGTTCAAAATCAGTAGTTTCACTAATTTGATGGTGTCTATCTACTATGCTAACAAAGACACTGCAGGTTTAAGTGAAAATGACAACAGTGCAGTTTTAATGGCACACAGCAAGTAACTTTCAGCTACTATTTAAAGATCTACTTAACTCATTCCGTGCCAGACTATGTTCTCAAAATGGGAAGCGCCGGTGCCTGCCATTTTTTACCATTTTGACTCATTTTGAAGGTCTACAGAAAATGTTGTTCTATCTATTTATATAAACATTGAACCTACCAAAAGAAAGCTTTGATCCTCCTCTTTCATCAGAAAAACAAAGTACGTTTCTACCCGTTACCATTCTTTAGTAAACAGCAATTGAACATTTGTCAGTTTCTTGAAAATACTTGTTTCCAAGAAAGATTCTGAGAAAAAGAGTTTTTGTGAAAGGATGCACCTCAAGCAGTACTTAAACTTCAATGCTGTTTTGTTTTTTTTGTGGGGCATTTGTGATACCTCAAATAACTAAACAATGCTTTATCACATCATAAAGCAAACAAAAAATGGTGCTTTGATTACAAAATAACTGCACTGTGCCTAATCACGTTGACGCCTCTAAAAGGGCTGGTCACTTCTCTCCTATCTGACAACATTGGCACTCGATCAACCTGGCCGTTGTGAAAATCTTGCCACTCCTGCCACCTAGTGGTGATTTTTCATTCTGAAAATCTGCACAAAGCCCTTTATTGTAGTTTTTTTTTAAATTACTGAAAACATATTAATACGTCATGGCATCCACAAACGATTCTGCAGACGTATTTATACGTTTTGGCGTCAAATGAGTTAAGGGCCTCCGCACACTGAGTGATGAGGCAGAACTCCACTGAACGAACGCTTGCACAGTGTGCGGGTCTGCCACAAGATATCACGAGTGGCTGAATCAGCCACTAGTTTTGCAAGGATTGAAAATTCGAATCGCGCAGTCGCACAATTTGGTGACGTTGGAAATTATAGCCAATCAAAATGCACAGACGTCACGCAGGCGAAAAATCAATTTCTGTGTTGTAAGCGATCGAGACACAGCCAGCCAAATCATAAACATACAGTATAGCAGGGGTGTCCAAACGTTTTCAGCATGCAAGCTACTTATGAAATGGTGAAGTCCAATTGATTTACCAACTTTATTTATTTAAAAATAGAATTCTTAGAATTCTTTATATGTAACTTGTACCATATATATTAGTGTAACTTGCATAACTGCATGAACCAAATATATATGTAGTGAGACATGCAACAGGCGTATGACTGGCTGCCCTGTATGTCAATCAAGTGACAAATTTCACAGTGGATGATAGGCGGGAGTCTACTTTTTTTTTTTAACTCATTTGCTGCCGTTGACAGGATACTATATCAACAGCATAATACTGGGAGGTCTGGATATACACATGACGAGCTCCCGTGTAAACAACAGCAGTTGAATACAGTATGAATAGGTAAAATGTCTCCCTTTGAACAGCATGCCAACGGTGGCACTAAGATAATGTCCATGCTTTCCATTGCCTTTGACGGGACTGTCGCCCCGGCCAGCATGGCCGCCACGTACAATAGACACGCCTGTTAACCGGATGTAGTCTGTGTATCTGTGGCACACATCCCGGAAATACGTGTCCTAGTCAACACCAGTAAAACAGTTGCCAGTTCTGGAATTAACCAACTTTGACAAATACTGTACAAAGGTCTGGTTTGAGTGGACTGGATACTGTTTTTTGTTTGTTAAAGCCGAAATCCGTTAAATCAAGGATCTGCTGCATTTCAACACTAACACTCATCACTGGAACAAATGAACTGGTGTGGCATCTCTCAACAGTAAAATCTGATCATGTCTATCCTGTTGAAGTGGAAAGACTTGACTAGAGTGCAGCTGTTTATGCGTTAGGCAGCATTGCACAAGAGGACCCTGTTAGAAAAATTCTAAGGGTTTTGTCACCTAAAGAGCACTGCAAATGTCTTAGTTCTGAATTTTAGATCTTTGAAGATCATACCTTTGGCTCTTTGGAAATGTCAACTTTCTGGTCATGATTATTTACACAAAATCACATCAGCTTTGTAGATATTTTGCAGCCATGAATGAGAGTAATATTGCAATCTTTCCTTCAAAGTTGCATATTTGTGCATGATACACAAATCCATTCCCTTATTAGCAGCAGTGAACGTTACTGTGAGAAGGGACGTGCTCACACACGCCCACAGACAACATGTCTCTTCATGTCTTAATGGCGCAACTTGCTTTATACTTGTCTGGCATATTTCTCACTGCTGTCGTTTAACCTGCTTTGTGAATTAAAAACAAACTAACGATTTGTAACCTCTCTCTCTTATTATTATTTTTTTAAATATTTGACACCCTTTTTTCTTAAATAGGTTTGTCTCAAATTGTTTATGTTTCTTCAACAACTAACACATTGTATGAATGTTTTTTGGTCCTTCCTTTCCGTTTGTCCCTTTCTGCCACTAACTTTCTTTATGGCTTTTTCTCTATCACACATTCCTTCCCTCCTTTTTTCCCCCCTATTTCCCAGGGTGTGAGGTTTGGGGAAAGGCAGTCCCTTTTTCCTCTAATGGATTCTTATGATGGTTAGGCCACACCCACTGTCTAACTGCATGTCAGCGCATGGTATGTTTGTCTCACAGGCAGCTGCGTTCAACTCGCTGGCATGGCTGTATTTTTCCTGTTGTGTCACCATTGTACTGTTGTAACAGTGTTCTTCAAAGTTGTCTGTAATTTTGTGCCATAGTTGTCAGCAGCTGCTGCATGATTGATTTGTTTTCTAAAATGTTTGCTGTGATTTTAATGAGTCCTTCTGGCAAATGATTTAATTCTTACACCCTATTTTTTCTCCCCTTACAGAAAAACTGATAGTGTGCATCACAAAACGCCATCCTCCCGCCCACTGTCCTTGCTGAACTGACAAAGAGGGACCAGAACACTACCGATGGGACAAACCACCACCATTTTCTTCATACTCTCCTCTGTCCTCCTCATGCTTTTGCATCGCCTCTTCCCTCGTAATGACAGTCCTCCTTTTGCAGCTGACAAGCCAATGAAACTCCATAAAAACTGGAAACGTGATGTGGCTCTATGACAACAAGATTGTTCTTCTACCCTCCATCTCTGCGTAACTACACTACAACTTGCCTGGAAAACACTAATGCCCAATTTCAGGTCTGACTGTTGAGATAAGAACGTGACATTTGGGGAAATTGTACGTGAATGTGTTTAAAAGAAATTGAGGGCTTGTGTAATTCCCCCCCCCCTTCTTTAATGGGTGATAACCACAGAAAGATTAGTTCCTGTTGAAAAACTGTTGGTTGGTCTCATACATGGATTCGTGTTTTGTAGTGGTTGTTCCTGTTTTTGCTTTGTGCTGTATGACATGTACATGTGCCAAATGACAATGCCGCCGCTACAGCTGCCATTACTGAATTCTCCTAACAACTTAGAAGAAGCTTTTTGTACAATGTTTTCCTTTGTGAAAGTCCATCATTAAGATGCATGGGCCTGCTGCGGTTTCTGTATTCGATATCAATCTAAAGGGGCGTAGGTGTTGAATTTGGGTTATCCTAAGATTTACTGAAACATCCGTCTTCACCTGTGACATCTGATATGTTGGGCTCTGTATTGCAAACTCCGTATATTTGTGATTCAGTAGAGGCATTTTCTTTTTTGCAAGTCCATAATCTGAATGTGTAATACAGTACTGTTTTTAACAGTGATTGTGTGGGCCAACTGGAGTGCCTTGATTACTCAGGACAGGTATGATGGGTGTGTCACACCATAATGTGGCTTCTCAATCATCGTCTCCGTATATGGAATGCTGGAGTTTTGTGTTCAACAAGTTAATTGAATGCATCTGTTTGTCAGTCGGCGTTGATTTTTGTTCATGAGGTTTGAAAGCAAAACTCTTGTATTCTGTATATGTGTGCCACAAACGCATCGCCAACCTGCCTATAAGTATACAAAACAGCACATGGGAGAAGAAGGTTGTCCTTTTTTTGCCCACATACTCGAGTTATGTGCTCATTCTGTCGAGGACAACACATCAGTGCAAAGTAAGATGTAGATAATTTAAAAAAAAGAAAGCACGAGGGGATTTTTTTGTTTCTTTGCTTTTAATTTTTCATGCCAACTGCCTAATTTTCAAGTTGCCTTGAAGAGAGGACTGAATTGCGCGGGATTGTGTTGGTTTGTCTAAGAAGGCATAGAAAAGACATTTTCGGATAGGTAGGAGAGGGAAAAAAAATTAAAGCACATTTATACAATATATATACAAGAGAATATTAATTTTATGGCTTTTTGTATTTTCTTTTTTAAAATATTGATTTGGGTTTAATTGTTTTGGGTGCTCTGGGTGAACACATATGCAATCAGTTTTTGTTAGATTGAAAATAATTGTCTTAGAAGCTTAAAAAAAAGGTCCAACTTCTACATCTGCTATTGGTTGAAAACTGATTATAAACTACGCCTTAGCATATCTGACTCTGGTCTTAAAGTTGCACATTCTCATTTATGAATGACTCATGTAACTAGCAATATTGTTTTTAATAAAACAGAAAATGATTTTGCAGCCTGGGTTGGTTTACACTGTGAATTATTTTTTTGCAAATGTGGAAAATGTAACCAGTCCTGCAGGCCTGGCCAACTGTGCGCTTGTAGTCCTCCGCTGTGACGTCATCGCCACTTGCCCGGCCCTACCTGTGGCGCCATGGTCAGTTTGTGGAAGCTTCGAACGCTCGTTAGCAACAGAGATATTAAACCCAAGCTGTCATTTTCGAAACACATTTTGCATTTTATATCCTTTGTGTGAAGAAAAAAAAAAAGAGCGACATGAACATGTTGGTAAGTTACGATTTAGAATGCTAGCACCGCTGTTAGCCATGTGTTGGGATGACAATTAACCTGTTTGTCATTGACGCAGCACAGTCACCATAGTTGTGTGCCGCCATCCTTTTAATTGGTAGACATGTTTTCATAAGAATAGACTAACTATGTAATTGTCACTTGCAGTGTTAAAAAAATGAATTTATGAGTAACGTTTTCTTATTTTAAATTTTACAATAAGGCCACGTGGACGGACATCTCTGTAGAGTGCCTCCACCTGGTCAGAATGGAGACCATAGTTTGGCAACTTTCACAAACTTATCGTTCTATTTCTTCAAAGTGAAAACAGATTGGCCCAAAATTTGTCAATAGAAGACTGACTGTTGGTGTGCTTCCCATTATGTTTGCAAGCAACCCTCCATTGCTCCCAATGCCAGTGTCAACATGCAGCACTACCATTTGCGGGACTATGAGATGAAGCTCCTTGGAGAGCTCCAGAGACAACAAAACAGAGCCGAGTTCTGTGATACACTTTTGGAAACTGAGGGTGAGGCCCAGAGGGTTAACCCCCCCCCCCCCCCCCCCCCCCAAAAAAAAACCACACTTTCAAATGAACCGTTATACTGTAATCCGAAGCATATGAATTGAGTGCTATCCATCTTTCTCTTAAGGTATCTCTGTGCCCACCCATAGCTGTGTTCTGGCGGCTCTCAGCCCCTACTTGTCTAAGAAGCTGTCAGCCACACCATCTCCTCCATCTGGGCAAAAACGGCAACTCCAGTTTAAGTCTTTGAAGGCTCACACCCTTTTGAAGCTGGTTGGTCTCCTCTACTCAGGGGAGTTGAAGGTAAATGGAAGTGTGGAACAGAATGATGTGATGGATGCAGTCCAGAAGTTTGGGATCACACCCCTCCGACAGAGAGAGAAAAATGATGCTACAAAGGAGGTGGAACCCCAGGAGAATCGGGTCGTGAGTTGCAGTAAATGTTGCATGTTAACAATTGCAGGCATAGAGAATGCCAAATGCGGGATAATGAAAGATGCACAAGTGCATCCTGAGATGGCAGGATGGAAACATTCACATCATTCAGTGGAGAAGAGAAGTTGTGTATCCACTGGGACACAAACTCCGTTAGAAAATCATACTGAGTCTGTAACCCCAGAGCACATCGCATTTCAACCCGACAAATTCCCTTTAGATTTGTGTGAGTCTCATTCACACCAACCCTCTGCCTCTGTGACAAATCCAGTATCCAGTAATCGGTCCTGCAATAGCAACAATGACACTTCCTTCTCTCAGAAGCCTCAGAATGAATGTTCTGATTCCACTGGCAGTACTCATGTGCTCGCTCAAACAAAGGACAAGAACAAGACAAGCAGAGATGAAGTAAAGAAAATGCCTGAAGACAAAAATGCCAATCCAATAGAGAGAAGGCCTGAATTTGCTAAGATAGCAAAGAAGAACCTGGCCAAGATGAAACTGATGGAGGCAACACAATTTTCTGTTAAGGTAAATAGTTGGGTAACAATAAATGTGGCAAAATCTATGTCTGTCTTTTTCAAACACTATTAAGGTCCATGGTATGTTGTTTGACATTGGTTACTACTTATTGCTTTACATGTTTTAGTGTTAAATATTTTTTTTTTCTGCTTCACGACTAAATTATCACCCACAATTGTCTATGCATAGTTTCTGCCAGATGAGGGATATACTTGTTTTCTCCAAATTATATATACTGTAACAGAAGACGAACACATCTTTTCAGGATTTTAGTGTCAGAAAAAGGGTGTGACTTAAAGTGAAATCAAACCAAACACATTTTTTTGCAAGACTATGTTCCCAGCAGGCCCACTACGCCATTCTGATTAATCTTGCTTTTGTGGGATGAGTTAAGCAGCAAAATCCACCCCTTTTTAGCCATCTCAGTGGGCGGCCATTCTGTCATTTCTGTCGACTGAAAATGACACAACTGCTCAGGGCTCAGGTAATGACCAATGACAGCTCAGCTACAGAAAACAGGTGAGCCATGATTGGTCGTTACCTGAGCCCTGAGCAGTTGTGATGTCATTTTCAGTCGACAGAAATGACAAAATGGCCGCCCCCTGAGATGGCTAAAAACGGGTGGATTTTGCTATATTCTATAAATACAATATTAATCAGAATGTTCTATTTCAACTTGAGGGCCTGCGCAGAACATATTCTTAAAAAAATATATGTTTGGGTTGCCTTCCACTTTATGAACGTACACCCCATAATGGTACCCCATTATGACAAAAAACAAAAAAACACAGTTTTCTAAATGTATACTTTCACACACATGGCTTTTAGGAAGCGCGACGTGTCTTTTTTTTTTTGGGTGTGTGTGTGGGGAATTCCTCACGCATTTTCATCCTCATATTGAGTCAGGATAAAGTAATGTGTTGATATTCTGCTTTTGCAGGTAAGGCTGAGGAGGAGAAGGACAAAAGAAAAAATATGGGAGGTTGTGTCCTTTCAAGATGAGGATGAGACAAGGTCGGGGTTCACCCCTTCATCTCAGGTAAAATACACCATTTAAGTGACTCACTAAATTTGCTTTTAGCCTCTGAATCATTCAAAAAAGTGTTGATTGTCATTCATAAGAATAGCTTTTATTCCTCCATATATGGACATGATTGATTGTTGACTCACAATGGTAAGGACTGGTTGCTAGCAGCTTTGATGCAACAGTACAGTTCTGTATTTGGGTGCAAAAGCAAAGATTTGGATGGGAAGGCTTTGCAACCTATGCAAAACCTCGATCACATTCGAATGTACATGGCAACTGAAACAAAAAGTTAACAGCAACCTACAAATTCTTCTTTAAATCTCATCTTGCAAATAAGTTGGCAAATTTAGACAGACACTGACTTTACCAGCAAGGAGAAACTCAGTCATTTCCCACTAGTCTGTGCTGTAGGTGGATATGGTATTGCAGTTTTTAGAAGAAGCTATGTTAAAATAATCTGATTGCCACCATCTTTTCTTCCTGTCAACTTTGAATTTCCTTACTTGTTACAACTGCTCCATCTGCTGGTTGTCAAGAAGTGAAAACAATTATGCCTACATTGTTTCAATATGAAATGTACTGCATTATGCGACATAATCCCACTGTAAGGTATTGGGTGTAAATTTCTCTGGGCCACAATTCGATTCAATTACCGATTATTGATGCGTCTTGAAGTTATCTCGATTTTTGTACTCCGTTTTTTTCTTACTCACTACTTCAAAAAACACAATTTTTAATGACCATTATTTCCACCTTAAAAATAAATAGAGATAAATTTTATTTCATTGTCATTTATAAAAATAAAATGTAACATGTCTAAAATAGAATGTAATATTTACAAACAAATGTTGCACTAATGCGCAAAACAACCATTTTTTTTGCTGTTTTGTACAAAATGACCCAATTTCTATGTTTTGTGAGTTATTCATTTGACCCAAACTAAAGAACACAAAACGTTGGATCAGTCCCTTTTCGACCCAGTGCGGGTTGTTTTTGACCCAACTGTTTTTAGAGTGTAGCAGAGCATCACCAGTGATGAAAGCCGTTATCTGCTGATGTTTACGCTTTATAAACTTGAGGCTAGAGCTGCACAAAATGTCGTTTGAGCGTCGTAATCTCACTGAACATGCGCAGTAGTCATATCACAGATCCTGCAATGCACCGCGGTACTTTGCCTGCAAAGTACAGTATTTTTTTTTTTAACTCAGTGTGGCTGTGTGCAGTTTAACAGATTGCAAAAAGCTCTTCAAATGAGAGGTATATGTGCTCCCTTCAAGCTGTTTGTCCCCTCCAGTTTAGTTAATTTAGCCACACAAATGCCAACTACCTTAAAGAGGCCATATATCATAGTGAATTAACTTTTTGGGGCTTTAGCCATGTTCAAAGGCTATTTCCTCACCAATCCCCGGCGACAGGCCATTCAGCAGCTGTTTTTCTGCTCGTCCTTTCTCAGAGGTGCACCTTGGCCAGTCCAAAAGGGGATTGGCCGCGAGATTAAATCTTAAAACTGGTGCAATTCCCACAATCAAACTTGCTGGAGAAGCCAGAGCTGTAAGTAACTAAAAACGCTTGCTAAATTATGACATAATATTATAATTGATGCACTAATATTAGTTGTCAAGCACAGTATATCAGACATATTTTGTTGTATAAAAATAGGCTTACTTGTTTGACACATTACCATGTGCATGGACGAATCAGTGCTCTATTAAGATTGCCACTTGACTCTGGATTGAGGACGTAAGGCTCCACAATAGATCTTTAATACTATGCGCCCAGCAGCCGGCTTTAGGACGTCATTAAAGAGTGCGGCAGCCACATGGGGAGAGGCGTGGTTTTAGTCAGAGCTGGGCACTTGATAATGATAGACGGACCAGCCAATTGGCCATTACTAATTGATCCGGCTTGACAAAAACGCAGATAGGCTGATGGCGGAAGAGGACCCAGTCTGCAGATGGATGGCGATAAACGTATGTATGTATGTATGCATGTGTGTGTATACTATGTATATATATATAATATATATATGTGTGTGTGTATACTATGTATATATATATATAATATATATATGTGTGTATGTATATATATATATATATATATATATATATATATGTATATATATATATATATATATATGTATATACATATATGTATGTATATATATATGTATATGTATGTATGTATATATGTATATATATATGTATATACATATATGTATGTATATATATATGTATATATATATAGAGAGAGAGAGTAAGGGATTTCTTTACATTTGGTCTTATTGGTGATTATCTCTTTGCAGGAGGCACACCCAACTGCAGCGCAGACATCACATAACCACGTTGCACAAGTTGAATCTAGCAACTCCACTAAACTTCCATCCCACCCCAATACTATATGTGAACCGTCACAAAACTTTGTTGATTGCACTGCTCCACACCAAAATGGAACGCTCCAGTCGGCACCTGATCCACAGCCTCAAGGCCTTGCAGAAGAATCTGATGAGCAGATAGAGAAGTTGCTGGAGGACATCATGAGGGGCCTGAACATTCTGCCTGACTTGGGAGTGCCAGAGGATGACACAGGGCAAAGTAAGATAGTTTCGGCTGTCCCTTCAGCTGAATGTCAATATTACCAGAACATTGTGGAACGAAGTGCCCATAAATCAACGTACACAGGTATTTGGGTGCATGCATTTCTATTTTTTTTTTTACTTAACATGTATTTATTTTTGCAGGTGTGGTTTATAAGAGCAACATTTATGTCATCAGTTTAATTTCATTCACAATTTTCACATTTCCTGTAGCCTTCAATTGTTTGTGGTGCGGAAGTCTAAACTTATTTTGAAACCAGGAGAGAATGCAGACTTACAATTATTTTATTAATTTAGATAACTGTCAATCCTCGTTTTCCTCATGTGTTACTCATGTGAGATGTTCATATAAACTAGAAAGGGGGAGCGAATTTTTTTATTTTTGATGCAGTACAATGCTGATGTGAATGATTCCGAATGGATGAATAGTTGTCAAAATATTAATAACGTTAATAGTTAATAATGTAATGCTGTCAGACGAAAAAGTGGCCATTGACGGTTTATTAATGGCATTGTGAGTGAGTGAGTTAATTTGTTTTAAAGACCCTGTAAAGTGACTTCTGTCATTTAGTTGTTCTTTTCTAAATGCATAATACAGGTTTGAAGGTACCGTAATTGCTGGTAACATGCAAAGAACTATGTAGTTAAGTCATCAAGTGTTAAGATGGAGCGTTACACTTTGACAACATATCGCTTTTTTTTGTTTAGGTTTTTTTTTTTTTTTTTTCTTTGGGTTATGTGTTGCTTTTTTGGGGCGGAAGGTATGGATCAAATCATACCTAATGACGCACTTTGGCGTTCCCCCACCCTTTTCACACATGGACGAAATTTGTGATATCCATCTGTTAATGAAAGAAGAATAAGTTACATTTTCGTACCTTTTACTTCTACATTTTTGACCAATTCAAACCGTTACAACTTTAAACTGTTTCAACTTATTCCTACCACTTTTTTTTCACATTTTCAAGATAAAATTAAGATTTTTCTTTTTCCCTCCAATTTCTACATTTTTTTGACCGATTCAAACATTCCAAATTTAAATTGTTCATCTTGTCCCTACAGCATTTCAAAACAAAAGCCAAATATTGAGTTTTTTTTCCTCTCTAATTTAAACATTTTGGACAAATTCAAATTATTCCAACAGTAAACTGTTAAGCTTATCCCTTGCACATTTTTTTAATTTCAAAATAAAAGCCCAAAATTAAGATTTTTCTTTTGTTTTTTCCCCCCTTAATTGCTACATTTTTGGACCAATTCAAACCGTTCCAACTTTAAACTTTGTATCTTATCCCCACCGCAATTCTTCTAAATTTCAAAATAAAAGCCAGTAAGATTTTGTTGTTGTTTTTTTCTTTTATTTTAAACCTCTCATTTCTTCAGAAATTAGAGCTTTTTTTTGACTGGTTCAAACTGTTGCAAATATAAACTGGGGAACTTGTCCCTACCACAACATTTTATTAACATTTTAAAGTTAACCCAACTTTAAAATGTTGAAAATTGTACCTGTAATTTCCTAATCAGTTGGTAGATAAAAAAAATCACTTGGTAGATTAAAACAAAAAAAAAAAAACAACAACAAAAAACAACAGAGGGGTACCGACAATTTTTTCCACGTGTGTAGATAGAGATTTTGGATTGTTTCGTCAGCAATAAAGTCAATCCATATAAATCGTATTAACAGCTTCCTGATAGGTGCAGGACGAGGTGGTAGTGGAACCTTCCGGAATACATACTGTAGAGAAATTTAGGTAGAATATTTGTTTTAATAATATTAATTCTCCCATTCATCAATGGAGTCATTATGTGATCATAATTTGTTTTCACAACTTGATTATAATGCCTCTGGTTTATCCTGTTATTTGTGTTCAGTAATTAGAGGATTTAGTTATTTAGTTGAAATGATTAAATTAATAAATGATGTCAAAATTCCTCAAATATACTGTAAAGTTCTGCTCAACTTTGATAGGGACAAAATAACATCAGTGAATAATGTGATTTTATGTTGAGCAGGCCCGACTGTTATACCAGCAAGGCAAGGGTTCGAGTGTACTGCCATTGCCAGTGGCTCAATGGCTTTCTGTATGAGTGTTGCGAATCATTTTTAACCTACTCCGGGGTTGTTGCTGCTACCTTTGTCAGTTAGTAACTATCCAAAGATTGTTTTTTTGATGTTTGTTTTTTACAAATACTGAATACTGTTTCTTTTTGTTTTTTTTTACAGCTCAGAAACAGCTCAACTGTAAAAGTGTGCCACCTATTGATCCCAAACAGCAAGCGTTTCTTTTGGATTTCTCAACCGTGAGATCAGTGGGGCAAACCGATCGACTGAGCCACCATGATCGAAGCTACCCACCAATCCAGGAGCGGCAGCCCTTGTCTTCGTTTTTGTCACCCGGTTTGATCGATTTGCGGCTTCCTAGATGCCTCTCTCCGCTAGAGCCATATTCTTCTGTGGGACTTGATGACCCAACTCATCACTTGTCTCTCTGCGCAAGGCCCTTGCACACGGAACATTCTGGATTACTACTTTTTCCACTTGCTCATAGAGAAGAAAAATGGCCACCTTTATTGAAGACACATCAAAACTGCTGGCAAATGCAATGCCTGAAACAGCTGGAGTATGAACCACCGCAGCAAAGCCAAAGCTGCACACTCCCTTGTATTAAAAACAGGGCGGGGGTGTGTCCAACTGCTGCTGAAAGGAAGTGTTACCCCCAGAAGATAAAGAGAACTTTAGTACATAAAAAAGGTGTCGCTATGGATGGCAATCCACCTCCTAAAAAAAGGAAAGTGTGTGTTGATGATTCACAAGAAGCCACTGGTTCAATTTGCGACGGAATTCAAAGTAAAAAAACCATGAGCATTTGCTCAGTTAGTTTGTCACGAAACAATGTCCTGGCCAAAGAAAGAAATATGGCCGCAGGTTCTCCAGAATCACCACCCGTTTGTTCACGACAACAGAATCAACAGTCAAACACAAACGAGCATCTGAAAGAGAGAACCAGAACTACTGGACCTGCAAAATCGGTCAATACGCGCCAAAGCCGCATCAAGACCAGGGGCTCTCTGAGAACAACGCAAGTGCCTCCAAGCGACACATGCACTCAAAGTATAACAGATACAAAGGATACAAAGGTCCAGAGGCCTACTGTTGCATCAAACCAAGTCCATCTCTTCAAGAAGAAACGTGGGAGACCATCAAAAAAGATGAAAGCACTTTTTCCTCCAAACACTGCCGCTCCAGTCATGTCAAAGACTGAAGACCAGAAGAAAATTGAAGAGCAATTGTTAAATGTAGATCTGGAAAAGAGCAATATAACAAAAAGAAGAGGCCGAAAAATGAGGAATGGAAGAGGAGAGGAGGTGGTTGCACCGAAAAGTGTTAAGAGCGCTGCTGATAACAAGCCTGATGATGATGACAATGCGCCCAAACGGACCTTTAGAAGTGCCCACAACACAAAAAAGAAATCAGATGAAAGCCAAGAAGTTGGTAAAACGATCTTACCTAGAGATTATCGTGAAGACGTTGACATTATTCAGCTCCAAGAAGAATCCTCGGTAAATGTCAGTGTTTCCGTTGAAAATCATAGTCAAATTCTCAACGAATCAACAGATGAGAAAGACAGATTACAACAACAAGGCTCAGAGAGCTCTTTTAGAAAGGGGGACACTTTCTTGAGTGACGAGGATCCTTCAGTGGACGTGCTCAAAAGATCATTTGCTCAACATGCTGAGAGAGCCCAAAGGCAGGAGACCCACACACAAGGTATTGTACATGTTTTTGGTGTTGTTCATTCGCTTGTGTTCATTGATTTCGAGGGATGTAACGATTCACTCAAGCCCTGATTTGATTCGATTTTCAGTTCCCAATTTTCGATTCGTTTTTTTTCAAAATCCCTACCATGCTTGTCTCTGTGCTCTAGTGTGGCGCCTCAGGCATCCACAAACACAATACCCAATGATGTTTGGAGCAAGCGCATAATTTGATCTACACATTCAAAATGTGGTATACATCTGGAATGGAAAAAAAAATTAAAGATATTTTTTAGCGCTTTAAATTAGTATATTCTAATGATCTAGGTACGTTATGTCTTTTGTTAGGTTTCTGTAGGGGGCTTGTGAGTGCCGGGAAGGCAGAGGTCGATTTGTCTCGGTTCGAATCGATTTTTAAGCGATTTTCGATTAATCGTTACTACCCTATTTATTTCAGTTGTGAAAGTCAAAGTGGTGATGAAAATCAGAAGAAAGGAATTTGTATCTTTAAAGCAGTGTTCAATGAAGTTGGGATTTAGGCATAAAAATAAAAAACCTTTTCAATCTATATTCAATTGAATACATCACAAAGACATATTTGATGTAGAGGTGTCAAAATTAAATTAAACGACAATTACACAATCATCAAATTAGATGACAACTGATAATTCAGTAATCATTTAGAGCCATTGTATGATATCAATCCTCTGATTTCAGCCTGTGGTCAGTAAACATTTTTTCAAAAAAGCTAGGACAGGCGCATTTTATCACCGTGTTAAATCATCTTTCCCTTGAACAACACTCACTAAGTGTTTGGGAACTGAGGACAGGACTGATGTCCCTCTGCGGCAACGTATTTTAACTGCAGTTGCAGCATTCGCCACTATGGAGGCGCTATATCAGGCCTGGCCAACCCGCATGAGGACAATGGAGGAGGCCTTCATAAATAAAATGCATTTACTGCATTAACACTGAAAGATACTTGTTGTCTCCTCTTGATTTTCCTTTTTAAAAATGAGTAAAGACTGGGCTTTCTTTTGTAACAATGAAAGATACATTTTGTAAATCAGTAGGGAAAGCCTCACTTTTGACTTTCTGGTCGGCTGCAACGTCACCACTTCCAAATATGGGCACTGTGTTGCGCGTATGATGAAGGGCTATCAGAACGCGGCAATTGAACAGATTACATTCGGCAGGCGAAGTGCCAGCTACGCGCATCTCACGCAGCACTTTATGTGGAATGTCATGGCAACTCCACAAAAAACAACAACAACAAAAAAAAAAGTTTATGTGCGCTCATATGTGTAATGTGGCTCTTTGTAGTAACACTTTAAAAAATGTGGCTCTAGTGTTAATAAATGAATGCTTTAACATGATATTAGTCATTCTTATTGGAACTCTTAACTTACAGTACGTTCCCTGCAAAAGAAAGCAGGTGCCGTAAATTGAATTTACAGAATACATGCACGTCATGGCACATGGTCAGGATGGTACCACCTCTACCTCAATTTGAGCCAGGAAAAACCCTATTCTAAAATGTGAAATGGAGAAGAGATTTAAAAAAATTGCCATTCATTTCATATACTATAATAGTGTTTTTCAAACACTGTGTGCCGTGCGATATTGTCAGCTGTGCCGCGGGAATTATCTTAATTTGTGTGCCTGTGCGGTCTAGCGCCTGGCAGTGTAATCATGGACTTAATACATTGTAGTACTCTTCCATACCAGTAGGTAGCAGCAGCAGGTAGATAATTGTCTTTGTGTCAAGACAAGCGAATTAGTGACGCATGTTTATCCAAACAGGCCCATGTTTCATACTAAGTATCAATATGAAACATTATAAAACACTTTTTCTTTGTGTTTATTTAATTCCTATTCAAGACGTTATAAATATAACATCATTCTTCAATGTTAAAAAATACTTATATAAACAATAAAAACTTATATTGTTAAAATGAGCTTTTTTTTTTCACAATTTCAGCTGGTGGTGTGCCGCGGGATTTTCTTCAATGAAAGAAATGTGCCTTGACTCAAAAAAGTTTGAAAAACACTGCTATAATATATAAAAAATACTATATTGAGATATATCATGTTATGGTGATAGAAAATTGCCTTTGTTGGGATATAACATTTTGTCCATATCACAGTACTATACAGAAACATCTTTTGTATTATCATATCATAATCATAATGATAATGGCATCAATGATATATATTATTTGTAATATTTCATTCCCTCACCCGCTGTGAATTGATTTGGGGACAATGATCAATTTGGAGTGCAATCGAAAAGATATATCAATGGAATCAGAATCGCAAAATTCATATCAGTTTCCACCCCTACTTGTAATGTAAAATAACTCTTTACATTTGACAAATTAAATTCAGCGTATTTCAATTTTATGGGGAATTTGTTCTCCCGACATCTTGATGTAGTGTGAATCTACCTTTGTCAGTCACCAGTTCAAAACATGTTGATTTTTTCGGTAGTCCACACTCGGTTTGTTAACTCCTAGATAACCTGTTTTATTATTGAGGATGTGTTGTGTATTCACACTTTATCCATTAAAAAATGGCGAGCAGTCAAATGTTGAACGCGCAAGGTTATAAAATGTGTTTTTTTTTATTTGTAGTTTACTTACGTAATGTTGACCATACACGGGGAAAAACACTCTTGCGCACAAGTGGTATCGAGTTGGATGTTGGCCAGTGAGAGTAAATAGGAACTGGTGTTGGTATATCGACCGTCTCAAAGGAACAATTCAACTTCGATGCATACACTGATATGGGCTAGTCATGTAATACGGAAGGCAAAACCAGTGGACACTGTTTCGGCAGACGAACTTTGTTTTATACAAAAATCATCAGGGAAGTTGACTACTTGTTCTGTTTTGATTTGCAGAATTGAAGTCTGTTGTGACGCCACCTGAAAATAACCACCCAGGTTGCTCTCCTAGTGACAGACAGCCATGTCCGCAGAATCAAATGTCTTTGGAGCCCAACGCGAACCCCCAAATCAGCACGTGCCCGTCTGCTGCCACTGGGTCACCAAAGAGCCCAGAATGCAGCAAAGAAGAGATCATCGAGGTAGATGTTATGCCCTCCTCCCCAGAAAGGATGCCTTTCACCAGGCAACATGACTACGGACTCGCCGACATCGATACTACACAAAGTGAAGAGGAGGGAGAAATTGACGTGACAAACTGACGTTGGTATGTGTGCATACTTTTTGTTGTTGTGTGACTCGTGGTCATTCCTAATGTTCTCTCTGTTGTAGGGTTTTTATGCCCGTGTCAGATTTCCAATTGAGTGACCATCTTTGTATTATAGACTTTTATATCTTTCCTGTTGTTTTTCCTGTTCTCAGTGGTTTTGTTTGTGTAAAATGGCAACACAAGAGTGCCACGTTTTATTTGCAGATTTTTCCATTTAATAATCTGCTAAAACATGTAAAGCATGTTGCTTTTTACGTTATGTGTTTAAATCGTTTTGTGTTTGAAAAGTGGTTGGCTACTGAAATGATTGAAAGCATTTTGCATACTAATACTGTATGTAAAAAAAAAAAAGGAAGCCTGTATTTACAAACCCACTGTTAATAAATGTTATTGTTGATTTCACAATGTTGAATTTAATGGTTTACTATTTGCCTGAGTGATTTATTTATTTGTAACAGTACTGTACTTACTGTATTGGCATTCCCGTACTGAAAGTACACATTGAGCACAGTAGGGGGCGCGCTACCCCTACTAATCCTTTTTTGAATAAAACTTTATTGACAGCGGAAGTGGTGGCGGATACTAAATGCACGTGTGTGGTCGGGGCTTGAAGGTTATTCGAACCTCACCGGCAAGATATTTCGCCACTGTCAGAGACAACAGGTCATCGTAACAGTGTCTTTGCGGTCAGAAAGACAGTGGCCTGCACTGCAACACAGTCATGGATCCCATGAAGGCGCAGCAACTGGCGGCAGAGCTGGAGGTGGAGATGATGGCTGATATGTACAACCGGTAAAGTCTCAATAAGCTAACGTCAGCTAGCTTCTGCAGCACTGGACCCGCTGGTCATTCATTGAAATACTGCTCGCCCGCTTACCGTTGAGGTGAAACAAATTTGAAGTACAGTATAGTTTTAGGAACCATTGCGACAATGCAGTGGGAGGAATCGCATCAAACTGCTAGTTTATGTAGAGGTTTGATGTATTAACTCACTGGTTAACTATTGTCACTCAGTCACCCGCATTTTCCGCACTTATGGTCGCGTTAAGCACGATAAAGAAAAGCGTATTATTCAACAATGACCTTTGAAAGCGTATACAATGGACAAATGTTTCATCATAAGTACATGTGCTTACTTGGGCCTTAAGAGCACCTTGAAAAACGAGAATGAACTTGACAACTGTAATTAAAATAGCAACTATAGTAGAGTCCAAACATTACAATTGCACAGAATACAGTATGACCAAAAATGTGCACTTATATCCTGGCACCTGTATCTTGGTTTTAGGTCATACTGTGACTTCTTCCCCCCCCCCAGTGCAAAGGGCTCTCTTGCATAAAAATGACATTTCAAGGACAGCACAAAACTACTGAACAGCAAATGAATTTTTTTTTTTGCATTTCTTCACAAAAATCAACTCACTCAAAATTTTAATTGAATTTCATTTTATTGATGAACTATATTTGTCCTGCATACAGTATCATTCCAAATACACAAAATATTATTAGAGCTAGTCATGCTGTAGTATAGGGCAGTACAAATACTCAAGTTGAAAACTAAAGTTGTAACAAAAATAAGATGAAATATGAATACAATAGAGATATGAGATATTTATTCATGGTTTGAGTGTGTGCAAAGATGCAGTACCAAGAGTGCCAAAATTATCCAAATGCCTAGTTTAAAAAAAAAAAAAAAAGAGACTTATGATGAATTTGATTCAATATTTAATGATTACAATATTTATTTTGGTATTGATTTCTAAATTAATTATTTCGATGTTTGTGTCCAAATTAAACTATTGTTTTCATTTTGGCACTCTTGTTCCCCTGTGCGCAATGAAATTTTATGTCAGTCTGTCCCATCAAACTTAGTGGGCGGGGCAAGCACGGATCCAGCGCCAATCAAATTGCTTGTTGCAGCACAAACTCCTCCCTGAGGCAATCAAATACATTTTCAGAAACGGCCAGTATGTTTCATACCAAGTTAATAACATTTTGGACCTTGCATAAAATATCAAAATAGGCATTTCAAACCCTGAACATGTATGACTTGCAAAGCAGATGGATTTATGAAAGTTCTTAGGTGTTATTTCCACACTCTCTGTGCAAGATATTGACCAAAGAGTGTGCAAACTAGAGGACATTCTCCTACGCTTCTCCCGTACTATATACTAGGGGTGTAATGGTACACGTGGGTGTATTAATACGTTTCGGTATGGCCTGTTCGGTTCGGCCCACCTTGCGTACCGTTTCTGATCGTTTTTTATTATTAGCGCGAGTTTACGCACGGGCGCTATTGACTGTTGCGCGCGGGAGAGGACGGCGGCGGAGCCAGGGCGCCAGAAGCAGTGATAAATCATACATGCATGGATAAATGGCATTATAATGGCATGCGCAATGGCATACGCAAACAAGTCAGAGCTCGAAGGTCCTCCGTACACTGCGGTCTCCTGTTTGTGAACATTCTAGCTTTCCTGTTAAAATTGCCGATGGGAAAAGGTACGTGTTTAAGTCCCAAAGTTGTGTGCCGACATTGCTACATGAGATTGGCGGCTATATTGTAGGTAACACGTCGAACATAACGAATATCCGACTTTGAATGTTTCCTAGACGAGGAAGAAAGCAGTATTTTTAGCCAAAAACAAAGTACAACAGTGCTGTTCTTCGTTCTCCGCTGCTTCTCTCGCTAGCCGTACGATGCATTAATGAACCTCGGAAACATCATAACTCAGCAAAAACACAAATCCGACCACAACATAGATCAGTGTTTTTCAAACTCTGTGATATTGTCAGGTGTGCCGTGGGAAATTATCTAATTCGTGTGCCTGTGCGGTCTAGCGCCTGGCAGCATAATCATGTCTTTATTACATTGTAGTACTCTTCCATACCAGCAGGTAGCAGCAGCCGGTAGCTAATTGCCTTTGTTTAGAGACAAGCGAATTAGTGACGCATGTTTATCCAATCAGGCCCATGTTTCACGCTAAGAATCAATATGAAACATTATAAAATACGTTTTTCTTTGTGTATATCTAATTCCTATTCAAGACGTTATAATATAACGTAATTATACAATGTTAAAAAATGCTTACATAAACAATATAACACTTATAATGTTAAAATAAGCTTTTATTCTCCACAATTTCAGCTGGTGGTGTGCCGCGGGATTTTTTCAATGAAAGAAATGTGCTTTGAGTCAAAAAAGTTTGAAAAACACTGACATAGATAACCCAATTCGTTACAATATGCTGTTGAACATTCAAAGATTTCAATGCCTAAAAAGTGTAAATGATTTCATAAAGACTTTAAAGTTACTGTATTTCATTATAAAATGAGTTTTACTACAGTTAATAATAATTGTAACTATTATTGTATGTATTTTTTTTTCATCACAAAAAAATGTACCATTTACTTGTCATCTTTTCGAAATAAACATATTTAGGAAAAAAAATCTGTTTTTTTTTGTACCGAAAATATAGCGAACCGAAGTTTCCAAGAAACCGAACCGAACTGAAATGTGATTTAGCGTACCATTACACCCCTACTATATACAACACATGCAGCACGCCTACCATCACCTGATATTGCCCGCAACAGCCATTGTAGAGTGTCATGTCTGCTATTCGGCAGATAGTGGAATTACTTAGTGGTTTCTAGTTTTCAAGAAGACTACAGAACGTGCATCAAACATACTGGCCTAAGTATTTACCGTTAAATCCATGGCTTTTCCTAAAATGTTGATTATCTCATAGTCAAGCTTGTGCTGCAAAAAGCAATTTGATTGGTGCTGGATTAGTGACATTTTGATCGGAGAGAATGACAGATAAAATTATTCCTTGACACATGGTGGAACATGCGTGATAAAATGAAATGGAAATAAAAAAAATAATAAATCAAATACCAAAATGTATTAAAACAATTTAAAAAAAACTATTGGAATCTCGCCTATTTTGAAATACATTACTGTAACTTCATGATATATTTAGTTCAGTGGTAGAGTGGGATCGATCCCCGGCCATTGTGACCATGTCGAAGTATCCTTGAGCAAGATACTGAACCCCCAGTTGCTTCTGATGCTGCGTCATCAGTAGGTAGATGAGGTAGAGTGTAAAGCGCTTTGAGTACCCAAGGTAGAAAAGCGCTACATAAGTGACAGCCCATTTACCATTTATTTAATTATTAATGTATTTATTTAATTTTGCAGTCTTATACCTCCATAGATATGTTCATTGAATGTAAACTATTGTCCAAGTAAAATAACAGCAATCGAATGCACCAAACTGTCATCGTCATAAAACCTTTAACTTAGGTGTGTTAAAGTACCGTCTTAACATTTTTAACTGTCATACAAATTTAAAAAGGGTAACCATATTAAATATGGTTAAAAAAAAAAAAGAAAATAAAACACCCAAGACTTAACTGTAAAGACAAATGTCTAATGCAGGTGTGCCCAAGCCTTTTCCTCAAGAGCCCCTCGACATTTTTAGATGTCTCTCTCCTCCAATACACCTGATTCATATGATCAGGATTGTTATCAGTCTGCTGCAAAGCTTGATGATGAGCTGATCGTTTGAATCAGGTGTGTTGGAGGCAGGAAATATTTAAACAGGCTAGCTCTGGCTCTCGAGGACCGGACTTGGGCAACCCCGGTCTAATGCAACGATGATTTAAGTTGCTGGTGTACTTGGCATATCTCACTAATAAATATAACTTGTCACAGGATGGTAAAACATTAGCATCTGTGAAGTGAAACACTACTTCAAATGATATTAGCTCAAATACTTTCATTTTTTCTTTCCAGAATGACCAATGCCTGCCACCGAAAGTGTATTCCCCCACATTACAAAGAGGCGGAGCTGACCAAGGGCGAGTGTGTGTGCCTGGACCGCTGTGTGGCCAAATACCTGGACCTCCACGAGAGGCTGGGACGCAAGCTAACGGAGCTCTCAGTCCAAGATGAGGACATGATGAGGAAAGCAGCTGTCGGCAGCGGATAGCGACACCGAGAACGGGACGAGATGCAGAAGACTTAAAAAAAACATATAATGGCAACGGAATTAGCATATGCGGATTCTTAAAAGGAAGACTTTTATTGGGTGGTGTTTGTGGGCAAACGCATTCGAATTTAAGTTCATCTGGGTTCAGTGGGACAAACTGTTGGCTGCATTCAAGGGTTACATGAAAGGGTCTGAGCACTTGATACATCTGCATTATGAGGACACCTTCAAAATCCGTTAGAAACAGTCTTAAAAGCCTCTCTGGATGTGGACTAATGTATTCAACCAGGCCTGGTCCTTCAGAGTGGAGTCCTGGGATATGTTTGCAATTGTTATTGTTTATTTTTTACTTTATTTGACTCAGTCATACATAGATTTTTAAATGCAGTATATCACAAACAACTGCTTATCTTTAGTGCAGGACTTACTGTACCTTCCATTGACCCGCTTGCAGTTCCAAGTTAATCAACTGTCAACTTTCTCCACTGCCAATAGCAGTCTGGACCCTTTCAGCATCATCATGAGAAGTTAGCTTGTGCCCTGCTAACATGGCACGCTTAACATACTCAGCATTTTTACTAGCCCCCCATGGGTCATCATTAAGCAACCTTGTGCCCCTTGAAAGGAACTACAGCGGACACCTCCTGTTTGCGAAAATCCACATCTAAAATAAAAAATCTGCATAAAATTAACGGCCAGTGAAATTCACTGTGACTTCGAAAACACTGATAAACATAAAATATGTGTTTTACTCAAAAAATGGGGTAAAAAAACCCAACCCAAAATATATTTTAAAAAATAAATACCGAACAGGGTAATCTGCAGGTGCCGAACCGCGATTATGCGGGGTCTACTAAATATCTATCTCATATTTTAAGTACAAGTAAAGAGTGAGTCAAATGTGAAACATTGTCTGGTATTTGTTGTTGGAAAAACTGAGTTATGTACGTCATTGCTACCCTACTCACATACTGCTATATAATATAGACTTTACTCATCATTTTTGTGCAGATTATGCTGTAAATGGACCATGTATTATTTTTTTTTTTTAATCCATTTCATTTTGTGTGTTGCCTTTACCTAGTCTGTCAGCCGCCCGACTGCATATCGGTGGCGCTGTAATGTTTTTCTCCTAACGTGAATAAAGCAATATAATAATTTGATGGAGTACTTCGTGTTAGCATTACACACTGAGGCGGATATTAGAGTGATCGTTCCAGCCATCGAGGGAGGCGGCAAATGTGTACCTGTCCCTTTAAGACAAACACGAGCAGATGGGGAGGAAGTGAAGAAAAGTGACTTTCGGTTCCTCGCGAATCTCCCTTAATTATGTACCCGTGGCCAGCACATTGGAAAACGAAAGGCTAGCCCATCCACTACGTGTGAGAAGAGGCTCAGTGGAGGTGCTTGTCCCTCGGGTGGACCTTTTCCACGCTATACACGACTCGAGTGTGTCACACACGCTAAGTGGTTTGAAGTCAGACTACCGTCACATACTTGACTTGAGGTGAGAATACGTCACTCAACGCGATGCTTACATGTTTTAGTACATACCACATCTGCATTTGAAAGAACACTTTTTTTTTCTGTGCTTAACTTTATCCCAGCCAGTAGTTGTGTATTAACGGTTTCCAATTCAGATTAAGTACAAGATGCCAAACTAATGATAAAGTTGGCAGATTTAATAGCGAGTAACGAGTGGTTGTTATCAAACTAGTACAATTTACTACAGGCATAAAATAAAATATGCTCGTCAATGTTAAAACGTTATGCTAAAAAAATCACGGCCGTATTTTAAATATTAGTATGCTCTTAAATTGTTTATCTCAGCAACCCTGTTACTAAAGCTTTTTTAGCTGCCTGGAAGAAACGAAATGAGCTAGACTGGAGCTCAGTCAGTCATCTACCTGCTAGATGACTAAATGTTAACATTTTTAATATGGGCTAAATAAAAGTACTGCAACTGGTTACCACAACGATGTTTAAGTGAAACGGCTGAAAATAAATGAACGCATTCACCATGGGGAAGTTACATAGAGAAGTAAGAATAATCTGTTGAATAACAAGGAAGGGAATTCAGTGATAATAACAGTGTGTGATCTACACAAAGAACACGCAGCAGTACTGTGCCCCAGTGCAGAAAGCAAACTGCATATAGGCCTGCGTACATGAGTTTGATGTGGAAGAACTTGCTCAGAACCCCGACCTAAAGCCCATCAAACACCATGGCATGAATGAATGGGAGTTATCAGGCACTCTTACAGGTCCCCACATCCACATTTTGTACGCCACCATCTTCACGTGTTTTAAGAGGAGTAGAAGCTGTTAACTGTACTCTGTCTAGCCACCAACATTCGTGGCTTCTATACTGTGGCAACTTTTCAATTTACCATGGTAAATTGAATTGGCCAGTTGTTCCACCAAAAAGATTTACCTAGGACCAGAGATTGCTTTTTTTTTTAGTTTAGTTTAGTTGCGTTGCTTTTATTACCACTTAGCCACTAGGATCTTTTTGGGCCCAGCTGGAACTTTTGAGGGGGCAGGCTGCGCTGATAAACAATGATTGGTTGGTTGAACTTGAGAGTGTGTTGTTTGTGCCGACATGAGCTAACTACTAACTTGTAGTATGCACTGCTCTATTGCACACTTGAGATTTTGATATCAATCGATACCAAGTAAGTACTCGAGCCAGTATCACCGATACCGGTAGCAAGTAATTTTGGTTTTATAACATATTATGATATTTTATGTCATTTGTCCTATTAAATACCACGATTTATGCAAATTACACTTTCTTGTTGTGTTCTTGGACATGCCATAATATAATATCCTCAGTGGAAACATATCTGCACACTTAAGTCCCACATGTCATAGTAATCTTCATATTCGTAGTCTCTGTCTCTTTTACGCATTTACAGAAATGTCAGCCACTGAATTACCTCTAGTCTAGACATCTTCTCTTTTTTAATTCAATTCCATATGGTCACAGTGATTATCTTATTTATTTACCACTGTTTTCCTTTCCGGCGGCACGGTGGGAGACTGGTTAGCTAGTCCGCCTCACAGTTCAGAGGTCGTGGGTTCGATCCCGGCTCCGGCCTCCCTGTGTGGAGTTTGCATGTTCTTCCCGTGCCTGCATGGGTTTCCTCCGGGTACTCCGGTTTTCTACCTCATTCCAAAAACATGCATGGTAAGTTGATTGGACTCTCTAAATTGCCCTTAGGTGTGATTGTGAGTGCGGATGTTTGTCTCTGTGTGCCCTGCGATTGGCTGGCAACCGATTCAGGGTGTCCCCGCCCACTGCCCCGAGACAGCTGGGATAGGCTCCAGCACGCCCGCGACCCCTGTGAGGATAAGCGGTATGGATAATGAATGAATGAATGAATGTTTTCCCTTCCGCTGGCCTCACACTGTGGGTCAGAGAGCACCAAGAGGAAAAATTGCGCCCTCTGCGGGCAGATAGTATACTTGCAAAGATATGTAATACTGTATGTACTATCCATCCATCCATTATCGATACCGCTTATCCTCACAAGGGTCGCGGGGTGTATGTACTATACTTAAAAAAATAAGATAAAATATGTACCGTACTTGTGACACAATACCGAGCTGGTAGTTGGAAAAGCTCAAACAAAGCATGACCCTTAACGAAAAATCTAATATTCACAGTAAAAATAATTATTTCAAAATAACTATTGTGGCGACCATGTACAGTATATGTATAAAAATAAATGATAATGATTCAATTATTTTGATTAGAATAGCATTTAATTCATAATACAATTTCATTCATTCAAGAAAAGTGCATTAAACAGCAACAGTTCAATTTCATATTCGCAATACCGAGGCTCAGGGCGGCCATGAGGTGGAGGTGGAGAGTGTTGTTCAGTAACCAGAGGGTCGGCTGTTCGAATCTCGCTCTGTCTGAGTCGTGTGTTGTTGTGTCCTTGTGCAAGACACTCCACCCACCTTGCCTTCGGTGCCACTCACACTGGTGTTCGGATGGGTTTGAATGTTTGGTGATTATTAAATTTAGCTAAATTAATATAGGCGAAAGCAACTTTTAAATAGCTGTCCACTGTAGTGACCACTATGCATGAAAGGGTTAATAGTGTGACATCCTTACAAGGAAGCGACGATGACTGCATTGAAGGCTTCGCAAAGTATTGCCAGGGAGGAAACTTACCATTTGATGATGTTCATGATTCCAGATTTCACGTAGTTATTGACTGCATGTCCTTTTCATGCAAGTATTAAAAAAAATGGTTTAATTTACAGTCAAAGATACCTCTGCCTTCCTTCCACCCAACCACACACACGCACACACACACAACATGTACAGTATACACGATCTGTTTTAACTGCATTGGCCTTTGTAGTTTTACAAATAACTATTACTGAATCAAATTACAGTAATTATATAACCAAAGCAAATACAGTACAAAAATGTTTTATCATCTGGTTTATGGCTGTCCACGTTTTGTGGGGACGTGAATATGGGGATATGAAACATGTTTGGGTCATCTCAGTCACATTTAAGAAGTAGTTATCCAGATGTTACCAATATATTTGGGATCTGATACGGAATATATTGTTATGAATTAAAGATTTCATTTGATGAGTCAATGATTCCCCTCAATGCTGGCAATGTTAATTCATTTGGTGTTGTACTCCTTCTGGTCAGCAGATGGCAGCCAGGGATGTGGAGGAAGACCTCAAAGAAGCTGATCCGGTTTTAGCACCCCCCAATGGCGCTGCTAATGAAATGCTCGCCGTCGGACAAGAAGACAACATGCAGGGCCAGGTGAGCTTTCAAATGCACAGTATTTTAGAAAACCTACAATGTGTTAAAAAGACGGTGGGTTTAAGTAACTTTTTCCTGCAGGTGAAATGATTCTGTTTTGACTCTTGTGCTTTGCTCGCATTTCACCTCTTTTTCCCAAAGATGGAGGAGTTTTTGGGTCCACAGGCAGAATACAATGAGGAGGAGGAAGAGAGAAAATATTACAGGAGGAAGCGATTAGGGGTTATCAAGAATGTTGTTGCAGCCAGCGTTGGAGCCATGATTATGTACAGTGTGTTCATGGGTGAGAAGGCACGGTCATGGTTGGATGTAAGTCAGAATGCACAGGTACCAATTTAATTATATCTTTTGCCATGTGCATTCTCCAGGGTTACTGCAGTTGCAGCTTGTCCTTCATTATGATATGACTTATCGTGAAGTTAAGTACAGCAACCTTGGTCTAGAGGACATTGATCGGAAGATGTTGAGGGGAATCAACGTCACACCCATAGTAGGCCTGCTCTACACCCCCATTCTCATCAGGTGGACATACACACTCAACAATTTCATCAATCGGACACTGGTGTCCTGCTAAACCATGTAAACCAAGTGCCTTAATTTAAGGTTTCTAGGAACAAAGTGGATGATGTTTCTGGCTTCGGGAATCTATGCATTTTTTGTCTCTACGAATTACTGGGAGCGTTACTACACCTTGGTTCCATCTGCTGTTGCTATCGGCGTGGCCATTGTGCCATTGTGGGCCTCCCTTGGAAATTATATCACAAGGTGAGTAAGTGCAGGGATCATAAAGTGAAGGCATTTGTTTACCTGTGCTTTTCAGACATCTGACCAATCAGATGATTGCATTTTAATCGCTTGGCAGCACAAAACCGAGGTTTTAGTTATCGGCCCTGAAGGTCAGAGAAACTACTAGATTTTAAACCCTCACATTCTGTTAAGAACCTGGGCGTCATTTTTGACTGTTGATATTTTTAAGAGGAGGCTCAAGACATACGTTTTTACTTTGCTTTCAAATAATTGCTCTTAGTCTCTTATTTTTTTCCAATTTTATTGTTTTCAATATTTGCTCCAGTGTTTCCTCAAGGCGGGCCTCCGCGTCATTCCTCTCAGTGTGGAGGAGCTCCCCTTGGGTACTCTTTCCTCATATGGTTTCTCTGTGCCCTGCCATGTCCGTTTTTCCGGTTATATGTGTGTGGGTGTGTGCGTGTGTGTGAGTGCATGTTTGCTTGTGGATATCTGTCTTTGTGTATATTGTGAGGAGGAGGGAAGGCGGGAGCGGGTTTTCCTTTTTATGTTGTATTTTTTAGTTTACAGCACTTTGAGTTGAATTTTATGTGTGAAAAGTGCTATAAGAAAATGTGATTATATATATATATATATATATATATATATATATATATATTATTATATATATATATATATATATATATATATATATATATATATGTATTAGTGCTGTCAAGCGATTACATTTTTTTAATGGTAGTTAATCGCATTTTTCATAGTTAACTCGTAGTTAATCGCATATTTTATTTATTGTAAAAAAATCCCTTGATTTTCTGTCCCATCATTTTCTTTAATTTTAATACCCTTAACATGAATAAGAGGATTGATTTTTTTTTTCAAGTAAATACTTTATTAAAGCGGAGTCAACCCAAACATATTATTTTTTAAGAATATGTTCCATGCAAGCCCACTAGTTGAAAAAAGGCATTCTGATAAATATTGCATTTGTGGAATAAGAGTTAATCCACCTGTTTTTAGTCACCACTGGGGGCGGCCATTTTGTCACATGTTTCAACTGAAAATGATATCACAGTTGCTCAGGGCTCACATAACGACCAATCACAGCTCACCTTTTTTCTGAAACTGAGCCATGATTGGTCGTTATTTGAGCCCTCAGTGCATCTGTGATGTCATTTTCAGTCCACAGAAGTAATAAAATGGCCAACCCCTGAGATGGTAAAAAATTGATGGATTTTACAACTTCTCATATTCCACAAACACAATATTAATCAGAATGCCTTGTTTGAACTAGGGGGCCTGCATAGAACATAGTCTTGAAAAAAAAAAGTTTGGGTTGACTTTCACTTAAATTGAAAAAACAAGCATTGGATTCAACTCACGCGAACAGCCCCTTAGCCCTTTTCAAACACACACACATACACTCGTTACCATTTAAACATTTCACAAGAATGCAATACTGTTTACTAAATCCCCAGACTATAACTTTGTAAACTTGTTGCACTGGTTTAGTTACAAAACATGTGTCACTGTCTAATGGTTAAATTAATAGCTTGACATGATGACTCAAATTTTAAAAGTTGCTAAAAGAACAGCAACAACAAAAAAAAACAGAACTGAAAGTATAAAAACTGTATTTTTTTTCAGGCTAGGTAGTGGATAGCAATATATTAATGGAGGCTAAATAGCGCTATCCCTATTTAACCTTTGTGGACAAGACATTTGCATTTATTCTTTTATAACTTTGTTTCCAAACATTTATTTAGCTAAAACATTATTTAACTTGTGTGCGGTGTAAAGTTGTGTAAGGTTTGAGAAACACTGCCTTAGTGATAATCACTGAAAAAAGTTATTCGGCACAATTCATACTGTCACATAACACACACAGGATGGCACAACAATATTATGAATACGTCAACTATAAGGATGAGCATGTACAGGAGCAGAAGAAGATTCCAAGAGGTGCCTGCCACAAGTACATCATCATCTTCCAGTCAGTCTTCAGTGTCATCTTCCATGTGAGTCCCCCCACCACCACGATCAAAACGTGATATTCAGTTTGGACATCCATCAAACATCAACATTTCCCAGTTTAATGTGTTTTAATACTGCACAATTGTATGCGCCAAGGCAATTAGGGCTCTGCAACCACTGCATTAAAATAAAAAAACAGAAGTAAATAAACTTTTGAACTATGAAACAGAAGTTTGCAGCCTATTCCAAGTAGAGGAAGCAAAATACATCAATTGTGCTTCACAGCTTCATGAGTGTTCCTTGTGTCTCTCACTAGCTGAGCTTCGTCTTTGCCGAGTTCCCCATGATTTTCATCCTCAATGGCAACATTCTTAACAACAGTCACATTCTCATCAACGTCAAAAGCTGTGGTAAAGTTACATTGATACACTGCACCCTCATTGTAACTGTGAGCTAAACGTTATGTAGAGACAGAAATTATACAGTAACAATACTTGTGTGTGTGTGTGTGTGTGTGCTAGGAACAGACAGATATTTTCCCCATTTTGGGAATATCGGCATCAGTCAGATAAATTTAAAACTGAATTAATGTCAGGGAATTATTTATTTCTTAATTTATTTAAAATTCACTTAATTTTATAAGAAATGCTGCTAACGCTGGGAATTTCCTGCACTTTTTGTTCGAAATTAAAACAAAATTAAGTGAAAGTTTAACATTTCATTTATCAGTTATTTTGAACTAGTGGGAAACAAATTTTATTGACTGTAGAAAACTTTAGGAGTTATTTACTTGTTTAGGTTTTCATTTAACTTGAGACATATTGATGACCCTGGGAGGTCTTTGCACTTTTTATTAGAATTTTGAAATAAAGCTGTCACTTCTCTGTATGTTGAAAATTAAAAGAAAAACCTTCAACATGTTGCAAATTTGAAAAGTTATTTTAACAAACGTGCTTAATAGCATCTAAACAAAGTGGAGCGTTGGATTTTTATGTATTGTTTTTTTTACATTTTGGTGCCACTATTTTCAATTTTACAGTGGACAACTGCTATTTGTGGGGGGGTAGGGGCTGGGCTGGCCAGCGAATAGAGAAAATCTGCGTATAATGGATGCCCCTTGAGATGCATTGGGGGAAAAAAAAAACTCTTCCAAAAAATCTTTAAAAAAAAAAATCCCCAAACGATTATAAACATTCAAAATGGGTTTTCATGAAAAATGGGGAAAAACACCCCAAAGATTTCCTTAATTTTTAAATCATAGTAATCGTGTTGTACATCTTGATTGAATTGAATCTACCGTATACGTCTCAGCTTGTAGTTGTCACTGTATGGCATGCCTACACTGGTATTCCACATAGTGTTTGTACAACTTTCTTGTCTTATTCCTACCAGGAGCCAACATCAGTGGTGTGATTCCGGGCTTCAACACCACTGTGCTGAAAAGTCTACCCCAGTCCATGACGCTTATCATCGCAGAGAGCGTCCTCATGGGCTTTGCTTTCCTTTCCATGATCATCGTAAGTGCTATGACACACACACACACACACATATATATATATATATATATATATATATATATATATATATATATATATATATATATATATATATATATATATATATATAAAATATATAATCAGTTGAATACATTTAGATTTTATTCTTTAAAAAGGAAGTCAACCCAAACGTATTTTTTTCAAGAATATGTTCTATGCAGGCCCACTAGTTGAAACAAGGCAACATGATTAATATGAAATATGAGTTAAGCAACAAAATCCACCCGTTTTTCTCAGTGTGTGGCCAGTTTGTCGCTGTCGACTGAAAATTACATCATAGTTGCTCAGGGCTCAGATAACCACCAATCACGGCTCACCTGTTTTCTGAAGCGATGCCATGATTGCTCGTTATCTGATCCCTGAGCAACTACGATGTAATTTTCAGTCGACAGGGACAAAATGGCCACACACTGAGAAAAACGGGTGGATTTTGTTGCTTAACTCATATTTCATATTAATCATGTTGCCTTGTTTCAACTAGTGGGCCCGCATAGAACATATTGTTAAAAAGTATGTTTGGGTTGACTTCCACTTTAACTTTAAAACTCTCAGTTTCTGTGCCCTTTTCAACACTTTTTTCAGTTTTCAAATATGAAGTACATTTTTTAAAAAAAATCTCATTCCTCAGTTCCTTGTGCTGTGTGGTGCTGCGTACCGCCCAACAGAAGAGATCGACCTGCGTAGTATTGGCTGGGGAAACATCTTCCAGCTTCCTTTCAAACATTTGAGGGACTACCGCCTGCGGCTTCTCTGCCCTTTCTTCATCTACAACGGATTGGAAGTCCTCTTCGCCATTACCGGACTTAGCCTGGTAATTAGCTGTCATCCAAATTTATTTTTTATTAATATTGGTCATATTGTTATACCTTGACTGACAAGCTTCATTTGTTCCATACTTGTAAATCAAATCACTTTTCCTGTATATCAAATTAACTTAAAGGGGCCATATCATGCTATTTTAATCCTACCACAGTGAACCGTCGGCATACATATGATCAGAGATGGCCATTCCGTCCCAGGCATGGGCATTCCGTTCCAGGGACGCCCATTTTGTGGACTGTCGGACGAAGGACGAGAAATTTATTTTAAAAGGACGGACTAAGTAATGACTGAAATGGGTTTTCATCCGTCCCTGTAATCGTCCCTAACTCGGTCAAGTACCGACTGACGTGTTATGTTGGGTTCTTTTAAAATGTTAGACCACTGTTCTCTTCTGTGATACCACGGAGCCGCCTTCATTAATTACCTGCACAACACTTTTCATGCGCGTTCCCTGCAGTAGTATTGCACAGGCATAGTCTGCCCTCTAGTGGTTCAACACATGGAATATGCCACAGGACATTTCACTGACTTGACAGAAATACGCTCAGCCTGTCTTGTGTGTGTAATCCGGGATAAAGTATGCATTGGGCGTAGGAAAAAGGTGGAGAGCAATTTTGTTTTGTTAACTAACTGTTAACATTTAGTACATACCTTATCCCTTTACTTGCAAAGTAGGTCCTTGTCTGGGATATCTCTAGAGCGTAAAAATTTCCGCCAGCGCCGATGCACACCGAAACGACCTGGAAGTGGATGTCTTTCGTTTCCTCCTAAAATAACATTGCAATGATTATTTTTATTGCGAAATAACGCAATAAAAACTGGAAACTTATTGCGTTTTAACGCAAAAACAGACTATTTGATGGACTTAACTGATGGACTGACTGAGTGACTGACCAATTGACGATTACAATTCGGTTTGGCTTGAAAAATGACGGACCAGCAAAATTTTGTAAACTGCCCACCTCTAGAAAATACAAGCATAAAACTCAACAGACTTTTTGGAGGTAACCACTTGAGCCAACTGTGGCTGGATTGTTGTGAAGTCCGATTCTGCTGGAGTTTCTGAAGCTCACTTGCAAGTCCATTTTTTGCTCGCAAATAAAAGAAAATTGTTAGTTGGGGTAAAGTTAAAGTTAAGGTGCCACTGTAATAGATACAGATGATGCAACTGGAAGAGCACACGATCATGCCAGGTGTATTTATTTATGACTAATATACCATACTAATAATATGACAAATTTCTCTCCATACAGTCTTATGGCGTTTGTACTTTGGGCCTCCAAAAGCTGTGGCTCTTGATTGTGGTCTATGGGCTCTCGTGCTCCGTCTTCTCTTCCCTGTCCCTCTGCCTCCTACGCCTCCCGCGGTGGGTGTGTCTGGCAGGAGCAGCCACTGTGCATTTGTTGCTATTGGTTATACTCATGGTGTTTTCGCCAACTCCTCAACACATGGGCTACGAGGCCCCTCTTCTGGCGATTTCTATGCTGTGGGGGCTTGGTACGGCCCTGAGCAAGACTGGAGTCAGCAGTGAGTAGCACCTAAGATGTAGTGGTGTGCGCACGTGCTATGCATTACCATAAAGCGTGTGTGCGTGCGTGTGTGTGTGTCTATTTTAGCCTTGCTTGGTATTTTATATGCTGAGGAGAAGGAACGTCTGGACTTCGTATACACAATCTATCACTGGTTGCAGGCCATTGCCATCTTTGTAGTCTACCTCTGCTCAGATTTGCCGATGAGGGTAAGTGACTGTATATCGGTCATGGGAAGTAACAAACTACATTTTTGTCATTTTCTGTACTTTTTAATTTGTCTTTCTAATAACTTTTTACTTTTACTCCCTACACTTGAAATCTGTACATTTTACTTCTTACTTTGACGACTGACTGTCAAAATAGTTTTGTCACTTTTTCAACCGCCGCAGTTGACGCCACGACGTAAAAAAGACATAAATAGAGAAACGTAAAAGCAACTGTAGTTGAGACCTTGATTGACTAACTGATTGAGATTTGGGGATTTTATGAGGTAGAAATAAGAGTGCCATGAAGGAATGTGAACTTGGGAGCATAAATGATGACAGCAACTGGTTTGGAGAAACAAGATTTTCCCCATCAATGACCTTTTTTAATGCTTGATGTTGTCACCCAAAAAGAATGATTGGTGGTGAATGCATTGCGTGTTGTGCCAAACTAAAAGTAACACGCTTCTGGCATTCAAAAATTCTCAGTCTAATCTGAAAAAAACGCATTGAAGTAAGGCAGCTCAATTCCGATGTTTTTGCCCATATGCGGCCCCTTTTTTTTTTTTTTAGCTAAAATCTACATGAATCTTAATCAAGAAAGTGAGGGATCTGGATAATAGTGTTGAATGTTGTCAAATCTCACAGTTGCAATCACAGTTAGTTTAAGTAAGCTTATAGAAAAAATTGTTTACACAACAGCCAACTGGTAAAATAGGGATGTTTTTCCTTTTTTTTCTTTATAAATAATTATGCAGTATATTTTATTTTTGTGTGAAACTTCACATGCAGATGACCTTGTCAAAAAGATCCCTGCTCCTGAAAGAATGACTGCTAATACAAATGGACAATTTGCTAATTGCCAAAATCAACTCATTCATCAGTTAAAAATTAAATGAATAGTTTTAAATTTCAACTGACAAAATCTTTGAAATATTTTAACATAATACCAATAAAAATAGTGTTAGTAGCAAGGAGGGCTGTTCTATGTTCAATTCCTGTCCTGCCTGTTGCAGTTTAATGATTCATCGGCATTCCGTTCCACACAATTTACAGAGTTCTTTGCAATCAGTTAATTGATCATCATGCCCATCCTTACTTAAAATGCTATGATATGAACGCCACACTGATAGGCACCATTTTCCAAAACCCTTTTCAACACATTTTCAAATGTTTGTGTTCTTCAGCCTCCAAAAACCGTATTGGCATTAATCAAAGAAAGGAACAAGTGTTTTTTATTATTATTTTTTTTTAATCATTTTTCATTCTATACGTTTCAAACAGCCTACAGAAAATGCCTTACATTGGTGTTCATGCTGTAAATGCAATGTCCTATTTTAATCCTGTGTTTCTCCCCACATAATTAAGGCTAAACTTGCCTTCCTGTTAGCAACTTTGCTGCTAGCCTGCTACTGCTACTGGCTGTTGGAGCGCCGCCTAGCCAAGAAAGTGCGCCATAGGCTGCCCCGCATCCCTCGACCAAGGCACAAGGTGACTAGACCAGCCCTAACTGTCTGACACCAGTGACACCAAGTTATTGCAGATGGGGTTTTCTTAACCAAAGATAACTTCTGTGTGTCTCAAAAATGTCACAGAAGTCATCACTGCTAAGCTAAGTAGAACAACGAGTTCTCTTCCTACGCTAACGACGTAACCCGAATTTCCGCGTAAATCGAAATTAACCCGGAATTAACCGGAAAGAGCACTGCTTCATGATCACTGCAGCCTTCAGAGGGGCTGACCCTTCACGCGGTCTAAAATACGGACTTTGTCCTTAATAATGATGGGGCCATGATGTGAAAAAGATGAGGATACTGAGAAAATTATGGAGCACAAACACATACACTCTACACTCATGGGGCTGGAGACAAAATGACAGACAAAACTCACACGTCCGAAAGTCGAAAAAGCGCATGTCAAGTACGGCGTAGCCTGAGGACTTCCTGTATTACATACAAGTTGATGCAATGCATAGAAAAAAAACAAAAGCGTTCCATCCAACCAACTGCTTTTGAACTGTAGCTGTTGACTGACATTTTGCAACATTCAGTGTCTTAAGTGCTGTTTCAAAACCGGAGGAATTCATTTTCACAGAAGCGTTAAGGTGGCACGGCATTTTGGACAAACTATTCTTACTTTGCTCCTGAAACTTGGCATCTGTGTGCATCAGGTGTCAAATTGTCAATAGTGGCCAATTTCAGAATGTCATTTAAGTGGCACGTGGTCGCCAGTGCACCTGCCAGACACAATTAGCAAAAACAGTTTGTGTTATTAATAAATAGCAGTGAATGGGTTCTCTATCTCCATGGACCAGATCGGACCTCCTGACGGGACCTATGCAAACTTGGGCAACCACCTACCTCAGTTGTTTATTTTTACTCCCTCTCTTGAAATAAAATTAAAAAAAAAATCAATTGACTTGTACTTGTTATATGTCACATTACTGGAAGCACATGTTTTGTAGTGATTTATCTTGGTCTCCTTTTTGTTACATCACAAAAACTTGGAATTTGAGCAGGGTTGTGTATTCATTTTATAACCACTTTCTGACAGAAAACTCGTGCTTTTTATTATGTGAAATTTCTTCAGTAAAACGGAGCTTATGGACAAAAAGCCATTTCTGTAGAAATGATGTCATTTGTGTCCACAGGTCAAAGGTTATCGCTACCTGGAAGAAGGCAACTCAGATGAGTCAGACTCGGAAAGAAGCGAGGAGGATGACGAAAATGATGAAGAGGAGCAATTGGCCAATGAGTTTGGAGCGGAGGACATGGAGGCCGAACGCCAAGATGCTGGAGCTCAGGGCGCTGACTCACTCCGAGCCAGGAGGAACAGGGCAGAGAATCAGCAGCACAGGGAGGACGACAGTCATGTGATGGATGGCCAGAGGGGGTGAAACTAAATTCGGACAAATAGGATGAGCAAGTCACAGAAGCAAGTCGGCGTTTCATCATTCATTAAATTGTCCGATGCTTTCCATTGATGACCATATTTAGCTGACGACGTTTACATGCAGTCAATAACCCTTTCCAAACCCAAGTATTAGCAATGTTCGGGTTTTGAAAGGCCATGTAAACACCCACAAAAACCCAAATATGCTCATATTTGGGTTTGGAAAAACACGAATAAGTGACTCCTTTTCATGTCCGAATATTTGGCAATATAAACACGTATCGGAATACCTCCATTGAAAGGAACATTCCTTTGTGTTCTGTGCATGCTCTACCCACAAGGAATCTCGGTCACCGTAGCGAGAAGTGAAGCCGCCGGCGTTGCCACTCGCGAAGCGAGCCTAATTTGAATACATTGATTTCTCTGCAGCATTTTCACGTTTAATTTCTATCTCTAGGGCAAAAATGCATGTGTACATACAGCGTGTACATATTAGGGATGAAACGGTTCACACAACCCACAGTTCGGTTTGGACTCTTAGAAAAAGCAATTTGTCTTGTAGTTTATCGTTTATCGGTTTGTAGTTTTAGGCATAAAAAAATAACTAATGGCAGAGCTGGGCATTGCCTATTTGCCATCAGCATATTTAATCGACCCACGTGGTCCCAGTCGGTCCGAGTCAGCCAACCGGCGTCGAGAACGGACTTAACCTGTACCACGTCACACGCAGATGCTGCGCTCCTAACACGTGGCAGAGTAAGGAAAAAATCAAAAATAAAAGAGTTTTGCGTACCTTGCGGTGCCCATATTGTTTTTATTTCACCGATCACCACGCTGTGCATGTGTGTGTTGGTTTTGTTTGATATTTTTTCTTTGTTTGGCGGCATGTCTGCTCGTGCGGCGCCTGCTTGTGACGTGATGATTAAGTTCTCGGTGCCGATTGGCTGTCGCCGACGAGGGCTGGACCGTGACCACGTGGTCGATTAAATATGCAGTACAGAACGCGTTGTCGGTTCGGCGATGGCCAGCTCTGACTAATGGCAACAGATGGATATCCATCATGGTTCCCTGCAAATACATCAGCTTTGTGTTCAACTATATAGGACTAATTTTCACACCGAGTAAGTGCATTTGGGATTAAACTGAGACAAAATCCTCATTATAGAATGCATACTTTTTATTATTTTTGTAGTTTACCGTCAGGTTTCTCTTACCCAAAATATGTGCCTTGGCTCCAAAGACTGGAAAACACTGATCTTACAATTACTCTTCGTAATAAAAACTCAAATTATTAAACATTAAACAATACGATGCACATAGACTTGTGTCATAATTCTAATTCAAATTCTAAATCCAATATGGTTAAAGTCATGATTTTGTGTATTAATACTCTCTACCTAATGATAATTGTGTGAATAAGATCAGGTCATGCATGAAATAATAACGTGACATTTTCAACTCTTCATTCACGGGAAATGAAGACACATGATTGTCATTTTTTCGACTCTAAACACCACCACGCAGGATTTCAAATGAAATGGACAAGATGTGCTTTAATTGCAGACTTTCATCTTTTATTTGAGGGAGTTTACGGTACACCCAAATCAGGTAACTGCTGTAGGAATTATAACAGTTAGTCTGTCTATATTCATCCCAATTTTTACAACGGTGCCGCTAGTTGCATGCTAACATTGAGTATCCTCGGGTTAAACCAAGTTTCTGTGGGAAACAAAACACCTCAGTCGTGAACGTAGAACATTTCCAGCCACTTCTAATTCCGATGTCCGTTTTATGTACCAGAGATCTGGCATTGGATATATAAAAATTCCGAAGTGATGTTTTACGATGCTGGTGCTTACATCATTATGAATCCAAATTGAGCAGATTAAAAAATAAAAAGTAGGCTCCGACCCTGGATCCGCCCCTCTGCAATATGATTGATTGCCTTCTCGCTGTAAAGATCTGACGCATCTATGACGTGCTGCTGTTAACACACGCGCCACCATAATCATGCACGCCGCCAGCTTGGGTTAGTGGTCATGAGGGGGGAAAAAAACTGTTGTGTGAAAGTACACGATGGAATTACTGGAATGGAACCAAAATGGTTGAACCAATCGGTTTTGACGATTTTCAAAAACCATTCCACCCTTTAGTACATATACACAAATATGTGTATCTGGCGTGCAACCCACCGGAAATACACAAGCAGAGCTAATCAAACATGTCGAGACTCCGGCGCGGCTCAGAAGCACATTTGGAGCAAGACGGAAACTGACTACTTTATTCGGTGAGCATTTTACTAAGTTTTGCTGGTCTGTCATTCGTCATCCGTCAGTGGCCTCGGTACCCGTCTGTCATTCGTCAATCTGTCACTTTTCAAGCCGAACCAAATTGTAATAGTCAGTTGGTCAGTCCATCAGTCGGTCCGTCAGTCGGTCCTCCCATCCCCGCCCCATCAAAAAAAAGACATCAGTAAAACAGACGTCCGTCACAGTTAGTATTACTCTGACGGACAAAAAAAATCCACTTTTGTCAGCGCGTAGTCCGTCATTTTTAAAAAGTGTCCCGTCAGTCGTCAGCAAAATGGGCATCCGTCCGTCCAGTATTAGTGTGGTGAAAAGACACGAATATAATGTTTTATTGACAGTAGAAAGTAAGAAGCGGAAATGATGTCAATTTGCGTCATGACGTTGTGCATGTCGCGGTTTAGATCGGGATATTCCAATTGATCACAATTACCATGTGTATGGGGGTAACTCTGTCCACTCGCACATGTCAACATGTTATCCTGAATGTTTAGGAAACCTCAATTTTGACCTTAAGACAAATATTGTCATGTAAATGTAGTCAGTGATTCAGATTCTTGTGGAAATTCACCAAATGTGGAAGCTGTTGTCTTGGTGGGCAAACATTTTCTACACTTTTCTGCAGACTGACAATGGCTGTCTTGTGTTTCAACCCATTTCTTTCATGATAGAGGCATTTAACCTCCCCAGGGTGGGGTGATGCTTTGTGGGGCTCTTCTAAAATAGGGAACGGCAGATTAACATGTAGGGTATAGGGTCATAAATATTTAAAAAATAATTTTTTCCTTAAACTCAATCCATCCATTTTGCGAGGGAGCCGTCCTGGAGTTGAAACCACTTAAATATGTGATAACATTCATCCCAATAGTTGTGGCTTTGGCATCCGTATTGAAAGTGATGCCTGAAATAATGAAAATCAAGTGCTCAATGCTCAAGAGATTCAATAATTGAAAAGATAGACACTGTACCGCATTTTGTTTTCATTTGTGTCACTGTTCCTATAGATTGACAAAATTGTGATTTTGTGCTGAACTTTGTTAAATTAGCAGTTAGTTTTTGAGTTTATAATTATAGTTGTATTTTATCTTATAGTTTCAACTGTTTTGGACATATTCCCTCTTGTGTCAGATTCTGTATCATCTTGTGTGTCTCAGCTGATCCTTAGCTCCTCGTGTGTTCTTCAGTTGACCTGCTTTTGGTTTTTGCCATTCATTTTCATTGTTGTGGCTGTTAATTATGTGTGTTGTTTGCAACTTTGTGACCAATTAAAACCATTTTGAGTTTTCTCACCTGTACTTTGCATTTGATTCAGAAACCACCAAGGGAGCAAATTGTTTCCAAAAGTAATAAAAGCACTCAATAGTTTGTTTGGTATTGGGTGCAAAAACAACAACAGCAATTTACCTAGCATGTCAGCCTCAATACCAAGCGATAGCATTTTGCTCCAGACCCATCTATGACCTGGATGAGTACAAGTACTATTAAAAAAAAAAAAGGAATACAATTTTCAGCAGTACTAAAATGAGAGCGATTCAGTGACCTTTTAGATTTTAGACATAGCTCAACAGTCGAAGATCTACAAATGGAGCAAAACATACAACACTATTGTAAAGAGGACATTTAGCTTTTTAGCAAATTACGGTGGACCCCCATTATCCGGCCCGTGAATAGTGGAAAAAAAGACAAATAAATAAATGTATACATTTAATCCCTGAATAGTTAAATCTGCATGCATTGAATATGCGGGGGTCCACTGTATTCTCATTATGCATGTTGTTTTTAGTGCTAACTTGCATGGAAATAATTAGCATGGATGGTCAGTTGCAGTGGCGTAGTAGATGGCATAGGGTTGGTGGGTTTTGTAAACCCGCGGGCCCACTTGTGGTGTCAAACTTATTATTGAGCAGGTAGCACGGTGTGTAACATCAGACAGGGTCACTACATTAGTGATGGACATCGTGACAGTTCTTTTAAGTGAACTGAATCATTAGAATCAGTTCATCAAAAACTGTTAAAAAGATCTACCGAATTGTTCGGCTGCAGCCTGAAGGTGATTAACGGACCACAACGGTTTAGTAAAATGCCCAGCTCTGCTTTTTTTCGGTTGTGGTATCGAATAAAGTATAGAAAATCATGAATGGTCTATTCCTGGCTTGCTTACTCCTTACTTTTTTCTGTCCTCTTTTCACGTGTGCAATGCCAGGCCCCCTCGACCTCAAAACGCATGTGGAACACAACCCAGCTACCAGAGCTGGGCATTTTTCTACAAATTGAGCGTCCGTTATCCGTCATCTGTCTACAGCGTGGGTACTTTTCCGTCGTCCGGCATTCGCCTTTTTTTCTATATACAGTGGTACCTCTACTTACGAACGTCTCTTCATACGAAATTTTCAAGTTACGAAACGCCTCTTGTTACGAAAGAAATTTCAGGTTACAAAAGGTAATAATACAGTATGGGCTTCTAGTCGCAGCTCCAGAGTTTCCTGAACGCAACATACTCATAGCTGCTCTGCCATTGGCTGTTACCTAGCATCTTCCTGGCATCCCATTGGCTAAGAGGAACCGCTAACGTATGTGTATGTGTGTAGATAGATATGTCTATTCAGCGTCCTCGTCATTCGCCCCTCGGGCCATGAGGTGTTCCGATAGTTTTACGTGAGTTAGAAACGAGGAAAAGAAAAAAAGGAGAAAATTGTTTGTTTTTTTGTCCATACAAACAAAGCAAGAGATAATAGAAAACTATGAAGGGATGCGTTTGGCTGATCTCGCCAAAGAATATGACCGTAATGTATCGACAGTCGCCACGTTATTAAAACAGTTCTTTACAAAATGCCAAGCAAAAAGCAATGAGGACAGCATTTTATGCTTTTATGACTCGGTGGTTGCATCGGTCATCTTCCAGGGAGTGGTCACCTGGGCAGGCGGCGTCTCGGCCCGGGACAAGAAGCGGCTGGACAAACTGGTCAAGAGGGCCGGCTCTGTCCTGGGCTGCTCCCTGGACTCTGTGGACTCGGTGGGGGACAGGAGGATGTTGGCCAAGCTGTCATCAATGCTGGGCAACCCGGACCACCCCCTCCAGGGCACCCTAACAGCACTCCACAGCACCTTCAGTGACAGACTGTTACACCCTCGCTGTGCAAAGGAGAGATTCCGCCGTTCCTTCTTGCCTGCTGCTGTCAGACTCTTTAACAAGAACATTGTGTAGTCTCTACAAACTGGCGGTCATTAGTGCAATAGTGCAGTCCTGCACCTGAGCTCGTATCGTGCAATACCCAATATTCCCCACTACTGTAATACCGTGCAATACTCAACATTCCCCACTACTGTTAGACTAGTTTTATTTTTATCCAATGCTGTTCCTTACATTTCACTACAGCACTGCAGCACTGTCACTTAGAGTATTTTTTCCTCTGTACTATGTACAGGCCGAAATGAGTGTTCCTCATATTTTTTATGTAGATGTAGGTTGGTGTGTATACACATGTGTATATACACATGTTACTGCGTATATCTACATAGGTTTGATTCTAAATGTTTGCCGTCAATGTTATACATTAATGGCCACATTATGCCGCCGCCCCTGTGTGACCTATATCTTTGCTGCTGTAACAATGAAAATTTCCCCACTGTGGGATCAATAAAGGCATTCTTATCTTATCTTATCTTATTTAAAAGGTAAACGACCATCATTTTTATTCTTTATTCTTTGTTTTTTACATTATGCACAACTCTCATTTATTGTGCAATAATCTAATTGTAACATGTATTTGTTACACGTTTTGATGCATTTTTATGCCTTATAAAACATTTATGTCTGAATATTGGGGGGCTTGGAACGGATTAAGGCATTTACATGGAAACCGTGTCCCTACAAAATGTTCTACTTAAGAAATTTCTTAGTAGTAGCGGTACCACTGGCCGGTCCGCCTCTAATTTCTAAACGGGTGTCCGTCAGCAGTTCCGAATAAACTTTCATTAAAATTGCGAATTTTCCCGTCAATCGACAGCAAAACGGGCGTCCGTCAGTGATGGCTAGATGGACGGGTCCGTCACATAGGCGCAGCGCCCAGCTCTGCCAGCTACGCCACTGGTCAGCTGTACTGCACATAGTCAAGAATACAGTATTTTGTTAGATACAGTCATTGAATGGAATTTCAAAACATCTCAAAATAATATCGAAGTAGTCAAAATTAAAAATGATTGCACACATATTGGCTGTTGTTGTTGTGTAGCTTGTTGACCATTTTACTCGAAGTATGGAAGAGATGAAAAACAAGACTTAGAAGGGAAGCTATAAAATACTCGTGCTGTGTTCAATCATCCACTGCTAAATGCTCCCTTACAAAGTGCCGAGCAGGCAGGTCGGGCTCGTATAACCCACACAAACATGCACAATACAAGGACATCACACATTCGTTAATGCTGGATAAACCTTTCATGCGGGATTCATTGACATCAGAGGTAACGTGTGCTAGTGGGTGCCTTTCACAGGCACACACAAAAATAAACACATAGTCAAATTTGCACCATCACTTGCAGCTGCATGTACATGTCATACTCAGAATGATTAAGTTTGGTCAAGCTAACACACCCAGATGTTCCAAAACTATTCTTAGATGTTACTGTACATGACCAAAGCTCTGTTGCCTTTGTTGCTGATTAAGTTGACCAGGTGAGGCTTGGATGTATTTTTCTGTGTTACCATCTTGACATTATTGGATTTTGACTGGATTCACAATTGTCTGTCAGGCACAGGGCTTTTGATTAGCAGAGATTGGCAAGAAACAGGGTTCCTTATTTTATTTGCATCAATTCAAAATTAAAAAAAAAAAAGTATCAAATGATTAGTATGTAAACAGCTGCCTTCACACTTTAATTAACAAATTAATTCTTGCTCTTTCAACGTTTACAGCAGAAATCTGGAACTAAAGGAGAATCAGGGAACTACAGCTGTGTCCTGTAATTACTAATTGATCTAATAAGCCATTGTGATTCAGTGAGATAGCTGCATTAGTAATGCAGTACCCTTAGCAAAAAGTAGTTTATCGAAGTATACTATAAGTAAACCTTTTTTTCATACTAAAATGGAGGCAGTATACTTAAACATACACACATATACATACACACACATATACATACACACACACACACACACACACACACACACACACACACCCCAGACATAGACTCCAGCATGCCCCGCGACCCTTGTGAGGATAAGCGGTATCGATAATGGATGGATATATATTATATGTGTATTTATATGTGTATATGTGTATATATATATATATATATATATATGTATATATATATATATATATATATATATATATATATATATATATATATGTGACATTGGTGACGAGAGGTTAGCGTGTTGCATGTAGGCATACATAGGCATCGGGATGGCTCCCCACCTCATTTCCTGCGTAATCTCCTGAATGATTGCAGAGCAAAGTTGCACGTGCGACACAAGACGACATGTTGACCGCAGCGTGTGACGCCCGCCCACCTGGCGGATGCTGAAGAAGGCGCTTGGCTGCAGGTATGCAAGAGGGATCAAATATGAGAGAGCACATAACCAGATCAAGTGCAGGGTGAGCGCTCGTGACCTGCTGACCTTTTTTACAGATGAATGGCAGAGACGCAGTGCAGAGAGAGTCATAGATCAGTCCAGTCGATGGCAGATGACCGCAGTCATAGCCCTGTTGACATGAGGGCCAACCAGGATACCACAAGATGTCGGGCGACATTGGTGACGAGCGGTTAGCGTGTAGGCACCCGGTCGGGATGGCTCCCCAACGCGTTTCCTGCGCAAGCTCCTCAAAGTTGTTGTTGGTCTTCTTGAGTCCTATCCAAGGCCAACTTCCCGCATTTCGTGTGTGCTCTTGAGGAAGAAGGACAAAAGCTTTTGAGTACAAGAAGAGCTGACAAACTTCACATAGTTGCTGTCTTGCACGCCTTGGTTGACGTACACGCAGGACTCTGATATGGAGCTGTCGGGAGAAGTTGTGTAAAGCGAGACGCGAACCGACCAACGGGACAAATTGGAGGACAAAACACCATCAAAAGCCTTTTCTTGGTCGCCATGTGCGGGCTCTCTCACAAATGTGACCTTCTTACCTGGGGGCTTGATCTGGAGCCCAGTTGGTGTGGCTCACCGGCACGTTGTCGGACCAGGTCGCCTCCCACTTCAAGTTGGCACCATTTCTCATCGCAGTTCTGCAGAGACCAATCTCGGTTGTCAATCGGGTAGAGGCACAGTGTCAACAAGCCACACGCGCTTAATCCCACCAGATTGGGGAGTCCGATCCAGAACGGGTCGTTGCCCATTTTCCCCTTCACGTAGCTTTCCTCGGCCGACGAGGTGATGGAGACCAGGTCGCCGCCCTCCAGGACGCAGTCGAAACGGGCCCCCAGACAACTGTTGGGGGAGTCCATCTTCTTGTAGCAGATGGAGCTGTGCAGCTCCCATCCGAGATCGCACGCAGTGGCTGACGACACGTTTGGCCGCCATTAGTCTGACACATAAGCGCGTTACCAGCATGTGGTGGTTGGTCACGCTTGGGGGGTAACGCGGTACAAATGTTTCACCCCGAGATAACGGCACAGCAAACAACTGTAAATTTTAGCGGGCAATACATCGGAAAAAGGGCAAGTGTAGTATTTACAGCTTGAAGTGAAGCGTTCTGGGACTTCACAACAGCATTTCCGGCTGGGAGAGCGACGTCACGCGCGCGCCACGCCACGTTTGGAACCCATGAAGTGAAGTGTGTCGTGTTGTGTGCGTCAGTGGTCCCCAACCGTTTTTCTGCCATATACGTTCGCGGACCGCCAACCGGAAAAATCAATGGTAAAATAAAAACATTAAAAGAGTCTTAGGTGGTGTCTGTGTGTGCACTGGATACCTCTCAATGTTTACATTCATTTAGAACTATGTAATACCAAGTGAGTTTTCACAACAATGTCTTTAGTTGCATTGAAAAGGTTTGTTTTATAGTGATTGTGTCTACATGTAATCCAATTTACAGCCTACAAAAATTGTTTGCCATAGTCGTAGTTATGAAACTCCATCGTAAAGCAAGGTCCCCTGAAACTGACACCAAGTCTTGATTCAGGGCCTTATTTTCCGTACGTGAACATGAGGTGCAAAAGGGGCCCTTCCGTTCTGTCTAGGCCATCACGTCACGGCCATCATAATTTGCCCATTGTATTTTTAAAACCACTGCTCTTCCAAAATTTACATTTCATGTGGGTGCGCATAGTAATGGCATCATTATGTGCTCAGCAACTTTCAGGTGGTTTCCCCTCAAAATTCCCACCATTATATACTGTTTATATACAAGACGTACTGTTTAGAATGTTTCTCATTCCATTCACTGGGACGTAAACACGTGACATGCTTGGACACATTCCAAGTCCTTTTAATGGATTAGGCTGCACTGATGGACATAACTTGAAAGATGAGACTGGAGTGATCAATGGCTGCTTTTTTCAGAGAGTTGCTTTAAAAGCCTCAGTGGTTCATCCACTGTTGGCCCTCAGAGGAGGCGATGAGAGGAGATGAAAGCACACAGTAATGGATGCAACACATTGCCATCCTTGTTTCATCCGCTCTTATCGTCACCTGAGCGACCTCTTGACGTCATAGTTGGTGGTTTTGTTTAACGTGTATATTCTAATAAACTGCAAAACAAAAACAAAAAACAATGGAACACTTAAAACACGTGCCAGGTCCTACTGAATGAAATAGTAGAAAATCTTGGAATGCGCTGAGAACAAAATAATGAGCAATTGAAATCAAAATCATGAACCTCTGGATTCAGTCAAACAAAAGAAAAATCAGATCACAGACTTATCCCGCTTAAGTGGAAATTTTAAGACAATTCAAAAACCTAGACTATGCTGTACACGATTCAGCAGAGCAGGACATTTTCCTAAAATTTCCCAGTGTGTTCATCGCCTTCCGCTTGCAGCCGGTGGGCGCCTGCAGCCGGGGTGACACCCCCGAGCGTTATTTGAAACGAAAGACTCACGGCGGCCGAACAAAATCAGTCTTCTTTTAGGACCCAGAAGCCGCGGCCAATGAGAAACGGAAGCCTTGCTGTGGCCATTGGAGCCTCACCGTGAAAAATGATAGACAATGACACAGTTAGGGGAAAAAAAAATGGGCTTCCGACTTTGCGTGATCCATAAATTTTTCTCAAGGTTCCAGTCTAACGTTTATTGCCTACAAAACGACGGTCCGTCACATAGGTGGAAGACCCAGCTCTGTGATTTAGCTTCCTATTCTATTATCACATAAGACAAGCCTGTGCTCAGAATTAGAGGTAGGACCCCGATACGCTTTTTGCTTCTTCCTCCAATCCATTGATAGGTATCAGCTTGCATCTCATTTGGCACCGGGCCGCACAGAGACAGACCAAAAAAGAAAAACATTTAAAATGTATTTATTCATTTGGTGGCGCGTCACCCCATCGATTACCTTCTGAAGGGCAATGCAAGTAGGGTTGGATGATTATACTATTGAGAATCGTGAAAAACCAATGGATGGGCGAAACACAGTGGAAGCTAGAGGCCCGAAGAACAGACAACAACACGAAACGGACCAACAGCAACAATATTCCAGTGACTAGATTCCACCTCTCCAGCACCTATATACCCAGCTGATTGTTATGTCAAACAGGTGTGCACTGGAGGCTCCGCCCATCCACCAGACTCAGGGACTGAAAAAAAAATAGCAATCAGCCACAGTACATGACAGGTAAACCTTTATAATTTCCCCATAGTTTCTTCAAAATTAACCAAATGATATGTATAAGTTTAACACATTTTGATCATGTGCAACCGAAAATCAAGTACGTTTTTTTCAGTGTAGTAACAGAAAGTCACTTGACTTTGCCAGAGTCAAGACAGTGCCTTCCTTTGCCAGCCGTGGGCCATGTTCGGATGAAGAAGAAAGAAGAGTTTTAGATGTGTGCGTTGATGAATTTGATGTGACTGCTGTGTATTAACTGAAAACTAAAGTTAAGTAAAAGGAATACAAGCACACTTCTTGGAAATAGAAATCATATGTATAAAGTTATGCCTTGCTTAAATTTTACATTCCATCAGATTCCAATTGAGTCCACTGTTTTATAAGAGCATAAGAGATCAAATTGAGTTTGTGACTGATGGTTTGAGGTTAACATGTATGCGGTTTGCAGATCGTTTGCAATAGGTGATGAAAGGCAAAAGGCTTGCAAAATGAGTGGATCAGATTTTGGCTTTGTCATGACACTCATTATTTAAGAACCTCCCCACTTCGTGATTGCTCCACGCCCAGCCCACCTCAACTCAGAAAAAATGGCAGAGTGACCACATTGCGCCTGCGTCTTATGCAAAGCTAAAACTTTGTATCAGCTGGCAACCTCGGAGTTTGGAGCATAAAAAAAAAAAAAAAAAAAAAAATCAGACTCCGACTGAAACGAGAAGAAGCCGCGGTGTTGTGCTGCCGTGGCCGCCTCAGAGCAAATTTTGGCTGACCACAATTCCGTTGACGGCCCGCTCAAATGCAATGAAGCCAAAACAATGAAGGGACACGGCAGCAACAAGATGCCCACACATCGACAACTAATGCAAACTTCAAACAAGAAGGCCGAAGCTGAAATTCAAACCCCAAATTTTAAAAGTGTGAAGCAGATGTGCCAACCACTACATTCTATCATGACACCCAAACTCACTCAATAGTCTTTTGGGGCACGATGAAACGATTATAGTATGAAGATTGACGGTCAAAAAATGAAATGATTGTGGAGGGTGAATTCTGTTTTCTTGCATACTGTACGGTATATCCCCAGAACATATCATAACTCACGACTTGACCTTTGCAGCTTCATTCTGATGGAAACTGGATTTATTGCCTTCCTAGTGTGCTCTTGAATGAGTGGCTCCTGGCCTCTCTACTGCATGCACTGCCCTCCCAGACAACCATTCACCCACAGCAGAAAAAGACAGACTGACTTCATTTAACCACTGCCTTCCACTGTGAAAATGAGAAGATGGTTCCTGCAAACAATGGGAACCTCCAGAGGTTGACAAGTCACATTATTGCTTCTCATCGCTTATTGCTTTCCCTGTTAATGTTTGTCTTGGCGACTGCAGAACTGCATCACTGAAAGGTGTGAAATAATGAGATGATAAGCTTTTAAAATGTGAGGCTGAAAGTAATTATTTAAAATTGCATCGGCGGGAGGAGATTTGAAAATAATCTACACGGGATAGCGCACTGCACACGTAATCTCATTCAATACACTGACGGATCACAACATGGTCAAGGGGGCTTTGCTCGTGAAAGTCGGCCGAAGTTTGCTGTTGGAATCACTAATGGACGCTCCGGATTAGAGCGGAAATGTGCAAGACGAGATCGATCTAACAAAAAACGAGTTTTTCATTTTTTTTTTTTCCCTACAAAAATTGTTATACACAATTTGAAATGATCACAAAACGCATAAAATACGGGGAAAACGTACAAGTTGACAGGTATGAAAGTCGTACATATTTGGTGATGTACTTTAAGATTATACTTGGCATATAATAAAGCTAAACCTAACAAATGTTCAATCAATCAACCACAAAGGATTCAGAAGATCATGACACATTGTAATTCAAAGCTGTAACTGGTCTCCCAATTCATTAATGTAGATAACGCACGTTGAAGAACATGATTAGACATGAAACACAACAAGAAAACACATTTGTAATATATATATATATATATATGTATATATATATATATATATATATAATGTATGTATAACATAAGTGATTCTCGAAATTGCATACACAGGAGAGTCAAAGCTTTAACAGACTGTTTAGGATATTTCCAGTACCCTGCTCCGCCCCTTTTAGAGTGTCAGGTGACAATGTGTGGGGGACACCCCTTCCAGATAGAAACTGAAATTTCTCTCTACCAACACATCAGGGTCATCTTGATGATGAAGATGCTGAAATTTCTTTGGGCTTGTTAAATTGGACCCTGGTGATATCGCTACATTGTATTTGTCTCCTCTGGTGTAGTTAAAATGAGCTAAACAGAGCATGAGAAAAAAATTGCATGATGGCGTGCAGTTGTAGATCACTGTAAACTACAAAATAACCCCCACCCCCAAACAAAACAAAACAAAAAAAACATTATGAAATGAAAACTTCTGCTAGTGTCAATCAACACTGAGAAGGGTAAATTAACCCTCATAATTATTGCTGCAGCGCTAAGATTGACTAGAAGGTTGAATATTCACGTATAAATCTAAAATGGTTTTGAAACTTTCGAGTCCTATTTGAAGCTCTTCTTTCCATCCTGCTGACCCACTAACACTTCTCTATCCCTCTTTGATGGAGGGAGTATTTCTACACTGTGGAGGCTCTAAGCTCAGTAACCTTTGTTAACCTCCAGTTCCATGGGCAACTACAAAGACAAAGGGGCCAGCCCAATGCCATCCATCCATTATCGATACCGCTTATCCTCACAAGGGTCACGGGGCGCGCTGGAGCCTATCCCAGCAGCCTTCGAGTAGTAGGTGGGGGACACCGTGAATTGGTTGCCAGCCAATCGCAGGGCACACAGGGACAAACATCCGCAGTCACAATCACACCTAGGGGCAATTTAGAGAGTCATTTGAAGCATAATTAAGTCTCAATGCAATCTGGATCAATATGGTCCCACAATGTCCCCTCATAAATAATGGAAAGTATGCCATTTAATAAAGAAATCAAATTTCTCATCACCTGCCCTCTGAAATGAGAGAGAGTCTCATTTGAGTGGCTCGTAAACTACAGTATGCCCACATTTGGACTTCCTGAACGAAGCGGTGGGCGTGTCGCCTGCAGCGTCTTGTCAGTAGTGAGAGTGTGTGTGTACATGTATGCTTCAAACAAGAGTACAACAGCTGAGTGAACACCCTCAGGCGCGCTACTGAAACTTTAAGGGAATAGTGTGGTATGCTGGATGAATGTATGTATGTGCTGAATGAATCATTGTAGAAGTGTGCGTGTGTTTGTGTGTGTGTGTGTGTGTGTGTGTGTGCGGTGCGAGATAGCGTCACCGGGTGCGCTGAGAGGGTAAGAGGCGTGCGCAATTGCGCACGCGCGCCTTTTAGACGGAACATTGGGCCTGCCTCACTTCCACACAGACCATCAGTTTCGACCCTCGGTTAACTTCTTTACTGCTGCGAGAGAGCCGGTGGACAAACATGCAGCAAAGAGAAAGTTGGGAGGGAGGGCAAAAGTGACCTGTAAGGTGGTTAAATGTGCAGATTTCTGTGCAACAAGTCAACAGGCTGTCAATAAAATGCGTACTGCTTTCTGTTTCAATCTCTTGGATTCAAAATAATCATTTAGAATGGGTGCATTATTTTGAAAGGTAAATCCATTTTCAAAGTATGCCTTTATTTAGAAACACAGTGGAATACATGAAACTTCCTTATCCATTTTCAGGTGCAAGGGTTTCAAGTGGTGTAAGTCACATGTCATTTGTGCATACTGTGCAAATAAGTCTGGTGAGGATTTATATGGTGAGGTTTTGCTTTTGTCATAACTATCAGAGTTATAATGCAGAGTGATAGGAAGCAGGAGGTGGGAATAATGGCCTCCACAAAAAGGTTGTATGCAATGCCAGTCAGAGTGCGTAACATCCTGTGCGGTTTGCAAACTCAGACAAGTTAGAGTTGTCACAAAATAAGGAGGTTGTCATCTTTTTCAAGGTAATGACGGAGTTCCCATCTAGCAACATGCTGACGCAGGGGCGGAGCCAGAATGTGGCTAATGGGTGGGCCTGGAGTAATCAGGGGGGGGGGGGGTCTGAATATTTCTTTCACTGACACATCATATATTCATTAAAATGACGAACTGAATGATATGACGGTCAGATCTTCCTTATACAACCACAATAATGCCATTCTTAATATTCAATAAAATAAAAAACACAACGGAGCACAACTTAAAATAATAATTTATTAATAATTTACTCAAATTTAAAAGTATATGTATTTTTTCATGAACCTAACTGGGTGGGCCCCATGTGCACAGGCCCACCCATGGCTCCGCCCCTGTGTTGACGTAAATGCTACATTTGAAAAGGATATCATTAACATGTATTCATCTGTCTTCTCTCTAGATATCATGTCTGGAGAAATATCCAAGTTTCAAACCGATGGGAAGAAAGCCAAGTTCAAGATGTTGGATGACCGTGATGTCTTGTAAGGTACAGTGCAAATACGTGTGCAAGAAAAAAAAAACATCAAGGAATATGTTGCTTCGAAAAGTGTGAAGCATTTGGTTTCACGCCGCAGCAGTGTACCTTCTGTCCTGACGTCCATATTACCCAACATGCTAATCCTTGTTACTCATTGGAGGGGGCAGCCGTCAACGACCACATGTCATGAGTGGCTGCTGTGCGTGCTTGGGGCTGTGGAGAAAACAAAACAAGATCTCAATCTCACACCCCTCAGGTATTTCCTTTTTTGGGACACTAGTGCCTTTGCATGCGTATCAACAGGAGAACCTCCAGGGCGTACTCCTCACTCACACAAACACTCCTAGCATTTATTGCTAGTAAACCTTTGAGCGTGAAACAAACATAACACTTGCATTCTATGAATTTAAATGGTGGCAAGTATTTAGCGCACCCTCCTCACCGTTCTGAGGGTTTGAATCTGGTCTCTGTGTGCGTTTATACTCATATGTATGTCGGTCTCCACGAACACATCATATAATGCTTATTAACCCAAGTCATGTTTGTTATCAGGCAGACATTGTGGTACAGCCCATGGATTGAATCTCATGAGACGGTGCGCATGTACTTTTGAAGAGGCCAGTGGATGTGTAACCAACACATGATGAGCCTTATATTATACTGCAGTAGTTTTAGCATTGAGTTAAAACACCTTGCTTGCACTTGGTCCTGTTCTCACTTTGATGACGTCATTCTCAAAGTGTTACAGATATCTATCACATGAAGTGTTAGGAGTGTAAGAAGTGGAATGAACGTCAGCATGGTGCTGCGTCGGTGCTGTGAGGGGCAGCAGGCACGTGTTGAGGTTTCATTTGTGCATCTCGGTTGGGTGTTCTGATGGCAGAAATAATGACAACTCAGGTTGGTGCTATTGCGTTAAACTGCAAACCCCAATTCCAATGAAAACCCTAACCTTAGCGCATCAATGATGTGACGCACACACAAAAAACACATCACCACCCGGGCTAACCAGAAGCCATGTTGGACGGGGGCAGGGGACGTATACAATAATAATAATAATAATAATAAATCTCTATTTAACAGGGACAATGCAGTGAAACATCGATACAAGCTTGCAGCTGATGTGATGCATGTCCAGGTTATAGCTAATGATAATTCTCAACTCCAGTCCGCAGTTGGGCTCTTCCACATCAATGCAGTACATCCATCCATCCATTATCGATACCGCTTCTCCTCACAAGGGACGCGGGCGTGCTGGAACCTATCCCAGCTGACTTGGGGCAGCAGGCAGGGGACACTCTGAATCCGTTGCCAGCCAATCGCAGGGCACACAGAGACAAACATCCGCACTCACAATCACACCTGAGGGCAATTTAGAGAGTCCAATCAACTTATCATGCATGTATTTGGAATGTGGGAGGAAACCGGAGTACCCGGAGAAAACCCACGCAGGCACGGGGAGAACATGCAAACGCCACACAGGGAGGCCGGGATCGAACCCACGATCTCTCAACTGTGAGGCGGACGTACTAACCAGTCGACCACCGTGCCGCCCCAATGCAGTATAATATAAGACATAGAATATACATCAATTAGCAAAACAACTCAATAACCAATAATCAAATATCGCAATTACAGCATATAACATTAAAAAAAAACTCACTTAAAATAACTAAGAGCAAAAACAACATGTATTAGAATTCAGCACACAAAAGACACATTATTTGAAACCTCACCTCAACACTGGCTGTTGAAGGCCAGAGACATTGTCTTCACAGCTGGGGATGAATACGGTCTGAGAACAGTGAGAGCCAACCTTTTCCGTGGCATTCGGAAAGCAAAACAAGACTACACCAAATGATGACCTCCCACTTCAAAAACAGCACAGATGCACACAGTCTATGGCAGGGCAACCAGGCCATCACAATCCTATGAGAGCAACGCCTCTCTGCTCAACAATATTTTTGCACTATTTTTTATACATGCAATATATTTGGTATATTTTATAGGATTCTGGTAGTGTAATTTTAAAACTATAAAACTAACCGGTTCCATTTCGTATGAAATCATATGAAGTTTTTTTGTTTTAAATCTGGACAAAAAAGCCAAACTTAAACTCCATATGCTACTCGAAGCTGGTCAGCCAAGACACACACTATGAAATGAAGATAATAGACTGTTGGAAATAAATTAATTCAAATTCATGTAAGTTATAAATGTATGCAAGTGCGCTTGATAGTGTTTAGGACAGCAGAGAGGGCCTTGTTGGCAGCTATCACTCTAAAAACAGTTGGGTTAAAAAACAACGCAATTTGGGGTCAAAAATGGACCGATCCACTATTTGGGTCAATTTAGCCCACGTTCTTGCATTGCTTTGTACAAAACAGCCCACTTTTGGGGGTGTTTTGTACAAAACTACCGATTTTAGGGGTTGTTTTCTGCGAAAACAACCTTCATTTTCTCATCTCGGCATTGATAATGTGGAACTTCACCTATCAGATTCACACCTATTTCACTTGAGTCTATAAATAGAGCTCAATGACTCCTACAAGGTGCTGCGAGACCTCCCCTATGCTGTTAAATCAGGAATGGAGGAGTATTGACGTCAGTACCAAGCACACATACACACACAAAAACACACACTCACTTTCCTATGGATGAAACATGAGTGGACTACAGCCAAAGCCATCACACACATGGCTACTCTTATTTCGAGCCTTCCTTCTGATGTCACTGAGAATTGGGTACGTCTCAAGTGTTGAGAAATTTGGGTTAGCTAAAGGCCCCTTGACGTATAATGCTGCGGAATGAGTGGAGAGAAGGAGAGCCAAATCAAGGCCTGAGTCTGTGCGCACACTCACACATGTACACAACACACACACGCATGCACACGCACGCACAGCCAATGTCCACTGTGTCATTTCCAATTCCCTTGCAACAGTGTTCCATCCATCTGGTGATGTCTCTGCCTGCTCTGGCTGCGTGTTCGGCAGGTGGTCATTCCCAGTGCTAGTAAAGCCTTCTCAAAGATGAAAAGAGTTCTTAACATCTCCTTCCTCACTCTTAATTTATTTTCACCGTGGGATGGGGTCACTTGGGTGCTGTTTGAGCATGGATAAAGATGGAAAAAAAAACTTATCTTCATTATCTCAAGGTCTGTGAGAATTGAAGGAAATAGTGAGTTCTTCCTTTGTGACTGTAATTGAAGGACAATCAGAACTGCAGTCGTGTGTACTTACTCCTGAGAATGATTTGGTAAACCAAGTCTAGTCAAACACCGCTATTCGCAGGGAATTGGGAGCCTGCGAAAATCTTCACATAATGGACGCACATTGAAATGCATTTGTGGAGAACATGGAAATCCTGTAAACACTGATAAACATTCATTTATTAATCATCTATGAAAAAATGGGGGAAATGAAATGGGGGGGAAAAAAAAAATTGTAAATAAAGTCAGTTGAAAAACTTTGTTTGCCATCGGTGTATGTTTACATGATGCATATCATAAAAAGCATATTACGAAAGTGGTGGTTTTACTTAAACATACTACTTACAAATTACTTTAACCAAAACCTACTTTGAATCTCAATTTTGAGGCTGTTCTGGAAATCGTTTTCAAATGAAAAATAAATATAGCAACTTCTGATCAAACCATGTCAATTTCAGACTTAAAATAAGTTAATTTAATGATTTAAGACCCTCACATATTTCTGGTTAAACCACGTCCACTTTCAGTTTATGCCCCGCCCACTGCAGAAATGTAAAACGCTACAGATAGTGGTGTACTCGCACATCGATACTAACTATCGTGAAAAAAACAAAATTATTATATCTCTGGTATAGGTTGTAGCCTGCTTCTCGTCCACCTGCAACAGTACAGGACAAACGCTATCAAAAAAGGTTAGAGGGATGAAAGACTAAACAATACTATTTTATTGTATGTTCTAAGGATAGATAGATCATCCTGTGAAGTGTAAATCACTGGCGTCGGGCCAAAACCTTGTACCTCCCAAATGGTCACTTTTCAGGGAACCCAAAAACTGACAAGTTTGTTCAACCATCGGCATTGCATCATGAAATAGAGCAAGCCTTTTTCAACACTTTAGATTAGTCAATAATGTGTAAGAATAACACCCACACGTGTAGACTGACCTATAGTATAGATTTTTGAAAAAATATGAAATCAACTCCGGTTTCCTCCCACATTCCAAAAACATGCAAGGTAAGTTGATTGGACACTCTAAATTGCCCCTAGGTGTGATTGTGAGTGCGGATGTTTGTCTGTGTGTGCCCTGTGATTGGCTGGCACCCAATTCAGGGTGTCCCCCGCCTACTGCCCGAAGACAGCTGGGATAGGCTCCAGCACGCCCGCGACCCTTGAGGATAAACGCTATAGATAATGGATGGATGGATGAAATTCACCAAAATGTGACTTATGAGGTTTTGGCCCGACGCCAGCGATATGCATCTTGAAGAAATGGTGTGGAACATACAGTATGATCAAAAAAAGTTCCCCTTCTTTTCATTGTTTGATTCTGTCCGACTCTCCAGTCCATATTAACTAAGATTTTCCATTTTTTTTTTCCAGTACACCCTCAAGCCCGAGAGTTAGCGTGCGTCAAACAGTGTCTATGTTCATTTACGTCTCTATGAAAAGTCAGAGACTGACTGATGAGTGATGTAAGATTGATGTGTGGACCGCCTCGTCTCTCTGGTCACATTTGCGAGTGGGTGTGAGCATTCAGTATGATAGATTGGTTAGAAGAAAAAATAGCTCATACCAAAGCAAGAGAGAAAAACAAAAGATGCATGGCAGGTATTTCGTTGCTGTCTGACAGGTGACATTTCATAAAACATGTTTGTGTTTTTATTAAATTCGCTGTCTGCCTGCCTTTTAGATGTTTAGTTTCTTTACTTTCTGTGTTTTCACATTACGTATTCATGTGCGTCAGGCATGAGGCATGGCTGCGCGTTAAAAATAAATGGGGGACAGAGGGCTGCAAGCAGAGGAAGTGGTGATTGGGGGGGTGGGAGGTTGGGGGTATAGACGGCGGAGGAGGGAGGGAGAGAGCAAAAGGAGGAAGTACCAGCTATAGACGCAGGCGCCTATGGCACAAATATTAAATCCATACCTAGAAAAAGGCACACAGTGGACTGTATTTCTGTTCCTCCTCCCTGCTTTAAGGAGGTTCTCTCGAGTATTGGCGAATCGGTTTTGGCCATTATAAACAGCATCCTGTCTTCTGGTGTAGTCCCCCAACATTTTAAATATGCTGTAGTGAAACCCCTGTTCAAGAAACCTGGCCTTGATCAAGGTGTGCTGTCAAACTTTAGAATCATTTACAAGCTGCCTGTGCTATAAAAAAAGTAATGACATTTTTCAAATGAAGCCATCTTTGATTAAGATTTTCTGTTGACCACTGTAATTTAATAACTTTTTCCACAATTAATGTGACCTCCAACCTGTACAACTCAGCTGAAAAAAGGAGAGGTATTTTCAAGCAGAGAATGACAAATGAACTACTGAGATACTGAGGTGGACACAAATCCTATAACTGGGGATGTGGCTGTGTTTAGAATCAACCAATCACATTCACACTCATGTTAAATGGGAGTCAGCACAAAAAGGTACTTGGTCTACCTACCCAGAACCTTTGAGTGGGCGCGCTGTACTGATAAACGCTGATTGGTCGGATGAACTTGGGGCTGTGTTGTTTTGGTCACGGACAATTGTAATCGCCATTAAGCACCTCAGTGTTAGTGTGTGTGTGTGTGTGTGTGTGTAGTGGGTTTCAGTTTCACTGTCTTCACTCATAATATACTGCAAGAATTGAAGGAGGGAAAAAATTGGATCGATGGACGGAGGATGAGGTACAGTCCCTCCTAAACATTTACGGGGACAAGGACATCCAACGGAACTTTGAATCGGCCACGAGGAATGATAAAGTTCATCAGACGAAGCTGCCGAGCTGAATTTTAACCGCATTACAAAATGAGTCCGTGCAAAGCTGAAGAAGCTAAATCAAGAGTACAACAAACTCAAGGACCACAATAGCCGCAGTGGGAACGGTAGAAAAGTTTACAAACGGTACGAGCGACCCGACGCCACGATATACACCGCGATATACACAAAGGACTCGTCAACCGCATACTGGAAGCCATGTGCGACGATTCGGCGGCAATAATAATATAATATAATACTTGATTCGTGAGGTGGCCTCTGCACTCTGCATAACCGCATATTGGTTGCTTACTAGGTTTGAGCACACCGCACAAAAAAGACTTTTCTTTCAACAACAAAATAAATGGAACACTGCGTTGAAAACGCTTACTTTTTTTTCATCTCTAAACACGCTAAACTTGTCAAATTGTTGTCAAATTCAAAGTGAATTTGAGTCAGTTACATAAGTTTTAGCCACGCAAGTCCTAAAATTGGTCTGACTCTAGTCAAGTCATGTGACATGGATCCCCAACCTCCGCCAACGTGAGGAAACAAGTCGTCCCTTTTGGACCCGCTGCTCTTGCTCATGCTCCATGGTACCGCCCACACATACAGTACATACAGTACATAAACATGAAACAACGCTTTCATGACTACGTATGATGACTGCAGCGAGACGCTTTATCAAATGAAAGCTGGGCTGCTGCAGCCCTTTCCTCTGAGCGCTAATCACCCGGTACCGCCTTGCCGCCTACTGCTCCCGACTAGGAAGAAACGAAGGACACGGATCGCACCTTAATTTGATCATTGCTTTTGTATTTTGTTTGTATTAAGATTGGACATTTTACCCGGTTCGTCTGTATGACTCTCAACCATGTCGAAGTCTCCCTCCCTTGCTGTACAGCTGCAAAAAATCTTGTGATGCCCGATATTTGGGTGGCCCACTGTGTGAGCTCGGGTGTGGCACTGCCCCCCACACGTAGCAGCAACACTCTGTTGATAGGCTGCAGTTCTTGTTTTTAGCATCTACTTTCAAGTCTGACTATTTTTCCTTCTACTGTTGAGCACACTGCATGTGTCCAGTGACCTCCTACCAATTACTGCATTTTTTTTTTTTTGTGACGCTGCACAAGGCCACAAAACAGTATTCCCTTCCTCACCTCCATCTTACTAAGTACCTTGATTTAGGTCTCTAAAAATTGCGTTTCTTCCTCTTTGTTTCCTTTGTCACCATGGTTGAACCCCTCACACAGCATGCTCATTTATTAATGTGATGCATTGCTTTAACCATATGTGGTATTGGAATACGGGGGTGTAGAGGGAGGCATCCATGTGCAAACTTTTCTTTGGGGACTGGGGGGCCTTTTTGGATTCTCATTTTTGCTTAGGAACTTTCTTTTTCGATCCTATTTGAGCGAGATAACCCAGAACTAATGTGAGTATATCCATCCGTCCATTATCCAAACCGCTCATCCTCACGACGATCGCGGGGGTGCTGGAGCCTATCCCAGCTGACTTCGGGCAGTATGCGGGGTACACCCTGAATTGGTTGCCAGCCAATCACAGGGCACACACAGACAAACAAACATTCACACTCACAATCACAGCTAGTGACAATTTAGAGTGTTCGATATGTCGTTCGAATTTGAAAACTGCCAAGAAAAGGTGTCTCAAAGCTACCTTTAAGCCACCTTCAGAAAGGTTTACTCCTGACCAATCTTTATGAAACAAAAGGCGATATATTTTATATATTAAAGCAACAGGCCACCAACTCAATGTAAAGGTGCTCGAGAGGACAGTGGCGAAAAAAAAAGAAAAACCGATTGAAAGAAGTGACGAGTCTTTTGGTAAATTACCGTCCATTAAGCTCCAAAACAGTCACTCAGCATGTTTATATTAGACAATATTAAGATATGCTGTGGCAAACCTCATGAATTTTGACTGTGTTTTACACATGCTTGTGGACATGGGCTTGTAAGGACAAGGACAGGGCAAGTTAAACTGTTAGCAGGCAGTTTTGAAATTGGTTGAAAGCATGCTTGCCCAACCAATTTCATGGGAATGCACTGAATTCACTGCTATTTGCAATTGGTACGCTTTGTGTTTATTCCCTCGATAGTTTTGCTGTAGTTTCAGATGGTGACACTTTCACTATAAAATTAAGGCTGGAGTGGTTTCAGATTCCCTCTTCAGCAGCCGTAAAAATACGGTGAAGGACGCCTGGGTGCTAGCCATACATGGACTAGCCCGTCTTATTGTCATTACACAGTTGTGACATCCTTGTGGCAGTGTTCACAGTTCAACGTTTTAGTAAATATATCTATATATTTAATTATCATTTTATATCTAGGACAGGGATGGGCTACTTAAACAATCGAGAGGGCCACCATTTTTCATCAGCGCTACTGAGGAGCCTCATACAGTAGGACCGTTCAGTTTAAAAAAAAAAATACAATTTACATTTTTGTACTATTTACACTATTTTACCTGATTACCCTTTTACTTTATACAGTGACAAAGAATGTGCACCTACTCCGGCCAGAACAGAATTTCAGAAGTTCATTTTACCAATTAGTAGAAAAGTCCAAGTTAGTGTTTAAAGCGGAAGTCAACCCAAACATATTTTTTTCAAGAATATGTTCCCAGCAGGCCCCCTAGTTGAAGCACGGCATTCAGATTAATTTTGCATTTGTGGAATATAAATTAGGCAGCAAAATGCACTCATTTTTAGCCATCTGTGGCAGCGGCCATTTTGTCTTCTGACATGACGACTAATCACGGCTGACCTGTTCTCTGAATCTGAGACGTGATTGGTGGTAGACAAAGTGGCCGCCCCCGGAGATGGCTAACAACGAGTGGATTAACACTTATTCGACAAACGCAATATTTATCAGAATGTCCCGTTCCAACTAGTGGGCTTGCATAGAACATATTATTGAAACTTCCACTTTATGGAATTGTCTCTCTTGAATCTGCCTTGTCCTGCCGCAGAGCCCATATACGTATGCACAACTTTTAATACACATAATTAAAAGCAACGTCACTCTAGCAAGCATTGTGCTGCAGCCTCGATGTCTGTTTGCAGCATGCGGAAGTGATGACGCAAGGAGGATGACAATTGAAAGACATAAGGCGGGCGGGGGGTGCTTTCCAAAACAAAGAGAACATGGCGAGGAGGCGAGCAAGAAGACTGGCACGAGTGTCTTTGTTGTTGACAATGTGACGGATGCCAAAAAGATGCTGCCACAGTGGATGTAGCAGTGTGACAGAGAGATTGTGCCACAATAAAACCTGGGTTACTTACAGTACCTGCACCAGGGTCATCACTATACTTTATGGACAGAAGTGGCCAGTGAACACGCGCATAAACGTAATAGACAACGGGGGCTCCATACGGCAGCTGTCATATTCCGGAAGTTAATGACCGGCGGGGGAGGGGTGGCGGCCGTCAAGAGGTTCGACCGGCCCCAAAATATACCGGCCGTTTGGGAAAATTCCTGATGGCCGGCACACCCCCCTTCTCCCTTCTCCCTCTCTGGGCTCCTCTGCCTTGACTCCAACTGGCAAATCGGGAATAGAAGTGGTGGAGTACTGAAAATAGTGTACAGCAGGGGTCACCAATGTGGTGCCCACAGGCACTAGGTTTGTCGAAATAAAGTGTTACGCATTGATATTTATCTGGTAAAACATAAACAGTTTGAAGACATCTCTCTGCTTACAGGTGGGAGAAGATGATGTTTACTTTTAATGCACAGTGCATAAAACTATATCCACTTCTGAACAAATCTCATTAATTATTAAAGGGTATTCAGTAAAGTCAAGTTTAGAGGTCTCTTAACATTTCATCAACTTGAAATAATATTTCAAAATCACTCAGTTAATTTCTTGACTTTGTAGACTTGATCACCCAAACAGGTCAGGTAAAGTGTCTCACAACACCGTTCAAATTTCAATGGAAACTAATTGGAGACAAACGTTTTTTGTTCACTTATTTAAAAAACAGTGTGCATTTTCAAAAGTGTTGCTGTGTGAAATAGACAGAAAAAAACACAAGGATTTTTTTTACTTTATGTTTTTTTAAAGTAAGGTCACAAATGAAAAGATTTATCAAGATACTACCAGTTCCTGTTTTTACTCAGTATTGTTACTCTGTTACTCTTCTTTCTTACTGTTAGTCTGACCTGTGATCACAAATTTAATCTTGTTAAATCTTTAGTATTGACTTTAATAATGAAAAAAAGTAAAAACAATCTTTTTTTTGGTACAACTGTTTAATGCAGCAACCCTTCTGAAAACACAAATTTTAAAAACATTAGTTGTCCATTGGTTTACATTAAAATGGCACATTGTGACAGCATCATAACAAGGCAGTCGCCGATTTCTGCCTTTGCTGACTAGGCAAACGTTCAGAATTGTTTTTAAATGTACTCCAAAAACTACAGAAAACTAATAGGCTCCTTCATAATTGTCAAATAGCCTACATTGTCATGGCATGCTCATTTGGGATCTTTAAAACAAACATATTTTCTAACATCAAACCTTTGCACCTGACATGATTTGGTTTCATGAGATGAGAGCTTATTTCCTTGTTCAACATGATGTTACATACAGTTTGTATTATCTGGGGAATCATTATGTTTGTAATGACATTGATTTCAACTTTATTTCTCAATCCTTACAGATTTACAGATAAATATAACCATTCAGAATATTTGATAAAGAATGATAATATCGGCGACCAGTTCATGGTGTAGCCCGCCTTTCACCCATAGTCAGCTGGGATAGGCTCCAGCACCTCCCCGCCACCCTGTTTACAGGATAAGCGGTGTGGAAGAAGACACATGAAAAGAATGATGGCGCCTTCCCAGTTAGGGTGAACGCCGTCCACCTTAAACTGGTCGGGTCGGCCAACTATCTACAAACTGCATTCCCTGCTCACTACAAAAGCTAGCCAGCCACCGGTTAAGCGAGAGTAATCTGCTAAACCTCTCATCATTGCCTCTCGCAGGCAAGGGTCCAGAGACAATTACTCGATGCCGACTCATATTTCTGGCAAGATCACAAGTCCTGGCTATGTTCTTCTTTGTGATCGCTGATTGCCTCATCCCAGTATCATTGGAGCCAACGCGTATCACTATGTGAAAGTAGCTAGTGTTGTTTGTCTTGTCAGCTCCCTAAGGTTAGCTTCAATGTCGTGTTCTCTGGCCCCATGATTACACATTACTGTGGCTGGATTTTTAAGTTTACTGTTACGGGTAATGGAGTCACCTATAACTAAAGTGCGGGAGCCAGTAGACTGAGGTGGAGTGGGACTAGCTAATGGGCTGAATCCCGCGATTAGCATGCCGCTTGGTGCTAATGCTAACCGGACTAGCAGGTTGGCTACAACCCATGCTAACTGTTGTGTCCGCCACATCTACGGTTACCACATTGTTCTGCTCTAGCTGACGGACTCGTCCCTCTAGCAGGGAGAGCCTTTCAATGAGAAGAGTGCAATGGGTGCGCGAAGCCATAGTTGCATTTAGTCGCCCGGTGGATGAAGGCAGATGAGCAGCCGAAGAGCAACCGAGGACCCCCTCCGGTGTCCGAGTTGTTGTGTGGCCAAGATTGATGGAAATCGGCGATCCGCTGCTTCCAATCATTTTCAGAATAGTCTCAAAAAGTAAAAAAGAAAAAGCGTATGATTGCGGAGGAAAAGGCTCGCTCGTTTGTCGTTCGTCCCTCCGGCGAACACTGCGACTCTGCAGCCGAAATTGTTGACTAAGTTTGTCTCCTTCGAGTATCCGTAGCGCCCTATGTATTATAGTTAGAGATTACTTCACCTACGATTATATAAAAATAACTACGTTAATGTGAGCATATTTTTTATTTATATTGTTGAATAGTGGGTTTTTAAAATGAATGATCACTGCAAAATCAAAACATTCAACACATTGTCCCTTTAAGTCTAATGCAAACCTGGGATTTGCCATGACATTTCTTGTGTATGATAATTTTGCAGAGAAGACAGCTGCACAGATACAGTAGATACACAGAGTGCAAATAACCAGTGTGTGACTCTGTACCAGATTGCGAGAGAATGGTGTTTACTATGTGCTGCAGGTAAAATCAAAGGATGCATGCTGTTGCCATGGTAGCAACCCCACCTCGACTTCAATATCCAATTAGGCATATCCGCCGCAACCTGTTTGCAGCGCAATCGAGGTGACATGACTGAGAACAATTATCCATTCAGCAGTGAACCCAGGAGGCCAAATCAAAAAGTTGATTGAAACTGTGATTGCTTGTGTTACTGACTGTCACCACAGGAAGCAAGAGAACAAGCTGTTGCTTTAGGTGCTATGACGCACACTCCTCACTCAGTGACAATGGTTCAAAGCACAACAGTGCAAGACTGCGATGGTGTAGGGGGGAGGGACAAGAAAAAAAAACAGATGGACTAGGACAAGCTGGTAGGGGAAACCTCATTTCAATTCTGTGTGGGACCGACACGGACACGATGTGGCATACGACACACTTACTGGAGGAGATGGCGCCTCCAAAGCGACTGTGTGTGCGCGTGACTTACGCCGCATTGTCAGACTGACACTGTGGTGGCATTTTGACAAAGTTCAAAGGAAGAAATGTTTTCGCAAGAAACACTTGTCACACACTTGTGCAGCTGGCGATGTACTGAACTGTAGGTGTGTGTGAAGGGGATGCCTGTGTTCACGCTGTCGCGGACAGTCAGTGGGCACTAAAGAACAACACAGCCTGAATTACTCAGATGTTATTGGTCACTCATTTTGTTTTTTATGTGTCTGGTATGCTGATCTGTTCGCTGTCTTTGTGAGTCTACGAATGGCAAGGCTTTTATTATCTAACTCAAAACAGCTCTCATCTGTCTGTCTTCATTTTCAAGGTCAAACATGCAAAAAAAAAAACAAAAAAAAAAAGCTGCTCAACGACTCTTCCGCGCCACTGAATAAAAAGAGCTGGATCACATTGTAACCTTTATCATTGGTCAGACGTGGAAGTAAGTCACATACGTGCAAGTCACAAGTCAGTCTCAAGTTGTAATCTTCAAGTCTCAAGCAATTCCCAAGTGATTGTGGAAAAAAAATCAAGCAAGTCAAGTCAAATCACCAACGAATGTCAAGCTATTTGAGTCAAGTTATATCTTGGTTCAAGCAAGTCAGTAGTTAAGTCAGAAAATCTTGCTCAGGCACAACATATTTTTCAGTATTCATATATTTTTTCACTGATCATACTACAAAACATTATGTTGGAATGTTTTGCAGGTGTCCGCTGATAGTGTAGTGGTACACATGCCCGAGTTGTGTGCGGGCAGCGTGGGATCGATTCCCGCTCAGTGACGGTGTCTGTGTGTGCCCTGCGACTGGCTGGCGACCAGTTCGGGGTGTAGTCTGCCTTCGCCCATTGACGGCTGGGATAGGCTCCAGCAACTCCCCGCGACCCTGTATAGGATAAGCGGTTTGGAAGATGACATGACATGACATGTTTTACAGGTCTCTAAAAGTACATCTCTAAAAATTCAATGAATGTTTACATCTCTAATTTTTATTTAACGAAAAACAACGTTGTAAGCATATAAAATGAATGTAAACACAAATTAATTACAAAAAGTATGTTATTATTATTACCATTATTATTATTATTATTATTATTATTATTATTATTATTATTATTATTATTATACTAACACTTATATGACTGTCACACTGTTAATATGATGATTTTGATGTTGAGTGAAGTTGACATGCGTTAATTTGGGGGGGCCTGCCACATCAAATATGGCTGACACGTTCATGACCAGAAAAATACTCCATGTGGAGTCTATGAAAAGATATCCATGCTTAAATGAGGATCACTTTTTTAAATGGTATAGTTTAGAAACATAATTCCAAAAGAATTTGACATCTTAGACATTCACACTTTCACAGAGGCTCGAGTTTATTATTTACTGTTTCAATCGAAGATGTAAAAATATAGTCTCAGTGCAAGAGACACTCTCTAATTTACTTCTTCACATTTTTCCTCATATGTTCCAAATCATTCTACATTTTCCAAACAGATGCATCGAATTACCCCAAACATAAGCACAGTCTGTTTGCACTTATTGCAATATGATGTGTTTATGCCAATAGAGTAAGCAGCCCACAACAAAAATAAGAGAATATAATGAGAGATAAGAAAATATTCACTATGAAATTCCATAGAATCAATTCAAAAAGTTAATTCAATTTAACACTAGGTAGGCAGTGCAGGCACGCCCATATAGGCAAAGTAGGTGAATGCTAAGGGTGTCGGGGCTTCGAATGCGGCGAGCACAAAACCTGGAAAAAAAAAAAAGCGAGCACCTTTAATATACTAAATCTATTAATTACTATTACCTCTTAAAATGGAAATACTAACATAGAATCAGACAACGCAATTTTCAATTAATATTATTACAAGCAATTTTCAAAAGAGTGTGACTTCTATTTTAGAAAGAGTACAGTACAATTTAATTCAGGATGCACCGCAAGTATCATGGAGGGAAATCCCAAAATGACTACATTTGAATTCAAGGATTGTGTTTTTTAAAGTCGCAAAAAAGAGAATGGCACCATGCAACTCAAGGATAAAGAGACGACAACGACAACATCATCTATTACCATGAAACTTCTGGCACAGGTTGCTTCATAGTTTCACTGAAGAAATCTTCATGTTATTTTTGTACCGAATTAATAAAACATAAAAATGACAGACGGTAAACTGACTGATATTGGAAACTATTCCATTAAAAACTGATCGTGCACATGTCAGCATAGCGCTACGATTTAAGAAAAGTTTTTTAGGCTATTGTGGGGCTACTATGCTGAGTCCATACTTAATTTTTGTGTCAAAACCATCAACAATTACATTTCAAGTAAGGGGTAAAATGTCTGTAGTTTTCTGTTAAAATATTAGTATAATTAGGACCCACTTCTGCATTAAAGCGGTGCGCTGCATCAACGCAAAGATATTTTTTTCAAGAACATGTTCTATGCAAGCCCACTAGTTGAAACAAGGTATTCAGATAAATATTGCGTTTGTGGAATAAGTGTTAATCCACTCGTTTTTAGCCATCTCTGGGGGCGGCCATTTTGTCTTCTGTCGACTGAAAATGACTTCACAACTGCTCACAACGACCAATCACGGCTCAGATTCAGAAAACAGGTTAGTCGTGAAAAAATTATGTTTACAACACACAATTCGGTGTACTAGTGCATTTTGCTTCTTAATTTATATTCCACAAAGGCAAAATTGATCAGAATGCCGTGTTTCAACCAGTGGGCCTGCTGGGAACATAAAAAAAGTTGTAATCAGTCAGAAAACTATAAAATCTGTTGGAAAGGAGTTTTGCGGGAATGAACACAAGTTTTTCCAGTTTTTATGTCACTTTGGAACACACACCAGTACAAATTCAGGCTAGTGGTAGCGCGTCTGCCTCAAAGTCGAGAGGCCCTGTATTTGAATCTCGTCTTATTCCCTGCTGTGTGGAGCTAGCCTGTTCTCCCGTTCTTGCATGGTGTTCTCCGAGTTCTAAAAACACTCATCCTACTGTATAGGTTAAGTGAAGATTCGAAATCAGGTTTGACTGACATGATGATCGCAAGTGTCCGGTAACCCCAAGGACCACATGAGTAACGTGCGGGCCTGTTGTAAAAATTGCTTACCAGTGATGGGACATTGTGATGGACATTTATTTGATATCCAGCTTAAGGTCCCACTAGCACAGTATGCTCTTTGTCATTACCAGACAATTCGGTGTACTAGTAGAACAACAAGGGTGCTTTTCATGAAGTTGTTGGAGCATAACAACAACAACGACATGTTGCTGTGAGGCAAAACTGTGAGTGTGAATGTGTGTGTGTGTTGCACTCTTCTGGTGGATGCCTGGGGTCCCAGCCCCATTGGCCCCCACCCTCTGCACGCCCCTGCAGTTCTTCCTCGCCCGTCACATGTAATTTGTCCTACTAGTATGGCCGAAATATCATACAGTCGTGAAAAAAAGACACAGTCGTGCGATAGGTCTACTCCGCTGAAGTGTTTTATCGGTGTGGATACAGTCGTATATGGACGCAAAAAAAATAGCAAAAGATTTCAAATAAATGCTTAAATTGCTTTCCTTAGTGCCCTCCAAATGGAGGGGGATTTAAGACTAAATGGGGCATATCATATGTATGTATATGAATATGAACGGTTGTTAATTGTTATGTGCCCTGTGATTTACTGAGGACCAGCCCAGAATTGGTCATGCTCACCAAGGCCTTGAGGAGAAGTGATGTAGGAAATGGATGGATATATGTTGGTGTTTAACTTGGAAACCAAACAACCACAATTATTTGGAGTGATTCTCTTCTGCCATGAAGTTTTCCCTTGTGGCTGAATCATAATTCGGGGGCATCCTCCTTCCTTGCTCACATCCATCTGAGCTTTGTGTTGTAGCTTTTGTCTGGCTTGCATTGCGCCGGAAACAGACCAAAAGAGTCTAGAAAGCCGCTGCCAGGAAACGACTTGTGTGCGCTTTCTCCTCCCCGTCCTCCGCTCCTCCACAAAGCTCAGTCATCATTAGCGGGCAACGTGCCTCTGCTCCCTCCCTCCTCCATTCATGATTTTCCAATATGCGCTCGCTCCCTCCTCGTCCTTTTCTTCTACGTGCGTCCTCATTCTCCTCCTCCTTGATCATCCAACCAGCCTTCGCGCGCGTAAAGCTGCCCAAGAGAATGGCCGACACTGGGCCCCGCCCTTTTCCGCTCCTTGCCGCCCTCACTCACTCATGACCCCATCGTCTGTGACGTAGGCGAGTCCACGGTGACCACCTCAGTAGGCAATCGCTGGATGCTGGGACTATATATGGGACACGAGTGGCCAACAGCCGGCACTCTCTCAGTCGCTCCGACTCGGGAACCAGGTCATCAGCGGAGATAGCAGGCAATACTTCGCCCCACTAGGCTAACTCGCTTTGGGCTTTGGTTCAGGATGGAAACCTTCTCCATTTCTCGGAGCCGACGATGCTCCGTCGTGCGCAACTTGAAAAGTAAGTTTCTTCTTTTCCTGCGTCTCATTAATGAGTGATAGCAAAGATATTTTGTATAACGATGGATTTCAACTATAATTACCTCGCAGAACGCGTTTAAAGTATTAGCAACGCTGTGCGTAAAAGTCGGGTTGGCTGCGGTGCAGATGCTAATTTCTACTAAAAAACCTTATGGTTCATTCAGGGTTATCTTCTTGTAATACAAATTGCCAGTCTGACAGACAAACAAGGCAGATAGATAGATTGATAGATACGTTTTTTTTCATCCCATGGAAATTTATATTGTCACACCAGCAGCATTTACAAATATTCGCTTGTATTAATGACATAGAATCAACCAAAAAGGACAAAACAAATGCAAGAGCAGCATTCATGATGAAAAAATACATTTTAAGAAAATCTAAGCAAGAATGGAAAACACCTTGAAGGTGATACATGTTGGTTTATGGTCAGTTATATAAATAGTCTATTTATGCTACAGTAAAATTTGTGCATTTTGTGCAAAGTGGGTACAAGCAACAAATGATCAATAAATAGAATACAGAAGAGGGTAAATTGGAGTCAATTGTTGCTGATTTCAGCACCACGGAGAACTCCCGACTCACCTCCTCCTTCTCTTCCTCCTCTCACTCTCCTCCATGCAGGCGGCATCTCCCTCTGTTTGGTGGTGTGGATGGTCCTCGGCAAGCCAAGTCTGGCGTTGGGGTGCCCGCACCTGTGCGTGTGCTACCCGACTCCCATGACTGTAAGCTGCCAAGCGCAGAACTTCACCACCGTCCCGGTCGGAGTGCCGTATGAGTCGCAGCGCGTTTTCCTCCAGAACAACAGGATCACGGAGCTTAGAGTTGGCTCTTTTGGCTTTGGAACTCAGGTAGGAAGCCATTGTATGAAATGCGCATGAAATTCGATTAAATGTTGCACTTGCTGCAATAATCACGTATACTGTGTTTATATTGTATTTTAGGTTCTGTGGCTGTTTTCCAACAACATTACATGGATCGAAGCAGGGGCTTTCAGTGAGCTGAGGGACTTGGAGGAGTTGGACCTAGGGGACAACCCTAACCTTCACCGGCTGGAAGGAGGAGCCTTCCGTGGCCTCGAGAAGCTCCAGAGCCTCCATATGCACCGCTGCAAACTCACCGCCCTGCCTCACGACATCTTCCGCAAGCTTTACAGCCTGCACTATCTCTACTTACAGGTAGGGAGCACTAGAATAAAATGGACATGAATGGCCAAATAAAATATACACATCATGTATACAAATACTGTAAGTAAGTTAACCGGTATTGCAGTGCCACACAGCATGGAAAGCCATTGAGGTATTTATTCAATATCCTTGATATCCAGGTTACGGTATTGAACTAGTATGCTTTTTTTCCATCACTAGTAAGGCAATTCAGTGCACCTGTCGCATATCTAATAAATGCTCAAATGGCTTTCAATAAAAACATTTGAGCATTTATTTGATTTCCTTCTAGCGTCTTGAAATATGAACGAGAATGAGTGTGCTGTGAATAAATTGTGAAATGGCTTTATGGCTGGATGACAACTCATATAATTTTATAGTATTTCACTAGTTGTACTAGTAGCATGCAGTTTCCAAGTGGGGCATAGTTTTGCCTCTCCAGTAACGTGTAGTTGTCGAAACAATACGCCAAAGTTGTCCTACTTGTGAGTAAAGAGAGCGCAATATAAGGACCTTAAACTGGATATCAAACAGCTTGCCATGTTAGTTTTCTACTAGTTGTAATTCCTAATTCAGCAATGCAAACCATTGGAGCATTTATTCAGTATCCTAATAATGCGCTGAAAGGTATTACGAAAGAGCAAAGTAGTACATGTACTGTTGTACTATATATGGAATTGCTCAAACAGCTTTCTAGAGTGTCATGTAGACACTTACTGTATGTAAAATATGGACTGTATCTCGCAGGTAGATGTTCACCTATCAAAGAAAGACATAATTACAAATGTATTTTGTATTCCACTGGCAGGTATTTGAATCACAGTAATTTGAGACTTTTGTGTTTGTGTGTTGAGAACACAGGTCACGGCTTAGTATGGAGTCTCAAAATTGGGCAAAAAAAAAATCCTTTTCATTTGTCGAATTCGTCACAAATTGATGACAGGGTTGGTGACGTTGTAAATGATCAATTGATTTCATAGATTTACATATTAGAATGCATGAGAAAATCCACAAGATGCCACATGAGATACAGTCTGGTTCTCTATTTACAGGACACTAAATGGAATTGCGTCTAATACCAATGTATTTTACTTTTGTTATTTTCGTCTGCAGGAAAACAATCTCCACTTCCTGCAGGATGACATCTTTTCTGACCTCATCAACCTGAGTCAGCTTTTCCTGCACGGAAACCGTATACGCACTATCTCCGAAAATGTATTTCACGGCTTGGTAAACCTTGACCGCTTGCTCCTTCATGACAACCGCATCAGGCAGGTGAACCGCCGGGCCTTTCGCGACCTGGGTCGTCTGACCATGCTATTCCTCTTCAACAATTCTCTGCCCGAGCTGCCCAGTCAGACTCTGAGGGACACTCAGGGCATTGAGTTCCTCCGCCTCAACGCCAACCCCTGGTCGTGTGGCTGCGAAGCCCGCGCCCTGTGGGAGTGGTTCCGGGAGGCCCGCGTCTCCTCATCTGAGGTGATCTGCGCGTCTCCTTCCACTCGTCGTGGTCAGGACCTCCGCTTTCTTCGAGAAATGGACTTTGCCCTCTGCCCGCTGCCTGATCCGGGCTCCATCGCCGGGTCCACCACCACCACCTTCAGTACCAAAACCAGATGGTGGTTCCACAAAAACAAGCCTCAGTCATCAACGAAAGGTGTCTTTGAGAAATCCTCCGAGACGGTCAAAGCCGGCTTGTACGGGAAAGGCCCGTCCACAAGCACGTCGCTGGTCAAGTATGAGCTGGGGGAGGAAGAACTGGCACTGCCTAAACTCGACCAGGAAGAGTATTGGGCAAACTACGGCAACGAGGACTCCGGTGTCACGATGCGATGCTTTGAGCTCGAATGTCCTCCGGAGTTTGACCTGCATCCATCTTCCTCCTCTCCCTCACCGTCCTTGCCCTCTTCCCTCTCAGTACTAGCCGTCTCAGTGTTCACATGCAATCTCCACTTGCTATTTGGCTGAATCCAACTTCAAGTGCCCCGCCCCCGTACCTTGCAGCCTGTTTTAAAGGCTGCAAGGATCCGTGTGAAGACTCTCTTTATCCCCTATGACCGCTCGGTTGTGTGCGCGGTGAGCGAGATAGGGGGATTGCGATTGTACCACCTACAGGGCTAAACACTTTTCAGGGCTGCTAGGAGATCTTTCGATACGATACGACACGCCACAGGCAAGGCATTATGCTTGAAGCCTGAATGATGTCATGATTTTCCTGAAATCAGGGCTGTGAGGGCTAAGTCCATCGCTAACATCAGCAAGATTTGAAAGCAGTTGTCAATGATGTCATTATTTTCATCAACTCAACTGAGTAAAAAAACTATTAGTGCTATTATTGCACCCAGGTGACTGGCTTGTACTAATTACTGTTAGAACACAGTGTGTAGTAACAACAGTAATGTAACCACTTACAGTGTCATGTAAATACCTCTGTATGTTTGTTGTGGGTGCTCAAATTGATGTCGTCTAGCTCAACTTGATCCAGGTCCACTGAAGCCGACGAGGCATTGAGGGGACACAGATGATCTTTTCGGAAGGCGCTCAGGGAGTTACATGAAAAGTGAAGGAAGGGAAGACAGAGCAGGAGGTCTGACGTGACAATGACGAGGAGTGACGATGTTTGTAAAGAGACGGATTTAGAATCAGGAAGGCGAGAGTGAGAGAAGTGAGAGAGAGAGAGAGAGAGAGAGAGAGAGAGTGAGAGGGTTGCTGGGTTGACAGCGCCCTCACAGAAATGGGAGAGGACAGCATTGTACCACACATATTGGCAGGAGAAGCAGCAACATGAGGGGGAAGAGTAAAACATCCACTCTTGAGCTGTTATACTTATTTGTATTTCAATGTTTTTGCATTTTATTGCCATTTTAATAATTGTCTGTAAATATGGTGTCGTTTACGACAAACACTGGGAAAGAATTCTTCCTTTCAGGAAGCCTGAGATTGGTTGTTGGATGTCTTTCTGTGACATATTGAGACTGAGAATGTAAAAAGAATTGACTGGATGCAGATTAACATATTTATAAAGATAAACATTGAATATTTCTTGGATTACGCTTGTGCTTTTCTTTCATGAGATGTGACATCTTCAATTGAGGATGCTGAGCATTATTTTATTTTTTTTCTTACAAAAAAAAAAGGTTACGAAAAACAACTAAAAACTACTATCCAGTAAAAAGTAGCAGGTTGTTGCTATGTGACTAAATCTTGAGTACATCTGAGTCAAGTGTCCCAAAAGGACACAACAATCATTCATACAGTCTTAGTCTGGTGTGGAATGGCTCTGACTGTGAACGACATCTGCCATAGTGTGGATAAATAAGGTTGAATGGATTCACAAGCTGGTGGCGCTGCGAAAGGCAATTACGTCAGTAAGTTTATCACTCCTATGAGTCATCAGCTGAAGATGCCAGATGGATCGAGGAGTTGCAAATTGGCCGATTTGCAAAGAAACTAAGAGAGCAATGAGAGTCAAATGAGTGGCAAAGTGCAGAAGGAAATAAAACCCCAAAAAGGAGTCACACACATGTAGACATACGGATGGAACATGAGCTTAAGTGGGAATGGAAACAACAGAGGGGGAAGAAGAAATCAGCTAAAATAGGCACCATGCCATCTCCTTAGCCGATTTACCAAGTCCACCTAAAATTGGCCTATTTTTCACCTTTCACCCAAAGCACGGGGGACATGCTTTCATGCCGCACCCCCCGTATAACCTGCAGCTCCCTCGCGTTCTCAGAGGCAATATGGAAGCAAAGCAAAGTGAGATGGAAGCAAAGCAAAAGTGTCAAGGTTGACATAGAGTAGGAGTTGAAGTGTGGGTGTGCACACAGACTCTCACCGAGCAAGTTGTCACTGCTTAGCAAAAACAGGCGAGCCTATTGTGATGCCACTTATAGATAATATTCAATGTTAACATCATAGTGGAGGAGTTTCGCTGGAAGGCAAGCAGCATCAGAGACTGCAACGTTCTCATTAAATCAACAAAGTTCCATTGTTAACTGACACCCTCTATTTTCTTCTTCACTATGTCAGGGTGGACCTTCAACTGTATATCGGAGAACGATACAGCAAAGTGTCTAGTTGTAATGGCCAGAGGCTTATTTGTCATTTTTACTGTGGAAGGTAAAACATGTCATTCAAAGAACAAGAATAAATTCTTACTCGTTTTAACCTGATGTCGTTGAGTGGGTAGATCTTTTTTTCTTGGCTCATGTTCAGTCAAACACAAACACACACACACACACACACGCACGCACACACACACACACACACACCCACACACACACACACACCCCACACACACACACAACCACTGTTGTGTAAGTCCTCCAGGCAGTTGTCAGTTGTCCAGCCTCAACAAACCCACTGAACACAACAGAGAAAAGGAAGTGTTAAGATGAATAACTGCGCTCCGATTTTATTCCTCCTCATGCACATTTCGGGCACAGTGACCACACATTGATACATATCATAATATACCTGTACACCATATGTTTTAGCATTGTTCTGTGTAAATAAATAAATAAATAAATAAAGAGACTGAAAGACAAGTTCAAATACATTTGTGATGTTTGACAAAATGACTGCAGTTTGTTGGAAACCTACTACATTGGGTTTCGTTAAAAAAAAAAAAAATGTTTTCATTTCTGAATCTTCAGTCAGAAGTGTCAGGAGTCACTATTGTTTTGGTTGGAAACGAGCGTAACATTTTTTTTTAGATATAAGAATACACTGCTGTGATAAATGTTGTGTGCAGATGACTGCAGAACTTGATTACCTGCTAAGAAATGCTTTTCTATCATGCTTACTTTAAAAAGTCCTTTTATAAGGTAATATGGCTGTCTCTTCTGCAGCTAGCTATAAACACTGACTCATGATGGAGTAGTTTTACACAATGTGCACACATTTATCAATTTACTGCATTCCCAACAGTTATTGGAAATACAGATGAACAAGCGAGTTCTTTAGATGCCCTGTTGTTCAACAATATAAAGATATCAGAAACAACATGGACATTGAGAGAGCCCCAGTACCACTGGACGCTTGTGATTCCTATTTAAGGATGTAACAAGTGCATCAGACAGCTCATCCTTCACATTACGACTGGTCCTGGTAAAAAAAAAAATCCTGTGACGCATTCTCATACAGTTCACATAACTTGTGTGGGTTTGGTTGGACGTCATTTAACGTCAGTCAGCGACTCATTTATGGCATGAGAAAAAGGATACCAATGGACAGATATCATTTGTTGAAGAGATAACTATGCAATATTGGATCCATCCATTATCGATTCCGCTTATCCTCACAGGGGTCGCGGGGGCAATATTAGATCCTGCTGAAAAATGCACTGCACCCAGGATTTAATACTGCAACTCCATTACTTGGAATTTAGTAACTATTTGTCTGCTAGGGCCATATTACATCGTTTTGAAGCTTTCTCTTATTGTGTTTACTGTCAAATGGCACATTTACTTAACTAACCAAAACAAGAATACGCTTTTGCACCTGTGAGGCGGACGTGCTAACCAGTCAACCACCGTGCCGCCCCGTATTTGCATCAATTTAAAATAATTTGGGGGGGGATACATCTAAATAGTTTAATTCTGTGAAGGCAAACTCTGAGTTCCTGGTAATGATCATGTTAACTTAGAAAATCAGAGCTAATCAGATGGACCAACACTGTAAAAGTCCATCCATCCATTTGATTAGAGCTAAGCAAACAGCGGGGAGCTAATGCAAGAGGTGGGGGAGGAAGTATGGTAATGTGATATGAATGAATATTGAGTAGGTTGTGCAAACAAGAATCAGTCATCTTGAATTCTTTAAAATAAACATCTGCTTAGAAAAAAACCACGCATTAGCTCATCAATTCAAATATGAACCTCTTTGGAGGTGTCACATTATAATGGTCGACATTAAGATCCAAACTGCATTTCCATCCATCCATCCATACATCACCTGTTCATTTTGTCAAGCACCCAACCTGTGCAGTGTTGTGCGTAGGCTGGAGTATAGGTTCTTAAGTGAAAAGGTGAGTCAAACACGTGAAGCCCAATGTAAGTTTGCAGCTGACTACACTTAGAATGTCAATCTTAATGGAGAAAAGTATTGGGCAATTTTGGACTCAGATGTCTGTTCGGATGACTAAAGGTGAGCCAGTCAACCATACCAACAATGGAGCAGCATCGTTTTCTGTGGATGTTTTGCTGCCAGCCGAACAGAGTGATGGCGATTTTCCATTAGCTAGTCAGTGGAGGCTGGGACACAACATATTCCAACTCGATGAAGAGTTTTGAATCATCACAAACTCATGACATTTAACATTATCAGTGATATGATGGTATTGCTGTGAAGAGCCCAACACATTGAACGGCCAGTAATTTCACTGCACAATCGAATGAAATGTATCGTTGAGAAAATGATACCCTCACAAGGGCTAAAATCCTAAATATGACTCTTTGTCTAAGTTAAGTGCTGACTACGCGTGTTTTTTTGTTGTATTTTTGCGGGGGGGAAATAAGCTTTCTGTGTTATATAAACCTACCTAGATGGAGTGTGTTGAATGTGTGCACTGTATTGTACAGTATAATAGTGACTGAATGCTAATGTTAGCCCTACCTTCAGTATGTCAATTAATAAACCTTCTCCAATATAATGATGTAAATATTATGCTAAATGAATGGCCGATTTCCTCATTTCCCACCATCTGTCTTGCTCACATGGCTATTGACGTCACACGTTCCTATTTTGGAATCCTCACATCACCAAACACAAGAAACATGCAACATGTAACCTCCACATGAGCCGAGAGGCTCCTCTGATTCATAATGCGCCTCACCAAATTATTCACCAATAAAAAGGTCACAGGCATTCTTCTCTTTGTCTGTGCATCTGTGACTTTCTGAATGTTTTTTTCTTTACAGTCCTTTGTTTGTGCCATCAATCTGGGGAACTATTCATTTCATACCAATGTAAAAATGAAAATAGACCTTTGTGAGTCGAGCGTTCATATTTTCGTCCAATTAGAGCGACTTGTGACGAATCGCAGACTATTGAATATCAGACAAGCGTGAGGGTGTAAAGGCAGAAGCATGAATGCACCTTCACAAACGTACAGTATGCGGATGTATGCACTATGCTATAATCACAATTAAAATATGGAAAGTGAGATATGCTTCGAGTGAAGCAGCAGTTGCATGCTTCAACTCAATGCACTCACTCAGTGCACTTAGACCTTTAGTCTGAACATAGACTTAGTCTCATTCCAATTTTAAACTATATCTTTAGGGACATTTCTGATGCATGATGTGATCATGGTCATTATTAACCCTCTATACATGTGCCTCTTGTGCATTTAAATGTGAGCGTGTAGAACCTCAACAGCATATTTTTGCCACCTTATTAAAATGAAATTTGTTGTGATTGTTCCTTGATGGAGCAGTTGCTATGCAGTTGCTATCGTCGTTTTATACTTTGTCCTTTATTATGTCATATAGGCCTGAGTCCTGATGTTTTACAGTTCATAAGCTTGAGTGACTCAGTGGCACGTTGTCAGTACGTCAAAACTTCTTCGAGTGAAGAAGCAAGCTTTCCCCCAGTCAGAATTCCTCCAGTCCTGCTCTCTGTAGTTACTTTGTATTTTCGTTGATAAAGATTTTTACTTTGTAACTTCCGTGTCATGTCTGCTCCTGGGTCCTTATCTCACTCCTCACGTGACAGAATGTACTGACCTGTCAGGGACCCGGCAGACTTAGACACAATCCCTCAAGCCGATGACGTCACCACCTGCTCCCAACCGTCCCTCCACCTCCAATGGGTCGCCCAGGCCGTCGCAAGCCCCGGTCTGCCTGCCCCTACCGCCCTCGGCCTTACGACCACCCCCACACACTTTGTGTAAGACCAACCCTGCTCCAACGGCATAAGCCCTCCGGCCGGCCGCCCTCCTGCTTTGCTACGGCGGTGCAAGGCCTGCGGCCGCCCTCCAAGTCTGCTCTGGCAGCACAAACCCTGCAACCGCTCTCCGACCCTGCTATAGCGGCGCAAGCTCTGTTCCCGCTCGCGGGCAGTGCAAGTTGCTGGCCGGGCCAGTCCTGCGGCCGCCCTCACCTCCCGTGTCGCCCCCTGGACAGCCACCGGACTGGCCCGGCCAACAACTTCTCGTCTGGCCTACCCTCCGGAACGGCCAGCGGATTGGCCCGTCAAGTACCTCTTATCTGTCCTTCTCCGATCTGTTGTTGATTTTGGTTTTGATTTCGAATTTAATTAAATGTTTTCCTCGTGTATGTGTCTGTCTCATTAGGTTATTGTGTCCAAATGTGCTTGTTTACTGGACCCCTTGTGATACCTAATCAGCTCCCTCTAACACTTTGTGTCTTGCCCAGGTGTTCCTCGTTGTCTCGTCAGATAGTTTGTATTTAGTTCCTTGGTTTGAGTTTTTTGTTGATTCATTGTCTTTGTCTTGTCTAACTGCTATTTGTTTGCTGTCTTAATGCAAGTCAAGCTGGTTTCCTAATTTTTGTTTAGTTACGTTGATTCTTGTTGTTTTGGATTTACGTTTAAATTGATTGTCTTTTGTTCCTTTTTGATTGTGAGCACTGGGTGCTGCCCCTTAAGAAGGGGCTACTATTGTGACTTCTTGTTCCTTGATCTTCCTTATTATGCCATATAGGCCTGATGTCTTAGTTTATAAGCTCGAGTTACAACAGTGACACGTCATCAGTACGTCAAACCTTCGAGCGAGGCCGCAAACTCTCTTCTCGTCCAGCTCTGTGTAGTATTTTTGTTGATAAAGACTTTTTACTCTTCAATTTCTGTATCACGTTTGCTATTGGGTCCAAATCCCGCTCCTCACATGACAAGATTGGTAAATATAGAAGCAGAAAGACCGTGAGAATGACTATGCAATTGCACATCACTGAATACGCCAACCACTGTGATGAACACTGATAAAATCATCCATCCATCCATCCCTCCCTCCATCCATCCTCTGCACTGCTTAGTCTTACTAGATAGGTATACCTTGGACTGATTGCTGTCCAGTTACAGGACAACATTGATAAATTCATTCTCACAAAAGTGACATTATGTCCCATATGTCCCGCATTTGAATGATTTTTGATACGTCCCACAAATTGACTCGCTGTCCCGCATGTCTGATCGGCAGGCACCAATTTTCAAACGTGCGTCTAAAATCTTGTTTTTTATTAAACGCCTGTGTGTTGAGAGCAGACAACACACAGTGGAGGCTATTATGGGGGCGGGACTCGGGCATGTGTGTGTGGGGGGGGTGGGTTGTGGGGTGTTCGGCGGGTGTGACTGTCTGCGTGCGAGACTGTGACAGGCAGGGTTATGCTGTCAATCAAACAGCCGGGCGCACAGGCAGGTAATAGTTGTTTATAAATAGACGCCTACCAAAAACAAGCATTTTAGCGACGCGGTCCAGAAATTTGTGCTGAATTAATTAAAATGGAGGATTCTAAGGAAAGTAAGAAGACTGCAAAGAAAATGAAAAGCAGTTACAAGAAGGTCTGGGAACTCATTGTCCGTGGGTGAAGCCAGTGAAAAATGAGTCAGATAAAGCTTTCTGTGAACTTTGTGGCTGCTGTTGCTGTTATGGAGAAAAGTGAAAGACTTGAGTCGTGATGGACATAACCTAAAATGTTTCATCAATGCTTTCCTTGGTTCTGGAAGTGATGCTATGGCGGACACGTTTGTTTACAACTGAATTGATTGTAGTTACAGTATTGTTATCTTCTGACTATTTTTGATACACTTCTTGTTTTATTTTCGTTTTATGCTGTGGCTGTTTAATTTGAAAATAGTTTGAATTGCAGTAGTTTAAGTAGCCTGTCTTTGTTTGGATTGTCTTTGTTACTGTAGTAAATTGTTACTGCACTTCATGCTCTACATGTTGACTTGAGATTTGACAAGGTTTTATTGTGTGTGTGACTATTGTTAAAGTGCATCTACCTCAAGATATGATGAGACTGACTAATTTTAACCTTTATTGTGAGCTCCTATTCCAAGGGCGGAGCTATGGGCACCCAGTGAGATTCATGAAAAAAAAAATACTTTTAAATTTTTTGTAAATTATTATGAAATTATTTTTGAATTTGTTTTTTTTTATTGTATTGAATATTAAGAATGACAAAATTGTGGTTGTCTGAGGAGGATCTGAACTTCATGTTATTCAGTTCGTCATTTTATTTGAATATACGATGTGTCGGGATAGGAGGATTACGGAGCCCCTAAGGTGACATGGAAGTAAAAACAAAAACTTAGCGTTCCCTCGCAAAAATTTCGAGATGACGCAAAGTTTTTTGCAAGGGAACGCATTTTTTTTTTAAATGCGTGTTTATGTACTTCCGGGTCAGTTTAGCAGCTAACATAGCCTAGCCTCTAATGCGCGGCTGTTTGAGAGACGACAGTATGTCAGAGACGGAGAAACCCTGCTTAGTATCAAAAATTGATTTTAGGTCAAGCGGATTTCAAAGCAATTCCATTAAACCCACCCACGGCTGAAAACGCTCCCTACGGCTGAAAACGCTCCCTTTGTTGCTTTTGTTTACCCGGAAAATGACCCGTAAGTACATAAACATGCATTTTTCAAAAATGCGTTCCCTCGCAAAAAACATTGCATTATCTGGCAATTTTTGCGAGGGAATGCAAATCTTTGCGAGGGAACGCAATCTTTGCGAGGGAACGCAAAGTTTAAAAAAAAATTTTTTTTTACTTCCATGTCATCTTAGGGGCTCCGTAAAGGATTGTGCTCAGTGAGAGAAATATTCAGGCGCATCCTGATTTTCTAGGCCCACTCATTAGCACGTTCTGGCTCCGCCCCTGTCCTATTGATATTAATGTCTCAGAGATTTACCTTTTTACTAGCATTTTGTGTTGTATTTTTGTAACTGCAGATAATTTCAACTGCAATTCTGTGTTGTTTTTATTTGTAGATCTATAATTGTTATTTTGTTACAGTTTATTATATGTTACTGAACAGTTGACAAAGCTGTGCTATATGCATTTTTGGTGTCCGTCACGAGCGTCCCCTGTGTCCCACATTGTCCCCCACAAGCATACTCCCTGTCCCACATCTGGTGAGTTCGGATCTGGTCACTCTATCTTCCTAACATATAACTTTTGATAGAGCACTTGTACTGGATTCCATAGATGCATTAGTATGGACAAATATAATATTTACGCAAATCACAAATGAATGTGAATATTTGTATACTGTTTTATCGTGGGAAATAATTTTATGACTTATGGTACTGTATAAGGATAGGTTTAATTAATAATTAAGTCTTGAGACAAACAGCTTGTTTTGTACATACACATTATATTAACTGAAGTCTTGAAATTCATTTTCTTTCCGTCTTGTCGCATGCTTGTGTTTAAGGAATGCACACCTTCTTCCATTCTCACAATTGTTCCCATCACTTTCTATGCATCACGACTAACACGCGTCATCACAGCTAAATATAGAACCCGACTGATCCCACCCTCATGTCACAGGCATGTGCAGGCTGGTCCAATGTGGATTATTGTGTATTTATTTATTTATTTGATCTCACCAGACTTTTATGGAGTTTTTCCATCTGAGTCCCTGCCCTCCCCACTTTCTGTCGTCACTGCTTCAGTCTATTTTCCCACTGTTTGAATGATCCTCAGCACACTCAACGCATTGGCTCCTTTCCATTGTACCACTGATGGATAAACTGCATCTTCTTGTGGATGATGTGGATGAGCCCCAATTTAAGTCTTGCGCCAACAAAGAAACAATTGATATTCAGTGTTTATTTATGTAGCGTCTTCATTCCAGGCAATGGCAAAACAGTTAGAAACGCTCTTAGATAGCAGGAAATCCCCATAAAACAAAATGTATTGCTTACAATTTAACACAATGCATACACAACGTTGCACAAACCTGTAATAATGCCAGTTTTTTTATATTGAAAAAAACGAGTTTGGATGATTTAAAAAAAAAAAATGCCAAGCATATTAAATGAGGCTTGAAAATAATGAAAAAATCATTCTATTCTCAACGCTCTCAGACACTGTGGACGTCAGCTAAACTTCTCCTATGGCTGGAATATATCCGCAGGGCTTTCACCAGTCAATCATAAATGCACATGAGCTTTCACACAAACAAAGACACATTTCTGGGCATAAACCAAACAAGTCGACTCTGTTGCGAAAATGCACCCGAGCAGTCATTCATTGGAGCTGATTATTGCAAGCGTGCTCTGAAAACATTCTCACACTCTGCTCGCTTTATTTTCACCCATGTCCTCTCTTTGTGGCTTTCTGCTTCTTCATTGCCGGCCATGCCATACTTTTGAGGTCCAGTATAATATAATACAGTCCAGTTTATTGTTTGTGGACTCTCAAAACGGGGCGTTGCACTGGCCAGTAGACATGCGGTGATTCACTGCTTTGTGTGCGATGTCTGTAAATGTTTTGCAATTGTCCACTTGAGTCGCTTTGGGCCACCTCATTCGGTGTGTGACAGGGCTTGGTAACTTGCAATTACGCAGGTTAACCACTGATGCAACAAAGACAGGCAAAGGCAGTTTCTATATACAGTAGTGGGTGAGGGCCAACTTGCACGTGTGATGTCACACACAGACGCGCGATCGGGGGTGGAATGCAGTCTCTAGTGCCCACTCCACAGCAGCCAACTTTACATCATCCACAAATGGAAATCTCCTTGCAGTTCCTTCTTGCGGTGCAAAGATGTCTCCACTTGCCCATGTCACATGTACGGCTACATCATCGGCAAGAGGAGAGCTTGTAGTTTACCTGCCAATGTCATGCATGGCATCCAGTGAGTCTATTTCTGTTTCTGCAATTTCAAGCGCGCAGTAGCTCCGCGTGCGTACTGCGCCTCCTACTGCCCTGATTTTGATGCATGAGGGATTCCACTAGGATTGGCCAGGAAAAGACTTTCCATCCCACAAAGGCACAAATGCCCCATTACTCCCAATTCTATCAGTTTAAAGTCTAGTTAGACAGGGCTTTGCGCTAGACTTGCGCTCTGAACAAAAATAGGGCCCAACTATTCATTGGCTTCAAAAACCAATGACCAGAGATGGGCATTCCATTCTGGTCCGTCCGTCCCATTTTGTGAATGGATGGACAGAGGAAGAGAAGTATTTTAAAAAGGACGGACTAAGCAAGGATGGAATTGGGTTTTCGTCCGTCCCTCTATTCGTGCCTAACCGGGTCAGGTACCCACTAACGTGCTGTGTTGCGTTCTTTTAAAAAGCAAGACCACTTTTCTCTTCTGCGATACCACAGAGCCACCTTCATTAATTGCCTACACAACAGTTTTCATGTACATGTCAACACGCAGGCGCCGCACAAGCAGACACGCGGCCAAATAAAGAAAAAAATTTAAAAAACAACAGACACACGCACAGCATGGCGATCGGTGAAATAAAATCAATATGGGGTACATGTCGTTGCGTCTGTGGGACCGAAAGGTACACAACACTGTTTTCTTTTTTTATTTTTTATTTATTTGGATGTGTGCCAGGTGTGCGGCACCTGCATGTGACGCGGTACGGGTCAAGTCTGTTCTCTGCGCCGTTTGGCTGACTCAGACCGACTGGGACCACGTGGGTCGGCTAAATATGCAGACGGGAACTTTGTGACGGTTAGCGGACGCCCATCTCTGCTAAAATCAACAAATGAATTATAAAAGAAACGGAGAGCAATAAGAAAAACTGAATCAGATTTTCTCCATGTCATTATGGCAGAAAACTTAGGAGCTGTAGTCCTCTTACCCTTTTTCCCCTCTCTGGTAAAGTTAATAAGCAATAAATAGTTTTGTTTTTGACATTGTTTTACTTCTTTATAATAGTGTGTGTTTTCACCTGTTTCTGTATTGCATTATATTTATTTTTAACCACACGCTGGTAAAAAAAAAAAAAAATCTTTTGCGGGCTGGAACGGATTAATTGCATTTCCATTCATTTCAATGGGAAATGTAATCTTCATCTATTAATGTTTCAAGTTACAAACCAATTGACGGAACCAATTAAGTTTGTATCTAGAGATTTCACTGTATTTTGTTCATATTTAAAATTGCATTTTGTCATACATCTTGTTAGGAAGTGCATGGTCCTGTGTGGCCCCTCCAGTAGCACTGATTAGAAATTGTGGCCCCTCCATCATTTAAGTTATCCATCCCTGGACTACATTATGGGTGAATCCAATACCAAATTGATACTTCAAATTGTATTGATATATATATATATCAATATATATCAATATATATATATATATATATATCAATACCACAGAATCAATATGCTCAATGCAAAATTTTAGAAAATAGCTGGGTCACTTTAGATCATAGCCCCTTTTCCACCAACAAGCACAGGAACTACTGATAATACAAGTTCCTGTGGCCCAGGTGGTTTGCATTTGCACCTCAACTCCTTGTTGGTAAATCACGCAAATGGGACTGATGGCATATCAGTGAATGTGTTATGCTACTTTGTTACTCATTACTGACACCCTACGGCTCATAAACATCATTGCAGTCAGAGAATAAATCAGTGACCTTTAAGTATATTATTGTGTCTCAATCTAAGTTTAATACATATTGGATAATTTAACATATACAATCAATATTCAAATGTAGCGACATGAAAATCTGAGTGAAAGTGCCGCTGCTTAATGCTGATGTATACTTTATACTATCTTTTTATTTAGCCTTTTTCTCAATAAGGCAGTTAAAAACCGATTCTCATTTGCAATGACATCCAGGCTGTAAACAGTATGTATATATATATATATATATATATATATATATATATATATATGTCGGAAGGGTACCTAGGTCAAGAGGGTGGAGGGTCGCACCGGCAAAAAAGGGTCAAGTGCCCAGCTCTGGTTATTAGCAAACTCACCGTGAGCCCAGAAAGTAACAAAGGCTATAGCTACATACATCTGCGTGGACATGCTACTATACTGTGCAGTTGAAAATGACGGTTTCCATGGCCTTATGAAGATTCTGGATCCCCGCTATGTTATACCAACACACAAACAGACAAAGCACAGGAAGAAGGGGGAAAGTAGAGGGAAGTAGCACATGTTCCGGTTTCTGAAAATCCACAGCTCTGGTGGAAGGCTCGTCTGAAAGCGTGTTCTCAACTGCGATCGAAATTGTTAACGAAAAAAAGGAGCTTCCTTACTTTACAGCATGTAGGTCAGCTATTTTTCTTGGAGAATTTTTTTTTTTACAAAAACTCAACACTGAGAAAACACACACATGTTGGGGGTTTAAATTCCATTGATAGTTTGAGTTTCATGCCCCAAGGTTTACAGATTTTCATTACATGCTTCAAAAAATATGATTCATAATTACTCTGTAGCCATATGCAGTAGCAGAGCCTTTTTCAAATATTTTTTGAACAGTGTCTGATTTTGGATTGCGCCAATGCAGTGACTGTCTAATCAAAATAAGACACAAGAGGGAGTTCAGAATTCAGGAATGTTGGTTACTTAATGGCCTAAATGTTTGTTTTTTTATTTTTAATTTTTAAATTGAAAGCATTTTCTCACATTTATGAAAGACCTGACTTATTGCATTTTAAAACAATTCGGAATCTTTTTAATCTTTTGTCACTTCTGTCAACTGAAGATGACATTGAAGTTAATCAGGGCTCAGATAACGACCAATCATGTCTCACCTGTTTTCTGAAGTTGAGCCATTTGGTCGTTATCTGAGCCCTGAGCATCTGTGATCTTCAGCCGACAGAAGTGACAAAATGGCCGCCCCCTGAGAAGGCTAAAAGTGGGTGCATTTTGCTGCTTAACTTATATTCCACAAATACAATTTATCAGAATGCCGTATTTCAACTAGTGGGCCTGCATAGAACATATTCTGGAAAAAATATGTTTGGGTTGACTTCCTCTTTTGATGTGAACATTCATATATTTACTAATGCACCAAGTTAGAGCAAGAAAGCGCATCAGCCGCGGCCGGAATAAATGCGTCTCCTTTTATCAGCCTGAAGCTGCAAGCCTCAGCCGCGGACATTGGGAAAGTGAAGCCTCTTTTATTGGGATTGTGGTATTGCCCTCCCCCTCTTGTGCCCCATAAGCAGGAGGGAGGGGCGGTGGACGGGAAGTCAGAATGAGGAAATATAGGCCCGCTTGAACGCACACTACTGTCCCGTGTCTCTTTATACACAAACAGCCTCACCGCGGCCATTGAAGCCTCATCGCAAAAATAGACGATAGATGATATTTGAACATAAAAAGTGACTCACTCCGCTTTGGAAGCCTGTTAACAGCCCGATCCATCACTCAAATCTGTGCCCGAGACAACTACAACTCACTATTGTTCCTCGCCGCGGCCATCAAAGCCCCGCCACGAAAAATAGACTAATGACGGACTACAGACGAATGACGGATTAAATAACGGGGCTTCCGACTATGCTTTATACTATCTTTATCTTTTTAGTCCGTCTGTTTTAAAATTTGACCCGTCATTCGTCCACCGTCAGCAAAACGTCACTGACAGACGGACCTGTCCGTCACATCGACGGAATGCCCAGCTCTGGTTGTGACCCAGGGACTCGCATTTCCCTATTGCAAAGTCGTGACCCACTTTTACAGAAGTTAAGAACAGTAATGTCATAAATGAAATAAAAAATGTTCTTGTCACACTTTGCATCAGTTGAATGGCTATTGGGCTGACAGATGCACATACTTTATAGTTTACATGGTCATACAGTGAGGATGTCTCTGCTCCTTGTAAAAGATAAAGAATATATGACTATAGAACCATTATATCTAATGTCTAAATGTGTTTCTATTCAAGTATTAGTGGCTTAAAGTAGTGATTCTCAACTAGTGGGTCGTGGAGCCATTTTGGGTGGCTCACGAACAGGTGGTAAAAAATGACAAGGGGTACTGACATACGACATTTCGAGGTTACAGATGGTGTAAGAATATGTTTTCATGTGGTACGAGAAGGCATGCTCAGTTAGTGCCATATTTACAGTTTTTTATTGTATTGCTTGAAATTTTTCGCCCAGAATTTTTTTTTCATACAGGTATACAGTATACTATGATGACTACACTTTTGGAGCGATTCCTGTGGTGAGTGACATAAATATCAAGTGTTTTATTGACAGTTGAAAAGAACACGCGGAAATGACGTCCATTTGAGTCATGACGCCATGCGTCGCCGTACACAGTGGCTTATTCAAATGCAGCTCTGTCCACCCAATCATGTAAACGGGTTATTCAGAATGTTTAAGAAATCAGAATTTTGACCTTAACCCGAATATTGACTGCATGTAATCGTAGTCACTATGGTGCTTGGAACAAAATGGCGGAGGAGGCACGGGCGTCATAAAGTCGTAAGTCGTAATTCAAGGACTTGCAGTCGACCCCCGTATACTTATGGTTGTGTACCGGTGGATTTTTTTGTATTACATTTTTATCCATTCTATACCGCTTGTCCTCACAAGGGTCGCGGGCGTGCTGGAGCCTATCCCAGCTGTCTTCGGGCAGTAGGCGGGGGACACCCTGAATGGGTTGCCACCCAATCGCAGGGCACACAGAGAAAAACAAACATCCGCACTCCAATCAACTTACCATGCATGTTTTTGGAATGTGGGAGGAAACCGGAGTTCCTGGAGAAAACCCACGCAGGCGTGGGGAGAACATGCAAACTCCACACAGGGAGGACAGAGCTGGGATCGAACCCACGACCTCTGAACTGTGAGGCGGACGTGCTAGCCAGTCGACCACCGGGCCACCCTTATATTTTTATAATATTTTTAAATGTTTTTAAGTATTTGGGGGTGTTGTTTCCTGCGAATAGCGGGGTCGACTGTAATATAAGGAAAAAGTCAAGTCAATGAATAGTCATACTACTCCTGGTATCAAGAGCAAACTGTATCTGTACATACAAATACATCTCATGGCGAGCATATTTTATCGGTGTGTGTGTGTGTGTGCACGGGTGTGCAGGAGCTCAAGATTAACATGGTCTTAATATAAGTAGAAGAATGGTGTGTATGAAAATTCAGCGCCGTGGTGTACTTGCAGGAATTGAATTTGGACCTGACTCCTCTTTTCTCTCGCGGAGTCGAAGAGCCAAGCTCAGCAAGAAAAAAAAAAGCTCCTCCACATCATGTTCCTAACCATCTCCATCAGCTATCTATCAACATTTTCACTTCCTCCCTTTGCTGGCCTCTTTTCCTCTTAGATTGACCTAGGGTTGCCTGTGTTGCTGAGGGAAGTTGACATGATTCTGTCACAGGCAATGGCGGAATGCTGGATGAGGTGCTTGCTGTGGACACCGTATATTCTTCTTGGGCAGCAAAAGACTAAGTGCCCTCCCCAGGATACATAAGTGTGGGTTGCTGCTGAACTGGGGGTGGAGGGGCGTGAACCTGGGGTTCCACAATGTTGGACTGGGGTTCCCTCTCCATCACACTAGCTTGCAAAAATGATAGAATATTGCAGTACCTCCAAATTGTCCTCCTTTTCAGCCTGTCAATTGCTGTCCTTTTCTTTCAATCCTCTCCTCTTCTTCGCTCAGGCAGTGACCAATCACAGCTCACCTCTTTTCTGAAGATCAGCCATGATTGGTCTTGAGCGATGAAGAACTGTGATGTCATTTTTAGTCGACAGAAGTGACAAAATGGCCGCCCTCTGAGATGGCTAAAAACGGGTGGATTTTGCTGCTTAACTCATATTCCACAAATGCAATAATTATTAGAATGCCTTGTTTAAACTAGTGGGCCTGCATAAAACATATTTTTGAAAAAAATATGTTTGGGTTGACCTCTTCAAGGTGGGGTGTAAAATAATGACATCCAGGCCAGTTCCTTGTACAGCTTACTATGCTCATCTCAGCATTGCTAGTAAATATTATATATATAATATATATAAGACATTAAACATATTGAATGGGAGGTTTACAGATTGATCATCTCATTAAACTTCACTATCCAAGTTAAGAGAATCAGGGTTACGGTAAAAGAGCAATAAAATGTGTTTAGAGAACACTGTGAACACCTAACATCGGTCATTTGGTGAATTTGGTGTGGTTGTTTGATTAGTCAGCTGCACTTGATTTGATACTTGAACAGATCATCTCGCGGGCCGGATCAAATCCGTTTGTGGACCTGATCCGACCCGCGGCTCATACATTTGACACTTCGGCTTTGAAGTTTTCATATTGATCAAGTACACACGCACTAAAAAACAGCATTTTCTTGACATTTGCAGATGACAAACGACTGTCCAAAAAGGCTCCACAAGTCGCCGCTGGATTGCTTGCGACGTAACTCCGACTGGCATGAATTTCTCTACATGAGGATGTTTAAAATTGATGAGTATAATACATATAATACATGCGCTGCACTGCATAATACCAGTATGCACTGCACTCCATACGTTGTGTGAAGAATACAAGTTGCAAAAAGCTGACCAACTGACTCAGACTTTTCAGCTGCATAATCAGCATTTCTGTGGTTTGTAAAATCACTTCTTCCTGATATCGTTTCATATTGTGAAACCGTGACTCAGTGCTGTTGTGCAAATATTTATTCTACTTGAAACTGGTCTCTTTCACAAATGCAGGATATATCAATGGATGAAGTGTGCCTAAGAGCTCATTTTGATTTCATTGCTATGCAACCATTTAACAATGACTTAACAAACGGTTCTATCACAGTTACTTACCAAGTGTTAAGAATTGTATTTGTTGATTTGATTATCATACAAATTATTGTTACTTGAAGCACTGCAAGGAATAAGCCTGTCATGATAACATGTTTTTTTTTACTTCGTAGTATCGTAGGGGTGTAGCAGATGAGATACAGTACACTAAATCCTTCCACGTCTGTCGGTCTTTGGCGGCGTGGAGCAGTTGGTAGAATGGCATGTTTGCATTCATGCCTTGATGTTATCCCTCCATTTCCTTCTTTGGTGACCTCGTCTTTGCTTTCCTTCCACAGATCATGATCTTGTACAGGTTGCGCTCTTTCACAATTTGAAGAAGGTGTTTGTCTTGGTGTTCCAATGGCTGCAGTTGATTCAATGAGCTGTGTATGGGACCCTCAGTAAACGACGATAGTGGTTCATCTCAAAATCCTCAATGTTCTTTTCTGGAATTGCAGAGTATTTCCAGCTTTCACATCCATAGAGGAAGGGTGAGAAGCTATATAACCAAGGAGGTGGACTTTTGTACTTGTTGAAATGTTGCTCTTGTTACTATTGGTTAATTGAGTTAGCGCCTGTAGTCCTCTGGCCACTCAGTGCTTCCACACACTTTTTTCCACACACGCCGGGAACGGGACCGCTCGGTTCTCTGCAGAAAGGCTTTGGGTAGCAGGGAAATGGATGCAGTTGTGCTTTTTCATTTGTTCTTAAAGCAGCTCTAGTTTGACCTCAAATGTTTTTATGTGCAAATACATGTCGCAAATGAGTATCCTCTGGCCCTGTAGCTGCAAGTTAAGGCTGTTCAGCATTTCTGTCACATCAGTTAAAAATGTGAGGTGGCATTTCCATTCTGTGTGGATAAGCTCTGGGACTGTTTTGTCTTGTGAATGAAGAAATGCGTTAATTTCGGGTAGCAGCTCATAAGAACGCCTCAAAACTCTCCTCCGCACAATGCACAATTGCACTAGTTGTCTCCTGGGCAGGCGGCGTCTCGACCAGGGACAAGATGAGGCTGGACAAACTGGTCAAGAGGGCCGGCTCTGTCCTGGGCTGCTCCCTGGACTCGGTTAAGATAGGGGCACAGACTGCAGAAGGGTGTATTATGCTGGCTTCAGAGCGAATGTGAAATAACACGTCACGACGCATGTCTCGCATGTGTTGACTGCACATGCAGGTCTGCTCCAATGCCCGGTAAGCCAGGGCCAATGCAGTGCTATTTAAAAGGGAAATCAACCCAAACGCATTTTTTTTCAAGAATATGTTCCCAGCAGGCCCACCAGTTGAAACATGGCATTCTGATTGATATTGCGTTTGTGGAATATGAGTTAAGCAGCAAAATGCACCCGATTTGGCTGCACCCCTTTTTAGCCGAGATGCCGAGAGTCGCGATTAGTCGTTACCTGAGCCCTGAGCAGTTGCGATGTCATTTTCAGTCAATCATTAGTGACAAATGGCCGCCCCCAGAGATTTCTAGATTTTGCTGATTAACGCATATTCTACAAACGCAATATTTATCAGAATGCCTTGTTTCAACTAGTGGGCTTGCATAGAATATATTCTTGAAAAAAAATGTTTGGGTTGACTTTCCTTTAATTATAATTTTCCTTTATGGGACATTAATCGCAGTATGAAAAACACTGTTGGCTCTGATTGGCTGTTAGCTAGCAAACGCATGAGATAAAAGCAAAGCAACGCAATTCGTAAAAATAGCTCAGTAAAACGTTATTTTTTACTTAAACTTGATCCTGATTATATCATTAGTGTGTTGAGCAAGGTTCTGGATTAGTGTGCATTTTATTTCATGAACACCTGACTGTGGATGGTATGACAAAGAATGACTTCTCAGTTACAGTCCGTACAAGTCTGTAAAACTGAGTTGTACAGGTTATAGTTGACATCAATAGTGTTGAAAGTTTTTTAAATGCTTTATCTCGGTGTCATCACAAAATCCTGGCATTTGAAAAGGGATGTATAGACCTTTTATATGTATTTTAGCTAGATACCCCTACCTCACAGAATTCATTATAGTAGTTTTTTTTTAATTCTTGCAATTGCGCATCTCATCAGAATATGCAAGTTGAAATTGATTACTAGGATACAATGATAAAAAGAAATTGTAATTAAAGTTTTTAATCTCAAGAATACAAGTGTATATCTATTTAATCAGCATTTTCACAATTATTTTGTGTGAGTAATACAGGTTAGAACATGTGAACCAACTGACATTTTTTTTAAGAAAAAAAAAAAGTAAGTATGAAAACTGCACGTTCAGCATCTCTGTGGTTTGTACAATCTCTTCTACCGGATATTGTTTCATATTGTGAAATAGTTCCTGAGTTGCTGTGCAGTTGCATTGATTTCTTCTGTGCGAAACTGGTTTATTTCTCACAGTCACAAACACAGGAGAGATCAGTGGATGAAGTGTGACTATGATTCAATTTGATAACACTGCTAAGGAATCATTTGACAAACTGCTCTAATTTTACTCAGTGTTGCCAAATCAACTTTTGAGAATTTTTATAAACACTGCAAGGAGTGGTAAGTCTTCTTATTTTATATCTTACACTCAATTAAAAGTGCTAGAAATATAATGCTATTGCTTATATTTAATCATACAGCAAAAACTTGTACCTGGATCAACTGTTTACTTCAACAATAGAGAGGAAGCTGATGCAAAAATGACTGTTAAGTACCAAACTTCTACAGAGACAACAATGGACATAGATGATGGGAATGGTGGCTACAAACATCTTTTAGTGGATGGCAGCAAGCTGAAATATTCAGGTAACAGTTTATCCAGATTATTGCGATGCTTGATAAATGAAATGCTCATAAAATGTTACCTATTATTTACATTTACAAGTTTTTTTCATATATGAGTTGTGAAATAAGGTTTTCCTCCGGTTGAACCTGTTATGGCTGTTGTCTGTTTTGCCTCTTTAGGGTTGTTATCACGTACTGTAGACAGAAAGCCAACATAGACACATTTTCATTTCACTGACAGAAGTTTTCAGGAGAAAATCTATTTTTTATAAAAATAAATAAATAAATCTCCACAGGACTGTTTTAAATACCAATTGTAATTGAACCAGGAAATATAATTTTCACTTTACATTTAAAGGTTTATATGCATTTCAGGTTCATCCTGCAATATTTCCCAAAAGCAGATTAGCAGAATATCCCAACCTTTTTGTGAAAAGTCTGTATTTATCACGAGTTTTTGTGAAAAAAAAAAGCATCTTCATATCATATATTACCATGCACTTCTGTACTCGTCCATCCAATTTTCACAGTTGTCTCCCTCCAAAATGCTATTATTGCTGCAGCAATAATGAGTTGCTGCAGCAATAATCATCCAATGCTCACAATAACAAAACTTCCATTGAGACATTATCTGTTCGCTAATTTGACCGTGTTGTCTGTCATATTTATCTATAACATTAAGAGTTGGAAAGTCGAGGTCCAGAAGGGAAAAATCCTGCCACAATTTGGCTTTGGACACAGGTGCTTCTACTCATTTGGCAGGTAAACGTGCTTGTTTACCAAAGCCAAACTGTGGCAGGGTTTTCACTTTCTGGACCTGGATTTTCCACCTCTGATAACAATAGACATTGGATAGTGCCTATTAAGAGCGATTGCTTTACCTAAGTCCAAAAATTCAAGTCAAGTCAGGAACACAGGAACATTCTAGAAGGCAATGCAGGTATGCCAACAGCCAAGAAACAAGAAATAAAATATTTAATTACCCCTGTGAGTTTCTTTTGCTTGAGGTGGGGTACTTCTCGCTCATTCAATTGTGAAGCAACGCCAGGCATGCTTAGTCCCAGGAGGAACCAAGGGCCACAAGGCGTGTTTGAAGTGTTGAAGATCAACGTGTCCTCCAATTCACATTGTCACTAATGTGAATTGGATGACTCTATTTTTTTAATCAGGCGATTACCGTGCGGCCGTTATATAACTCAGTTGAAGTCGGCACGACCGTCATTTTTCCCACATAACATTCATGTTCAACGCAGCAGTTCGGGCACGTGGGCCAGTGAGTGTCTTTCTTGTGATGTGTCACATGCTCACATGGATTATGCAGCCAAATCGGGTGCATGTATACTGTAACAACGAAGCAGAGACAGGGCTGTAGCAGCCAAGTTACGCACCTACACAAAACAAAATTATAAGCATAACGGCTCATTATTTTATACTGAGACAATGACAATATCGACCACAGCGATATAAAGGCACTTCTACTATCTAGTATAATGTAGTGCATACCGGTAGGTACAGTGTAATGCAGTGCAGTTGATGCCTCCCGTGTTATTATTACTCTTTGATATCATTATAATGTGCAAGTGGTCACAAAATGTTGGCTCATCAGAGGCATTAGTAATTGACTCTCTGAATAAATTATAAATGCCATATTACAAATCTATCTAAATCTGTATTTTTCAGTTTATGCATTGAGAAACAGCCCTTCTCGAGCCGCCACACTTTTCCTTGGGCTGTTGTGTGTTGTCCTGGTGGTTGGGATCATCGGTCAATCTGTCCACTGTGAGTCTACCTTATTCTTATCCTTGCCACAAATGTCAAAAGTTTGCCAACAGTATAAAACTGCTTAACTTTGATATATCTGTTTTCTGTGGCAGACTGGAAATTGGGCGAAGACAATCAGAAGAAGTTAGAAACTGTTGGAGGAGAGAAAGAAAAACTACAGTCCCAACTCAAGACTGTACAGAGCGAGAAGAAGACTCTCGAAATCACCCATGAGCATTTACAACAAAGTTACAACTACGTGTCTAAATCGACAACTCAAATCCAAACCAACAACAATTTACTGAAAGCGGAAACAAACCAACTAAAAGCGAGTCAAAGCAAATTGCAAGCCAGCAACACTGCTCTAAAGAAAGATCTTGAGCAGCTGAAGGCCAGTAAGGAGCAGCTGCAGACTAATAATGATGCCTTGTCGACCGCCAAAGACTTAATACAAACAAAGTATGAATCACTGGGCAAGAGCAAAAATGTCTTGCAGGCCAACTACGACTCTACGATTAAAGAGAGAGACATTATGCAGAACAAATTCAACAATGTGACAAGGTCAAAAGAGAAGCTGCAAATGAGTTATAACAGCCTGATCAAGGATATTGAGCATCTACAGATGGAATACAGCTATTCCGCCAGCGAGAGAGACAACATTGCAAGCAGTCACCAAAACCTAACGTTGGAAAAAGAAAATCTCCAGGCCATTTACACCACACTGGCCAAAGCCACTGACGAATTGATGGCCTCCTACAATTCCACAATTGAAGAGAAAAAGTATCTTGAAAGCCGCTTGAAAAATGTGACGGCAGAGAGAGACCTGCAGAGGGTGGAAATCAGCAACATGAGTGCTGAGGTTGACCAGCTGCGGGCTACCGTCACAAGATTGAACACAACGCTAAAAGGTAACGCAGGAAAATGCTAACAGTATTTAGCAACCTTTATGAAGGAAAAGGAAACATTTGCTCTTTCTCGCCCTTTTCAGACATGTTGCAATGGACATATGTGTGTGCTTATATGCTGTATGTAAAGAGTGTGGGTATATAGATAGTGTGTAAACCCTATGAAAATATTTATTTTGTAAATGTTTATTCACAGAATCTGAACAAGAAATGGGGGGAAATGCTCAAAATGTGTTGTATGTACAGCATATGCTTAAAGCAACACACCACTGAAAATAAATTGTTCATCATTCGATTAGGCAGTGTGTATAAATAATAATAGTGCATATATTAGTGGCATCTTATTCCCTGAAAAAAGCTTTAGTCAAGTAAGTATCAAAATAATGACATAGCCTACCCTGTGCAGCGCCATCTTGACCAGTTTTACGCAGGCACATGATCACTATGATGTAACGCGTGGCGCAATAAGACATTGTTCATTATTGACTCGTTTCCTGGTCTATTTTGCTGTAAACGTGCCGTATGGCGTCATCAAGTATTGCCATAATTTAGATAGCACTCCTAGATTTCATGTTCTTCTTTCAAGAACGGAAAAAACAAGACATCGGCAGCCAGCTATTGATCATGTTTTCAGACATTTTAATTTTCATAGACTGTGCCTTTTGGAGGCTCAGGCTGGATGCATTCGCCAGCTACTGCCACTGTAAATGTGCTTCATATGTCTGAATAATATTCTACATTCTCTTTTGTGGGACAAAAATATATATACAAGCATTAAACTTGTATATTTTCACATGAAATTAACCTGTTGCTGTGATTGTCCTACATAAAGAACAAGTGTATGTAACAGTAAACAATTTTGACAAAGCTGACATATTCTTTTTCAAAAATATCAGCTAGTCTACATGTTGTCTGGCAGCAACACACTTTTCTGATGTGTGGCCAGAGTCGTTGTAAACTAGTCCAGCGCCGATCGATATAGGGCAGACACAACGATCCGCATATCTGTCAACTCCCCGGGGTGTACTGAAGCTGTCGAAAGTTGTAATTTGCCCTTACATAGCTGTATATATTAATCTTACACATTACACATGATTTTTGAATGGCTGCTGTCACGTGAACGGAAATCAGCGATGTATGCCGTACATGTTTGAAATGTGTTTCCACCTGTACAAATTACGCCGAAAGTGTACAATTTGACAGGTATGGATACATCGATTAAATAGATGAATTGTTACACCGCTTGTATTTACAGATATATTCAAATCCCTTTGGTGTTAAAGATATGTAGCTGTGGGTTAGTATTTATGTTTGTTTTGACATGCCTGGAATGAATTACCAAAAAAGTAAAAAAATATATATAGTGCTCGGATATCCACCAAAATAAAACTGATTACCGGTACAAAAGTGGTTATGACCACATGTAAATGTCTATTCCAACAATAAAATGCCAATTAGGCAATTATGGCAATTCAATTTCTATTACATGTTCTCATATTATTTTTTTTGTATCAATGAATATCATTTCATTACAGACAAGGTCTGTCCAAGTGGCTGGAAGAAGTTTGAGAACAGCTGCTACTTAACTTCTTCAACCAAGAAGACATGGTACCTGAGCAGAAATAACTGTCAAGGAAAAGGAGCAGACCTGGTCATCATCAACAGCAAAGCAGAAATGGTGGGTTGATTGTATATCACATTTTTGTCTTTGAAGCTCAGTGAATCTCATGGTTACACGTGGAAACTTCACCCATCAACATTTCATACAAGCACGTTTAACTTGCTCTGTCTGAGAAAAGGGGTCACAAACATTTGTAATGTTGGAAAAAAAAAAAACCCAAAACCTTTTACATAAAAACATGAGAGCTAAAATGAAAATATGAATTAAGCTCATAGCCAATATAAATATTACAAAAGGTTCAAAGATACAGCTCAGACACACACAAAACACTTGTCTGAAGAGATGGATTTCTTTGAAATAAATCAAGACAGGGGTTGCATTTCTCATACACCAAAACGGGGGTGGCATTTCTCCGAATAAAATGCAGGATGTTGTTAACCTGGGAGCCACAGACTCACCCTCCATCGTGTGTCAGAATTTATTTGGTTTCCTCCATTTCACAATCAATTACTGTAACTTGACTTTTGTTGTACAGTGCTGTATGATGTCTAAACAACCATTCTCTTTCTTTTTCTAGACATTTGTTAATGGCTTGTTTTCAAACAACAAAGAGGTCTGGCTTGGACTGACCGATGAGGGAATAGAGGGTCACTGGAAGTGGGTGGATGGGACAGTACTGACCCTAGAGTAAGTAACAGATATTTTCTCACTTTCTTAAGTTAAAACTTTGGAAACAAAAGACTCCGTTTTTTTATAGATGTATTTTAATAATATTAGTAGTATCGCAATACATATCGGCTCGCAACCCAAGTATCAGGATCTGTATCAGACTAAGACAAAGGTCCTAGCCCTAATGCAGTACATATATATATATATATATATGTATATATATATATATATATATATATATATATATATATATATATATATATATATATATATATATATATATATACACACACACATACACATTCAACCACCTGTGCCACTCTGTCCTATTGGATTTGTTATTTTGTACAATAGCATTAAACACAAATGAATTATAGACCACGTGAATGAACTGAATGAAACAAGATCTAATTATGGTGTTTAATTTGAGGAATTATTCCTCTGCAGAGACTGTTGCAAGACTGCAAAAAAAAGCCATCACACATAGTTCAATTGACAATCAAGGTTTTGGCCACCATGGGAGTTTGTGCTTCAGAAGCTGAACCTTTTTGTCAATCAATTGCATGGAAAGTCAAAGCTTCATCTGGCCTTCACTAGCCAAGGTTGGTCCTTCATATATACTTTAATTGATATTTTCTCTCTAAACATTGCAGGTTTTGGTCTGATGGCCAGCCAAACAGTTACAATGGCAACCAGGACTGCGGGGAATTTTGGTACCGTTCTTCAGGAAACGCCGAATGGAATGATGAAAAATGTAGTTCACAGAGATATTGGGTGTGTGAGATGTAGATGATCAGATTCTGCCATGTGCTTAAATCAGAAAAGCCTGCAGCACTTTTGGCTGCGCAGATCCTCCCATCAATTGAAGCGTCTGGCTTGCATTCAGTCATGAGAACTGTATTCACTTAGGCACATTCAAATGAGGGCGTTCCCTGTTTATACTGTACATTTCCTAGACCACATTCTCCCGAAGACTTAAGCACATTTTTTGTTGCACACTAGTAAGTCTAGCGCTCTGTGGAGGTGAAACAGCATATTGCACGTTTTGATTCAATCACCTGCTTCTGTGACGGCGCAGCTGCTGACTTGTGTGGGTGGCTTGGAGTTTGTCTGTAAGCACTGCTCACAACATCTGCATTCATTGTAATAATGATAATAAAAATAATGATGTGATGATGTAATTTAATAATGTAATGATGGTGTGATACATTTTGAACCATTTGTTTTTATTTGATCTATGCAAGCTGTTGAAGTGACTTGACACATTGCCTCACTCTCTTCTGTACTATTGCAACGGCTCCAAACATGCATTCAGTCATGAGCGCTGTATTTTGATTGAATTACTTTTATTGGATTTATTAAATACAGAATGCAAAAACACATGCTACTCCAAAGTGGCCTGTTAGATGACCGGCGCGCACGTAATTGGCAACGATTAATATACAGTAACTTCCAGATCCACTACGCAAGTTAATTTTACATTCAAAAGAGAAGTCAACCCAAACATTTTATTTATGATAATATGTTCTCTGCAGCCACACTAGTCTAAACATGCTATTCTGATTAATATTGTGTTTGTGGAACATGACTTGAGCAGAAAAATACACCCGTTTTTCGGCCATCTCAGGGGGCAGACATTTTGTCACTTGCTGTCGACTGAAAATGACATCACCGCTTCTCAGGGCTCGGGTAATGACTAATCACAGCCCACCTGTTTTCTGAAGCTGAGCCATGACTGGTTGACAGCAGGTGCCCAAATGTTCGCCCCCTGAAGTAGATAAAAACAGGGGGATTTTGCTACTTAATGCAGATTCAACACAACACAACATTAATCAGAATACCGTCTTTAGACTAGTGGGGCTACGTAGAACAGATTTTGTCAAGAACATTTTTGGGTTGACTTCCTCTTTAACGTTTGACATATTTTCCAAATGGATCTCTATAGAATTCACTCTTCTCTTGAAAACTCCACCATATGGGAATTAGGAAAACCCTCAGAATACAACGAGTCAACAAGTTTGGTGGTTGCGCACAAATGTCCAGGTTATGCCTGAAGTTTGAATGGGAGAATTGGCATGCCTTCTAAAGTGTGCAAACCAGGCAGATTAAAAAAACAAAAAAGACTTGTGCGCCCACAGGAGAATATGGCAGTTAATGAGTAAAAGTTAGCAGGTGATACCGAGTGACTGAATTTGAATTAGTGAAACGAAAGAGGGGACCTTAAAAAGAATGTGCAATACTAAATTAGTTTTCCCCCTTAAGGGACAATACACATACGTACACTATTAGCAGAAGTAAAAACCTAATATTTTGTCTATAATTCATTTGATAACTTCATTAATTTTCATGTACATTTCATAAATTTAAAAATGATTTTAAAAATAATATAGCTGGCCGACATGTTCATTAAACACGTCACAAGAAAACCGTGACGTGTGTCAACTTGGGCTGCACAATGATATACACACATAGCTATGCCGCATCTACAGTGTTAATCCTGAAAGTTTCCAGCCAATGCTATGAAATAAGTCTACCAAGTGGGATTCCACTTTTCATGTGAAAGATGCAGGGCCACTGCTATCCCTTTGGGTGCACTAAGCTAAAAAGTCAGATGGTGCCCCCGGACCACAACAATTTTTCGTGGCCCGGAATTTTTTATGCGCGTGTGTGGGGGGGATAGCTACAGCTGACGGGTAAGTGAATACATACAGTTACTAGTTACCTGTTAAAAAAAATTCATATAGTAATTAGGGGTGTAACGGTACACTAAATCACGTTTCGGTTTGGTTGGTTTTTTTGGGAAACTTCGGTTCGGTATATTTTCGGTACAAAAAAAAATATTTTTATTTTGAAAAGATGTCAAGTAAATTGTACTTTTTTTGGAAAAAATAAATAAAAGCGAACCATTCGGGTAAAATTCTAAGAAATTACACCAGAATAAAAAATACACTAACAATAAAGATCTCTTAATTTTGCAAATTATTAAGACACTGACATCTTTAAACACTCAGCAGCAGCAGTCTATGACACATCTAAGTATTCAAGTTAAAGCCAATTTGTCATTACAGTACAAATATACACTTTTTGTGATGAAAAAAATACTTACAATAACAGTTACAATTATTGCTAACCATATTAAAAGTATTTTTATAATGAAAAAAATACAGTAACTTTAAAACATCTTTATGAAATTGTATACACTTTTTAGGCATTGAAATCTTTGAATGTTCAACCGCATATTTTAGTAAAACTTTACGATCCGTTTATCGCTGGTACCCTTCCGCCGTCTGTTTATCCGCCATTTTTTCTGGCCGGACCAAATACTAATCACCTATAGGCCGGTCCGACTGTCATTTTAACGGGCTTTCATTAGCGTTTCTGACAACCAACTTTGACAAACTACGTCTACCACTATCACAATTCTTGGAATTGTGCAGCACATCTGGATTTGCATGTTGAAATCAATCACTAAGATACACAAAAACAGGTGTTAAGAATACAATTGTGTATCGATTTGATTGGGAAAAGTTAACTCACTGACTTATTCTGTAAGTATGATACCCAAATACTGCACGTTCAGCATTTCTTCTTCCGGATATTGTCTCATGTTGTGAAATAGTGCCCGAGTTACTGAGCAATTGCATAAATTTCTTCTGCATGAAACTGGTTCATTTCTCGCAGTCACAAACATGGGACACCATCAGTGGATTAAGTATGACTATGATTAGAATTGATAAGGAACTGCTAAGGAACTATTTGACAAACTGCTCTAATTTCACTCAGTGTTGCCAAGTCAACTTTTGAGAATTTATCAATATCAATCAATATCAATATTTCAAGGATTATTCATATAAAAATAGACATTACAAATCACACACACACTCATTTCTGTTTGGGGAAATCACTGTACACGTAAAGGTGTCGCAACTTGGCACAGGTGGTAGAATGGCCATCTTGAAACCTGAAGGTTGCAGGCCATCTCTCACACATACAGACCCCCCCCCCACCCCCCCCCCCCACACACACACTTCATTCAGCCATTAAAACAGTTCGATTCTTTTTTTTTGACATGTTTAACACGTTTTCTAAGCATGCATAATAATTCATACTAATTTGACATAATTCAGGATTAATTTTCACGCTTATGACTGAAAGGCTCTTGTCACCCTCCTCGTCTAAAAGATAAACTGAATAACTCTTAATTTCCGGTATCGTGTAACGTGATTATATTACTGCAACAATCTAACATGATCCAACAAGGTATTCATAATATTTTGATTACTAGTTCAGGCGCACCAAAATCAAGAAACAGCTGACATACAGGATGATGCAACGCAATTTGACATGGCTGTAAACCACCACTACTAAAATGGCATCCGTTGTCTGTACTGCTTTATCCTCATTACATTCATAGATGAACTGGAGCAAATCCGTTGGACAAGAAACAAGCAGGGGCGGAGCCAGAACGTGGCTATTTTTCTACTTAGTGTGGTATTGTTTTGTTTTTTTGTTTTTTCTACAGAATCCATTCATTCACCTTTTTGCTTGATAAAGCCGTGATGTGTTCACCCTTGTGCTTGCCAGTAGTGCCCCCTTCTGGTATACATACGCATGAACAGATGCTGTTGTACTTTTTCGCTACTGCCCTCTTTCTACCTTCTCTACCCGCTTAACTGAACAAATGTTCGTTAAAATGACATACTCTTCAAGTGCTCTAAGAAGAAATGAATTCCTGGGAAGGTAGATCTGCTTTGGCAGATTAACGTGCGCTACACTCAACAACAGTACATTTAGGGAATTGGCTGGTTTTGAAGTTGCCAATTTAACCATTGTATGGTGTTGTATTTTTGATACTCAGCCAGTGTTGATGGGTCGGGTGGACCCGAGTTTGGGGTTTTCAATCAAATAATTATCTGTTAAAATACTCAACAGATTTTACTACATCCCAATTGTAAGTTCATATGAACTGCAAACATTAATATTTGCCCTTTACCTTAATTTGTTAGATCACATTTATGAATTAATACTCCTTTTAAAAAAAAAAAAAATGTAATGGAAAAAAAAAAGAAAGAAAATCCTATAACAGAGGATTATCACCACGAGGTGAAGGTATCTGATATGCCTGGGGTAATTTTTTTTTAAATAAAAACTTAAAGGGTTCCACAGTCCGGCGGACAAAATACAAGGGTTAAATTCCACAAGAGGGGCAAGAGTAACGGTCTGGGATGACAACCAAGAAACGGAACTACGTGAGCCACTTAGGGGCATCACCTTCTCCACTTACACAGGCTGAAGTGGACAAGAGCATGAATGCGCACACGAACCCCGACTGGTTTATATTTCGGACATTTAGCGACGCTAAACTCGTGTCAACTCCCAGGAGGGAGACAGTGGCTTGCAGCGAGCAGCAGGGCGGGCAGATTGGAGCTTTATACCCCACCCCCTTCCCTCCCCGGCTAAAGGTAGGATAACGGGATGGCTAATAGCAACAACTAGCTTCAGGCCGTTAAAACAGCTCCTTACTGTCCACGCAGCGTGTGGAGGTGATCATGAGTGTAATGGCAGAAATTCTGTTTTACCAATAACTTCAATGTTGGTAGTCGAAGGTAGTTCTGACTCGTTCATAGTAGCACAAATCTCTTATCCATGATTTTCAATTTCATTCAATTACTCACACGGACTCAAAGTTCCTTTTTTGTCTTCTTGTATTGAAGGTTTTGTAATCCAACAAAGTGAGCAATATCATTCATTACAGCAGGTGGATAACATGTACTTAGACTATGAGCACGGTCAAAAGCTTTTTGCTTCCGTGACTACCAGCACACTGTATACTAAACACTGTCTGCTATGCTACTACTACTGCAAGTGCATTAAATCTTTATGATGACAGAATTGATGACAGAATTGAGAAAATACTTCAAAAGCATTGGCTCTCACAATGAGCCTGTGTCTTCATGTCGCGGGGTTGCCTCCCAAGCAATCGCGTGCGTTGTCCGACACCACTTGCAGCCGCCAGCAAGCATCAATGTTCAGCAAACAAAAAGTTCCAGCGAGGAGGCTGACTGCACAGCCGAGTGTGGCCGCATTGCAACGTACCGTTTTGGCTGTTACGTTCCACGGCGTGTTGTCGGTCGAAAAAATGTGGCCATTCCTCATCCAAATAAATGTACACGTCCACTCATTCCCACTTCAGTCTCTGTAAATATCCTGACTGGTTTTAAATTCCTCGCTTGTCCTAACCGTGATCAGCAAAGAAACAGTTTTTTTGTTTGTTTGTTTTTTTAAGCAAAGAAACAGTGTGCGCTTGTCCCAGCATAAATCTATGTAGCTCACGCTCACTTCCACATTTCCTCATTCTCATAAATCATCCACGGAGAGGTTAATCCTTTTGATATGTTGAAGTGGTCATTAGTAAGGATGTCCGCATACATTTTGGTGCCAATTGATCACCGTTTTTGGACGTTATTAGCAATGAAAGTACAATGATTTCCAATGGAGAGTTTGTAATCTGTTCCTCCAGTGACTCCGACCGAACAAGGATAGAACAGTAGGGGGCGCGGCCATTTTCCTCATTAACGAGAAGCGTTATTCATGGAGTCACTTATTTCCTAATTTCTCCCAAATTTATTGATAAAATAGAAAATGACAACTCTTTCCATTTTCCTGATCAACTGTTAGTGAAAACATGGCCATCCCGGCCAGCCCCACAGTCCCTTTAAGACTTATTTTTAGATACTGCAACATATACTCCAAACTAATTTGGTTCATTTTCAAAAATAAAGTTTAAAAAGTCAATAAGAACAATCATATAATTTAAAGTGGCGTTGTATTATCAGACTAACTGTAATGAGATTATCCAAGGTGAAAAAGATGTTTGCAAGCAGCATATTCATTTCATGAAAATGTTTTTTGTTTTCTTGTGTTTTGAACAAAATAATTTCATTCTGTTTCATTCCATTTTGAATATTTGACTTGAGCGTTTGAGCATAGTCATACTTCCCCTTGTTCAATTGCCTCTCTATTTCACATCCATTACATGTCTCAACAGTCACATGACACAGACACGGTACAGTAACACATGCAGAGGGTTCCCTTACACTTGTTACAGAATGAAAGGAAGGACACAAACATTTTTGTATAGCAAGAAGAATTACAATTACAAGAACATTAACAGTGTGTAGTCCGGTCCCCATTCATTGCAGCAAAGACGGTTCGGTCAGCGAGACATCATTCGCACAAACTCTGAGGAAAGAAAACATTCATATCAAGGGTAAGTCCAACTTTCATTTGATCTCAAACTGAATTTAATCTTATATATTTATGAAGTAGGTTATGCAGAATGTACATTCACTGACCATAACATTAGGTACATTGCTTATTCTAATGATATCCAATATTGGAGTTTTGTTTTTTTTATTTTAATAAAACGTTGCCTTTTCGAGCATAATAGGACAATACTGATTTTCATTTATACTGTCAAAGAGGGATTCTTTTTTAAGTATTTCAAATGTTATTATTTTGGACGCTATGTCGTTTCATTACATTTACACTGTTCAACTGCAAATTTCAATCAGAGATGGCTTCTGTTGTCCCTAAATGTATTTTTGATGCCGATTTCAAATATGTCTTTATTCTAGCACATTTACTTGCATCGCTAAAACATTTTGTAAAAATGTGTTGATCAGTGGGTTATCGGTCAGAGCACTTCTTTGATTGGCTTCATTTCATTCTACATCATAGTCAGAGAGTCAAATGATTCTAGAGTACCGGTAGTCACTTTCACCACACACATGAAGACATTTGGTAATAAATATTGAATGTGTTATTTCTTAATATTCTCAGCCGTGACCCGCTTCGGACCTAATGTATTATCGGCAAATCCACTCGTAATAAACCTCAGACAAAAAGATAATACAGTATATGAGAATCTTATACGACATGAGATACCATGAAATATCGCTTCGCCCATTGTGTATAGTGTGTGTTTGTTCACGGAGGAACTACAGGCGTGTTGCTTCCTTGTGTGTGGGCGTGTGTGACATATGCTGCTGTGTGTGTGACGTAGAGCATACTTTATGTCATCGCGTTGGGTCTGACCGCAGCATGACCACAGCATTAGGCCAGGTCTTGTAATATTATTCTATAGGGTTATCCTTTGGTCCACTGTGCGTTAAAAGTGGATTTGTCACGATGATAAGGTCCGAAACAGGTCAGGCTGACTATCTTACATATAAAATGTGTTCAACATTTACAACCAAAAATGTCGTGTGCATGGGGCAATCTGATGTCTCCCCGAGGCAATGACTCTATAAACTGTACTGTACATGGAATGTGCCGTAGTTGATCAAAGACCTTCCCTGCCTGAGAAACAAGCAAGTGGCCATAAATAAATCCAACTGAAGTCTTTTCTTGACAAATTGGCATTCTAGAACTTTCGGAAACACTCGGGTAACATCGGTGCAACTTATTTGGTAGTAGAAGACTTGGAAAACTTGTTTCGAGATTGGTGGTGGAACAGAATCTTTACATGTTTGGTTTTGTGTGTTGAGATTATCACACACAGTATAAGCAAAACTGTTAAAAGACTGATTATCGCTATGTGTGGGGTCTGCCATAGATGAAAATCTTTGAAGATTTAAAAAATCTTTATGTGTGCACCGGGTCTTCCTGTCACGGGAGATTTCTTCTGCTTCTCCCTCGTCGACTAATCAGCTAAGCTCCAAACAACATGAGCAACAAGACAGAAAGCGACTCTACACTTCATGTGTGCGGAGTACAAAAGTGAAGGGAGCTATGGTGTATTTGGATTGGCATTGGATTTTGTCTGATCAATTATATCAGTAATAATAATAATTAAATCATATACTGTATATATATATGGATATATATACATTAGGGATGGGACGAAAAATGGGAAAAATCCCACGAGACGAGATGTCTCACGAGATTGAGTCCGCGAGAACGGGACGAGACGAGATTTTTGCTAAATTTCGAATATAAAAAATACCTAATGAAATTTTTTCAGTTTTCAAAATGTTTTTTATCGAACTGCAAGAAAATTAACCATCTAGCTCTAAAGTGCAAATCTCAAACAGGAGTCACTTTCGTTACATGATCTCAAATATTGCTACAATAACAGCTAAAGCTGAGCTCTTTCCTCTTACTGAATACTTTGACAAAATTCAACTGTGCTCATGGGATAGTAACTCAATTGTATCTAGTGTTTTATGTTAATTTATTGGCTTTATTTATTTATATTTTTATTTATATTTTCTATATTTGTTAATGTATTGATATATTTATTAATTGATGTATCACTGCCTCTTATTGTTTTTTTTTATTTATTGTATTGTTTTTAAAGTGCTTTGTTACAGCTCTAGCTGTTATGAAATGCGCTATATAAATAAAATTGTATTTTATTGTAGAGTTCAACTTGTTTCTCAGTCGATCTTCAACAAGAGGAATGTCACTGCGTCTGTGTCAAGATTTCTGCAACTCGTCGTAGTTGTGGGCTCCTCAGAGCTACAGATACGGCACCCCGCTGCTCTAGAACGCAAGCCATCAGGTCCAAGAGTTGTTCTAGCGCGTGATTACGTCCATAATTAGTTTGTGCGTGGGTAGCTCGAGCTGTCTTTATTTAGACGTCGAAAGTGCTGCTGCTGTTGAGCATCGGTGAAAAAAATAAACTATATGCTTGACACGTCTGCTATATTCACCCGGACTCCAAAACACCGTCAAAAGAAAAGAAAATAGATCTCGTGGCGTTCAAATCCCACGAGATCTCGTCCCATCCCTAATATATATATATATATATATATATATATATATGTCATGTCATGTCATCTTCCAAACCGCTTATCCTATACAGGGTCGCGGGGAGTTGCTGGAGCCTATCCCAGCCGTCAACAGGCGAAGGCAGACTACACCCCAAACTGGTCGCCAGCCAGTCGCAGGGCCCACATAGACACTGTCACTAAGCGGGAATCGATCCCACGCTGCCCGCACACAACTCAGGCGTGTGTACCACTACACTATCATGGACTCTCTCTCTCTCTCTCTCTCTCTCTCTCTCTCTCTCTCTCTCTCTCTCTCTCTCTCTCTCTCTCTCTCTCTCTCTCTCTCTCTCTCTCTCTCTCTCTCTCTCTCTCTCTCTCTCTCTCTCTCTCTCTCTCTCTCTCTCTCTCTCTCTCTCTCTCTCTCTCTCTCTCTCTCTCTCTCTCTCTCTCTCTCTCTCTCTCTCTCTCTCTCTCTCTCTCTCTCTCTCTCTCTCTCTCTCTCTCTATATATATATCCATCCATCCATTATCTGTACCGCTTCTCCTCACAAGGGTCGCGGGGCGTGCTGGAGCCTATCCCAGCTGTCTTTGGGCAGTATATTATATAATATATTATATATATATATTGCCACAATATATATTATATATATATATATATATATATATATATATTATATATATATATATATATATATATATATATATATATATATATATATATATTATATAATATATTATATATATATATTGCCACAATATATATATCCATCCATCCATTATCTGTACCGCTTCTCCTCACAAGGGTCGCGGGGCGTGCTGGAGCCTATCCCAGCTGTCTTTGGGCAGTATATTATATAATATATTATATATATATATTGCCACAATATATATTATATATATATATATATATATATATTATATATATATATATATATATATATATATATATATATATATATATATATATATATATATATATATATATATATATATATATATATATATATATATATATATATATATATATTATATAATATATTATATATATGGGCGGCACGGTGGTCGACTGGTTAGCACGTCCGCCTCACAGTTCAGAGGTCGTGGGTTCGATCCCGGCTCCGGGCTCCCTGTGTGGAGTTTGCATGTTCTCCCCGTGCCTGCGTGGGTTTTCTCCGGGTACTCCGGTTTCCTCCCACATTCCAAAAACATGCATGGTAAGTTGATTGGATACTCTAAATTGCCCCTAGGTGTGATTGTGAGTGCGGATGTTTGTCTCTGTGTGCCCTGCGATTGGCTGGCAACCAATTCAGGGTGTCCCCCGCCTACTGCCCAAAGACAGCTGGGATAGGCTCCAGCACGCCCGCGACCCTTGTGAGGATAAGCGGTATGGATAATGAATGAATGAATGAATATTATATATATATATATTGCCACAATATATATATATATATATATATATATATATATATATATATATATATATATATATATATATACATATATATATACATTATACATTCCAATATATATATATATATATATATAGGAAATGTCCAATATATTTTTTTGTAGGTATAGCCAATAGTGTGGGTTCATATACATACTCACCCTCAAAGTCCACCTCTCCGTCCCCATTGAGGTCAACGTCACGCAGGATCTCATCAATCTCGCGGTGGTTGAGTTGCTCTCCCATCAACTTCTTCATGGCTTCTCTCAGCTCCCCAAGACTGATCTGACCATCGCCATCAGAGTCAAACTAGGAACAAGAAAAAGAAGGCCAAATGCAAACAACGATGATGATTATATCACGGACAAATAATGGATGACTGGTGAAAGCAGCATTGGTAATGCTTACCTCTTTAAAGGCGTCCCTCAGCTCTTTGACTCCAATCATGTCTGCAGTTTCAGCCAGCATTTTTGGACCCATCAACTCCACAAAGTCTTCAAAGTCTACTCTGCCGCCACCTGGAGGCCAACAAACAAGAAACTACTGTACACTACATACAGTACATCATGTTGAGCCATAAACAGTTCATCCTTAAACTACTTGCTCCTCCAAGTAGCAAGTTCATTATTGCACATAAATGACAGCTCAACCGTTTCGTTGACCATGTTGTTAAGAGAATGATTTAACATTTTTAACTTATTTGGTTTTGTAGAGCTTAAATAAAGTTATCCAGGGTTGGACCCTACAAAGATGAGCTGAAGTGAAATTGTTACAATGGCAATAGTTCCATGCATTGAAAAACAAAACAGCAATGAAGTACTGTATACAAAACGATAAAAAAATTTATTGAATCAATTGGTGCACAAACCTTTCAGCTGTGTATTTCTTTAAAAAGTAACGTTTCTTCTTGTTTTCTATTATCATGTTATCTTTTTACCATCGTGTATAAAGTGTGAACGTTTTTGTATTTTGTTTCAAAAAAGAAAAAAAAACAGTCAATAAAGTCCCCACTAAATTATACATTCCAATTAAATGTGCACATTTTTTGTCAAATGTGTTAGGCCTATTCATTTACAAATACCATGTTAGCATTTTTAATTGTTTCTTAAAATCCTTTTATGGGGGCATCCATCCATCCATTATCGATAACGCTTATCATTATCGCGAGGCGTGCTGGAGCCTATCCCAGCTGTCTTCGGGCAGTAGGCAGGGGACACCCTGAATTGGTTGCCAGCCAATCGCAAGGCACACAAAGACAAACATCCACACTCACAATCACACCTAGGGGTAATTTAGAGAGTCCAATCAACTTACCATGCATGTTTTTGGAATGTGGGAGGAAACCGGAGTACCCGGAGAAAACCCACGCAGGCATGGGGAGAACATGCAAACTCCACACAGGGAGGCCGGAGCCGGGATCGAACCCACGACCTCTGAACTGTGAGGCGGACGTGCTAACCAGTCAAACACCGTGCCGCCCTTTATGGGGGCATCATCCATTTAATTAGGAACTGACTAGTAACACAATAGACATTATACTATATGTTACCCCCTGATTGATTCCTGTTGGAGGATAACGGACTTTCAAATGATTTCTGAATTGCATTTTCACTTTTTCAATGAGCTTTTTTTCTGGACTTACAGATCTGCTGGCTGAGCTCGATCAGTTCCATTTCTGTTGGCATGTATCCCATAGTCCTCATACACTCGCCAAGGTCCTTACAGCTGATAAAGCCATCCTTGTCCTTGTCAAACTCTCTGAAGGCTTCACGCAGCTCTGTAGGAATAACAGGATTTTTATGTATTTATTTATTTATTTATTATAAGGTTACTGTAACAGCACTTGTCTGCACTTGTCTCTCTAAAACACAGGTGTCAAACTCAAGGCCCAGGCGCCAGATCCAATAGCGACATCATTTAATGTGGCCCGCCAAGGCAAATCGTGTGTTGACTTCACATGTTTCTTTCAAACTGTCTTTACTTTTACCTCTACATATCAGATATTGCAAACATGTGTTACCAATCAATCCTTTAAAATAAACCGAAAAAGAGTTGAACAAACTATATACTGGTTTCTGATTTCAAAATTAGTTATCCATCAATTTGTTGGGTACCGTATTTTCAGGATTATAAGGCGCACCTTTATATAGGACACACCCGCTCTATTTTTAAAAGCCCAATGAAAAAAAAACATTTATAAGCCGCACCTTTATATAAGGCGCACCTACCTATGTTGAAAAATTTGATATTGACTGCATTTACTGAACGATTTTGAACTGTAAATGTACATGTATGTACCTAAACAGATTCTTCCTAACAGTGCCTTTTAACATGGCAGCAACTTTGCTGATTAAAACGGAACAGAACCAAGAGAAAATAAAGTACTTATCTTCATTTCACTGCCCGCTGCCACTCCAGTTTGTCAGTTAACTTCCACATACCACCTAATACATAACCAAGTGCATAGCGCCCTCGCCTGTTGAACTCTTCCACCTGCAGTCACAACCTGTTAATGGCAATTGTATTGTATTGTAGTGTAATTTCCTTTAAACCGCCCCTAGCGGTGGAAGAAAAATCCCCAGAATAGCCACAACTCTACAGAACTCCGCAAGGTTCAAAACCTAGGGCTTATAGTAGTAGCGGCTTATAGTCTGGAAAATACGGTACATGTGATAATATAAGGCGATCATACATTTCTATAGGTTCACAGTCATAACAGCCCTCCAAGGGTCACCATAACTATGATGAGGTCCGTGACAAAAATGAGTTTGACACCCCTGCTCTAGAGAATTTAAAGATTCAGGAAACAAATCACTTTGGAAACCCAATTACCACTGCACCAATAACATGCAACTGCAATTGCATTATTACAGCTTTACACGTTGTGTTGACATGTACAGTATGATGTACATCTACTTAGCAACCACAATCTGAAAACAATCACAGGAAAAATGACATGGCTCCCCATCTTTTACACATATTTATTTTCTACAATAATGTTTATTATGAAACTACTGGAATACTTTTCCCGTTATGTATCTTTGCGTGAAAAGCACATATCATTGCAGCACTTGTTGAGACACATAGGTTCATAACATCAATGGGATGTGTCAAGGTGGGGACAAAGTCAGAAAAGTTCTCCTGTTCCCAATCAATTGATTAGATTGAAAGGAATGACAGGGTGAGGGGAGGGATGCAGTAATTTTACAAGAGCAATTATACCTTCCATTTCTTCAGGTCGTAGGTCGCGGTCCTAGATTGTGTAGATTGGGGTCAAACAGTGCACAAAAAATGAGGAAGAGAGCAGAAAAGCAGTCAGATTAGACAATAGTTAATTTACTTGGACGATAGTGACAACAAACTCACAGTACCTCAACTTGTACAAAGCAGTCTTATATGTATATCCAGTACATGTCAGAAAAATGTGTAGTGGTTTGTTGGTCCACAAAAACACAGGCTACATTCCCACAAATATCTAACTGTATGTGCTGAGTGAACTTGCCTCAACTAGAACAATTAGAAAATAACAACTGACAACATAACAGGCAACAAGCACAAAAAATGAAAAAAAAAAAAAAAAAAAAGAATAAATAAATAAAATGTGAACATTTAATTATCATTCTGTTTTCACAGTTTTACATTTAATAAACAAAATACAATTTAGACCCGTATTTTCGTGACCAGTGTAAGTCTAGCGCAAAGTGTGGTCTAACTGGGCACATGGATGACGTTTTCTTTCTTTTCGTAAATTCATAGATGCACGCAGGTAGAAATGGGCATTTGTGCCATTGTGGGAGTGAATACAGCTGATTTGCGTCTCGGCCAATGGAAGCGGCTCCTCTCATTCCTTTTAAATTCAGTGTAAGTTAAAGGGCTCTATGCACACTGTTGTCATATTTATGAATGAAATACAATGACTTCCACCAAGCATTGTTGCGGAGCGCAGAATATATTGTCCTGTTCTTGCTGGTCTTAAGATTAGTCTACTTTCTGCCATTAAATTGTCAGGTGTGCCAAGAGCATGTAAAAGAAAATGCCACCCGCCCGCCGGAACACCCAGCATGGCTCAGCGCCATCTGCCAAAATCCCAAACGCAGTGAACTAGACTTGCCCCGGCACGAAGATCAAGATGGGACAATTTTTACATCGAGCACATGTGCGCTTGTCTACCAAAATAGAGCCCTGTTAGTATGAAAACATCAGGGCACCGACACATGCACTGTGTTCCAAATTATTCGGCATATGCTGTTTTTGTTTATTTGTTCAACCGGTCCCTAAACCAAGCAATTGTCCCTTCCTGCATTAAGCCCTCCAACATCATCCCCCTCCCTAAGAAGAAGAACATTAGTGGCGTGAAAGACAATCGTCTAGTGGCACTGACACCCATAGGCATGAAGTGCTTTGAAAAACTGGTCTGGGCCCACATCAGTTCCTGTCTCCTCCTTGGGTTTGACCCTCAACAGTTTGCTTATCAAGCCAACAGGTCCGCAGAGGAAGCTCTGGCAACAACTCTCCACTCTTCTCTGTCCCACTTAGAGCAGCAGGGGAGCTACACCCGTCTGCTCCTTTTTGACTTCAGCTCAGCGTTTATAATACCATCCTTCCCAGCAGTTTGGTGAATAAGCCTGGGCGTGCCTAACTCGATCTGCATCTTTTCCCTGACGAACTACTTCCAGATGATGAAAGTAGGCCTCCACCTCTCCTCAGCCATCGACCACAGCACCAACTCCCTCGAGGGTTGTGTACTGAGTCCCATGCGTTTCACCCTCTATACTAATGACTGTGCCCCCATCAACTAACAACAACAGCATTATTAAATGTGTGTACGACACCACTGAGGTGGGGATAATCTCTGGGAGGGAGGAAACAGCGGCACTTAATGGACCTCATATCTAGTGACTAAAATAAGGAAGGAAACTTCTTAAATGACCAATCACAGCTCAGCTTCAGAAAACAGGTCACCCGTGATTGCTCGTTACCTGAGCCCTGAGCAGTTGTGATATCAATTTCAGTCGACAGGAGTGACAAAATGGCCGCCCAGTGAGATGACTAAAAAGGGGTGGATTAACTCTTATTCCACGAACGCAATATTTATCAGAATGGCTTGTTTCAACTAGTGGGCTTGCCGAGAACATATTTTGGCAACAAATATGTTTGGGTTGACTTCCTCTTTAATGAACTGTCAAACTACTGAATTTAAAATTAAAAGAGACAAAAACATTGCTGTATCATTTCAATAAAATGAAGATATTATTTTCTGTGGATGAATATATCTCTTTCAAGTGGGGAAGCTGCACATTGCGAATAGTTCCAGTATCTTGACAACTAACCCAGATCATGGAACAACTAACATAGATTAAAAATTTGAGTTACTAAATAACGGCTGATTGGTATACTGTCGCTCTCGGTGGGGTGAAGGGCAAATTTATTGACTGACTCCAGAGAACTTTGTAAACGTGTCATAATGACAGAAACTACAGAAATGTCTTTTGTAAATCCTCGATAGAGGGCAGCGCCGTTAAAAATCTCGTCTAGGACGCCACATTGACGAGGGATGAAGGCCTGATATTTGCTTTATATCATGTCAGGAAATGGTCAGTTACAAATACTGCATATTTTACAGCCTTCATTGCACCCTCAGCTCCCCTAAAAGGGCCTACCACATCACTTCCCTCCTTATTGCAGCCTAAAACATGACCCCGCCCCACCTTGTTTGGCGTCGCAGCCTTCTTAGGACATGGTGTTGATCCAGCAACCGTTAGTAACTCCATACATCTGGACCATCCATAGCAGCATGGCATTTATCGTTGAGTGCAATTAATTGTCTTTATGTATTTCTGTGCCCACTGCCAATGTTTCTCCTTGTCAGCTGTGGTTAGAGGTGTGGCTAAAATAGAGTTTTATACTTGACTTTGGGGACCTGCAGCTTCAAATAACTGCTCGTTACTCATCAGTGTCTTTTTTTAAAGCTACTCTCTTAATACGATGCATTTGCTTAACAGAAAGATTTCTTAATGGGCATATATTGGAAGGAAGCCATTTGCTCTCTGAGCCACACAGAAATGACTTAGTATGACGATTTTCTTGAAATATCCAGTAACCATTTTGTGCTTTTCATAATACTCACCTGGGAAACCCACTATCAATGCTGTCTGAAATTGATCAATTGCTAAAATTGACACGGGATACAGCATATGCAAAGATTTCCCCAGGAAAAAATAAACCTTTCATTGTACTTAAATCCTAAATGCATAAAAATGTGTAACACGGTGTTGAGGTGACACAAGGATACATCTGTTCCGATTTGTTTTGCGCGGCTGTGGCATCATCAGCAGGAATAACGCAGAGTTGGATTAGAGGTTGCTGAAGGGACAACACAAGGAGATTACAGCCCTAAATTGTATTACAAACCACGAAAGCTTATCATTTTTTATTTTTCCATCCTAAACCAATTTTGTCAGCTGCAGTTTCATTGTCAGCTGCAGTTTCATTAATTCACCTGCATACTGTACACACATTCACATGTATGGTTCTTGATTGAATTGGAATGAATTGGAATAAATATGAAAATTGACAAATTAAGATTTTGGAGCTTGTTTTATTGAATTGGGTTCTTTCACGATGAGATTTGCTGCTACACTACATATTGGTCTTATTCTGAATTAAGCATAAATGCTATTAGGCCACTACAAAAAGACAATATATATTGTATTGCAGTGTGCCAAGTAGCATCCAGGACGTGCCGCACTGCTTGATTGATGATTGGCTGATGCATCTGCCCGCCCATGTGCTATCTTCTAGACACGGTTGAAGCGCAAATGTGCGATGTCGGACTCTAGCGGTGAACTGTATTATTACTGGTACTGTGGAGGAGACATTTCTATAATCTTCATAAACGATCTACACTGAAAAAATGGTGGATGGAATTTATGTACTACTTACTTTTTTATTTTCTCAAGTGGTTGCACAAAATATTATCAGCAGGATCCAGATAAATTTTTAAGTAGATGTATAGTTTACTTTAAAAAAAATTATCTGGATTTTTAAGTAGATGTATAGATGTATAAACTATACATCTATGTTCTTAAACATGTATCTGGATTTTTAAGTAGATGTATAGTTTAATTTAAAAAGTGTATCTGGATTTTTTTAAAGTAAACTATACATCTATGTACTTAAAAATGTATCTGGATCCAGATGATTTTATATTGTGCAACTACGTAATTGATGAAATGAAATTTAGTAAAACCTTTTTTCGGTGTAAGGGGCCACTCTGAGTGTGGGTGCAGGCAACATGTGGCCTACAGACAACCATTTGCCCATCCTGGACTTAGAGTCTTCAATTGGAGTACCCATAACCGGAGTACCCAAAGAAAACCCGCACAATAACCGGGGTTTTAAGAGTTTTGTATTTTGCACTAGGTTTTTTAAAAACTTTTTTAAAATGCTTCATTTTAGTAATGTTTTTATTAGCGTTAGTAATTGATTAGTGTTAGTAATTAATTTTCTTTTTTTAACAGTATTTGTTGAGTGCGAGATAAAACAACAGGTATTATGCAATAAAATAAAGTAAGCTACAATTCGCAAACGACTGTTCGACCTTCCTTCTTCTCTATGTACAGCAACACTGAAATAAATACATTCAAAATAAACGCTGAAAGCTCATGAATGAAATTAATGAAAATGTTTTTAAATTTTTAGTTATTTTGTCACTTTTGGCTAACCATAAAAACCTTGGCAAGCACACGGAGAAGCTGTCAATGGATTGGAACCCTCAACCTGAGACCTGTGAGGCAAATGTGCAAAACACTAACCACCGTGTAGCCAGTTGCATAAATGTGCAATATAATTACTAGAGGTGTAACGGACCACGGTACACCAAAATTCACAATTCAGTATGTGCCTTGGTTGTGGAAGTTGCATCTGTACTGCACTACTTTACAAAAAACAGTTAGTCATGACGTATTCCAGAAGCGAAGATACTCTGTGTCTTTGTTTAGGAACTAGGCCCATGACAAGAACACACAATTACATTTACATTGATTGTTCCTTTCCTAATATGTCTGCGTAGGGATCTCAATGACCACCACCATGATATTACACAATTGCCCCTGAATTTTGTTATTAAAAAATATATTGCTAATTTCAAACAAAAGTCAACAGTGACAGTGGGCTGGATCTCATAGCCTGAAGGCCTTGAGTTTAATAACTGTGCAGTGTGGTGATAAAAAGAATATAGTAGCTCAAATTATTTTTCCTGTCCACTTGTTACAAGAAAGGATTAATTAGACTCAAGCACAAGGTCAAATGAAAATAAATGAAATAATGCAAAGTTCCCATCCAATAGGCTGCTGTTTGAATGAAAAATTAGATGCTGATGCCCCTGGATGGGATTGGCGGCACGGTGTAGTGGAGGGGTTAGCACATCTGCCACATCTGGTTCTGAGATTGGCAGTTCGAACGCACACTCTAGCCAGTCATTTGCATTTTCTCTGCTGGTGCTTCCTCCAACAATTTAAAAACATGCAAGTAGTGAGGACAAGTGGTAAAAAAATATTGATATATCAAATTCACTATTTGTAATAAACGCGATCTATATATACAGTAGCACTGACACGCCTGGTGAGGCGTTGTTCTACTTTTCAACAGAGCAATTAGTACTACTGTCCCACTGTTTGAAAGTTGTCTTACACGGTAACTTTGAACCTTTTTTAACATAATCAATGTGTAAGATAATGAGAAATAATGGATATGGTAAAATGTTGCCAAGATATTGTATTTAAGCCCAGTCGTAAAAAGACTTCTCTACATTCAAGGTTATTTCATGTCCTTGTGGACTATAACTCAGTAAATCAGCCATAATCTGTGACTACACTTCTTTCTTAATGCCTTTTTTCAATTAGTGCTGCTAGCCTGTTATTGATCGCTACATATTACTGTATGATTGCATGACATAAATCTGTACTAGAAAATCATCTATATGTCTCCAGAGTAAGGGATGTTTCAGTCTATCTCCTGAGAGTGTGTGCAGCAGTCATACATACTAGCTGGCTCTGTGCGAAGCCCTGTTTGAGGAAGACACACGCAGGCCCCACTATGTTGTGCAACATGTTGCAGTTCTTAACCAGAGCGCAGAGCGGCTCATCGAACTCCGGTTCGCTCCCTCTTTCCTCATCTTCTTCTGTGTCCATCTCACCTGCATCTCTCAGGCCCCCGAGCATGGCTGTCGCCAGTGGGGACCCACTTCGCTCGACAGGAGACACTCCCTTAGAAGAGGGGATCCAATTACTAAAATGATCAATGGCAGCAGTGTAGCATATTCATTTCTACTATACTCACTGTTATGGTCATAAGTAAGTACGCATTTGAAAAAATGAATTTGACTCAACACTACACTGCAATGCAATTTGTAGTATCTAATATAGAATGTTCATAAGACTTTGACATTGTTATTTGAACATAAGATATTAACGTTGAAAATGCTTGATAAATATCCTGTTAAGGTGTAATGTATATAACAGAGCATATTATCCAGCAAAAAGCAGTACTTCATCCTTACCTTACTCTTTGTACTGTTTTTTCTAGATGCTTTGTTAATATTTCCCATCACCACCCTCTCTTTTCCCCTTTTTTGTCCAGTCAGCACTGCTCCTGTGTCCCACTTCTGCTCGTCCTCAATAGTCACATTACAGTCCGAAATCCAACAGCGTGCTACATTCTGCGCACATCATCGGGCTTTGCCTCTGAACACCCGCAAGCAAACTTTCGTCTTGGGTGAACAAGCTACAATCCAACTTTATACAGGTCCAGATAGAGCCAATGCATCCGCATGGTGCTGCGTCCAATCCTAAACTCCAGTAGGTTATTGGAGGCTGGTACAAGGACTTTTAAGACCTGAAGGGTAATATTATGAACAGTTGCTGAAGAGTGATAGGTCAGTATCGGAGAGCCTGGTCATATCCGGGCTGAAACAACCCACAATCTCTGATTGCATGACTGAACACTCTCTCTCTCTCTCTCTCTCTCTCTCTCTCTCTCTCTCTCTCTCTCTCTCTCTCTCTCTCTCCCTCTCTCTGGCTCTCTGTCTCTCTCTCTCTCACGAAAAATAAATTTTGTCTATCACCCCTACTGCGAGTGATCTCTTGAATTTGGACCAACTTCATCTAATCCATCCCACCTACTTTCCTTTCTCTACCCCTCGAACATCATGTTTATGGTCTCAAAATGACAGGCCTGGCACAACTCTGCATGTGCATGAGAGAGCACGGAAGGGGGAGGTGTATGGGCAGAATTACGGATGGGGAGTTGGATGTCTGTTTAATCCCTGGCATTTCAGATTAGAGGAAAGCGCAATGTTGGACATGAGAGTAAAGGCTTGATTTGGGTTCCTGTTATAAGCAAGGGACATGCAATTTTAAGACTTGGACATTTACTTTTACAACTTTGCAACATTCAAATGTTAAAGGATAGATAGATAACTGAACTGACCTACGCTGGCTGCACAGAAGTCTGGCGAGTGAATGACTACATTCAGTTACCCTGTCAGGATAATGCATATTATGCAAAGCTGGGCATTCTGTCTATATGACGGAGCAGTCCGTCTATCCGTCACTGATGGACGCCCGTTTTGCTGACTGCTGATGAATGACGGGAAAAAACTGAAAATAAATGGGTTAAGCATAGACGGAAACCTCTTTATATCTATCTATCTATCTATCTATCTATCTATCTATCTATCTATCTATCTATCTATCTATCTATATATCTATATATATATATATATATATATATATATATATATATATATATATATATATATATATATATATATATATATATATATATATATATATATATATATATATACTATACATATAATAGGGATGGGACGACATCTCGTACTACGAGATCTCGCGGGATTAGAACGCCACGAGATTTCTCGTCCGTGCACAGCACGAGATCTATTTTCTTTTGACGGTGTTTTGCAGTCCGAGTGAATATAGCAGATGTCCTAAAAGGAGCTGTCACCTAATGGGAACTTCCGAGGCCAAATCACGGAGTCGCTGTTGTGACCGACAACTCTTGCAACATGTGGCGATACGAGAGGCTGGCTTTGAGCCACATATTAAGTGCTTATCGTGCAGGCAATGAACACAACGCTACTGCGGCTGGTTCAAAGTTGGCCGCGTATGATGTTTGTTTAGACGTGTCAAGCAAACCACAGAGTTTCTTTTTTTCACCGATGCTCAACAGCAGCAGCACTTTTGACGTCTCAATGAAGACAACTCGAGCTGCCCGCGCACAGACTAATTATGGACGTAATCACACGCTAGGACAACTCTTTGGACATGATGGCTCGCGACTTAGAGCAGCGGGGTGCCGTATCTGCAGCTCTGAGGAGCCCACAACTACGACGAGTTGCAGAAATCTTGACAGACGCAGTGACATTCCTCTTGTTGAAGATCGACTGAGAAACAAGTTGAACTCTACAATAAAATACAATTTTATTTATATAGCGCATTTCATAACAGCTAGAGCTGTAACAAAGCACTTTACAAACAATATAATAAATAAATAAAAACAATAAGAGGCTGTGATACATCTATTAATAGATATATCAATAAATATTAACAAATATATAAAATAAAAAGATAAATAAATAAAGCCAATAAATTAACATAAAACACTATCACCAATTGCGTTACCGCCCTACGAGCACAGTTGTATTTTGTCAAAGTATTCAATAAGAGGAAAGATCTCATCTTTAGCTATTCTTGCAGAAATATTTGAGAGCATGTAACAAAAGTGACTCCTGTTTGCATGTGCACTTTAGAGCTAGATGATTAATTTTCTTGCAGTTAGATAAAAAACATTTTGAAAACTGAAAAAATTACATTAGGTATTTTTTTATATTCAAAATTTAGCAAAAATCTCGTCTCGTTCTCGCGGGCTCAATCTCGTGAGACGTCTCGTCTCGGAGTTTGCATGTTCTCCTGCCTGCGTGGGTTTTCTCCGGGTACTCCGGTTTCCTCCCACATTCCAAAAACATGCGTAGTAACTTGATTGGACTCTCTAAATTGCCCCTAGGTGTGATTGTGAGTGCGGATGTTTGTCGTTGCGTGCCCTGCGTTTGGCTGGCAACCAATTCAGGGTGTCCCCCACCTCCTGCCCGAAGACAGCTGGGATAGGCTCCAGCACGCCCCGTGACCCTTGTGAGGATAAGCGATATCTATAATGGATGGATGGATATGTATTTATACATATATATATATATATATATATATATATATATATATATATATATATATATATATATATATATATATATATATATATATATATATATATATATATATATATATATATATATACACACATAATAATATAAGGGACAGCAATGTTCCTTTTGATTAACTTTAAGAAATGTGCTATGGGGACTTTTTTTTTTTTGCGAAAAAAAACTGGTCCACTGCCAGTCAGGACAAGTGCAGCTTCTTGGCCAATGCGCGAACAAACAGCCACTGGAGATTAATGAGATCCATGAGTCGTTGCGCAGAGAACAGCTTTCCACATGTTGCATTATCAAAACGTCGCCAAGAGAGTGCAGCAGAGCACATCTTTTTGGATGTTGGGAAGCGAAAGCTGCACTCAAATTGCAATACAGAATGGCCAACAGTAGAGGTCATACACAGAGAGATGCAGCACAAGACAGCAAGATGCTGAAAGGTTAAAGCACTTTTATTTTCTCCGACACTCAGTCGGTTTTTGTCTTGGAAACACAATTACCAAACAGCGCTGATTTCCTTGACTTTGAAATTGGATGCACAATGTAAATCTAAATTATGTTGTACAAGGTGGTTGATGAGATGATAAACATCATGACTTGAATTCAATCCACATTGTCTCGGTTATATAATAGTGTGCGCCTTAGCTCACTAACGCAGCTGGACAGCCATCAGATTAGCAAATCTCAGCCCTGGAGTGGGATTTCCGCACAATGTATTTCACACACAATCACTTAAGGATTCATATTAAATAGAGTAGTGGCACAAGATAATTTCAAAACAGAAAAGAGTAACAAATGATGGAAATAAATACATAAAATATTTTAAAACAGTAGTTGTGGTTTGAGAAAATTCCAAACAGCACTTTGTTGACAATTTATATGTATTCCCTCGACAGCCGTTAACACAGAAGTTGGGTCAGAAAATCCTGTGCTGTGGCAGTAAACAACAAGATGGACAGACTCCAAAAATTGGGAATTTGGACCACTCAAATTTGATGTGGGCCAGTTTAGAAAAAATGGCAGTTTGGTGTGCTGTCATGTTGTGTATACAAACATACAAACACTAATATAGCAGAGACTACTTCAACATGTGTCATAAATTGAGCATGTGGTTAAAATCGTTGTGGCATTATTTTAAAAAAGGTTACAGGTAAGGAGTCGTTTCTCAAAAGCTCTGATTCCCAAACACTGTGCTCTGCTTTTTGCAGATGATTTGGTTCTTTTGGCTTCATCAAGTCGCAATTTCCAATTCTCACAGTAGTGAATCGCACCCGACTGTGAAGCGAAAGTGATGCGAATCAGCACTTCCAAAACTCTGACCATGGTCCTCAGTCAGAAAAGGCATGTCGAGAGGACAGAGATGAGATCCTGCCCCAAGTGAAGAAGTTCAAGTATCTAGGGGCTCTTGTTCACAAAGAACAATGGAGTTGGAGATCAACAGGCGGCTCACTGCTGCATCTGCAGTCATACGGACCTTGTATCACTCTGTGGTGGTGAAGAAGGAGCTCAGCCGAAAGGCAAATGTCTCAATTTAGCGGTCGATCAACAGTGGGTAGCTAAATATGCATGAAATGAACTTGGTAGAAAACACGCATTCAGAGTGTGTCTGCGGGAATGTGTTGCAAAAGCAACCATACTGACGTTATTTCTTTTTGGAGTGTCAAGGTATATTAGAACTGAAATGAGTGACAACAGCACTCTGAAATAAGCCCCACTCATAGCAAACAAAAAACTTGAGGAAGTCCATTTTGGCTCCTGCGTGTGTACATCTTTAAATCAGCTCACTAACTTTAACTTATTAATTTATTCAGAAGATGAGGGCTTGATGAAATGATGAATATATTTCAATGAACATTCAATAGTCACTTAGAGGGCAGATGTACTGGAAAACAAAAAACATGTTAGGTTAATGAGGAAAAAACGTTTTGTTTTGTTTTTTGTCTAATCTGACATGATTTTACACACAGAAACCATGTATGGTCAACGGCTATTATTTTCACACATTCACCCACTGCTGAAAAGGGCATGATAGCTTTTGCACTTGCTTTTGAGTTGGCATAGGACCAAAAAGTAGGGTATACATTTTCTGTACAGTCCAGGACATCCACTGGATGACTTATTTCATCCATTAATAGGATAATGCATATGCAGTACATGACAAATACCACGGGCTAGAACTGTGTGTTCTTGATCTCTATCCCATGGTAGAGGACACAACTGTTGCTGTAATAAATGCCACTTTGGTGAAGGCGCAGGCTACAGCTGCTAACCTACTTTCATAAGACGGATAAAGCTGGACATGATGTTAATGACTGTATATCATAATTTACCTTGAACTGCAGATCACTTTGTCAACTCTGTAACATCACAGAGCTGAAAATCATTGTCAAAATTAGTTTTCTATTTAACTCTGATAGATTATAGGGTGCTATCCAGGGCTGGGCATTTTACAAAAAATTTGCGGTCCGTTCATCGCCTCCCGCCTACAGCCGGGGTACCCTTCCGCCGTCCGCTATCCGCCATAGTGTCTGGCCGTACCAAATGGTAATCGCCTATAGGCCGGTCCGAACATGGTCCACTCAGACTCAATTTCCTCCTTATAAATAAATGCATATAGTGCAAAAAAAACAACCAGATCATTTAAGATGAAGTAAATGTTAATTAATAAAACCGTGTCACATTTGGTTAGGACCTCTGCCTCCTAGTTTATGGTTTCATGTTCTCCCCGTGTTGATTTGGACTTTCCTTGCTTACTCTGGCTTGCTCCTACATTCCAAAAAACAGTTAGTTAATAGTTTTGAACGTTTGTGTGATTGATTGTTTGTCGATAGTGCCATGTCACTGACTGGCAACCAGTTCAGGGTGCCCCCCACCTCTTGGCCAAAGTCAGCTGGGATAGGTTGATCCTGACAAATAAATGGAATAAATTGGGTAAATGGGTGGCCAAATTGACACACTGAATCATATTGGTGAAATCTTTGTGTCCGGACTGCGTTTCATGCCCCAAGTTCCCTCTGTCTCATATTGCGAGAAAAATAAAGTGGTGGTGGGAATGATGTGCATCTGGCTGTCTTGTCGTCTTACTCATTGCAACTCGACTTTAATCCCTGTCAAATCCCAATCAATCTCTTCTGCCTTTCTTTCTAAATGACATCCATCAGCCTCTGGCCCTCATCCTAGAGCCCCCACCACCTTCATCATCTGATACATTTGTTCTTGAGAGCATGATGACTTATTTTTACAATGAGAACAGTTGCATGTTGCAAAATAATTACAAACTAGTATTTTTCTTTAATTTTACTGGCCGAGGACTGAAACTGTATGGACTGGAATTTCAAAGAATGTATCTGAAATTAACTTGTTGTGGATTTTTGTTTCAAAGTTTTGGATACGCAGTATTTACAGTAGTATTGCTAAAAACAGACAGAAAGCCACCCTTTTCTGAAATGAATCAGTTTGTATGTTTTTTTTGTGTGTATGTGTGGGTGGGATACAAGTAACTATTGTCTAAAATATCTAAACCTTGTAGTGTATAGAAAAGTGACATACTTGCAGTTTGCTGGAGAGATACATGTTTGCCTTTGTTGCAACTGCCAATATGTGTCTCAAAGCATGGCACATTGAATACAATTTGCTGAAGGATCCTGATCAACCGACATTCCCCATTGGTAATAAATAGGGTTGGGCATCGTTTGAATTTGGACGATTCTGGTTCCGATTGCAGTTCTTCGATTCCTGATGATTCTCAATTCTGATTCTTTAAAAAATAGAATTAAAAAACGAAAGGCGCTAACCAGAATAATTTTTGGGTGATGAAATTGGATGAATAATCAGGGGTTTTTTTTATATCATGAAATTTTGACAGTGTGTGAACTTTACCTGAGTTACTCAAGGGGCTATTTTATTTATCAAACCTAGTTACCTACAGTAGTAGGTAGGTACCATGCTGAACGTCTGAGCCAAAGCAGCACAGGAATGTTGAAGGCGGGACCCGGATTAGAACAATTGGCAGCAGTTAGGAGGTGGAGCACATGCGCTCAGTTACAAGTGTTAGTGCCAAAGAATACTGTTTCCTGGTGAATAAGCATGCAATACGACAACTCGTTCATGTGTCTGTGTTTCACCGCTGACAGTCACTGGACCGAGAGATGTGTTAGGTTTAACGGTTGAACAAGCCAAATACAACTGCAGTCACACATTTTTATATATATATATATATATATATATATATATATATATATATATATATATATATATATATATATATATATATATATATATATATATATATATATATATATATATATATATATATATATATATAAAACACATTTTGGACTTTCTACCCGACAGTTCCCAGCATATATCGTGTTACCCACCCAACATACTTTGCATTTCAAATACATTTCCCTTCTATCTTTTCTTTTTTTTAAAAATTATTTTTAATAAAGCACATATATTCATTCATTCATTCATTACCCATACCTCACAAGGGTCGCGGGCATGCTGGAGCCTATCCCAGCTGTCTTCGGGCGGTAGGCGGGGGACACCCTGAATTGGTTGCTAGCCAATCGCAGGGCACACAGAGACAAACATCCGCACTCACAATCACACCTAGAGGCAATTTAGAGTGTCCAATCAACTTACTATGCATGTTTTTGGAATGTGGGAGGAAACCGGAGTACCCGGAGAAAACCCACGCAGGCACGGGGAGAACATGCAAACTCCACACAGGGAGGCCGGGGCCGGGATCGAACCCACGACCTCTGAACTGTGAGGTGGACGTGCTAATCAGTCGACCACCGTGCCGCCCAAGCACATATATTACAATTCAAAATTGTTAGTGCAAAAACAACATCACTGATATGCCAATTAAGTGCCTGTGCAATAAACATTAAATTCAAGACAACAGCAGTGTGCAGTACCACATTGTTCAACAGTTTGTTTTCTCTCTCTAGCTCACTAGCTTGTAGTATGTTCACATTTCTAATTATAAACAACTTTGCATGAAGTATGTTTAAACAATGAATGCGTAGGTAATGTGATTGTGTCATAGAGGGCAGCAATCCGCCTACACCCTTTCCCTACAAATCACAGGTCAAGAATATCTCTTGGTTTTATGACACGTCCTGATCGAGTAGTTGGCAACATGTGCTCTTTGGTGTGTGGCGTGCTAGTCCCTTTTGCAGTTGGTTCTGGCTGAAACTGCTGTGGAGTTTCGGGTTGGTTACACACTGGTTCAGCGGCTGGTGGTCGTGTCAAATAAATGTTATGCCCAACCAAAGTAAATCCCCCAAATATATCATATTTCACATATTTTTATTATCTCATGTCTCTCTCCTCCGCTCCACATCTTAGTATCTTAATGCTATCCCTCACAACGAACTGAGACCCAACTTCCAGTCTTCCAATGCAATTCCAAGCTTGTTTAGTGTATCCGCATCCAAGTGACTGGATTTGTCAGTTAGACATGGTAAAATGTGCTGGAGCGCGATTTGTGGCTACCCCCTCATACGTGCCTGTCTAGACCTGGTTGTTGTTAGGTATCGCTGGTTGCGGCAAAATGTCTGTCCTTCATCAATGCGGATGATGCACGAGCATTCCGTTTCAGCTGGTTGGGGGATGACAGCTGGTTTCCACATTCCTGTCTCTTGTTGGTACCTTATGTTGTCTCCTGGTTGAAATGTGGAAAACAGAAGAAAAAAATTGGATCTGCCAAAAATGGGTGTTGAAGGGCCTGAGCAGGGACAAATCGTGTATCAGTTTGATGTTCCAGTAACCTGAACATGCGTCCATTTCACTGAAGTATTGCGTTGCAGCCAGCTTTGGAGTGATGTCATCCAAGAGGGTAGTGTGGCCTTTTGATTGACTTGTTGAAGTCACGAGGATTGTTTAAGTCACAAGAGTTGAGACAAACCCTAGGTTTCCTCTTAGTGGGTCCATTTACCCATTCTGTGGGCTGATTGACTTCGGTGATAATGGTGTTTTTTTCCATGTCGTCCAACTCCTGCTTTAAGCGATCTCGTAACATGAACGGTATTCTTCATGGAAGGTATACAACTAGCACAGCAGAGGGATCTACATGCAGACTGCATTCACCTGGGAACTTTCCTATCCCATAAAGCCTAGAGAGACCAAAAAGACGCTGGCCAACAGTCACAGACCCCCATACATGAGTATGCAATGTCAATGGCTTTATCCGGCGTGAGATCCGAGCCTTGATTTAAAAGCGTCCCTCTCACTGGGGGTGAGTCTGTGGCAAATACAATTTGGTCATGCACCATCTCCTCACTGTTAGCGTAGCCTCATTGCTTCACGAATAGCTTTCGCTCAGTAAGTAATTTTTCAAAGGATTCCCCCTCGCCTTGTAATCTCTCGTTAAACTTGCACCTTGCAAAGATGGAATTTGTTTTGGGCACGATATATTCTTCGAAATGTCCGTAATTAGTGCCCAGCTTTTTAGCTTCGTCGCTTGTCAATGTCCAAGTATTGAAAATATCACCTCTTCCTCCTATCCACAAAAGTATGTAGCTGTATTGGGTTGATTCCTCCTTTCCCTCCAGGAGTCCAGACAACAGGAGCTTGATGCGTCGGGAAGGTTCACCGAATCACAATCCATGTACGGTGTCGCACTTCCGATGCCTCTCATCAGTCTTGTTGTTTTCAAAAGCATACGGTCAACAAAACTCTGACACCATGTAATGTTCTGTGTTGCATGAAATAAGACGCTTCCTTTTTGGGGGCGCTCATAACAGAAACGGGCATATTTGAACAACATTTGTTTCTGAACAGTAAGAGTGAAGCACTGAGTGCTCGGAGCGGATTTCCAAATGCACCCACGATTAGGGAAAGGGGATTTTGGGTGTGAGTCCGAGTTCTTCTTTTCTTGGTGTCGGTTTTTGTAAAATACATTGGTACAAAGGCAATACTGATTGGTATGAGTTCCCACACAGGAGATTGTAGATAAGGGACTGGAGGTGTAAGTGACTGGCACACTAACCATATAACACTCCATAAAAAAATAGAGTGAATGTCAGCCTCTGACTAGTGAACATGGCTAGCGATAGCCTTTTGGATCCACCAAATGCTAAGTAGGCCTATGGCACTAATTTACTCTACACCACTTACAGCTAGCAGCTAAAGTCTAGCCTTCCACTGCGCCCCCATAACAGCAAATGAACATTGAATTATTATTGCTCAAGAAGATCAAGGAGTAACTAAACGTGTTACACACCGAACAATTGAGAATAGGCGAGGACAAAGAAGCTATGCTAAATTTAACTTGAATATAAAGTAGAAAATAAAAAAATAAGTGCTTAAGTCATACATTTGAACATTGGTCTGGAAATATTACAGTGAAGCATAACCAGCTATTAACGGTACATTAGGCACATAATGGATTAGTAGTGAAAAGAGTTAATAGCTAAAAACACACTGCTAATATACATAGCCTGAAAATAACTGCATGAAAGTTAAGATGACAGTATGTTACTTTACCATGAAGGATAAAGTAAAAACTCATGCTGCGAATGGCTGGCGACAGGGTGTACCCCGCCTCTCGCCCAGAGTCAGCTGGGATAGGCTCCAGCTCACCCAGAACCTCAATGAGGATAAGCCGTATAAAAAATGCTTAAATGTTTTGTCATGCAGTAACACAAAGAGCAATTTCCCATCATTTTGTTGTCATAATATTCCTAAATAAAATCATGAAGGGATTTCACTTTTGTCACAAAGTCTCCAAAATCAGACTCATCAGATGCTCATTTGATTTCCATCAGAAAGTAAAGTGTTGGAACTCCTCAAGAGTTGTGGAATACAACATCAACCAACCAACTGAAGGTAAAATAAAATAATGCATCTTACAGTCACCGCGGTAACGTGTCCAAAACTCACAATTTGCCAAATGTGAAAGTCATGTTGACAAACTTACTGCACCCCGGTATGCATTAATGTAATCGAGCTGGACATACCGCCTTTGTGATGGACCGGTCCGCCTATGACGAACGTCCATTTTGTAGGCGATAAACGATAGACGGGAAATTTAAAGAAATAGTCGGACTAAGCATAGTCGGAAGCCCATTTTTCCCCCGTCTATGTAATTGCGCACTTTTGCAAAAAAATTAAAATAAATAAAATGCCCCCTACGTTTTATCGATGCAAAGCTCGTCTTCTCTGATTACAGAATCCGTTGGAATTACATTGCTAGCACAAACGGTTCTTGAGTTGCGGTGATACGAAAAACATATAATCTTCGTCACTTTCCACTATGACGTACGGCTTCCGCCGCCCCCGCACATAAAAATAAAAGTCAGCTACCATAATGTATGTAGTATGGACAGAAAGCTCCACGTCTCTGCTTCCAGAATCCGGAATAACATTGCTATCTTAAACGGTTCATGAGTTGTGTCATCTCCTGTCAGCTACGATAGGGTTCTGGAAGGTGCTTCAAGGAGACACGTTCAGTCCGGCTGTGGTTAATCTGTGAGTCTTTCGTTTCAAATATAGCCCAGCTATTAAAGTTTTCATTTCTACCCTAAAATTGGCTTCCCTTAACTAGTGGTCGTTTGTCGATTTTTTAAAAAGTTTGTCGTAGTTGGTAGTCAGAAACGCTCACGGAAGCCCGTTTAAAATGATAGTCGCACCGGCCTATTGGCGATTACTATTTGGTCCGGCCGTACAAAATAGCAGATGAACGGATGGTAGAAGAGTACCCCAGCTGTAGGCGGAAGGCGATAAATGGACTGTGAATTTTTTGTAAAACGCCCAGCTCTGGTAATAGATTGAACAACACCACCCCCCAATAACCCCCGCGCCCCCAAAGTTACCCACCCACCCCCGGGTTCCTTAGTATCTCTTCTGAACTCATGTTCAAGGATGAATGAAACAATTCACAACAAAATATTGCTGAGTTAAGAATCCTACCTGTCCAAACACAGAGTCAACAATGGGCCGCAGCTTCCCTCTATCTTTCTCTTGCAGCCAAAGGTCATCACGGTCTCCCACAGGAGAGGACAGGCTTAAGGTTTTGGCCTTTGGCTTTGGAGGCCTCTTTATACTAGCTGAACTCCAACGCCTCAGAGACTCAATCTTCTTTTTGATGGAACCCTGTGTGGAATGCAATACTCAATTATAAGAACAGTGGGGAAAAATATTTGTCCTGTGAGCAAGTTTATTTGTTTGGGCAGCATAAAGCACGTACGACACACCAACACATACAGATGGTTGTGGATCTCAAACAGGGGGTGTGTTTAAAGCAAGTTAGGCCTCAAATGAGGAAGGCAAAAAAGATGAATAATAACAGGATGCAGGTCACCACCAAGTCGAAGACATTATGAGATCTGTACATCAACTGACCTTCTTCAGTAACTTTCCCTCAGGCACCTCCATGGATGACATGTTCTTCACGTCTGTCATCTTTTCTGCCAAACTTGCATGCACTGAGATGTGTGCTCTTTCCTTTTGTCCTCTTTATCTGTTTGTAGAGCATCTGACACCGGTTGATAATCTGAGGCACGTCTCTTACTGTGGATGCTCCTCCTTCCCTCATCCCTGCCTCTCTTTCATCCCTGCTGCTTGATGCATCATATTTTCATTTGTCTGGTAGTATCCCATTCATCTTTTATTTGACCACAGTACATTTTCACAAACACAAAATACAACATTATTTGTTTTCATGGCAATATGTGCATATTTTAAAAATTGCATATTTGGACAACTGATTTGTGCACCCTTTAAAAAAGTATGTCAGGGGAATTGCAGACACATTTTTTTCCACCCTCCAGTAATCCCAATCTATCGCTCTCTCTCCCTGACACAATGATGGTGTGAATCGTTGTCTTGTGCCCTGCGATTGACTGGGACCAACTCCAGTGTGCAGTGTGCATCTCAACCCATCTCAACTGGGATGCAGAACAGGACAAATGGTAAGGAAAATGATTAAATGCAGTAGTGTTGTTTATCGCATTAAAAAATATTCAGTTACTTTATTTTCAAACAAAATTTTATCAAACCATATTTTCAACAGAATCATTGCTATTTCTTTTTGTCAATGCACACTGAAGCTCATTTAACAGAATAAAGACAATGATTTGTAAAGAGACTTACATTGTGGTCATAGCAACCAATAGAAACCCTGCTTACTGTTTTGTGTATGGAGCTTCTCGACGTGATTTGATGTAATGTTTACATGAATGTGGCAATATATTTACTTTGGTAAAAGCAGCAAGCCATCAACATGTTGAATTCAAGTAAATGGGAGAGTATAGATTATAGCATTAGTGCCTGGGGGCCAAAAGAAAATCACAAACATGCAACACAGATTTAATGTTCTACCCGGCATCTGTCAACTATAAGCACTGTATTAGCGCATTAAACCCTTTCAAGCAATTCTTTCAACCTCCTGCCACCTTCTCACTCTTGTTCTTCTCCTGTCTCACATCTTCCTGTTTAGAAAAGTACTTTATAGTCATACATTTTGACATACTGAGAAAAACATCCAATCTTATCAATTTCAATAGTTGATTGTATTATGTTAGCGCCAAGATCGAGCCACGCATTCTCCGAATGTACTCCTTCTGATTTTCATATTTGGTTTCATTTATTTGAACAGTACTTGTTTCAGCCCTTCAAGTGACACGGTATTGCTGTACACGCTCAAAGTTTTGGTCTATAGAACGAAACAATAGAAGAGAACCGCTGAGAGATTATCTGTTGAATGGCTGAGATCAAAAGGGAGCTGTGTATGTAGGTCTGACTCTTTTGTTTTAATCCTGTTCTGTTTTTATATTCATGATCTTCTCTCTTTAATATTCTCTCCAAATTACAACTACCTCCATGATAATCCTACATTGGTTTGACCCACATTACACCCACCACCCTGTCTGTGTCTAAGTGTGACGGAACCAGACCTTTTGGACAGCATTTGTGACACAATACACTCAAAATTAGTGTCTGATATGATCAAATCCAATCTTCCAGAAAGGTGGTCAAATGTTCAGCAGTGCAGATTTATAATGATCCTGGATTAGGGGACCTGAACAGCATAATCCTACTTTAACATGTTTCATGTTAATGGATGGGATGAAAGACTGCCCTCTAGCGATTAACAATTATAAAAAATAAAAAATATATTTTTAAAAAGCATCATTACGGTCTTTAAAACCTCAGATGTCATTTTGCAAGATAACCTGCCAAATGCAAGGGCACACTTTCTCCTTTATTTGGAATTCACTGAAATCCTGCAAAAATTTAGCTTTTAAACTTGGACATTCATTGAATACTTTGTGTATTTTAGATATTTTTTCATTGATTAATGTCACAGTATTTTACAAACCCCAATTCCAGTGAAGTTAAGACTTTGTGTAAAATGTAACTAAAAGAAGACTACAATGATTTGCAAATCTTTTTCAAATGTATTTAATGTTCAACGAATACTTTATTGTTGTGGTTGTTTTTTATTTCAAATAATCAGTTTACTAAACTCGGAATATCTTCACCTCGAGTTAAGTGTGTGCACCACAACTATGAAAAGACAACATCAATGGAGCCCGTATTCAACAAGTCACCATGGCAACAGGGAAGAGGCGTGTAAGTTTCAATGTAGTCCTTTGCAATCACAATAAGATGACAGGTAAAAACTGCTTGAATGCAATCCTGTTAATTGATTTCATTCAAGTGCAGTCTCGCGGGAAGCGCACTTGGCAAAAGCTGAAGATGAAATATAAAAACATTGTTCAAACAGTTACGACCTCGGCATAATCTTATGGGGGTACACTGAAAAAAATCATGGTTGAATTTACTCAATTATATTTCATCAGGTGGTTGCACAAAATGAAATCGTCTGCATCCAGATACATTTTTTAAAGTAGATGTATGGTCTACTGAAAAAAAGGATTCAGATGATTATATTTCTTGCACCCACCTGCCAGATGAATTGAAATTGATTAATTCAACAAACACTTTTTTCAGTGTATGTAGATGATGGACTGTCACGTGGAACGGTACACTGAAAAAAGTTTCTGTTGAATTTACTCACTTCTATGTCTTCAAGTGGTTGCACGAAGTATAATCATCTGGATCCAGATATTTTTTTAAGTACATTATACATCTAAATAAAATGTATCTGGATCCAGATGATTTTATTTTGTGCAACCACTTGATGAAATAAAAGTGAGTCAATTCAACACACCATTTTTTTCAGTGTGAAAATTAACAAAAAGATAATTTTCTGGAAATGCTAAAACATCACTGCACGGTCTGATCTCCCGACAAATATTTAATTCTCCGCATAGTAATGCTGCACCTTCATCCAGGTATGGGATTATTATCAAAAGAACATGCCACTTTTGCCTCCACCCTGTGCCTATACTGAAAAAAATGATGGTTGAATTTTTTCAATTTTATTTTGTCAAGTGGTTGCACAAAATAAAATCACCTATATCCAGATACATTTTTAAACTAGATGTATAGTCTCCTGGATTCAGATTATTTTATTTTGTGCAACCACTTGTCGAAATGAATTTGAGTAAAAGATACACATCATTTTTTTCAGTGTAATGGGCTTCTCACATACTGACTCCGATGTTTTTTAATGACAGACAGCAGAACTATCCATCCATCCATCCATCCATTATCTATACCGCTTATCCTCACAAGGGAGCCTATCCCAGCTGTCATCAGGCAGTAGGCAGGGCACACCCTGAATTGGTTGCCAACCAGTCGCAGGGCACACAGAGACAAACAAACAACCATACTCACAATCACACCTAGGGGCAATTTAGAGCGTCCAATCAACCTAGCATGCATGTTTTTGGAATGTGGGAGGAAACCGGAGTGCCCGGAGAAAACCCACGAAGGCACGGGGGGAGAACATGCAAACTCCACACAGGAGGGCCGCGGCCGGGATCGAACCCACAACCTCTGAACTGTAAGGCGGACGTGCTAACCAGTTGTACACCGTGCCGCTCACAGCAGAACTAAGCTACGCCAAAACATGCCTGCGAATTGAATGAATGAGGAAATGATAGGGAGTGTGTGGCTCTGAAACAGGGCGGGGACAGCGAGAAACTCGAGGTTCATTGAGTTAAACCTGGTCACGACCAGGTTAGGTTCAGAGAGTCTGTGACTGTGGTAACTAACCGAGAGCTTAAGTCACCTCTCTCTCTGAAACTGGTGAGAGTTACCCCTCTTTCTCTGGTTTGAGTTACGTCCCTTTTTGAAACGGAAAAGTCAGAGATTCTCTCGTTTCAGGGTTAGCAGACTCTGCGTTATCACTAAAGGGCTTTGAGAAATGGACTCCCGTAGAATGTCCAAATTGATGTTTTTTTGAGCATTCCTACATTTTTACAGTCTTTTGCTGCCACTGTCCCAGATTTTTTTGGAATGTGTTGCAAGCATCAAATTCAAAATGAGAGAATAATGGCCCAAAAAATAAATTAAAAAAAATATCAATTTGTACATTAGAAAATATCTTGCCTTCAGTTTATTCAATTGAATGTAGGTTCAAAAGTCTTTGTAAATAATTGTGTGTTGTTTTTATTTATATTTTACACAATGTGCCAGGTTTGTCTTTATATTTGCATTTAATTGTACATTCATTTCTTTTTCTTCACTGACTGAGAGAACATTACAGAGTCTTATACAGAGATCCGGTCAGAAAAATTGAACGAAGGTTCAATTTCTTAACGTCCCTCTCACTTTTAAAAGACCAATTTTCTGTAACAAGAAAAAAGGATGGATTTCTTTTTGGGCGGATTTAATATTTCGCTCAAGCACTGAGAACAGCCTTTGCAAAACAATTACAGCAGATCAATATCAGTCAAAATGCAAACTGATTTTTGTTTTAATACTCATGTTGTACCCATGTTTACCATTTCTGTGGTACAGGCAGAACAGGTGTGTCAACCAGCCATTCACCAAACCAGACATGAGGTAAGTGTGCTATACCTCTCTCTGATTCACAGTCTGAATGCTTTGTGGACATCCTTGAGGCCCTATTAATTGTCAGTAGCAGGACAGATTGGTGGGGGCTCGGGCAAAGTCTGAGGGGATCGTGGAGTCTTTGGTGAGCCAGGTGTAGCAAAGCAGGAACCTCGACTGCTTTTTGGCCTCTTATGAGCTCGTGTACTCCATGCTGGAGCCAATCGTTTTCCTCCTCCCTCTTCAACGAGTCCATCAAAAACAGCTCCCAGGCTTTGTCTTATTCTCACGCAGAAGTGTGGGCAGCTGAAGGCGTACAGAATCGGATTTAACACTGGATTTAAGAACGCAAGCGTTGTGGCCAGATGTAATCCCACCTCCACCACTTTCAGGTTTTCCATGTTGTACAGGGCTGACACTTCAATCATGCAGAAGATGTGATAGGGAGCCCAGCATAGGGCAAATACGGCAATCACAAATGTCACCATCTTGGTAAAGCTCTTGGACAGCTGGCTGTGATTGTTGAAACTAAATGAGATGGTTGGGGACAAGGGTGCAGGTGTCTGGGACAATGATCGACTAAGAGCAAGAGGCTTTAGAGAGATATTGGTAGTGCTTGTCGCTCCTGATGCCTCATTATTATTTGATCCAATTAATCCCTCATTTAACGTCATGCTCCGCTGCATCCTCTTCCGACTCCTGTTCCTCAGGCTGAGAGCAATTTGGATGTAGCTTCCCGCAATCACCATAAGGGGAATCAGGAATGCCAGCAACAACTTCGAGACAGCTGTGGCTGTTTGCCTCACTTCACAGTCCGTCTTCAGTGTGGCTTCCGATGTTAGATGCAAAGCAAAATTATGGTAACACAGTTTCCTTTTATCCGCGGTCTCTGTCACTGAGCGAAATAGGAAATAAGGAAATGTGTTAATTGTTGCCCATAGCCAAGCCAGCAAACAGACCTTCCACGCTCGCGCGACTGATCGATGATTGTGGCACCACACCGGTTTGACAACCAGAATGCAGCGGTCCAGTGAAATGGCTGCCAGTAGGAAGGCAGATACAAACATGTTCAAGAAAAAGATGGATGCTTCTATTTTGCAAAGGGTGTTGCCAAGCTCCCAACTGTGGGAGGAGCCAAGGTAGAGAGTGAAAAAAGGAAGTGTCAGAGTGGCCAGGAAGTCAGACATGGCCAGATTGAGCACCCAGACGGAGGCCACAGTACGACGCTGCAGACGGAAACCCACAACCCAAAGGATCAGGGCGTTCTCCAAAATCCCAAAGCAGGAGAGCAGGCCGTGGAGGCAAACGACTATCCAGTTGGTCTTGGTGTTGTTGTTGTTCAGGGAACGCTCCTGCATGAGCTGCAGCAGGGGACAAAAATGTTGTTCCCCCGAGGCATTGGAGGTGAAGGTTGTGTTGGACATTAGTGCTCTGAAAGAAAGAAGACAGACTCGGCAGAGTGAATGACTAAACATCAAGACTAACATATTCACACATGCTACTTTGGCACTCACAGTCACTTTTCTACTTGTATTCAATTACTTTTGACGGGGTAATGGTCACTGCGCATTGTCTACCCATTTGAGCACCTTCATTGTTTAACAGTATTCATGTAACCATCATCTTTTATTTGCCTAAGATATAAATATAAATACATATATATTAGGGGTGTACCAGTTTTTGTATTCGTCCCGTACCGACTCGGTACGGGCTTCGGTGCACGCAGTCATACGCCGAATACGTCTGACGGAAAAAAAAAAAAAAATCAGCGCCTGAGACCACCTGTCTGCCCTTATACAAATCAACCGTTTGGGAACATTGCGGGTTCCGATTTGAATACGACCACGATGGAGTGCGAGCGGTGGAGCGAACGAGAACAGTGTGTCGGCCTCCGTGCGGTATGTTGCAGGTCACACTTCAAACATGCTAGCACATGTAAGACGGCATCACTCCGATACAGTTACCGGGGGTAGAAAAAAGAAACCCGCTCAACACCAACAACTTGTCCCCGCTACTTTTAAGCAGCCTGGAGAAGTGCAAGCAGACAGCTCCAAAGGTTTAGTAATTACTGAAGCAATCGACATATACATAGCAACATCTATGCGCCCATCTGCTTTAGTCTAGAAGCCGTGCTTCAAACGTTTACTAAACACGCTGGAGCCCCGTTACAATCTTCCACCCTGGGCGCATATTATCAAGACCGTGGTCCCTGTTATATACAATCGCACAAGAGCCGTGGTGGAGTATGAGCTGTCCTCTGCTGCTCTTATAATGAAGATAAAGTTACTAGTTGGCAAGTGCAACCTGACTTGTCAGACTTGTCAAATGAAGTCAGTTTTGTTCACTGAAGTGAGCTATCACAACGTGGTTAACTACTTGATTGTCAAAAAGAGTGGGAGGACTTGTAGATGCTGTCAACAGCCTGGAGTCTTTGTGTCTGGGTGAGTGAACACTGCTGGCTGGATCTTTGGCTGATGACAGCAAAGGTATGTTGCTTTTGGTTGACACAGTACATCGAGCACTACTTTAATGGTGTACAACGTCATTCATTAAATAGTTTGTGTCTGGATAAACCCGACTTGCTGTACAGCGTCGAATCCTTTCAAGCTAGCGCTTAACTTGCTAGCTATTAACAAAGAGACTCGCAATCTCACAATCTGACAAACAAACATGGGGCTTGTTGTCCAAAGACAATCTGCTCCTCGCTGCAGCAAGATCTCAGAAGAAATATAAATGGAAAAAAATGTCTCCACATAATGTGGCATTGAACTGTCCATAAGTTATAAATGTTCTGCTTATTATTTATTGTCTTGTATTAATTTATACAGTTTTGAGTGAAGCAGGAAAGGTTTCTAGAAGTTCGAGAAGTATTTATTTTGTCCAGTAAATTTTGTTAATTTGTATTAAAGTATATTTCTGGATAATACCTTTTTTATGTGTTCATTCATCCATCCATTATCCAAACCGTGCTGGAGCCCATCCCAGCTGTCTACAGGCAGCAGGCAGGGTATACCCTGAACTGGTTGCCAGCCAATTACGGGGCACACACGAACAAAATACCCTTCAGGCTCATAATCATACCTAGGGAGAATTTAGAGCATTCAATCAACCAACCATGCATGTTTTTGGAATGTGGGACGAAACCAGTGTACCTGGAGAAAACTCTGTGAAACACTTTAAATAGTTAAAATGGTTTCACCCACAAAAATAAATAAATAAATAAACAAAAAAATACACGTCACGCAAGGAAGGTTGAAGGCTGTCAGCCAGGTCGGCCGTCTCTGCCGATGAGGTGTCCCTTATTTTTTTTTTCAGGGAGTTGACAACCCTACTTATAACACATCGCTCAGCAGACATCAGGTTTGGGTTTAAAGTGGTGTGATTATCGAGAAAGACTGACAAAAAATGTTCTATAATATTCCAGCAATGTATAAAATGTGTATTCCTACTTAATTAATATATTCATGTTGAACGGCAATGCAAACTAAAACTTGGATGGGTATGCAAACAGGTAAGCATCACGTCTTCTTCGAATTTACGATTGTGGCAGGATGTGATGCATTCGCCCCCTTGGTGGTAGGTGCAGAGCCTTGCCCTAACCAATCAGCCAATCAGCAATTTAGGTTTTCCCTATAAAGCTGAGCAGGACTGTTGTGCCCTCCTCTTGCTCTCTGGTTCTGAGGTCCACCCACTTCTGGGGTGCCTCTTTTGCCTGTGTCCTTCTGCAGTGCCAGTACAGGTAATGTAGCAGTAGCTGCCTAAAATTTTTTTTAGTATCCGGAGCTAGATCAATTGTTGGGTTTCATTTTAGACTAAGCGTTTCACACCTAGCTGTTCCGCAGCCCTTGTGGGGGAATCCCAATCATCGCTCGCATGCAAGTTTGCCTTTGTTGCCGCTCTTAATTGAATCCAGGTGAGCGATTGTGCTTTCTTCCTGGCTCATGCCTGGTATTATCAACACAGCCTATCGGTATGTATGGCACATGGCCACCTGTCTGCCACAGTTCTTAACCGCGCACTAACAAAGGCCGAGTTAAATTCATTTTCCTCTGGACACTTTTTTTAGTGAGAACCGACTGCGGTGGGACATGAGAGTCGGCTGCTCCGGAGACATTGTTGCTTTGTTTTACTGTGCTCTACCTAACGCTGGACTGTTTTAACTGGATCTTCTTATTGTTGCGTCCTCGTGTAGCCTGTACAACGCGCCGCCGTTGAGCGGCCGACCCAAGCTGCGCACCACGGGGGTGAGGAGGTAGGGGCTGCTACCTCCGCCATTCGGCGCAACCCAGCTGGCGCTCGATAGACACTATCCTGGGCACACTCGACGTCAATGCTTAGTTTCTTTTTGTGTGCTGTTTTTAACCCTTGTTTTAAAAGAGTATTTACCAGTATTGCTTTTTAACTGATTTGTTTATTGGTTCTTGCTTTGGTGTTTTTGTTTCTTTGTTTGTTGCAGGACTGGAGGCTTGCGTTGGTGGCGATACTCTGGATTCTGGTTTTGCTTTGGTGTGTGTGTGTGTGTTTACTTATTTTGAACTACGCCTCATGCTCTCTTCCGGTAAGATGAATCTGTGTGCCCTGCGTGGGTCAGCTTGGGTAAATTCCCAAGTTGGTGTTGTCGGGTATATATTTTGATTGCCCTGACGTCATCCATTGTATGATAGATTTGACAAACATTCCAACTGCCAAACAAAAGGTTAATCTTAAAATACACTGCACACACATGAAAAAGAAAACAGCGCCTCTTATAAAATGATCAGAGCATATCCTTGTATGTTTGGTGTAAAGTGGTCATGTCGAAGATTTGATAGACCTCGTGCTCATCGTCTTACACACAACTTCTTCGCCCCAACAGACAAGAGTATCCATGTACTGTACTGCAAATGGGAAGTGTGCAAGTCCAGTCTCATAAAAACTGACTTTCACACAAAAGTGAGAATATGGCTCTCCATGTGCCCTGTGATTAACTGGTTACCATTTCAGTTTACTGTAGAGTGTCTTTTTTCTGACGGGTTAGGCTCCAATTTGAACAGGATAATTACGATAATGGACGAAAATTACATAGTTTGTAATATGCTTCTTTTGGCATCATTTTCTTGTCAAAGCAAGCATCTTGTTTGGATTCTTCTCTGTGTCTTCGTGCAACGTTTGTGGATAAGTACCTGCTGTTTGAGGGATTCAAGTGCCGCGATTAGCATGTTAATTTTCGTTAGCGAGTTAATGGCGTTTGCATTGAGCATTAGCCATAAGATAACTAGGTTTGGCAAATAAAACAAATTTATGTTTGAATGTGCACTATTGTTTTGTGAGTTTAGTTTTAGAATTAACTTTAACTGGAGTGTAATGAATGGCTTGAAACCAGCATCATTGGACCCTTTTTGAGGGACTGTTCGCTATCTGCCAAACTGTACTCAGTCTGATCAGGGAGGGCAGAATACTTACTGTATGTATATATACACTATATATTAGGACCACGTTTCCATTCAGATTCAAACGCAGCAAAGCCTGTTTCTGTGTTGACAAACCACATACCACTGGACTTGGTGTGGTTACTCTGGTTAGTTGAATAGTGCACAAAAATGCACACGACACGACAGTGGCATAATCTCCCATTTTTTGGAGGGTGTTTTTTTTTTTAATCTATCTTTTTTTTTTTTTTTTTTACTTGGTTGTCAATGGCAAAAGTAATAACGGAAGTCAACAACATGTCATATATACCATGTATACTGTAGAAGTGATGTGGTACTACCTTGGCTGTGAAATCCAACTAGAGTATGTTTTTTTGTTGTTGGTGTTGTTGTTGGGGGTCACGGAGATAATGATTAATTCGTCTACCCTAATGTATGATAAATTACAATAGTAGGTAAAGGAAGTGACTTGCCTACCAAGTTGTTTAGCTTTGTGTTGTGCCAATAATGAAATGTCACTTGCAGAGTAACATCTTCAGCTCTACAGAAAATTGTTGTTATTGTTCAATTGTTGACCAATGTTCCAAGGCCAATGTTATGAAGGTCTTGAAATGTATTGACATTAAATAACATCATGCTCATCCAACTACAGTACTTACAGTGGATTGGTATGAAGATGTACTGTCTATTCTGTTAACTGATGTTCAAAATTGTCACAGCAATCACAGATTTTGGGTCTGCCCTGAAATTAGACACAAAATGGTTGGACAGTTTTGTTGTATTCTTATAAACATGATTACACTGTGTAAGCAGAGAAAGTGATCTCAGCGTTAGTAGTACATGTTTTTAGACACATTAAATCATCTTAAACCAACTGCTTTGTTGCATAGATGCTCTTGCAATTTAGGATAAATGGATAATCTAGTAAACCAAGCAAAGATCAAGATACAATATAAATACTATATATCGTCGCTGTCATGTGAAAAACACTTATCTCCATTTTTTTTTTGATTTTCTTATTTTTACATGAATGTTTTTTCCGTGTTACAGACATCGCATTAATGTGAAAATTAAAAGTTTCCAAAATTGGAGATAAGTGTTTTTCACAAGACAGCGGCACTATAAGGTTTTTAAAGTAACTTTTAAGTACATATAAGCAAAACACCAAGTATGTATCAAATATTGTCTTAGAGAAGCATTAAGGGCTCTATTTTCATGCTCAGTGCAAGCCAGGCACGAGGTACGGCCTAAATCTACACAATGGCGGGCTACTAGCCTGGCGAGCTAAACCAAGCCAAATCATGCTGATTGGTTAATTTTGCTGTCTGTTGGCTCAAGTTTGCTCTGCCTCAGAAACTGACCAGACTCATTGGCTGGTACAGCATTGAGTCTGGACATCCAGGCAAGCGGGATTCACCAAGTTTGGGTATTTTCACAGATCCATGCAAGCGGGCGCAGGGTGGCGCATTATTTATTTGTTTATTACTCATATATTTATTTGTTTTTTAAATTGAGTTTTGTGTTGTTTTGGGCGTGAACACAGCCAACTTGATCCACTGCTAGCAAATCAAAGCGGCTCCTCCTATTTCATTTAAATGCTGTGCACAAGAGGCATGTTGATAATCCTTGACATGGTGGATTTGCTCAATGAATTGATTCCTGCAATGATTCAGAGGGTTGACTGTTGTCATATTTATGAATGAAATGCGATGACATACACCACACACGTCCTCGGAACTCAGAATCTGTCTGACTGTGCCTCGATTAAATTCACCAAACTTGCGTTAGAATACCCGCTTGAAAACTTAGTCATTCTTGCTGCAGATGTAAAGTTTAGTCTGTGAGCCACCAATGTGGCAGGCACACCGGGCGCATGTAAAATGAAATGCCGGAACGTCCAGAATGATGCACACAGTGGAACCAAATTCCCAAACAAGAACGTCAAGGCTTGCGTCAGCAAGAAAATCAGGATACGCCAGTTTTATGCGTGAGCGCAGTTATGCTGTTTTTGCACATAGCACCCTAAATGTTCACGACATAGCATTAATTTTAAATTAAAGTTTGAAATGCATCACCTTAGTTGTATTTTTGTTTCATCGGACTACACACACCATATGTTCCTAATAGCATTTATTTCTCTAAAATAAAGGTCTTGAATCGATATGATTTTAGCACTATGAATGGGAATCAAAATAACATTCTGTGATGGGCATTACTTCACAGCTACATACAATTTGTGATGCATTTAGTAGCATTTAGCAAATGCATTTAGAAGATTGTCATACTCACCTAGACTTTACACATGAGTGAGGCGTCCATTTGCTCCCTTCCTACTTCCTGTTATCTGACCGTCTTACTGTCACAAGTGTTCATATCATCCTGTTCTGTCACTTCAGCCCAGACACACAGAACTGAACCTTGCTTGCCACTCCCTAAATGCTGATGGGAAGGCCTTGAAGTAAGGCAAGGCGTTAACACGAATGTCAATTTGGCTGTTTATCTTTTTTTAAGAATGTTTTTTGATTACAGCGGAACTCAACCCAAACATATTTTTTTCAAGAATATGTTCCCAGCAGGCCCACTAGTTGAAATACAGCATTCTGATTAATTTTGTGTTTGTGGAATATAAGTTAAGCAGCAAAATGCACTCGTTTTTAGCCATCTCTGGGGACGCCCATTTTGTCTTCTGTCAGCTAAAAATGACATTACAACTGCTCACAACGACCAATCAGAGCTGACCCATTTTTTCTGAATCTGAGCCGTGATTGGTCGTTGTGAGCAGTTGTGATGTCATTTTCAGTCGACAGAAGACAAAATGGCCGCTCCCGGAGATGGCTAAAAACGAGTGGATTAACACTTGTTCCACAAATGCAATATTTATCAGAGTGCCCTGTTTCAACTATTGGGTTTGCATAGAACATTCATTCATTCATTCATTATCCATACCGCTTATCCTCACAAGGGTCGCGGGGCATGTTGGAGCCTATCCCAGCTGTCTTTGGGCAGTAGGCGGGGGACACCCTGAATTGGTTGCCAACCAATCGCAGGGCACACAAAGACAAACATCCTCACTCACAATCACACCTAGGGGCAATTTAGAGAGTCCAATCAACTTACCATGCATGTTTTTGGAATGTGGGAGGAAACCGGAGTACCCGGAGGAAACCCACGCAGGCACGGGGAGAACATGCAAACTCCACACAGGGTGGCCGGAGCCGGGATCGAACCCGCGACCTCTGAACTGTGAGGCGGACATGCTAACCAGTTGTCCACCGTGCCGCCTGCATAGAACATATTCTTGAAAAAAAATGTTTGTGTTGACTTCGCCTTTAAGGTCCTTAAAAAGGAACGGTCCCAAGGAACTGCAGAGATTTGGACAGGGAAAAGAAATGATACCTGCAGTTTGGTATTGATTGTCCTGTTTGATCATTACGCTGACATAAAACTCATGTAAAATTGTTCCATCAAAGACAGGTTGATACACAGGGCATGTTTCTACCAACACAACACCATTGGCTCATAGTTTGAATAAAATTGGACTAATATTCTCTAACCGCAGAAAAAGGTAATACAATAAGCAGCACTGTACACATGCATCTATGTCCCCACCTGGTGGTACACACCTAATATTAAAATATTCACCACAGTTACCCTTTTCCAGTCATTTGCCACAGTTTATCTTGTGCAAGGTGGTTGCCCGTGGAGGCTATCCCAACAGACTTCAAGTGGCAAAGGGCAAACACACTCAATTTAATGCCAAAGTCAGTAACAGAGTCCCACATGTACAAAACTAAAAAAAATAAAAAAAATTTAAAAAAGGAAAGTCTTGGGACACTCCAAAATAACAACTATGGGGTTGACAGACCCTGCATTTGTTGTCCTTGAATCATAATTATTGATCGTTTGAGAATACATGTTTAGATATGTCTATGTTTCCAACTAACTACAATAGAGCTTGTGAGCCGGGCTTGTCCAACATCAGTGACATCTGACCTCGTAAATGTACTTCCTGATGAACAAACACAATCCTGCAGACACAATTCAAAATCTTGTAGTAGGTTTTTGGAGTTATCGCTACAAACGGGTACTAGCTCTATCCATGCTTCCATTTTCTTCAGTTTAGTGCCAGTGTGCTTTTGTTACATGCCAAATATTTATAAGATTTCGCACTGTGTAATAGCTATACAGCAATGTTACATTGTTATCGGTAACAGAGTTGTGTTGTGCTGAGAATCCGCACTTGTTGTATTCGTGCATAAAAAGTGTTGGTGATAAATGAAAGATGATAACGTTGCCTCGATATTATCCTTACAAGTAAGATACCACAGTGATAATACTGTATGTTCACTTTGAAACTTTACTGAGAAATAAGTTCATGATATGTGGATGTTTTCAATTACGTTTCTAAGAATTACACAGGAAGGGAAATGTTCCTTGTTTGGGCTGTTCTACCTTTGACACCACTAATTATAGTGTTACAGATCACACCCACTCTTGTCAGGTGATATAATGATAGATGATTCGTGACAAGTTGATTACCCCTAGACAACACATTTACTGTTATTGCTTTTATGACTATGGGAAATCGGGTCAGCTTTTATAGGATGTGTATATTGTGTTTTAATTCTTCCTTCAAAAATAGTGAAGAAAAATATTTTGTCTATATTAATGTCCATGTTGTGTTCATCTATTTATATTATATCACAATTTAGCTTGAAACATGTTGAAAACAGATAGTAGTAAGTTGTCTTAAAGACTTGACATGTTTGATGGATCATGTTATAGGAAGTAATAGAATGTTTATAGTTTATAAGGTGACCTTCGGAAGGAGAAAAATCATGACAATGTACACTTCCGGGCTCCAACATAAAGAAAAACGTACGCTCTGTTTTGAACTGCTTATCTTTTTTTTCTTTTTTTTTTTTTTTTTTTGATAATGATTCACATATTCATACGTTGGATTCGTTATGAAGCTCCACCTTCCCTCCATATAATAGACATTTGATGGTGGTGTTGCAACCTAAAGTTCTGAGTCATTGAAGCAATCAGAAGTTACATGCCAAGGTGCAGTAAGTTGTTTTTCTTTGTTTTCTTTAATTGGACAATTATACAATTTATATTTATACACTATAATAATGATCATATTTTTTTGCAATTAACTATACAGTTTACTTAATTAATGTATCTACTACTGTAGAGAGACACAGACAAATTTCAAATTTCTGTTTTTATTTTTTTTGTTAGTAGATATCGCTGGCGTCGGGCCAAAACCTTGTAGCTCCAAAATAGTCCCTTTTCGGGAGACCACAAAAACGGCAAGTTTGAGGTAGCAAGTCATTTTCAACACTTCACATTGGTCAATTATGTGTAAAAATAACACCCAGGCGTTGTGGACTGACCAATAGTGTCGATTTTTAAAAAAAATATGAAATGCCCGACACCAGCGATATACTTTGTCAGTCCCGAAATGAAGGTCTATACTCAGTTTACAGCCTTGTTTTTTCCTCCCACTTGCTATAGATTACTGTTATGTTTTATTGCATCATTTTACCACCAATAATAAAAGTAAAAACAATCTGACTGCACAAATAATATACAGATTACTTGGTGCTTTTTGTAAAAATAACAAACAAAAACATTATCACAAACTAAAATAATCTGATGGGCTGTGTCACTTGAGAATAATGAGTTGTGTATGTCTTGACATATGAGTACTTTCATTTTAGCGTTTACATAGTTCCTCTTTTGTTCCTTTTCCAGAGAGAACATGACATCAGGGTTGTGTTTTATCCTTCTGGCCTTGATTCTATCAGGACCCACTGTGGCCTTTGTCCCCATTGCGGGTGGTGCGGCCACTCATGTCAGTATTACAGGAACGGCCCTGTTGCAAAAAGTGACAGAATCATGTCGAGCCGTGGCTGAGGCTGCTGGTCATGAGTTCAAACCCACGGTAGGATAGAAGCTGAACTTGGCACACAGCATGCGTGATGCAAAGAATCACACACCTCCAAAGTGGTTCATTTGGCGGTTTTCTTAAAGGGGCGGTCAAGTCCTGAATTTTCTTGACAACTATATTTTCTAGTCTAAACATGGCATCTGAACATGTCATTTTCAGTCGACAGCAAGTGTCAAAATGCCAGCCCCCTGAGATGGATAAAAACAGGTGGATTTTGGTGCTTAATTCATATTCCACAAACTAATAATATTAGAATAATGTTAATCAGATTGCCGTGTTTAGACTAGTGGGGGCGTAGGGATTACAAATTATTTTTGACTTGACTTCCCCTTTGAGGAAAAAGCATTGTGATGGCATGAAACTACTGTACACTATACCCATAATTTTATTGGATTTTACATCAACAAAAGCTCCTTAGAGACTAATTTATATCATGTCTCACGTTCACATACACCCCCTCCAAAGGTATTGTAAGCGTGAGGCCAAGTCCTTTATTTTTACTTTAGACTAAAATCACTTGGGTTTGACATCAATAGATGAATATGAAACAATAGTTCATCTTTTATTTCCAGGTATTTACATCTGAATTAGACACACAATTTGGAAGATAGCGTTGCTGTATTTTTTAATGATAAATGTAGGTGATCAAAACTATTGGAACAGAACATATTAGAGTAAATTAAAATAATATTATACTGTATAAACACAGTACTTTAAAATAATTTGCCTGCAATTATCTGTATAAAAGTACATGCCCTATAGGGTTTAGGCCTGGGGATGAATTAAAACCTTCCACTTCTTGCTGCTGATGTGGGATGGTAAAAATAGATAAATAATTGCATTTTGAAATACAAATAAATGCATAAAAAGATACATACGATGGGGAAGAAAATGTCATCACACAAAAGCCAAGCTGTAAAAGTGAGTCTTAAGAAGTGATTTACAAATGTCAGCGCAATGTTGGTCATGATGTTGGTTGTTGGCGAGTTAAATATTTGTTGAGGTGGTACCTGATGTAAAATGTCTGAGAACACTTGTGTAGAAAATGGGTGGTGGGATGGATATTCCAATTCTTTGGGAGGTGAGGGTACCGATGTATTTAAATTTCACTGATCTATGTATCATTGGTTCTTTCCACTATAAATTTGTAATCAAATATCAAAAAAATTAACGGTGACTGAATATTTAGGTATTTATTTATTAATCTAACACGAATGTTCGGTAATTGCCATTACTGTCTGGCTCGGAGGAGATGGGATTTATGAGAGTCACCATTCTAAAGGAGCTCAGAGTGGAGGAGCTCAACATGGTGAACAAGAGCCTTGTCAAGCCTCTATCCAGAAATGCAGTCATTGTGACCGATCATGATGTCTTCATGGGGTCAGTGGAGGCACTTCCTGGAGAAGTCCATTTTGAACTGGATCCAGCAGTTCGGCCAGTACGGTGTACACCACGTAATGTCCCTGTCGCCAAGAAGGACACTGTGAAGGTTCAGCTGGACAAATATGAGGCAGAGGGCTGCATCATGATTGTTAGTGAGCCCACAGACTGGATCAGCAACATGGTCATTGTCAAAAGGCCGGAGAAGCTGCGCATGTCTACAGCCGCAGCATTTCAACCGTGCACTGAAACGGTTGCATTACATAATGCCCACATTGGAGGATGTACATTGGAGGCCAAGTGTCTTCCGCAGCTATCAGAAGTATGTGAACCTCTGATGAGACTCACTGACAAAGACACTATATGGCACTGGCTGCCGAAGCACCAAGCAGCTGTCAAGGAGATTAAGCGGCTCGTTACAATACTGTGTTGTGATACTATGATGTCACAAAACCAGTCACGATGCAGAGTGGCTCCGGTCAGCATGGCCTTGGGTGTTGTTTGATGCAGCAGGGACAGCCTATCGCATTCGCTTTAAGGGCACTCACACCCACTGAACAAAATTACGCACAGATAGTGCCTCAGTATAGTTTTTGCCTATCAGCGTCTTCATCATTATCTGTATGGCGGAGACAGGATCACTGCAGAAAAGTCCCTCATACCAATATTCAGCAAGCCTCTTCTGAATGCTCCCAATGCTGACAAAGCATGCTACTCTCTCTCCAAAGCTATAACTTGTATGTTATTTCTATTTTACAAACCGGGATCGGAAATATTTATTAGTGACACGCTGTTGCGCCACACTCACAGTCCAGGTCTCTGCATTCGGAGCACATGGTCTGTAGCATGGTAGATGAGCAACAGGCAATTGAACAAATAAACATGTTGGACTATCTCAACGTCACTTACAAACGACTGTTGCAGCTACAGCAACACACTGACAAAGACGCACAGTTGCAAGCTGTGAAGGAAATCGTCAAGAATGTCTGGCCAGCCGTTAAGGACAAAACAGAGCTAACAGTAAGAGTACATTGGCCTATCAAAGATGAGCTAAGTGTTCAAAATTGGGTTTTGTTCAGGGGGCAGAGAGTTGTGATCCCCAACTCCGTGCAGGCGGAAATTTTTGCCAGAATTTATTGCCATCACATCGGAGATGATGCCTGAGCATGGACTTGTCCCAACACAGTGGGAAAGACTTTCTGATATGCTGGTTGACCACTATTCAGACTTTGGGGAAATTGATGTTTTGCCAGACCTTGATGCGGAGACAACAATGAAGCATTGCAAAGCGCGGTTTGCTTGGTATGGGCAACCTCAGGGAGTCATCACTGACAACGGCCCCCAGTTGGCGTGCACTCAATTCCGTCGGTTTTCTGTCGAGTGGGAGTTTGAGCATGTAACATCCTCACCAAGGCATCCTCAGGCGAATGGGAAGGCAGAAGCAGCAGTTAAAATCGCTAGGAATCTATGCAAAAATTTACTTCGGGAAGGTCGGGATGCCCGGAAAGCAATTTTGCAGTGGCGAAACACACCGACAGAGGGAATGGACAGCAGTCCAGCACAGCGGCACGATGTTTGAAGTCATCTCTGCCAGTGGCTCCAGCCCTTCTTGAGCCACAGGTTATCACAGATGTGGTAGACAAACTACGCCACAGGAGACAAGTCTCTATTATCTGTGACAGGACTGCAAAGGACATGCCTGAACCCTGCAGTGGGGGAGGCGATTCGGATGAAACCACTGCCTGGTGACAGGACTGGCATTTGTCGGAGGGGAGTGTGGCTGCGGAATTTGGCTCCTCGGTCCTATCTAGTAGAGGTTGAGAATGCTCTCTCGCAACCGAGTGGCCCTTGGTGTTGTGGAGCCGCTGCCATCACAACACCCCATGGCTAGTGCTGAGGGGTTTGCATCCGGCAGCGATCGGGTCCAGACACAAGAGGACTTTTCCGAGGCTGAAGTCATGCTCGCCTTCTCCCCAGCCCAGTTTTCTGGCTCGCCGCGGATCATGCTCACAGCGACTGTCCCAGCATTATCATCAGCAACACCCCAGTCCTTTGCGGTCTCACGTTATGGCCAGAAGATACGGTCTCCCAGCAGACTGAATCTGTGAATTTGCATTGCGGGATATGGAATATGTGGGAGGGTTAAGTTCAGACTGAAATGTGGGGGATGACAGGGCATTTACTGGGATTTAGTGCCATCTTCTGGTTTTATGGGCCTCAATGATATGTTTAACTGTCTGGTTCCTGTTTGAAAAAAAAAAAAAGAGTTTGGGATTTTTAGCTGTTTTTCGAGAAAAGGGAGATGTTATAGGTGGTATTGCATACCACCGTGTGGAGGTTGAGTGTTACTGCACTTTGATATATTGATGTTCCCTACATTGTTGGCTGAGCCAGTTTGATGCTGCCTATATACAAGTTGCTACAGTAAACTGAAAACACGGAAATTATCCTCATGTCCGTGTATCATTTATCACACCATACTTCCAACAGTTCCCGTGGCAGGTCTTATGCCATTTTCAGGTCTGTTACTCTGTTAAAACTTGGAGTAGGAGCATTGCAATGTGGCTTGCGGGGTGCAGGCTAGCTACCTTGAACAGAGCAGCATAACTCGTGTGCCTCAAAACAACTCAAAATTTGTATTAATAATTGTTTGTTTACGATTACAGTGTTCCAATTTTGTGATCGTGAAGTGTAATAATCTAAATCGTAATTGAATTTCAATTAATTGCACAGCCCTACGTTGAATCGTATCGCATCCCATGTATCAAGATACATATTGAATCTTACTTTTTGGGGGTAGAGAGGCACAACCCCTAGTTGCAAATTTAAAAAAAAAAAGGGAAATTAATCACTTTTTCCATTCTTTGATGTTCAAATGCAAATTGAAAATGGAAAGAAAACGAATGATACGCACGTTATCACTGCCCTGCCCCACACGGATTTTTCTATTCTGTGACAGGGTTCTTCTCCTGGAGAGCTGGTCCAGGCCTGTCTTGGCCCAATAGCTACTGGTGAGGTGTCAGGCGTGAAGTTTCACTCTGCTCTACAAGAGATTTACACCCAAAATGGACTTGTCGATCGGAATTTTGCTAACAGGTGTGTCTAAGTAGATGAAAAGTCATTTATGATAGGTTTCACTAATAAATACGGTTCTGCTCTGGAAATAATTAACATCAGGTCAACATGCTTTCAGTGCTCCACATCATTTCAACTCTGAGGCCTTTTTGGAGGGACGTAGTCTCATTACAAAGGGCATGGCATCCATTAAGGCTAATATTCGCACTGAGAACTTCAAGGCTGCTAGAGAAACAATGGGTAGAGTCCTCCATACACTACAGGTGAGGGAAGTGGAGTACACATTTTGGAAGGCTACAAAAAAATACAGATTAATGAAATGGTTATCTCACACTTGAAATGAATAGGTGTTTTTCTATGTTCTGACAGGACTTCTATAGCCACAGTAACTGGGTGGAGTTGGGCTACACAGAACCATATGCTGCTCTCATACGCCCTGACCTTCCTTTGGAAAACCTGGCAGGTAGGTGTGTGTGTGGGTGTGTGGGCGTGTGTGCGTGTGTGTGTGCATGTACGTGTGTTTTATTACTGCTGTCATAATTACTTCAACGTGCCTTTACTCAACATTGGGTTGAGTGGGACGTCATCATGTACATGATTACTCAAATAAGTTGGGTAATATTCCTTCTTGGAGGAGAAAAGAATATGTACTGGCCTTCTGTTGTTTGATATTTTAAATGACTGAATGAATGATGTGGGAAATGCTTGTTGCAAAATTATCTGTTTTGTGTATATAATTTGAATATATAATTGAAGTTTATTACATTAAAATGGAATCATATTTTTCAAGACAAAAAGTGTAATTTATTTGTTGACCTGTGATTGTTGAATTGCGAATTGTTGACCCAGGATTCGTTCGAGGTCATAAGTGTTTGGCAAATTGTCAGACGTTCGCCTGTACTTTTCTTGTCTTAATTATGATGATGAACATTCATTATACTGTATGATTTCCACAAAAACAAGTGTAAATGAAGTGAAAATCCCCCCCCAAAACAAAATTTAAAAAATATAAAAAAACATTTTTAAAAAGAAAAAAAATGTAAACAAAGTCAGTGAACATACAAACCTGCGAGTATGCGGTGGGTTGAATGTACATGAAATATAGCCACATGGCATTTATTCTATAGTGTATTTTCTTTAGATGAGCAGAGTCAGTCGATGCGTCTGTCCGGAGCAGATGCAAGGCCAGGCTGAGTTGATGATGAAAAAAGACTTCTCCGACAATTCAGTTGATCGGAAACAAGATTTTATTGAGCGCAATACAGCTGATGCCAAAAGAAGTTGCTCTCTGAGTTGCTGCGGCGCGCATGTGTATGTTCTCACGTCTCCCTTCTTATAGGGAGCAGGATGAATATTCAAACTTGGTTATTACATATGCATTTGTTACACTTGAATGGCTAATTTTCATTGTCTCTTTCACGCCTGAAAACCTCTGAGAAAAAAGTCGATCCTGACGAGCTGGCGCCCTGAAGTCTACTTCAGATGACAGCTCCCCTCAAATTTATCACCCAAGGAGGTGTCTGTTAGCATCAGGCAAGGTCCAGGAATGCTTGCACTCATGTATATTTCCTGAGGCACCAGTGACCTATAGGCCCCCCAGGTCTACAGCAGATGTCTCCCCTAAGCTAAGAGCATTCCAGTGGTTTAATGGCGATATCTCCCAACCTAACATATAGGGGCATTCTGGCTATGAATGTATTAATTTATCTTAAAATATACTTCAATTCAAATAGCATGTTGACACTAAGCATATTAAAGTGTTTCAACAAAAACGTGTTTTAGAAATAAACAAATAACAAAAAATAGTATAATTGAGTTAACGGGTCCATTTCACAAAGCAGGTTCAACAAACTCTGAGTCTAATCCTGAAGTCTGAGTTGATCTACTCTGAAATAGGAAACTTTGAGTTTCCGATTCCAGAACAGCTGATTTGAAGCAGTTAACTCAACTCAAAGTGCCTTCACCTGGAGTTAGGCTTGTGCACCACAACTATGAAAAAACAGCTTGAATGGAGCCCCGATTCGACGAGTCACCACAGAGCGAAACCCGAGGCTCATTGAGATAAATCTGTTCGCGACCAGGTTAGGTTCAGAAAGTCTGTTACTGCGGTAACTGACTCAGATCTTAAGTTACCTCTCTCCCTGAAACCGGCTAGTTACCTCTCTTTCTCTGGTTTGAGTTACCTACCTCTTTGAAACGGAAAAGTCAGAGTTTTCCTTATTTCAGGGTTAGCAGAGTCAGAGTTTTCACTAAACCCGCTTTGTGAAATGGACCCCAGGACCATTATTTTATGCCCCTAGTCTTAGTTGAAATACCATCAATTAACGTTCGTCATAAAGCTGTACATCTGAAGACTTTAAGAAGATTTGGAAGAGACCCTTGGAAAACTATAATCTCACACCTGCTCCGATTTAAAGACAACTTATAGCGTTTTTAGCCACAACCTAGTCTCAGACTGAAATTTTACAAAGACTGTGAATTTTGCAGGGTCACTATTTACTTTAAAGACTACAACTAGATACTTTAGTCGCTTTTGTTTTCCGACAATGCAATCTTTTCTCATCATGCTCTTTGGAAGAGTTTCCTGTTTCCAGTTTTGTTAGAGCTGATATATTGGTTGTTGGTTGTGTCACATCGCCACAAAGAATGAAAGACTTGTGATAATATCAAACACATTTGTTTAGTCATAACGCCAGGACTAGGAAAAGACTGATTTAAAACAGCTGAGATTACCAATTTACACTAAATGACGAGAGTGCGCTGTGTCTCCAGTACAACTCTAAAACTTCCTTCTGACCAAATGGGAGCGGCCGTTAACTGTCGCTCTGTGAAGGTTGTGTTTCGGATTGTGTGGGAATTCACCATCTTTTTTACTTGTCATTGTACTTTTTTTATTACTTTAGTCATATTTATTTCTCTTTTGGCCCTTACACTCTGTCCTAACACAGATTTATAAAGTATACAATATGTTCGCCTTCTGCTTCTGTAGATATTGATACTGCCACCTGCAGTGACTGTGCCACAGGTACGTGTCCCAACCCAATCCTTCAAAACATCCTGAAGGAGCGGATTCTAACTTCTGGCTACATGGGCATCTTTTCTGCTGTCAAGCCTCAAGGTATCACCATCAATCACACATTTTTAAGACCAAACCAGATTTAACTCACACTGTACAGTGTTACCTGCTTGCCATAACCCTACCACAAGTGGAAATACAAATAATGCTGAAGAGCGGCGGCATCTGCAGTACATGCGAGCACTCACTCAGGGGTCTGGTCAGATTTAAGATTCTGTTTCTGCAAGTACGGAAGGATTGCCTACTGATGTTCCTGTTCAGGGTCCAATTAAATGAATTACAAATGCATGTAAGGAAACTCAAAAGACTGTACCCAAACAATCACCAAAACAAACAGCAATCAAGAATCAAAACCAAATGTGAACACGTGTGACATTAAACATGACCTGGGCAATCTACGCCCCAAGGGACAGCCAGGGGCCACATCCAGCCCATCCACAGTCTCTCGCTGGCCCTCACAGAGACAACGAAGTCAAAATAAATCGTATTATATGCAGTGTTTTTAGTTTGAATGTTGTGAAAGTTTATTTTATGCACATTCGCTGGTACAAGAAAGATAGCAAATAAGAGCTACGATTGTGTCTGCGTTGTTGCCATTTTAGTGACATTTTTGCAATATTTCAAGACTTTTCCCACACTTCCAGCAACCATTTTTCCAAAAAAGAGACTAGCAAAAATCACGACAGTGGGCCTAATTTTAGTAACATTTCCTGTACAGTGGAGGGAAGAGGGCCAAGAGGATGTGGCCTGATAATAATATACACAAATCTGTATTCTCATAAGTTGTACATATGTACTGGAGGTATTATAATTGATTACTGCATCATTATATGTACATCACTCTCAATAATATTATACTTCGCACTTATTTTGGGAGTGGTGCAGTTCAACTTGTTTCTTGTCCTTTACCTCTTCCAGGTAAATGTAGCCATGGAGGTAAAGCTGATCTCACTAGCAGAGCAATCCCTAGAGGAGGAATCAACAAAGATGAGCTTCGCTCTGACAACGTGGCCTTCCACAATGCTGCTGTCAATGTAGCCACAGCTGCCAGCCTCCAGCTGCTGGAGGACATCCGGTTGACTGTGGGAAACAATGACTTCCTGAGGTGAAAGGATCACAAAAAAATAAAGACAGACAAATAGTGCTTCTTCTTTGTGGTGCCAACAACTCAAGATATGTAGTCTGTTTTTGCGTGTCAAATGTCAAAATAGTTTGACAATGTTATTTATTTGTTGTTGTTGCTTTGTTCCCCTTACGAGTACTATTTGTTTAACACAGACTGATGGGGATCACCCGCTCTTCTGTGGTGTCTTTTGTCATTGATAATACTGGCAGTATGTCAGATGACATTGATGAAGCCCGAAAAATTGTGTACAAAATCATTGACAGCAAAAAAGGAACACAAGATGAGCCATCAGAGTACATTTTGGTAACCTTCAATGACCCAGGTAAGAAGGCCTCATTTTGTTTAAAAATTGACTATTATCTGCAATTACGGTTTAATAGTAGTGTGTCAGCACTAGTGTTGCACGGGATACTGGTATCAGTACCGTACCCCAATTTTTCTGCGTCAAAAGCGGCTCTATACCATTTTTTTAACACTGGTATTTAAAAAAAAAAATTAAAAAGCACACATAGCTCACCAACTCTGACTTGAGGCAAGTATACATAAGCGCATAGCCGCCTGTCCACCGACACCTTTAAGTGGCACTCATCCTGCATGTGAAGATGGCCTCAAAGTATGGTTTTTGCTTACGTGGCCGACAGCCATGGCAAGCCGACCAACATGACAAAAAAGACCATCAATAGTGCTTTTTTTTAAAACTGGTCGAACACGTCCAATCCGAACGAGTACCTCGCTGACCGGCAACAGTTACAGTGACAGGTTGTGATGCAATTGCTAACACTTACCTCAAAAGTAATACTAGAGTGTGAATTATTTTGTTCCTAATTTCACAGGGCATTCGACTAGCTGGGAGCGGATTAGAGAAGAGTAGACACACACGCATGCACACGCACACAGAGAAGCAACATTACGTTGAGTGACATTATCAATTAAATGAACATATTTGCTTGACCGTAACAGTGCAAATGTATTGTCAGCATCAACAATGGATGACATGAAATGCAGTCAAATAGGTCAGGAATATGGCATGTCATGTAAAAACCTATAGTGGATAAGAATATATACGTACATAGATTGACATACATTATGCTTATAGCAGGCACTCAACTCATTATTTAAAAAAAAAAATGTGGTTCTTAAAATCAGAATTGGCAAATTCTGTGTCCAAAAAGCATAGAGGCTATACAGCTGCATATCTGGCCATGAAAATGATCATAATCTACTCAATACTGCATTACAGTAGATGTCAGATTTATGGCTCTATAAACCTCTGTGCACATTTCTGCTAGTGACATCTATATAAATGGAAACTAGTTTCCTTAAAGTTTATTTTACATGTAGTCTATAAAATATAAATAATCATGTAGAGAAACAGTGTTATATATTTACTATATCTCACTCTCCTTCATGTGTGCAAATGTTCATAAATGTTTAACACTGGTTAAAATGTTATTTTCTTATCAAGCATATCCTAATATTTGGAATTAATCAAACATTTTTTTTTAAATGAAGTTCTTTTGTCAGTTATACTTTTGCTGCTTCTGCTGATTTTAGATTTTTGTTGAGGTACCATTTCGGTATCAGTATCGAAGTCCAAATTTTGGCATTGTGACAACACTAGCTAGCACAAATAAATGTTTATAAATTGGGCTAATGTGAATGAGAAGTCGGTATAGATTATACATTCTTGTGCTTTTTATGTAGATTTTGGACCTTTATTCAGGACAACAGACCCTGGTGAAATGAAAACAGAAATTTCAAAGATAAAAGCGGAAGGAGGTGGTGACTTACCTGAGATGTGCTTCTCAGGACTTCAGGTACTTAAAGGCAAATTAAATGTTGAAAGGTTGAATTGAAATTGCAAATTAAAATTGTACTTGCAGTAAATGAAATGCATTCTGCAGGCTGTGATAATTCAGTGTAAATTAATCAGTACTTTTTTTTTTTTTAATTAAATCTCACCAGTTGGCTCTCACTGGTTCGCCTGCCTCCTCCCACATATATGTTTTCACAGACGCTACAGCTAAAGACATCCACCTAAAAAATACCATTGTGGCCCTCATCAGAAGCACCAAATCAACGGTAAATGCTGACGTTCAATTGTACCTCGTGAATAATGTAAGATGATTTTATCGGACTGTACCGGATCTTGGCAGGTGTCATTCTACCTCACCGCGAACCTTAGAAGACGTCGCCGTTCTGTCATGGCTTCTTTATTTAGTGACTACAAGGAACTGGCTCTGGCGTCAGGAGGCCAGGCCATACAGGTGTCCAAGAGTCAGTTGGCTCAAGCCACAAACATCATCCTTGATACCTCCACTTCAGCTTTGGTAAGACTACATTAGGATTTAGCAAAAACTCAAGGGGATTCAATCATCTGAGGCATTCAACATTTGTTATCTGATTGATTTCGAGACTCTGTGAAATCAGTGAAACGCATACTGTGCATGCCTTTTTTTTGTTCTGTTTACTTCAGGTGACAGTTGTTCAGAGTGCGAGGGATCCTGGGAAGCCAGAGACCTTCCCTTTTATGCTGGATGCATCCCTACAAAATGTCACCATCTACATCACAGGAGCAGCACTAGCTTTTACACTGATCAACCCTGCAGGTATCACGGGCAGAGACAACTGTGCTTCATGAGCAATGCCAGACGAGATCCTGCAGATGGCACATGTTTTCTGTTTTTCCGTTTGTTGTTGTTTTTTTCGCTGAGGAATTACATTATCTCACAATTTATCGAATAATAGTGCCTTCTTGCATACTCCAGGTGTGAGCCAAAGTGATACAGAGACCACTGGTGCACTGGCATTCATACAGACAGTGGGAAACCTGAGGAGAATTCTACTTAATTCAGACAATCAGACTGGCTCCTGGAAAATCAGCATTAACTCTAAACAACCATACACAATTAAAGTCACAGGTCAGTAACGTATTCAATACATATACTTGTAACTTGTCAATGTTATATATTTGTTATACATACCTACACGCGCACGCATGCATGCACACACATGCATACTGTTGTTATTATTAGATTGTTATCAGACCATAACAAAATCACCCAAACAAACCTGGGAAAATGTGTTTTGGTCCAAAGAAACCAAGGTCAAATTGTTTGTTCATAATTCTAAAAGGCATGTTTGGAGCAAACACAACACTGCTCTCCACTAAGAGAACAACATATTAAAAGTTCTTTACTTTTTTTTCTAGCACATCAGCTTTTTGATATATTTTCAGTTTTTGTTTTAAGTTTGACCTATAAAAGTTAGTCCCAGTGACCTGAAGCAAGAGTTTTCTCAAACAATAAAAAGATGCCATTATAATGTGGCGTTTGAATGTAGGGCTGCACTGCAGCTATCAAAAATTATGAGTATTTGAGTATCATACTGAAAATTCTGTAGAATAATCGTGTATTTATGAAAAGGATATTTTTATTTAAGTACATCTCACTTTGAAACTACCAATTGGTTTGGTACGGATGAGAAAAATATTCTGTAGAACACGTTTTGGAAGTGTGAAGGGCCCTAAAATGAAGACACCTTGAGAGGAAACAGTTGAAATGGTAAACATAAATATTTGTCTGCTAACTTAAGATGTCAGATAAGTGTAACTTATTTCAAAGCAAGAAAAAGTGGTCTAAATTACACAAACTCATACTTTAATGTAATCATCGTTATTTATTTATTTATCAACTTTTCACATGCACGTGCAGGGGAGGGGACAGGGGCTCTGCTTCCCCTGTCTCACTGCCTGCCCTGATAGCACCTCCCTGCTTTTGATGTCAAACCAAACTGTAGTTTCAATCGTTCAAGGGGAATGTAGTTCACACCATGTGCATTGCAATCCTTTGCTTTTGAATTTTACAGCATCTGTTTATTAAAAAGTACAAAGACGTTTTTAAACAGACACTTGTTCTGGAATTTATTGTGGGTCTTTTGTTGTGTTTCAGGCCAAAGTACTATCACCTTTATATATGACTTTGTGGAGAGTTTCAAGGGACCTCACCCAGGTTATGCAGTGCTCAGTGGGCTTCCACAAGCTGGTACAGTACATACATTCAATCATATAACTGGAATGATAAAGGCGCATGGACGTGACATAATCATGTAACAACCTTGTAGACATTCAACATTATCTCTCAAATGTGTGATAGGTAAAACAGCCTAATATACAATGTTAAAATAATTTCTGAGTTTAATGAATACTTTCCACACAAAAAAAGTACAGTATAAACACAAAGTGTGCAATGAATTAATGTGAACTTTATTCACGTTGTAATTACTGAATTAATCTGCCCAGTGTCACAGTTGAAATGGTAACCAAAGAAGTAAATGATTTTGATTATATTTTCAAATAAACAAAACAACAGAAAAATATAATTAATTCATGTTATATATTACAATTGAATGGAGTAATATCAGTAAGTGTAACCTTCCAGCATAAGTCATTTAATTAAATTGTGTAAATTTGTATAAATTTGAATTTAGCCATCAAAGGTCATCTCGTGTTTTCTTCATCAGGCCAGCCAGCCACCTTGATGCTTTCTGTAATGGGAAGAAAAGGTCCATCCTCCATCAGAGTAGAAAATGTTGGCCTGGTAGTGTCTGACACTGGAGTTGAAAGTAATGGTACAACAACTGACATGGGCAACGGAGACATCTTGGTGGCAGTTGATGCAGTCCCTGCAGGGGAGTTTGTGGTCATCCTGAAAGGAACGGACACGGTGTCAAGCAGTTCCTTCCAGAGGCAATCCACCACTCAGTTTTCTGTCTCCAAAGTGAACATCCAGGTCTGCGCCTAATCTACAAACCCCAATTCCAATGAAGTTGGGCCATTGTGTAAAATGTAAATGAAAATAGAATACAATGATTTGCAAATCAAATGAAGTCATTACAAAGACAAGATATTGAATGTTACAAGTGATGAACTATTTTGGGGGGAGGGTGGCGGGGGCAAATATTCTCTCATTTTGAATTTGATGCCTGTAAGATGTTCCCAAAAAAAACTGAGACAGGGGCAACAAAAGACTGGGAAAGTTGAGAAATGCACAAAAAACACCTATTTGGAACATTCTACATGTGAACAGGTTATCTGGAATCAGGTGAGTGTCATGACTGGGTATAAAAGGAGCATCCCCGAAAAGGCTCACTTGTTCACAAGCAAGGATGGGGTGAGGTTCACCACTCTGTAAACAACTGCATGAGCAAATTGTCCAACAGTTTAAGAACAATGTTTCTCAATGTGTAAATTGCAAGGAGTTTAGAGATTTCATCATCTACGGTCCATAATATCAAAAGATTTAGAGTATCCAGAGAAATCTCTGCTGCAAATGGCAAGGCCAAAAACATTGAACATTGAATGTCCGTGACCTGCGATCCCTAATGCGGCACTACATTAAAAAAACGCCATCATTGTGTAAAGGGTATTGCCATGTGTGATCAGGAACCCTTCTGAAAAACATTGTCAGTTAACACAGTTGGTCGGTACAGCTACTAATGTAAGTTAAAACGCTTCCATGTGACGCAAAAGCCATATACTGGAGCAACAACACCCAGAAAGGCCGGCGGTTTCTGGTTCCAAGCTCATCTGAGATTGGCTGACTCAAAGTAGAAAAGTGTACTGTGGTCTGACGAGTCCACATTTCAAATTGTTTATAGAAATCACAGAAGTTGTGTCCTCCAGGCCAAAGAGGAAAAGGAACATACTGACTGTTATTAGGGCAAAGTTCAAAAGCCAGCATCTGTGATGGTGTGGGATTGTATTAGTGCCCATGGCATGGGTAACTTACACATCTGTGAAGGCACCATCACCAACAGCGTGGCTTCGAAGTAAAAAAGTCTGAGTACTAGATTGGCCTTCCAGCAGTCCAGGCCTGTCTCCCATTGAAAATGTGTGGCCCATTAAAGAGACGCAAAATATGACAATGAAGACCATGAGCAACTGAAGTCAAGCAAGCAAGAATGGGAAAGAATTCCACTTACAAAGCTTCTATTAGTGTTCTCAACTGAGAATACCGGCCCAAAGACTTATTGAGTGTTGTTAAAAGGGAAGGTGATGAAACACAGTGTAGGCATGCCCGCCCCAGATTTTTTTGGAACGTGTCACAGGCGTCAAATTCAAAATGAGTGAATATTTGCACCCCCCCCCCAAAAAAAAATAATAGAAGGAAAAAAAACAAACAAAAAAAAGAAAACGAAAGTGCATCAATTTGAACATGTTTGAACATATTTGCAGTGTATTCAATTGAATACAGCATACGTTGAAAAGCATTTGCAAATCGTTACATTCTGATTTTATATACATTTTACACAAAGTCCTAACTTTTTTGGTATATTGGGGTTTGCACTAGACATTATACAAATTCTGTTTAGTATAGATAAAGTGTTGACTCCTACATTTTAGGCCATGGTGGACAGGAGTGGGGAGCCGGGGGAAGACTTCAACCTCCCTTTCAGTGTTATGACCCAGGGTCCAGGTGGTACATTTACCATCAGTGGAAGAAATGACAGAGGCTTCACAATGTCATATCCAACGAGGTGAGCTTGTGGATGCAGATGTATTGCTTTAGGTTACATTAACTCTACATTTAAAGTTGAAATCCGTTTTGTACAAAAATCCCAACATTAAATTCTCATTTTATTATTAGTATTGTTTTTAAGTGACATTTCCCATCTTCTCTTGACAGTCTTAGCCTGACAACTGGAACATATGCCAATGGAACTATGACCATTACGCTGCCTTCTAACACGTCATCTGGAACTGATGTCACTTTGACTTTAGACGCCAAATCTCCCAGTGGTATTGACTCCAATTATGCTGTTCTGAGACTGTCTGTTGTTGCTAAGGTAATCAAACCGTTTTTTTTTTCCATTCCACACAAAGCCTTTTTATTAAGTGTTGAGTAAAAGAAACATTCAATAGAATAAAATAAAATTTCCATTTGTCCTATGTTCTCAGATTACAGATTTTGTCCAGCCTGTGTGTGAGGTGGTCAGCGTATTGGCTGATGACTGCCCCCATGATATGTCTCAATGCACGTTTTTCAAGTGGGAGCTGTCTGCCAAACTTACTGATGGAAATGGAACGGGGATAGAGAGTATTTCCCTCCGCCAGGGGGACGGCACTCTATCATACACCACCCTGAGTGCCCCGAGTATACAGGCGAGCTACAACGCCTCCTGCTGCTCACAAATTGTTGAGTTTGTAGCTGTTGATGAAGTTGGCAATGTTGGCAAGTGTTATCACTCGATTGTGCGATCTGCTGGCCATGCTGCTTTAAGTCTGTCAGTGCCTTTGTGGTTGTGCCTCTTGATGTCTGCGTGGAGTCTATATACCTGAAGCGCATCGATCTGGTTTCTCCAACTGCCCTATCTCCATCAAATATGGGATAAATAGGCTGGACTGACTACTTCACAATTTGAAATTGATGAATACGGCAAGGATCTTTTAAAATTGATACTGCATGGATATATTTTGCGCACCTGGTGAATCTTTACCCATTTTCATATTGGTCATATTTATAAATAAATCTGGCTACATGTGTACAGCTGATGCTCATCAAAGGCCATTGTCATACTTTTTAAAGCATGAACGTTCGCATCATCCTATATAAGCTGTAAAACAGCACAGCACAGTTAAGGTCAATGAGTCAATTAAGCAAACAATATCTGCAATTGATTCAGTAATCTGAATGAAATACAACTGAGTGGAAAAGAAGAAAAACAGCATTTGCTGGATCAGAAAGGGTGCTAAACCCCCATTTTATTAACGCACGCGCGCACACTCCACACTTCATCTTCAAGCGATGCCCTTCATTTGTTAATAGAGAAATCTATTCTCACCTGGTGACATAAATTGCACTTAACTCACCACACTACTCAAACTAGTACATGCCATATTATTTTTTTCTATGATATAAAAAACGTTTGTGCCAAAACAGTATTGTTCAATTATGTATACAAGTAGGATGTCAAGGGAAGAGGTTTTTTTTTAATGCAAAATTTTACAATCACAAGGCTTCAGACACTGAAATGTCTACAAGGAACTATATGGAAAATATAATTCATCTGGTTGCATACATTATAGACACTGAACATACAAACATAAAGCATACAAGTAAATCCAAATAAGAACACGAGACCTTTTTTTTTTTTTTTAATTTTACACATCTATTATAGCAATTATTACAACAAAAACCTGTCAAAAATAAATTTGTTTGAAAAAAAACTTGTAGGCTATTATTGCTTATTTTACTTTATGTACATTTTTAACGTGCTTTTTCAGGTGTCCAGACTGTGTAAAGTGTTTGGGGCAATGTGGGCAAGAATGTGGTTTCTCCCCTGTATGGATATATTTGTGTCTTTTCAGGTTGTTGTAGTCCAAAAATCCTTTCCCACAATATGGGCACCAGTGTCTTTTCTCCCCATTGTGCCACCTCAGATGCACATTTAGCTCTACTTTCCTTGTAAACTTTTTTTCACATAGATGGCAGTGGAATGGTTTCTCCCCTGTATGTATTCGTGTGTGGTCCTCCACATCTCGCTTTGTGAAGAATGTCTTGTTGCAGATCTGACAGGCAAATGGCTTGATTTTCCCATGTACCATCTGGACATGTTTGGTGAGGCCAAAACCATAGACAAAACCCTTCCCACACTGCTGGCAGACGTGGATGCGACCATTGCGATGCACTCTGCCATGTCGTTTGAGGCCCTTGGAGTCAGGGAAGCTCTTCCCGCAGAGTGTACACGAGAACGGTCTGTGACCGGTGTGGAGACTGACATGGCTCTCCAGAGCAGCACTGCTACTAAGAATGCGACCACATTCCCCACACTGGTTCTTGAGCAGCCGCTCACCAATGACCGCGACGGTCTGCAGTGCTGATACAACCGCCGGGTCTTTGACATGTGTCAGGTGGTGAGAAAGACTTTGGGGAGAAACTGCCGAATGATTCTGAGATCTTGGCATGCTTGTCCCTCTCTGGAAAAGTGAGGACCTCGTTTCTCTTAATGAGGCTGCTTCTCTCGCTCGAGTCCACACAAGTTGAGAGGTACAAGCGTTAACCGTTTCATCGCTAGTATAATGGTTTATTACTTCATCAAGTTTCTTTAATTTGGTTTGCTTAATTTTGTCTACAGTCTTAGCCTTTGCTGCTTTGGCTAATTTCTTTGCATTTTGTATCTTTACATTATTTCCTGAAACAGCACAAGTTTGATTTAATCTAGATTTCTTCGCAGTACTTCCTCTAGTATTACTTGAACGTGCATTATTTTTAGCCAATTTAGGGCACTCGGCGGGGCAAGTTTGGGATTTTCTTTTTATCTGTTTGGACGTATGCTCTTCTTGAGGAAAGTTGCAACTCCTGAGAGAGTCATAATAAGGTGTTTTAGGGCCGGGAACAATTTTAATTAAATTGGACTTATTTGTACTGACAGGTGGTAATTGCGAGTTTTTGGGACAAGCATAATCTGTAGTTAGTCTTGTCCTTGGAGGAGGAGGAGCAGGAGAATAGGGAGACGTTTTTTTATGGGCCCGATCCCGAGGACAATTTGATTGGGTATTTTTAAGACTAGCATTTTCCTTAGCAGAGCCAAATCTCGTACGACTCCCAGGTGGGCATTTAGTCATTAGAGGGGTGGTACTATCTTTTGTTGTACTTGACCTTAGACACACAGTAGTGGCTTTTAACTTGTTTGGGCATTCCTCCTCTTTAACTGTACTGGACTTTTCAGTGATCACAGCAGGGAGTGTTGTTTGTGTTTGTTTATCTTTAGTTAAACCTGACCCAGGAGTCAGATTAAAATCTCCCGACTTTTCAGAAACAGCATTATTGGTACATGGATTGGACGTACAACCACTCAGCGGGGATAACTTTGTCATGTCATGTATAAGGGGATTTTCAGAGTTTATTGGAACGCGTTCATTAGTATCTGCCATTTTTAGACTGTCGGACTGTAATGAATGTTTTGAGTTTACACGCGTAATGTTAACTTCTGTGTGTGGCAGTGGGAGGATTAAAGCACTGTCTGTAGAGTTTTCTAAAGATGGACTATATTTCCTTACAACTGGGTTCAGGAGGCTAACAGAAGCAGGCTCAAATGCAGTCCTACTTTCAGGTGAACTGATATCTGCACTCTGTTGTTTCCTGAGAATTACTTGGGAAAACTCCGTTTCTTCTAGCGGCTCTGTGGGACACAAGGGACTGGCTTCATTGGTACAAACAGGTACGGGCTCATTGGTAGTTTCTGGTTCAAAAGTACTAACATTCTCTACTCTAAGTTTCTTGGGGCTTTCAGAGGTATGCTGATTGTTTTGTGGTTCCAGAGTTGGTTTTGTCCCTTTGAGGTGACACCGGAGACGTGCAACAATGGATTTTTTCTGTGCCTCTCTGCTGCCGTCGGTATTGGTCCCTTCACACGTGTGTTGGGTATGTGTAGACTCATTTGTTAACACCTACAACAAAAGGAAAAACAGCATTTTATGCAGGTTTTCTATCACTGAGAAACACAATTAATCAATCACAGCATTATCAGTAATGATTTAGTTTTAAGTAAGCAACGAATGAGTCGCTGATAGTGTAGTGGTACACAGCGTGGGATCGGTTCCCGCTCAGTGACGGTGTCTGTGTGTGCCCTGCGACTGGCTGGCGACCAGTTCAGGGTGTAGTCTGCCTTTCGCCCATAGTCAGCCATGGGAAAGGCTCCAGCAACCTCCCTGTATAGGATAAGCGCTGGCAAAGAATTTCATGACTGATTTGTTGTGTCGCGCAATTCTTACACCAGTAACCCACCGCATCACACAGTTATTACATCAGTCGCACCATATACTTTGTCGTAAAATGCCACAGAAGAACAGCAGTGTGGTGGAAGTATACCCATGTGGATAGAGTGGAGCCAGTTTGTGAGTGTGTTTGTTTTTGTTTTTTTGAAACATGACTGTTAAATAGCTAAATATCGTAGCTGCGGATGACAAAATGCTTCAAAAGTCCAAACTGACACTCTGACACAGAGCACTTCAAGCACCAATACTTTTGAGTAAATCTTGTGGAATTGTGATTAGGGCTGAAACGGGTCCTCGAGTAATTCAAGTACCTCGGTTAAAAAAAAAAATGCTCAAGGCATTTTTTTCTGCCTCAAGTAACTGCTTATTTCCGTGTTTGCTGTCAGGACTAAGTCGTTAAGCTAACTGCAGCAACAATTGTTCATGTGAAACATGACAGTAACACACCGCCAACGGGGTGTGACCACCAACTTCAAAATAAACCTCATCTGACCAAATCATATAAATTTATGGACGTCAACGCTTTTATTTTGAATTTGTTCCCGGCAGGGTGTCGCGGATAACGGCTGACTTGACTTGTCTTCCAATCTGTGTTTGGAGCATTTATTGCTGTCACATACTGTTGCTAACAATGACAACACAATGTTGTCCTGAAACAATGTTCAATTGCTAATTAAGGGTGCTAAAAAAAAACAAAAAAAAAAAAAACCTTAATTACACTGACATTGTTTACTACAACGCCTGTTGCCAGCGTTTAGCGCTAGAAGCGTTCAACTTAAAACTTACATGACTCAGGACACTTTGTTGCTGACAGCCTGACACAGTTGCTGTTCCAAATGATCATTTTTAATAAATCAGGCTTACTAAAGTGTGTTTCTTTCAGCTGACAAAATCGTGGTCCGTCAGACCAAAATCTAAGGGCAGAGATTTATCTAAATTCTCACAAATGTTTCGAGAGAGGAAAAAAGTGTGCTGCTATGCACTGTTTGAATTTAAGTCTAAAATGTTGATTATCAAAAAATGAAAAACCAGTTGGCCGTTCTTTATTAAGTGCAAATGTGGGTATTTTTGTCTTGTGTATCTTTAATCACACATGCACACACTATTTTTTTGCCGAACACTGTACCAAAATATTCAATAGGTGCAGCCCTAAAAACCTTTTGATGACCAGATAGTTAGTCATTTACCAGTCAATATTGCCTAAACAGACAGGAAGCAATTTTGTTTACAAAATAAAAATTAAAAAATACATAAAGGAAAGAGTGATTCTAACTGTGTAAAACGGTGGTGTTGAATGTGATGCAGTGGAAAATTTGGGTGCACCTAACTTTTGTGCTGCTGCACCAAACAAAAAAAAGTTGGGTGCACCAGTGCAAAAAGTTAGTCTAGAGCACCGTTTCAACATACCGTGAATGTGTGGAAGGTGAGGGTGTGGTGCATGATTATGGCATTGTGGAAGGGAAGTCTCCACAACGTGTCACATTACCTACTTAATTCAATGCACTTAAACATAGAAAACCTAAAACATTTTATGTTAAAGACGTATAAAATAAAAAAATGACCAACGTGGCAGGACTGTGCAACAATAAATCAGAGAGAAAAAAAGAGAAATATGTGTTTGTTGGTGTTTCGTTATCATGAATTTTTTCATGTAGCAATAAATTTAGCAAACATTTTTTTCCCCAAATCGCGCATCTCTATTTCTGTTATACTTTTTATTTCAGTTTTTGTGTGTGTGTGTAAATCATTCTCCTGAAGCTGTTAAATAGGGTGTATGTACTGTGTAAACTTAACTTGCCTGTACTACAATGATGACAATAACGGAATAATTTCGCTTCAAGTGTTATTACTGTTGTTAAATGAGGACACTGCACTGTGTAAGTGAGGAGCAGGACGGATTGTGTTCGGACATGGATGAATGACTGATTCCAAAGCCATTTGGATGCTCAACAGTTTTCTTTACTGTCATTTCTTGTTGACAGCTCAGGCCCCTATCAAACGACACAAAATGGTCCATGGACTATTCTAAGGATGTGAAAACATGTATTAATTTTTTAAATATTCCTCATTAGGGGTGGGCGATATATACCGTCATCGATATCATCAATCTTGCTTTCACGGTGTGCAATTTTACATTATCGAGTATTAATAAAACGAGTCAGTCGATGGCCGCAAGATTTGAGGAATTGCTGAAATCCTCATTCGGGAAATCAGTGTGCATTGACGGCAGAGGAGGAGAAAGTGATCATCATTCGCCGAATCAGCAGGCAGGACCCAGTCACGTCAGTATGTTTGCACTGCAGCCGAGCTATGTTTCAAATATGGAGGAGTGTCCAGCGAGGAATAATAGCAAGGCTCAAGTCCACGTCGTCCGTAATCTGTAATGATTTTTTTTAAATCGGATGTGATGACATTAATATATGCATATTTGAATGGACTTTTATTTTGACATGCAACATCAGATTTGGAGGAAATTGTTTTGGTGGGCATTTGGGGTGGTTTAGTGTCCTCCAGAACTGGTCTGGTGTCACAATAACTCAAGGATAATTTTTAATCATTTTTTTAAAGTAAGGCCTGAAGACAGTGAAATCTGCATATTTCAGGGGACTTTTATTTTGAAATGCAACATCAGATTTGCATGGGATTGCTTTTGGTGGACAGCTGGTGTGGTTTAGTGTCCTCCAGAACTGGTCTGGTATCACGATAGCTAGAGGATCATTTTTAATGATTTTTTTTTATAAATCAGGCCTGATGACAGTAAAATATGTATATTTCAGGGGACTGTTGTCTGACAGGCAACATCAGATTTGGATGGGATCGCTTTTGGTGAACATCTGCGGTGATCTAGTGTCCCTCAGGAATGGTCTGGTGTTGCAATACCAATTGGATTAGTTTTAATAATAATTTTTAAAAAAGTATACCTGCAGATATATATCCATATTTTAAATAGTTTTTTTAAATGCAGCTCAAGATTCAAATTAACCATTCTACATTCTCTCAGAAGTGGACTAACTGCGTTTTAACAGAGAGCTCATTTAGTACAGTACAATTATTTCGAACCCGAAGCATTGACGTCCAGTTCAGCGTAATCACATGCTTTCATTCTGAAGGGGGCTTTCGCCGCTCGTCTGTGACCCGTTACCGTAATGCCTGGTGTGAAGGAAATTAGGGGCGGCTGGCTTGACTTGGATTTTTCGAGTTGAGGCTGGCTTGACTGCAGTAAATGGTTTGGGGTTGACAAGAATGACGTTGGTGGGAGTAACATTATTGTGCCAAATCGGTCACCGTGAGGAGTTCCACCACGAGCCATATCGATTACGAGGAAAACTTGGCGACCGCCCAAGCACGCTAAACAAAAGCTTGGTAAACACACACACACACACACTCAGAAAACAGTCGCCGAGTTGAGCCGACAAACAAACGCACACACGCACACAATTCTATAGCGAGCAAGTCAAACATGACAGCCTGGACTTTCGGTTAACATTCAGTTTACACGCTTGTTGTCCGCATCATTCATAATTAGCCTGTATTCATAAGGCATGTTGCGCAAACTACGACGGCTTATTAGTGTGACGCCAGGATACACCCAACCATGAATAAAGTCACAAGTCTACATATCACAGTGATGAATGAGTGGGAAAATGCACTTTTCGGTAAGTTGCAGTTTTGCTCTTCAACTTTATTCTGAATACGGTGGCCAATGTACGAGAATGGGTGTTGTCATGACGACGTCCTTTTTTTCTCTCTCTCGCCCAAATCATCCATCCCTATTTCCACACATTACTTTAAGAGGGACGTTCATGCAGCAACCTGTTAGTGTACTGTCCTGCACTGACAATTTCAGAATGTCCTATTTTGTGAACAAATTCATGTAAATTACTTATTTTTTCCAATAAAATCCAATGAATTGGTTTATCAAAAAACATAATCGACAGATTAATAGATTATTAAAACAATTGCTAGTTGCAGCCCTACTTTTGAGATGAAATATATATTAGCCTCAGAAAATGTTTTTTCTCATCTTAAGTGTGGTGACTCCTGCATTACCTTTTGGCCATCTTGGATCACAGGTGACACTGCCAACTGTGCAAGGAACTGCGTTTTGGTCAATTGTAAATGAGGATCCGCTTTGTCCTTGGTGATGGAGGTTAATTGTAAAGGGGTAGAATAGTCATTTGGTGAAGCACATATCTGCACTGGATTGTTGATAATTTCCTCATCCAGAGTATAACAAATCTTTCGTGCTTGGTCTTCAGCTGAAAACTTGTCCTTTGCAAAGTCCATTGTTGATTTCTCCAAGACTGGTTCGGTCTCACTGGATGGTGTACTTGGTGACAAAGAAGTCTCTGGTTCCCCTCCCAAAATGGTGTATGCTGAGGCCTTCTCTGATATCGAAGAGGCATTTACAGTTTCAGGAACAAAAGTTTCTTTTAATTTCAGACACAAGCTGGTTGATAATGCAGACACTTCTGATGGACAGACTTTTGGTTTTGATGGCTGGTCATTGACCACAGATGAGATCCTGTCGGGTGGGACAACTTCAGATTCATTTCCATGAGAAAGCAGCTGTGAAACCAAAATTGATTTGGTGGACAATGGCAGCGTATTTAGTCTGATTGATGGGTCTAATGGAAAACAGTTGATCGTTACACTCTTAGTTGACAACGCATCTGTTTGTTTCTCAGGAGTTCTTTGTAGATTTTCAAAAACGCTCCTGTCCTGCGACGAACACTCCGGTTGCGGGATTGACAATGTGGATAAGGTAAATGGTATCTGTACAGTCGGCAGCGCTGTTTGGTTTTCACCTTCAGTCATTTGCACACACAAGCTTGGGTGCTGTGAGGATGGCAGAGTTACATCGGGTTCGACTGAGTTCTGCTTGGTAGGTGCAACTAGTGTCTCAGACACTTGTGGATGATTTGCTACAACAGCTGTAGCTCTGGGAACTATTATTTTTATTTGTGTGTGTGGTATTTGGCCTGTTTGTTCTGTTGTGCCAGACAAGACAAGGGGAGCAGCCGTTGTGAACGTAGGATCAGTTTCCCTTTGAGAAAGTTCAGAAGACGATGTTTTACACTTATTGTGGTCAGTAGCAACTGTTGACACAATAGCTGAAATGTGGTTTGGGGACAGTGGGGCAATTGTATGTTGTGGAGGAGCGGATGGTGATTCAGACAGAACAAAAATATTATTTGGGACAGGGTCTGAGACTATAAGTGCCTCTAATGGTGCTGCCAATATACTTGGAGCACGGAGAGAGCACTGCTCAAGTACTTCGCTTGTTGTGGCAGTCAACGGCGATGTACAAGTAATAATGTCAGACGTAACACTACATTGTTGTTGTTGGAGCAACGTAGGAATTCTAATGTGGGCCTGAGAATTTCTGGATTCTGTTGTGTAAGTGACAAACAGTGTCTTGTTTGGTAAGACCTCTTCCGCAGTTGCATTTTCATGGGGGGAGGTTGACTGATCCATTGCTTCAACGAGTAGCATCGCATCCTGAAGCGTTACAGAGGTGCTACGTTCCCTGAGCTGAAGCGACGGTGCTTGTGGTGACAAAGCTGTTAGGCTGTTGAATAACTTTGATGCAGATGGAATGTCACTGCTTGGGGTATGAATCTCCATTTCTTCCATTTCCACGCAGGGATGTTGAAAATCCGAATATAAACCTGTTTGTGACAAACAGAACGCTGAAACAATCAGAGGTGTACAGTTATGGTCCTCCGTGTCTTCTGGTGCCCTGCTTGTTATCTTTTGCATTGATGGTGAAACAATAGTAACAGCTTCTTCTGGTTGATCTGAGGAGACTTCTACAACCCAATATGAAGATGTGCCCTCCTCGCAAAAAGAAGGTTCTAAGGTATTACTCACTTCATGTATTGTATCATCAGCACCACTTGTAGGTAACACACGTGTTTTCATTTGGGTCTCTTGAAGGCTCTTGACTTTTGAGGGCTGTTCTCTCTCTTTTCTGTTTTTGCTGACTGGCCCTTCAGTTTCACACGTGGTTTTATCTTCTTCCATCAAGATACATTGAATTTGTACTCCGTGCAGTTGTTTTTCCAGCAGTCTTGGCTGAACTTTCTGCTCCTCTAACCCTAACCCCAACGGAACATCTGACAACTCCAACTGTTCTTGGAAGGCTGTTCCTGGACTAGCAAATTCTTCAGTCACCAATTTGGCTAAAATTTGACCAGCCCTGGCTTCCACTTCCGTGTTATTGCTTATTGTACTAGTTGACTTTAGATTATTGACTGGCTCTATTGACCGATTCTGTGCCTCATTATGATCCTGTTCCAAACTGGGGTAAACTGTGGCCACTTGGGTCTCGTGCTTTTTTCCATACTCTCCATTTAAACATTGCCGGTCAATCTCAGAGCCGTCGGTTTCATTTCCACAAGCAGAGGTTGGTCGTGAATCTAAGAAAAGTGAGGGGGAAATAATAATAGGGGATTAAAGTTAACCCCAACGTTTTCTACGCAGTTCTGATGGTCAAAGCACAGTATTATGATTAATACTGCGTTTGTGGAACATGAATTAACCAGCAAAATCACCCGTTGTTATCCTTAGGGGTGGCCATTTTGCCACTTGCTGTGGAATGAAAATGACATCACAGTTGCTCAGGGCTCAGGTAACGACCAATCACGGCTCACCTGTTTTCTGAGTTTGGTTATGTGACGTCTGCAAGCTGATCTGTAATTGGTCGTTACCTGAGTATTGAGCAACTGTGATTTTTTCATTTTCATTTACCAACAAGTGGCTGCCCTCTGAGGTGGACAAAAGCCGGTGGATTTTACTACTTAACTCATATTCCACAAATGCAATATTAATCAGAATACTGTATTTAAATTATTGGGAGTGCATAGAACATATTGTGAGGAACATTTGGGGGTTGACATCCTCTTTAAGATTGGCACAAACATTTAGAATTTGTGAATTTATCATTTATAAATGTGTGTCAAGATTTTAATCCAGTTCTAACTTCTTACCTGAAACTGCACACAATATGTTCCTGCTGATTACAGTGCATTTCAAATCCTTTAAAATAGAGACAAAAAAGAAGCATAAGACTCAATAATAATAATTAACTGAACACAAAATAAAGACAGAGATGCTGAAAACTTAAAAGTATAGCCAGAATACAAATTAGTGACAGGTAAAAAATAAATAAAAAATAAATTAAAAAAACATGTTAAAATAAATTCCTGCTGTGTGTTTTGGGCCTCTTTCGGGTAGTGTGATGATATGTTTTAAGAAAGTGGTGATCTGTATTAACATAACTTGTTTTTCAGAGATTAGGAAGAATTTATGACTGTGGGAATTGATTCATTTGAGGTCTGTATGTGTTACGACAGAATTTGTGTGTGACCATTACTTGAGGGTAAACTGACCAAGCTTCTCACCCTATCTCAAAGGGAGAGCTCAGACATGCTGCGGAGGAAATACATTTCGGCCGCTTGCATCTGGGATGTTGTTCTTTCGGTCACGACCCACAGCTCGTCACTATAGGTGAGGGTAGGAACGTAAATCGACCGGTAAATGGAGCGCTTGGCCTTTCGGCTCAGCTCCTTCACCGTGACAGACTGATACAGAGTCCGCGGACATCACAGCAGATGCTGCCTGTCGATCTCCTGCTCCATCCTACCCTCGATCTTAAACAAGACCCCAAGATACTTGAACTCCTCTACTTGGGGCAAGATCTTATCGATGACCTGGAGAGTGCACGCCACCGTTTTTAATACTGAGGACAATGGTCTCACCTTTATTTGTACACCACATCTCCATCCGGAGGTGTTAGTGCATAGTATCATTTTATTGTAAGACTTGCACCGAGTCAACTGGTCATTTATTTGAACGGAGTTACGCCGCTCGCTCGCTGGACGCGAGTATGGTGCACGGCTGCCGGGCCCGTATGCATGCTCCGTTGGATTAGATGCTTTTTCTTAGTTGGTTTAGTGGCTTCTTCGTTGGTTTCACTTCTTCGTGTTTGGAGGCGGCTGCGCACTGCCTACATCACGCACCATGCAGCGATTGGGTTTGTTTTTAAAAAAATATAATATCGAAGGAACTTTCTATTGGTATCGATCACCTGTCAATCGCAATACATATTGATATTGAATAGCCCATTTGTAGCTAGCTAACTGTAGTGGTCTACGTCAGCTTCTTCCCAGACAGCATAAACAGATGGACCAAAATTCAGTCACAAAACAACCAAATTGAAAGTAATTTGAGACTGAGTCCGATGACGCTAACATAATTGGAAACAGGGAAAAGCAATAAACCAAAAACTAAACTAAACCAACACTTGAATTCTTCGTCACCTTACAACGTCATCTCTTACCTCAGACACTGCCTGTATTTTTTTTCTTTAGAATGTGAACCTGCTTACTTGAATGTAATTTCTGGTGGTTAAGTATTTTACTACTCTCGTTCTTTCAGATAAAGTGTTTCAAGAGTCAGAGAAAAAGGCACAAAACACACCCATAAGTAATCTTTTGATGCTGGATGAAATGAGATGCATTGAAAAGAGGCTCAGTGTTGCCTTGTGTGGCATCCAGATATATGATGACAGTTTCAAACTCCAAGCATTTTATGAACTCTGGAGCATCTTTCAGAACTTAAACTCAAGTTTTACAATTTTGGGCCATAAATATCTATTTCCGTATTTGACATTTTAATATTGCTAGCAGAAGTCATACGCACCTCGTGGGTTCGACGTGAAACCGTCAGCTTTGAATGTGCATCCTTTGTAGTGTCATAGTCGTGGTCCTTCAGCGGGGTGTACACCAAGTACTCTTTATCACATTGTTTGTTTTGTTCATCTATGCTTTGCTCCACTGGTTGCACTTCCAGCAAACGATAGCCTTGAAGAAGGTCTGCAAATGAATATGCAAAGTCAAATTAACATCCCAAAATACTATACTAATACTAATTTACTATATGCAATGTTGTGCATGTCCATTACTGAGACCAATAGGTGTCTCGATACACTGCCTATGATACAATACATTCATGATATGTACTACAGTACTAAAATTAGTATGTGATTCACTCTGATTACGATACAATACGACTCACTGCATGTAAGATGTAATACAACTAAATAACACTGACATGATTTGATGCAAGACAGGATATGATGCAATACAAAGAACAGTGAAGTTGGTCCTGTGTAAACAGCTTTCTTTATTTTTTTTTTAGTAACCTCTGTTATGGGAGGTTCTCATGAAGTGTGGTCTAGGATTGTGACATGAGAGCTAAAAAATAAACCTGTTTAAAACCAGGTCAAAATGATATAAACTTTAATACAATTACTGGTGTACTGTATAGAGCAGGGGTAGGGAACTCCGGTTCCTTGAGAGCCATAATCCTGCCTGTTTTGGATCTCTCCCTACTACAACACACCAGACTCAAATGATCAGGATCGTTTCAGACTTCTACCGAGCATGCTGATAAGCTGATCATTTGAAGACATTGAAAAATATTCAGCTTGATAGCAGTGCCGTCATGACGTCATAAAGCGTTTCCAATGGAAGAGGGGCTGGCAAGCGATTTACTGCTATTTCGGCGGTATGAGGACAATGGAGGAAGCCTTGATAAATAAAGTGCATTTACTGTATTAACATTAGGGGGCGATATACATAGTCATCGATATCCTTGTCAATCTTTCTTTCACGATGTGCAATTTGACATTATCGAGCACAGGAGGAAAGGAGAACAAGTCAGTCGATAGCCGCAAAGTATGAGGAAATGCTGAAATCCTCACTCAGCAAATGAGTGAGCATTGACGGCAGAGGACACAAAAATATGAAGTTCAACACAGGACGTTTTAACACAGTTTTTGGTGAATGTAATGGCAACCCCACTAAAAAAAAAAAAAAGTTTATGTGCGCCCGTGTGTATAATGTGGCTCTTTGCAGGAAGACTTTAAAAATTGTGGCTCTAGTAGTATTTCTCTGGGGAATTTTCACATTATTTCTGTCTCTAAGGCAAGAATGTCACAGTGTGTGGACTGTGGAGCACAGTACCAATAAGTCTCGGAGAAGCGCTACATGAACATTTCATCGGTAAGAATGCGATTATAAATTTTCTCTTATATGGTATATATATCCGAGTACTACTCAAAGATTTGTCTGCATCATGTTGTCAGAACCATCAACAACGACATGAAAGCAAAGCCGATAAGGGAAAAAATGCTCTCCGTGAGTGACGATTCACAATACTGAGATAATATACTCTGAATTTTTTATGCAATTAGTGAAGTTTGTTCTTTGAGAGGCTCTCGTTACGACATATGGGAATAGTGTTTACAGGAGAGAAAAAACGGAAATCAGTAACGGTGGCAACGTAAGATGGCTGCCCTCTTGCTACCGGAAGAGCAATTGCATAATTTACAGTACAACCACACACAGACACACAAAATAACTGAGGGAAAATCGTGATAGCTGCTGTAACAATGTGTGCATACTTTAAGAGTTAAGGTTCGCAAAGATGCGTTCGCGTGGACTTTCACATATTTATGACGTAATTCGAGGGTATTATCACAAGGGTTGCCTCCTATGACACGCGGCAAGAAGTGCAAATCTACTGAGATCGTTGGACGGATGAATGTAGCACTTAAGTCTAATAAAATACGTCTTCACTCTTCACGCATAACTTTGAGAAACATAGTACCAATTAAGATTATACTTTAAGAATCACAAAAGCTGCAAAACTCACCACACTGATCGGCTATATCACGCATCTTCGGGCGGACACTTTGGCTGGACTCGGTGATTGCCTGGGTTTTCGCTTTCGCATCCTCCATTTGTCTCCATGTTGTTTTGAGGGCCTCGTTCTCCGTCTTCACCTTTGACAATTCAGCCTTTAATTCGTCAACCACACTTTCAAAAAGTTTGGTAGTTTCTGCGATTGTACTCTTCACTACACTCTCCATAAAGGAGGTGAACTTGGTTTGAAAAGCATCCGTTGACATCGTATTATGTTATTCTTTATCTTGAGTTACGAATTACAAGTCTACTTTTACGGCATTTACAAGGCTAGTCGATATCTAGCGTGACGGCCGTCGTCAAAATCAAACATGGCCTCCCGCATTGTACCCGGTTGTTGTGCAGAAGCCCGTGCGATGAGCGAACTGCGAAATGTGTGACGCAGGTCTACTGCTGTCGTCTCTGAGGCCCAATCCCAATACCTACACTTGGTACCCTTCGGTCTTCGCTGAAGTGCACACATGGTCGATATGCACGAAGGGTTCGATTGCGCAGGTTACAAGTGTACAAGAATTGCAGAATCGGGACAAGCGGTGACGTCATCGATGTATGTAGGCACGGGTTGTTTAATCCATTTTTCTGTTTAAAATTATATTAAAACTTCGGTAAATTAGTATTTAGGTAAAACTCGGGCTCGGTCTTCCAGTCGATGGAAGCTATGGCTCCATTATTTGGACTTTTCGCAGCTCCTGGACGATATGTGGCGCATGCGAAAAGGTTTCTAAGTACGGCAACTACACTAAAACAAAATACATAGGTACAGTAACGAGGAGACTTTAACATTTTGCTTGCAATCAAACATTTAGATATGATAAAATTAACTGTAAAAATTCCCTTTTTCGGCACAGGTGCATGAATTCCATCGTATGTTGTCAGTTTACCTCGATTTTGGTCAAATCCCCAATGGATTGTGGGTAATATAGTTCGTCTTGGGGTACATGGTTGCGGGCTCTGCACAAGTGCGGAACAAAAGCGCAAAGGGGGCGGGGCGACAGAGCACTTCGCAGATTTGGGACACACCACACACACTCATCCCCTCCGCGGAAACGCGCAAATGAAGGGCACAAGGGTGCAATTGTGGGTATTGGGATTGGGCCTCTTGCGAGACAAACACGCATGCGCGGCCGTCAGATTCAAAGTAGAAGTCGTCGTTTTTGTCCATATTGCTTCTACTTTCGATACCATTACCTCTTGTATGCCCTCCGAAATTGCAACATATTCCATTTGTATGTGTAATGCCAACTTAATATGCACAAATACTTCATTGTAAGTTAAATAACACTATGTAGTTAAATAGGTCCCGACTTCCTTGCCGTAGTTAAAAACGCGGAAGTACGAATGTTTACGTACGGACGCCAGAAGAAAAACAATAATATTTGACAGTGGGATTTTGAAGTTGTCGGTTGTTTTTTTTCATGGCCGACCGCGAATGTTTTAACCGTAAGCATCAGCAAAGAAGACATGGTTAGTATATAGTAGCCAGTTACACTGAAAGTAAGCAGTAAATTGAACAGCTGAATGTGCAGTCCAATATATTTTTCCAGTTCCATTGTTTTCCAGTTCCTCTTCAGTTTGCGACTAGCTGGGTGATGGCCGACCCACTTGGAACCTTTCAGTCCCAACTTTCCGGGGTGATGGAAACTGTGTTCAAGACTGTCATGTATGAGATCACCAGACTTGTGGAGGACAGCTTTTTGGAGGAAGTAAAACGCTGCAGGGAGCAGATTGAGTCGTTAGAGAGGAGACTTAAGTGGTCGGAGAGCCGCCGCAAAGAGATGCGTGATGATGGACAACTGAGGTGGGCTGACTTCAAAAGAATCGAGATGTCCAACGAAGAGAAACCGAAAGCTTGTCATTCAGGTGATCTTCCGCGCCTCAGTCACAATTTTCTTTCAATTGTATATGTTTCTCGATAGTCTAGTATGGCCTTTATCATGTTAATTTTGGTTTTTGGTAGGAAACTTACAAATTAATAAAGAATGCAAGTTACTAGAGGCAATCATGCTGGGCTCAAGCTATTATTATTATTATTATTATTATTATTATTATTATTATTATTATTATTGAGAGTAAATAGTATTTGCCAAATAAATGGACACAAAGATTTGACTTGGCAACCAGTCCTTAATAACCTAAAACAATTAAAATAGGACTAAACAGACAATGAATGCCCATAAGCTGCAACAAATACGTGCTTGTTATTGAAAAATAAATATGCTAATAGTAACAGCCCATTACTCACTCCTTGACTTGATGACCCACAAACATACACATTTCGTATTCAAGCAGAAGTTCAGCCACATTCATTAGTTCCTCCTGTATATTAATTATTTGACTTACAAAGACCTCTTGGACAATTGTATGCTTCCAACTTTGTGGGAATAACTCAGGGAGGCCCTTTTCTGTTCCACACTGACTATATTCCAAATCCAAGAAGACATGCTTGGATTAGTTGGTGGCAATAAAATGTGTGGCATTAAATTACAACACATGCCTTACTTTATGATATTCTATTTTATGATATTTCAACCTTTTCCAACATTTTCTAAGTTTCAATTGATGAGCCCTGATTTAGTGTTTTTCTGCCATGTTATGTATCATTAAATAAATAGCCATTGTTTGTAAAATCAGCAATCAGGCCTTACTATGGTATGCAAAATATTTCAAATCAAAGAGCCTTTCAAGACCGTGGCCAGTCCAACCATTCTAAATCGAATCCATTTTTGTTTTGCTACAGAACTAAATCTTAAACAAGAGAATGGACTCCAGGAAGGTATGAATAGCCACAACGGAAGTGATGGACGAACATCGAGTTCTGAAGTGGAGGCATCCCAGGTAGGGTTAGAGGATAACTTATTGCCTTTTCAAGATGATTAAAAAAATGGTTCCCCCTATTTTTAGAATAACTGTGTATGTGTACAAATCTCAGTAACTATGTAATGAGATTTCCTTGGCTGATGTGATATTACGATGTTTATGAAGTCACTTGACATGTTTGTTTTTGGTAGTCCTCTAATGTACAAAATATAGACAGACTGCTCAAGGAGGAAGCCATTAACGTGACACCACAAGCAAAGGATGTTGATGGTTTGTACCTTCATTTATATTCAGCATTACTAACAAAAATTTTCCCTTTGTGCACATAGTTTTATTGATTCTTTTCTCCTGTTATTTATCAGAAAGCAAGTGCTCACTTCTCCCGGCACCAAGTAAACATTCTAGATTCCAGAAATGTCCCAAATCTCACATAAACTATGAAGCTGGCTTTGACCATAGGCCGGAATCAAGTCGAAGTGTCGACTCGGGTGATCAATCTGAACCACTTTTGCAGAACAGGTGTGTCATGAAGGACTTAGGTGGCTTCTTTAAAAAGACTGACTATGGAGTCACTAGCATGATGTACAATTTGGATGATTTACAAGGCTCATCATCGCAGCTCAGCAATGACCTGACCTACATGAGCCATTATGAAGGCAATGCAGAAGCACAAGTGGAGGCAAAGTATCAAAGTTTCCAAACAGGTGAACAAGGACATCGCGATGGAACAGTGGGTTCAGCTGCAGGGTCAACCACAAGGACTAATACAGATTTAATAGAGTTCAATTGTTTATTGATCAATGAGGAAGGATATATTCAAAACCAGAGCCTCGTGTCCCCTGCTCCAGCTTCTAATGATTCAGATGGAAGATTGAGTTTGAAGGACCAAGGCATTCACATTGACACATCTTTGGGCAGTCCAGGAGCAATGTATGGATCCTCAAATGTATACACTTCTTGTGATACCACGCATTTTGGAGAGCGATTTCAGGTTCAGACAACAGAGAAAGGAAATAAGAGGCACATGTGTAACCTGTGCTCTCTGTCCTTTCCTGATTCTGCCGCTCTTCAGGCCCACAGGCAAACGCACAGACGTATTGAGCAAGAGCCACCATATTTCTGTGAGCATTGTGGAAAAACATTCACTCAATCCTGGAACCTCAAAGTCCACCAAGAGATCCATTCCGGGCAAGAGCTTCACCACTGCAGCCAATGCGGTAAAAGTTTTCCATCTTTGAAAGACGTGAAAAATCACAAGTGTGGCCAGACCGGCAATAAACCGTTTGGTTGCACTGTATGTGGTAACAAATTCAGCCGTCACTGGAATCTGAAGTTGCACCAGAGAATCCACACACAGGAAAAACCTCATCAGTGCACCACGTGCAATAAGCGCTTCACGCGTGCTGACATATTAAAAGTGCACCAACGTACCCACACTGGGGAAAGACCATACTGTTGCACCATGTGTGGACTTGCTTTTAAACGCCAAGATCATCTGAAATCACATCAACGCAAACATCGAACAGATTTGTGAAGTTGCATAAAGTAAATTAACATGCAAGTTAATGCTTTTTGTGTTGTCTTTTCTTGAATTAACATGCATGTACTCTGGTTGCGAGTGATATTTGTACTTATCAAAAATATTTTGAAAAAAAAATATGTCTAAAATGGTTTTGTGATTGCAGAACTAAAAAGATAATAAATATTTCCCCTTCATGGGGTTCTCACTGTGATTGAAGTCAATCGTACTGGGTGAAATGGAAAAAAAATCTATCATGATATAGGCCATTTTATATGACAATAACGATATACCACATGTATTTCCAGGTATTGTATGAAAAAATACACCACTATGGTGACTGCTTACATTTATTAAATTTCTTTTTAAGTGGTATTAAACATACCTGTATCAAATGAGAAATGCATCTAGTTGTGCTGCTATATAAAATTATCAAATGCAAAGAAACAGAAGCAAAGCAGCCTAAAACCTTTTGGATTTTTTTTTCCAATCTAAATAAGAGGCATAAAAAACGTTTCTGACAGATATGTATTTTTAAAAAACACACGAGTTCTACTGTAATGTAATTTTGAGAACATTTTGAGCAGATCTCAAAAGTCAAAATCATAATTCAGGAATGTATTGTGAAAACAAATCACATTTGTAATATTATATTAAGCCATCCATTTTATGAATTAATTATCCTCAAAGTACTTTTAATATTTTAGGCCACTCCTCCCGGGTGACATATGGGACACTGTAAAATTGTTAAGCTGTGTGTGTAGCATTATTTTGTATTAATTTTTTCTCCAGACACTTATTATATTGCCTACTATTTTGTTGTTCGAAATTGGATACCCTCAGCTGTAAGGCAGTTCCAGAGAGACCTCTGTGAAGTGTCACCCAAGCACTTTTAATTCTGGTCTTTCACATATGCAGAAGACAAACATCCTGGTAAATGTCAAGGCATGCGAAAGATATCTTTATCAAAAAGTCACATGGTCAAATCATGATCCAGAAATGGATAAATCCAAAATATGACTATAGGGTATTCTTTCTGTCCTTGGTTTTTTTTTTCCCTACGCAAATATCAAAACAACATAATAAAATAAGAACTTGTTTGATCACAGGATTACTACTTGGTCTTCCACATTTTTACCCAACATAATTGACCATTTGAAAAAGCTCTTTTTGTCTGGGGGTATATACTCTATTGAACCATAGATAATAGTAATACAATTAATATTAATGTTGAGTCCAATATTTTTCATAACTACCCTCACGATGCCCCTGGATGTTTTTTTTCATGGTATTCTCTATTTCCAGTTCTTTCAATTTGGTTTTAGATGGACAGTGTGGAGATACACACGTTCCGAACATTGTTTACTTCTAGAGCTGGGCGATATGACAATATATATTGCGAAGAGTAGACGAAAAGATCATTGTTACTTTTCTGTCTATCGTTATTTGTCGTCTGCAGCAAACTGCGTGTAATAAGATAATTAAAAGAAGCTTGATTTGATGGGCAATAGCTTTCACTTATCAATCTTATACCACAGAGCTGCCACCAGGTGGTAGACTGAACAATAATACAGGAAAGTGAATCATAGACCGCCATCCTACATTCCTAATGTACAGTGCACATTTAATTTAACAGTCAATGAAAATGAATACATTACGAGGTGGGTGAATGCAAATAATAAATACCAGTACTTTGGGAAAGTACTATTTATAAAAACAAACAAAAAAAAAATGCCTACAAGGCTGCCCCATGCCGTCAAACTACTCAAGCATACCAGTTTGTACTGTATTTTGAATCTCATCAAAACATAAAGAATAACAACACCGAGGATCACAGCAGCTAGTTAAGTTTAGCAATGAGCTTCGGCTGCTACTGACTGCTAAATACGTTGCGGTTAACTCCTAAATAAGTAATCACGGCCTCCAAGGCGGCGAATAAGATACATTTATACTCTTAAGTATCGTTATCACGAAGGGATTACGATGAGTAATTAAAGAGATAAAGACGAAGGAGCCATGCTAGTGGCTAATATAACCACGGGCTGATAAATAAAATATGAAAATAACTTACATAACAATTAAGCCTGCTTTATGTTTCACTAAGATAGTAAATGATCGACAAAGTGTGTATCAAACTCGGTTGGGGTTACATTTTAGAAATGGGCGTGAATAGTGTGAATTCATAGTGGTTTGGGACAAATAATATTCTCTATCTTTTTTTTACTTTATATTTGTATTTTTTTAAGGAGCGAGTTGCATGAGTTGCGAGTTAATTACAGCTCCACAACGACAAATAGCGGGATAGGGCAGCAATTAGGTTTCACTTATGGAAAACGCGTTTTGCTTTAACAGAGCGGCCACCGTAGCACGTCACTGTCTAGCAACAAGAAGCAGATCGTCAAACTCTAAAGATTTATCAAATGTGTGTATATATACTTTTGTTTGATTTGCTCCATTCCGCTAACTTGTGTATATTTTAAAAGCGTGCGTTATAATGATAACATAAATCGCACGAATAGTGTTATTTGTTGGTCAATGGAATTCATTAATTAGCACAAGGCTTGCTAAGCTAAGGCAGGCAAGTATCCGCTGCTACGCTGACAGCAAGCGGAATTCGCTCAATAAGACAAATCTAATAGTGGCGGTTACATAAAGAACCTACCGTACTTCGATCTTAGGTGCCAATACATACTTTATTTGGAACAATTTACATACGAAACGTACACTGAGTTCCCGTCATGTCAGACTTGGACGCCCTCGTTGTCACCTTCCAGACACAGCTACTAGACTTGATGGAGACTGTGGTGAAGACCGCCATGTATAAGGTCACACAGCTGGTAGAGAACTGCTTTTTGGATGAAGTGAAGCGCAGGAACCAGGAGTTGGAGACCCTAAGGATAAAGTTGGAATGCGCTGAGATGAAATTAAATGATCGTGGTGTGAAAGAAGGAAAAAAAGATGACACGTTTGTTTTGATTACAAGTGATGATGATGGCAACACTTCAGAAAAAAGCCTTGGAGAACTGCATGGTGGTGAGAACTGACACAAAATAAGTACCTGGAAGAAAGAATGACAAAAAACATGATTACTGAATGCTTTTGTTTTCAGATGTTTTGCTGTCCTGTGGTGGGAAAAAAGAAAGTGACACTAGATGGACGGACAGTCCGATCTGTGAAATAGAACCAGAGGTGGATGAACCCCCAGCCACTCTCACTCCAGAGGAGGACACACATGTGATTATCTCACAGAAGACATAAAATATGAGAGTGCATTATATTTAGGGTGTTCCAAACGTTAACACACTTCCTTGTTTTTGTTTCAACTCAGATATTTTTCAGAAACGTGAGGGAGGCTATCAGCATTTGACAGTTTGGGTTTTTTAGATTCCCATGGCTTGCCAATTGACATTGGTCGAGTATTGAAAAATGCAGTCGCCGACTGCATTTTAACACCAGTTTGGGGTGGCATGGCTCAGTGGTAGAGTGGTCATTTCCCAACCAGGAGGTTGTGGGTTCGATCCCCGGCCATGGTGACCATGTTGAAGTATCCTTCAGCAAGATACTGAACCCCCAGTTGCTCTTGATGCTGCGTCATCAGTAGGTAGATGAGGTACAGTGTAAAGCGCTTTGAGTACCCAAGGTAGAAAAGCACTATATAAGTGACAGCCCATTTACCATTTGAGAAGCTTTATGGCCATCACACTGCTCTAAAGCGTAGTAGAAGTTATGCTGTCAATGGAACGTTTTTCGAAACAGGATCTGATTTTAACAAACAATGCAGCGGTGTATTTTGTCAGTGATGATAGAGAAACAGGCCTTAGACTGCATTGTTTGTTACAAACAGATTCTGGTTATGAAATTTGCCATGCACAGAGCAAATTGTACAGCTCATTGGAGCAATGTGACGGCCATAAAATGGTGGCAGAAAAACTTCTTGCCACAGGCGTCATTTTTGCAAAGCTGCTCCAATGTCAATTGGTGAGCCATGGGCAAGGCATATGTTTAAAAATTTATCACCTTAAAGCGGAAATGAACCCTATCATATTTTTTTCAAGAATATGTTCCCAGTCTGATTAATATTGCGTTTGTGGAATATGAGTTAAGCAGCAAAATCCCCCCCTTTTTAACCGTCTCAGGGGGCAGCCATTTTGTCATTTCTGTCGACTGAAAATGACATCTCAACTACTCAGGGCTCAGGTAACGACCAATCACGGCTCAGCTTCAGAAAACAGGTCAGCCGTGATTGGTAGTTACCTGGTAGTTCAAGGGTTATTGAAATGAAGGGTGCGGCAAGTGAAATTTAGTAACAGGGTTAGAATTATTTTGTGTTTGATCTTTTTTCAGAAAATTGAGCATTCTGATGTGATGCTAGCTGTCGATGTGAAGGAAGAAGTCAGTAAGTTTTAACTTTCGTCTGCATGTGAGAGAATGAAGTGTTACCCTGATGGAGAGCATTGTTGACAGTTCTGTCGCATGTAACGCACCCCCCCCCCCCCCCCCCACACATAGCTCTTAGCATAAAGCAGTACAGTTATTCAGAACTTAAAAGTTCAAACTTCGTGGGCCCCGCCCTGTGCGAGTGCAGTGCAGTGCAGCATAAAACAAACCAATTGGATATATCCCGTCAGTGAGAGCTTGACATCAAAATACACTGATTGGTGACATATAAACACCTGTTTGCTAAACCAGTACTTGGATTAAAAAACACGCACTGTAAATGTACTCACAGCAGGAGTATAGAGCATTAAATCTGAGGTATTAATGGTAGATTAGAGGTATATCAATTATCAAAGTCCAGTTAAGTTATGCCAAAGTTACTCTCAATCAGAGGGGCAGAAGGGTAGGCTCAAGCCATCTAAACCTGGGTTCCTGTGGATACTTAGAAGGCATTGAATCCATGAATCTAAAAACAAGTCCTTAATTGGCATTCAAATGTCCAAAATCAATCTCCCTAAAGTCTTAAAAAAGTGTTAACACATGAGAAGTAGGAATTTATGATTCAGTGCACCCCAACATACTCGCAGTTCGGCACCCACACATTCACCTATTTGTGGATGTTTTTTTTTGTTTTTGTTTTTTTAATGTTACATTTTTTTTATTTAGGTGAGCGACAGGAAGTGCTCATTGGCAGTTTATCCCCATTTTTTTCAAGAAATGTTTTAGCTAAAAAAAATTTTTAAAAGTATTTTTTCCACTGCATTTTTTATGGGTGTCAATTATACACCAATTTTTTAGTTATTGTCCATCCCTATCCCCCGCAAATAGCGTCGGTCCACTGTAGTCTCATGTCTCCAAATAAATAAAATATTCTTAAAAAGATAATTTACCAAATAACTCCAAATCAGGCAATCAGATCGCGGAACAACAAAACGGTGATGTGGTTTTAATCGGGACCCTTATGAGCAGATGCATGTACTGTAGCAACTTTGAATAACATGGAACATTGTGAAGTTGGTCTAAAATGCAATCTCTAATGGAATTGAAAAGTCTTAGGTTTAACTTGCCTAAAGCTGTGGGAACCCTGTAAACATTACATAACATTTAATATTTATATTACTGTATTTGTTTTATTGTTTACTTTTGTGTTGAAACTGCTTGGTGTTCACAGTTATGAAGTTACCTACTATATGTGCAATTTCGGCATCTGTGTATATGATAATTTTTTTCATGCGTTCAATCCATAAACACAGCCATAAGTGATATGCGTGGCTTGAAACATACGTGTAAATAGAAAGAAATCAAATCAAATGAAGGCACTGAATTGGAATAGGACACTCCGACCTGCAGTGGAAATGCATTAATACACTTACCGGTAACATTTTAAAAAATGAAGTCAATTGTTTATCCTTGGTAAACTTGTAATTGAAACTATTTTTCTCATCCTCAGATGAAGAAGGATCTGATTCTCACAATGTAAGTGTGAGGATAGATGCATATCCAGGTGATAGCCAGGAAACCAGCAAAGGTGATGTGTTTTTGAAGGATGACACAGCGCCACCAAAAGACCTACCAAATGTATACAACTTTGCTGAAGGCCTGGAGAGCTCGGACATGACGACAGATCTGTCTTTGGAAATGCACACTGGCTGGACAGGCCTCACCATGCCTCATCATCACAGAGTTGGACCTGACTGGGAGTGTGATCCAGCCAAAAGCAATTGTTCTTTACAGCAAGCAAAGAACGAGCTGGTAGACTCTGTTGTAGAAGAAGAGAAGAGTTGTGTTAATACAAGCAGAGATAAGATTTCTACCTCTGAGTCTTCCTCCAAGCAAAATCCAGACTCACCAAGCGTTCCATGTAAGCAGGAGGTTTTCGTGGCCTCAGATGGTAGTATTGACACTCAACATATGAGTAAAAAGGCATCAACAAAGTCAGGAATCGCATCCTTCTCATGTGCAGTTACGCAAAATCCAAATTCCCATAAAGCAGTTAGGCTGGAAGGAGTGAAGCTGCATTCTAAAGATGGTGCATGTGCCAGACTGCAGGGTTCCGTGAAACGCGTCAGCCGCCCCTTGAAAAAGCCTCCTCCCACATCGTCCAACAGCACTGCAGCATTGTCTCGAACTCACTCTCAGACCTTCAACTTCAATCCACTGAACAAAATTCCCTCCACATCTAAAGCTACGCCCCCGACTGCACTTTCAGTCCAGCGGGATCACCTAGCAAACAAATTCACTGCCACGCTGTGGGTGAACAGCAGAGCACCGCCTCCGTCTGTAAACTCCCATCATGGATATCTTTTATCCCATCCAGACGGTCACCCTGTTTTCAGGCACTCTCTGCGCTGTGGCCAGTGCGGCAAATGTTTCGCCCACCCTAGCAACCTTAAGGCCCACCTGCAGACTCACACAGGTGAGAGACCTTTCTGCTGCTCTTTGTGCGGTCGCAGCTTCACCAAGCTGAGCAATCTCAAAGCCCATCGGAGAGTCCACACTGGAGAGCGACCATACTGCTGCTTGGTGTGCGGCAAACGCTTCACACAGAAATGTAACCTGAAACGCCATCAGAGGATACATGTCGATGAATGATGGACAGTTTTGAAGCAACAGTTTTTGTCTGCAGAGTATACTTCATTTGTGTTTGAAAAGACAGGACACATGAGATGTTGCTAAAAATGTAATTGACGAAAGATATTTATTCTGTGAATATACCAATTCAGCCACTATACTGTACAGTGCTAAACACATTTATTCAACCTCCTGTTATAAAGCGACCATCCAGCATCATGATGTGTTTAAATGTATGGACTCTTTCCATTTCTTCAGTGGCGGACTGTGCATTTGTTACCCAGGCCTTCAGTGGGGATTTACTCGACTTAATCCAACTCTTAATACCGACACTATCATGCCACAAATACAGAGAATTAACCTCACAATGGTCGCGGGCAGTGTTGGGGGTGACGCGTTACAAAAGTAACGCAGTACAGTAATGTATTTAGGCAGTAACGACGTTACTGAGATGGGTAACGCATTATAAATTTTGGGACTATAATACACATGTTGACATCTGTACTTTACATTTAATAAGCAGATCTGTTTTCAACACACGAGATCACAAGTTATAGCTTTCAGCAAGATTTGAACAAGAGGTCCCTATCATTCTTGGAGCTTCACTGACAGCGTGAATACACGTGTCAAGTCTTTGGCATGTAATTCGATTGTCTTTTTTCCATTGTCAACACATAAGAGGGCTGAGAAGTTATTGTTTGTGATAATAATCACTGTCACGGTTTCATAAAATAAAATGCAAATCATAGACACAAAATACAAGCAAGAACAAACCTAAGTAAAACGAAGCGAATAAACTGCAAAAAATAAGTCACTGTGCTTTTTAGATATGATTTAATGAATTTAGTGCAATCAATTCCCATATGTAAAACGTCGTGATTCTGATTGGCTGTTCACAATCAAAATGCAAATCATCTGCCGGTGACAAATGACGTCACGCTACGGCACCATCAATCGGACAAACTACAATGGACGCCATTATTAGAGTCTAATGTGCTCGTTTCTTATTTACCTTTTTTTTTTTTTCAAATCACCTCAAAACTTTGTCTCCATGTAGTACAAGAAAATTATAACTAACTGAACTTTCAATTATAAATAGAAAAAATAATAATGAAAAAGGAAAAAACATATACTCAGGAAGTCCACTGATAGTGTAGTGGTACACACGCCCGAGTTGTGTGCGGGCAGCGTGGGATCGATTCCCGCCCAGTGACGGTGTCTGTGTGTGCCCTGCGACTGGCTGGCGACCAGTTCGGGGTGTAGTCTGCCTTCGCCCATTGACGGCTGGGATAGGCTCCAGCAACTCCTGTATAGGATAAGCGGTTTGGAAGATGACATGACATTTACTCAGGTCAGTTTTGACTTGATCTATACATATTTTTGCTTTTAGTACACATGCCCTGTCTGTGTGTTTCTATCTATCTATCTTGTTAGACCAATTATCGATTATATGTTATGCATCACTATTATTTGTGTGTAAATAGTAAATGGACTGTCACTTGTATAGCGCTCTTCTACCTTTGGTACTCAAAGCGCTTCACACTGAACCTCATCTACCTCCTGATGACGCAGCATCGGGAGCAACTGGGGGTTCAGTATCTTGCTCAAGGATACTTCAACATGGTCACAATGGCCGGGGATTGAACCCACAACCTGCCGGTTGGGAAAGGACCACTCTACCACTGAGCCATGCCGCCCCCAGTGTGTAAATTAATTTGAGAATAATGATAATTTCATTTGTGGTTTACAGTCTGATTATTTATTTACTGGACAAAATATCAGTTCCAATATTTATATTTAAAAAATAAATCTTATTGATACAAATATTGATCAAAGGTAGTGATGTCCCACCACACCATAGAGTTGAAACGTTTAATATTATAGAGCACACTATATAGTTAAATATGCTGATAAGTTAACTTTACCAGCTAGAGTATGGCAGCAAATTTTGCATTTTCCTTTTAAGGTCTTGAAATCATTATTAAATAAATTAATCTCCGATTTTTTAAAAAGTAACTTAAACTTGAGTAACGCATTACCCTACAAATAGAGTAATATTGTAAAGAAACGTATTACTTTCGCATGCAAGTAACTAGTAATATGTAATATACTACATTTTGGAAGTAACTTGCCCAACACTGGTCGCGGGCGTGCTGTAGCCAATCCCAGCTGTCTCTTGGCAGTAGGCGGGTTACACCCTCAACTGGTTGCCAGCCAATCGCAGGGCACACGGAGACAAACAAACACACACACATACAATCACACTTAGGGGCAATTTAGAGTGATCAATTAACCTACCATGCATGTTTTTGGAATTACGAAAAAGTAGAATACAAGAAGTATACTTTATAAAGTATACTTGAGTGTAAGTACATAAGTGTACTTTTTCTGCATTTTGTTCATGTGCCAAACTATGTTTTGTTTTAGTCAAGGCTTTTACTAAATCAGATAAGCCAGTATTTAAAAAATCACAAATCAATGTAAAAAGTACATCGTATATGATTCTAAACAACAGAAATCATTACAGCTCTCTGACCTGAAATGTTTAAAAACAAAATGTGTTCTTGTTGAAACAGATGATTCTGTGATATAACACTAATGCCAAACCCTTATGAGAGGGACAAAACCTGTATCAATAAAGTCAAGTTAAATGTTTCTAACTCTTTTCTTGTGTTTTTAATATAAATAAAGACAATACAGTTGAGCACTGTACAATTGTGAACCTGTAAACTTCAGTACTATAATGTTGAACATGTACAAACTAAAGCAAACTGCTTGTCAGTCGTTAAAAACATCTAACTTCTAAACTGAATGCAAGCATATTTCCTTTTCCTGTAATTGGACCAATACTGCCAAGGCTAAGTATTAGCACTTTGTGGCAGAAAGACGTATATATGTTTAAAAATTGGGGCAAAAATGGACATTAGTGTTTTTCACAGGACAGCGACGATATGGTTTCATATAAATGTAATTCTTGGTATTAGTATAAGTAATGTACTTGTAGTCTTACATTTTTCTGTGTACTTTACAAAAGGAACGTGTATACTTGAAGCTTCCATGTAAGTTTATCTTAGACTTTGGTGTATACTTTTCAGTAGAAGCCAAGTATACTTAGGCATACTTCTGTGAAATTTAGAAAATTAAGTATTTAAAAAGTACACTTCAAGTATACTGCCTCCATTTTAGTATAAAAAAAAGTTTACTTATAGTATACGTCGATAAACTACTTTTTGCTAAGGGGGAGGAAACCGGAATACCCAGAGATAATCGACACACATGACAGCATTACTTCTAAATCCCGTAATTAGACATGTTGTATTTATGTTATGTACCGGTATACATATACAGCACACAGAGCTGTGCATACCGCTTATGTGACAGACCAGTCTGCCTATCTGCTCATGACAAACCGCCCATTTTGTAGGCGATAAACACTTAAAAAAAATAGCCGGACTAAGCCCTGTCGAGAGCCCATTTATTTTACCCGGGGGGCAGGGGGTTGCTAGTGGTAGTTTGTCGAATTTTTATTTATTTATTTTTAAGATCGTCGAAGTTGGTAGTCAGAAACGCTAACGGAAGCCCGTTTGAAATGACAGTCAGACCGGCCTATAGGCGATTACTATTTGGTCCGGCCGGACAAAATGGCGGACGGCGGAAGGATACCTTGCTGTAGGTGGAAGGCAATAAACGGGCAAGAGAATTTTACTAAAATGCCCAGCTCTGCATATTCAGTATGTTATGTTCTTGACATGATGCACCATTGGAAACTGTTTGTTGGCTCGTGCAGGTTTAAACCTGATATGTCTATGGTAAAGTTGCAGCCACAAATTGCAGGCGGTGCAGATGATAACATTTTAATCTTATTTTCAAAGGACATACCTGTAGCTAGCAGAAGCTACAGCATTACATTTTGTCTGTGAGTATGTGTTTGTGTGCATGTGTGAGAGAGCGAGAGAGACAATCAAAGAGCTAGAGAGACAGAAAGAGAGAGGGAGAGGAAGATAAATGTGGTTTCAAACAGTTCCTCTGTTGTAGATGTTATCACCTCTAAAGAGAGATTTATGTTGCTTCCAAGGAGAAATCCATTACCCATAAGGAGCAAGTGGGAAATACCTAGACAACATTCCTTTTGTTTTCCCCACATTTTTCCATAATTTTACGTACGTGCTCCAAATACAGACCTGTTTTGTTGGAGTATTACGTAGGAATTGGTATGAGGGCCACTGATAAGGGGGAAAAAAAAAGACACTCCCAAGAAAACACTTAGTATAGTGGTATTTTTTTAATGGAATCGTAATGTTAAGGTTATATTCTGAGAAACGAACAAATGAAACTAATATAGCATTTTATTTTATGACAAATTCATCCACTTTTCTCAATCATTTTAAAGTAACTTCTTCTGACATTCCTTTTCGTAATTTTCTGTAGATTTAAGATTTGATGGTGCAAAAAGTCAGCTATGTTTGTAGTACCAATGAAAGAAAAATATGGAGTAATTACAGTGAACCAGTAATAGTGATACCCTCTATCGATAATAAAAAAATATATAAGAAGTGCCTGGAGTCTTTGTCTTCGCTACATTAAAATCATTTTAATTACATGACATAATGCTGCAAGTGTTCCTTCTGAATGGACAGTATTTGGCTAACTGCTTCCACCTAGAGGCTTGGCATGCTTGTAAATGCCTTTTAAAATGCGTGCATTCCAGTTGTTAAAAAAGCTCGGCTACATGTAGACAAGGCCTAAGACTTTACTGCCAAGACACAGACAAAGAAACGTGTTGTTTGGGGTGTTATGGAAATGTTCCCAACTGGTACGCACCAGTGACTGTGATGGGGCAAAATTCTGAGCAGCTTGCCCTCAGATACATTTTCAGAATTAAGCAACAAAAGAGTGGGACTTGGTTATAATTTCACACTTCATGAAAATATGTTTGGTCAGTTGTTTTGGACACTCACCCCTTGATTTTCAGTTGCAACAGAGAACACTTCTTTAGTGTGTGTGTCTAGTGTTGTTCTTTTTACAAATCTTAGAATAGAGGAGATTATTCAGCGTGGTCGTTGTCATCAGTGCTGATTTTCTTTTGTTTTCATCTCAACCGTGCATTTTATTCTTCAGACTTTTCCATTGGGTGCTCTTGAAATCCCTGGGTTTTGTCTTTACTACCTTTAAAAATTAAGCAGTCAGGAGGAGAAGCAGTGCCAAGAAACAGCTTGGAAAATCGGTCTTCCACTTAATTCAATTGAGAGTGCTGAGAAACCTTTAAGTGCTATACAATTATGATGTTAAATTTAGTTCTTAATGATGACTATACTCATACAATGAATTGAACTGAGAAGTGTTCTTCAAACCTTGAATTTCCCATTTATTGTTAGAGCATTGAACAAACTAAAGTCCTTGGCTTCACCAACTACAGCTCTGTGTTTGGATGAATAAGCCTACCAGTTACCGTAAAGTTCGAAGACGACCTCTGAACTGTGAGGCGGACGTGCTAACCAGTCGACCACCGTGCCGCATATATATATATATAGTTGGTCCTGAAATGATGAATGAGTGACATGCCTCCTGCTGGACCATGTACACATCTCCTGTCAGGGTAAACGGACACTTACTGTTGCAGAGAGAGTGCATGATACGGAGACCACCTGGGACATCATATTGACGCATCAGGGCCAGCAGCCCGAGACACAGACTGCCCATACATGACCCATTTTCTCCTGGTGAACTTGAATGTGTCTGCGCTGTGCAGACAAGCGGGTAGGGAAGATGACCTCTCTATGAACTTCCCTTTTTTTTGGGTTGTGGGGGACAGTATGAAAGGCAAATTACTCAAGCACCACAGCCTCTCCAGTAATGAGCTAGTAACTGAGCCAGAATGACATATCGGGCTCCAGAGTCAGGCCAAATGGGAACTTATTGGAATTCTTTATTATAAAGAACAGTGTGTATTGGTTTACAAGAGGTGGGAGTAAGTAGATATTTGGTTTCTTCATTTATCACATTGTTTTGGTAAGTACCGGTACTTCACACATTGCAATCTTTTGAAAACGAACTTGTAAAACAAACTTGTAACTGAGCGCTTGTGTTGGGCAGGGCGAGGGTGGGAATTGTATAAAAAAAAAAGTCATTAGTCTGCCCCCATTGTAGGATGTGTTCGGTGCGTCAGTGTTCGTGTTCGTGTTCGTCTCTGAACCAAAGTGACTTAGTGTAGTGTTCACTGTTGTGTATTTCCGTCTATGTGATTTATTTAGCTTCGTCACCAACTCCAGCGTCTCAAACACGGCAAGTGGATGTTAATACGTACATTCCTTTCTGAATGTTGGGGCCTAGACAGAGTCATGCTCAAGTACGGTGCACTTAGTTACATGTTTGGTGCCTCTTTGACACCAATAGCCAGCACAGGTCTGGCAGTGCGCACATTGTACGGGCAACGCCATTGCACGACGTCCGCGGCTGTAGTCGGCCTCTAGTTATGTTTATTCGAGATTGTTTCAAGTTGCAAGTGAATGTTTGTCATGTCGTACAGCTTATTTTGAGTTTTTAGTTATTATTGTGGACAGCTGGGCAATGCACTCATATGCTGTATATTTTCTGTTTGTTGCAGAACCACACTGTTCGAATGTTTTGCAGGTCTCTAGGGCATAAGCCCAATTAGCAATTTACAAAACAACTACTTACTCAATGCTGTGTTCGTTTTATCTTTCAAGAAGGTATCCGACGTAAATAAAGATTCACACAAGTTGATTGAATTTGCTCGTCTGTTTTCTTTTCCATCTCTGAAGTTCAGGAATCATACAATGATCAGATCTGGGCAGCTTTTCCATCCTCGCGAATGCTCTCACCCGAGATGGGCGAGGGCAGAAAAGGGGCACGGTCTAACATGCAGCCCTCACATTTATACTGTCTTCAAAATCTAAAAATAAGGTGGGCTGGTCTCCTCCCTGGCTAGCCCTGCCTATGGGGCTGATCTTCTCCAGCCGGTCACGTGCTCAGATCAGGGCACGCTGAGACTTTTAACTGATTATGCAATGTGTCATTCCCATTTTGCTTTTTGGTTAACCTGTTGCCGAATATAAAGCCATTCATATAGATTTAGATCCTTCAACACAAAAACACTCCTTTTATACACTCTAGCATCCTTACATCATTTCTACCTGCACCTATACCTGTCTGCATGCTACTGCCATACCTGTGCTGTTACCTGCCTATTCTTGCAACGAGATTAAATCTGCCACACCACATCTTCACTCCTAATTGTGTTCTGACCGATACCCGGGGGCGAAAAGAGCATCTGAACCACAACACCTACACAGTCCACCGTAGGCTCTCGAAGAGGTAAGTAAAAAAAAATAATTATAGAATCCTCTTGTTGTCCCTCCTTTCATCATGTTACACACATGCATTGACGAACTTGTGAAATAATTCCAGGTTTCTTTCAAGGCATTCACTGATGAGAGGAATGGTAAGTTACAATTTCCTTTCATTTCTTAGCCTATGTGTTTATGTTGCCTAACATGGTTGTCTTTCTTTTTCGACAGCAGTGCTTTAGACTCGTATTCATAATGTTCTGCTCTGTCAGAGTGGTCTACATCATGCGCATCATATTCATCCTCAACTTTGGACGGAAGGAGCTGATTGAAGGACCTCCTGTCCGCTAAATCGCAGGAGATATACTGTAAGCATACTTCAGGTTTGCGTAAATGTAAGAAGAAAACGGAAGCAGGAGCGCCACCAGTATCCTATTCTGACTATTTTTTAAAGTTCCCTGTCTATCGTTTATCGCCTACACAATGGGTGTCGGTCATTGGCGGATCGGCGGACCGGTCCGGACCGTCATATAGGCGGACTGGTCCGGTCCGTCATATGGGCGGAATACCCAGCTAGGAACACTAAGGAAAACTGAATAAGACTGTTAAAGACTTTTATATTTATATATATTTTAATATACATTTTTAACAAATATAAAATATATCATGTGCACTTCATTTGTGATTAATCGCGAGTTAACTGCAGAAATCCTGCCATTATGATTAAAGATTCATTTTATTCAAAAGTCATCAAAATTTCCACACTCTCTCACTTAGACCCATCTGCTGTTCAATTTATTTGGCATTTTAGAAAACCTGTCTCCCTCTCTGACTTGGGCTATTGCACAGGCAGACCCCAAATCAAAAACAGAATGGCATTAGCAGTTCAGTCAGCTGAAAAATTGCTGCCAAATCCCAAACATTCATTTGAAAATGTCGGGAGTGCTCGATGAGTGCAATGGAGGACACACAGCAGCAGCATGTGGTTGTATTTACTCGGAAAGGGCGAATAAAAACATGACTAACTTTATTGAATCCATCATTGATTTCTCTTCAGAAGGCTCTTAATGAACTTGTCGAATTCAGTCACAAGTGCTTCGCGTCCCCAAAAGCATATGATGACCTCATTCACATTTAATAAACTGAACTGAGGGGGAAAAAAATAATAGTCTAAATTACGCTCAGTAGGGGTCAGTGTTGCTCCATAAAACTTCAAGAACCCCCAGTCCAACGTCACTAGTCAAGAGCTGCTACTTTCTAATCTTGTGCAAATAAGACACCCAAGTTAGCAGATTCACATTTTTCACACTCTTGCACCAGTTTGACAGATGAAGTTTTTATTCATGTAATGGTTTTAATGAATTATGTTTAGTCCTTTGTTTATTTTCATTAGTTTTTCCTACACACAAATAAACCAAATTGATACACCTTTGAGGAAAATACAATCTAAAAGAATGAGGAAGATTTTGCGACTCAAAAAAATGGTGTCATTTTGGTTTGTGCTTTATGTGTATTTTTATTTGGAAAGTAAGTCACCTCGTACAGTATAGAATGAACTGGTTCATTTACGTTGATGCAATCTTTTGTGTTTTATTGTGTGCATGTTGGGCATATATGCATACGAGACAAGTAGGCTTACCAATAAGTAATGTGTGAATGCATGGGTATGTGTGTGTTATCAGGACCAGCCAGGATGACTTAGACAGCTTTGGTAGCGTAATGTTCACTTTCTATTTATTAAACCCCTCACCCCCCCCTCTCTCTCCCTCCCTCCCCTCTCTCACGGTATATGGAATGACATGCCATGAAAGGGGGAAAAAAATATCCAAGGCTAAATTTCCTCTGCCTGGCTAAGCCTGCTGCCACTCTCTGGACAAACTATTGACAGCCTCCAAGCCAGCAGACAGTAGCACGCCTTGCAATGTACTGACAGAGCGTGATACAGAGAAGGAGACTGAGGTTAGGGATAGAAAATAGGGAATGGATTAGCTGAGCTCACATTTATTCCATTACCCGGAAATACAGACGGAAATACCCACATGATGGTGTTTGGCAAGATAGTCCAAAAACTTCTTGTTGAACATAAATAAAACATAAAAAAGTAACATGTCCAGAAAATTGATTGAGGAAGCATTTTATTAATTGTGTCTTGCTAGAAGCTCTGCGAATCACTGTGAATCCTGAGCACTGGAATTAAAAGTATCCAGGGGTGTCTTTTGAGGAGCTTATAGAAGCATAATAATTAATAACCCCTGAGTAAACACTGCGAGGAATTGCTAAATAAATAATTGAGGAGAAATGTATAAATAATTTCCCTTCTTAATCTACTCCAGTGCACTTCCAGGTCTCCAAAGTGATGCTCATCCCCCTGGAAAGTCAGAAGGTTGGCTTTCTTGCCTCATGGGGGCGCTCTTGGCATTCCATTGAAAGCAGCTCCTCGGCTTGCAATTGGCAAAGGGAACATTTTGAGGGAATATTAAAAATAGTCCATACATCTGCAAAACTGGCCTTAACTCTATTAAAAAGCATTTTTAGGGGAGAATACATTTCTCATCAACGTAATCTAAAAATCTGGCCACTTTCAAGAGATGAGAAATTTTGTGCTGCTTGAGCAATTGCTTTACATCCCGCTCTCAGGCTAATGCAACATGCCAGAGAGGCTACTGAGGCGTGCCCGTTTGACTTTGGATGAGAGTTGCCTCATACTATTCCACACATCATAATTAAGAAATGCACATCTTGTGATTCTCCTTCCTCTCACCCTCGTGTCTCATGGATTGTTTTCTCATTTTAGTCTCCTTTTCTCTTGCTTCTCTCCCGTACCTTCTTGCCTCTGCCTCATATACAAATGACAACAGTTTGCTAATGAGAGTGAGCGAGGGCTCATTATTCAGTATATCATTAGGATTTAATTGCTCTCTGTTAATCCTAACAACTATCCCCCACGGTTTAATCGTTTGCCACTTTCTGGTCAGACCACAACTTTACTGTGTCTCATAAAGTGTCTCACAAGGCATTTGAGGGTACAGTATTTGGTTAAACAGTCACATATGAGCAACTATATATCACCTTAGTTCCTCATTAGTGACTATTAGTGGGCTTTGGAGTCAGTGGCAATCCAAGCTTGAATGACGATCAGGGGCAGACCTCTCTTGCCAAAGGCAATTATTTACATGTCATTATGCTTATAGAAAATCCCTTCACTAGTGTTTATTTTTGAGTGCCACACACATTGCACATACTGTACTGGAAATCGCCACTGTTTGGAGAGCCTGTGGGGGTATGCTCTCATTGCACCATTACTTTGTCACTCTATCACGGATTTATTATCTTCAAGCTTTTTCAATGCATATCTGTTTGTATGTGACTCCCCCTCCCCCATCCTCATCTTCTACACGGTGGTTCTATAAATTGTATGGGTCCGACACAACAAAGATGAGGGAGAGGCTGACAATCTAGCAGGCAGATCTCTCCCTATCATTCATCAGCTTAAACAAGGAGGCAGATTTGCACAAACATATGAGGGAATGAAAGCACAAAATGGGAAGGGAGAGAGAGATGGTGATACATGAGATGAAAAAAGAGAGGGGGTGAGCAGTCACCCAACACAGTCATCAACTCCCTTCCATCCATCATCTGTCGCAGTTCAAAAATTGTGGCTGCTTGATCAGCATCAGTTGTACAGCCATCTTCATAAATATAGGTGTGCCATGGTTATAATAGTTTTTTTTTTAACTTTGTTTTGACTTTTTTTTTTGAAGAAAACTATGAAATAAAAATTGACTTTGAAACAAATGATTTTTTATTACATATTTGTTTTAAGTCTTGGAAAATAAATAATAAGTTATTTTAAAAAGTATGGCATTGTTAAAATAATCCTTATGACATATTTAATTATAATGAAATTATAATAATTAGATTTGAAAGAATAGTAAGAACATATTTCATAGTAAAAAACAATAACTTTATTTTACAATATAATGCTTATCCTATTTATTGTCTGTTATTTGTTAAATGGTATTTATTTCAAAATGTTGTTTTCATTTATTTAATTTGGACTCTTTTGGGTTTCCATAGGGGGCAGGCAGAAGTTTTCATTTCGTATTCAAAGAAAAACTAAAGAAAATCCGGCATATGGAAAAACAGTCCCTATTAGAATCCATTCATTTTATGAAGATGAAAAAAGTTTTGAGAAAAGTAGTACCATTGGGCAAAGTTATGTTTTCATCATGATTCATTGCACAATGTTGTCTGCAATCACTTAGCACTCCATGTTTGTTTGATAGGTAGCTGAACTTAAAATTATTATTTTCACCATAAATATGGGGGTGGGGGATACTTAGAAGCACTGAACGTTGCCATGATGACGGTGATGAAATGAAACATTGATAGAGCAACCCCCCCCACACTGCTGTTTTAAAAACTCACTGACCTTCTTGCGCTCCATTGGCCTTAACGTTTTTAATTATATTTATTGCTTCCGCAAACATTTCCCTCCTCACTACAACAGGGTTTATTAACCTCATTGTTAATTGTGCAGGAATCTCGAGCCAGTATAGTTGCTCTATGCAAGAATGCATGGTAATGATAGTGAAAAGTGTGCATGCCATTTGTACAGACTGTTTGTAACCTCAATGACGCTCATTTTTTTTCAACAAGATCTATCCGTTCTAACTGGGGTTTCCTATGCAAGGCATCTGGTTGCTATTCAGTGTCAATGTCCTGCCTGATGTCCTTGATCTGATCCGATGTCTCCTCCAGAATGCCACTTAATCTTCCCTTAAGTTTCTCAAACTCCTCTCCCGTCTCCTCTGAAGCAAGGGCACATGAATGATGCTTCTTGCATTGACTTTACACTTTTTTCTCGATCTTCCCTTCGCTGCTTTCCATCCATTTTGCTAATGAGCAACACTAGCTCTATTGACCTACTTGTGGAGTTCAACAAAATCTGCTCAAGAATGCCTCAGGTTGCTTTCTTTCCGCTTTTGGAGATTAAAAAGATTCAAATCCCCCTGTCCATCCACAAGCATCATTACCATTCCTCCTTGGTCTTTTGATGTCCCTGCTCAGATGTCACCCTGCAAAACCACCGCACTGTTGCTCTGCTCTTCATTGCTTCCTCTTTACCACCCCTCTCTGCTGGTTGTTTTTTCCGTTCCAAGCGCAATGAAAATTGGGAACACACCTGTGCGGATCATTATCAGTAGGACAAAGCTGTTCCTGGAGCAAGGAGATGGTGAGTGAGAAAAGCCACAGAATGATGAATCATTGCCAATTTTCCAATGTTATTTTATACATCCAACTATTCCACTTTGAAGTCAAAAGTTAGGGGTCACTTAAAAAAAGGTTTTGAGTTTTATTTCACAAGTGATAATCTGAACTCTGACTGGATTATTACATAATTTAAATTTAAACACATTTTTAATGATTTCATCAAATAATGCTCAATTATTGCTTTACTGCCTTGTGGATTTTTCGCTGTGTATTCTACCCGTCAACAGTTTGAGGTAAACAAGAATATTGACTCCATGCACCATCCTCAGGCTGAATTTGTTTCATGAGCAGTCACAACACAGTTGATTTTCATTTTCCTTTATTTGGTGGATACTGTCACTTTCTGGCAACTTTGCTTTGAAGTGAGTAGATCATAACACAGCATGATACCATTTTTTTATGGAGAGGGGATGGGCTTGACAGGTTTCATACATTATTTTTAATGGCCATTTTGACACTTTAATAAAATCCACAAATGTTGATGGTCCAGTCGCTCAACACATCTATGTGAGGCCTTTTTTAGCACAAATGTTGACATGATAATACAAGGTGTCTCTAATTAGATCAAACATTATGCCATCCGGGCCAAATGTGTCTCCCAATAGATATTTGGTAGATCTTTAAATAGGTGAACTGTAACACCCCCTATGATTGTAATTGCTCCAGACCCCATGCTGGGCCTCAGATGCTGCAGGGGGCATAGTTACTGTTTGTTTTGTGTAGTGTTTGGCTTCATGGATTCTGTGCGCTAATAGAACATTGAGACCCAAGGGGGTCCGCTAACAAAAATGTACAACTGACAGCAATATAGCTCCCTGTGAAGTAAATGTCATTTTTAGAACATGAACATGTCCTGAAGTTGTTTCTCTCATTTCAATCAAACAGGATTTTCCTCATTAGCAAGGAAGTGCCTATTAAAACAGAATGTACTGTAGTTCCTTTCAACAGGCTGACATTTGCTATGATTATATTAGATTACATTTTGGGTAACTATGGCGACAAAATTTCAAGCCACATTAGCTCTTCAGTAAAATTGCAATATTGACTAATGACTGACTAGCTAACTTCAACGATAGAATGGGGCCACAATTTTTCGTCAGCGCTACTGTGTGGGTGGTGGAGAGGGGTACATATAGGATAGCAAACTTCCAAACCAGATGTATGGCAAAAAATGCCATTTTAAAGGACAAAATACATGCTCTGCAGTATTTCAGTATTTCAGTATTTCTCCTCAACTTCAAAGGATTTGAAGCAAACAAAAATAACCACATAATGATAATGGATTGTGTAAAGTTTGTCAAGCCGATCACAGATCACGGCTGCAAAGTGCGCACTTGGAGATCGTTCGTGTCCATGTTTGACCCCCATAGCTGTGCCCCAGCCCACGGGAGTGATTTAAAAAATATAGTAAAGATGATGATGATAATAGTAATGTGTTTAATAATTTGATTTCTACAATAATTCTGAGTATTATACGGATGCTGTTGTTATATTAATGAAATACGATGACATCCACCACATACAGCTCAGAATCTGTCTCAGTCAAATTCACCAAAATCACATTACACCACATGCGCCACAACTTAGACGTGGCATAAAGTTTAGTCTACTTTCAACCACCAAACTGTTAGGTGTGGGTAAAAAATAACGCCCACGTCTGGTATCCTGCAGCGCGGTCTGTGAAATTCCCAAGCACACTAAGCGAGACTTGCACATGCACAAAAATCAAGATGTGCCTGTTTTTACACCCGAGTGCACATGGCTTCTTGCCAGACCCTCTCTCTCCTTCTCTGGTGGAGTACGGTCTTGGGGTTGGAAGTGCTCTTAAGATATGTCTGCCATCTAGTGGGGAACATTGTTATTACAACTTAAAAACTGCTCCACTACAGTCAGACATTTTTATTTTCAAAAATGAATCGAGGGCCACTCGGGAGGTGAGCCGCCAGTTACCCATCCCTGCTCCTTATTGTCCAAAAGTGTGAATATGTGTACCGTGCCTCTCACTCAAAGTCGGCTGGGATAGGATGCAGCTCACTCACAACCCCAGAGAGGATAAGCGGTATAGAAAATGATTGGATGAAAGTAAAGTGGGTTTTTTATGCCATGTGACAATTCCGTCACTGTACCCTTGTGTTGTCATGTGAATATGGAAACAATATAAAAGTATGATGCATTAGAAACACTGAAATCCGATCTGGTATGACTATTGGTAATGTAATTTTGGTTGATTTTTTTTTTCTAATGCCATCTGTGTGTTTCTTAGCAAATATATTTGTGATTGAACAAGCATGAAAGGGGTTATTTAAGGATGCTGTAACTTGAGCATCCTATTAGAAACTATCATCAGGATCGATTCATGTGCACTCAGTGCCCGTTTCAGGTATTGAACCTCTTTGGGCCTCAGAACAACTTGTTTATCTCTGAAGTGCTGTTTAAGGTCTTCTGGGAATAAAAGAAAACAAATAACAATATGCTGGGAACAGGCGGTGGTCACATGGATCCTAATCTTAAAACAGGTAGGACTATGTGGACTGAGATCACCGACAGGGTGGTGAAGTCTGGTGATATTTTGTCCAAACCCTTGAAAAACAGCACCAGCCCAACACAGGCTATGGCTAAAAAAACGCATGAAATATGTTCAATGATCTGAAAAATTCTCAATATCATTCAAAGTGAGCCTGCCAGTTGTTCTTTAGAATCATTGATTGATTGATTGATTGATTAACTGCAGCATGCATTCTAATGACAAAGCAGGACTGCCTCTCACTTCTTTTAGTAATATCAAGAATTGATTAGAAAATCAATACTTGCAGACCAGTCCCTCTCAGTTTGACTTGTTGAACTGATTCCGAGATATATTAACAATACTACAGAACATTCCCCAATAGATAATTAAAATGTTGTACACTTTTGTCTCGTGTTGTAAATGGGATTGCCACTTCACTGACAAAAATAATGATACATGAGTAAGATTTCAATATATTTATGAGATTTGGACTGAGTATATGAGGTGGTAAGATTCATGGGTCATTCAAAAATCTGAAAATTTTAACCAAGCACATTTTCATTTTCATGAAACTTTGTGTTTGTGGCACAACAAAGCAGGGGTTTGGGATCTGCAGCCCGCCGAATTGTGACTTTATTCCACAAAAAAGGGGCGTAGCCGCCTTCATTCAACAAGGATTCCAAATAAGCGATCATTTCGAAGATTGGTGCATACTTTATTAACTTGAACTTTTGATCAAAGTGGAGGCCTACATCTGAAAAGGCACAACCCACCAATGCATTTTACACTGATGAGGGTCCCATGTACTCTGAGTGAAGATATTTTGATCCATTCTGGCCAGGGGAGGGACTTGTACTCCAAAATGTTTAAATACAACTCAATTAGGGGGAAACAATTTGACTGTGTAATTGTTGACTATTTTTTTTAATCACTGAAATTTGGTTGTTAAACAACACTTTCTGTGGCATGTCAAAATTACTGGGACTTTACGTTTCATAGAGTCCTTGAAATGATCATTAAACTTTGATGCTCCACCCACATAGATGGGATAGACAAATTCTCTTGTACACCGTAAAAATACTTTGAGTAAAATTTACTCTGTTGAGAATAGTTCCAAATAGTCTTTTTCGAGTAATGTACTCTATGAAATTTACTATGTAATGTGACAAAAAATGTTTCAGAAGTGAGTATCAAACTCACAGCTCTTTGCATTAATCAGTAGCCCTCTGTAGCTCTCTGTTTCAAAAAGGTTGGTGACCCTGATGTAGTACATACCAGTGCCTGTGATTGCTGGTTTGCCCTTGAAAGCAGTTGGTAGTGATGTGATGTTTGACAGCATTTTACTACCATGGCACATGAAATATTAGAGTAAAACAGGAATTATTTAAAACGTTAGCTTTAAAAAAAAAAACAAAAAACAACTGCTGAGTATCTTTCGCTGCAGATAGAAAATAATAGGTGCAATTCAAGAGAAACATGCATAGAACTCATAAATGCTATGAGTGTATTTTGAATTGTAGTGTTACACAGACAACCTCATCTCCCCAAACACATGCACACACACACACAGAGTAGAGGTATCGTAGTCCTGGTGTTAAATAATACAACTGTTAACCCCTAGCGATTCCGCATAGCCAAATGTGCCGGGCACCCCAGGAACAGAGACACAAACCAAAAGTCCACAACAGGAATTATTAATTACAAACAGAATTCCTATACTAATCTAAGCGTATGAGTTCCGGACAGGGAATGAGTGGTGTGTGTATGTGGCTATGTGTATGTATATTTATGGGAGTAGAAGACGTGGAGGCGTGCCCATGAATGAAGTCGGTGGGAGCCAAAAAAGCGCTGCAAAACTCAACGCAGAGGGGAAATACAAGCGGGGAGGGGGCAAGTCTAGAGTCCAAGGCGAGCGCCCTGAGTCCAGAGGAGGAGCTCAGGATCCAGAGAGGGAGGTCCGAGTCCGGAGAAGGTCCAAGGGTGGGTTCCAACGGAGAGCAGTGAAGAAGTAATGATGATGAGGCCGGAGACACTAGTTTGTAGCACGGAGGGAGCTTAGAAGTGGAGATGATAGGAAGTGGTTAGCTGTTGGTCCAGGTAATAACAAGGTCTGAAGAAATAAAAAAGTTGAGTAGCATGAAAAACTTGAGATTCAAGCACGAGACAGCTTCAGACTAAACACAATGGTCAACATTCAAGAACCGGTTGCTTGTTCTCAGCAGCCTTTGAAGGCAGCCGTCTTGATTGAAGGGGGCTGCAGCTGGGCTGATTGGGATCCTCCCCACCTGTGCTGACTGAGGTGGAAGCCTGGCTCAGCAGTGAGGAGGAGGGGCAGGAACCCTTGCCCTTGGCATGACACAGCAGCAACGGCTTTGAGATCGGAGGGACTTTTAATCCTAGTTATTTCCAGACTATAACCCGCTACATTTTACCCAAACTTTGAACTCTGGGGCTTTTAATGTGACACCGTTTATTTATGAACACTTACGGATGAGCTTCAAGCCGCCAATAGATTTACCGAAAGTTTTGTCACATTACCCAAAATGTCACATGCAGCAATTACACCGTCCAAGCCTGCCCTCATACTGAATATTTATCAGCTATTTGTGATTGCAGTGCACACGTGTGACTGTGGAGCGGGCTGCCTAAAGAGAGGAATGTGGCAGTTTGTGTGTGTGGCTGTTTAAGGAGCAATTGAGAGTGAAAAGAAGTATCCTGAGTTGAAATTAATGAGCATAGGGAACGAGTGCCATAAATACAGCCCTATCTGCAGTGCGACCCCCGTCTCTCTGTTGTTGGTTTGGCGACCGACTCCCACCATCGCTGGAAATAGGCAGCATGACATCCGGCCATGGAAAGTCCGGCCATGGAGGAACATCCTCTCATTGGTTTATACAGACAGAAGTCTGTGCATCCCCTGCGTCTCCCCAACACGTAACAAACTGGTTTCCAAAGGCTGCACTGCTTCGTGTTGAAGCTCGTTGGCGAGTTTGCCTCGTGTGACAAGAGACAGTGGTTCTGGTACGCTAATGTGTAACTAGCTGCGTGCAGCATTGGGGAAAAAAAATGTCGACCGGTAAGGTAAATAGAAGTTTTTTTGTTTTTTTAAAATCCATTTGTGTGACCTCTTTTTTTGAAAATATCCCATGTTGTAACGTGTAGACTCAAGGCTGTTAATACGAAAGCGGCCAATATACGTACACATTTGTTTTCATGGCTAAATGTAGCTGTTGCGGCTTTTTATCAAGTGCGTTTTGTAGTGTGAAAATTATAGTATATTCACTATATGTGCGTGTGTCTTCTCTACTGTCTTTGTGAAAATGCTTTGCTCTTTATGAACATTTTCTTGTTCATTTCTTTTCATTCCTAAGTGTACACAGTTCTGTAATTATCACTTCATGTTCTTCTGCTTGATGTGCTAATTTCAAGAAAATGTTTTTGAAATGTTTCTAACTCAACTTGTGATGCCCCTGGTGCCCAATTAGGTGGCTTCTTTCAGCAACCTTCACATAGATCCATCGCTTGGCAGTTCTTCATAAACCATCCCTTTGTCCCTTCATCTGGCCATTCTGCTGGTTGACTGAAAGAAGTAAAACTAATGAACTGGTACTGTAGCATTGCATTAAATAACCTTGCGAGTCTGGAATGCTCTGGATTGGCGTAGACGACAGTGGGTTGAAGTTCCTGCCAATATTCAGCAACTTCGCACAGCCATTGAAGAGGGGTGGGCCCAACATTAGCGACATCCGCTCATCTAATCCCCCCCAAAAGGGCAAGGAAAAATTAAAAAAAAATCCCATATGGGGAAAACATCTTAACATGCCACACCTGTGAGGTGGATGGATTATTTATTAAAGGAGAGGTTTTCACTGATATAGATTTACACAAATTTGTCAACGATATGGGTGGAAATAGGCCTTTTGTGTAAAAGTCTTACATCTTAAAGTTCAAATAAAAAAAAAATGGGACTAAAAACAAAAGTATTGCGTTTAAGCATGTATTCAAATAAATGAAAGGAATGGAGAAAGAGAGAGTGTGATGGAAAGGGTGTATGTTTGCTGCCAAACAGATGTTCATCAGTATTTCAGAATGTTCCTGTGAAGCCATTAGACTACATTACCAAGCACTCACTAATTATGGAGGTGCGTGGGGAATTGAGGGGTAATGCACACAGTCACAGCCAAAAAACAGCATGCACATACCAATTATGTGAAATGTAAACACTCCTATTTAAATGAGTAAACATTCTCAAACAGAAAAACTTCCACAAAGCTGTAAGAGTGTGACGCTACCGTCAGATGCAAAATTGGTCCTCTCCACCAAGCAATTTAGAAAATAACCAAAACATACTAGATTGACCCATGTATGACCCAAATTATTGCTTTCAAACACATCTACATCAGTGTCCGTTGAGATATCACACAAGAATTTCAGCAAACACCACGCAACTTACATTTATTCCCTGAGGGATTGCGCTAACCTAAAACATCACCCCAATTAAGTGAAAAACCTCTTACACATGGTGCTCAGTCAAAAAGCAGTGAAAAAAAAAATGGACAGCTTGATGTGCTGTTAGACAAGTTGTCCCCTGAAAGATTGTGAGGCCCTGAAAGTATTCCCAGATATATTCTTTGACAGGGACTCTGTCAAAGTACTCCGATTCTGATGTCTAATATCCAGCAGGAAGTGAAGTATATCGATCACCTGGTTCAAATATAGAGAGCTTCAGTGAATGGATGGAGAAATTATTTTCCACTGTAAATAAAAAAACATTAATTATATGTGGTGATTTCAATATTGATCTATTAAATCCAACCAAACTGAAAATTATAGATGACTTTTTGGATACGATGTACAGTATGTCCCTTTATCCAAAAATAACAAAGCCAAGCAGAATAACATCACACAGTGCCACAATTATTGACAACATCTACACTAACATCATGGGAAATCTAACCACTAGCGGCCTGTTTATATGTCACATCACTGACCACTTACCTGTATTTATTTTGTTTGACTGTGATGCAAAGAAAATTAAAGATGACATGAAAATTACTCACAAACGAATACGAACTGAAGAAAATATAAACGCCTTTAACAATAGTCTAATGTTCCAGGATTGGAGCACAGTCTATAGGGAATCAGATGCGGATAGTGCTTATGGTCATTTCTTGGACATTTTCACTTCTCTGTATAATACACACTGCCCTGCTGAAGAACGCAGTGCAAAGAAGAAAATATATAAAAGTCGGTGGCTTACCAAAGGAATCATAAATGCTTGTAAAATGAAAAGCAATCTCTATAAATTGTTCATTAAGTTCAAAATTAAAGAAGCAGAGAAAAGATATAAGATTTATAAAAATAAATTAACAGACATAATGAGAACTAGCAAAAAGCTGTATTATAAAAAAAATATTATATGAGACTAAAAATAATACAAAAAAAACTTGGGATATACTGAACAACTTAATTAAACAGGAATCTGCTAAAGCAACATATCCTGATTATTTCATTGATAAGAATGGTGTAAATCACAATATGGATTGTGATTTACAAACATTGTTTTCAAATGCAAAAATAAGATATCCACTGACTGCCATGATATCGATATGATAATTGTCAAAAAAGTCATACATAACATTGCAACACCTCTGACCTATATCTGTAATTTATCATTCCAATCTGGCCATTTTCCAAGTAAAATGTAATTCCATTGTACAAAAATGACAGCAAACACAGCTACACAAACTATAGACCTATATCTCTACTTCCCGACTGGAAAAGTTTCTTTGCAAACATCAGATAATTAATCATGGTCAATATGGATAAAAAAAAAAAAAACCCACCTCAATGGCAATAATTGAAGCAATAGAAGTGATCACTAATGCACTGGACCAAAAAAAAGCATCCTATTGGAATCTTTATCGACTTGAAAAAAGCTTTTGATACAATCAATCACCCAATTCTATTCAACAAACTTGATTTATTTGGTATTAGGGGGATTGCTGGGGAGTGGTTAAGAAGCTATTTAACAGGCAGGGTACAATATTTTAAAATGGGACCTTACTCATCAAAAAATCTCATCATTTCTTGTGGTGTCCCCCAGGGGTCCGTTTTGGGACCAAAACTTTTCAACGTCTATATCAATGATATATTTGGTCGTATCTTAATCACCAAAATTTATACTCTTTGCTGATGATACCAATATATTTTTTTAGCAGTAATGATTATAATGAACTTGTAAACATGTTAAATGAGGAATTAAATAAATCGAAGAAGTGGTTGGATAATAATAAATTAACATTAAATCCGAGTAAGACAAAGGCAATGATGTTTGTTAATTCTACAACCAGTTCAAGACTACAGATTATGATTGAAGGTGTTCATATTGAGTATGTAGATGAGAATACATTTTTAGGGGTTATAATAGACAGTAAATTATCATGGAAAGCCCACATCAGACACATAAAAACAAAAATCTCCAAAAGTCTGTCAATTATAAATAGAGTTCAACCATTTATTGATGAAAATACACTCCGTACTTTATACTATTCCTTGGTACTACCATATTTTACGTATTGTATTGAAGTGTGGGGAAACAATTACCAATGTACAATCAATCCATTAATTACTTTACAGAAACGATGTGTGCGGATTATTCACAAGGTTGGATTTCTTGAACACACTCGCAATCTTTTCATTCATTCAAAACCTTTAAAAATACATGATCTTGTAAAATATTATACATTAATAATTTTATTCAAAGCTTTCAACAAACAACTACCAAGTAACATACAACAGTTTTTCACAATTCGGGATAAAACACATCATTTGAGATTTCACATTACCTGGAGTCCGATCTACTCTGAAAAGCTTTTGTGTATCTGTATGTGGTGTGAACAGCCTGGATATCCAACACAAGCTGTGCCAAAATATTCATAGATTTTAAACAGTTATATAAATATATGCTCTGGTCACAATATAGTGAGAGTGGGTCTTAATGCCGTGCATTGTTTATCTGCAATATGCAATTATGCAATATGGAATCAATTCTCTGTCTTGAAATGTTAATGTGTGCTTGTTGTTCCTCACCAAGTTGGTATGTATTGTCTATTACCCTTCTGGTATCGTTGTTCTTACCATTGCTGGTATGTGCTTTCTTTATGTAGTCTCTTACTGTTGCTGGTATGATCTTTTCTTTGTTGTTTCTTACCATTGTTGGTATGTCCTTGTCTTACCATGGCTGGTATGTATTATTATTAATCTAGGTTAACTATTAACTGAATGAATGAACGAAACTATATTGCTCTTATTTTCATTCATATTTTGGTTAAACATATTGCAATACTGTGGTTAATTTTGCCTTGCCTTTTTGTCTATTGTTCGTGATGATGTTAAAGGACAGAAGGAAGTATTTAAACTGTTAAATTATTGATGCGAAATAGGGGTGGTATTAAATACGTTTTTCTTCTTCCCACTCCTTTTCGAGTGTTAATGATTTGATTTGAATATAGAACCTGTATATTTTCTGCTTTAATTATTGCTCAAGTTTTTTTTGTTTGTTGTTTGTTTGTTTGTGTATGCAGGTCATATATGTTTTATAAGTAATTTTGCTTGAAACAAATAAAAAAAGAAGAAAAAAAGAAAAAGAAGACGTACATATTGCAAAGGTCTGCTGTGCCATTCCAATTTATTAATCAGAGAAAACCGTCACTAATTCTGCTTCACTTACTCTTTTTCTTCCTGCCACCAATCCCCAAAACACCATGTTTCCCAAACTTTATTGAGACATGGCTCTCATTTTACATTAAGAAGAACTCTCACAGCACACCACCAAACAAAAATGGAACAAAGTTAGAATATTGAAATAACGATCTCATCTCATTTTACTCACAAATTTACTCTAAGCAGTGTGAAATATGGGCCTGTTTAATTGACCACAGAGCTAATATACTAGCAAGAAGCCATGACTTGCAGCAGGTGGACATACAGGTTTACTGTACCTTTAATAGTTCTGCTTGTCACTATACGTCTGTGGCAAAGATAGATGCATACATATATTTGTTATTCTTATCATTAATCATTTTCAGACCTATTGAATAAATGTGGATAATGTCTTGCAACATACTCTGATGAACACTCACGGCACCGTGAATAGAAATCAATCACTGCCCCAAAATACGCATTACACCTACATACTTCATATCCTTTTTTCTTCTTCTCCCAATGCCTCCTTAGCTTCTCGTGTGCTCTTCATTTTGTTCAGCCTACTCCTTGCTCAGCACATTCTCTGCACTGACCTCCCTCTTACTTCCATTTTCTTCCTTTCTCGTTTTGCCCAGCACCTGTCAAATTCGGTGGTCGGGCCTGTGGTTAGCAGCAGTATGGTTTTTATTATCACCTGCTGAGTACACACTGACCTTGGACATTATTCACACACAATGGATGGAGCTGTCTACACCGAGGAGCTCAGTAACTGCAGAGGACTGCTGTAAAGTATCCGCCCGTTGCGTGTGTCTAAGAAAAAGAGCAGCGAGTTGGAGGAAGACAGAAAGAGTGAGAGTGAGTGAATAATTTCATGTGAGCAGAGGTGTGAATATGGGATTTGGAAACATAAATCCATAGGAGATAAATGATTAAGAATTTATATTTGAGTACTAAGCGCAGATAAAATAAATTGATTTTTTAATTGGTGAAACAAATTAGTATGGTACTTTTCACAGCCGTTGGTGTCTGATATGTAAAATTGTGGTGACCCACAAGGGAGAGACATACACCAGGCAAATACGTCTTTAAAGGGGGGGGGGGTATACACATTTCTGGGTTCAAAGGATAGTGTCTGATAAACATGAATGGGTTGAAGGGGTGTGGCGGACTGAATGCCCCCCTCTGACTGAATCTATGTATCTATCTGTATTTGTGTGCTTTTTCAATAAGTCATGCTCAGTATTAGGAATGCTTCCGAGCTACATTCGACTGGTCCTACAAACAGTATGTATGACAAGTATGCAGTTGAAAGCAAGGTCAAACTCCTGCAAGTTCTTGTCATACTTGTCATACTAGCTTTTCAGTGTTTTTTTTAATTGTATATATAAGGCCCAATTTTGGTAGGTTGGAGCCAGTGCGCTCGGTGTAAAAATTGGTCTAACTTCATTTTTGTATCAGTGCAAGTCGATTCTACCGTGTTTGGGGCTGTTCCGGCGCACTAACTTGCCTCTCCCCAGTGTCATTCGAAAATTTGGTAACAGAAAGAAGTAGTAAAAACGGGCGTATCGTCAGTTTCGTGCCGGGGCAATAGCCTAGTTCAGCATGTTTGTGAATTTGGTAGAAGTGCTGCGCCGCGCTGTGGCGAATCTACCAATTTGGTTACAAAAAGTAAACTACATTTTAGACTCGCAAAACCAGGTCTATCTCGCAGCACAAAGGTATAACATGATTCTGGTGTATTTGATCAAGATGCAGGCAGACGAATTTGGCGCTCCGCCGATGTGTATGAACGTCATGGGATTTCATTCACTAATATCATACCAGCGTGAGACAATCCCTCTAAATCATTGTACAAATTAATTAATTGAAACAGTTATAATCATTATCATCTTAAAAATACTTTAATAGCACCCCCAACGCTATTTGCCGTGGCGGGGGGGGGCATAGGTTGGGTCACACAGACGCACAATCGGGTGGTGCAAGGGGGTCTCCAATTTCCCATGTCACATGCTACATTATCGGCAAGAGAGAGCGTGTAGTTTAACTGCCAATATGCACAGACCCCAGCAAGTCTATTTCTGTTTCCATAATGTCAAGCACGGCGCACTCACACCTCTGACTGCCGTGACTTTGATGAAAATGAGGGATGCCAGTAGGATTGGCCGGGAAAAGCCTATTTCCATCCCACAATGGCGCACAAAGGCGCAAACGCCCTGTTACACCTAATCCTACCAGTGCAAAGTCAAGCAAAATACCAAAAGATATCACACATGTACTCAGTTAGACTGCGTTTTGCGCTCGGAATGAAAATAGGGCCGGTATTAGAAATAATAATAACACATGTAATGATGGCCTATGTCTTTGGCAGTGTACTATATATCTAATTATTAATTGCCAAACTGTTTTTGAAAAAAAAAAAAAAAAAAAGACAAATAAGAAACAAAAAATCAGTCTGCCAAGCTGACAATAACAATAACATCCGCTTGTTCCGCTACAGTGCCCATGCTATCATGTTGCCATTATTTTGCGGTTAGTAAACAACTCCAGGTGTATTATGATCCCTCTTTAGACCTTTGTTTGCATGTAGCGCTGGGAAAATGGAGACAGACACAATTAGATTTGTAATCTGGATGCAAACAAAAGTTTAATAAATGAGATTTTCTTTCCCCTAGAGACTCTCAAATGGAAAAGATAGCGCCAAACAGTCTTGAGTGATAGCAAAAAAAAAAAAAAAAACCTGTGTAGAATTACATTCCAGAACAGCAAGGTTATATCCAGTGCACACACACGCGTGCACACAAGCGCATGCACACACACGCAAACTGGACTCTGAGGCAGACTGCTTGTAATTTTTATTTGACTACATATAGCATTCAGAGGCTGCAGTCCTGTCACATTTAAATATTCTATGCTTTTTAAGGTGTACAAAATAACTTAGATTGTGCGACATGGTCAAACTGGCAGCTATACACCAGAGGTGGTTAAGTCAGGTCCAGAAAGTAAAAATCCTGACACAGTCTTGCGTTAGCCACAGGTGCTTCTACTCAACCGGCAGGTGAATGAGGTCGTTTACACTCTGATACGGACTGGCTTTCTGCTTGAGGTAATTACTGCAGTCAAACAATTCTGCCTCTCTCAATGAGACTTGAGCCCTATCTTCCTTTTTTTGTGCCTCTCCTTGTGCGCAAACCGCTCTAGCTATCTCAGGTTTGAAAGGTGACTTCTTCACACTGCATGTTTTAGCTCCTTGTACAGATGTTAATTCGGTTGACTTCTGTCTTGGTGGAAGTTCAGTACCTTGCTGAAGGGCAAATGATATCTTCTGCTAACTATTCACAACTCTGCCACATTGAATAGTAAATTATCTCTGACTACATTCTTTTCGCCGAACTTTTACCTTGTGGACAGTGATGTACCCTTTGCCAGAGGTTGGCTGCTAGAAAGTACAGTATGTGTCTCATTAGAGAGAAATGGTAGTCTCAACTCATCAGTGAACTTGCTCTCCAATTAGGGGTGCAGTCCTATACAAAAATCTGACCCGGAGGGAAAAAAAAACTTTCTGAGCTTCAGCTAATGTAACAAAGGTTGCTCCTGTTGAAGGGTCAAAGTGAAATCTCCCAGACAACCAGGGATAGCAGTGAAATAACACCGCCTGAATTGGATGTGTTCACAAACATCTTGGGAGCTGATTGGCAGAGATATACCGAAAGAATGGAAAGACAGATACTGTATATGGCCTCTGTGGAGGATTTGATGGAATAAAAGCAAAAACCTTTTCTTGCCCATCTATCTCTTAAATTGTTCCCTGGGTATGGGCACAGGAGTGTTGTGGGAAGATCAAAAGTTGACCAAAGGAATGCTGTACTTATTGTGACAAGTTGTATGGTCAAGAGACATACAGTACTTCTGCTATTGCTGACAGAGTGGATGGTGGTGTGTATTAGGCCTAACGTTTTTAGCACTTTTCCATGTAAGCTGAGTTAACTGTGATGCACTCCTTCTGTAACTCTAGACTGTAGCACTGTGAATAGAGGGGGAAAATGGCTCAGTGTGGTTTTTCAAGGTAGTTCTGCCAGCAAAAACGAAACACTTTTCTCCTTATGTGCTTCATAATTTCAGTTAAAAGGCAGAGGAAAGGTTCGAATAAAAAAATACAGAGGGCAAGTTATGCAGCATATTGTATCAGAATCAATGTGTGTGTGGTGTGTGTGTGTGTGTGTGTAACTTCATATTGTGATTAGCAGGGATGGGCATCTTACTAAAGTTTGCCAGTCCGTCATTAATCATATGTCAGCATCCTGGCTACGCGTCCATCATCCGTCTATTTTTCAAGCCGAACCAAACTGTAATTGTCTGTCGGTCAGTCCGTCATGTTATTTTAACCGTGCTTCTGTCAGTAAACATCAAAGGTGCCCCAGTCCGTCTACTGTCGGTCCAAAAAAAAAAAGGTCCAACAGATGAAAAATCCATCCATCCATCCATCATCTGAACCGATTTGATTAAAATGGTAAATGGAGTGCACTATGTGACTATGTCATAATGTGTCGGCTGCTGCTCGAACTCTAAATTTACACAAGTTTTACTTGAAAGTTTTGCTTACCTTAACCAGCATCCCATGTCACATTGTTGCCAAAGGTACAATCCTGGTCGTCGTCCTCTTCTACTTCTTCTCCTTCTGTCAGACGGGATGCCCACCTTTGGTGATTAGGAAATAGGAGCATGCCATTGTGGCTGCCCCTGTGGTAAAATTAGACGGTGGAGGATGAAGTCAGTTTATTCAGCCATTATCTGCCTACAGAGTGGGGAATTAAGCGTTCTGTTTTTTGGGGATAATTTCCCAAGTTTGTCTAGTCTTTATTCACACCCTTTCCTCAACTTTGAATGTGTTTTATCAATAAGGAGATCGGAGGAGAATATATTGACTATCTATTATTTGTGCAAACTATTTCTATCCTGCCCTGCCTCTGAAGTGCATGTGAATTAAAGTGCTTCAGATCTAGCCACCTCTGGTTACACAGTAAGAGGGGTCTTTGGTGAAAAACAGTCATTCTGAGCACAAAAAGCCATAATTCAGTTGCTGAAAATCATAAATGGGACCTCAAAAATTAGACACAGAAATAGGCAAAGAACAAAGAGTAGGGGACACGAAAGCACAGATGTGATTTTGGAACTGGGGGCACAGGGACTAACATACCTGTCAAATACATTTTCAATGAATTTTATATGTTTTTTGATCATTTCAAATTGTGCACGCCGTATAACAATTTTTGTACAGGAAAAAAAAAATTAAAAACTCCTTTTTTTGTTAGACCAATCTCGTCTTGCCCATTTCGGCTCTAATCCGGAGCGTCCGTTAGCGATTCCGACTGCAAACTACGGACGACTTTCACAAGTTCTTCTTTTAATTTCTTGTGTCATCCCCTTAAAAAAGGGCCTGCTAATGATGGTTATATTGAAAGCTCTGCAGGTAGCACATGTCGACCGTTTTTCAGTCAGTGTTTGTATTGTGTAGCTTGAGCATGCGACTCCAATTTTTGATCTCCACTCCCCCAAACCCCCCACAAGGCTGCGTGTCATACCGCACGGGTGGTCTGATGACTTCCTCCAAAGTATCCACCAATTGACTCTCTTCAAACTCTAAAGTTGCATGTGTGTGTGTGCTGGTTGTGTGTAGAAGCATCTGTGATTCCACTGAACAGAACAGTAAATCTCCCCAGGACAGCCCTGTGTTGTTCCAAACATCAATGTTCCAGCTGAACTGTAGCACAACTAAGTTTGAGGCCTGACAGAGATAAAGCTCCTGCATGTGTCCATTTCTCCCCATATTAAACCATGTCTTCAGTATGTATCTCAGACTGTCCCTGCTGATGTTGACTCTTATGATTTGGTCTCTAACAATCATAAACCACAGTCAGCGATGACAAAAACATTTTTTTTTCCTTTTGTACACAGAAGGGTGTCAAGAAACCTACTGTATGTGTAACCCAAACAAACCCCATGTTTGTGAACTTTCAGAGACCAGGCCACATGGCTATGTCTTTTTATTTTTATTTTTTCCTTTCTTGTACAATACTCTCTTTATTCCTGCTGGCAAAAAAATAATTCATTGTTATCATTTATGGATCTTCATCGGGCACGGGTCTTTTGCTCTTTCGCCGAGCTGGCTGCTGAATTCAACCTTCCATTCCCTTTTCCGATATTTTCAGTTGAGGAAATGTGCAAAGGTTTTTCCTAAATTTATAATTCCATGCGATCTTTTAATACGTCAGTTTACTTGTCTAAGAAGGGAGCATGGGAGCGTGAACTAGGTTTGGTTTTTGAAGAGCAATGGTGGGACTCTGTATTTAGGTCTATTCACAGAACTTCTATTTGTGCTCGATTGACCCTTATTCAGTTCAAAGTTGTATTCAGATGCCATTATTCTAAGAGTAGACTTTCACAATTTTTTCCCAATGTTACAGATGTCTGTGATAAATTTGAAACTTCTCCCTGTGATCTTGCACACATGTTTTTTTTTCCTGTTCAGCCCTGACAAGCTTCTGGCAAATTTATTTTGATATTATATCCAAAGTTCTCTCTAGGCCTGTAACCATGTCACCACATATTGGCATTTTTGGTCTCCCGCAAGACTATTCCCAATCTTCAAGTATGGAATTAGAAGTTGTTTCTTTTACTTCGGTCATTGCCAGACGTCAACTTGTAAGGGGGGCAATGGAAAAAAATATGAATCGGCTAGTAGAATTATTTTTATTCTTCTGTAATTGTGTGTTTCAGTAGTGACACATTTTAGGGACAGGCAAGATATTTGGTAAAAGCTAGAAATATTATTTGAAAATTGACTGTACTTTTACTATATTTGTGACCCTTAGATATGGTGCAACATGAATACAATAAAAGTTTTTCTGAAATAAAATACAAATTTCACACATTTTCCAACTCTGAATTTGAACCAATTCAGTAGAATGGCCTATATATGTGATAGATATGTCTATACAGCGTCCTCATTCGCCCTTTGGGCCATGAGGTGTTCCGATAATTTTACGTGAATTACAAACGAGGAAAAGAAAAAAAGGAGAAAATATGTTTTTTTGTCCATACAAAGCAAGAGATAATAGAAAAGAATGAAAAAGTCATGTTTGGTTGATCACGCCAAAGAATACGACCGTAATGTATCGACAGTCGCCACATTATCAGTTCTTAACAAAACGCCAGGCAAAAAACACTTTTGAGAGAGAACATGAACCAAAGAGGGCAAAAAGCGATGAGGACAGCAATTAAAAGGTAAACGACCATCATTTTTAATCTTTATTCTTTGTTTTTTACACTATGCACAACTCTCATTTATTGTGCAATAATCTAATTGTAACATGTATTTGTTACATGTTTTGATGCATTTTTATGCTTTATAAAACATTTATGTCTGAATATTGGGGGGCTTGGACTGGATTAGGGCATTTACATGGAAAACGCGTCTCTACTTACAAAATTGTCTACTTAAGAAATTTCTTCCAGAACCAATTAATTTCGTAAATAGAGGTATCCCTGTTTATGTTTTAGTAAATATTGTGAACACTGTGTGAACATTTGCTCAAGGGGAATTGATGGAGCAATGAGTTTTGCTACTGCTGGACAGATTGCATAAATCAGAGAAGAAAAGGTATGGCACCGTTTGTAAAAAATAATTAAAATAAATAAATAACAGCAACATTTTCTCATATTTGGCTTCAAACTATGTTTAAAAAGACTTTCTGAGAGCCAATTTCATGTAAATTTACCACAATATTTGTCAATTTAAATTTTCAAATCCAAATAGTAAATGATTCACCTTAATGTTAAGTTCAAATGTTATACATGCACAGCCGCGTGCACACACCACACAGTAGGGGTAGGCAACTCCGGTTGTCGAGGGCCGCTTTCCTGCATGTTTTGGAAAGTCTTTGCGCTGGGAGGCGGGAGTTCCGCCTCCGTGCCCTCAACCATCCAATCACAAAGTAAAAGTATTTGTATTTATATATATTTTTTTTTTGACTGCTTAAAATCCAAAAAACACTTTATAAAGAACTAGCTACAGTACTGTATCTGTGTATAACTGACAGAGTTCTTTGATGTTGTCACCATGAGAAAAAAGAGAGCCAGTTAATGTGCCTTAAAGGCGAAGTCAATACAAACATTTTTTTTTCAAGAATATGTTCTATGCAAGTCCACTAGTTGAAACAGGGCATTCTGATAAATATTGCATTTGTGGAATAAGTGTTAATCCACTCGTTTTTAGCCATCTCCGGGGGCGGCCATTTTGTCTTCTGTTGACTGAAAATGATATCACAACTGCTCACAACGACCAATCATGGCTCAAATTCAGAAAACAGGTCAGCCGTGATTGGTCGTTGTGAGCAGTTGTGATATCATTTTCAGTCGACAGAAGACAAAATGGCTGACCCCAGAGATGGCTAAAAACGAGTGCATTTTGCTGCTTAACTTATATAAATATAAAAATATACATAAAAAAATATGTTTGGATTGACTTCCGCTTTAATATAGTTTGAAAATGCTTAATTATGTACTGATTGTTTTATATATATTCATGCTTTGTACATACATCTGTATTTGTATTTTCAATTATTTTATTTGCAGATTTTTGTTATTCTCCTCATCCATTACACACGTCCGCAGTTCAGCTCAGCTCAGCCTTTGCCCTCCCCTCGCTCTCCTTCCTTGTCCGACTCACCTGTCTGCTCCACCATAATTCCAGTCCCCGTCGTCACAGTAAGTGCATGGATCAGTGAGACAGCGGCTGTCACACGTAATTGAAAAGAGAGTTACACCTCTGTAGCGTGCGTGTGTGTTTTTGAAAATACCACGAAACAAATCTTCTTTGATTCTAACACTGCGCCTTCCGTGTTGCCTTCTCCATTTATAATTTCTCTCTTCATTTCCCCATACTCCATCAGTCATATCAATCCCATCTCAAGCTAAGCCGATTTATTTCATTGTTGAACCTCAGGCTTGTCTTTCTCTTGTAATATAGTTTTCCTATTTCCATACTGCAATCTCACACCCTTGCATGTTTGCACTATTCCAAAACTCTTAACACTCTTCAAACTGTTAATTCTGACACAATTAATACCTCATAGAGCACTAGAGACACTTGCTCTTATGTTTTCTAAAAACCCTTTCGTACCTGGTTCTCATCAGTGTCCTGTTTTGTTTTACGCTTCTGCTTTCCTTCCCCCCCATTCTTCTTTTAGTGGCTGTGGTGTGATAGCCTCCACTTTCCACTACGCTGTCATGGACTCCCAGTCTCAGTGTCATCTGGTGTGATAGATAGCACCTTTAGCCTTGGGCTGGGGCTTTCTGACAGATGGACTAAGCACACCAGCTACAGCCAATCCTGCTGTCAAAATACACAGGCTGACACACGCACATACACCCAAAGGTGATGTGTCACAATGTAGTAAATACATTTTTTTGCTGTTACTCCCTTCACCCATCCTATCCTCTCTTCTGGCTGCGGCTGCAGTACCAATTTGGATGATTTAATTGGTGGATTTGATTTGATTGATCAAGGTGAAAGGCTGCCTGCGAAACAATTTGACCCCCACCACACACACACACACGCACGCATGCACGCACCATAGCACCCCCAAAGTCTAGCTCCGCCACTGAATTTGAACCCCTATCAGAAGTCAGTACTGGAATGGTGGTGTATTAGCTGGAGGGAGTTTTCCCCTCATCTTTCCTCATTTGGATCAGAGGACCAACCATGGAGAAGAAGGTGGCTGGGGAGAAACCAGAGAGAAAACATAAGGTTAAGGGGAGTTATATTTAAAAAGAAATGCCAGAGAAAGAGTAACAGCTAACCAAAATGGAAGGGACGCCATCCGCACAAAACGGAAGATTAGATTTGTGTTACTCTCGATAGGCTAGTCTCCCTCACCGCCTTTGTTCTGGCAGTCAAATAAAATGCCTTGTCTGACAGCAAAGACACTAAATGAGGGACAAGACACAACACAAACAGGATTGCATGCCAAAAATGAGGGATTTGTTCACAAAAACAACTTGTCAATCTCTTGAAAGTCTAGATATTGACTTGCACAGAAGCGGTGAGAGCGCGCTCACCCTATTTCTACATTTTTGAACGGTGCCATCCACTCTGCATCTGTCAATAATAAAATAAGACACTTGCAGATTTAAAAGCATATCCTCAGAGGAAAGAGATAAAAATACATCCTTCATTTTCAGACTTTTCAAAAAGAAAGTTGGTTAATGTTCAGCCTTTGGTGCACAGAGTTAAATCAGCCATCTTAAACTGTTAGATTGCTATGAATGTCTGGAAGAAGTTTCATCATTGAGATGCTGTGATGCAGCTGTCATTCACTTTTCACACTTGTCCAAACTACTTTCTTGCTGAAAAAAAGTCATTTATTTCTAACCATTACGAGCTCTGTCAATTACACAAATAACGTACAGTATGTGGTCAAGGTCTTATGCAACACATTGAAATATCAAAATTGATTGGGAAATTGGTTAATTTCAAGACTCCCATGGTTACGCTCATTAATTACATCTAAAGTATCAATCTAATCTTTTTTCTTTTTAATGTTCATGTTAGTTTGTGAAATATTTTGATATCAATAATGACCCTTTATTCAATTTCCTAATAATACATATTGTCAAGGAGGCTCTAATCAATGTATTGTCTTTAAATATTTTGGTATGCTCATTTATTCCAATAAATCACAGTGAATACAAGAATCATTAAAACATAAATAAAATGAATGCTGTATTCTCCAGACTAAAAGTCTAAGTCACACCAGTCAAAAAAAAATGCACTATGAAGAAGGAAAAAAAACCCCACTGGACTTAGAATTCGCCTTTTGGGGGAGAAATTTATTTTACAAAAACCAAGACAAAGAACAGAAGAGCAATGGTTCTCAAATGGGGGTACTCGAGAAGCCACTCCAGGGGGTATGCAAAAATCCTTTACAAATATTTATTTGACTAAATATTTCAGGAATTTATATTCAATAGGCTATTCAATTTAATGATCCTACAACCCAGAGTCTCCCCCATACTAAAATGGTTCAACCCAACTTTGTTCTGGCTGAGACTATGCTGGACAAAAACTCAGCTGGGAATTAATGACTGTGCCTTTGTCAAATAACTCTGTTTGCCGCAAAGTGGATAGAATGGGAACATACACAAACAGAATAAGTTGTGGGGAAACTTGGCCCTCTTTTTCTCTCCAGCTGGACGAATCCACAGATGTCAACTTGTTGTTTTTGTGAGGTCCGTTGATACTGGTGACATTTGTAAGCATATACTATTTTGCAATGGTTAGGAGGGGAAAACAACAGGTGAAGACATATTTGATGTTATCAATGCTGTTTTCTGTGAAAATGTTTTGCGCTGGAAATCCTGCAGCAGCATCTGTACGGACGCAGCAGCATCAATGACGTAAAGCATGAGAGGACTAGTAGTACACGTTAAAAAACAAAAACCCCGACATGAATTAAGATCCAAAGCATATAACTTTTTGGTTGAGCACAGATCTCCCCATTGCACATTGTTCCAGGAGACTGACTGCCTTGCAAAACTGTGCTATCTGGCTGATATATTCAGCAAACTGAATGAACTGAATATGTCTCTGCAGGGCTAGGACACCAGCATTTAAAACCTGTATTACACGGCGGATGGCTTCCTAAAGAAAGCAGAACTATGGAGAAGGGCCTGTGCACAGGAGGATTTCACTTGCTTTCCTCAGCTGGATGAGTTTCTGTCTCGTGAGGATGTGGACTGAGCTCCAGTCAAGATGATCATAGTGGGATCTCTTGGAAGTTTCGTCTGATCATGGCCTCCCGATGAAGTTTGCCATGGTCACATTTTCACAATTTTGGGTGTTTGTGAAGCAGGAATACCATGACCTGGACAGAAAGCTTTGGAGCATTACTACTCTTCCATATAATTATGTGAGGCTTCTTTATCTGGAATGACTGATCAAAACAAAGCAGAGAAACAGACTATGCTTTGAGAAGAGATTGATCACAACAGTTGCCTTCCTGCCACTAAGAATGACTAAAGTCCTCAGTGAAGCACAAGACCAAGTGTCTCACTAAATGCAGAAACATTGTTGCAACGTTCAATGTTGACAGTTAATAATAATGATGAACATTATTATCATTATTATCAGCTACTGCTTTTATTTAAAACTAAATTATCATTTCTTTCTGAGAACATCTACTATGATGCCAAAAAAGTACACTTTATGTTGAGTATTGTAATGTGTACAATTAGTTATTTACAGTTTGATTGTTTATTTGTGAGAACAGATCTTTATAGTTAAGTCCGTGTTTTTAGTTATCTATTTTTTTCCAAATTACTACAAATTGAGTTCCATAGTTTAATAAATCAGACACTGATGGCACAGCACTCTGTTTTAAGTCTTTTTTTTTTCATCAAGCAAAAATGCTATGAGCTGGTAAGAGGGTACTTGGCTGAAAAAAAAATATTTCAAAGGAGGTACAGACCTGGGACTGGCACCCAAAATCCCTGTTCCGTAATCGTGTTGATGGCAGCAAATGTGTTCTGGTTGGTTTCATGCTGAATATTTCATTACTTGCATTTTGTAATCTGCAGAATATGATTTTTATTTGAGGGGGCATTTGTGTTCAGTCTTTCACAGTTGTCTTACAGTTCATGTTTACGGTAAATTAATTTCCAGTGGGACAGGAGTCACCGATACCACAGTTGTCAACATTTAGGAACATGTGAAAAAATACATTTTCTGTATTGTGAAGAAATTGGTGATGACTTGAATTAAGATAAGAGTTGGCTGTAAAAAATGAAAGGCAGATCAGAAGTTTGGGATTTGAATAACATTAAATCATTGACTGTGTTTGGATGCAGCCAATAAACCTTGCACATACTTTGACAAATTCATTTCAAATAACTGTGTGAATCCAAAAACATGGTCCACTCCACTCATATATTATATGGCAAACAAATCTCTTCTGTTTGTTTTAATATGTTCTGTGTTGGAGGCTGCTGGACCAAACACTAGCAGGGAACATAACAAAGTTTTTATTTAAACTGAATAAGGCCCCAAATGCCCTGAAGCAGATAGATGCAATAACTGAAAGGAGACTTGAACCAAGAACCAAAACAAAGGGCACAGAACAAATGAAAAGATGCTAACAAGAAAAAAAATGAGCTGAGCAGAAACTGATGAACTAAAATGTCTCAGACTGAAGATCACACATATGAAACACAGCTGGAAGAACACAAGGGCACGCAAGAAAATCACTAGTTGACACAGAATAAGTGGGACAGATGGAATGAGGCTTCATTTGGTGAAACTAATTATTGGGAGATCAGGCATTATCAGATCACATCTGCAAATGGTTGTAGGATAAAGATACAGTACATGCAAAGGGATTTCACGAGCTTTCATGCACAAAGGAAGATATGCTGTTGGTTTTTTACATCAATAAACTCATGAAGAAAATACATACTTAGCTTGTACAGAATGGGATAGTGTTAAAAGATGCCCAGACAGTTGACTAAAATAATACACGACAAATATGTAGAGCCTTTTAGGTTGAAGACAATGTCAATTTCAGGGTTCTAATTGACCTCTGCTTTATTCACATTTTGAATACATTTTAGGAAATAATGGAAATACAAATAATAAAAACATTTGTTTGATTTATGCTTTACATCTGTATTGGGTAAAGTTTTGGAACCCAGCTGAAGACTTGAAAGACCACCCACTCAGTTAAATCCGATGAGCAACTCACTATTGATGCCATCTTAAGCACTTTTGTTGCTACTTTAGCAAATTTTCACACTACTCTAGCCTACCAAATAAACCACCTAGCATCAAATGTAGTTACTTAAAAAGTGTGTGTGCCTGTACATGGGTGTGGGTGTGTGCATGTGTGTGTGAAAACTTGTAGAAACTTGTGATAAATGACTCAAAAACTAAACTGCATGCTTTTTCCCTCTGAATGACACCTTTTATTCTGAAACAATCAGAAAAATACATGGCCTTTCTGCCTGGCTGGAAAAAAGCATTGCGAGATAGTGACGCAATAATGATGGTTCATCTTAATAGACAAGCAGTCAGTCATATTTGGTTGATTGCAGCGATTGGATACATTAAATGAGACGATCAGGGAGCTTGTTTTTTTTTTTTTTGGTTCAAATAATTCGAGGTTTAATTGTTTGGTTACAAAGTCGCAAAGTTACGCACAGTATAGCAATAACCAGAGCTGGGCACTTGACCCTTTTTTGCCGGTCTGTCCTCAATCCCCCGTCCGTGACCTGGGTACCTTTCCGTTCACCATCCCTCCGTCCTTATTCATAAAAATAATCATCCTCTGACCCCGTCCGTCCTCGGCCTTATAAAGCGCTTCCGTCCTTACATTCTGTCAGTCCCCCCCAATCCTCCGCCTCACCACGCACTCATAGACCCCGCCAGGGGACATCACAAGAATATTTATAAAGCAGTATTATTGTGTTTTGTTTCCACATTTTTGCATTATAATGCAATACGTTTTCAATTTTTATTGCGTTATTTCACAATAAAATAATTATTTATTTATAAACATTTATCGCAAATGAACACAAGGTTATTTTAAGGCCTAGATACACCAATCCGACGTCGGAGGTCGTGAAGCGTCGTGAGGTCTGATTGCGCTGTCTGATTGATGGATTGGCCACCGTCGTAGCGTCGTAATCCGTCAGGAAACGTCTGTGGGTGTTTCAGCATGTTGAATCGGCGTCGCGAGTCATGACATTTGGTTACTCTGATTGGCTGTTAGCTAGCAAGTCAGCGCTCGGAGCATGAACGGGAAGTGTCAAATGTGGATAAATTAGGGTTTACTTCGTTTACTGTGTGGGAGTTTATCGTGAGCGAAAAATGTAGCTGAATGCATTGTTTACGTTTTTATAATCTGCCCACGGCCAATAGCTTTCCGGTTGACTTTTTCTTACCATGAGAAATAGTGACTACCACCCCCGATGGTATGGAAGGGTATTACATCTCACGCATGCGCAAAAGGTACTTTAATGGTCAGCGTAGCTGTCTGTCGTTGCGGTGGATTTTTTTCAGCTTGACGTGCCAACAGCCGGCCTGACGCCACAGGGGGTAAACGTCAGTCACAGTTGGCCAACGTTGGATTAGTCTATCTAGTCCTTTAGGAGGTCACAAAAGACTTGCACTTCCTGGTTGTTTAAGTCTATATCAGAGCTGGCAGGGATTTTTACGGTCTAAAGATGTCCCACACAAGGACATACTTCGCATGCAAAGGGATAAGGTTAGTTAACAAAACAAAATTGCTATGCACCTTTTTCCTACGCCCAATACATACTTTATCCTGGATTACACACACAAGACAGGTTGGGCGTTTTTCTGAGTCAGTGAAATGGGGTCCTGGTATTACATGTGTTGAACCACCAGAGGGCAGATGATGCCTGTGCAATTGTAACCCGGGGTTTGTTAAGACTAGTGTTGGGCACAGAGAATTGGGCATCGATTGGAACCGTGTCCTTCATTCCGATTCTCCTTCACCCGTTCATATTTTAGAATGCCGGTGTTAAGTTTAGATTCCTAGTTAGTCGCGAGGAAGTGCTACGGACAAAATACGACCGATAGAAAAGAAATAAAAAAATAAAAGCATGTGCGCCCGCGGGGCCAAAGCTGCGTTGCAATAGCACCGAAGCTCGCCCCCATTCGAGCTGCCGTGGTCCTCTCGGTCAGCCCCACCGCTCGCTTCGTAACGGCCTGCAAGCGTGGGCCGCGGCGGTGGAAACTCTGGGCATGCGCCCGGCCCTTCCCACGGATTTGCACAACTTCTCAAAAATAAAACCCTTGTGAAAACAGCCTTTTGAATAATCAATGGTAAAGAAATAGTAAAAAGTTCATGTGGTTTGTCTAAAAATAACTCCTTTTTTGTTAAGAATTGGAATGGGGAATCGTTAGGAACTGGAATCGTCCAAATTCCAACGATGCCCAACCCTAACATACAGATACATAATATCATTACATAGACTTCTTAGATTAGATAGACTTTCCTTGTTTGCCCTTAAAATGCAGCGTTGTGTTTGTCATACATATTTTCTTTCTAAAGCAGACAAGGTTGGCCAATCAATTGGTGTTCAGTAGCATGCGTTCAGGAACAGCTGCATTATTGTATTGTCTTGAACTTCTCAAAAATAAAGCCCTTGTGAAAACTAATACTAAATGATAATACAAAAAAGGTATTAAAATAAATATACTAAAATATATATTTATATTAAAATAAATATACTGGTTAAAAACAGCCTTTTGAATAATCAATGGTAAAGAAATAGTAAAAAGCTCATGTGATTTGTCCAAAAATTACTGCTTTTTTTTGTCAAGGATCGGAAAACGGGAATCGTTAGGAAACTGAATCAAATCAAAGAACCGGAATCGGAACCGGAATCATCCAAATTCAAACGATGCCCAACCCTAGTTAAGACTATTATTTTGTTCTTATTTTCTGTTAATGTGATGTTTTTTATGAGCGATACTGACGTTTCCAATGTACCTGGAACGCAATGCAGCGCTAATGACATCGCTTCTCATTCGAGAGAGAGGGAACTTTCTAGACTTTTTTCATGCAAGTTGGAGAAAAAAAACAGCTCAGAATAAACCGAAGTCGGTTCTTGAACCACTTTTATTAGTGTGAGCTGGGAGGTACTGGAGCCGAATCCTGTGCTCTTTGTTAGCCAAGAAAAGTGTACTGGTTTTGAAGAATGTTGATCCTGGTGAGTGTTTTTTTTTTTTAATGTGCGCAATTAGCAGTCCTATGTATCACTCGATGTGTAAACTGTAAAAAAAACAAAACAAAAAAAAAACTGTCCGGAATGATGTTTTGTGAATATTGTGAATACCTACTTTGATACCAAATCGCTATCAACTTCGATACCAACTGATACCAAACTGATATCAAAACTGATACTGTAATAAACTGAACGTCCGAAACACTAAGGGAGTTTTCAACTGAAATGGATATATAAATACTCACATTTTAATTTTGGTAAATTTGACAGTGGACCTGTTTTTTCCCATTTGTTTGTTCTGGTTGAGAAATTCGATGTAATAGGAGTTATCCCCAGTTGTCTGCAGGGTATTTTTTTCTATATATATAAATATACACCCCATATTCCTACTATTTGCCTGTCAGTGTGTCTTATTTCTGTTGGAGATTTCTCTTTATTCTAACTGGAGTTTGCTGTTGCCAATCTCACTGCAACCTAAGATAAACAAACCCTAAATTTAATAGATTTGGATAGTTTGATACATTTGTAAGACACTGGCTTACTTGTTTTCTTTGACAACTTGGTAGAAGGGTGACACTGAGTAGCCGCACATGTGGTGGCTACACATTGTTATTGCAGGGAAGGCACATGAAAAGTGTTGTGCAGGCAGTTAATTAAGGCAGCTCCGTGGTATTGGAGAAAAAACAGTGGTCTTGCTTTTTAAAAGAACCCAACACAACACCCAATTCAGTACTTGACCCGGTTATGGACGAATAGTCACCGACAAAACCCCACTTCCATCCTTGCTTGGTCCGTCCTTTTTAAAAGACTTCTTGACCAATGTCCGTCTGTCCACAAAATGGAAAATGGACCATTCGGCCCCTGGGATGGAATGTCCAATGGTCTTAATGTGGCGACGCTTGATGAACCTGATTAGAGAGTAAAAGCTCCACCAACCTATAGCTGCCACTTTTAAAACACTACACACAACAAGAGTGATATTAAACTGTTTAACCGGGGGCTACACAGAGTGTGGGTGCAGGTCGCCAGTTGCCCATGCCTGCTTTACCCCATAGTCAAGTGGGTGCTGCAGAAAATCACTGGATGGATATTGGTTTATTTTCTCATGACGGAGTCAGGTCACGACAGTACTTAATTTCTTTCAACACACATTCTTCTTCTCATCGATTGTTGAGTCTGGTCCTTTTTTGGGTAATTAGTGTGCAAAAAAGCTACAAAAATGAAAAAGCAAAACACACATCCAAATTTGTCTTTCTCCAGCATAACTTTTCAGGAAATTGTCATGTCATGTCATCCTCCAAACCGCTTATCCTATACAGGGTCGCGGGGAGTTGCTGGAGCCTATCCCAGCCGTCAATGGGCGAAGGCAGACTACACCCCGAACTGGTCGCCAGCCAGTCGCAGGGCACACATAGACACTGTCACTGAGCGGGAATCGATCCCACGCTGCCCGCACACAACTCAGGCGTGTGTACCACTACACTATCAGTGGACTTTCAGGAAATTATTTGTTAAATTCTAAATTGTACAATCTCAAAGTTATTTGAATGTGGAGGTTCCACTTAGGGGTGGGTGATATGGCAAAAATATCACATCACGATTTTTAAAAATAAAATCACGATCACGATTTTATCATGATTCTTTTTTTACATTGTTTTTTAAAGAATAATTTGCAAATTTCTGACCATTTCCCTCATGTTAGACATATAAAACATTTAAAATGTGTATAAAACTCTAAAAGAAAAAAAACGAGTCAGCTAAGCTTTCTGAACAGGTTTTAATTTGAATGGTGACCATTTTTATCAAAATGTGCAGTGGATGTAAACATAAAAGGTAACATAATGTAAACATAAAAACACAGCTCGTAACGCAGGTCTAGTACTTTGAAGAGCCTTTTAAAGCCCTCCTTTTCCACTGCTTTAATGGGAATCATGTCTTCAGCAAGGTAGTAAGTCACTGCCTCAGTTACTGCTTTACACTGCTTGCTTGTTTTTTCATATGGAGTGCGCTTGTTAAATGATTGTGTTACTGTGGGTTGCGTTAGCTTGGAGCTAGTTGCTGCCTCTGACTACCATGTGACTGAACTCCGTTTGCTTTGGCTGTCGGCGCTGACATCCGAACCGAGTCCCTGCAAACTTTGCAAATAATTGCTTTGTGCTTTCTCCTCAAAGGAAAAGCCAAACCAAATCGACACTGTGGATGTGGAGTTTCTTTGCGGCACCAACTCTGCTTCGTGGTGACTTTCCGCTATAGCTTCCCGCTATACAAACAAACAGGGAGGAGGGGAGTGTCACGTACAGTGCACTGTGCGTGCTGTGATTGGTTGGTCGCGTATACGCGTCAACGGCTTTGCGCCGCCGTCGAGCTAAACTGTTTGGAATGTGCCATGTAGACGATCAAATGATCTTTCGGCTTTATGAGATCGTGAACACGTTAAACGATCACTTAACGATCTAATATCGTCATATCGCCCACCCATAGTTCCACTGTAATACTACTATTCCAGGGATGCCCACACTTTTTCAGAATGCGAGCTACTTATAAAATGACCAAGTCCAAATGATCTAACTACTTTTATTTATTTAAAAATATACATATTATTCTTTGTACTATATGTACAATATTACAATATTGGTGTACCTGGCACGTCAGGGGTCGTGGGTTGGTGGGTGTGATTGTGAGTGCGGATGTTTGTTTGTCTCTGTGTGCCCTGCGATTGGCTGGCAACCAATTCAGGGTGTCCCCCGCCTATAATTCTATGTTTTGCTTATAATTCTATGTTTTGCTTATAATTCTATGTTTTGCTTTGAATGTTTTAAAGCACTTTGAGTTGCATTTTTATGTATGAAAAGTGCTATATAAATAAAATGTGATTGATTGATTGATACTGCCCGAAGTCAGCTGGGATAGGCTCCAGCACGACTGGCAGCTGTATCAATAGCATAAAACTGGGAGGGCTGGCAGTAATTGAATTAGTGCTATGAGAGCTAGCGACACTCCCTTCGCGAGCTACTGGTAGCTCCTGCTCTACTTAATGGGCACCCCTGTTCTATTCTATACCTTTCTTTTACAGTGTGAATGTTGCAACCCTTGTTTTCCCTCCCTTTGCTAAAAGTCCAAAAGCATGCTTTCTGTTATATCTCCTGCTGCTCATCTCCCACCTCTATACACAATTGTATGTGTTCCTCTTAGGCTATTTTCCAAAGACAAGTGGCTGTTAATCAATGAGCAAAACCCGGGATGGGATTAATCGTAGCCTCTTGTCCTTGCTGAGTGAGTGGAATAGGAAGGGGATATGTGTGTGTTTGGTTGGGGGGGGGGTTGAAGTTACTGGGGTAAAGAATAAAACGTCTTTCAGCTCTTACCTCTATGAATTTGATTTATTCAGAGCTGTGTAGAATGCAGACATGCATATGCCTCAGAGCACGTTATGTGTACGTGGACAGACACACATGGTTGCGTCAAATCAGACCAACCGCTGTTTGATATCAGCAACCCGTTTTAGTTTCACCTCTACCCTCTTACTCTCCGGTCCCTCTTCATCTCCCAATGATTATTTGGCTTGTATTCAAACAGCTGGAGGCTTCAATGAAATTAGTCCTGGTGTGTGTACTGGTGTGCACACCAGGGAGAGCTGTAATATTAAACTGAACCCTACACACAGCTCCACACTTATCACACACACAAATAGCTGTATAAAATCTGTTTAAAAAGGAATATCATGAATAGTTGGTTTATACAAGAAGATTCACCTTGGTTTCATATTGATTTACCCAAATTAACCTCTGATTCAAATCAAATGCTGAATTTAACTTAACGGGCATGATGTAAACAGCTGGAGGCGGCCTTATAATAAGAAGGAAGTTCGTGTTTTTTTTGCGATCATTGGTGAGCTTAATATTTCTGTTGATATGAGACTTGGATTTATATCAGAGAAACTGAATGAATGATATGAGCTGTCGGTCTGATATGACCAAAGAAAGCCAGGTGGGTGACACAGCCAAGGAAACATTTGTAATAAGATTAGAGGAATCACTCAGGTGAAGATTTGAAATGCAAGGTATGTGAGAGATGGAAGATGAGAATGATCCTTTAAGGGAGATAAAGAGAGCAGATTGCGAAGAAAGCAAAGGTATATGCAGAAGAAGATTTTAGGTAGAGGAAGAAGATTGGTGGGGAAGGTGGACAGGGGAGGCATGGCTAAGATGGATGGAGGGAACATCACTTAATGACACTCAGAGGCAGAGGTTGGCTTAAAGGTTAGAGAGGAAGACACACGAGTTAAAGCATAAACGAGGGAGGAGGAAGATATGACACAGGGTGAAAGGAGGGTGGGCACTTCGGGCGTGAGGCAGAACGAGAGGCAGAGGGAAGAAGAGAATGATGGATGGATGGAGGGAGATAAAACGGAGAGGTGGGTTTAGTGTTGATGGATGAAGCCGCAGCCTGCAGACCATGTGCCTCTCCATAGGGCCCTTTGGAGCCCAGTGTGTGTCATGCATGTCTGTCATACAGTCGGTTTGTATCACACTTGTGGAATCAAAAGGACTTATAGTAGAAGACTGCTCAGTGGAGAATAAAGGGCACACCTTTTTTGCCACAGCTTTCCATAGCATGTGCATGTCATGAAATTCACTTATGGTATCAAATGAAGGAAATCATTACAATTAAACCAATGATTTCTATGTCTTTGATCATGGCGTTTTTTTCCAGTATCAGGCCATTGTAAGGTCGACTTTGAGGTGTACCGTGCTATGATGACCTTGACATCTTTTGTTGGTTTGTTGTAATCTTACCTCAAATTAAGGCTAAAGGTAAGATTACAACCAACAAAACATCTTTTGTTGGTTTGTTGTAATCTTACCTCAAATTAAGGCTAAAGGTAAGATTACAACAAACCAACAAAAGATGTCAAGGTCACCATGGCAAGATACACCTCAATACTTAATTTGAGGCAAATATTCACTTTTTTTTTTTTTAAGACTCATACGCTTATGGCTTCTAAAGACTGGACTGGACCAATGACTGTCCTCTATTGAGATAGGCGGCAGCTACAATAAATAATAATAATGCATCAGATTTATATAAAGTGAAGAGAGTGGATGCTGCCATAGCAAGTTTTCTCCGGACTCATTCAAAGACAAGTAACGAACAGTCTGTTTGAAATTGTCAACTTTTATCCAAAAAAGAGCTACAAATAACAGAACTATGCAATTAATAAAGCATTTTAAACACTGAGTAGATAAGGTAGAGTTAGGGGTTGTTGAGTGGCATCCGAACCGAAGGAAGACGGACAAGACATGTCAGCATATTGTGTATGAGCATCTAAAAGATTAACACCACAGGTACATTTTGCTTTTTTTTGTGATACCACCACATATAGGCACTAGTGATGCCAACGAGTGTGATATACCATATACACCTTATTGCGATGTACAGTTGTCTTTTAAACAGCAATGTTTTTAAAAGAGTGAGTAAAGCTTTAGATTTGTACGATAGCATTTATTTCCATACGGCCAAATGCTTTCCTGTGTCAGGTTTGCATGTTCTCCCCGTGCCTGCGTGAGTTTTCTCTGAGTACTCCATTTTGCTCCCCCATTCCATTAACTTGCATGGTAGGTTAATTGAAGACTCTAAATTATCTGTAGGAGTGACTGTGAGTGTTAATGTTTTTGGTCTATTTGTTCTCTGCAACTGGCTGGCTACCAGTTTAGACACTGTCCTTCCTCTCACCCAAAGTTGGCTGGGATAGGCTTCAGCACACCTGTGACCCTAGTGAGGATAAGTGGTGCAGGTGAATGAATGGATGGATGCATTCTATTTCAGTTATCATATCAGGAAAGATGCATATTGGATTGCATGGCGTCAGAGCCCTGTCCAGTGGTCAAATCTGCGGCATATTTAACAGCATTAACTGTTCCATCAGCAAAACTCTGGCCAATTAGTCTGGTCAACAGCAAATTTTAATCAGAAAAGTGGATATATATATATATATATATATATATATATATATGTCATGTCATCTTCCAAACCGCTTATCCTATACAGGGTCGCGGGGAATTGCTGGAGCCTATCCCAGCCGTCAATGGGCGAAGGCAGACTACACCCCGAACTGGTCGCCAGCCAGTCGCAGGGCACACATAGACACTGTCACTGAGCGGGAATCGATCCCACGCTGCCCGCACACAACTCAGGCGTGTGTACCACTACACTATCAGTGGACCTTATATATATATATATATATATATAAAGACAGAGTGATATGCCTTTGCTTACCAAAGCAGCTCAAGCCTACCACATAAATGCAAAGTATCAGCGCGATGAAAGCCACAGCTAATGATAGCATCAAAGACGCTAATGTAGCGAGCCATTGCAAAGCTCTTCGTCAAACTAAACTCGAGAACAGCCCGCGTATGAGCAAGTCTGCGACCGACGGGCCGACGAATGTTCTTGCCAAATGAATAGCGATGAACTGCGGAAAAATTGGGCAAAAGGGACAATAGGCCAACGTTATTAATAAAAGAAGTACGGAATGCACACAACAAAGTCAGCTTTGTGCAGTCTTAATATGAAGAGACTCACCTCCCTGGCAAAGTGATGTTAAACCGTACATGCTTGAGTTTCAACAAGAGTAGTACATTTCTTTTTACTCATACATGAGAGTTAAGAATGTTAAAATGTGTGATGAATCTAGTTGACACACCTTCACCAAGTGTAGCTCTCTCTTTTCATAAACACTACACAACAAACTAACACAATGTAAAGTTAGTTATGGATGTGTTAAAAGTTTGGGACAGTTTTACAGAAAAAAAAAAAGAAAAGATGAAGACGGTCTGAAAAGTGAAGAAAAGGCAGGAGCACAGCGAAGTCTGCCTCTTGTCTGGCTTACTTCAAGTAGATAGTTTATAGAGATTAATGTCTTGAGTCGGCGGACAGGTTTGAGTGAGAGCTCCGGATGGTGGTGCGTGACCTGGATGCATGCTTGATGGAAGGTGCGGAGAACGATGAAGGTGGGAGAGGGGCCAGTTCGGGGAGCGAGGAAGAGCTGCAAAGTTCAGCATTATGGGTGTGGTCCACAGTGAGCCAGGAGACTGATGAGGATAGAGTGAAAGTGATTGAGTGAGCGGGAGGGTCACAAATTGATGCCAGAGGGCGAGTGCGAGCTGTGAAAGGAAGACAAGAGAAGGAGGAGGCTCATCAAGGAGCGCGCCAGCCAAATTTAAATGTTGAGGTCAGCCAAATCTGAGTTTACGTACAACGTGCAAGTTGCCAAACTCGCTACTAATGTAGACATGGTGGGACATGTGTTCACTGCATGCAAACTATGTTTGAGGAATCATGTTAAACACACCCACTTCTGTGAAACTTTACAATATAAATCATTTTGATTACAGTGAACATTTAAATTAAGCCTGAGCTCTCCCCCCCCCTCTCTCTCTCACACACTCACACTCACATAAAAAAACGGCGCATGCATGCAATCACACACCCACACACGTGCGCACACCACCACACACACCCACACCCGCACCCACACACACCCACACACACACACACACACACACACACACACACACACACACACATACTTAATATTTTGCCCCACCGCAGAGATAAGCCATAATGAGCTCCACCGGCACCTTCGACACACCTTTCACAGCCCTGCAGCTCTTTTGCTCTTCATCGCCAAATTCTGTCCATCATCTTATCTTCTGGCCTCCCACCTCTATTACTCTTAACTGTTTCTTTACCCCTTGGAGTTTCTCACCCCTCCCTTACTTTGTCTTTGCTCTTCCACCTTCTCAACAACTTTGAGCTTTCACATGTAGTCATTTCCTTATACTTTATCTCCCTTTCCCTTTTTCTCAGCTCATTGCTCTCAGTCACTTTTCAACCTTATTAATATTCATCACCTCAGACTGAGAAAACTATTGCAGCTTACTCTCCACATGCAGCAACGACAAGTATTTAGTGTTTGAGTATATACTCCCCTCTAAAAGTATTGAAACAGTGGTCAAATTCTTTTATATCTGCTCTATACTGAAAACATTTGGATTTGACTACAAAATATGAATGAGGCAAGAGAGCAACGTCCCGTCTTTAGTTTTCAGATAAGATTGCATTCACATCTTGGATGATTGCTATTGTTTGTAATGAAAGACCACATTTTTAGTATTGGAGTAGACTAAGACTAGACTCGTCCGCTGATAGTGTAGTGGTACACACGCCCGAGTTGTGTGCGGGCAGCGTGGGATCGATTCCCGCTCAGTGACAGTGTCTATGTGTGCCCTGCGACTGGCTGGCGACCAGTCCGGGGTGTAGTCTGCCTTCGCCCGTTGACGGCTGGGATAGGCTCCAGCAACTCCCCGCGACCTTGTATAGGATAAGCGGTTTGGAAAATGACATGACAAGACTAGACTCAAGAGAATAAGACTTAATATTTAGTTGCAAATCCTTTGCTTGCCATCATCGCATCAAGCCAAGCCTGTGACCCACTGACATCACCAAATTGCATTCTTCCTTTCAGATGCTTTTACAGGCGTTCACCCCAGACTCTTTCAGTTGTTTGTTATGCAGGGTTCTCCCATCAGTCTCCTTTTCTGCAAATAAAATGCATGCTCTCTGCTATGCGGCCCCCAGGCCTTATATCTGGCCACCTATTTTTGTCCCCTGTTAAGACATTTTCACACTGTACTAAACACAGCTCAGTGTCAATGACCAACCAATTCATTGTTTATGTGCTCCCGCCAGAGGTGGGTTCGTCTGTAAATCTTGCCAGTCCATCTGTCATTATTTCAAGGTGACCAAATCTGTCAAGGTCACGGCGTCATCGTAATTATGCGCACGCTTCTGTTATTGCTAAATTGCAGTTTGTCACCACTATTTTAGGACTGTCAGATCTTCTTGTTCTTCGGCGTATTCGCGTCATCCAATCGAAATCAAGAACGTACTACTTACTCAGTATTTACAATCAGAGCTGGGCACTTGACCCTTTTTTGCCGGTCCGTCCACCGTCCTCCGTTAGCGACCTGGGTACCCTTCCGGCCTTGTCCCTGCGTCCCTGTTGCACCCCCCCCTCAAAAAAAAAGCATCCGTGCATGACACCACGGGAGAGATGGTTGTATGTGTGTAAGGAGACGAAGTGAGCAGGTCGAGAGTTGTAATGTAACTGCTTTATTTAACAGCGGTCATTATTTATGTCAATGTAGTGGATGTGAAATAGGTCAGTGTTAGGACTTTTGAATTAACTGACACATTTATTGTGTGTTCTCCCCGTACCTGCATGGGTTTTCTCTGGGTACTCCGGTTTCCTCTCACATTCCAAAAACATGCATGGTACGTTAGGTGAACACTCTAAATTGTCCCTAGGTATAATTGTGTGAATGGTCGTTTATCTTTGTGTGCCCTGCGATTGGCTGGCAACCAGTTGAGGGTGTACCCCACTAACTGCGCAAAGATAGCTGGGATAGGTTCCAGCATGCCTGTGGCCTTTGTGAGGAATAAGCGGTTCAGATAATGGACGCATGGATGGATGGAATAATATGAGTTGGTGTCATGAGTTAAAAAAACTATGTTTTACACCATAATTGATTTGATTTGGACAATGGATCATTTTGTGATGGATTGTATTTATTTTATTTATTTATTTTTCGCTTGTTTATTTTTATGGTGCTGAATTAAGAAAAAGGATGTTTTTGGACCCGTCGAGTTTGTCTGTGAGGGTGTACAGCTGGTTCACTGCTAACCCAGGTCAAAAACCACATTACTCCTCCTGAATCTGAGATTTTACATCCATACAGACCCTCCTTTTCCAGAACCCCTCAATAGACCTTACCAAGGAGGCTGAGGAGTGTGACTCCCCTATAGTTGTGTACAGTCTTAAAAAGGGGTATCACTACACTGGTCTGCCAATCCAGAGGTACTGTTCAAGATGTCAACAAAATGTTTCAGAGGTGTGTCGGTCAGGACAGCCCCACAACATCAAGAGCCTTCAGAAACTCAAGGCAGACTTCATCCAACCCCGGGTCCGTGCCACCTCGGGGCTTTTTAACCTTGGTGACTTCAATCTCAGAGATAGGACAACCCATCTCACAGTCCCCAGACTCTGCTTCCTCATGGGAAGGATTGTCGATGGATTTGAGGAGGTAAGGAATACCTTATGAGTGTGTACGATAAAGCCAGGTGATATGCATGGAACCACTACAGTGGTTGACAAACAACAGTCGAAGGCAAGTGAAATCCCAGGCAACATCAAGAAGAAGGAGTCAAAAAGTTGGAAAAATACAAAGGTCTGAAAGAAGAGTTAGAAAAACACGTGGAAAGTAAAGGCCCTGCTGTGTCCCAGTGTTCAGGAGAGTTGCCCCACCATGAAGTTCTGTGGTCTACGGTGAGTACAAATATCCAGCTGTATACTGAGATGCTAAGGTCCAATTTGCTTCTGAGACAATTTGTCAGGTGTAAGTTAATTGATCTAAATGCAGAACCTTTACTTTTAGGGTGAACTTGAAAAGAGATTGTGAGCCAGGGCATCGCCATCAACATCAGTGATTTTGGACACCACAAGTGAGCTTCTGAATAAATTGACCAAAAAAATCATGTATTGTAAGTCTCATACAAAGCCTTTTCAGAAGAGTCATATTCGCCAAGGTCAGTAATTTTCTTCTATTTTCAGTTACTGCTAGTGCACCGGTGTTTTTGTCATGTTGTATATTGTCAAACTACTTATATTTTATGCTCCTCTTTCAGTTGGGCCTGCCTTGCAAAGCTTTCTGTGTGCAAAAGTGTTCTGGAAGATAGTGCAGCAGCAGAAAATGTGTCATTTTACTCACCCATGTTGGTTCTCTACTCTTCAGCCTTGTAGTTTTTTCTATCATTATTTTCCATGTGTTGCTTCTACAAACGTTGTACAAACCCTCCAATATTCCAAATTCCTCCGCTCTTTCTTCTGCCATCAATCCCGCTTAGAGTTGTGCTTAGACTTTTTACTTCAACCTTTTCTCCATACACCCTTCCTCATTTGATTTCAATTACCACCTACCGCCTCTCTTCCAGCTGGCCCTTCATTTCCCTATCCACAGCTCCCTCCATTCTCTCTGTGTATTTGTGTGTGTGGCAACTGGGTGCTTGTGGTTATTTTTCAGGCAGCAGCCCCGAAGATTGGACTGTCATAATCTATGGTCTTGAGTTATAAGTGTTTCTAAACCAAACCTGGGGACAGGACTATTTTTCCTCTTTTCCATCACCACACTCTCTCTCTTTTCACCCTTTTTTCTGCACCTCCTATGCAATCATCACTCACTCTTCCTCATATTCTTTGGTGTCTGACAATCCATTTTCCCCAGTGGTCATAGCTGAAATTCTTGCTATTGATCATTTCACTTTGGATTCATGTTATCGCTCATGCAGTAAATTACGCATTTACCATTGGCATGTTTTAGTATTTAATTGGGAAACAGACAGTATGCCAACTTTTGTCCATATTTATATTAATCCAATTAGGATGCTAATGACAAGAGCTTCAAATTGTTCTCATTAAATGTTTAACATCGACATAGTTGTGCTCGTAGGTAGTTTTTAAGCAGCAAGCAATGCCACAGAAAAGTGCTTGAATAAAGGAACAAAACAGTGTTTAGATTTTGTCAATATCTTTAGAATTAAGGAAGTTGGGATGTTTTAAAGACTTCAGAATAGGGCAATAATGATCACTTGTTTCCAGTTCAAAACAATTAAATGGCCTGTGACTGACAGCCTGTGCGAAGCAGTGTGCGGCTGTGTAGGAAGAAGAGCAAAGAGAAGCATTTTGCGTCGAGATAAGCATAGAGAAGGACCACGTGCCATGAAAACCCCTTCTGCAGTGCGACCCCCGTCTGCCTGTTGTGCGTTTGGCTACCAGATTCCCACACCATTGCTGACAATGGACCACTGGCTTATCCCGGTGGACGGATGCCCTACATCTCACCCCATTCACGGTTAGGCAACAAAAATGTTGGCAGCGTATTGTTTTCTTCTGCAACATACAAATTCAATGTAACTTTGTGCACATGTCCCCAAATGCCTCAAAATTAGGTGATATAAAAAAAGAATGGAAAATTATGAAAATTATGGGCACTCCTACATTTCCATTACAACCCTTATATCCATTCGATTCCCATGTTTAAACAAAATCATTTTCAGGCAATATACAGTTATTTATGTGTTGCAATAGTGTTTTCTGACAATCTATGTAATAGTCTTGTGTTGTTAAAAAATAAAATAAAATTATAATCTGGCACACAAGATTTTTTGACTGTAATGTGACAAACGAAGAGGGAAAAATAATCAAATATGCATGTTCATGATAAGAAAAACAATTGATTTTGATGCCCAGGGCCAATGGCCGGTTTTCGGCCGCCCAATTTTTGGCGAGGTCAATGGGGGGCGGGTCGGGGGTGGGGTGGCGGGGTTGATGTAGTGTGGCATTGGCTTTGAATGGCCCTGCCCTCTGCACGCCCCGGGTTGCAACATGGAAATCCACTTAATAGTATCTGACTACGTTTTGATTAAGATGCCCTTTATTTTACAATCCATATAAATATCTCTGAAATTAAAGTTCAAACTGTGACCGATGTTTCAATTAAATGAAATTTAACTATGTGAAAGTATTATTTGTTTAATGTAGCAATGCCTTAAACACATAAGCAATGTAAGCGATGGCTGGACGAGGAAATTGTCTCTCTACTACATTTTTGGATCTATCTATCTATAGCAAAGTTCTATTATGTTTTGTCTCCAAAGGCTTGTCATGTCATCTTCCAAACCGCTTATCCTATATAGGGTCGCGGGGAGTTGCTGGAGCCTATCCCAGCCGTCAATGGGCGAAGGCTCCAAAGGCTTATGGTAAATATTTTACCAAGATAGGTCCGTTGGCATTTTGAGTAAGCACCAACATCTATCCATCTATCCATCCATCCATTATTGATGCCGCTTATCCTCACAAGGGGTCGCGGGGCGTGCTGGAGCCTATCCCAGCTGTCTTCGGGCAGTAGGCGGAGGACACCCTGAATTGGTTGCCAGCCAATCGCAGAGCACACACAGACAAACATCCGCACTCACAGTCACACCTAGGGGCAATTTAGAGAGTCCAATCAACTTACCATGCATGTTTTTGGAATGTGGGAGGAAACCGGAGTACCCGGAGAAAACCCACACAGGCACGGGGAGAACATGCAAACTCCACACAGGGAGGCTGGAGCCGGGATCGAACCCACGACCTCTGAGCTGTGAAGCGGACGTGCTAACCAGTCGACCACCGTGCCGCCCAGCACCAACATCTATTGCATATATACTTCCCATTGGTGCCCCTAGGTTTCTTGTCCAGCTTTCAGTCAAAGTGTCCTAACCAGTGATTACTTTGCATCTATGACTTTTTTGCAGTTTCCCAGTGGGCATCCTCTCCTGATAATCCTCATGAAGGTTATTGTATACATGAAAAAGACACGGCACTCATTCAACTCCACCCAGGGCCTTTCTTATCTCCACTGTAGTAAATTAAAAGCTTTATTTCCTCTCTGTCAATACATACATTAGCCCAGGGTTTGTCTTTGCCAGGAGATATTGACAAAGGCATTCTTCAGATTTTAGACAGCAGAGAATAATACCAAAATTTGGATTGATACGGAGGTTTGGGAAGCTACGTAACGAGCAAGAGATGGCCATGAAGATAGAGCCACGCTTTGACATTTTTCCCAAGAAAGCTGCGCCAAACAGTACTGAGATAACGGGACAAATCTGGCATCTGAAAAAGCATTTGCCTACACTGCAAGCATAGACTTCACAAACACAAAAGTCCTTCAAGTTGTCTTGCTGCCTTTGTCTCTTTCCCTTCCAGCCCCTCATCTATCAAGCTTGGTAGGGATGTGACAGACATCACAAGTTCAAAGCTTTGGCCAACATTTAAAGCCTCAGCCCCTATTAAACCCTGGAGGTTCTGATGAGAGTGGGGCAAATCCAGTGCAACACACTAGAACTTTAGAATAAAACATCTCAAAAGACACAAAAGCATTAATAGAACAAATGACAGAATTTCGTATTTTATGTTTTATCTTAACATGGACATGCAAGAATGAGCTCTGTTCTGTCAAACACCATAAGGTCAAAACACCACTGATGATGGGGAAAGTATTTCTGGATAACAATCACTTTCTTTGAGCTCTTATGTTATGCTATAGTAAGTCTATGATGATATCAGTAATGTCAAGCACTAATCCCTCCATCTTTTAACTTAACTCTATTGTGCTAGACAAAATCCCCCCAGACATAATTTGCCGAGATACTGAAGCAGTATCACGCATCGAAAATGGAGAGGGTAGCAAATGCTGCATGGTATAAGGATAAAAGAAGAAAAGGAGATTTGTGAAAGGTTAGTGAGGTTTATTAGATTTGGGATTCACATTTGTTGGGAGAGAGAATATGAATTGCTATATCAGTGGCAAACAAGGTGATGAAATATGATTAGTTTGTGTGACTCTGCATCCTCCCTTTTATTTTGTGGCACATGTATTTCAAGGTTCTGCACAGTTTGGGAATGAAACAGTTTAGAGTTTCCCAATAAATTACAAATATGATGAAATATCAGACGATTAGTGTTACCATATTTATCATCTCAAGTAGTATTTGTCTTTCAGCTTCTCCCATCTGGCGTTTAAACCAAAGCAAACAGAAAAAACGAGGGAAGAATAAGACACGAATGTTGGAAGAAGACACTGACAATGATGAAGAGGTGATTCAGATGGCATAACATCAAGACATGGCAAAAGGCAGCCCGGTGTTGCTGATATGTTTCTCAAATTTAGTTTTATTTTACAGTGTCAACTTTTTTTTAATCTCCAAAATATTTACATCACACACATCACTAAACAGTGATGACCTCTTACTGTAGAACATGTAAAACCATGAAACAAATTCTAAAGGCTATTAACATTCTCATGACTTCATAAGACAAAATAAAAAAGATTGTATCTCCTGCAGCAACCCATCAGATAACAAATAATTACCAAAAAAGTGAGGATAACAAATAAAAGAAGCATAGAATTTATAAAAACTTCAACCAGTATAGAGTAAAAAATAAATATGAATTACAGGCCATTTAGGCTTAGAAGCGATAATCTTAAACACAAACTACCAAAGTGGAGGAGGTCGGTAGGGCCAGAGCTGGGCACTTGACCCTTTTTGCCGGCCCGCGACCCTCCACCCTTGACCTGGGTACCCTTCCGGCCGCGACCCCCCGCCCTTATTCATAAACATTGTCGGCCCCCGCCCCTTTCCGCCCTCCGCCCCCCCCCCCCCCAAAAAAAAAAGTGTCCGTGATTGACGCCGCCGCGGGAGGGATGCTAACAGCAGAAGCTTTTTAAGGACCATTAGCTGGCTAATTTACTATTCGAACCCGCTGTGGACATGCTTCAAAATGCGCCACTAGTACTTTACTACTTACCCAACTGCGTGTGCTTACTTCCATTGCGAGCCCCGGGGTTGGTTTTGTCGTATTGTATAATTATTTGGGTCCAACAGACGGCCAGAAGTCGCATTGAACAAGTTATTTATTTTCCATACTTCCCTTCGTTCACGGCCTATACACAGCAGGTTTGCTATGGCGTATTTCCGGAAGTAGAAGACGCGAGAAGAAGTGCATGAACTCCACCTTGATGTGGCAGCGTCATACTTGAGTGCTGCGCTCAGCTTAATATACTCCCGGACACAGGGTGTTTTGAAACAGTTAAGTTCCAAGTCAGGGGGTGTCGCTTCAAAAAGACAGCGACAACAATGGACATCGTACCTGCTACAACCATAAAGTGACCAAGATGACTAGACGATGCATTTCATTTTATTGCCAAACTAGTTTGCTTTTGCAGCAGCAATGAGCTGCGTGCTGCATCCTCTCTCTCCTCTCCGTGTGGGAAACTGTATGACATCGCAACATGTGACATAATGGACCGATCAGAGCAGCAACAATTCCTGATGGGTGCGTGGCATGTGTTGCAGACCTGTCGCCAACAGCACAATGCGACTCTCACGCGAATCAATGTGGCAGTTGTCACTCGCGCCGACGCGGGAGTAGAAAGAAGCCTAAAAAGAAGCCTTTCACTGAGTAGGCTGAGAAGAAATTTGGCCGACTCGCGACCACGTCGAACACATGAGGGCCGATTAGTGGGCCGGACTAAAATCCACTAAAATCCATGCTTAGTCCAGCCATTTTTAAAATTGGTCACCAATCACCCGCCCACCCTAAACATGCTCTGGGTAGGGCCCTAACCATGTGTGTGTGTGTAGGTTGTGTGTGCGAGTGCGTGCGTGTGTGTGTGTCCACTTGGAACTTGTGAAACATATACAAAAGGCTATCTCTGTCAGCGTTTGCAAAATGCTTTATGGAATAAAACCTGCCAGGTCAACCACAGCACTTGAATGCAAATTACAGCTTGTCCACACTCAGACCCATTTGAGAACTCTGTAACTCACTGCAGAAAGAGTTGTGCACATTCTTAAGGAGTGGGGAGAAAAAGCACAACGCTATCTTTACACATAACTTAAGATAAAGATGTAAGTTGGCAAAACTCACATTTATTTATTCAGATAGAAAGATAGATAGATAGATAGATAGATAGATAGATAGATAGATGGATAGAATTAGCATAGCATTAGCATATTCCTATATGTTTTTGTCTATTTGACATTAATGCGCTGTTTAAAAAAATTAAATCAGGAGTTACTCACCTGCTATGTAGTATTTGAGTTGATTTTTCATTGAATACAAATTCTTGCTCAAGTAATTATTTGTAGGACTACTTTTTTACTTTTACTTGTGTCACATTCTAAAGCAGGGGTCACTGCCATATTTCCCATCGGTTCTTGGCAGCTCTGGCAGAGCTAGAGGGCGGGGGGTGGGGGCACTGAAACATATTTGGACCCCCCCAGGTGCCAGACCAGATAATTCATTTTTGGGTATATTCTAATGCTTTTCTTCTGGGAATCTGCCGACCCTGGAGTCCGCTACTGCTTTGAGTTACTGTCTGCTTAAGTGGGGTATGCTGAAACATCATGCCTTATGTGTTGTGACTCGCCTTATGTTGTGTTGGCAGTGTCATGGGTAACCAACTCGCATATCCAGTATGGTATAATAAGAGGCTGAAATGGCAGCTTGGGTTCGGTGGTCTCCTTTACTGATGCATTTACTCGTAACACATTGTCAACCACTAACATGGTTGGAAATGTAACCAAAAACATGTTTGGAAATGTAAAGGCAATATGATTCAGACACGGTACATACTTTAATTCAAAACCATTCCTGAATGCGGGTGAAGTCTGTTTCTGTAACAGTTGGTCTTGTTCAGATGTTGTTTGCATTGTGTCCTGTCTGGCTAACATGCGATTCTTGCTTGGGTAAGCAAGTGAAGTTTTATGTCAACTTTTTTTTTTTAGATGCCAGTCATCTCTGTAAATGGTGAGTCAGCTCGAAAAAGAAAGATATTACTGTCGATGGCAGCATAATATTGAAATTGGCAGAAAGTAAAATGGGACATGGCTCCCTTTTGAAGAACCAACGTTCTTGTCTTTAGTGTGTCATTGTGGGTGTGTGTGAGCATGCATGTGTGTTCTCATGTGTAAATGTGCAGAATCAGTGCATTTCTGCTGTAGAGTCACAGAAATAGAAAATGCTGACCTCGATGCTCATTACTGAGCTTTGTCTCCAACCAATAGGATTGGCCGCACTGACACAAGGTTCCGCACATTTCCACTTGATCCTATAACCACCTGCATAATATGCTGACAGACAAGAAAGTGCAGGAACTTTTCTGATCAAAGTTAAAATACTATTTCTCAAAATGTGAACAGGAGCATGTCACGGTGCAGGGGCGAAAATACAGGAGTTTCATAGCTTACCGCATTCTTAACATAGCTTTTCTATTCTATGAAAAACTGGCGATATATTTCCCATAGATTTTCAAGATGAGCTATCACTATATCACACAAAAGGAAAAACAAACAATTAATAATGATTATATATATTGTATAGCAGTCTTCCCCCTCTAAAAAAAATATCATTGAAGATTCTGTTGCTCATACACCAGATGTTGTTTTCAGTTATTACAATAAATCTAGCTGATTTCTGGTGACAGTGACCAACCTTTTGAAAATACATGTACTGTTCATATTATGTAGCGTGTATTTTAAGGAGGCATTCTGCATTTGAATTTATATAAAATGGCTGCATAATACTGTCAATCGCAACTCGTCAATAGAGCGACGCCCTCCCGCCCAGCTGAGTTACCTTGAAAGGTAGTTATCTCTGGCGTCTCAAACAATGCTTCAACTTCAACTGTTTACATCGACCATTCAGAGTATATTCTCTTAGTATTGCGAATTGTTAGGTTTATATTTTGTAGCGAATTTTGTTCTGATGGGCTATGCTTTCATTTAATTGTTGATGGTTCTGACAACATAGAATCTTTGAGTACCCTTCCGAGATATACGTTATAAGAGAACATTTAAAATCAAATTTTTGCCCATAAAATGTGCATGTAGCGTTTCTCCCAGACTTATTGGTACAACCATATGCCATACATGGTGGCATTTTTACCACAGAGACAATGAGAAAAATAATGTGTAAATGCTGCTGAGAAATCAATTTATTCAAGTTGAGCGGGCTTAGCAAGTGGCAACGTAAGATTCCCGCCAGTGGTTTCACTTCTACTGACGGCAAGTAAGCGGCGCAGGTGGGTATTTTACTAAATCTGTAATTTTTCGTGACGAACGGAAATGTAATCGTCGGTCAGGGACAGATCTAGGCAGTGGTAAGAGGGGACCCAGCCCCTTTGAATAAATGTTATGCCCCCAAAACCAAATCTCTCCAAATATATTATATTTCACATCTTTATCTCATGCCACTCTCCTCTGATCCACTTCTAACTGCCTTAATGTCTTGCTTGCCCCCTCAAATATAAAATATATCAAGTTGTTTCTCGTGTCATGTTTCTCGAGTCCGCTCTATCTAACCTTTTCACTCTGCTCAGAGTTCGACATGCTGCCGGCTCGCTGTGAGGGATAGCTGTCTGCTGCTGTTCCTAACAATGGAGATCATGATCGCAATGCTGTAGCTAGCACAAGTGATTGGAAACGATTAGGTAGGTCGTAGAAATAAATACAGTATTTGGGGGAAATTATGAGGCGAGGCTTTAATATCTCATTTATATCATAATATCACAAACGATTACCTCATAACCGTGTGTAAAAAATTAATCGATCTGAACCGTGGCTGAATTACTACTATCACCATAAATGTCCACTTTATGCTTCATGCTTCAAGTGGGATTATAGTCAAATATAAAGTCAATATAGTGTTACTCAAAACAACTTTGCAGATTCGATCCCCTGCTGCCAGCACTTTCCCTCTGCCTACACACTGCGCATTTTGGGCTCCGGATGAAGTCAATGTCGGATATATGCAACCTGGCCGCTCAGACCGCGGCCGCATTGAAAAAATCTGATACGTATACGATTTAGGACCACATATGAAAGCGAGCGACCCAGGTCGAATTTGAAAAAATCAGAATTGAGCCGTTCAGACCATCATAAAAAAATGTGATACAGGTCGCATATGGATAAAAAAAATCCGATCTGGGTCGCATTTGCCTGCGGTGTGAATCTAGCCTTGATGTTTAGTGTAATTGTCTTGCTGGAAGATGAATCTCCTTCTCAATCTCAAGTCTTTCAACCCCTAACAGGTTTTCTTCCAGGACTACAATGTCATTAGCTCTATTCATCTTCCTATCAACTCTGACCAGCTTCCCTATCTTTGCTGAAGAAAAGCAACCCCACAGCATGATGATGCCACTATCGTGTTTCACAGTGGGGATGGTCTGCTCAGGGTGTTGAGCAGTGTTACTTTTTACACCACACACAGTGCTTTACGTTTAGGGCAACATACAAATTTAATCTCATTTCACCAAAGTACCTTCTTCTACATTTGTGGTGTCCCCTACATGCCAAACGGAACTTCTTATGGCTTTCGTTTGTAACGAAAATGGATGTCAGATCGGGTGAACACAGGGGCTTGACCTCTGAGCCTTATCCGCCAGACCTGGAACACACATATTTGGCCGTTTTGAAGTGCCAGCACCCAGCATTTGGAGCGACCTGCCGGAGCCAAAGGAAGACCAACGTATGGTCTTTCTTATTCAACCAAACCCCCCCGTCAACACCCGTAAGTGCAGCTTGCAATCTCCTACGATTGGTGCATAATTAACTTGGGAATCAAGCAGAGCTTGGTGTAAGTCAGCTGATTTTAGCCTGGTACGCTAGCTCACTGCTCATTATGCGTGCACGCACGCACAACACACACACACACGCACGCACAATCACATCCTCCGGTCCCTATGCCCCTTTTCTCACAAGCCTGTGATATTCGTTTTTAAACCTTTGATATTCATTTTCTTCATTTATTTAGACTTGCTTTAGTATAGGATTTCTCTGTTGTGTTTCTATTTCTGCTTCTGAACATTGTAGTGTGTTTTCTTTAAATTTCACTTGCTGTAGAAAATAAATCTTTGTCATATACAGAAATCTAGTGTGAATTGTGTGTGTTTGAGTCAGTTTCAATCACTGATCTGGTCAATAGGATTTACAGATTTTTAATGTAGCGCCTTCATACATTAAGTGTGAATTACGAGGACTTTTTCATCCGTTTTGTCCAAAGAATCAACCCAAAACGGGTGTGGTGCCCCTAGCGGCGATCGAGAGTAAGTGCAGGCATTAACCCAATCGCCGCCCATTTATTAAATTAATATTTAATACTAAACATGCGCTACACTTTAATGATGCGTTTCTTCTTGCCATCTTTTTTCCACCCTTGCTTTATTTCGACCAAACAAAACAAAAATAATAAATTAATAACAGGAAGAAAAAAAATGTAGTGAGCCGTAAAGAATGTGCAAGGATTTCTGGTTGAGAAAATGTTTTGCTTTAGACAGGATGGAAATACTTTTTGAAAGTTTAGATTTTATATATTTAATGTGAGGCTTCCAACACATTTTACAATAATTACCTATCTTCAATTATGTTATTATCAATAGTTCATGATATTTATAAATGTGAAGACACTGATAATTTTAATTAATTTCTCAATAATTATCTACAGTGTCATAAAATCATCACCACGCCGTTGTTACACACGGACACAAATGATTGTGGGCCTGGACAATTTGACATAATCTACTTGCAGTTCCTTATAAACGTACTTTGCATCCTTCAACCTCCTGCATGGACTCCTGCAAATCAATTTTTCCTTCTGCCATGTCAAGGACTGTGTACCTCTTATGCCTCAATTTAAAAGTGAACAAGAACAGCCGCTTCTATAGGTGGTCTTTCAAGTTGACTGAACACAACGGAGCACAACAGTCATTTTAAACTTCACCAAGCTGCGTGCATTTGCAATAATAATAAAGCAAAACCTAGTCTGCCCCTGCACAGATTTAGATTCAAGCTAACAACAGACTTACCAAGGTCTTAAAATACCCATTATGTGGTCACAGTAGTATGCAGCAAACTTTGTACAAGAACTGCGCACACCTCTAAAATGTAGCTTGGCCACAGTATATGCTATTCTATTTCTACAAGCTGCCTGACACGTTTAATCAATTTGTGACAGTTAATAAATTCATCTAAATATACTTCCCAAATGCTTGTACAGTGCTAGTTTTAGGGAGAAAACAGAAGCAACATGTCATAAATAAATCTATGTGGAAGGATGCCTGCAATTTTCATTTTTCTGACTTCAGAGCTTACCTTTTGTTTTAATTGTCTTTTTTTTATTCAACAATAGAATGCGGGTGCAGTGACACTATATATACAAGGTAGTGTACACACTAAAAGCTCTTTTTTTTAATTAGAGCAGTTCTTCTCTGCCTCACTCTCTTTGTTTGGTCTTGTGTGGCCTCCATTTGCAATTGCAATCTGTTCATTGTGCCATGATATTAGGTGATTAAAAATCACCATATTGCAAGACAAGGAAAGGAAAATGAAAATGTAAAAAAAAAAAAAAAAATGAAAAGGTGGTGTGTGTATGGGGTATGGGGGGGGATGATGTTGTGGTTGCTTCATCTGCACCTGAGGAGAATTTTTTATGTACCAGATACATCTGGACCGCTATTGATATTCTAAGCAGCTTTTGTGTGGTGAAAATTCTTCACAAAATAATAATGAAAAACTAGAGCTGCAAGCAGCTATAAAGGGCCCTCGCAGCCCTGGCAACGTTGGGGTACTGGCACGTTGGGCTGCTCGCACATCGGAATTGAATAATCGAAATTATCACGTGAATCAAGTTACAGCAGCTTTTGAAGTCAAGGTGAGTCCAAACTTTAAAGTAAATTCAAAATGGCGGACTTCCTCCTAGGTTTCGCATATGGTACCAAGTGGCTTTTTTGTAGGTTTCTCTCTGTTTTATATATTATCAAATTTTGGTAGATGTAGGTGAAGCTTTTAAGACATATCCACATTTGTAAATACACTATTCAAAACCGTGTGCGACGCCGGCAACCTAATCCCTCCCCCTCCACATCCACCTGCAGTACATACTACCTATGAGTGCAGGCCTGATGTTCAATCAACCATTTTGCCAATTTAACTTTAAAGAGTTTATAATTTTGTGTTGCTTTCAAATCAGAGGATAGCTCATTCCATATCTTAACTCCCCTGACTGTGAAAGATGTCTGGCCAAAGGAGGTTTTTCTGTAGGGTATTTTACAATTCCCTGCAAATGCCCTCCTAGTTACAACTCCACTGACATGTAAAGGTTTTATCATATCAGATAAAACCTGAGGGGCTTGGCCATTCAAGCATTTTCACATCAGAGCAGAGTTTGCCACTGTAATGTAGTTGTGAAAATTCTTCTCTTCCAGAAAATCTTCCAGAACCTGACTAGTGTGATCTTATTGGCCTTTTTCCCAAAATTTTCACAGCGTGGTTATAAAGTCTTTCTAAGGGTTTTATCACCTGTTGGCCAGCCTGTGACCATGAGGTGACACAGTAGTTGAGGTGTGAAAAAAATCATTGTGTACATGAATATTTTGGCAGCATCAAAAGTTACAGTCTCGGATTAGTCTAAATAAATATAAATTGGTCTTCATAGTTTTGGCCAATTTTGTTACCTGCTTATCAAATTTGAGCAATGGGTCCAAGATTACACCAAGGTAGTTAACCTCAGAAACTTGCTCTATGGGTTGGTTATAATGAAATATTATCACATCATATAGATGTCTTCAGGTCGCGTCTCTTTACATACAGGTGAAGTTTGGGATTTTTTGGAGCATGTGCAAGGGAGTTATTAAGGTTTTTCTCCTATATGGCGAAGGAAAAAATGTACGCCAAATTTGAAGCCCCGCCCCGTCATATAGTTTATCAAAAACTCAACAAATTTTTCCCAGTTGTTGCCCCAGGTCTTAAGATATGATATGATATATGCGAAGTTTGAAGTAAATCGGATGAATCATCTGGGAAATGGGTGCAAAAGTATGCACCTTGTAAACGTGCAAATATGGTCCAAAATTAGACATTCAAAAATTCATACCTATACCCTAGTTTAGTCTTTGGCTGCAAGGGACTTTTTTGTACGTCTCGGGGTGCTACACGTGCCTGCCAATTTTTGTAGGCCTAGGTCAAATGGGCTGGAATTCTATTTTGTTTTTCTACTCTAGTTGGTTCTACAGAGCCATTTCGTTTGCGTCGTTGACGGCGATTTTAAAATATAAATTTTTCGCCGAGCCCGATGAGACTGCAAAGTTTGGTGAGTTTTCGTACATGTTTAGGGGATCAAAAATGCAATCGAACGCGGAGAAAACAGAAAAAAAACAAAAATAATAATAATAATAATAACAATTTCTTCAAACCCAATAGGGACCTCGCAGCGGTCGCTGCTCGGGCCCTAAAGATAGATAAACACAAATAATGACAACTCCCAGGACAAACAAAGCATGTTCTCCTTGTTCTAATTGCAGTTGCTGGTTGCTGTTTAGAAGACCTGTGAATGAAGATTTCATCAGTACTCAAAAGCAATAACAAACGTGCCTTCTCACAAAGCACATGAAACAAAGTTGATTCAAAGGAATATTGAGCTGAATTTCCATGCTCAAATAAGGGGAGCTAAGGGTGCAAATTTATAAGGATGTAGCAGGTGTTGCCTGAAAATCGGCAGAAACGGAAATAATGCATTTACTGTTGTTGAGGGATAATGAATTCATTATCTGTGGCAGTGACTTGTGGAATAAATACAAAGAAAACAGATTGCAACATTATGGGCAACATTGACAAAGGGCGACAAACTGCCCTGCACACTGGGGACCACAAACACTAGCTTTAATACAAACACACTACTCTTCATACTTGATGACGAGTTTGGACACAATGGTCCTATTATGCCATGTGTGTTTAGTCAGATACAAGCCCAACCTCAACAGAACACCCTATTTCCTGAAGTGCTGTCACATCTCCTCGATCACAGTCAGAGTTAACAAAAATATGACTCTTTATCCCTGCTAATATGCAGAGGTGGGAAATTTACAAAAATTTGCTGGTCCGTTATTTGTCATCCACAGCCCCCTCACCGAAGGCCAGCCTTAAAGAGGAAGTCAACCCAAACATATTTTTTTCCAGAATATGTTCTATGCAGGCCCACTATTCCAAACATTCATTCACATGCATCACATGCATTCTGATTAATATTGTGTTTGTGGAATTTGAGAAATCCACACCGTTTTAGCTAGCTCATTTGTCACTTCTGTCAACTGAAGATGACATTGAAGTTGATCAGGGCTCAGGACCAATGAGCCGTGATTGGTCATTACCTGAGCCCTGAGCAACTTCGATATCATCTTCGGTCGACAGAAGTGACAAAATGGCCGCCCCCCGAGATGGCTAAAAGTGGCTACATTTTGCTGCTTAACTTATATCCCGCAAATGAAGAATGCCATATTTCAACTACTGGGCCTGCGTAGGACATATTCTGGAAAAAAATATGTTTGGGTTAACTCCCCCTTTAAGGTGATCAAAATGCATGGAGGGGCCTAATAATGATTAATTCCTAGGGATTAATTTGCTCCATATATTCGCATAGCACTGCCGCTCCCAGTTAATACGCTTGAATGGCACCCTTTGTGACAACTGCAAGCATTATTGTAGACAACATTTACAATACATATACAAAAACGCCTTTTTGTGTACGTCGATGCCACAACCATATTGGTTGTGCCAAAGTGAAGCTAATTGTGAACACTCCTCGTGACTGACGGACTTTGCGTCAGTACTGACGGAATGCACACCTATGTTAATATGCTCCACCATTATGGAGACAAGACCAAATAAGACACCATTGCTTATCATTCGAATATTTCTAATATGCTATTGCAATCAGAGATGACCAGCTTAGTTTTGTTTTCACATCAGAGGGGAGGAAGTTTATATGTAAACAAGTAATTTCGGTATGTAACCTAAATGAAATGAATGCATATGTTGTGACTGGCTGTGATGTTGTCAGTTGTTATGCAGTAGCTACGGTCCTTTATTATGTGTGTGATTGTAGGTGTGTTGCAGTAGCGAAAGATGGAAAACAGGCAGGAAAGCAGATATCGAGGAAAAGGATTTAAGACTTCTGGTGCAGAGAATTAATAGTGACTCAGAAGAAGTGCCTGAATTACTCCTGCTCGCCTCTAGAGACACCACATCAAATTTTGGATTGTTAGAGGGTAAATGATGAAAAACCCTGTTAAATTAGCCTTGAAATATGAAGAGGGCAACAATAAAATACATTGGAAGTTCTTTCACCAAAATAGAGGTGAATACTTTGACCCAAACACACATACAATTCACGCTGGACAGGAGACAAAAGTGGCAAAGTAAATGTCTTTATATACAAAATTTCAAGGTAAAAATACAGTGCAAGGCTGGACACAGCAGGGCGTGAAAGGCTAAACGTTCTGACAACGTCTGAGTAACTCTATCTTACATACAGAAAATCATGCCCAGACCTTTGTGACCAGATAAAGGGCCAATGCAATGAACAACATCAAGGACTCAAAGACCCAAACCCAGTCACATTCATAACAGTAGCCCCCTCAATGGGCACTGCCTGGTGCCTTTCCCGGCTTTTGAGGAAACTTACGGTTGAAGTCCTGGAGAAGGGGAGGGTTGAGGATGAGGGACCTACGGAGCCAGGAACATTCCTCGGGCCGTAACCCTCCCAGTCAACTAAATACTGAAAACCTGACCACGGTGAAGTACATCCAAAATCTTGTGGACAGTGTAGGCGGGGGGACTGCCAATGAAGTGGCGGAGGAGGACTTTCGTGCAGGGTCGAACTGCAAAAGTTCACCCCAGGGTTGTTCAGGTGGTAGGTTGAATTCAGCAACCAGGTCAGTGAAAGAGAAACAAACTTAAATCGGATTTTAAGGGTTGCCATAATCACAGTCAACAAAGCAAAAAGAGAAACTCAGGGGGCAAGACTGCAAGACAGATATCGCCACTCGACCTGATCAAACGCCTTCTCAGCGTAGACTGAAATCACTACTTCAGGCACGGCTGTAAAGACAATGTTTAATCAAGTACGAACATTACAATAAAGCTTTATGAAGTCAGTCTGTGGCTTAGAGATGATAGTCAGAAGGACCCTTTCGAGTCGACGTGCCAAAACCCCGCAAGAATGTTCATGTTCGCATTCAAAGAAATTGGTCTCCAAGATGCATTTTTAATAAAACACTAATACAAGCCTGTCTCAATGTGGGAGGGACAGACCCGAGCAGCAGAGATTCACCATAAACTGCGTGGAGCAGAGAAATAAGTTCATCACGATTGGATTGATGGATGGATTTTTCATCTGTTGGACCTTTTTATTCTAGATTGACGGTCCGGTGGACCTTTGATGTTTACTGACGGAAGCGTGGTTAAAATAACATGACAGACAGACGATTACAGTTTGGTTCGGTTTGAAAAATAGACGGATTGACGGGTGCCCAGGCTGCTGACAGATGACGAACCAGCAAACTTGAATACATGCCCACCTCTGCCGGATTGGCAGATTTAACAGCAGCGCGGGAAATTACGACATCAAAGAGAACAGTCATATGATTGAAAATCACACTGTCCAAAACTTTCAAGATTGACACCGGTAGACCATAAGCAAAAATTAGATCTAAAGTATGTCTTTGTTCATGTGTCGGGCTAGTCACATATTGCACTATATTAAAGGAGTCAATTAATCTTAAAAAGTAATTTGCCAATGTTTTTTCAGGACAGCACACCTAAATATTAAAATCCCCCATGAGGAGGATATGATCATACTTGAACATTATTTCTGCGAGAAGATTTGAAAAGTCATTCAAAAAGTCCTTATTGTATTTGGAAGAGCGTTAAGGGACAATGCACAGCATAGGGTCAGCACGGCCTACTTCAAAGAAAGTGGCTTCAATGCTGGTGATTCATGTAGTGAATATACAGTGTTTACATTTAAAATTGTTTTTAAAAAAAACGAAACAAAATCTCACCGTTCCTCCACCACTGCCTTAAGTCCTTGGGAAGTCCAAGAAGGCACAGTCAGGTGGCAATAATTCAAGAGTAAATTGCTATACTGACACCTGTCCAATTCTCTGCCTGACAGAGGAAATCCAGGTCATTAGAAAGGAAAAACTCCTTCAGAATAAATAATGTTTGCCTCGGCATTTAACAACGCAACCTTTGTGGAAGCAGAAACAGGAGTATGCGCGAGCTTGGGGAAGCTCTTTCAAAAGCTAGAGATGGACCCCGCGTCGAAGAAGGTGCAAAGGGCAGAAAATCCGTGAGTCGAGAGGGTCTAGGACAGGGGTGCTCAGTCCCGGTCTTTAAGAGCCCCCATCCAGCCTGTTTTCCATCCCTCCCTGCCTTCAACACACCTGATTTAAATGATCCGCTCATCACCAAGCTTTGCACAAGCCTGATAACTTGATCATTTGTATCAAGTGTGTTCAGGTAGGGAGAGATGAAAAACAGACTGGATAGGGGCTCTTGAGGACCAAGATTGAGCACCCCTTGGTCTAGGACATGCCACGATGGAGTAAATCCATGCAAGATTTGCAAAAAGGAAAGAAGACTATGACTCTGATAGACAGGAGCAGGAGTGCGAGCAACTTAGATTGGATACTACCCTTGGCCACTATACGGGGTGGGATTCTGGTTAAGGTAAGCCATTATAAACTTTACATTAAAACTTTTTGCCGTTTTAGGAGTTATAACGGTGGCACGGTGATCGACTGGTTAGCACGTCCGCCTCACAGTTCAGAGGTCGTGGGTTCGATCCCGGCCTCCCTGTGTGGAGTTTGCATGTTCTCCCCATGCCTGCGTGGGTTTTCTCAGGGTACTCCGGTTTCCTCCCACATTCCAAAAACATGCATGGTAAGTTGATTGGACTCTCTAAATTGCCCCTAGGTGTGATTGTGAGTGCGGATGTTTGTCTCTCTGTGCCCTGTGATTGGCTGGCAACCAATTCGGGGTGTCCCCCGCCTTCTGCCTGAAGACAGCTGGGATAAGCTCCAGCACGCCCCGCGACCCTTGTGAGGAAAAGCGGTATAGATAATGGATGGATGGAGTTAAAATAGTGTTAGGCAGGCACCAGCGTGTTCCTGCTGTATTTAACATTTCAAGAGATTGGCAAATACGTGTATGTGAAATGTATCTGATTGTATGTGTGTGAAAAGCTATTTGAGCAGTCATCGTATGATGTAGTGCGATGAAAGCAACATGAGGGACGGACTAACGATTACAGTTAAGTTCCGCTTCAAAAAATGACAGAATGATGATGATGGATGGGTTGCCCCGGACCAGCAAAATTTTGTAAATTGCGCACCTCTCTATACACATTTATACATGGTTTACTATCCTATTGTAAAGAATACCATTTGTGTACTGTATATATTCTGCTAAAATGGCACTTGTTGACTTCTTACTTTCTCATTTGCTTAAACATGAAATACTGTATGTATCAAAATAGAAAAATTAAAGGTTGTATCTGGTATATGTTCATGCCCGCATGTGTGTATGTGTTGGTTTTGGGGGGTTGTCATTGTATTACATTAACATGAAGAACAAAGACTGTGATGGAAATGTGCCTTTTCCTCTGACAGCTTGTTCCCATGACAACTGTTGTTCTGGGTGACATGGGCGGAGACATGTTCACTTTGGTGTTGCATGGATGCACATACACACAAACAGGAACACTTATACCACCCCTCCTTAGAAGCCTCAGTCTTTGCTTTTGTGCACCCAAAATATTTCAGAACTCCCTTGCAGCCTATTGTTGCGCTTTTCTTGTTTATGCCTTCTCTTTCAACTCTGGGGTGGGTTGTCACTTTGAAAATTCCCCCAAGTCAAATGACGACTAACATGTAGGCTTTTGTGTTCTTTCCAAAAGCTTTTGTCTCCTTGGTGACCCCCTTCTATCTTTTGCTTTGCACTTTCATGTTTTTTTTCCCTAAGTTCTTTCTTATTCCTTAGTCCTTTCTTGCATGGAAGCCACCGAAAAGGGTTTAAATCGACAAGTGGTGCTCAATCAGCCAACAAATCAGCCTATTTATCTTTTTGTTACTTTGCCCTGAGTCAGTTTACTTTTGCTTCTCACTCAACACCAGGCTTTTTCTGAGGCCCATTTCTGAAACCCGCACAGACACCTTTCGTAAATATCTTGCAGGAAGAAGATAGTCTGTTTATAAAGGCAGTGATCTGCTATTTTTTTTTTTTAAAGGATTATGATAGCTTTAAAATCTTTGCCCATTAGTGCTGGAAGTGTGTGAACTGCCATTAGGGGAATCACAAAAGACCTGAGAAAGCTTTCTTTTTGGCCCTGATACACCAAAACGACGTTCACCAACAGTGACAGACGCTTACCCCCTGTGGCGTCCGTCCGGCTGTCTGCAAATCACGCTGACAAAACACACCGCAACGTCAGACAGCGACGCTGACCATTAAAATACCTTCTGCGCATGCATAAGATGTAATACCCTTCCATAACATCGGCGGCGGTAGTCACTATTTCTCATTGTTAGAAAAATCCAACCGGTAAGATGTTGGCCGGAGGCGGATTATAACAACGAAAACAATGCATTCGGCTATATTCTTCGCTCACGATGAACTCCCATGCGAAGTAAACCCTCACGTTCTTGACACGGTATTGTGAAATACTTACATTGTCAACCCTCACTCTTGTACTTGTAAGAAGATTAAGGCAGCGAAGGCGTGCTCACTGTTAATCCGCATTTGTCACATCCCATTGGTGCTCCAAGCACTGATTTGCTAGCTAACAACCAATCAGAGTGACCAAATGTCACGACTGGCGAGGCCGATTCAACATACGTAAACGTCCCAAAGACGCATTCAGACTGGTTGCGACACTACGACGGTGGTCACTACACCAATGAGATGGTGCTTAAAAACGCCACGACGCTTCACGACCTCTGACGCCGGTTTGGTCTATCAGGGCCTTTTGAAAACAACTCATCGGGTGGAAAAGATGGCACTTGGCACATCTGATGGCTCTTAATTCTGTTACGTTTAGTGCCACACCAAATGGCTCGAAAATACATGCTCACGTTTCGGTTTGGCCGGTTTTTAAACATTTTTTTCACTGTAAAAAAAGAAAAAAGAAAAAAATTTTCCAGCACAAATTCAAATTGTCACACTCATATATAATACTTGTCTATTCAGACTCACAATCTTAACTTGCTCACTTATTCACATGGTGACTCTTGGCTCAATGTCGATTCATCTCTAGCTGGCCTCCCACTTAAATGCTCGGCAATGCTGAACACTCCATTAGGAGTGAATGTCACTGTGCTTGGTTGACATTTTCTAATGTACAGCATATCTTTCTGCTATTCACATGGTCTCTTTATTTTCCGGCTGGGCCATCATTTGGAATATGTGTAGAAAAAGCATTAAAAGACAGAAAAAACAAATTATCGTCACACTCATAAAATAATGGCCTAAGTCACATTTTCACAAAAAATACATGTTTTTACCTTAAACATCTTATCATGCATCAAAAATCCAAATTAAACAGATTGGATTAGATCACATTTATTAATCTAATTTAAACAGCTCTTGTTCACGAACAAACGGAACCCCATTTTGGACGCCCTGTGAATGACCAGACTACAACTTTAACTTTCCACTGAAGCAAAACTTTTAGGTATTATACTTGATCGCAAATTGACATGGAAAAGTCATATCACACGGATGGCCAGCAAGGCGACTGCGGCACTAATGCAATGCAGGCAAATTGCTGGCAAAATGTGGGGAATAAAATTGCACATGAAATGGATATACACAGCCACGGTATGCCCTATTCTGATGTATGAGTGTGTATCCTGGATCGGCAGTGTGGGAAAACTGTATCTGCAGATAAAACTCCAAAAAGGGACAAGGATTAGAATGTTTAAGGATGTCCTCTGCTTTTCTAAGCACGCCTTTGGGTGCAATGGACTGGTCGCTGAATATCATACCGATAGAAGAGTTAATCCGGGTGGAGGCTGTTCGCGGGTCCTACTGAATTGATCAGGTGGGACTCAGAACAGCCAAAATCATGGGAACCTCAGGAAAAACCAAGTCATTGTGGATGTGTGCAATAGTGACCGAGGTGATTTGTCATTGTTGGGTATGCCAGATGACCTTAGGAAAAAAACGAAGACATTCGATAGATACGTTATGTGTCAAATACAAGATAAATAAGGTGTAATGGAATATGAATGCAACCCTTGGGGAAATGTTCTTGGAGGTTAAACCGATGGTTCAAACTGGATGGAAGGGTTGGAGCAGGCATTTATATCAAGTAACCGAACAGCGCTCGATCTCCTGTTGAGCGATCCGTCTTTTTGGGCCAACTGAGTGCCTAGTGTCTTCCAGGCAGAAGTCTATGCCATATCAATGGCAACAGAGATGCTGCTCGAGTAGGGGGTCCAGCAACAAATAATAGTTGTCCTTTCTGACAGACTGCTGTTAAGCCAACTGAATGCAATAAGGTCACATCAGACACTGTTTTGCGTTGCACTGAAAACCTTAATGTACTGAGTAAGAGAAACAACCTCATTGCATGGATACCCGGTCATGAGTGAGTCCAGGGCAATGAGGAGGCTGATAAACGTGCAAATCTTAGCTCCTCATCGAGGGCCAAGAACTCTTTATTCCAGTCTCGTATGCTAGCTGCCTATGCTCTTCAGGACTAGCACATTGTTTTTCTCCAGAAAATTATAATTACTCTCAATCCCGGTGTGTGCCTTTACCTTTCTAAATGTTCCTCCACCTGCTTGATAAGATAAGATAAGAAGGCCTTTATTGATCCCACAGTGGGGAAATTTTCAGTGTTACAACAGCAAAGATATAGGTAACACAGGGACGGCGTCATAATGCAGCCATTAATGTATAACATTAACGGCAAACATTCAGGATCAAACTATGTGACATGAATATACACACCAACATATATCTACAAGTACGAGGAACACTCATTTTAGCCTGTACATAGTACAGAGGAAAAATACTCTTAAGTGACAGTGCTGCAGTGCTGTAGTGAAATGTAAGGAACAGCATTGGATAAAAATAAAACTAGACTAACAGTAGTGGGGAATGTTGAGTATTGCACGGTATTACAGTAGTGGGGAATGTTGGGTATTGCACGATATAAGCTCAGGTGCAGGACTGCACAATTGCATTAATGTCCGCTAGTTTGTAGAGACTACATAATTTTCTTGTTAAAGAGTCTGACAGCAGCAGGCAAGAAGGAGCGGCGGAATCTCTCCTTTGCACAGCGAGGGTGTAACAGTCTGTCACTGAAGGAGCTGTGGAGTGCTGTTAGGGTGCCCTGGAGGGGGTGGGCTGAGTTGTGCAGCATTGATGACAGCTTAGCCATCATCTTCCTGTCCCCCACCAAGTCCACACAGTCCAGGGAGCAGCCAAGGACCAGTTTGTCCAGCCGCTTCTTGTCCCGGGCCGAGACGCCGCCTGCCCAGGTGACCACTCCCTGGAAGATGACCGATGCAACCACCGAGTCATAAAAGTTCCTGAGGAGTGTCCCCTGAACCTCAAAAGAGTCTCCTGAGTAGGAAGAGTCTGCTCTGACTCTTCCTATAGAGGGCGTCTGTGTTGTCGCTCCAGTCCAGTTTATTGTTCAGATGAACACCCAGGTACTTGTAAGTTAAGACTCTCTCAACATCTGTTCCCCGGATATTCACTGGTGCAGGTGAAGAATGATGGCGCCTACCGAAATCCACCACCATTTCTTTGGATTTCCCCACATTGATCAGGAGGCGGTTCTGCTGGCACCAGTCCACAAAACCCTGAGTAAGTTCTCTGTACTCCCGATCATCTCCGCCTGTGATGAGGCCGACAATCGCAGAGTCGTCAGAACTTCTGCAGGTGACAGGTAGGGGTGCTGTAGTTGAAGTCCGAGGTGTAGAGGGTGAACAGGAAGGGAGCCAAGACAGTTCCCTGCGGGGCCCCCGTGCTACAGAGGAGCACGTCAGACATACAGTCCTGTGTCCTCACATAGTGTGGCCGGTTTGTGACGTAGTCCTGGATCCATGTGGTGAGGTGGTGGGCCACCCCCGCCCGCTCCAGCTTGTCTCCCAGTAGGGTGGGCTGGATGGTGTTGAAAGCATTGGAGAAATCAAAGAACATGATCCTTACAGTGCTCCCCGCCTTCTCCAGGTGGGAGAGTGAAGTGTGGAGGAGGTAGATGATGGCATCATCCACACTGATGCCAGGCTGGTATGCGAACTGGAGTGGGTCCATTGAGGAGCTCACCAGGGGGCGCAGGTGGACAAGGACCAGTCCCTCCAGGGTCTTCATTAGGTGAGACGTCAGCGCCACTGGTCTGAAGCTGTTGAGCTCCTTCGGGTGGGGGGTCTTTGGCACCGGGACCAGGCAGGATGTTTTCCACAGCTGGGGGACTCTGCCCAGCTTCAGGCTCAGGTTGAACATGTGCTGGACAATTCCACACAGCTGGTCTGCGCAGGATTTGAGGAGCTGTGGGCTGATGCCATCTGGACCCGCTGCCTTCCTCGCCTTCATCTTCTTCGGCTGGTTCTTCACCTGAGATGTTGTGAAGGCCAAGGCTGGGCAGGAGGGAGTGGTGGCTGTCTGGTGTAGCTGGGAGCTGGAGAGTGTGGAGAAAAGAGGGGAGGGGATGACACACCCAGCAGGAGGAGTAGGTGGAGGCTGCAGCAGGAGAGACTGAGTGGGGGCAGGCATCTGATCGAACCTATTGAAAAAGAGGTTCAGCTCATTTGCCCACTGCCGGTCCCCCCAGGGTCTTGGGTTGTCCGTGGCCTGAGATGGTCTTCAGGCCCCTCCAGAATCCCCTGGTATTATTCTGCAACAGCTGCTCCTCCATCCCATTCCTGTAGGACCTTTTCCGCTGTTGTTCTCAGTTTAGATCAGAACGTCATCTGCAAACATCCTGGTCCAAGGGGTTTACAGTCTGACCTCATCTGTTAGCCTATCCATCAGCTATTACAAATAGGAAAGGCCTCATCAGTCACAACCATTGCACATCTCACCACTGTCCTATAGCTGTCATACTTGTCCTGTACTACTCTAATATAACTCTCCATCTCTCCAGACTCTCATGCAAACTCAAAAGACAGACTATGACAGTTTTGCTCCTTCGAGAATGTCTCTGTCTTTTCTAATTCATATACCTGCGGGGTAAACCTACTAATAATATAAAACATAATACCTTAGATTTCAAGCCTTATCACTCAATTGACATTATTTTCACCTCCAGACAATGTTTAAATAATTATTAAATTGTTGTAATTGTTAAAATAATCCTAATCCAACTCTCTTCCCATTCACACCATAGTAGAATAATTTGGACCCTGCTCCCAAGCATCTAGCCATTCTGCCTTTCCATAAGATCTTCTGGGCACACAGTATACAGTACAGTATATGCCTTTCTCTTGATCATGTCATCATGTCAACCAACTCCATTGCCTTTCCTCTCGTAGTCCTAAACTTCAAAGTCCCTTTTTCACTTTTAGGATGTGTGCTTTTCTCTTACAGACATGTTTTCCTCCTGTCCTTCGTCTTTAACCCACAGTAGCTAAATTTCCACCAGTCCCTTATAGGTTAAGTCTCGCATGAAATTCTTCAAATAAACACTCATTGTTTTTTTGGGACGAGTTTTAGGCTGGATGAGATTCTGGATCCAGCCCTCTGCTGTATATGATCTTGGGACGTGCCTGTTTGCACTAGCGTGTACCCCGATAGGACTGCATTTCATATAAAAATGAGCATTATATAAAAATAGCAATGTCATTACAAAGTTTCAACAAGAATGGCGTCGGTCTAGATCATTGACAACCAAGTTTTGTAGTGATTTGTGACCAATAGTGCTGTTCAGTAGCGTGAATGTTGGGAAAATTAAATTCAGATATATTTATATAGCTCCATTCATAACAGAAGTTGTCCCAGGGCACATGGATCAAGTCAAAATCTACACTCTTCACTTATGGAAAGGCTAACTGAACACCAACTGAAACCGACACGAGCAAGCAAGAAGGAGCCAAGGAAAAACTCCCAATTGGGAAGAAACCTCGAGCAGACCCAAGACTCAGTGTGGGATGGCCATATGCCTCAACCAGATAGGTTAGGGATTAGAAAAGGAGACAGACAGATAGACAGAGAGAGAGAGAAATTGTAAAGTTATGTGAAATAAGTGGTGTCAATTGAATTTATTTCTCATAAGAGTACATTTAAACAATTTTGATTGTTATTTTCTCCATTCTCTAGTTACTTAATTACTGATCTTTAAATTGATATATCTTACCAAGTATGACTTAATTTCCGTATACATCATTGGAAAGCAGTTACTACATCAGTGTTGTCATATTCTTAATATGAATCACAAACTAGCAGCATTTACATAGTGACATTCTACCTTCAATGGGCTCAAAATGCATTTTATGACGTTATCTGCGTTAATCATTCATTCATTAATGGCGTCAAATGTTGTAGTTTATTTGTGGTGATGGTGCAGGATCTGGATTAGATGTTCCATATCTCACTATTATGACCAAGAGGGAGCACAATATCAAATTGGCATCTTCCTCTGGGGACTGTGCTCTTCCTGTGAAATAAAAAAAAAATATCCATCCATTCTACGAACCGCTTATCCGCCTCACAGGTTGTGGGCATGCTGGAGCCTATTGCAGCTTGCTTTGGGCAAGACCCTGAACTGGTCGCCAGGCAATTGCAGGACACGCATTGACAAACAACCATTCACACTCACATTCTCACTCAAGGACAATTTAGTTTTTAAATAACCTACCATGCATGTTTTTGGAATGTGGGTGGAAATTAAGTACCTCAAGAAAAGGGGGAGAACATACAAACCCCACACAGGAAGGTCATAGCCCGGATTTTCTACAACCTCTGTACTGGCCTACAACCTCTGCACTGTGAGGCAGAGGTGCTAAGAAGTCATCCCACCATGCCGTCAAATAAATTTACATACAATAGAAAAAAACAATGAAACTGTTTTTTTTCCCCTGCTATTCGCAGGGAACGGGGAAAGGGAACTCATCCTTACGACATAATCTTATAAACTAGTATCATGTTCCTGCCCAAGTTTCAGGAAAGCATTAGCCTGGTGAGTGAGAATAATTGCTGTGAGATGACAGGAAGAGTGTCTCCTCACATCTCTGAACCCCCACGGTTAAAGCTCCTGCCTCCTGCCATGTCATGCATTAACCCCAGCAGAGGGACTGCAGTGACAAAGGAAGTCAGGAAGCGGAAGATGACGGATGCTGTGTCTCTGTGGGGGAGGATTAATAAACAGTTTGTTAGAATTAAGAAGAGGATGTGAAAGAAGGGCAAGGTGTGCAAGCAACTCAGCCTAAACACTCCACTGTCCAAAATTTTACCACTGTTATCAATTAACCTTATCTCACCATGGCTGCCATTTTCATTGCAGAGCAAAAAAAAGCTGGTGGCCAATGTTCCCTCGAAACTGCGTGCTCAAAGGGTGAGAGCAATGCGCAATTGCTCAGAGTGCACAGTGACGCTGTTGCGCAGCATACACGCACATTATATTTCTACACAAATTTCTTCATTTCTACCCCAGTTTAATCTACAAACAGGACACCACACCATTCCCACTTCCCTTAGTGTTTCAGTAGCGCAAGTGAGAGTGCACTCAGTTGTTAACTATAGTTAAAAACATACAGTGACAGTCACACCACTGACGAGACACAGACCGCTGCAATCAGGAAGTCCAAACATGGGCGTAGTTTTAGAGGTCAGGTACACTTTAAATTTTTGTGTTTTAATAAATGGTATGTTTTCCGCTATGAGTGGATGCGGGACCATATTTAAACAGATTGTATTGAGACTTTAAGACTCTAAATTATGCTTAAAATGACCTGTGGACAAAAATAAAAGTAAGAAAACTAAGGACGATTTAATTCATGTCAAAAATCTCGATACAATGATATGTTCTATTTTGATATATAGGTGGTTTGGTTTTTGATTTTTGTTGTAACATCCCAACATCATGTAACTTGTTATGATCTCAGGTTTTTGACAGGTGTGGTATTCACTTGGCCGCCGCATGTACATGCCTATATTGTTCCCCATAGTCCAAGAAATGCTCAAGGAGTTTTGGGGAATGCTCAGATGCATGGAAAATTTGAGGGAACATTGATGGTGGCCATGCCAAAGACAAATGTGAATAGATTTCTAATGGCAGCAGCAACAAATACAGTACTACTCAGCTTTTGTTTTAGGACTGTATTTATGGGGCAGAATCTGGAAGAAAACCACATCTAAGTGTTTGTTATCCAGGTGAATAGTACATAAAAGATAAGAGCGGGAGAGAGGGAAGGTATAAATCTGCAAGAGAGTGGCGAATGAGATAGTGTCACAAACAACTAACTGGGGAAAACATTCTGTATGACAAAGGATGTCAGCGAAGTGTTGACAACAACAACTTTAGAACAATCTCAAAGTGGCATACAGTGTGTGCAAAAAATAATAATTTTATATGGAGCAATATGTGATCATGGTGATTGTCATGGTGAGTCACATTTTGTTGGGCGTCACATCTAAGGAAGATGGGACAATTGTATACAGTCAACTTGTAAATTGACAAAAGAAAAGAAGAGAGAATCATCATGGGTTGGGCCCTAACAGTGACGTGCGGTGAGGTTAAAGGCTAGTGAGGCACTGATTTCAAAACAGGCAAATTTACAAAGAGTAGTAGAAATCTAATGTATAGTTGTTGTTGGTTTTTTTACTATTTGATTGGCAACAATTTATGTTTATGTTATGTTACGTTTAAAGTCTCGTATCACAATTCTTTACACAGATATACTTTACACAAAAATCGTACCACACAACAAAACACATTTAATAAACAATGCTTTGATCTTACCTTTACTTATAAAGGAAGTCCATGCGTCGCTCCTTCTGAACGAAAACATTCATAACTTGCTTGTACAATATTTCCTGATCTCCCTTTAGTTTTAAAAGCCTCTCAGACTCAATTGAAATCACTGCGAGTGTAGATAGCCGTCCTTGACCAGTCCTGTTTCGACTGTATGTTTTGAGTCTTTTCAGTGCTGAGAATGACCGCTTCACTGATGCCGTGGTAGCAGGAATTGTGAGCACGAGCTGGAGCAATTTTGTCGCCTCTGGGACAGTTGGAATGAGATCCTTTTGGGCTAAAAAGCTGAGAAGCTGTCCAGGAGTTTTACATTCATCCCTCACTGTTTGTGAGCTATGTAACCCAACAAGATCCGCCTTAAGTTTCACAAAATTAAAATATTTGGCATATTTTGAAAGGCTCTGCAGTTTTGTGTCATCAAAATGTTTTGACATTTCACTTAATTTTGAGCAGTCCACCAAACCAAGGAAAGCCAGCTCATCAAAATGATCAAACCTCGCCTTCAATTGACAACTAATGTTGTCCAGAATGTTACAGAAAACAAGTTTGCGTTCATCTCTAATCGACTGTCTGCCTCCACTCTTTGTCAGTTCAAGTGCGTTGCATCTATTCTCAAATCGGCCACAGAAACCGGCCACAGAACTCTCCTCTCATGCGCTCGAGAGCTGAAGCAGTGTCGTGGATACGTCCAAGACAATATTCAATGTCTACCACTTTGTTTTGAAGCACTTTGAAAAGGGCATCCGTTTCATTGAAAGTGTCCTCATATGTCATTAGAAGAAAGCAGGTTGATGCTTTTTACAGCCGCCGATCGTGTCCTGCTGCCATCATCAGCGTCACTATCCCTACTGTCAGGATTTTCTATAATGACATTAAACAAAGCGCGCAGATCATTTTGGTGCATGCTTGTTTTCTGCAGCAGTCTAGAGTTATAGTTCCAACGTGTAGGCACTGCCTTGGGCAAACGCCTCTTGACAACATCAAACAACAAGTGAGTGCGCTGCGTGGATTTGCTAAAAAATTATGCTAGTCCCTCAGCGGTTTTAAAAAATTTGTGCAACACTCTGGCATGCACTTTGCTGAATGCGATAGCACCAAGTTTAGCCTGTGTGCGTAACAATGTGTAAACATGGCTTCGGGGACTCTTTCTTTTCTAATTTTAGCTTGCACGCCATTAAACTCTGAGGCCATCTCAGCAGCTCCATCATAAGTCTGTGCTACAAGCTTTTCAACGCAGTCATACTTCTCCAACACTCTCAGAACAGTCAGCCAAAACAGGTGCGCGTCTGTCCTCACTCACGTCATCGAATCCCAAAAATGCCTCCTTCACCTGATAGTCTGCTTCAGTTTTAGCTACATACCGCAATATGACAGATATTTGAGCGTGGTTTGTGACGTCAGTTGTCTCGTCGACTTCTACCGCAACAAATGGAGTTTCGTTGAGCTCCTTTTTAATGTCATTTCGAATAACATCACCAAGTGCTTCGATTAAATCATTCTGTATTCTATTTGACAAACCAGAAAATACAGTTTCCAAGAGTTTAGCTAACCTGACATCGATTTCTGCGAAAGCATGCACGAGTTCAACATAATTGCCACGATTAGAAGAGTCTGTACTTTCATTATTTCCACGAAATGCTAGTTGCTGTTTGGCAAGGAAGCAGGTGGCATTGATGAGATATTTTAAAATCTCTCGGTTCTCCCTTACCTTTGCATTGTGAACGCTAATGTTAAGTCTTCGTTGTTCGTCCAGTACTAAATCTATCCTGGAATCCCCAAACGTCTTGAGCGCGATCTGGCTTTGAATATGATTGGTCGGCTACTCATGTTTTACGAGACTCCTTTGCAAGTTCTTCAAGTCACAATATCCCATCCGAGTCCAGACATTGTCAATATTTGAGAAGAGCAGGCAGGAAAAGCACAAAAGTCTTTTTCTCGCTGGACATCCACACAGCCAGTTTTTTCGTGCATCCCATTCCGTTTGAAAAGAGCGGATTTGCTGTTGTGTCGACTGAATCAAACCGTGTTGGTCCGGCGTTGGTCTTCCTTTATTTATGACCTCCTGCTTTGATCGAAAGTCCAGTTTAGAAAATTGTTGGTTTCAAAATGTAATCCTCGTTATGAGATCGCACAGATGAATAAAGATGTTAATAACTTGTAGATAAAAACAAATGTACATATTTACTTAACATAACAAAAGTACAAAACAAAAGAAAGTAACTTTACAGCACAAAGGACAATATAAATAAAATATTTTGGGGTGGGTGTTCATTTTTTTTTTTCCCTTTCAATTATGTCAGGTGAGGCTCAGCCTCCACTGACAGCACGTCACTGGGTTAGGGGGGTGCTGGAAGGATAAGGAAAGGCCATGTCTCACCATAACGATGTTAGTCAGACAGAGAAGAGAGCGGACATGCTTGCACACACAACTATTTCTTTATTCTTCATCTGTTGCCTTTACAGCTTCTCCAATGTGACTGCTGAATGTCTCGCGCACACAATGCAATCAACACACACACACGTACAAAAAGGAAACGCTCCCTGTTCCCACAGTGAGAGTGAATGGAAGGCCACAGCTTGTGGATGGCCACCGGCTCTTTGTAATTCTGTGTCTGAACAGAAATTGCCTGTAGATGGCAGTGTAACACTACAAAAATAATTTACAGTATGTTTGTGACCTGCACACACACACACACACGCACACCCACACACGCCCCCCCCCCACACACACATTTATCTGCATGAGACACACGTTAATATTAAAGTTCCTGTAAAGCCAAAATTAATTTCTTCTAAATTTGACACACCACAAAGAGTATAAACAACCTTGCCAAATTTGAATGATTGAAAGATTCAGCAAGTATTTAAAATATTGCTTCAAAATCATGACAACTCAAGCCTTTATCTCTGCTCTCAAACACTGTTGGCATGTCTGCTGAATCCACTAATACCACGCCACACAACCTCAACTGTCAATCAAATCGCACGAGGGCTGTTGCAAATGAGTCTTTTTAAAATCGATTATTCTACCAATTATCGATTACTCAAGTAATCACCATCCCTCCACCACCGCACACACGCACACACATACACTGCCCAGTTGACTCTTTATTTGAACTGTTTGACAGTGATAAGCAAGCATTACAAATAACACTAAAGTTTGCCATAGTTGATGTTACAATATTCTCACTCAATATTGTAATATAAATTTTCGAATAAACTATTGTCTGCTGTTGTGCTTTCTCTCTCGCCTCTCTCACGGTCGTTAAGGCTGCTCCGATGGCCTGCAATGAACACGAGGGAAAAAGAAATACAATAAAAGATCCAGCCTCTCCTGGAGAGGCTTTAACCCACACTGAGCGGTTACCACAATTCAGTGGAAGCCTCTTGGCCCCTGGAAAGTAGTGATCCGGCCCGGCGTACTATGAAGAAGACTACCGGTAAGTTTGTTCCGTGTTAATTCATTTAAAAACACCACCTTGTGTTGTTATGACCTCTACTAGCAGGCGTCCACTGAGCAGCCACTGGCGGTCACAGTTCCGTGTTCAAGTCTTTGAACTCCGCTTTGCAATAATACATAAAACCAGAGATGGGCACTTTACCCTTTTTTTCCATCCTCTGTCCGCGACCTCGGTAACCTTCCATCCTCGTCCCTCTGTCCTTAGTCATAAAAATAATCGTCGACAAACCCCGTCCTTCCTCGTCCTTCTGAAGTGCTTCCGGCCTTACATTCCGTCAAATCCGAGGCATCTTCGTCTTTATGAACATTTGTTGCCGGAAGAGAACATTCCCAGCTACAAATGAAACATGAATGTGGCCAAACATTGTTTCCGGGTGCCGCAAGCATGTTTTTATATTTGTTCAAAACAGTTCTGAGACATGCATTTTTGTGTCAAACCTTTTTTGTGGTCGACACAACTTAGTTAGGCAACATTTTTCACAGCCCTACATACGACTAATACAGGTAGAAAAATGGATGCTACTTTGTCGAGCTACTTTTGTATGGCTACACATCCCTACATGTTTGAGCCACCAGGACCAGAATCCAATTCTCAGACAGAAGACACTGACCTACCTGAGAATCAACCTGGTTCTTCCCAGTTTGCAGCAGAACTATTTATTATTTTCCTCCCATTTATAAATGAACAATGTGTATTAGTCCTTAACCTAATGTTTGCAACTTAAAGCTAGTCTAACAATAAACATGTGGAAATGTTTTTATATTATTTTATAAGTATTTTACCAAGTTCATGCCGGTCACCTATCAACGCCACTGTGCAGCCGATTTAGCCATGGCCCAAATAAATCAGGGACACCGGAAATGGTGAAAAATCCTGCTATATACTGTACATTAGCTATATTGAATTCAATACTACATAGATCTCAATCTTTTCATGTTTTTCAGCAAGTGACCTTCAAACATGTTTAATGTAAACAAATCTATGAATCACACATCTGTCGGCCGTCAGATTTTTAACAAAATGTCGGACTGTCCTTTGTCCTCTGTTCCACACGACATGTTTTCACATCCATTCCGAAACACAAGGTAAGTTCGTCTCCAACCTGCAGACCTTAGAGGCGCTGAGTGTTCAGTTGCCTTGATGCCAAGAGAGAGGAAGGTTGCTGAAATAGATGATACGCTCAGGGCTGAACGCACACTCATGAGCAGATGCAACCACAGCACTTCTGTAATAGTTCCTGGCCCAGTAATGGTTGGGATATGGCTACAGGGTGAGTGTGTGTGTTTCGGTGTGTCTCTTCAGTATTTTACAACTTGGTGGTATGACGATGATGATGAGGAGGATGATGGCAGTCACAATTTGTCACTTTCAATTGTCTAAACCTATTATGTATGTAACAATGGCCTGTTAGCATTTTTTCTCTTGTTATAGTATCCTATATTTTACATTCAGAACTCAAATTCAATTCGAAACATAAAGGAGAAATATAGAAGCTGTGTGTGTGTGGGTGTGTGTGGGTGTGTGTGTGTGTGTGTGTGTGTGTGTGTGAGCGTGAGAGAGATAGAGAGAGAGCAAGAGAGGATTTGAATGCTTAATAGAACACAAAATACTGTAGCTCCCCTTAGATCCGAGCTAATCCTGTTTGTGTTTGAGGGAGACTTAATTAACAAATAAAGTCATGCTGCTGTGCCATCTGCATAAATGTGTCCGGTGTCTCTCTTCATGGAGCGACACTTTTTGCCCCCCAGCCAGAAACAATATTCACCCATTCCATCTTGTTGTAAAAATCACTTAAAACAATTGTGGGCACATCATGCTCAAAGGGATATTTTAGTTGCAATCTCATACATATTTGTGCCGCAGTGTCGAACACACAGCACTTTTCTTTACTGCAGTTAGAATGGAGGTCACTTTTGTCGGACTACACTGTGATTTTAAGATCACCACCATTGGAGATAAAGATGGCTGAATCCATGTTGCACTTGGCACAATGTTTGTTCAAGGTTACTGTTATCCCGCACCGAGCAGTCTCCTCCTGTTGGAGAATCTGCCCAGCGTGCCATCCATCCATTTTGTATTACGCTACTCCGCATTAGGGTTGTGAGTGAGCTGGAATCTATTACGGCAGACTTGGGGCAAAAGGCGGGGCATGCTCTGGACAGGTCGGTCAGTCAATCACCAGGCCTGTCCAGGTTGCCTCTTAGCAAACGTCAGGTTCATCGCACATCCCTGCTGACGTGCATATTTTTTCTTTCAGCAGAAAGGGTCCAGTTTACAAAACAGTCAACGTTGCCAACTTAGCAACTTTTCTGAGCCCTCTAGGGAATTGTGTTAAAAAAAAAGCAACTAGCGACTTCATTTCCTGCTAAGAAACAATCTGAGCGGAATCATTTTCACATTGATTTCCGTATTTGATTTGCCGCAAAAGCAGTGATTTTTCGTCATGTTGGAAACCTTTGACTCAAGGTTTGTTTGCCAAGCTGCAGATCTTTTGCAGAGGTCGCCCTGCCTCACCTGTTCAACTTTACATAGGAAATGACTGTGGAGAGCTGGGAAGGCAGTTAGTCTTTGACAATAGACATTGACCAGGCAAAACATGCAGTATGACTGCTCATTTTAACTTGTCAAATTGTTGAACGTTTTTGACAAAGGTCATTTCTCCCATTTGGAAGCACTTTCTTGTCAGTAATACATAAATAAATATATTTTAATGAAATTTGTGGAAGTTGATAAACTTAAATGTTGAGTGGGGTGGGGGGACTGTTTCAAAGTGTATTTAGTAAGAAACAAAATTAAACTTGTTGTCCTTGTCCTTTTATCTTATAAATTTTTTTAAAGAACCAAAATATTTCATTATAAGTAAGAGACATTTAATTTTATCCAGTTAGAAAGAAAAGAAAATCATAAAAAGCAACACGTTTTGAATAGTGTCATTTTCATTTGTTAATTCTGAAATGAAGGAGGGGAAACTATTAAAAAAATGGAAGATTTTCTTTTCAAGGCCACATCCCCAGCCTTACAGATAGATGAACAACAAAAAAGTTTTGAAAAGCCGTTACCTCTGATATTGAATTACCGTATTAAGCTAAGACCATTAATGGATATTTTGTATGTAAAACAGAACCATACACACACACACATGAATGGAATTAGTTAACATTTTGGAATTTGTTTAGTGTCCCAGGGCACTCAAAGCTGTGTTTGTATTTAAATTTACTGACCTGACCTTGTCTATGTAGTGTTGAAGTGGATAGTGTTTGACACCAGAGGGATATCTGCAGTTATCTAAAACGGAAAACTAAAATTGAATCGGGTATATACAGTGACCCCTTGTTTATTGCAGTTAATGGGGACCAGAAGCCTGCGCGATAGGTGGAAAACCACAAAGTAAAAGTTGATGTATTATCATTATTTTATTATTATTTTTATTATTATTTCATATTATATTTATTTAAAGTTTTATTTTGGAGGGGTTTACACCTCTGTTACGCCGTTGCGAACCCCAGGTACATGAGTCCCACCCTTCTAAATACTTGTTATACAATAAATTTAACTTTAAAAATGCAAAATGAAGAATAAGATTTAAGTTGCTGCGGCAGCGGACGATTATGACGGAACTTTCGCTAATAACTACGTTAAAGTTTTAATTTTTATGATAAAAATGCCTTACCTTAACTAGAATGCCGTAGTGCATTTTATCGAAAGGTACAATACTGCACTTTTAAACGCTTGTTGTCATTGTCGGTGTTGTGCAAAGCGAAACTGAACTGCTGCTTTTGCTACCGCTTCTTCTTTATTGATTCCTTCTTCTTCGTTGCCTTTCTACTTCTTTTAAAAATGAAGAAGCACGGTCGCCGGAGGTAATCGTGCCTTAACTTTCTCTTTGTACAATAACATCAACAAGGCCCTTTCGATGGAATGCAACCCCATGATCCTGGTTAAGCTAAGCTGTTTTAAGACAAACTTAAGACAAAACTAATAAACACTTTAACACTTTATTTGCCGAGGTCTCGTCGTCCTTGCCGGGAGGCTGAGCGCGCTCTGCTCACAACTTGTAAACAACAGATGTTGTCTGTTGTTGTTGCTGACTAAATGAACGGCACATTTGAATATCGTTGTGAGTTTCCGAACAGAACGTTGTTTCGTCGTCATTGTCGTGCGAGCACGTTCGTGCTTGCCGGGTGGCTGAGCGCGCTCTGCTCACAACTTGTAAACACAGCTGCCGAACGGCGTATTTAATTAACGTTATGAGTTTCCGAACATAACGCTGTTAGTTTGTTAGCGTGGACGAGACTAGCGAGAGGCTGCGATGATGCGCACCCAGTCAACTCACGGGATAAACCCACTTGTGCTCTCGTTGGTCGATCTCACGCTGGGAAACAATCACACGCCTTTCGTGAGTGCCTGTGGGTATGTACAAAGCCTCCTGATTTCATTTTAAATTTATGAACGCTTCTAAAAAATCCGCAAAGCACTGAGGGCGCGAAAGTTGAAGCGCGAAGTAGCGAGGGATCACTGTATGTATACAATATATTTTATCTCTCTCGGTGGCCTAGGGCCAAAACATTGTACCGCCAAATGAGTCACTTCTCGGCAGACCCCAAAACATTTGTTCAACCATTTGCATTGCATTGTGAAAGAGAGCAAGCCATTTTCAACACTTTAGGTCAGTAATGTGTAAAACTAACACCCACACATGTGGACTGACCAATAGTAATCATTTTTTGAAAAACTATTAAATTGACCAAAAATGTGATTTATGAGGTTTTGTCCTGATGCTACTGATATGTATCCATCCATCCGTCTATTATCTGTACCGCTTATCCTCACAAGGGTCGCGGGGCGTGCTGGAGCCTATCCCAGCTGTCTTTGGGCAGTAGGCGGGGGACACCCTGAACTGGTTGCCAGCCAATCGCAGGGCACACAGAGACAAACATCCGCACTCACAATCACACCTAGGGGCAATTTAGAGTATCCAATCAACTTACCATGCATGTTTTTGGAATGTGGGCGGAAACCGGAGTACCCGGAGAAAACCCACGCAGGCACGGGGAGAACATGCAAATTCCACACAGGGAGGCCGGAGCCGGGATCGAAACCACGACCTCTGAACTATGAGGACGTGCTAACCAGTCGACCACCGTGCCGCCACTGATATATATATATATATATATATATATATATATATATATATATATATATATATATACATATATATATATATATATATATATATATATATATATATATAGGCCGGTCCGACTAAAATTTTAAACGGGCTTCCATTAGCGTTTCCGACTACCAACTTCGACAAATAACCACTGCAACCCCCCCATACATATATATATAAAACCTCTTGTATTTAATCACACTCTTTTTTGTCTATTCTCTTTGTGCTGTTTTCTATTTGATTCTCCTGCATTATTTTTTTCTGTTTTCTTCCCTTACGTCTTCCTTCAATCTATCTGTCATTCCACTAACTTATTTATTTTGTTGTCATCCATATTCATGTAATTTCTATAAGACAGCTTGTGGCTGCAGTTAGGGACCGAAGGGACTGTTACTTTACACTATAGGTCTTGAAAGCCTGCCTGATTTACAGTAACAACTTGGCATATATCCAGAAATACCATTATTGAAGTTCCCTCTCATTCGAGCACACACACATATGCACGCACACACACACGCAGACACCCACCCACACACACGCACTCACACACAACACAATACAACTGTATTCATAAAGCATTTCATAACAGCTGCAGCTGTAACAAAGCACTTTACATTAACAAAATACCTATAATACAACCAAAAAGTCAGTGAAAGCAATACATTAAAACACAAATAACACTAAAGTTGGCCATAGTTGATGTTACTTCTATACAATATAGACACTGGAAAACAGCAGAAAAGTGTCGGTCTCACTTCGAGTCAAAAGTGAAAGAATAAAAATGTGTCTTCAAACGAGTTTTAAAAATGGACAGAGAGGGGGCTTGCCTAACATTTAATGGAAGGTCATTCCAGAGGGAAGGACCAGTAACACAACAACTGGTTAGCACATCTGCCTCACACTTCAGAGGTCGTGGGTTCGATCCTGACTCCGGCCTCCCTGTGTGGAGTTTGCATGTTCTCCCCGTGCCTGCGTGGGTTTTCTCCAGGTAATCCGGTTTCCTCCCACATTCCAAAAACATGCATGGTAAGTTGATTGGACACTCTAAACTGCCCCTAGGTGTGATTGTGAGTGTGTGTGATTGTTTGGCTCTGTGTGCCCTGCGATTGGCTGGCAACCAGTTCGGGGTGTCTCCTGCCTACTGCCCGAAGACAGCTGGGATAGGCTCCAGCACGCCCGCGACCCTTGTGAGGATAAGCGCTATGGATAATGGATGGATGGATGTATTACCTGCATTCAGTCATCAATGTTGCTTGCAATTTTCAAAGTACACAGAGTGCTGGTAACAATCACAGTTACAATCCTATAAATACATTGCAAGAAAAACATGTCTGGCTTACCTGCAAGAACTAGTAAATACAATGTTTTTTTCATTTTTCAAAGTCGTTTACATGAGTGATTCCTAACTATCTGCCCGCGGCCTAAGCAATGGGCATAGACCACTTTTCTATTTTTAGCTTTAAAGTGTAATGATTATCGCCAGTTCGCAAGTTTGGACATCTCCACAAGCCTTGACGTTTGTCATTTTTTTTACACTAGTTTGCGTCAAAGCGTGGATGGCCATTCCCCCTCACTGGAGATGCACCAATTCCAATGTCACATGATATTCAACAAGGCCAGTGGGAGCTGCAAATGTTTTTTGTGTGTTATTGAACAGAGCAATTAAAAATGTGTAATCTCATGTGTTTGCAATTTTCTAGAAGAACTTTGTGATATTGCAAATGTTTCATGTCATTACAGTCTTCAACCTACATTATCTAGATTACTCAAATTAATTTTGGAGAAGAGTTATAACTTTGAATTATAATGTGTTATTCGTCATAATCAATTGTGGTTGATTGAGTGAACATTTGTTAGGTTTCAAAGTTTTATTATATGCAAAGTATCATTTTGAAATATATATTATGAAGTATACCAAAGGCACTTGTGGTTAACTTTTTTCAAATTCTTTATTTGACTGGAAGGTTAACTTCCAGTTGAAGTTGGTAGTCGGAAACGATAACGGACGGCCATTTAAAATGATAGACGGACTGGCCTATAGGCGATTTACTATGTAGTAAAATGCTCAGCTCTGATAATAGTCATATCAGAAACCTGGATTATCATAATGACAAGGGAATGGATGTTGGTCTAGATAAGGGGTGTCAAACTCATTTTTGTCGCGGGCCACATCATAGTTGTGGTGTCTCTCGGAGGTCCGTTACGACTGTGAACCCATACAAATGTATGATCGCCTTATATTATCACATATACCCAACAAATGGATGGATAACTAGTATTGAAATCAGAAGCCGGTAAATAGTTTGTTCAACTGTTTTTCAATGTATTTCAAAGGGGGGTTTTGTAACAAATGCTTGCAATATCTCGTATGTTAACAGTGAAAACACTTTCAAAGAAACACATCAAGTCAATACATGGTCAATGATTTGCCTTCGCGGGCCACATAAAAAGATGTCGCGGGCCGGATCTGGTCCCCAGGCCTTGAGTTTGACACTAGTGATCTAGATGGATATGAATTTAACTATATAAACAGAAACTACAAAGATTGAGGAGGTGTGGCTTTATATGTGGACAGTAGTTCGAAATATAAAGTGGTGGAAAAAATTATGCAGTGGTTGATGACTTAGTGGATTGTGTAACAATAGATATAAGTTTTCACAAGACTAAGAATAATGGTAAACTATATTTCATGGTTAAAGTATTGATGTTTTTAGAGACTGGATGGAAAGCATGTTAATAAAGTCATCACAGAAGGATATGTGCATTTGTGTCAATTTTAACACCAACCTCTTGAATACCAGGGATGGGCACGTTACCTTTTTTTTGCCGGTCCGTCCCCCGTCCTCTGTCCACGTTCTGGGTATCTTTCCATCCTCGTCCCTCCGTCCTTATTTATAAAAAGAATCGTCGTCCGACCCCATCCGTCCTCGTCCTTTTAAAGCAATTCCATCCTTACTTTCCATCGACCCCCCTCAAAAAAGCACCTGTGCACTCATAAACATTATTTAAAGCTCATTCATATGCACATTCACTTACCAGCTGGGAGTATCGTGAGTGGATTGAATTGCTTACAACTGTTTAACCAAGATAGCATTTAGCTGTCGCGTTGGTCACTAGACTGCCCGCCAGGTAAGATCACAAGAATATTTCATACTGCGTTATAACCCAATGCTATTGTGTTTTATTGCCAAACTTTTGCGTTATAACGCGTAATAAGTTATTCAGTTTTTATTATGTTATTTCGCAAAAAAATTAATGATTGCAAAATAACGCAAGGTTATTTTAAAACAAAACAAGGATTTCCACTTCTGGATCGTTTAAATGTACGTCGCTGCTGGTAGAGATCTTTAGAGCTTTTCGCCCGCTGGGCGATGTTTGAAACGAAAGACTCACCGTGGCATGGAAGGCTCATCGCGGCCGGACTAAATGTGTCTCCTTTTAGAACCTATTGTCATGGTTCTGCTTTGTTGTTGCTTTCAGCTCCTGTGGGATTCTGCAGACTCCGATAAGGGAATGAAAGCGCTGGCCAGTCAAGGACGATTGGTGGGACAGCATCAAACATCACTGGTGGAACTCTGGAATGCAGTCGCCCTACTAGCCCATCAATTCAAGCAGTTAGGCTCCCACATAGAGCAGTTTAGCCCCCAAGCCACGCCGCCTTGTGATCCCCACCTTCCCGCTACCGGGGTGTACCCACCCATGGTTCAGGTTCGCGAACCAATCCTACCTCACCCATCACGGTATGATGGGGAACCTGACTTGTGCGGTCAATTTATACATCAATGTAGTGTAATATTTGACCAACAACCATCTACTTATGCCCATGACGGCAGCAAGGTGGCATTCATGATGAGTCTGTTGACTGGTCAGGCTAGTTCTTGGGCCATGGCCGTGAGCAATGCACGACCGGAACTCTGATCCTCTTTACCGGACTTTCTTGCCGAGTTTTGACGGGTGTATCATCACCCGGTCCATGGAAAGAAGGCCGGAGGACAACTACTAAACTGTGTCCAAGGTAGTCAGTCAGTCGCTGACTATTCCATTACGTTCCGTATCCTCGCAGCGGAAAGCGGTGATCGATGACTGTGCATTACGCACCGTTTTCCGTTGCGGATTGAGTTCCTCACTAAAAGATGAACTAGCCGTCCATGACGACACCGCGATGCTGGAGGAGCTCATTAGCGAGATTGACGTCGGGAACGTGGAGCAGAGCAGTTCTGCACTATGCCAGAGTGCTGCCCGGTCCTAGTGAAGGATGAGCCGATGCAGCTGGATGGAGGTTGCCTGCACCCGGAGGAAAGATGGCGGAGACTCCAATCGGGGGCCTGTTTCTACTCGGGTCTTAGTTAGTTGAACAGGCTACCGGTCCTCTGGTCTTAAAACTATTGTGAAATCACGTAGCACAAAGGAAGTTTTTTATCATGCCACCCAGAGCAGCTCCCGACAGTCTTAGGTTTAACATGACTAAAAATGCATAATCCGGTTATTGCATGGGATCGCCTCTGTTGAAAATTTGAGTCCTTTCTGTCACGCTCACTGTTTAAGATCAGCCGCAGGACAATGTACACCTGTAAATGACTCGCCAGCAGAGAGCATCATCTTAGATAATGTTCCCAAAGAGTACCATGATTTACGTCTGGTTTTCAACAAGGATCGCGCATAATCACTTCCCCCACACAGACCGTACGACTGTAACATTGAGCTCATGCCCAATGCCTCTCTACCAGCGTCCCGACTATATCAGGTATCCTGACCTGAACAGGATGCTCTAAAGTAATACATCTCAAAATCCCTTGAAGCAGGGCTAATTAGGTCCTCCAACTCTCCCGACGGAACCCGAATCTTTTTCGTTGAAACGAAAGATAAATCGCCCTTGCGTAAATTACAAGGGTCTCAACGAGATCACAATCAAGGACAAGTACCATTGCAGTCATCCACCGTTTTTTCTAAATTGGATTTACGTAGTGCCTACCACTTGGCAAGGATTCAAGAAGGGGACACGTGGAAGACGGCCTTCAAGGCACCCCTACTGCACTTTGAGTATCTGGTTATGCCATTCGGTCAGACCAACGCGCCCGCCGTATAACAGAACCTTATTAATGATGTACAGATAGACCTGTAACAAATATGGGATGCCATCCAGGAGTGAACAGTATAGACTTCTGCTGTTGAAGTGAATAATTGATATCTTATGCTCTAATTTATCTGTTGCATTGTATTGATTTTCTGTGTAATAATGGCAACTGCTTTTGATCTTGCAAAGTAGGTTATTGTCTGGATCAATATTATTTTCTCTATCTTGTGGTTTATGTTCAGTGTAAACAAAAGTGTCCAGCTCTCTTATCATGATAGTGTGGTGTATTTAATCTATGAGTTTGGTCATTTGCTCCAGAATTTGCCCAGTCCCCCAGTTGTCTCTGATGACCATTACTTTAGCCTCTTCTAGGGTTCCTTTTGAGCTGGATAAACACTTTTGCAGTCTCAGGTATTTTGGATTTTTCCTTGCTCCCTCAGGAGTCCAGCCTTTCTTGCTATGTCTGCATTTTTCTTGGTTAAGTGTTCATTCAGATACACATCCAAGCCTTTCAGTTTTCTTCCCTGCTTTAATAGTTCAGTTTTATGTTTTCTTTTGACAAACCTTATTATAATAGCTGGTTCACCCGTGCTGTTTCTTCTGGGGAGAGGTTGACAAGCTTCAATGGTGTTACTATTTACCGCAATCTCCTTGGAGTGAACAAAAGCAGTCCTCATTCTGCTATTCCGCATATCCTCCTGTCACTGCCCGGGCGTTTGACCAGGTTGTAGTCCCTAGCCCAGTTATAATGATGTCATACATCCTCGTGTACTGCCCCAGATCGACCATTTGGTTTTCAAGAAAGACTATCCTCTTTTCTTTCTCCATATTTTGGATCGCAGAGCTTTCACCTCTTCCACCAGGTCCAGGATGCTTATCTGCTGCAGTCTGAGAGCAGAGACTTCCTCACCCAAGAAATCGAGGGACTTCTTGATGGTGTCTGGTTTCATCAGCTGCTGGATTTTTCTTTGGAGGCATTAGGTTTCCTTTTAGTTACGCAGCCAGATAGTCGGCGCGCTAGCTTGTCCAGCCACTGGCTTCACCGGCTTCCAAAGCCCGTCTTCCACAACTCAGTGTCTCTGACAGCTAGTAATCAGCCCGCTTGTTGACAAAAGTACAGGCCCTTAAGATCCCGACCATACTAATCGTTATTGTTCAAATTTTGAGAAATTTTACAAATTTTAATAATAGTGTAAAATGTAAAATCATCGTCTACGGTAAGTAGGTTGACCTTTGTACTTCCATCTACAATATAATCAAAGAGCTACCCAGATAGAACCTGCACCACATTGTTTTCAAAATATGTTAAAATTATACCTGAACTACTGATACATTTCTATATATGCATAAGCAACCTAGCTTCTGCTCACGTCTGCCTGCCTGCCTGCCGTGTCACAAAGTAAATATTTAACACCATTCTCCACCACACTAAAACTCCTTGAGTACCTACAATGCTATAATATATGTATTGTAAGGATCGTTGTTGTCCTGCTTAATTAAAGTCTTGTTGAATATCCATAAATGCAGTGCATTAACCTTTTTGTGAAATTGTACACTTCACCTTGGGTTTTTCATCTTGGATGGTGAAAATAATTGGGGAGGTCGATAAAAGGCAAGGCTGTGTCAGATTGATCCAGACCATTCATTCCATGAGTATGTCTGCACACATGAAAAAAAGCACACGCATGCGTGCATGCACACACGCACACACATGCACGCACAAAAAAGAATCGAATGATAAAAACAAAATTAATCTTTCATATGGAAACAGATCCAAACAAAAAAATATCCAAATGAGATGAGTTAGGAGTTGTAATCCCAAACATTTGAGACCCAATTAAAACTTGCTTCATTCTCCTGATGACGAATTACATCAGTAATAAAGGATGTGATTGAAACAAAGCAAAGCCACAAAGTCTCTGATTGCTTTCTGAATGAGCAGGGCTATTGAGGTCAGTTTGGGAATAAGCCTCCGTTTTGCATATACAAAGTATGTCCAAGACACAGTCTGTGCACCTATCTTCGTATGCATGTATGCACACACACACACACACACACACACACACGTGTATATATATATATATATATATATATATATATATATATATATATATATATATATATATACACACACTCACACCTCTACTTAAGACATCTCTTCGTACGAAATGTTCAAGTTACGAAACGCCTCAACAGGAAAATATTGCCTCTAGTTACGAAAGAAATTTCAGGATACAGAAAGGTAAAAGTAAAGTATGGGGTGACACTCGCAGTATGGGCTGCTAATCGCAGCTCCGGAATTTCCTGAATGCAACATACTCATAGCTGCTCTGCCATTGGCTAGCCTAGCATCTTCCTGGCATCCCATTGGCTAGTAGGGACCTCTTCCATATGTCTCTGTGTGTGTGGATGGACAGGTAAATAGATAGATGCAGCGTCCTCGTCATACGCCACTCGGGCCATGGCGATAGTGTTACGTGAATTATAAACGAGGAAAAGAAAATAGGAGAAAATCGTTTTTTTTGTCCATACAAACAAAGCAAAAGATAATAGAAAGATGATTTTCGAACTTCTCTTCCATCTCATTGTCTCTGTGTGCCCTGCGATTGATTGGCTGGCAACCAATTCAGGGTGTCCCCCGCCTGCTGCCCAAAGACTGCTGGGATAGGCTCCAGCACTCCCCGCGACCCTTGTGAGGACAAGCGGTATAGATAATGGATCGATGGATATATATACACGCAGGTACGCATGCGCAACAGAAATCACTGATGCGTACAATACAATACAATACAATACAATTTTATTTATATCGCGCATTTCATAACAGCTAGTGCTGTAACAAAGCACTTTACATAAAATACAATAAAAAGGCCATAATGAAACAAGTTTAATCAATAAATTAACATAAAACACTATATACAATAGACACCGGAAAAGAGCCACAAATTTCAGGTCTGATCAAAAGCCAGAGAATAGAAATGTGTCTTCAACCGGGTTTTAAAAATGGACAGTGGGGGGGCTTACCTAACTTCCATTTGGAGGTCATTCCAAAGGGTAGGATCAACAGCCGAAAAAGCTTGATCCCCTCTGAGACTCCGCTTGGTCCTCGGCACCTCAAGCAGCGCCTGGTCCGCAGACCTGAGGCTGCGGGAAGGTGCGTAGGAGTGGAGGAGCTCAGAGAGGTACGCCGGGGCGAGGCCATTTAATGATTTATAGACAAATAGTAGAATCTTAAATTGAACCCTAAAATGCACTGGGAGCCAGTGAAGGGAGGCCAGAATCGGTGTAATGTGCTCCATCTTCCGAGCTCCAGTTAGGAGGCGAGCAGCAGCATTTTGGACCAACTGGAGACATTTGAGAGAGGACTGGCTGACTCCAAAATAAAGTGCATTACAGTAATCTAGCCGAGATGTAACAAAGGCATGGATGACTGTTTCTAAGTGCTGATGGGAAAGGAGGGGCTTTACCTTAGCCAGCTGTCTAAGGTGAAAGAAGCTGGATTTTACAGCGCTGATTTGCTGGTCCAATTTAAGATCTTTGTCTATTTTAAAACCAAAGTTTGGGATTGTTTGCTTTAGATATGAAGCCCAGGTCAACAAGGTGGGATGCAGACGAGCCACTGGGCCCGAAGATCATAACTTCTGTTTTCTGTTCATTGAATTTTAAGAAATTCAGTGAGATCCAGTCTTTGATGTCCTCTAGGCAGGACAAAAGTGGTTTTATGGAGAATGCATCTTTTTTGCTCCACGGGATATAGATTTGACAGTCGTCCACATAGCAGTGGAAGGAAATACCAATATTTTGTAATGCGCTGTCCAAGTGTAAAGGAAGGTGCCTTAAATTGCACTTCAAAGTCTTTTTCATTATGAAAAATAATATAAAACCTTGTCTTCATTTATTTTATAAAAACACTTTTGCTCATTAAATAATTTTATGAAAACATTGAGCTCAAAATGTCTGGCAGAATACCTTGTTATTTTATACACTGTACCACGTATTAAAACAAGAATGTATCCTGCCTTATATTGCGTTCTTAAATCCTAAATGGCCATATTAGACATTAGGAGTTTTTTTTTTTAAACGGGCAAAAGTGTTTTATAAATAAAGTCAAAGTTCTAATTTTTTTTCTTTTTTTTTTTTTGCTGATCCGAAATACAATCCGATCCGTGACTCAAAATCCGTGACCGATCTGAATGACTTGTGTGATCCATTGAACCACGAGTGAGTACCAAAATCAATCTCCTGGTACTCGTGAGTAACCCATGAAAAAAATTACGTCCACCCCTGTATATATCCCTGATTGTTAGTTGGAAGCGACTGCTGATCGCTAACAACTTCTGCAGGTCATAACCCACCGTAGGTTGAAGGTGATCATCGTTTTTTTCTCTTTTTTAATACTTTTTGTGGACCTGATTGTACGGACACATTTTGAAGATGTGGGAGACATCAAGATGGCTATGACGATGGATTGCAGAGGATCCCAGATTAATCCTTCCTTGAGTACATGACAGTGTGGCAGAGAAGGCTGCGTATGTTAAGGGCTTTTCACATTGACTTAGCATAGCACAATGCGCTGTCAACTTACCTATTTCCACGACGGACCCACATGATGCATCGGCGCAACACCAGGTAGTCTCGGCCACGGTGGAGACTGACTCAAATTGAAAAATGTTCATTTTGGGAACAGGAGAGATGGTGGCAATGTATTTTTATTTTACACAACATCCCAACTTCATTGGAATTGGGGTTTGTATATTTTTTCATATGCTTGCATTTTTTCACACTGCACACAACACTTGTGATCATATCTAATCTTGTCATAATTCATTTTAAACATTATGTGCAGTGTAGCTCTGTAAGGGGTGAGTGTTATGGAGCCAGAACCCTGACATTTAAAATCAATTTTGACATTGTAGTAAAATATTGTCTTGATAATAAAAGTATAAGCACTAAAAAATACACAACTCACACAATTAAACATTTAAAGTGTACATTTAATGTAAACTATTGTACAGCGAAAGTGGCTTAAATGTGGTACAGGAAAAAATTGGAGTGGACTAAAGGTGAGTTTATCCTTTTATTAAGTCAGTGAGGAAATAGTCACCCCAGGCCAAGTGAACAACATGCAACCCTGAATAGTTGTATTATTCATTTATTATTCTTTCAGTGGGTACAGTTATTCACATGCAGTTTCGGTACATACATGTTGTTTACTTTCACAACTCAATGTAAACAGTGATATCGGATATGTCTCACTTAAAAGGCAGGAGTGTCCAACCAGTCTCCCATAGTTTCAGGTCTCCCGCTAAGGTAGGCAGTTATTTTCTTTTTTCAAACTCAAGATTTACCTGCCTTGTATCTGGTTTATATTTCTGTTTCGTTCATGTCAGGGTCAGTTATGGCTATTGCTCATCATGGCATGCATGCATGCACGTGTGTGTGTGCGTGTGTCAGAGAGAAGCAGAGAGAGCGATTAGAGCGACTACATTTTATGGTGATCTTTGAGCTCAATTTTGTTGATTTTTTTCATGGTTTTCATTGTGCTTGATGACTGCAAATTCTGTCTCGTGGTACCAAGCTGAAAATAAAGTGAAGCACCCATCTGAAAACCTCTTGCCTGGTCATTGAGTGGAGGAACAGCTGAATTAGTGTTTTTGTTGTTTGGTTTGTTTGTTTTGATATATTGTATGATGAAATTCAGTTTTATGTAAGAATACATTACAGTTTTATACCACACACACATTGTATATTTATGGTTTACAGTATTTATTTAGCCAATTATGTACATTGCAGGGGTCATTACAGAATTGACTTAGAACCGAATAAGAAAAACATTACATTTATAAACCTTTTCTAATCTCAAGTTGCTTATAACTTCACTCACTGACTCACTTGTTCCAGTCGCCATACACATATCCATTGCATCTTCCTCAAATATGAGTTTCTCCACCCATCTCAATTTCCACATCTGTCTCTTCCTCCTTTCACCTCTATCACACGATATCCTTGTCACCACAAGGGTTTTGATATTTTTTTCCCCACATTTTCTCTTTGTTACTTATTCTCCTTTGGACGTTTTTTCTCACTTTTTATGTCCTTGGTTTGTCCAGGCTTGTGTAGAAGCGAGCTATGTGTGGTGCAGCGAAACAATAACAACAGCCAAGAAAGGGCTTTCTTTGTTCTGTTTGTATCGAGTGTGTGAGTGTGTGCGCATATGGGCTACAATGATTGACTTCTTGAAATTATGCTTGCCCTTGAGATTGAAGCCGACCAACCACTGATGTTTCAAACTCACTGCGTAAAATCCTCTAAAGAGGAGTGAAGAAGATGAACTCAGATGACATCTTTAGTTTGGGGTACAACCAAGTCCAGTAATTGGTTATTCACAACAGTAACCTTATCTTGGAATTATGAACTTTGCATATTCACAACACTCTTACAAAATAAAGTTTCTGATAATTATTTGGGCAGAGAAGATCCTGCAAGGAAGGTACTTTTGAGAGGCTTTTGGCAAGGGCAAGGTTAGCAACACTGCATATTTTCTATTTGATGAGTGGTCGCAGGATTCTATTTCATCTATCAAGATTGTAAAGTGTAAAACTGTTAACATGCTCACTTCTGTTTTGAGCTGATATTTTCTGCATCATGCTACAAGATTTGAAAACTCACAAACAAAATGTCTACTATACAGTAGAAGTGGCCAAATGGACAAGAAGGTGCGGGCTGTATTGTGTCTTTCCCTGAGTAGATTGTGCCAGGAATGCCTGAAAGGGGAGATTGAAAGCTATAGATTGTACACCTAGATGCACCCAAAATATAGTAAGCGCAATGGTACACATGTTCATGAAAACAAATACCGGTAGTTGGATTTTAATGGCCTAATCAAAATGACCTTCAGAAAGTTCTGACTGCTTCTGACTCCTGATATATGGAGTCATTTGAAAATGTCATTATTAAAAAATAAATAAAATAATTTCTAAAAAATAAAAAAACCACTCGTGTAAACACACAAGCATACACACAGGGGTACACATAAATATTAAACAAAATATAGGTTTGGGCAAAAAAAAAAAAACTTTCTTACTCCAAAGCTTTTTTTTCTCTGTTGAATCTGTATGCAGCCATTTCCAGCCTTGACAGTCAGCATGCGCGGTCAGGGAGGAAATGGGCAGAGCTGGGCACTTGACCTTTTTTTGCCAGTCTGTCCTCCGTCTGCCACCTGGGTACCCTTTCAGCCTCATCCCGCCGTCCTTATTCATAAAAATGATCTCCCCCTGACACCGCCCTTTTAAAGCATTTCTGCCCCCGCCCACCAAAAAAAAAAGCATCCATGCATGACACGCCGCAGGAGAGATGCTGCTAACGGCAGAGGTTCATTTAAAGCTCATTAGCTGGCTAATTTACTATTCAAACCCGCTGTGGACACGCTTCAAACACGCTTCTAACGTGCCACTAGTAGTTACCCAACTGCGCATACTTCCATTGTTTTGCCAGTCGTCGCCTTCTACCAAGCAAAGCTGACCCTCTCCGATGTGCGCGAATGAAGCTGCTGGGCCATTCAGGTTTCAAATTTCCCGCAGTCAACCGCCAGCGCTCCTTCTTCTTCGTCTCATTCGTCTCATTCCTTTTTCTCCCCTCCGTGCAGACCGAACGTGCGCAGCGTTCCCCCTAGGGCTCCCAATGCAAGTGTAACATATGATTTAGATGCCAATTGCCATTTTCATTTTTTTTGCATATTAATTTTGGGCTTGCATATGTTATTTTGTTGTGAGTATATATTTATTTTTATCCTGCTTAAGTATTTGTTCCTTTTGGGGTTTGGTATTGTCGTATTGTATAATTATGTGGGTCCAACAGATGGCAAGAGGTCATTCGCATTATTTATTTATTTTCCACATTTCCCCGCTACTCCTATTCCCGGCCTTCAAAATAAAAGCATGCAGCGAACGATTACACAACAGGTTTGATACGGCGCATTTCCGGAGAGAGGTGAATTAGAGCAAGGTGGTTCAACTTCAATGAAGACGCAATGAAACACTGTAGGGAAGAAGCCAGAAAAAGTGCATGAACTCGACCTTGATGAATTGGACGTGCTCACATCATCCGCGAACACGTCACTGCGGTAGTGCTGTGCACAGTTTGACTTTATACTCGCGCACAACCCACATATTGTTTTGAAAATGTGTGACAGTTTCATTCCAAGTCAGGGGGCGTCGCTTCAAAAAGACAACGACAACAATGGAGATCATTCCTGCTACAACAAAGGCAGACCTGTCGCCAACATGTCTCACAATGCGTCGGTCACGTGGCAGTTGTCGCCTGCGCCGACGTGGGAGTACAACAGAAGCCTTTCGCAGAGTATCTTGAGATTAACTTTTGGCTGCTTCGCGACCACGTCACACGCATGAGGGCCGACTAAAATCCAAATCCAACCTTGCTTAGTCCGCCCTTTTTTTTCCAAACGTGTCAACCCCCGTCCGGGACAGAAGGACTGCTCTGACAGACTGTTCCGCCCCCGGGATGGACTGCCCAGCTCTGGAAATGGGTAACTACTGAAATGACCATATAAATCTTATTCCTAATTGGTGGGATTGGTGATGTTGTATCCATACCCGGTCTCCCTACAGAAGAGGGGGGAAAAAAATATGACAAGTGCTCTCATGAAATATGGTCTACTTGGTGAAAATATGAATATCCCATCGCTTTCACAGAATATATTTGTCTCATCTTTTGCAGTTTCATCAATGGCGCCGAGGTACTGGAGGCGACCTCTCAGTGATTGAAAGTAATAAAATGCCTACTTAATGCTGACACATGATCTATATCATTGTCATATGTTCAATTTTAATTGAGCTAATTGTTTTTAACGCTCCTTTTTCAGGTTATTGAATGTGGAAGTGCAATGAATGCAGCCTAGAACTAGCTAGCAGGTATTTGTTGCTGCAGCATTTTAGGCAGGCAGATGTACATTTTAGGGGCGGGTTATCACTTTCCATGTCCATGCACAGATTGCCCTGGTGCGTTTAATAAATGGCGGAAGCTATTAAATCACACATACAAAAGTCACGCTAAACAGGTAACTCCAAAGCCATTAGAGGGTTAGGGTTGATAATTTTATTATTGTACATGGTGATTAATGTCTGCAATTTGTATTTTGCAGTAATCCTGCTTCCCTGTATGGTAGTACAAATTACATATACCTCTAATGTGTATCCCTGGTTACGTTCCTTCATTTCTGTCTTGACATATGTGCTCAGCAATGCTATTTCTAAGAGAACTACATTTTTTGTAGTTGATTACATTTCGGTAAAATAAATAAACAGTAAAAAAGAACGTGAAGTCTACATTATTCAGTTATGTCAAGCTGTAGAATTTTGACTGCTTTATGTGGAAATGCTGTATCTGACCATAGAGTATGCAGCGCATGTGTTCTCTCATTGGCCCCGCATGTGGCATGAGAAGAGGTAAGGTCAGTGGGTTATAGCCAAGCTGCTGTGGGAATGAGACCATGATTGATGTGAGGACAGAAAAGGGTCAAGCCCTGCCCTTTCAATCATGAGGTTAGACTTAAAATGTCATGCCGGATATTGTACACATGGAAGTAACACCTTTCTCCAAAATGAGAGTAGCTTGCAAACCTCCTCCCTGAACTCTGTACTCAATGTGTCCATCAATCCCATCTGCAGTTGACACTAATCAAATGAGACAGCCAAAACTCGCCTCTCTCTCTGGTCTCTTTCCTCTTCAGTATGCTCATTCTTCCATCATACTTTATGTCCACAGTTTTGTTGTAACTTCAGCTGTCTTTACTGCCCCTCAGTTGTCACACTTTGTCAGCATTTCAACCTACTTGTTCTTTTCAAAACGGTGAAGTGTTCTTTTTCTCAATGACTGAAAAAGAACAATAAAATAACTATTGAAGGACCTGTTCCATATTGTTTTTACATATTCCATATGTTCCACTATACGGATGGCTTTATATTAGGCAAGGGGTTAACCAAAAACCAGTATGTTAGCCATATATTGATCAGACAGTAATTGCATTACACATTTATGTAATTGCATTACACAGTTATGGTCATCACACATAATCAGTTACATATCAACAGCAATGGAATCAACACACGCAAACTTCCAAAACTAAAACTTGGCTAAAGAAGAAACAAAACTGTACTCGCCTGTAAATAATGTGTCTTTATTGTGGTTTTATTGAATTATTAAACATGTTATTTTTGTTCTTATTTATTTTAAGTGAAGGTTTTATGTTATATACTGTAATTGTGATATTTGATTATTGGTTATTGAGTTGTCTATTTTTTTAATTGATGTATATTTTATGTCCGATACGGTACTGCAATGTTGTGGAAGAGCCCAACTGGGGACCGGAGTTGCTATAACCTCGACATAGGCGGACCGGTCCGTCACATAGGCGGTATGCCTAGCTCTGGTAATGACATACAGTATCAACATTTCAAGAGTGTGGGATGATTACAACTGGCCCAATGAAAAAAGTCTCAAAACGTATTGAAGGCACCTCGTTTGTAGATCTTCCAAGTGGAATGCCCTATCTTCCATCAATATATAGTCAAATTGCATCAAATTACTTTGATTGTAACTATTTTCTTTTATTTCCCTTTCTATGCTTCTATAAGTCACCTTTTCGACTTGTGTTCATCATTTGTTTTCTTTTATTTCATCTCTGCTTCTATAAGTCACCTTTTAGCTCTTGTGTTCATCTTTTAGACAGTATGGAAACTGCACTTAAGAACACTACGGGGAGGTGAAATTGCTTTTCGGGGTTAAAACCATATAGAAGCTGCACACCAAGATGTTATTAAAATCTGGAAGCCGTACAGCAGAGGTGATGAGGCTGTGAAGAAGTCATGACACCACTTAGGGAACCTCACACAGCAGGAGAGTGCATGTTCTATTTAAACACATTTACATTCATTGGCCGACGGCTCACTCAGTCAATAAGGCTTGAGTGAAAAACTGAATTTGTAGGAAGCTTCTTGCATGTGAGGACCACGGAAATGAATGAATTTATCCTGCCTATCCTTAAATCACAATTTAAAGCATCCCAACTTTTCTGGTCCTCAAACAAAAATAGGCATTTTGCCTAATATAAACATGCCACACAGCTTCATTTGCATGACTCATGCATGTGGAAATACAAACTCAACCAAGTGGATCCTGACATCCAATCTCACCTACTCCTCCATCACTTTCCTCTATGCAATAAAAATGTTAATTGCAGCAAAGTTAGCCATGAGATACTTGATTGCGTTCATGTTGTGTACCTTGAACTGTAGTTGTGTCGGTACACGCTGTATGTTCCTCTTTTATCCATCCATCCATTTTCTGAATAGATTATTTTTTTTAAGCCTTTGTAATTTATACTCAGCAGAATATGGCAACTTTAGTTAGTTAGTTACAAAATAAAAAACATATTTGAGTTACAAACGTGTTTTGTAAACAAACGTGTTAGAGGGCTCAGAACAGACATGAGCTAACTCGAGTAGAGTTAGCTCATTCTATCCCAATGACATATTTATGTCATTTCACAATGGGTCTGAAAAAGTATGGTACAGAATGAGTTAAATGCATGTTGGTTGGTGACAAACATGTTTGAATTACATATGTCTTCAAAACTTAAAAACGTGTTGGATTTCCCAACATCTATGCTATTGACGTGAATGTAAGGAATACCTTTCTAAGAAATGCCAAAATTGACTTCGGTTAGGGTTTATTTGTGTCTGTAAAAAAAAAGTGTTTTGAGGCGATGGGTTGCACATATATATATATATATATATATATATATATATATATATATATATATATATTTTTTTTTTTTTTTTAAGCTAAGAAGCAGTGTGCGCTGGTTCCAGTCTGTGTAGCTCTGCTCACCTCCACATTTCCTCATTCTCATATAAATCAGCCACGGAGAGGTTAATCCTTTTGATATGTTGAAGTGGGCATTAGTAGAGGTGTCCACAAACATTTTGGTGCCAATTGATCGCCGTTGTTGGACGTTATAAGCAATGGAAGTACAATGATTACATCATATTACTTACACAATATATTTCTGATCTGTTCTTAATTAAACCAATAATGAAAGAAGAAAGTGCATATACTATCTGAAACGAAATCATCTACATGAGAGAAGGTAGACAGTCAAGTCTGTAAACCAAACAGTCTGTCAGCAAGTCATTTTGCCAACCAGCTAGTGACTATAGCCTATCACCTTTCTCCCTGGTCTTACTTAATCATAATCAATGATTAGTGCAAAACTATCACTCAATAATACAATGCACTGTCAAGCTTAAGTATGGATGCATAGTCCTAGGGGTCCATTATAGAGGAGAAAAAAAAGGGACGACTTTCAGACGTTGAATTACTTGCTCACGGGTTGTATTGTACATGCGGGACACACACTACACTACAGATCTATATTTGCCCGATTTATTAACTAAACGCTCACTTGCCTGAGCAAATAGCAGAATCTGCGGTATAGCCATGGATGTTGTCGTTGTTTTGGACTGTGCGCTCGTGGGAGAAAGCGGAAATGCAGAGGAAACTACGGTGGCTTAGATACACCAAAAATAACTAAATCGAACGTGCCGATTTGAACGTTTTTAACATAGTTTTAACCAGAAAATTCGGTTACGGTTCAAAATCGCTTAATCGAGCAGCCCTACTGCCACAGTTTTGCTTTAGCCACAGGTGCTTCTACTCAGGTAAATGAGCTCAGTTGATCGGATGCACCTGTGGCTCAAGACAAACTGTGGTAGGGTTTTTACTTTCTGGACCTAAATTACCCATCTCAGCTCCATATGCATCTATCTTTTGTTTTAACGGCCTGAAGCTGTGTTTCTTTCTGTCTCTCGTTAAGTTATTGAGTCCACCTGTGCTTGTCATCCCGGTCCCTTGTGTTAGCCAACCAGCTGCCTCATACCCACTGTGTCTTGTCCAAGTGTTCCTCATTGTATAGTCAATTTGCCTGTATTTAGTTCCCTGCTTTCTTTCAGTCCTTGTTGGTTTGTTGTCATTTGTCATTAGTCTGTTGTCTAAGTCAGCTCAAGTCCTGTCCTAGTATTTGTTTAGTGTTCTTTTGATACATGTTGTTTTGGAGTTATTCCAGTGCCTTGTTGGCTTTTTTCTTTTCTTTTGATTAAATATTTTAAACTGCACTTAATTTTTTCCTCCAGTCTCTCTGCGTTTTGGTCCTCCTCTATGCAAACATGACACTTTCAGTCCTTTCAAACTCTTTTTCAAAGTCCACCACCATATTCTGAGCTCAAAGAGCAAACCCTAATGTGACCCAACGGACGACAAACTTTCAACTCAGTTGCTCCAGTGCAGCCAAACAAACAAATAAAAAAGGTATGGTGGATGACTGGTAAGCACATCTGCCTTACAGTTCAGATGTTGTGGGTTGGAATCCGGGCACTGGCCTTCTTTTGTGGCATTTACATATTTCCCCCATGCTTGCGTGACTTTTCTCCAGGTACCGGAGTATTGCGTTCCTCACACATTCCAAAAACATGCACAGTAGGTTAATTGAAGACTCTAAATTGTCTGTATGTGTGAATGTGAATGGTTGTTTGTCTAGTTTTGCCGTGCGATTGGCTGGCGACCAGTTCAGGTTGTAAACCGCCTCTTGCCCAAAGTCAGATGGTATAGGCAGATGGATGGATGGATGGATGAAACTGCACTGTGCCATGAAGGATATTCACTCAGTTTCTCATTGAATGGTTTTGTCCTCTAATTGTCTCTCATGTTCCTGTCACTTTACTTGTTTATCTCTTTTCTTTTGACATTTGACTGTCAGCTCATATATACCCTCATATTTATAATCGGTTCTATTGGATCAGATACGTTCGGGTAAACACTAGAAAAGTGCTTGGTAATTTATAAATCCTTTGTTTGCACACACTTATCTTCTTTGGCTCATCGCTCTGTAACCTTGAGATAAAGAAGTGAATGACACTGGAAGCTGTTGATGTGTAATTAATCACAAGAGTACATGCATACTAAGATACGCAATTGCACATGCATGAATATGTGTGTCCATGTACTCACACAAAACATACTGGCATTAATTCTCGGAGGGATATTTCGTTTTGCATGAACAGGTTATGACAGTGCATCTACAAATTATATGATGGCATGCTTATTCATGACCTTGGCCATAAATGTCACAGGTACAACCAGCAATACACACTGACAAATAGTCTTTCTACTTTTCATCAGCAAGTGCATCACATGGGTGGACCAAGTATGATTGTGCTTTGTGTTATACTATATAATCCCAGGAGACATTTTCAACTGAGAAAATAATTCAGTGTCAATGTCAATATCTAAACACACAACACAACAAATTAGACTGCTTTCTTTTCCAACATTAATTTGCATCAATACATGTCATAATACCATCCACCAGGTTTCTCACCAAGTGGGCTGCTTATGTCCATCCATTTTATTTATGCTGCAACAGATATATTTTTTAAGAAAGTTAAAAATACTTGCTTCTAGTAAATTGTTCTTATTTTTTTCATAAAAAACAAAAATGACCTTGATAAGATAAATTTGCATTAGAAAAGTAAACATTAAGGAAGAATATTGAACTTTTTGTCAATAGCTAATGTTAGAATTACAAATAACAAGCTATAATAACAGTTCTGCAAAATGGTCTGCATATAATCCCAGTAGAAAAGGATTACTTTTGTTTTCTTAAGTGAGAGTAAGACCAATTACATAATTTCTCCATTAAAGAAATTAGAGAAAGACACCAATTGAAGTTTAAATTATTATTTTGTTTTTTCCCAAGTGTGGAGATAAGCTAAATACAAGACAAAGGCGTATTGTGTCCTTCGTTACTCTCCACACAAAAATAAAACCTTTACAGAGCAAACAACAAGCTACTAGCCTTCAACCCTTTCATCTCTTTTATCCAAGAAATGTCATACTCCCACTACTCCCTTAAAGATGCAGGCCCCAGGTGAATGTCTCTGTTAAGGCCTAGATAGTCCAAACCGACGTTGGAGGTCGTGAAGCGCCGTTGCGTCTGAATGCGCCGCCTGATTGGTGTAGTTAACACCGTCGTAATTTCGTAACTCGTCAGTAAGCGTCTGGGGGGCATTTACGCATGTTGAATCGGCGTCACCAGTCATGATATTTGGTCACTCTGATTGGCTGTTGGCTAGCAAATCAGCGCTCGGAGCAACGGGAAGTCACAAATGCTGATTAACAGTGAGCACGCCTTCGCTGCCTTAATATTCTTACAAGTACAAGAGTGAGGGTTGACAATGTTTCACAATACCGTGCCAAGAACGTGAGGGTTTACTTCGTGTGGACGTTCATCGTGAGCGTAGAATATAGCTGAATGCATTGTTTACGTTTTTAGAATCCGCCCCCGGCCAATAGCATTCCGGTTGGATTTTTCTAATCATGAGAAATAGTCACTACCGCCGTCGATGGTATGGAAGGGTATTACATTTCACGTATGCGCAGAAGGTACTTTAATGGCCAGCGTTGCTGTCTGTCGGTGCGCTGTATTTTTCCAGCGTGACGTGCCGACAGCCGACCCGACGCCACAGGGGGTAAGCGTCTGTCACAGTTGGCCAACGTCGGACTGGACTATCTAGGCCTTAAGATCATGTGACCAGTACAGGAAGTGTGTCTTTTGAGTGCGCCACGCCAAATCATGTTTATAAGGAAGCAAACTGAATCAACATGTTGTGGCTTTGTTGGATGGAGATTAAACTATTCTGTACCTGTGCTTATTGGATTTTTGCTTTGCTTCCACTCATGGATCATTATAGAACATTTTCACAAGGCTGGAGAAATTCAGCACCACAGTTGTCTTAAATCAATAAGAGCATTTCATCAGTGCTGAAGGCAATATTGGAAAATAACCACAAAACGTATCTTCATCAACTAGCACTTAAATATTTATGCACAATATCTTCATCTGTTCCATGTGAAAGAGAGTGTTTTCTAAGGCAGGGGAACTGTTGTCCAAGAGGAAAAATCGCTGAAGAGCAAAGACACTTCAAAAACTCTTGTACCTCAATAAAAACTGTAACTCTTTATCAATTTTTAGTGTGCTATTTCATATGATTGGACACTTTGCTTAACAAAATCCCAGAAGTTACTATCACTATAAGTTACTAAGTATTTTAACTGTATTTTATTACAGACGAATTTGCTATATCTTACATGCCAAATCATTTGAGCATTTACAGAACTGGACATCACACATACTGACAAACTGAATTTTGAGAAAAATGTAAAAAATCATGACCACTTGGAGGTTAATCGCCTTTGAACCCTTAAATGCTCCTTTGAAACCTGTCTGACAAGGAGCTTCACCTGTCTATGTGGCTCAGTGGGTCACACCCCTCACTTTGGACACAGGGGATTTGGGATCAAGTTGTGCGCTGGCACAACCTCAGGAATTATGTATTTGACTCAATTTTATAGCCACTGTTTAAAATGGGCACACTGCTTGGAAGCTAAACTCACCTTTTATACCGCCTTTTGAAACTCTGACTGTTCTAAAACACGAGGTCATTTATTCTTATATTAGAATTTTTACTCAATTTTATAACCACTGTTGAAAATCAGGACCCTGCATGGAAGTCGAACCCTGCTTTGAATCCCTGACTGCTTTACAACCCAATGTCACGCATCCTGACAGCTGAATTTTTCAACTGACTTTTGGGACAGCTGTCAATAATCGTGACTGCTTGGAGGTTAATCACCTTTGAACACTTAAACGCTCCTTTGAAAGCCTTGCATAATTGCATATTTACAGATCTGGTCATTTTACTACAAATTGAGCATCCGTCAGCAGTGAGGATACCCTTCCGTCGTTCGTCATTCACCAGTAGTACAGCAGATCTCACCTTACTTGAACAATTTTAAAAAACTTGGAATAGGACTGCCTCCCTCACAAAACCTATTTAGTGTCCTTGTATTATTAAAGGAATAGTTGTAATAGTGTCATTTTATATCTGTCACATTTGCAAATGTTACTGTGCATTGTGAATATTGCACTGAAGCTTGATTTCAAGAAAATCGCAAATCGATGCATAATCGCAATATCTGTCAGAAAAATCGTAACACAATTAATTTTTTGCTAAAATCATTCAAACTTGCAACAATCAATCAAACTTGCGGCAGTTAGGTGTTGGCCAATCAGGGAGGGCTGATGCTTCCGCCACCTTCGCCTCCAAAGAGATCCTATTGAGAACAGGAGCACCCACTCCCACATACATGCACATTACCAGAGAAAACAGCCACACGCACGAACAACACAACTACAACAAATACATATTACAAAAATATGGCCAGGGCCATAACACCCCCATACCTAAAGAACAAACATATTCTAGTTTGTCATATTCCAGACTCAAATATTTTCCTGTTGAGGCATTTCGTAACTTGAAAATTTTGTATGAAGAGACGTTAAGTAGAGAAACCACTGTATATTGATAAAATCCATCAGGAGTTACAAAAGCAGAAATCTCTGAGGCATGTGGAGTTAGGGGAACTTGCCAATAACCCTGTAATTAGGTCAGGTTTGGTCATGAATTTTGGCACGCCAAAGCAGTGCAAAATCTCAGAGTTTTGTCTGCCTTCGATACCAGAAGGCTGAGAGGGCTCCACGGACTTGAGCTATGGACCGCTAAAGCTCTTTCCAGCAGGTATGCAACCTTAGTACCAGAGCTGGGCAGTCCGTCCCAGGGCCGGACCGGTCGGACCCTCCGTCCCGGTCGGACCCTCCGTCCCGGCCGGACCCTCCGTCCCGGCCGGATGCCCAATTTTTCGGGGGCGGTTTGTTGGCTGACAAATTTTAAAAAAGGGCTGGACTAAGCATTTAAAAAGAAATAAAATCAATATTTTTGAGAAGTATATGAAAGAGGAAGATCTTAAATCGTAACAATGACTATGTTATATTAGTATTATCATCAATATTGTGATATTGTCATGTCATCTTCCAAACCGCTTATCCTATACAGGGTCGCGGGGAGTTGCTGGAGCCTATCCCAGCCGTCAATGGGCGAAGGCAGACTACACCCCGAACTGGTCGCCAGCCAGTCGCAGGGCACAATATTGTGATATTATTAATGCTATATTATTATATGCTATAGAACTATTGTTGTGTATTGACAAATGATTGCTATATTGATCATGTAAGGGAGATTAAAGGGGTAGGACTAGATAAATTCATAATTCTTCCTACTCCTTTTCGGACATGCTTATTTAATGGATATTTCATTTATAGTGACTGCTGACTACTGTGTAACTTGTGTTGCTTTCATTGATGCTTTGTTTCTGTGGTATCTTTGTTTGTAAATTATGTATTTATTTATTTTATCTTCGCAAGTGAATTACATTTATTTTGTCTTTTTTAAATGTTCGAAATAAATTCAATTCTGCCGATGAAGATTCACTATGTGCCGTTGCCGTTATTCCTGGCTGCTGATATTAGGGTTGTCAACTCCCTGAAAAATAAATAAGGGACACCTAATCGGCAGGGACGGCCAACCTTCAATGAGGGATGGGCGTATCGATACCAAAATATCGATATTCCGATATATAGTGCTCAATTTTAAGTATTGATCCTCAAGATAAAGTAGTGATATTTGCAATTAATTCATATATATCATCCATCCATCCATTATCTGTACCGCTTCTCCTCACAAGGGTCGCGGGGCGTGCTGGAGCCTATCCCAGCTGTCTTTGGGCAGTAGGCGGGGGACACCCTGAACTGGTTGCCAGCCAATCGCAGGGCACACAGAGACAAACATCCGCACTCACATTCACACCTAGGGCCAATTTTAGAGTATCCAATCAACTTACCATGCATGTTTTTTTGGGCAGTAGGCGGGGGGACACCCTGAACTGGTTGCCAGCCAATCGCAGGGCACACAGAGACAAACATCCGCACTCACATTCACACCTAGGGCCAATTTTAGAGTATCCAATCAACTTACCATGCATGTTTTTGGAATGTGGGAGGAAACCGGAGTGCCCGGAGAAAACCCACGCAGGCACGGGGAGAACATGCAAACTCCACACAGGGAGGCCGGAGCCGGGATTGAACCCGCGACCTCTGAACTGTGAGGCGGACGTGCTACCCAGTCGACCACCGTGCCGCCCATATATATCATATATTTATTAATCTATAATTTAGAAGAGTCTATTGTGATCCAATCAGAATATTCACTATGAGTTGCCAAGGGCAAAGAGCTTTCTGCCTTGGCAGAAACATCTTTGACAACTGCAGACTAAAACACAGAGCAAGACATGTCACAGTTGAGGCTTAAAATGAGCTCATCTTTAATCAGTTCAGCAGAACGTTTTCACATATTTGTCCACTTATTGTTTACTATATTTATAGTTTAAGTGTAGTATATCGACTGCCTGTACAGTAAAAATTATGCATATCTGTTTGAACTTGTAGTTAATGTAAGGCTGTGTGTGTATTCTTTATCTATTATTCATCAATTTATTACATGTATGTATTATTAATCCATTCAACATACTTGTCAATCAATTGTACTTGTTTATTCCACCCCCAAATTATTATATGTTGTCCATACAATGCTGACATTCATTGTACATTCCCATATTAACAGGGGTGCACATCATTTTTTTGATGGGTTACGCACATTAGTACCAGGAGATTGACTTTGGTACTCACTACTGGTTCAACGGATCACATAAGTCACGATTCAGATCGGTCACAGATTTTGAGTCAGAGATCGGATTGTGTTTCGGGTCAGCCAAAGAAAAAAGGAAAAAAAGATGATTAGAACTTTGACTTAATTTATTTTATAAAACACTTTTGCCCGTTAAAAAAAACCTCCTAATGTCTAATATGGCCATTTAGGATTTAAGAACGCATAATACCTTGTTATACACTGTATACATTTTGAGCTGATTGTTTTCTTAAAACTATTTAATGAGCAAAAGTATTTTTATAAAATAAATGAAGACAAGGTTTTGTTTTATTTTTTTGACCTTGAAGTGCAATTTACGGCACCTTCCTTTACACATGGACAGCGCATTACAAAATAATCTCCACAATATTGAAAAAGAAGTTAAAAAAAACAAAACAAGGAACAGCTGTTGAAGTACCAGCCAGGCACTTGTTGCTAATGATAACAGCTGCTTGCTACTAACGCCGAAGACTTGTGCCGTAACATACAATGACAGCGTAATTAACTAGCGGTTTGTTAGCGACTTAAATTCGCGACTGAATATGACTTCAGGATGGTGTTGCGTTGATGTAGGTGGCAAGCTGAGACGTCGAAAACGGAAGTCAAGTTAGCTGTTACGCTACCACGGAGGTCAACTTCAAAGTAAAAGTCTTACTAAGGCTATTGCATTGGTATCAATGATGCAATGTATTATTTGGTAAGCTTTATTTTGAAGTTTGCCTTTGCGTAGGTGCTGTGTTAAAGAACTGTTGTTCCATTAATTCCATCGCCATTTTACACATTATTTTTTACTCTGACGATATTACGGGACAAAGTGCGTCCCATTACAACTCAGTACGGGATGCATACTTACGTTCCAAAATACGGGACGATTCCATTTTCAAGGGATGGTTGGCAACCCTAGCTGATATGAATCTATTAAAACTAGCGGCATTGGGAGTAGCCTGAAGTTACTAGCCTTGCTCGCTAACTTTAGACTTGTCTGGTAGCTTCTACTTTCCCTGAGTGAGCAGTGACGCACTACATCACTAGAGCCACCGGCAGAAGAATGTCATGTCTGCTGCATATTGTCAAACATAGATAGCAATTATCTGCCGAGTACTTTTGCTCGATATATCCGTCCCATATTTTTTTTGTTTTTGTTTTTAAATATCCGGATAAGATCACATGACAAAGCATTCAGCGATTTCTGTGAGAAAATATGGAAAACCTTTAACAATTAGCAGGTCTGCGGTAAAAGTTGATACAATGTGACAAATGTTTTTTTCCCCAAACTAGAAGTAGGTAGGGAGAGAACGAGTTTCGTTCCTACACTGGCGATGTAACACGAGTTTCCGCGTATGTCGGATTTCACCGTTAGTCGAAATTTATGTCAAAGTACTTTGTATAAAATAACAAAAATACATTAAAATGAAAAGCATAAGATGCTGTACTTACCATTACTGCTGAGGTGGATGGAGAAGGAGGAAAGGAGAAAAACGCAAAGAAACTGCCGGCGCGCAAACAGACACGATCGAGACACTCTGCATATGCTCATTGCTCAACCGCAAGAAAAGCTGGTCTTTGAAGTACAGGAAGTGCTTGTTTGCGGAAATGTCTTGTTTGGCGCGAAACCCATCGCAAATACACAAGCAGAGGTAAACAAGCTAAGAGACGCAGCACAAAAGCACACTTTTGGAGCGAGGAGGAAACCGGCCACTTCATTCATGTGGTGAGTGACATGAATATCAAGTGTTTTATTGACAATTGAAAGTAACAAGCGGAAATGACGTCCATTTGAGTAATGACGCTGTGTGTCGCCGTCACAGTGGGTTATTCAAATGCCGGAGCAACTCTGTCCGCTCAATCATGTAAACAGGGTATTCAGAATGTTTCGGAAATCGGAATTTTGACTTTAACCTGAATATTGACTGCATGTAAACGTAGGTCACTATGGTGTTGTGGACAAAATGGAGGAGGAGGCATAGGCGTCGTAAAGTCGAAACGTCATAGGTTGTATGTCGTAATTCGAGGACTGCCTGTATAACACTCCTCGATTTTGATTAATTTCTTTTGCAAAAATGTGCGTTATTCTCAAGTAGACTTTCACCTGTTGCCTCTGAAACACATTCCCTATGATAAATTCAAGTGACTCTGTGTCTTAGGTTGTGCACTTATTGTACCTTATGCTGAGCAGCAAGCTGTTGTCATCTAATAGAGCTGGGCACTTGACCCTTTTTTGCGGGTCCGGCCGCAACCCTCCACCCTTGACCTGGGTACCTTTCCGGCCGCGACCCCCCCGGCCATATTCATAAACATTGTCGGCCCCCGCCCCGTTCCGCCCCCCGTCCCAAAAAAAACGTGCATTACGCCGCGGGAGGGATGCTAACGGCAGATGCTTTTTAAAGATCATTAGCTGGCTAATTTACAATCCCAACCCGCTGCTTACTTGCATTGCGAGCCCCGGGGTTGGATTTGTCGTATTGTATGTATAATTATTTGGGTCCAACAGACGGCCAGAAGTCGCAGTCAACAAGTTACTTATTTATTTTCCAGACTTCCCCTCCTTCACCTTCAAAATAAAAGCGTGCCGGCAAACCACTATACACAGCAGGTTTGCTATGGCGTATTTCCGGAAGTAGGGAAGACGCCATGCTTGAGTGCTGCACGCAGCTTTAATATACTCGTGGACACAAGTTGTTTTGAAACAAGTCGCTGCCAAACTATTACAGCAACAACAACGAGCTGCGTGGTGCATCCTTCTCCGTGTGAGAAACTGTATGTCATCGCAACATGTGACATAATGGACTGATCAGAGCAGCAACAATTCCTGATGTGTGCGTGGCATGTGTTGCAGTCCTGTCGCCAAACAGCACAATGTGTCGGTCACGTGAATCAATGCGGCAGTTGTCGCTAACGCCGACGCGGAAGTAGAAAGAACCCTTTCACCAAGTAGGCTGAGATGAAATTTGGCCGCCTCGCAAGCATGTCACTCATGAGGGCCGGACTAAAATCCACTTCCGGCCATGCTTAGTCCAGCCATTTCAGGAAGACGGACTGCCCAGCTCTGCTAATCGTCTGATAACTTTCACCACTGCCAATAGTGATTCTGAACTTTCTGCTTTGTCCGTCATCAAGTCTTCAATTAACCAACCTTAGCAGGTTTGTTGTTTTGGAATGAGGGAGGAAATCCATGAAAACACAGGAGGAACATGAAAACTCTACACAGTAAGGCCTGAACAAAAATTCCAACCCAGACCCTCTCAACTGTGAGGCAGGGTTAAGGTTAGGGACACGAAAGGTCTAAATAAGTATGCTAATTATGTCTGCGTACAAACATTGCCTATGGATGCTTATTCTTCATTTTTAAAAAAAACACACACAGTGCCAGTTTGAAACGACACTAACAAACCTATCTTGGTGCAAATAGACACTTGCTAAGTCAGCCACTCCTCGGCTGCTGTGTTCATTTGAAGTTGAACTCTTATTGCCAAAATGATTTCAAAGGCAAGCTGTCAGAAAGGTAGCATCTCTCTCGCTCTATCTCTCAGAAAAATTCTGTTGTTTATTGACTCAATAAAAAGAAAGAAACCATGAGGAAGAATAAACTGGAGTTTCTTTTCTATTACATCTGTTGACATTTTCTTCAACTGTCTGACTATTTGTATATTTATTTAGTTAAACTTGAATACATATCTTCTTTAGCCTGCCACAGAAAGTGAAAGCAAATTGTTGATTGAATCTTTAATCTCTCTTTTATCATGTCTTTCTTCCACACACTGGCCATTTTAATTGGCCGATTACCATAAGTATTACATCATTTAAGTGCAGTCTTTCGTATTTTTATCTGCCTTGTATTCATCGAGTGTTAATGTGTTACCATGGGAGGGAATTTAAAATTTCCATACAGAGCATTCTTGGAAATTATGTGAAATAATTGGCAATTTTAAAGCCAGTGTTTACTCTCACTCTGATGGCCATCCATCCATCTATTTCTACACAATAGTGCTTCTTCTCATTAGGGGTGTTGGTGAGCTGGAGCCTATCCCAGCTAACTACAGGTGAGAGGCAGGTTTCACAATGGACTGGGCGCCAGCCAATCACGAGGCAAAATTCACACCTATGGACAATTTAGAGCAGAGGCATCAAACTTGTTTTCATTGTGGGGCCACGTTGTAGTGAGACCTGCTCCCAGGGGGGCAGTTACAATGGTGATACCACTTGCGGCCTGATTTGCTAAGCTGTCATATAGCAGGCGCTAAATTGTTCACTCTAACAGATTGTGCATTCCAGTTGGTGGGCATTTCACGTTACATTTACTAAGATCGCAGCCTTTTACTATGATCCCAAAGAACGGACAGGAACTTGTACATTGAGTCTAACAGATTGTGTGTACTGTTGGTTGGTGTGTTACTTTATTTATTTTATTTCGAGCCTTAGGTAGTGCTGATCATTTTCAGAATGGAACAACCTGAGAGAGCAGTGAAGGCACAAAATGAACTCAACATCATTTTAACTCAACTTTATTTATAGAGCAATTAAAAAATCATCAACTAATATAGAGTTCTGTATGTACATAAAATCAGAGCTTGGCACTTGACCCTTTTTTGCAGGTCCGGCCGCGACCCTCCACCCTTGACTTGGGTACCCTTCCGGCCGCGACAGCCCGCCCTTATTCATAAACATTGTCTGCCCAGGCCCCGTTCCGCCCCCGCCCCCCAAAAAAGTGTCCGTGATTTACGCCGCCGCGGGAGAGATGCTAAAGGCAGAAGCTTTTTAAGGATCATTAGCTGGCTGATTTACTATTCGAACCCTCTGTGGACACGCATTAAAATGCGCCACTAGTACTTTACTAATTACCCCACTGCATGTGCTTACTTCCATTGCGAGCCACGGGGTTGGTTTTGTCGTTTTGTATAATTATTTGGGTCCAACAGACAGCCAGAAGTTGCATTCAACAACTTATTTATTTTCCACACTTCCCTTCGTTCACGGCCTTCAAAATAAAAGCATACCAGTAAACCACTATACACAGCAGGTTTGCTATTGCATATTTCCGGAGCGAGAGAGAGAAAGAGAGTGTGGGAGAAAGGGAGAGAGAGAGAGAAAGAGAGAGAGAGAAGTGAATTAGAGCGAAGTTCGTTAATTTCAATGAGCAAGTTCTGCTGTGTTGCTTGTACTAGGGAAGACGCCAGAAGAAGTGCATGAACTCCACCTTGATGTGGCAGCGTCATACTTGAGTGCTGCGCGCAGCTTAATATACTCCCGGACACAAGGTGTTTTGAAACAGTTAAGTTCCAATTCGGGGGGCGTCGCTTCAAAAAGACAGCGACAACAATGGATAATGTGCCTGCTACAACCATAAAGGGACTGAGATAACTAGACTATGCATTTAATTTTATTGCCAAACTAGTTTGCTTCTGCAGCAGCGAGCTGCGTGCTGCATCCTCTCTCTCCTCTCCGTGTGGGAAACTGTATGACATTCCTGATGGGTGCGTGGCATGTGTTGCAGACCTGTCGCCAACAGGTCAACGCGTCAGTCACGTGATTCAATGCGGCAGTTGTCGCTCGCGCCGACGCGGGAGTAGTGAGAAGCCTAAAAAGAAGCCTTTCACTGAGTAGGCTGAGATGAAATTTGGCCGCCTCGTGACCACGTCAAACGCATGAGGGCCGATTAGTGGGCCGGACTAAAATCCACTTCCGGCCATGCTTAGTCCAGCCATTTTTTATAGTTTGTGACCAACGGCCCCCCCGGCCCAAAAATGGGCATCCGCCCAGCTCTGCATAAAATAGAACAGAAAACGAAGAGGATTCGAAGATTCACTCCATGTTGAGAAACTAAAGGTGGGTAAGAGCGGCAGGGCCATAGTTCCTCAGGTGAGCCAATGACAGGTACCAGGCAGGAATCAGTGGGATCCAGGAAAAAAAGCAGCCATGTCTCCAGGCAACGCAAGAGGCTATACAGTCATTAGTTTGCCCATATAATAGATGTCTCGCTTAATATGCTTGAGGAACAGGGGACCTCATGTACAAAGACCAGTGTGGCTTTCATACCAAAACACAGCGTATGGCCAAATCCAGAAAATGTTGTATGCACAAGTATTGGAAAAAAATGACATTGCGATTTTTTTTTGGGGGGGGGAGGGGGTTGCGATATATATTGCAATATTAAAAATAGAATTTTCACCAGATGACTTGAAATGATTTTTTTGGGAATAATTGGGTTAACTCACCATGACATCATTGTATTCATATGATATTGTTTAATCCAGACTAAGGGGGTTCATCTGTGAATGATGATTGCTGTATATAAAATGGATCACAGCGGTCATGTCTCTGTAACATAATAGATTATTTGTATTTCACACTTCAATGTTAACAGCAGCAACATATTAAACATATTTTGAACAAAAAAATAAAAACAGCAGGTGCACTCGACCCTTGAGTCATTTCAAAAAATTGAAAATAAATAACTAATGCAGCAGCATCAGAGATAAACATTCAGTAGCTGAGGGTATATGAACAAGTCAAAATGAAATTTATGGTGTCATTGTGGAAGATTGGTGTCACATTATTAATAATTAATTCAGTGGTAGTGTATATTAATAAATATGAATAAAAAGACCTACTAGAAAGTTATGAAAGCGTTAAAACGTTTGTACCGGTACTTAAAAAGAGGTGAAAAACAAGTTTCAAATGTTTAACATAGTTATTATTATTTGACAACATTTTGATATACCTATACAAGATGTCATCTGTGATCGACTAGTTCTGTCTGCTAAGGAGGGAAGAGGGATGTTTCATTCTCGCTTGAGCTGCTGAAGAAGAAGCATCTGTGTCTGAGTGGTCATTGATATCTCCCTTATCCAGGTATGAAAATAAGCGTTTTAGTGCAGAATAATTAATAGACGCGTGAGTAGAAAGTTCATTTTGAACTCTGTGTTTTGAATGCTTTGGAAGCTGTATTTTTGTCTGTATGTTCGATTAGATTCGTCATCTTAACGCGGCCATTACAGGTGGACACGAGCCGTTAGTTAGTAAGAGGTTCACATGATACGTGCATGCTCGTACATTGCGACTGCTGATGTGTATAATCGAAGTTATTGGTATTTTGTTTGAATATTTTTCTAACTTCTTTATGATAGCTAGAGAGAGAGAGAGAGTTTATAAATATAAATAATATGTTCGTATACTGTTCTTAAGTATTCTAGGTATATTTCAAGATGGTACATTTAAGATTGGCTGGCGACCAGTTCGGGGTGTAGTCTGCCTTCGCCCATTGACGGCTGGGATAGGCTCCAGCAACTCCCCGCGACCCTATATAGGATAAGCGGTTTGGAAGATGACATGACATGACATTTAAGATTTGAGTTTATTATTTTAGAAATTATTCCTGCAAGTATAGACCATGTCAATTTAAAAAATATTGTTTTGTATTATCGTTGGAATATTTGTGTCCAAGTGTTTTTGTACTTCATGTGAATATTGAGTAGATAAAACATTCTCGCTTGAGCTGCTGAAGAAGAATCATCTGTGTCCGAGTGGTCATTGATATCTCTCCTATCCAGGCTGCAACATCATCTGTATATCCAGAAGTACAGACTAATTATTTTTCATTCAGTAGGATTATAAAAAGATATCGTGTTGAACAGGCCTGGCCAATCATGCGGCTCGCGGGCCTTGTTTCATGCGGCTCCTGAAGCCCTTTTCAAAAATGAGCTTAGCTTTCCATCAACCCCATTATTGTGTATATGTGGTGAGAGGTGGGGAGCACGGAATGGTGCTGTAAAGGTTCCTTGCTATCTTCCTGGTCTTGTTTCGTTGCATAATAATCAGGCGTTCTTCTTAAAATGTAATTTCAGTTTAACACAAAGTGAGCAATACGGTGTGTGTGGAGGGCTCGTTTGAATGTGGTGATGGAACGGATTACATTCAACAATCAAGGTACCAAGTGTATGTGCAGCTATATGCTGTGGCTCTTTGCTGTAACACAGTCAAAATTGTGGCTCTTTGCCTTTGAGTGGTTGGCCACCCCTGCTGTAGAAACATGATGCATCCTTTATACAAAATCAGGTCTTTTGCAACATTAACAATTCCAACCAGATTTCATTGAAAGTCTCAATTTTACATCTCAAGTTGTCTGAGACTCTCTCCATAACCTATGTACAATATACATCATTCCATTCATGCCTCTATTCAACCACTTCCTAGTCAAGGCCTTCTTGCTGGCTATCAACAGTATTCTCAATAAACATTTTTCCTCTTCCCCACACTTGAGTTGTCCTAAGTCATTGAAGTATAACATTTTTAAATTAAAATCTATTTTACACTTGAAAACAATCTCCAATAAATGAAGATATTCCCAAAATCATCATCATCATCATCATCATCATCATCATCATCATCATCATCATCATCATCATTTTCAACACAAGGTGACAATCCCAGAAAATATGAAAGGGGTTTGCTGCAAAATGTCGACAAGAACCTCTAGCAATCAGTCTGGGCAGATAATTTGTTTCATATATTGGAGTACAAAAAAAGAAACAAAAACAAATCAGATTCCTCCAACTGTATTCCCTCCACGAGGAGGAACACATTATCCACCATTGCTGTCTACATAGTCTCGACAACTTTGAGAAACTAAAACTTTTAATAAAAACCAACATGGCTTTAGAGAAAAGCACACCACCGTGATAGCAGACATGAAACCTGTGGAAGCAATAGTTACCATTCTAGCTACCAAGAAAGATACTCCAAGGGACAATGAGCACATCTTTTCCCGAATAAAAATGGATAAAATAGTTACATGTGTGATTCAGATTTGTTACTGCTTCTATTCATCTTGCTGCTGTCGGTCACCTCTGCCTTTCAATTAAAGACTGTTACCATTGGAGACATCATCCATAATGAAACAGGATGTTTTTTGAATGTTTGTCAGGGTGTAGTAACACCCAGTCACACTTGTACATGCCTGTGCACACACACAAGCACTTAAACACGTATACACGCATACACGCGTACACACACGTGACGTGTTCGGTAATGAATAAGGATGTGCTGTGTTTAGAGCTGGTCGTTAATCACTGGCAGTGCTGGCAGCTAACAGATAAGCAGATTGATCCAAGGCCACAGAGGGAGCATAGGCTGGCACTGGCCATTCATCACATGCATGCCCCCCTCCAACACCCACACAAACATACTGTGCTTTAATACACAAGACTAAATGCTGGTTAAAGTGTTGGAGCTCATGATATGCCATTCAATATATCATCCTCACAGAGAATTACTGGAGTACTTGGAGTAACTTAAGAAGACAGGGAAAGAAGAATCGGATTGTTAGGCACCACAACACATAAAAACAGTTGAAAATAAAAACACTTGACCTGAGATATAAATCCGGGTTTTGGTCATCCATGAATCCCAGTGGGAACACCAAGACCTAGGGACTGTGAAAAGAATGGCCCGGTGGATAGACGGATGTTAAGGGAGAAGCCAAGATGACAGGATGACAAAACTGATTTAAGGACACACTCCAGTACGTGACAGCTTGGCAGGCCCACAAGGGACTGAAAGGAAGATAGCCAGTTAATATATGGGAGGAGAAAATGCAGTTGAACATCTGTGGTTTCCTGTCCTTTTTTTAGGCTTCCATCACAATGCCATTGATGGTCAGACACAGTGACAGACAGAATGGTACACTAGAAAGTAATTTCAGATCATAATCAGGATAATCATCTTTATTGGCCAAGTATGTAAAAACACACAAATACTTTTTCTCCATTAGTATGAGCCACACTGGTATTGTGCTAAAAAGCAACTATAACACACACACACACACACACACATTTATGTTACTGCTGTTCAGAGGGTTTCTACGTAACGTCAGGATAACCATTTGAGCGTTAAAGAGCCGAACAATGACAGCTGTGCAATGGATGAAATGATGTCATCAAGCAAAAATAACTGACCAATAATGCAACAATTATGATACAATGACAGTTGTCCAAATGAGAGTTCTTGAGTACTTTACTGTCCAGTGGTGTGGAATAGTGATTAACAACAGTTTTACAAAAATGTATAGTGCTAAAGCTACAATATTGAACATGATAATACTTAGAGATGGGCATTTTACTAAATTTTGCTGATCCGTCATTCATCATCCGTCAGTGGCCTGGGTACCTGTCCGTCATTTTTTCCAGCCAAACCGAATTGTAATGGTCAGTTGCTCAGTCCGTCAGTTCGGTCCGTCAGTTAGTCCATCAGAAGTCCGTCAGTCAGTACCCCTCCCTGGCCCCACCTCTAAAAAACATCAGCAAAACAGGCATCTGAGTGAAAGGTCCATTGCTAGTTGACCCTGTTACTGACAATGACTCTGGCAGACAAAAATCCACTTCCGTCAGTTCGTATTCTGTCATTTTTAAAAAGTGTCCCATCATTCGCCAATCGTCAGCAAAAAGGGCGCCACGTCAGTGACGGACCGGTCCTGACGCTGAGCCGAGATTGGTTGTACCTGAGCCCTGAGCAACTGTAATGTAATTTTCAGTCGACAGCAAGTGACAAAATGGCTGCCGCCTGAGATGGATAAAAACATTTGCATTTTGCTGCTTAATTCATATTCCACAAACACAATATTAATCAGAATATCAAGTTTACAATACTGGGGCTGCATAGAACATATAAAAATAAAGACAATTAATGGGTTGACTTTCCCTTTAACCATTTGCTGGAGCGAAGTTTGCTCAGTGATCTCTGGTTCCTCACTGATTCAATTGTCTCCATCTTCAATTGTCACCAGCTTTCTTAAAGAGTTTGGAAATCGGCTTTGCATCCCTGGAACTGGTGCTGCTCCCCCCATCTACCACACTAACTAACACCTTGACACAGTCCAACATCTTGCTGCGCTGAATGAAGGATCTCAGCTTCCTCATCATAGACAGTCCGTGTATTCCTTTCTTGTAAATAGCATCTAGTCCAATTTTCAAGTGTACTCCCAAGTACTTGTACTTTTGCAGAATCTCAGTCTCCACCCCCTGATTCCTGGTCATCGTAACTCATTCACTGCCAGACATTTTCAGACCCTCTTTTACCCTAATGTTTGAAAAAAAATGACAATAAATAAATAAATAAATAAATTCCTGGGATTGAGTGCCTGAACTTTGAAAAGACAAATATGTCAATGGCGGTGAATGAGTTCAAGTCCACAACTAACTACTTAGTTTTGCTAGTGTTATGGCTAAACCACTCCACAATGTTGTCCGCCAGCTCTCTGTATGTCATCTCCTGTCCTTCCATAAAGCCCGGATCTCACTGAGCGGCAAGGGTTGGCGAGTGTTTGCGCACGGCCCGAATGTTGATTTTTTTTTTTCATCAGGGTTCCTCCAAGGTCGCAAATAATCATTAAGATGTTTGCCAACCATTTGCGACCTTGAACGAACCCTGATGGAAATACAACATTCGCGATGAGAGCAAACCTCTGCCGCTCAGTGAGACACGGGCTTAATACACCACACCACCACTGAGTTATCAAAGAATTTCTGCAGATGGCATGATCCAGAATTTTGTTGGAAGTCTCAGGTGTACAAGGTAAGCAGAATTGGAGACAGAGCAGTCCATTGTGATGCACCAACACCACTGATCAAAACATCCAACAATATACTACCCAAACACACAAACCGGGCGTATTTGAGAGGCAGTCAGTCTTGTTCTTTTTCTTCTTCCCTACATCCTCACTCCCTTGTGTCTCTTGGTCTTCTGGGGCAAAGGTTTTGCAGTAAAACACAATTGTTTTGTTTTGCTCGTTTCCCTTTTTGTTTTTCTATCTCCTGTTGTAGCCCAGCCAGAGTGATGGCGTTCCCTTATTGACCTTGCTTGCTACCTGCTCAACCACGTCGACTCACAAAGATTCTTTGTCGTGCCGCCTCGCCCCGCGCCGATGATGGTAGGGTTGCCCTGGTTTGAGACCCACAATCCCGACATTAATTGGAGTCGTCCCGCTATAGAGAATTGGAGCCTGTTTTGTCACGCTCACTCCCTAAGATTAGCCGTGCCCAAGAATTCCCCGTCGGTTGAGTCACGTAGTGAAGAAATCTGTTTAAATCAGGGGTGTTCAATCCCGGTCGTCAAGAGCCCCTATCCAACCTGTTTTCCATCTCTCCCTACCTGAACACACTTGATACAAATGATCACAATCATTATGAGGCTTGTGCAAAGCTTGGTGATGAGCGGATCATTTAAATCAGGTGTGTTGCAGGCGGGTAGAGATCGAAAACAGGCTGGATAGGGGCTCTTGAGGACCGGGATTGAGCACCCCTGGTTTAGATCATGTTCTGATGCAATACCACGACCTAAAGAAGGTATTAAGTAAGGACCTCTCCCAATCTTTGCCCCCATATCGACCGTACGACTGCACTATAGAACTTATCCGAAATTCCACTCTCCCTAGCTCCCGTCTGTATCAGGTATCACAGCCCGAACAAGAGGCGTTCGAATATAATAGGAATATATCACTAGGTCCTTGGCTGCAGGGCTCATTCATCCAAACACATCGCCTGTGGGCGCGGGCTTTTCCTTCATTGACAAGTAAGACAAATCCTTGAGACCGTGTGTTGACTATCGTGGCCTTAATGAAATCACACTAAAGAATAAATATCCTCTTCCTCTGTTGGACTCTGCCTTTGTCCCTTCACAGTCCGCCATAGTTTTTACCAAACTCGGCTTCTCAAGCATGTACCACCTCATTCGTATCCGAGAGGGCGATGAATGGAAAACCGCATTCAAGACGCCTCTAGGGCATATTGAGTACTTGGTCATGCCTTTTGGTTTGGCTAACGCCCCTTCTGTTTTTCAGAGTCTTATTAACAATGTTTTAAGGCATATGCTTAACGTTTTCTGTTTCATCTACCTTAATGACATTTACATTTTTTCTAAAAACCTCCTGAAACATGGACAGCATGTCCAAAAGGTGCTTCAATGACTGTTAGAAAACCGATTATACGTAAAAGCCAAAAAATGTGAGTTTCACTCAGAGTACGTTCAGTTTTTGGGGTTTATTATTGAGAAGGGACAGCTCCAAGCCGACCTGGCCAAGACTCAGTAGAGTGGCCCACCCCAATTACCTGAAAACAATTACAGAGATTTCTGGGGTTTGCTAACCTTTACAGAACGTTTATCCACAACTATAGCCAGAAGGCAGAACCTCTAACCCGTTTGACGTCTAGTAAGGTGACATTTAAATGGACTGAAAGTGCCGATGCGGCTTTTCATGAATTAACGAGTCTATTTACTAGCCCTCCTGTATTGACTCATCCAAATCCCAATTTGTCCTTTGTTGTTGTGTTTCACACGTTGGATTCAACAGTAGGGGACGTGCTGTCCCAACAATCCCCAGTCAGCCAAAGGCTTCACCCCTGCCCCTTATTTCCAAGGAGGCTCACCCCAGCGGAAGCAAATTATGATGTGGGCAACTACTCGCTAGAGGTGGGTGAGATATACCATTATCGATATCCTCGTCAATCTTGCTTTCACGATGTGTAATTTTACATTGTCGAGTATTAATACTGCCTCTAAAAGCATAACGACTCAAGTCAGTCGACGGCCGCAAAGTATGAGGAAATGCTGAAAATCAGGGTGCATTGGTGGCTAGAGGAGGAGGAAGTGATAATCATTTGCCGAATCAGCGGGCAGGACCCGCTCACGTGACTCTGTCCACACTGCAGCCGAGCTGTTTCAAACATGGAGGCGTGTCGAGCGGGGATTCATAGCGAGGCGCGAGTCCACGTCGTCCGTAGTCTGTAAATGGTTTGGGGTTGACAAGACTGACGTCAGTGGGAATATCATTGTTAGATGTACCAAAACGGTCACTGTGAAGAGCCATATGTATTACAAGGAAAACTTGGCGACTGTGCAAGCACGCTAAACAAAAGCTTAAACACACACACTCAAAAACAATCGGCGAGTTGAACCAACAAATATAGACGCACTCACGCACACACACACTCAGTATTTTAGCGAGCAAGTCAAACGTGACATCCTGGATGATCGGTTAACATTCAGTTTACACGCTTGTAGTCATAACTAGCCTGTATTTCCGAGGCATGTTGCACGAACTACGACGGCTTATTAGTGTGACGCCAGGATACACCCAAACATGAATAAAGTCACAAGTCTACATATCAGAGTGATGAATGAGTGGGAAAGTGCATTTTTCTGTAAATTGCAGTTTTGTTATTCAACTTTATTCTGAATATGGACAATGTAGTGTGGGTGTTGTCAAATAAATTTTTCCTCATTCTGATTGCTCTAGTCAACACCTTTTTCGCATTCTGATTCCTCTAGTAGTTGGCAGTGGTACACCAGTACTTACCGCTCAAAATGTCTCATCATTATGGAATTATTATGGAACAGCAGAGACATTTAAATGACATAAATATTCCCAAAAATCAATGTAAGTCCATACATATTTTTTTGTTCTTTATTGTTATATATTGTCATAGAATATCATTATGTTTTTCAGAAGCTGTATTTAGCAATTTAAAATAGTTGTTCATAAACGCTGTCCATCCACAATTGGTCTGTGAAGCAAAAGCAGATTTTAAATATTTTTTGTACAATATCGTCAAATTATCATTAGCGAGTTTTTTAAAAAAAATATCGAGATCTTTTTTTTTGCCCGTATCGCCCACCCCTACTACTCGCCATCGTTCTAGCACTCCAGGAAAGGCGCCACTAGCTGGCGGGATCCAAGGAACCATTTACTCTGTTTATAGATCACAAGAACCTATTTTCGCTCAGCCAAACGACTGAAATCTGGGCACGCCCGGCGGGCGTTGTTCCTCACGAGATTCCATTTCGCTCTCATTTTACCGTAAGAGTTCTCGTAACCAGAAGCCGGATGCGCTCTCGTGGATTCACGATCCGGTGGTCGACGAGGCCAGGTCCAAGGCCATCCTGCCCGGACAGTATCGTGGGTATGTTACGGTGGGAGATCGAGCAATGGGTCACCGAGGCTTTGAGCGACGCACTGGCTCCAGAAGGTTGCCCTCTGGATCACTTGTTTGTACCTTCTGAACTCTGATGTTCTGATGTGTTGCAGCGGGGGCATGAGTCCGAGATGGCGTGTCATCCTGGAATCCACCGAACACTCTCGCTAATAAATCAACAGTTCTTCAGGCCTCACCTGCCTCCGACTCTCAAGGTTCACCCGGTATTCCATGTTTCCCTGGTCAAGCCAGTGGAGTCCAGTGTCCTGGCGCCGGCCCCTTTTGCTCCGCCTCCCCCTGGTGATCCGGTTTACACGGTTAAGGAGAATGTGGACTCTAGGCGTCATGGCAGGGCATTCAATATTTGGTCGAATGGGAGGGGTATGGCCCAATGGATCGTTGGTGGGTCCCCTGCTCCTGGATCTCTCCCTCATCCGTGTTTTCCATGTCACCCATCCATCAGGTAGTCCAATAGTGCCAAGTAGTCTGCCAGGGGGTGTCCGTTGAGGAAGTGGTATTGTCATGGTTTTTGTTCGTTTTGCTTGTTTCCTTTTTGTTTTTGTATCTCCTGTTGCAGTCCAGCTGGAGTGGAGGGCATTCCCTTCAGCAGCTCACCTATTGTCCATGACAATTAGCAGTGTTTTAAAGGACTGGCTGTCATCCAATGTTTTGGGAATATTGACTTTGCTTGCTACCCGCTCAAGTGCCAGTTTCTAGATTATGTTCACGCTCATAGTTGCGATTTCTCCACCAGGATTGTGTAATTGGTGTTTGCTATTTTGTTTACATTTTCCAATCATTTACCTTGCTGTGTACAAGCAAGTTAAATATTCTCGTGACATCCCTTGGTTAAATGCTATCTTGGGTAACACAAACGGTTGTAAATAATTCAATCCGCTAACAATACTCCCAGCCGGTAAATGGATTTGAATAGGAAATTAGCCAGCGAAAGACCTTTAAATGTCACGTCATGCACTGTAGTGATGGGCATAATAGTTCTTTTAAGTGAACTGAATGATTTGAATCAGTTCATCAAAAAGAATCATTCAAAAGAATCGTTCACTGAATCTTTCAGCCCCGCATAACCCCTACAACTACATTAGACGTTAGCTTGGAGAAATGGATGCCAAAGAAAGCTTGTCCCCGCTAGCACGAAAGGAGTGGTGTTGGTGAGTGGTTCCTTCCTTGGCGAATTGCGAATCATTCATAGCAAAACTTAGTTCACTCACTGACTGCATGGAGTTCTCGTTCAAGTGAACGAAAAATGGCAGCGACACGTTCACTTACTGAATCGTTGGTGAATGCGAAATTACATCACTGATCCCCGCAGCGACACGTTCACACACTGAATCGTTGGTGAACGGGAAATTACATCACTGATTCCTTCGTGAAGGCCAATAGCGTGGCAGTATGTTCAATAAATCCCGCTTACATCTGACGCTGGCTGCTGATTGGTCGATTGCGAAGATTGACAACATGCGCGTGGCTGAGCTCAAATGAACTGAGAAAAGAGTGAATGACTTCAGGAAGTGATCCATTCACTGACGTTCACTGAAAAGATTCATCCTTTTTGAAAAATTAGTTCACGAACGACCCAATACTAATGCACTGACGTTTTTTTTTTTTTTTGGAGGGGTGAGGCGTCAAGGTGGATGGACTGACGGAATGTATGGACGGACGGGTCGGAGGATGATTATTTTTATGAATAAGGACAGAGGCATGATGACGGAAGGGTGCCCAGGTCCCGAACGGAGGACGGACAAGCAAAATAGGGTAAAGTGCCCATCTTTGGTTGTCACTCAAACTAAAATTAAAGTGTGTCATTCTTTTTACAAATCTATTGAAGCTCATCAGCACATTGGACATCTGGTTAGCACCTCTGACTCAGATCTGAGGCTCGGGGTTCGACTCCTGGGTCTGGCTTTCCTGTCTAGGATTGGTATGTTTTCGCTGACCTAGTGTGGGTTTTCTCTGGTGATCTTCCTCGCACATTCCAAAAGCAGGCATGTTAGATTAATGTAAGAGTGTAATAGGTGTCAGTGAGAATATAAATGATTGTTCTATTTGTTCCCTATGACTGGCTAGCGACCTGTTCGTAATGTACCCAGCCACTTATGCAAAGTGAGCTCTGATAAGTGCTGTAGAAAATGGATGGATGGGTAGATGAAGCTAGCTCAATGTGTACCTATTCAGGAGAAAAGTAAATGACTCTCATGCATCCTTCCCCCCCTCACCCAAAAAAAAAAACTTTTGGGCTCTGGTATCATTTTGTCTCCGGTCATAGAGGGATGTTGTGTATAATCTATCTGTGTTGTTTCAGTTTGTTTACTTGCTTGCAATGCATACAGTTTGTTAGCCGAGTTTCATAGCTGGCAATGAAAGACGGTCTGTTCATTGCTGCTGCTACCCTTTTAGATGCTATAAGCTGAAGTTTGGTGATGCCCCCCCCCGCCCCCGAGGGAGTACGTACGTAGTACATAGACGCCACATTGAGTGGGTTTAGTTATTGCTGTGCAACGTGAGCGCATCCGCTATATTTAATGTGGCAGGTCTGCCCTTAAAATAATACAGGGCAATGGACTGAACTTCAAAGCGACCACCTACAACTTGTACAATGTTAATGTCGCTTATTCACCCGTACACGCACGCTTACATACACAAATGCATACGCGCACCGCCCCCTCCACACACACACACTCACCATAAATTTGGCAGTATGCAAGGCTTGGAATAAGTGGTTTCACATCGTAGTTTGCGAGTCAAAATGCACATTTTGAGAATCACAGCCTTTGGGGTATTTTCCAATAATTGAACAGCATAGACTGTCCCAAAAAGCTTCGCTGTGCTGGATTCACGCATATTAATGTTCTGCAACATGCTCACGTCACCTGCATGCAGACAGTAGATGGTTGTGGCAATTTGTAAGCTCGGCCCAACTTACGACACACCACCGCACACTGAGCGATGCAGCGGAACACCACCGAACACTCACACAATGTGTAGGGTCCTGTCACGACGTTACACAAGTGGGCTTGGCTGCAGCGATACAACATTTGAACCACAGTTGCATGTTGTTGAAACACTCAATCTGTCCCAGCGTCACCTCTAGGTGTCAGCAAAGGATCACCAGCTGTAGAAATGTGCGTACCCTAGCCATGAAGATAGTGTGAGACACATTTCCATGGTCATTTCACTCTTGATACATCTGAACTTTGCAGTGAAAAATATAAGCCATGGTTTTATGCATATATACACATGAGGACTCCTGCTCATGGTATGGGTATTTTTTAAGGGAGTAAGTAATATAAGCTGGAGTCACCGGAAGGCACATCAAAAATGACTTGTCACTTTTCTGTGTCAGTTCCTACTTGAACTTTTATGTTCCGCTAGAGTACTTGCCAACAGCATTCTTGTTCATTTTGTTTCTTCGCCTGTATTACCTCTTTCTGTTCTTTTTGACATTGACCGCCACAACTTTTTTTTGTGTTATTTTACGTTCTTTTGTGCGGTATTAAGTTGCTCCCACTTCACCATATTAAGGAGCGTCCAATTAGGATCCGGTTTTGAGAACGTACTTTGGACAAGCTAAAATTTCTTTAACCACTAATTTCTCTGTTCACAAATCGTTCAGCTCATCAACTGTGACATATACAAAATGGGCACGTACCAGCTGTATCATAACTGAAGCAGGACTTAAAATTAAGGTTGCTGAGAAGCTGGACTGGGCCACTCAGAGTAACAGTGTTCATCATATTCGATTTTAATTAAGTTCCACTTGAAATATAAAGCATAAAATGGGCATATGTGGTGAACGTAATAATTCAGACACCCAGACAATTGATTTTTGGCACACGTCACGTCGTCTATAATTGCCGTCTCCATAAAATGGTTTCCATGAGGAACAATTGCCTGATTTTTCCCTCCATATTTGTCCCTCTTCATTCCTCTGTTGCTGTACTCATCTTCACAATTGGGTCTCTGGTGAGAGAAGCTAATGTTTAAACAGAAGACTGACGATCAAGGACCAAAGAGGTTGCAAATAATGAAATTCAATTTGGCCTGATGTCTTTCGAAGATGTCTAAGTTGGAGAGAAAATGAAAGAACTACTTTCAAAATATAAGTACCACGCCTATTTTACATTTTAATTTTGACTTCTTAACAACCTCTTGAGGGCCAGTCAGAGAGTGTCGACATACCAGATGTCTAATGCCATAACCTGCCTTTTTGGGTAGAGGTGGTTATTGAATACTCAATTTATTTGTCTTTAAAAAGTCCTCAGTTAGTTTCATAGAAACTATATGTTTAGTGGTCATTAAGCCCATATATCATTGAGCGGTAAAGGTTTACGAGTGTTTGCGAACATAGTGAATGTTGATTTTTTTTTTGTGTCAATGTTCGTTCAAGGCCGCAAACTGTCGCAAAGACATTCGAAAGCACTTTATAAAACAATAAATAATAAACAATAAAAAGGCCATAATACACAAGTGTTAATCAATAAATTAACATAAAACACTAAATACAATTGACACCGGAAAAAAGCCGAAAATTTCGGGTCCGATCAAAAGCCAGAGAATAGAATTGTGTCTTCAACAGTGATTTAAAAGTGGACAGAGAGGGGGCTTGCCTAACATCCAATGGGAAGTCATTCCAAAGGGAAGGACCAGCGGTCGAAAAGGTTCTAATGTTTGTCATTAGTAAAAACAAAAAACTGATAGACTAAATATAAAATAATTATCATGATTATAATTACATTATAAGTGTGACAGACCTTTGATACAAAGATGCTGTAAAGATAGACAAGAAAGACATCTCATAGTTAGTTGGAGTATGACACGAATAATGAAATCCCAATTCTATACGCATCTCAGGGGTTTCAACTCAGCAAACAGCTGATATATGGAGAAAAACAGGAAATGGATATCAGAATGATGGAGATAGGATGTGTCTCGAATTAGAGAAGTAGAATAGATGCGCACGCATACACAATCACACAGCCCCATGTGTATCAGTTATGATTTAGTGCTGTGGGTTGGCATCTCTTTGACTTCTAAAGAAGAAAAGGAAATGAAAAGCTGATAACACAAAATATAATATAAACACACCAGCGCTACAAACACAAATACAGACACACACGTGTTATGTGGCATACAGCTATAGTGATATTAAAGTCTGTTTTTTGTTGTCATTTCCACGATTTCCAGCTGTGATTGACAGGGTCTGACTTGTGCTGTCACAGACACAGACACCCTGCTCCACCTATACACACTCTCAGACAATTTGTCTTTGTCTTTCTCGTACAAGTAGTCACTGTTTATTTTTATTTATTTATTTATTTACTTTGCTTGACCAATCTGTTTGTTCGGACTGTTTGAGTTACTGTAAATGTATTATTGCATTTGAAAAATACAATTTCCTCACATTAATAACCCTGAACATTGGCACTTTATTATATTATCACTATGAGTACAGGGTGTAATACAAATAAATTTGGGATTTTTTTTCCCCTTCGCTTTATTTCGAACATATAACAAAATAATTTTAAAAAAACATCAAAAAAAGAAGTGTAATTTAGAGTGAATAAAAACATAACATGTTCGAAAAGGAGTAGGAAGAGGTATATGATACTTTTATGTTCCTACCACTTTTATCTCGATTTCATCAACAAGATATTACAATACTTTCCAATTTTCATTAATTCTATAACAAGAAATAGAATTATATATAATAGAAACTACAGGCAATACACTACCATATCCACCACTGATTATTATACTGTATTAATAAATGCTGTTAAGCGTAGTTCACTATTCGATTATACAAGATTCTGTTAATACGGATTGGTACACCTATTATTAGAAATAAAGCCAAATGTGTTTACATAATGGATTGGGTCTGTACTGTGCCATTTCAGTGCAAAAGTGTGTGTTTGTGTGCGGGTTAGGCTCAGTAGTTATTTCAGAGATAAATGAAAACCGCTAATAAATGAATCTGTGGTATTGAAATAATATATTTTTTCCAAGGTTGTATGGGACCTTCTATGAAAAAAACCTATTTCAGAGCTTCTTTCTAGTGTTGTAACACTCGAGAGGGATCTTGGTCTCTTTTCACTATTTGTATCATTCATTTGGAGCACTCATAAAGTAGTTTTACACTTGCCAACTCACATTAAAACGCATATGTCTTTTTGCAAATGCTGCCATCAGTTTAACACATTAAAAAATATATATTAACACGTTAACCTGACACTGAAGACAATGCAGCCACAGACATTGTTTAATCAATGTGATGATACTCTATTAACGTAGTCACTGCTTACTGTAATTAAATTTAAATGTTTTTGGATTTACTGACTACTTCTTTTTCGTCCCAGTGGGTGTCATTATTACGACTTGCATAAATACATTTAAAGACTATTGAGTACGAATGCAATCAAAATCTGTTTTGCGTAAACGTGAGTGATGTCTTTGCATAATTTAATTTGATTTTGGGGATTTATCTCTTGATGATTTCTTCATAATTAAATCCAAAGATTTATTTTTTGCAATAATTTAGTAGAAGAGTTTTGTCAAATGTATTTAAAAGAAAATATATTATTTATTTTTATTATGGTGACAAGACTATAGTATCCTGTCAAAATTATGGAGTCTTAAAAATTGCGATAGGGTCCCACACCCGTGACACTGACCCGGATAAGTGGTGTTGAAGATGGATAATATGGCATTTATATTTAATGTTGCATTGTTAATCCTTCTTCTTTTGCGTCGGTCCAAAACCTCTTAAATCACATTTTGGCATTTTTTTTTCAAAATCTATACAATTGGTCAGTCCAAACGCGTGGGTGTTATTTTTACACATTACCGGTTCATCTAAAGTGCTGTAAATAGTTTGCTCTCTTTCACAATGCAATGCAAATGGTTGAACAAACTTGACATTTTTGGGGTCTCCTGAAAAGACACCATTTTGGAGGTACAAGGTTTTGGCCTGATGCCAGCAAAATATGTTTAAGTATTGTTGTAAAACACAATACTGTACCTTACTGTATTTTTATGTCTTGGCAGCAGGCAGCTATCTCTTGCTGGCTTAAACCCCAAAATTGATTTTTATTTGTCTGATTGAAAGCTTCTGTGCATTTGATGGTCAGTAATTTGCACCACTGCCACGTAATGCAATGGTGATTCATATTTTGAATAACCAAAATCAGTGGCCGAGACTCGCTACTTACGAAATTCACAACTGAATTTATTTTGTAATTTTTAACAAGTAAAGACCTAAAAGTAAAAAGCATCACGGGTTATAGTTGCTAGACCTACTGGTAACCAGTAGTGTTACTTGTAATTTGTACTGTAAACCCATTTTATTGAACTATTACATTAAAAGTAAATCTTTTAAACGGTTAAACATTGATGCTGGTGCTACAACATTGATGCTGCTATTATGCACTAAGCATCGCTCTGAATGAACTCAAATGTCCACCAACTTCTCACTGAACAATTAAAAACTTAAAGTTTGTTATAGTAATGAGTTCTCATACACAAGCACATTGATGATGAGGTAATGCTGTACTGGAGTGGTATTCTACATTGGGAGGCAGGATCGTTCCATTAGCTAATGCATTCGAGGATGGCCACTGCTGACTCATCACTACCATCCCATCTAGTAGAGATGGGGAAAGAAAGAGGCGTCGCAATGTAAAAGGAGAAAACAACAATAAGAAATGTGAACAAGGGGCAAAGGGAAAAGAATTAAAAGGAAACAAGCGTGTGAGATTGAAATAAATCAGCAAAATCACTTGGCACATCTCAATCAGCAAATGATTAGTCAGCATATATTGTACAATAGAGGGGAGGGAACAATATATTCACCATTTAAGGTTGGTTTAATGTTTCAGTGTGATTTACTGTGGTTGCAATATCACATTATTTCACAGTTACTCTCCATATAGTGAACAATATATCAAGGGCATAGTGTTTTTTATTGGACTCTAACTAGAATATATGGAACAATTACTCATGGGACAATGTTGTTGTTGTTTTTTGTCAACAGACTAATCATTATAGAGTTGATTAAGTAAGAGGACAAAATGCACCACTATTTGTCCACCAGATTTCATAGCATTTAAATACAATACATGCTTTGATAATTTTCCATCTGACCTCTCCTCTTATAAGTTAATGCACTCCTATTTTCTTTATCTTTTATGTTTTCTAAATCCCTGCCTAAAGAACAGCAACAGGAAATTGCTGATGAACAGTTAAATAGAGTCGTTCCCCCAGGGGCCAAGGCCTTATTTTGTGTGTTTGGTGAGCATGCATACAGAACGTGTGCATGTGGTCTAGGGGTGGTTTTAAGTTGTGTTTGTTTGTTTTTTTAGTGTGTATGTATGGGGTGGGGTGGTCAAACCATAAAACTACAAGGGGGATGCAGTATCACTCACCAGTGATTTAAACTTTAGTCAGGATAAGCGAATCAGATAATGCATGGATGGATTGATAATATTGAAGGTTAGGTAACCTTCTTTGTGAAGAAAAGCTGTTGTGCTGCAAGGACATTGTAGGGAGGTGTAGCCCTTTCGGCTATCTAGTATCACTTTTGAATTATATAGTACACCGTCGCAGATGTATAGGCTAGTTTCTTCGGTTTGTCTCTAGGAGTAATAGATTTGGCAATTTGACCCAATAAACAACACACAATAATAATAAGCAACAGTAGCCACCAAAGTGGTAAATGGAAAACAACATTTTTTCAATAATTACAAAATAATTATAATCCCTGCCCTATCTAAAGTTGGCTTGCTAGCACACAAACACACTTACCTTGGGCCCCAAAATAATTATTCCTTCCGATGGAAAATTTAATTGCTTTCAGTGTTTGGATGTCAAAGTTTTTAGTCGAAGTGCACTTTTGTTCATCAAGTCCACTGCGAATGCAGTTCACAGGCTTGTCACACTGGAAAGCAAGGCTCATGATTGTCCAGCTCCTTGGTAAAAAGAGGCAGTCACGTTCAGCAGCTCATGAATGGCTTGCTCTCTCCCTTATCAGGGAGAATCCAAAATCAAGTCCCAGTCTATGTCAATGGTCATAAAAAAAAATGTCCAAGACACCTGGCAAAAGTCTTCACTAGCTCCCAACTCAAACAACTTCAGTTCCCCTCTCTTTTCTGCACATCACACTAATACAATGCAAGACGTGGAAGAAGTGGAAAAGTAGCCAAAACCCCAGTACATCATCTCCAACTCAGCTCAAACTGATACACGTGTTCACTGGCATGTGCACTTGCTATTTTGGATAAGTTTTAAGCATTTCATTTCAATTTAATGCACTCAGTGGTCCTCTGAGGTAATACCTGTCTGTGGTGGGTGTGGTGTCATTACTATCGTATTTTCCGGACTATAAGCCACACTTTTTTTCATAGTTTGGCCAGGGGTGCGATTTATATTCTGGAGCGATTTATGTGTGAAATTATTAACACATTACTGTCATGGATTGTTAGTGCTGACTTGTGACTTGTTTTGCCTCCCTCTGCAGGCGCTTTAACGCTAAAGCGGGAGACAAAACATCATAAATACAAGTCAGCACTAACAAGCCATGACAATTACTTCTATGTCATTTCACATGTTATTGTAACCAACATAAAGAAACATAAGATATATCTTGAACGTTATTAAAATGCATGAATAATTTAAACGGTTAAAGTCTAATGTTTTGTTAAACTAACAGGCCCTGCTAGTCGAGGAAGCCAGCTTATCCAAACAGCTAAACATTCACAAACAAACTCCACTGACTCCAGGTGTGCAGCAAAGTTGCCTGTTTGTATTGTGAAACTGCACAAGAAACAGAAAATACTATCAATCTATGCATTACATACACATGTATTTTCATAGACATGAACAAAATGAGCCTATGCTAACGACTAGCGATCGCGATTAGTATGTTGAGTCAACAACCTACAATTATCCACGATTCAGCTCGTATATGAATGTCATTATACACAATTGTCTAAGTTAGTTTCAGACGATGGTTGAACAAGAATAAACCACAGACAGGCAGACATGCAAACGATTAGCAACCGCGATTAGCATAAGTGATAGCGATTAGTATGTTCAGTCAACAACATAGTACAATCAGCGACAATTCAGCTCCTATATAAATGTTGCATGGTCAACTAAAACCAAAAATCAACCTTCTTAACCCTAATTCAACATTGATTTAACATCTTTTGCTATCTGGGGTACTATTTACAGACAGAATTTTAAACGTGGAATTGGCAACCTCTTGCTTGAGAATTTCCCAAACTTTCCTTTTTTTTGTGGTTTGTGTTTTTACTCGCAACTAGCAGTCTTTTATGAAATAGAGCTGTTTTTCTTTTAATGGACAGCCATCTACCTCAAAGAACACACTGAATGTCCTTTGTTTTGTAGCATTTTATACTGTCACAGTTCTACAAAGTTGTGCAAGTGTTGACACAGCAATCAGTGTCCTGCCTTTAAAGCACACAGTAGAAACACTAGCTCTGACCAGAGTTAACCAATCCAAACTATTGGTGACTAAATCAGTGTGCTTGTTGGACACAGAGCTTCAAATCATACATTCCTCTCTGCTGGCAAACAAGAATAGAGCAGGATTAGGACAGTTCACACATTTATCCTCTACACAGCCAGAATCATATTTTCCTCACAAAAAATAGTCCAACTGCTTGCTTCATATTTGCTCTGGCCTCAACCCTTCAAAGGCCGTACTAATCACCCAGCTGTGGCACACCTGTCTCTTAGACACTTTCTCATGTTATACCTGTCACACAATCCAACAACTGGCTTCTCATATTGAATACAAAATCCAGCTGGTAAACGAGTGCAATGTGATCCACACAGGCGCACCAATTTTCCCTGTCCAGTGCACAATCAACCCTCTGCCTGCTTGTTCCAGTCTGCCTTGTCTATCTCCATGTCTTTCTGTCCTTCCCTCTCACCAAAACACATCAAATACAGTGGATATAAAAAGTATACACACCACTGTTCAGATGCCAGGTTTTCCTTATAATAAGAAATAAGACCATGAGTCTGCTGGCTGCGCAAGGACTGGGATGATTACAGATTTTAGTGATTGTGAACAGATCCGTGCATTATCATAGCTGCAACTACGGGCCTTTGGTATCGCTGTGCATTCATCAATTAAATGCAGTATAATCATTAAATGTCAGACAACTAATTAGTTTGTCGTGCATAACATAGACCTGCCCTGTACAGTGAAAACCGGGATTCATTTATGGAGCACCTCTCCAACGTACCATACTCCATCCAATGTTATCATTTGTCAACTCAAGTCGGTTTTGACCTGCAGCCAGGTCAAAACCCCAATGAGAATGGCAAGCATGCAGATGATCTTCCCTAAAGATGGTTTCTTACAGTTTGTGCAGAAATTCTTTGGTTTTGCAAACGGTTGTTTTTCTGATTTCAAACGATTTTATCGGTCAAGATTCTGCATCTGAACTGTTGTGGTTACATGTGGTCTGCGGTTATGAGGTGGGTTGGACAGAAAAAAGTTTGGAGACAGCTTATGGTAGAAAAATGAGCATTCAATTGTAACCAAGTGGTTAGCTGGGGCACTCTGTTCTCTAATTGGCGGTGACTGCATCACCATTGTCTCGCCACCCTCGCTCTCTCTTGCTCTTCAATTAGCTTATGCGCAACACCTGTGCACACCGTAGTGTTGTTCATGGACGCTGCTGGGAAGGAGTCGTGGAAACTGACTTGTGTTGGTGAAACGGCCAGAGCCGCGTTTAAGTCTGTTTGGCTTCACCATAGCAGTTGGCCGCTGCTGTTTTAAATAAGCTCTCAACTGTATTACTCTCTACAATACGCTATCCATTCTGTGGTTCTTCCAATCAACCCTCAATGGTATTAGCCTTTTAAATATAGCAGATAAAGTTGACGAACTTTTAACAGAACCTTGGCTGGTGATTGTAGTGGTTTGTTTTTTTGCTTTGTTTTCCCTCTTCTGTTATGCTGCTTGGAGGAGATGGTTTATAGTTTGGTTTTTTTTTGCATTAATTTTGAGTTTGCAGTGGTTTGGTCTGTTTTGTATTAAAGCCTACAGGTAATTCAGCTAAGATTTGATTTGTAATTAAAAGTGTGTGAACCCAAAGTGTAAAATACTTATTTTTAAAAATAGATTAAGAGAACATATATCTTGATGTAAATTCAATAAATCGCTATTGTTGCCACTACTTTTGCTTGTTCTTATTTGTTACCAGACCTACTTGTACCATCTAAAAAGGGAAAAAGTGCCTTGCCTCCACTCGGTTACACAATTCAAAGGAAATGGCTTTGGTGAACAACCCTGCAGTCACCAAGCCAAATGTGCGCTCTCTCAAAACCTCTGATTACAATAAAAGCCCAGTCCAAAACTGCACATTTTAGAGTGGGCTTTTACTGTAGTCAGCCAAAAATACACTTGTGCAATAATCATATGTAATCACAATCTTGATATACTGCACCTGTGAGGTGGATAGATTATCTTGATAAAGGCTCAGTAAAGCCTGGTTTGCATGGTAAGATTTTGAAAGTGTCTGCATACTTCCAAACTCTGAGAGACCCCCACACATCATGAGAAAAAAATCACAGGTATAACAGTTTGGAACGTACAGTATGCGGTATGTAGCCACACGGCAAAATCAACAAAGCACACACGAACCAATTTAATTCATGAATATTCCCACGTCGGACGGGAAATCTGGCAAAACCTCTTGAGATAAAGCGTCACTTGAGAGTAAACAAACATGGTGGATGAAGAGAAGGCAGTGGCGATAGTTTGTATTTTGTTTTGGTCAAAGAAGCAGACACAGCGCGAGCACTGACTTTGTGTAGCGCCATGATTGTTTTGATGTTGGATTCCCCACCTTGGTTTTTCGCGGCCTCGTCACCGCGCTTTCTGATTGGCTGAATGTCACTGTCCACCGACTGTACAATCATCCACAATTCAGCTCCTATATAAATGTTGCATGCTCATTACACACAATTGTCTAAGTTACTTACAGACGATGGTTGAACAAGAATGAACCACAAACAGGCAGTTGCCTGCCTCTGGCTGGGGTATTGCATCGTGCAGCCACACACGTAAGAAGCTGAGCAAAGAGGAGACGAAGACATAATTACGACGAATACATAAATACTTTTGTAGACTTGGAAACATTCTACATGGTCGGGGATAAATAAAATACTTATTTAATCGATCTGCAACCGTTTTGGTGAGTTTAAAGTTATCGTGCAGTAACTTTATTGTATGTCACATGTGTTGAATGTTAACTAAATGTTACCATCGTAGCTCGGTGGAAATGATGTGTACCAAGCGCAAAATTTCCTCCCAAAATGCGACTTATACTCCAGTACGACTTATATATGTTTTTTTCCCTTTATTATGCATTTTATGGCTGGATCGATTTGTATTCCGGAGGGACATACAGTCTGGAAAATACGGAGCTTTTTGGTTGATCGTCTAAATTCTCTGGGCCCACCACACACGGTGAGAAGTCGGGCCAAAACAATCGAACATGTTGAGTACTCCTGACTTGAGGTCAGAGCAGCACAAATGTCCTTCTGAGTGGTCGAGATCAGTCCTTATACAACACACATGGCATAAATATCTGTTAATATTACCTTTTTGAGCCATTACAGTAATCAGTGCGTCCTTACTATTGTCGGGAGGGGAGATTCAAGTCTAACATCGGGCTAATTATCCTGCCTTGTGAACCGGGCTTAACACAGATTTTGACAGAATTATGAACAATATTTAAATAAATGGCTCTTTTGCATACATATAAAGAGTCTTAAATCTTTGAGGTCAGCTCATGAAAAATAGAAACAAAGAAAAAGTCTTGCATTAAGATCTTTGAGCAGTAAGTCAGGAGAATGTTGTCACATGTACTAAGCAGCCAGTACTTGCCAGAAATCCGACAGCTCCTTCTGGGCAGCCTCCCTGACCAGTTTTACTTTAATCTTTCCATTAATATTGGACAGATTTACATTTCTTGCTGTTGTTCACTGTTGTGCCTTAATTTCTCCACTTGATGATGATTGTCTTTACTGTTTTCCATGGCATATTTAACGCCTTTAACATTGCCGTATACCCTTCGCTTGATTGACACCATTGAATAGATTACACTGTTGCTGCGGAGGCTCTCTGTAGACCATGGCTTGTGCCAAAAGATGTGACTACAGAAATGTCAGGAAAAGCCTACTAGAACAACCTTTTTTTGGATTTAATCAGAGGCACTTCAAATTGGGGTCGTGTGTGCAGCCACATCCCCAGAGGGTGTAAACACATGTGCAAGCACATTATTTCAGCTGTTTATTTTTACTGCCCTCTCAAAAACATTTCACATAAGATATGCACATGGGTGTGTATACTTTTTATACCCCAAAATCAACTTTCTAATTAAGTTTCTGAAAGAAATGTGTCTCATTTAATTTAATTATTGGAAATATCACTGTACTTGCGGCGTCTGTCCCCCATTGAGCATGTTGTGACAGGGGTAAAAGTATTCATCCATCCATCCATTATCTGTACCGCTTCTCCTCACAAGGGACGCGGGGCGTGCTGGAGCCTATCCCAGCTGTCTTTGGGCAGTAGGCGGGGGACACCCTGAACTGGTTGCCAGCCAATCGCAGGGCACACGGAGACAAACATCCGCACTCACAATCACACCTAGGGGCAATTTAGAGTATCCAATCAACTTACCATGCATGTTTTTGGAATGTGGGAGGAAACCGGAGTGCCCGGAGAAAACCCACGCAGGCACGGGGAGAACATGCAAACTCCACACAGGGAGGCCGGAGCCGGGATCGAACCCACGACCTCTGAACTGTGAGGCGGACGTGCTAACCAGTCGACCACCGTGCCGCCCGGGTAAAAGTATGAAAGAATATTAAAAACTGTGTGAAGCACACTCACTGAGCATACATCAGTAATTGTACACTTCCTGGAGTCTGCCTCACATCTTATATGTGTGTACAGTTTTAACTTACTCACATTAACCTGTGATCCCATCCGTGGGAGCTCTGCCGAAAGACCGCTTAGCTGCATTGACACACTGGGTCAAAGTATCCTTGTGAAAGACAATACACAGAAGACTATATTTCAATATACAGCTCGCCTGCCTGTACAATAACCTTTTGGTCACGTTTAACAAGGTACCTTGTGTGTTACTGAGCTATCTGTTCATCTTTCAAACCAATCGAAAGAGTGGAGTGACCATTGACTGCAATGTCTAACCAAATGTATTAATTTCCTGTACCGGTAATCAGTGATATGATCAAATGTAGTGTAGGAAATGAACTACTGAGCATAAAGAATTTGAAGAAAGATTTTTACTGGTGAGCTGCATTGGTAAAACAACTGATCACAACCATCGTTGCAGCTTAAAGTAATACAAAAATACAGCGGTCAAAAGCACCATCATGCATCTTGTCACATCTCATATCCCGCAACTTCAACTCCAACTTAAGTGTTTTTATCTTGACTATTTTATGAGAACACAATAATAAGTAAAAAAAATGGGCCATAAATCCAAAAATGTAACATTTTGTGAAGTTGTAAGACAGCATTGCTAACTAGCTAACTGTCCTGGCTGCTCAGTACAATATACTATGGTGGAGACGTGTCAGCTCAATGTGTCACCAAGCTTCGAGTGCTCTGCTTCAGTCCAAAAGGTGGATATAAGGCCCAGGCTTTCTCTCACAACGTCAGTGGCAAAGTTCAGTTGAAGAGCTAAGAATGGTCGTTGAGGATAACCCTAATATAAGAAAATGTATCACTGTTTTCAGCACAGTGATGGAGGAAGAGATGAATCATGCAAGCAAGTTTATGGAGCACATCTCGAAGGGGATTAACTTCAAAATACACGTGGCACGAATTTTGAAGTTTGAAAGGTGCTTGAGGGGGCTTCAATTTTTCATCAGTGCCACTGGGGGAGGGGGAGGGGATTCATACAGGGCAACACACTACCTAACCAGATGTATGACAAAAATGCCAAAATATGGACAAAATACATGCATACTTGCAAAATGTGAGCAGTACAAAATACGTGTTCTTAAATATATTTAATTTTTCATAATTTCTCAAGCATGAATAAACGCTTCACTATCCTAAACCAAAAACAAAGGTTTTGAGGCAAACAACAAAATAAACACATATTGTGATTTTTTCCCCCCCTCAGTGCAAAGGGATCTCATGCATTAAAAATACTATTCAAGAATGTCACAAAACTGCTAAACAGCAAACAACTCATTTTTTTGCAGCTTTTTAACACAGAAATTAACTCACTAAAAAAAAAAAAATACTATTGTATTGTTGTTGTTTACCCTGCAGATCATTTCAAATCCACAAAAAATGACTAGGTTTAATCACATTGTAGTATAGGGCAGTATAAGAACCGGTGTAAGCACAACTGTCATCTAGTGGTGAGTGGTGATATTACAAGTTAAAACTACAATCGACACCTGAACTCACGGTTCAGCACCTGTATTGTCATATTCACACTTTTTTTTTCCAGTAATTTTTTTATTTTGTTTTTGTTATTCTGGGATCGTTTCCCCCTATTCCCCCCATATGGAAAACATGATGAATGTTTATCAGTTTTTTAGCTTGTGAATGCTCAAGCTTAGCTTCTCTTAAAGTGTTTGGGGGGGGGGGGGGGGGGGGGTTGTTCTTCAATTTGCATCCATTTTCACTTTGTTGCTGACTGCTTTTTCTCAGGTCCTACATGTTCTCTGCGAAGAAACAAAGTACACTACGGACAATGACTGAGGCAGAAGGAGCCAGACAGAGAGAGAGAGAGTGAGAGAGAGAGAAAATCTGTCTGCCTGCGTATCCTTTAAATCCACCAGAATGGTTACACCACCTGCGCCACATCTTAGACCTGGATTTATGTAGTCTAAACTGTAGTCGAGTTTTGGTTATCAAATTGCCAAATGTGCCGGGAGTGTGCAATCAAAAACACCTTTTGAGGCGTAGCGCGGTCTACCAAATTCAGAAACAAGCTAAGCTAGACTTGCCCCGGCACAAAAATGAAGATGCGCCTGTTTCTATGCTGAGTGCAGTATTAGTTTCTATCACCAAATGGTCAAGTGTGCCGGGGGTATGCCAGCTCCGCCCGTCGTAACTCCCAGCGAGGCACAACACAGTAAACTGGAAAGTGAATATGTGCCCGTTCTTGCGCCAAGCGGACGGACGCCTGTCTACATAAATATCACCCATAGTGGGATAAAGGTGAAATGCAGGGGCCTGATGAATCAGGGTGTTAGTTGCATGTTTGAATTGGTGAAAGAATGAATGGATATGTACACAAGCCACTGAATGAATGAATTATTGGAGATGAAAGGCCTTGAGATCTAGATATTAAAAGCTGAGGGAATATAGACTAGCCTCTTCTCTACTTCTCTCTCTAATGTGCTCCCCTCTCTCCCTCTGTCTTATTCTGACCGGATGAGTAATAGCTTTGGTGCTGTGACTTGACTGATTAATGCACTTGAATCGAGGTGGAGCACAACAAACAGATGAGAGGGGAGGGGGAATAGAGTAGATGGCACTATGGTGAAGAAGAGTGTGTGTGTGTGCGTGTGTGTGCGTGTACATCTGTGTCAATCCGTCAGTCAGTCTGTCCTCTTGGCCAGTGCATCAAGTGATTTGATTCTCTCAGGGAGGTGCATTTCTCCTCCTCAACAAAAGTGATGTCTCTGTTCCAGTTTTCAGCAATCATGCTCACTCATACTGTTTCATGTATGAATCAGCAGTGACAATTCTACGACAGAATGGATGAAGGGACCCGCTCATGGCGACAAACTGTCAAAAGAGAAACACAACAGACAAAGATTAAAAAAAAAAAAAAAAAGTATAAGAGGAACTGGAATTGTGTCACTTTGGAGCTGGCATTTTGGCTTTTGAGATCAATAGAGGTGATCCAGGGCACTTAACTCCTTATCACTGTGTGACTCTCCACTCCATCTCATCTCTGTTTACTCTAATGGCTTTCCACTATCTTTCCGCTCTGTCTCATCTTAATGATATTCTAATGGTGCACCATACAGTAGATGAAACACCCTATGGTTGTTGATTAGTTTTGACCATGGCAACAGGGCACTCCTTCTCACGTGCACTGATAAAATAATGGAATAAAACCAGTGCAGCTTCTCCAGCCAGACTAACGATCAATTCAGCATTAGCCTACTTCAAACTTGAAAATAGATCTACTTAGCGGTTCATTTGTTTCAAAAGTTGTTTACTTCACTGATCTGTAGGCACATGCTGAAATCCAGATATAACACAATCCACCTGGAAAATAAATATATTTTCTCACTGATAATTGTGTGTTGCAAAAAGGCAGTTAAATCTGAATGTTCATCAAAAGTGAGAGGTCTGCAAAGTCAGAATGCTGGGGACGCAACACAGTTTCATGGCTTTCTGGTAGAGGGGTTGGTGATGGTTACACAGCACAAAAATATTAATGACAAAAGGATCAAGAACACTCCGGGCATGACGTCTGTTGCACAGGAGAAACTATCACATACATACAGTAATGTATCAGCTCCATCCAATAATCAAGGCACACTGTGATCATTTCTGCGATGCAGATTTTTATCTGTATTTACAGGAGAAGAGCACCCTTAAACTATTAGGAGTACAGCGACATGTCACTGTCATGACTCCCCTTCTATTGTACCACTATCTTGTAGCAAAAACACAGATTCCGGATGACCACGTCATTTTTATAGAAAAAGATAGGTAGCAATTAGATACAAGATATAATTGGAACCCAAGCAAAACATTTACTGTGTTCGACAATAGTTTAAATGTTCTTGTTTTTCCCTTTTCCTTCCATGTCTCAAAAGCTACCTCATCTTTCACTTGATCTTCAAAGGAGCTGGTGGGTTCACCAAGAACACTTTTAACGGTTTACGTTCATTCTCTAGTGATTGTGTCTTAATCCATCAACAGTCTGTAAGTGTCTCCTGCTATGTGTGACTCTGCAGTTATAATGCTTTCATGTTATTTAGACCACTTGGTGGCACTGTGGCACTGAGATTAAGTAATGACACCATTTCCCCCCCCCCCCCCCTCATCTTTTCTAATGAAGGCGCACACATTGGGTGAAGGTGTGCGAGCGACAAACAAGGTAGGTGAATAATAATTAGGGTGGGCTGAGCAAGAGAATGAAATGAGAAAGGTTCAGTGCAGTGCAGTATCAGTTGCAGTGTCTACCGGTGGGGTCATTAGGCCTATTTTAGGGGGGCTGAAGCCTCCGTAGAAGGTTCTTAATAATATTTTCAACCTAACTATAAAGAATCCATAAAATTCCAAACATATTCACCTAACCTATCATTAGTCATGTAAATATAATCATAAATCTGTGGGTGTCCCTTTACTTCTTAGTGTAAGGTAGGCAGTGCTTGTTGTGTGCAATTAAGCAATCCATTCCATTGAAACATGTAGAAAACGTCATTATTAGTAGGAAGACAGTCCATGGTTTCACTGCAATCATGCTTGCAGTGGTACATGCCCATGCTAGCGTGTGGGTAGCAAAGAGTGCCGAGTCTGCCGACAAAAAGCAGCATGAGGAAAGTAATGTGAAGGATGAACTATAATTAATGACTCATATAGTTATAAACTGTGTGGCATGGTGATCGAGTGGTTAGCACGTCCGCCTCTTAGTGCAGAGGTTGTGGGTTGGAATCCTGCCCCGGCCTTCCTGTGTGGAGTTTGCATATTCACCTCATGCCTGTGTGACTTTTCTCCAGGCACTCTGGTTTCCTCCCACATTCCAAAAACATGCATGGTAGGTTGATTGAACACTCTAAATCCACCCTTGGTGTGATTGTTAGTGTGAATGTTGGTTTGTATCTGTGTGCCCTGCGATTGGCTGGCAACCAATTCACCACCTGCCCGAAGACAGCTGGGATAGGCTCCAGCACGCCCGCGACCCTTGTGAGGATAATGGATGGATGGATGATCATAAATCAGTTGATTTCCTTCACTTCACTCTGTTAGGTAGAGAGAGCCCTTCCAATCTGTGATACTTAAACATCCTTATTACTGAGAATCAGGTCCATGATTTGCACATCACCATGCTTGCTCCTGAGTATGCCACTATTTGCATCAAGTGGAATGTACATTCGATGCGAACCAAGCTAGCAGACAGGGGGAGCAAAAGAACCTAAGCAATCATGCATATAAGAACGTTTTTGAAGAAAGTACATTTTCATCACTGCTGGTAGGAACAATTAGTTGGCGAACAGCAGAAAGTCCCAGACTATCAATAACACCTTGCCGATTAGTCTGCAATGCATGTGAAACTTCTGGCAGTTTACATAAGGATTAAACGGGTTTTAGTGTGAACTTTATGCTTGTTCTTGAGTCTTGTAGAAGTCTTTGGGTGTTGTCTGTGGTCCATACAAGACTTATTTTGGTTGTATTTTTGTTTAATGTTGGTTTGTAACACATTGATGGAGACCACTGTGTGAGAGAATTCGACAAACTGTTCTTGTAGATAGAGGAGTTCCTGGTGACGAGTTCTAATGTAGCTTCACTGCTATTGAAAAAGGACTAGTCCTGGGCTCTATTTCCCAAAGCAAACTCCATTAGGGCTGTCAAAGTTAAAGGGGAAGTCAAACCTTTCCTTTTTCTAGAATATGTTCTATGCAAGCGCACTAGTTGAAAAAAGGCATTTTGATAAATATTGCGTTTGTGGAATAAGTGTTAATCCACTCGTTTTAGCCATCTCTGGGGGCAGCCATTTTGTCTTCTGTCGACTGAAAATGACATCACGACTGCTCACAACGACCAATCACGGCTCGGATTCAGAAAGTAGGTCAACCGTGATTGGTCGTTGTGAGCAGTTGTGATCTAATTTTCAGTCGACAGAAGACAAAATGGCCGCCCCCAGAGATGGCTAAAAATGAGTGCATTTTGCGGCTGTACTTATATTCTACAAATGCAAAATTAATCAGAATGCCATGTTTCAACCAGTGGGCCTGGTGGGAACATATTCTTGAAAAAAAAATGTTTGGGTTGACTTCCGCTTTAAAGCATTAACTCGGGAGATTAATCTAAATTTGATAATGCACAAAAAAATAACTCAGTTAACTCAATTTTATTTACTTCCTGTAGCAGCTGACCTCTGCTCACTGTCCAGCCAACGTTGGAGGAGAGTCATTGTCGCAAAGACAGACTTTTACGTTGTTTTACTTTAAAAAAAGTTGCTCGACGGCTCATTGGAGGAATCCAAAATAATTTGCACATTTTGCAAAGCCAAATTCAAATACCATTTGAGTTGTACGTCATTGGTGTATCTTTCAACTGTATTTTACAGGAAAAGAATCGTATTCAAGGATCAAAGGAAGCTATTTATTACAAGAGTCTTTGAATGGAAATATACTTTTATTTTTTTCCCACATTTTACTGAAGTAAGTACGTAAGTAAGTACAAGCTTCGTAAAAAATAGTTGAAAAATATGATTAATTGCGATCAATTATGGAAAATTTTGCGATTAATTAGTTAAAAAAATTAATTGCTTGACAGCACTAATATATATGTATGTGGGTGTGTGTGTGTGTGTGTGTGTGTGTGTACAGAGAGAGATCACTAAAGTAAAACAGTTCAGTTTTTGTTAATCATGGCAGCACCATATGGAAAAAAGTGGTAGTGTTTGTCACATTTCCCATGAGTACCAGTGCATTAGCATCGTGAAATCCTGATCTCAGTTGGACTGAATTCCATTTCTGTTTCCAGTGGCTGTGTGAAGGATGAATAATGATGAGGTAATTAATCTAATTGTGTCCAAACGATATATAATGATGTTGAAAATAAACGTTTAACTTTGGTTTTGTACCATATTCCTCACTTAAATCATCAGCGATTTACACCCTGATGAGTTTAGAGCCTTGAAATAGATCAAATAAAACGTTATGTTGGATAATTTCACTGTAGACACGTACACATCCCAGCAGGAAGATACCACATTGCTTGAATACCAACACTGCAAAATTTACACAAATATACATTTCAGTCTCTCAGGGAAAGTTAATTTGTTTCTTCACATTATATTGTTTCCTCTACTTTTATAATTCTATTATTAGGATTCTACATGGAGAAATTAAAATTATTAACAGGCCTTTAGTAATTCAAAACTGACAGAGGCAAAGAGACATTAGGATACAGGAATACGAATCCTGTATGTCCTTGGCAATAAAGCTCAATACGATTCTGATGATTCTGATTCAGAAAGTCCCAGGTAGAGGGGAAATTACATTGGTGCTCCTGCACAAAATGTAAAGGAATGAGCACAGATTTGGACAGACTCAGATGTGGGCAAACCCCTGAGAACTGTGTCAGCAAGATGGCCCACATGAACCTACACAAACTGGACGAAGGGGTGTTGCGAATGGCAATGGCTGCCTGAAATGGCATCTTTGCAATGGTAGATGCACAAGAGCCTGGAATGGAGCAAAACAGGCATACAGCCTATCGCAAATTTGTGTAGCATTACCGCCTGGGCGTAGGAAATAGGGTAGTAATGCGAAGTTGTTGTGTTTGGAAAATAAGGGACCCTTGTCTGGACCCAAGGGGACAGGACATCAGTTTCCAGGTCCGAAGACTAATATAACATGTTTTTGTTTGAGTGTGCCTTAAATAGTTTTGACACTTCGTTATTTTTTTTCAAAATTTGCCTTCCACTTTTTCATTTGAGTGTTTTGAAAATTGTGACAGTTGGAGTCAATTGCAGCAAGAAGAGTTTGTGTGCGATACACTTGCTGGAGTGTAGGAGAAGCGCTTTCCTGCATACATGAAAATGTGATTCTGGAAGTTTTCCAGATCTGTCATCATGCGGAGTATGAAAACAAACATACCATATTTTCCGGACTATAAGGTGCACCTTTATATAAGCTGCACCCACTCTATTTTCAAAGAATAATGAAAAAAAAACCCAAAAAAAAAACACATGAGCCGCACCTTTATATAAGCCGCTATCTATGTTGAAAAATAGATCCCGTGCACGGCCCGCCATCGCTGACGTCGCTACCAGGGTAGGCAACGTGAGTACGGTTATTACACGCAAGACGAACTCACTGTTTCTCACTTGATTTAGACGGCCGAAATATATAAACATGGTGAACCGTTGCTGTGTCAGGGCAATGCCACCCATGATCGCAAAGGAAGAAAATTTAACAACGGACTGAGTTTTTATAGATTTCTTGCTAGGCGGAAGATCGAGGGAACCCTCGTTATGGACATGTCAAAACGAAGTCGGATGGCTTGGTTATTGGCTGTAAGAAAACATTTCACCAACCTTCCGTCTTCGGAAGAGTATACGCGGTACATTTTCATAGAATTAAAAATATAGTTTAGAATCCTCTTTCTTTCATACGTGCATGCACTCAGTGAGTGAGATAAAAGGAAAGAAGGAATGATCAGTGATCACATAAACTGTTAAAAAGGAAATAAGTATGTTCGTTTGTGTAACTTAAGTGGACGGTTCACAAGCAAACACAGCATGTACTTTCGTCCGAATGACGGTGTTGTTATTGTTCGCCGCCTTCATCATCTGCAGGTCCTGCACCTACCCGTTTGTAAATTGCACATGAGAGGCTAAAGGTTTATAATGTTTAAATTGCTCCGAAGTGTAGGCACTCACCTTACACACAAGGTACGCGAAAATATCCGGCGCATACCAAGGAGGAAGTAGGTCCGGTTCGTAGCTCCACTAAGTATTGGGAATTCTGTAGGGATCCACACCATTTATAATGTCTATTTTTGCAAGGTATCGGTCTCTGGCTTCACTGTCTATTTTATCCTTTTAAAGCCCCGTCAATTTCTTTGTCTTCTGTCGACTGAAAATGACATCACAACTGCTCACGACAACCAAGCACGACTGACCCGTTCTCTGATGCAACTGAAAACTGCTCACAACGACCAATCACGACTCAGATTCAGAAAACAGGTCAGCCGTGATTGGTCCTTGTGAGCAGTTGTGATGTCATTTTCAGTCGACAGACGAAAAAATGGCCGCCCCCATAGATGGATAAAAACAAGTGCATTTTGGTGCTTAACTTATATTCCAGAAACGCAAAATTAATCAGAATGCTGTGTTTCAACTAGTGGGCCTGCTGGGAACATATTCTTGAAAAAATATGTTTGGGTTGACTTCCGCTTTAAAGCAAAAAATATACCATCTTGAGCATTTTCATAATAATGTAGTAGACTTTGAGGGTGGTCGCCATGGAGATGGCGGTAAATTAATGGAATGTGCTAAACCTGTGTCCGGGTGTGAGAGCTTGCAGCTTCAAGTGATTGGGGTGTTAACTGATAAGAGTGGGACAGGAGACTGAGGAGTGTGTCTGGGGAGTCGTGCAGAGAACGGCAGAGCCTCGAGTGTGCAAAGCCAGTTCCACAGGACGACAGCCGTGCTCACAGCGTGGCAATCCTGGCAAACCCAATGACAGCCGTGCACTCACAGTGAGGTGTGGGTGCCGTTCGTAGCCAATAGGGCTGCCGGCGGCGAAGCCAGGGTATTGTAGGTCCAGTTGTTCCAGCGCTAGGGGCCCACGCAGCGGGCGAGTGATAGTTAGGCGGGGTAGTTAGGTGTGCCGGCGACGGACCTGGCTGCCGCAGACCGCCTGCTTCTCCACCGGGACATTTATGGTGATAGTGGTAATTCAGCCAAGGCTCATTTTTAACGCACTGTTATGACGTGACATCATCTTTACTGGCGTCTCCATGAAATGAGATCAAAAAGCCTCGCCTCATTATTTCCCCCAATTCAGCCGCTCGGGTGCTGACGAGAACCAGAGGGCGGGAGCACATTACGCCAGTTTTGAAATTGCTGCATTGGCTCCCCGTGTGTTTCAGGATCGATTTTAAGGTACTTTTATTAGTTTATAAATGTGTTAATGGTCTTGGGCCATCTTATTTATCTGATTTGCTTTTATCATACCAACCCTCGCGGATCCTGAGGTCCTCTGGCGCCGACCTTTTATTTATTCCAAGGGTGAGGACCAAAATGCATGGCGAGGCTGCATTCAGCCATTTTGGTCCTCACCTTTGGAATAGCCTGCCAGAGGACGTCAGGTCTGCAGAGACTGTTGATATTTTTTAGAGGAAGCTCAAGACACACCTATTTAGTTTGGCTTTTAACAACTTTTAAATAATTTATCTTTTCTTTTGATTGAAGATTATTTTTATCTTATCTTACTGATTTTAGTTCTTAGACTATACTACTGTTCTGTCTTTTAGTTTTGTTGCTCTCACTTGTCTTCTGTCGTCTGAAAATGACATCACAACTGCTCACAACGACCAATCACGGCTGACCTGTTTTCTGAATCTGAGCCGTGATTGGTCGTTGTGAGCAGTTTTCAGTCAACAGAAGACAAAATCGCCGCCCCCGGAGATGGCTAAAAAACGAGTGGATTAATGCTTATTCCACAAACGCAATATTTATCAGAATGCCCTGTTTCAACTAGTGGGCTTGCATAGAACATATTCTTGAAAAAAAAAAAATGTTTGTGTTGACTTCCACTTTTAAGATTGTTGTGCGTTTATGCAATGCTTTTAGAGTGACATTTTTGTAGTGTACATTTCTTTATTTATTAGGGGGTGGGGGCCCTTTTGACAAATAAAAAAAAAATGGCTGGACTAAGCATTGCCGGAAGTCGATTTTAGTCCAGCCCACTAATCGGCCCTCATGCGTGTGACGTGCTCGCGAGGCGGTTAAATTTCATCTCAGCCTACTCGGTGAAAGGCTTCTTTTTAGGCTTCTTTCTACTCCCGCGTCGGCGCGAGCGACAATTGATGTTATAGAGATTGTGGTATTGCACCCCAGCCCCCTCTTGTAATGGTATGCCCCAGCTGCAGGTGGGAGGCGCGGGTTACGTGATGTGACAATGAAGGAAATACAAACACGCTTGAACGCACGTTGCTGTCCCATGTCTCTTCTTAAACAAACAACTGCCACATTGATTCACATGACTGATGCATTGTGCTGTTGGTGACAGGTCTGCAACACATGCCACACACACATCAGGATTTGTTGCTGCTCTGATCGGTCCATTATATTTTGCGATGGCATACAGTTTCCCACACGTAGAGGATGACCCACGCAGCTCGTTGCTGCTGCAAAGCAACTAATTTAGCAGCTTTGTGTGTGGAAAGAATTTACTCACCCACATTCCCCCTTAGCCGCCACCTTCCAGATCGTTTTCGCAATAAAATTAAATGCATCGTCTAGTCATCTCGGTCCCTTTATGGTTGTAGCAGGCACAATATCCATTGTGGTCGCTGTCTTTTTGAAGCGACGCCCCCCAACTTGTTTCAAAATAACTTGTGTCCACGAGTATATATATTATTATTATTATTTTTTGTTTTGTTTGGTTTTGGGTTTTTTTGGAGTATATTAAAGCTGCGTGCAGCACTGACTCAAGGATGACGCAGCCACATCAAGGTGGAGTTCTATGGAGTAAGATCGCTGTCAAAAAGGCATATCCGTGATTTAAAGATTCGTATCCGGAATAGTAAAAGGCATATCCGTGATTAAAGATGCGTATCCGTCAGCAAAACAGCTGTGTATAGTGGTTTGCTGGTATGCTATTATTTTGAAGACCGGGAAGGAGGGGAAGTGTGGAAAATAAATAAGTAACTTGACTATGACTTCTCGCTGTCTCTTGGACCCAAATAATTATACAATACGACAAATCCAACCCCGGGGCGAGCAATGCAAGTAAGCACATGGAGTTGGCTACTGGCGCATTTGAAGCGTGTCCACAGTGGGTTCAAATTGAAAATTAGCCTGCTAATGATCTTTAAAAAGCCTCTGCCATTAGAGCATTTCTCCCGTGGCGACGTCAATCATGGATCCACAATGTTTATGAATATGGCCAAAATATGGCAAAAAATGGTCAAGAAGTGCCCAGCTCTGTGTATATATATATATATATATATATATATATATATATATATATATATATATATATATATATATATATATATATATATATATATTATGATTATATGCTATATTATGATGATGAATTTATGATTTGTATACAATGTACTGCATTTTGTTTTATCTATATATTGTACCTTCATTTTGAGGTAAATACAAATTGCTTCAATGTCATGTGAATAGTAAAAAGATTTGATAGAACATGTAACATGTTTTATTAATACTGCTAATCGCACAATGATGTCTGAATAGTTTATTCATTAATTTGATTTAATTGAATAGTTAATTAATTTTATGACCAGTATTTGAAGTTACACTTGACTTACAAGAGAATGAGAAATATTGTACTGGACAGTAATTGACTGAATTTAAATTTTAATTCCTGCTATGGCAGATTGTTTTTTGAGTGCTGGATCTATTCTGTCTGATGCGTGGTAAGGGCGCATCCAGTGCTTCTTTATACTCCGGTGGGCGACGTTCACTAGCACGTCACTGCGGCAATGCCGCGCGGTTTGCCTTTATACTCACACGCAACCCACATGCTTTGTTTTAAAAATGTGTTGCAGTTTCCCTCCAAGTCATCGCTACGGCTGATACTGACGAGGACACCGCAGGGCGGAATTTCCTCTTCCTTTTATGGCCAATTCCGGTCTGCGTTTTTTATGTTTTTATTGTCGAGCACAGATCAAAACGACAGTGACAACAATGGATATCGTGCCTACTGCAACAAAGGGAACTAGATGACCAGACAATGCATTTAATTGTATTGCGAAATCAATCAGGAAGATGGCGTCTAAGGTGGTACATGCGCGTATAGGATTCTTTACACACAAATACGTTACATAACACCCACGCCGCTGCCGCTGGATCTTTTCTTCCGTGGTGACAAATACTTTATACGTTTTTCCATGTCAGGATTTTTGACAAGAATTGTGATTCTGGTTTTTGTATATTGTAAAGAAATTAAATGTATGTGTTTACCTTTTCATACTAACATTTCCTTGCTCCGTGACTTGAATCTGAATATATTAGTAAGGTATTGTGGTTGTTGAACAATATCTATTTATTAATTATATGTGCATTACATAGTGTAACCGTTTGAATTCAGTCTTTTTATTTTATTTTGGTACAATTTTTGCTCTACTTTTGCAACACATTTTAATTTAATCATTATTTAAGTACAGATTTGTATTTCATCAGGGTTAAGGTTAGAGAAGGAAGGGCATGTAGAACAAATCAACCTACTGCTCCTTATGTCTGCCTTTGCCTGTCATGTCTTCACAAATGGTACGGTATTGTACCCTTTCTGCACGAAATAAAGAAATAAAAGTGCTTAAATGTTTTCTTTTTTATTGTTATTGTTACTTGTAATTTATTTTAGCTGCAAAGGACATGGATAGCTCAGCACACTAACACACAGACGAAAAAGGGGCTATTTATGTCATAAATGGAATACAATGGAAAGTCAAAAGTTTGCACTTGTTTCAAAACAAAACATCCATCCATCCTTCCATTATCCTAACCGCTTATCCTCTCAAAGGTCGCGGGCGTGCTGCAGCCTATCCCAGCTGTCATCGGGCAGTAGGCAGGGTACACTCTGAACTGGTTGCCAGCCAATCGCAGGGCACCTAGAGACAAACTTACAACACTTACAACTAGACCTAAGGGCAATTTAGAGTGATCAATTAACCTACCATACATGATTTTGGAATGTGGGATGACACCGGAGTACCAAGATAAAACCCACGCAGGCACGGGAGGCGGACATGCTAACCAGTCGACCACCGTGCCGCCTCCCAAACAAAACAACATAACTGAATAGATGGCCATGAAGCAACTTGGACTGAGATGATTTGCTATGCACAACACTAAAGCAAGTCAGGCGTATTTACATCATTGTGTCCTTTCTTTGTCCATATTGTTGTAATAGAAAGATTGTTGTATGTATAAATATATATATATATATATATACATATATATATATATATATATGGAATATTTTCTGATAACAATGCGAGAATGGAATGGTTTTCAGACCCAACAAATAACCACTATACATTCACAGTTATTATAAACTCCTCTAAACTGTTTTTGTTCCATCAATGCTGCAACCACATGGCGGAATTATTTAATTGAAAGACGCTGACTTAGAAGTTTATTTCATTCCTTAACCAAGCTCATAACTCAATTTTCTTATACATCAAATAAAATTTCCCCATTGAAATGAATTCAAACGCATTCCAGCCCACAAAACACATTTTGGATTATTTTAATCCAGAAAAATTGCATTATAAAATTGAAATGTAAAAACATTAAGAAAACATAATTAAAAGCAATTTAAATAAACAAACTGCTTTTATGAAATGTAATTCAGCCTAACTCCATACACACACACTGTAGAACAGTGGTCTTCAAACCTGTACCTGGAGGTCCATTGTCCTGCCTGTTTTCCATCTCTCCATGCTGCAACACACCAGATTCAAATGATCAGGATCATTATCCATCTTCTGCAGACCTTGCGGATTATCTGACACGCAGCGGATTTGCGGTTGCATGTTTAAGACAGGGTCACTGATAGTGTAGTGGTACACACGCCCGAGTTGTGTGCGGGCAGCGTGGGATCGATTCCCGCTCAGTGACGGTGTCTGTGTGTGCCCTGCAACTGGATGGCGACCAGTTCGGGGTGTGGTCTGCCTTCGCCCGTTGACGCCTGGGATAGGCTCCAGCACCTCCCCGCAACCCTGTATAGGATGAGCGGTTTGGAAGATGACACATGACACATGTTTAAGACACTCAAGGGAAGAGAAGGCAGAGCTGTCAACTGATCACCACCTGCTGGTGTGTTGGCTCCGATGGTGAGGTAAGATGTCGGTTCGACCTAGCAGACCCAAACGTAATGTGAGTGTTTATTTGTAACGTCTGGCAGAATACCAAGGCAGAAAGCGTTTCAACCCCCACATCCTGGGGGAGGCAGGCGACATTGAGCCCGAATGGACCATGCCTCCATTGTTAAGGTGGCCGATCGGCACTGTGGCTGTAAGGTGGTCGGTGTCTGTCATGGTGGCAATACCCAAATCTGCTGGTGGGCTGTCAAGCAGCAGAAGGAGTCCTATTGGGATTTATTGGCCTGTGAGACTCCGGAGGGACTCAGCTGACAGGTACCACGTGGCCAAGCGGAACACACCTTCGGCGGTTGCACAGGCAAAAACTTGTGCATGGAAGGAGTTTGGCGAGACCATGAAAATGACTTTGAGGAAATTCTGGTCTACCATCCAGCGTCTCAGGAGGGGGAAGCAGTGCACTATTAACAATGTGTGTAGTGATGGGATGCTGCTGATCTTGACTCAGGGCCTTGTGAGTCGGTGGGAAGAAAAAATGAAAGACCTCAATTCCGCCACATGCCTTCCTATTAGGAATCAGAGTCTGACTTCAGTGGATGAGTTCCGACGGGAATTACTAAAGGCTCTGGATGTTGTGGGGCTATCCTGATTGACATGCCTCTATAACACCAGGGACAGTGCCTCTGACTCGGCAGACCAGGGTGGGGTACCCCTTTTTAAGAAATACAGGGGTATCAGACTCCTCAGCCTCCCCTGTAAGTAGTGCTGGAGAGGAATGTTCATAGGGAAGTCAAATCTCAGATTCAGTAGGAGCAGTGTGGTTTCAGTCCTGGCTGTGGACACCCTCGGCAGGGTCCTCGAGGGTGCATGGAAGTTTGCCCAACCTGTCTACATGAGTTTTGTGGACTTGGAGAAGGCGTTCCACCATGTCACTTTGAGTGTTCAGGGAGTCTGGGGTACCAAACCCCCTGATACTGGTTGTTCAGTCCCTGTACCACTGATGTCAGAATTTGGTTCACATTGCTGGCAGTAAGTCGTACTAATTTCCAGTGAAGGTTGGATTCCGCCCAGTTTGCCCCTTGTCACCAGTTCTGTTCCTAATCATTATGGATGGAATTTCTAGCTGCCACCGAAGTGTTTATGGGGTCCGGTTTGGTGGGCTCAGAATAGCATCTCTGCTTTTTGCAGATGATGTGGTACTGTTGACTTCTTCAAGCCGCGATCGCCAACTCTCATTGGAGCGGTTTGCAGCTCCAGTGTGAAGCTGTTGGGATGAAAATCAGCACCTCCAAATCTAAGACCATGGTCCTCAGTGTTAGGGTTAGGTGAAAAAGTGGAGTTCCCTCTCTGGTCAGGGATGAGATCCTGCCTAAAGTGGAGGAGTTCAAGGATTCATTTCATTTTAAAGTGTATTTCCAAAATATTGTACCCAAAAACAAAATGTTGCTTTACATTGTGAAAAATTGACTCCTTCTGAAGCTTAAAGATTAAGCTTGATTAAACAGGGGTCCAGCACACCACCACCTAACAAATGTTTAAAGGGAAATCAACCCGTATGTATTTTCATCAAGAATATGTTCCCAGCAGGCCCACTAGTTGAAACACGGCATGCTGATGAATATTGCATTTGTGGAATATGAGTTAAGCAGCAAAATCTACCCCTTTTTAGCCAGCTCAGGGGGTGGCCATTTTGTCACTTTTGTTGACTGAAAATGACATCACAACTGCTCAGGGCTCAGTTAACGACCAATCATTGCTCAGCTTCAGAAAACAGGTCGTTACTTGAGCCCTGAGCAGTTGTGATGTAATTTTCAGTTGACAGGAGTGACAAAATAGCCGCCCCGAGAGATGGCTAAAAATGGGTGGATTAACTCTTATTCCACAAACGCAATATTTATCAGAATGCCTTGTTTCAACTAGTTGGGCCTACATAGAACATATTCTGGAAAAAAGTGCCGACAGCCGGCCGGACGCCACAGGGGGTTAGCGTCTGTCACTGTTGGCCAGCGTCTTTTTGGTCTACTTTAGAGATAGGGGCCAGATGAGATGGCTCGGGTATCTGGTTAGGATTCCCCCTGGACGCCTCCCAGGTGAAGTGTTACGGGCATAACGCACCGGCAGGAGGCCCGGGGACAACCCAGGAGACGCTGCAAAGGCTATATCTATGCCTTGGGATCACCCTCGGAAGAGGTGGAAGAAGAAGGCTGGGGAGAGTTAAGTCTGGGCTTCCCTGCTAAAGCTGCTGTCCTTGGATAAGCGCTTGAATATGGATAAATACAGGAAACCGCATAAATTATGTAAAACAACATGACATTGCTCAACAATGTTTTGTGTTTCATTATCGTTTTCCCTTTTGTATTCTACCTAAAGTCTTTTCAGCAAACCACTCGTGTGTCAGGCAATCATCTGCAGTATTTCCCTGCCAATGTTCATTACGAGTTGTGCCTCATTTGTGTGATTATGTTATGATTTTTATGCTTATGTTTTTCGAATATTGTACTATTGATATCATCAGCCTGTGATTCTCTTTTGTGAAACATTCGTGCAATATGTAATTAATAGAACGTCACTATTTTATGACTTTATAATTATGTACATCTAATACTGACATTTGTGATCATTGAATGAACATGGAAAATCTCAGTGGCAAAAGTCCAATAATTGAAAATTTGAGGATATGCAGTATGTGAACCAGCAACTCTTCCAGTATTTCATTCCACAACACTTACACATAAATCAATATACAACACTTTTGTAAAAAGTAGCATTTGCCTAAACATGGGTGACTTTTGACCTTGGAGGTCAAATAATGGCTGCATTATGGAGATGCATTTCCACAGCTGATGCTCCAAAAGGCTCCTGGTGACAGCTTGACTCTATTCAGGCCCATGGGAAAGCATACCATTGATTTGTGCAATGACGTGGTGGTGGAAAGCGGGAGATTGATGAACACACATTTGCATACACGTAAATTGAATTGTCAAATTGAAAAATAAGCATAGGAAATTTTACAGTCCAAGTATAAAATATAATTGGCATTCAGAATCAAGAAACACAAGATGATGTAACTACTATTTTCTTTAGTATAAACCATATTACCCCCCCCCCCCCAAAAAAAAAATCATGACACTAGCAAATTGGGGGACCACAATACACATGAGTAAAGAGAAAAAAGGGTTCTTTTAAAGGGGCAATTTTCGGGTGGCATATTATATTCGAAAGTGTGTTATACTCGAGAAATGTATGGTACAATAAGAAAAAATATACTTGGTAATGATAAGTGAAGAAAAGGAAAAATGTATGTTGATAAGAAGCGGACCACTTTCAAGTTCAAAATAATGATTGCGTTCAAGTGTTTATTTCAAACTCAGAACATGATTTAAAAATAATATGCATGGTTGGAGGCATTGATATTCCCAAAGTCCAGAATTTAGAATTCGCAAATTCTGTAAAGGGGAGGGGGCATGGAACAGAAGTGGAAAATGCCGGGACTACAAGTGATAAAGAGTCACGAATTATTGAAATAATCTAGAAATTGTATTAACATAAAATAATATTTACTGTCAGTCTTCCTTTTTTGTGGTATAAGAATGAGCTGTTAAGTTTTTCTTTGTTTCTCTGTATATTAATTTATACAAAAACAGAACAAATAAGCAATAAACAAAATTTGCATGAAAACAAATATTTTCACCACAATCTGTTGATTTATGTTACCTTCAACTTTGATCACAGATGATTAAGGAAACACCTTGAAAGTAAATGAAGTTGAAAATTCTTCAAATAAATACCAAACATCATCTTCAGTCAAACATATATCTGTCGTAGTGAAACATAAATACAACATTACAAGTTATTACATCATCTTCAATGGGAGCCTTGGAGAGAAACTTTCCATGGTTTCAACATTTCTTGCCCAATCATATGCAACCTTGATGAACTTCACAAGCAAACACTGGCTGAGGGGCATCACAAGGTATGAAAAGCAGTCGTCGCTATGGTGAGAGGGAAGATTTGATTTTAAAAAGGAGAAGGAGAGGCGGATGACAGGAGGAGAGATGAGAAGAATGAGAGGAACGGACTGATTTGTGAAACCCTACAGCAGCCCTCCAGCAAAAATCCATAACAGTGCCACTGTATGCTGGCTGTCATAGTGCTGCAGTCAATCACTCATTCACACGCATGTGTGCACGCGTGCACATGCACATACACACATGCATGCACTAAATACACCCCTGCTTAGACTTACGGACGCATAAATAATACAAGCGCATCCCCAAACCTAGAAATATACAGTATAACTATACAGTAACAGATCTGAATAGTTAATTTACAAATAAAGAATATGACCCATTTTTTATTCAATTCATTTAAATTTAAAAAAATGTTGCTGTCTGTCACGTAGTGCCCGAAAATTATTTCTGGTCCAAGGCTCAGAAAAAAACAACACATTCATACAAATACGTACATAAAACTACACAAACATAAAAAAGGTCAATACACTTGTGATTACTTAATGTAATGATTATTTAAAAGGCACCCTGCTGTATGGTTAACATTAAAAGTTAAAATAAAATTGTACAGGGATACACGGTAATTAATTTTTGAGGGGAGTTAACTCAAACGAGTGATGATGAGGTTTGACGAGTCCTCGGTGATGCAGACTGCTTTGCTTTGTACTGCACAAATGTACAGGTCAGAAAGATGGGTTTTAGTTGTGATAGTAATTTTTACCTCTTGCTTGATTATCTGGCTCAGGCGTCGGCAACCCGCGGCTCCGGAGCCGCATTGTGCGGCTCTGCGTGGCTTGGGAAAATAAATTATAAGTGTCCGACTGAAGTGTATGTTATTTGTTTCAAAAACGTATATCATGTCTTTTTATTAAGTCAAAGTTTTGGGCCACTTTCATATGTGGTCCTAGATTGGATATCCGGATACCGGATAACAGATTTTTTTTGTAACGCGACCGCAGTCTGAACCGCCAGGTCGCATATATCCGACATTCAGGAGCCCCAAATGCGGTTCGCCGGCCGGAAGCGGGAAGATTGACTCTGCAGTTGTTTTGAGTAACAACTCAAAGCAACTTTGCATTTATACTGTATAAGTGATTGTAATTTAAACCCATTTACATGAAGCATAAAGTGGACTTTTATGGTGATACTAGTAATTCAGCCACGGCTTGATCGGCTCAGTTTTACGCACGGTTATGACGTGACGTCGTCTTGACGGACATCCCCATGAAATGAGATCGAAAAAGCTTCATTTCATCATTTCCCCTAAATACTGTACTTCTACCTACTGCCGAATCACTCCACTGTAGAAATGCCCAGACACACTGGAACACATTTACCGAACTTCCGAAAACACAATGTCGTGAGTGACGCCGTCTCTTCTTCTGCGCAAGCGGGTCACTTTCGGGATGGGACGCATGTGTGATCACACACACCAAAGAGACATAAGTGCCATTTATAATGTAATAGGGACGCTTAAACATGACTGCAGCTAGTGGAAGTCAACCCAAAGATTTTTTTTTCAAGAATATGTTCCCAGCAGGCCCACTAGTTAACACACGGCATTCTGATTAATTTTGAGTTTGTGGAATATAAGTTAAGCAGCAAAATGCACTCATTTTTAGCCATCTCCAGGGGCGGCCATTTTGTCTTCTGTCGACTGAAAATGGCTTCACAACTGCTCACAACGGCCAATCACAGCTGACCTGTTTTCTGAATCTGAGCCGTGATTGGTCGTTGTGAGCAGTTGTGATGTCATATTCAGTCGACAAAAGACAAAATGGCCGCCGCCAGAAATGAGCCAAACCAAGAGAGAAAAACTGTCATCAAAAGGCAGTCTCCACCATGGGGTTGAAACATTTGACATTATACCCTACGCTATATAGATAAAGGTCCTGCTTACAAGTTAACTTTACCAACTGTGGTTGCAAAAATGTCAAAATCATTAGGAAATCATTTAATCCCTGATTAAAAAAAAAAAAGTAACTTAAAAATAAACTAAAATAACCAAAAAAAGAAACATATTACTTTCAACTGCAAGTAACTAGTAAAATGAAATATATTACATTTTGGAAATAACTTGCCAACACTGGTAGTAAATAGCGAGTATTTAAAAGTATAAATCTATATAAATATGTGTGTTACTGGTCAGTACTGTCACTCTCTGTGCCACAGTCCAGCAGTAGCCCTTAAAACACCGCAGGCCATGCCTCCAGCCAATCATAGTCAAAAGTGCTCACAGTGACTACCATAGCAGTTGTTCACCCCTCAGGCTTATCAGCATGATGACCACCCTGGATTTTGATCTTCTTCACTTAAAAAGAATGCCCCTGCACCTGCTGGCACAGGGCAAGTGCACTGAAATTCACCTGTCCATGTTTTGATGTACCTTTATTCTTCAGACTATTCGTGTGTGCGTGTATTTGCGTATGCATGAGTGTGTGTGACAGGGTAAAGGCAAGGCGCAAATCTGTCTTACATGCACTTCGTAAATGTAATGACAACTAAACTTCTTATTGAGTACAAATTTGAGACTGTTTACTAGGTAGGTAAGAGTATGAATGTGGATAGCATACAAATGATTCTTCCCGAGGCAAAGTAATTAAGGAATGAAAGGAAGACGTGAAGCATGTCAGATCAAGGAGATGTTAAGATTGGAAGATGATGCAACACAAGCCAATTTGGTCAGGATCTGTGTATGATTACACTCAATCAATGTTTGCACTCCTTGTTAAAACAGAACGCTTTCAGCAAAAAAAAGGAATATTTTACATTAAAAAAAAAAATACAGAAACATTCATTTTCACTGAGGAACAAAGACACAGATAGGCACCTGGGCCTTCGGTGACAACTTAACCAATTCAATCTACTTCTTAATACCACAACTATCATGTTGCAATTATAGAATCCATCAATACTATACAAAAAAAATAAAATAAAACAGACATTGCAACACCACCCGATTGTGCCATGTATATGACTGTATTATTGTGAATGTTTTGTCATGTGTTCTGTAAAGCACTTTGTTACAGTTGTAGCTGTTGCAAAGGCGCGATATAAAGATGAGATGAGCTGAGTTCAGAAAAGCAGCCCAGAATCAAATTTTAGCTAATAAGATCACTAAACCATAAACCATTTAAATATGCTCATCAGGGATGCTGATTATTTTATATATATATATATATATATATATATATATATATATATATATATATATATATATATATATATATATATATATATATATATATATATATATATACAAAAAAAACGGGATTATTCAGACCCTAACCGTTAATTGGAATCAGGGTGGATTTCAGGAACAAAATGTGATTTACATTCAAGTCAAACTGGTCAAATATGTAGCATTTATCTCGCTGTAGATATCTACTTACTACTTTTATTTAAGTGATTTTCAAACCATAAAGGTGAAATTGTAGACGATTTCACACTACAGACCGTTGAAGTAAAAAAATAAATAATCCTCTCAAAAGTTGTAAAAATCCAACAATAAAGAATTCACTTAACTCCACTTGGAAATGTGACATTTACAGACATCAAAAAAGAAACAATGTTCAAAAACAGTTTCTGAAATTGCATCCCTTACTGCATGTTCAGTCACGCTTTCATCCTGAGACAAAGTTGAGAGGTTTATGTCTTCATTGTCAGCTGGCTCAGGTGCATTATTGACCTCTGCATAGAGAGGGACATTCTGCTTTGTAGCAATATTGTGCAGGACAATACAAGCAAGTATTATGTTGCACACTCCTTGGGGTTCCACTCACAAGTATTTGAAGCATGCAAAGCGTCTCTTCAGAACGAAAGTGTGGATGTAAAAGAAGGGCTCGCTCTCATTCACTCGAATTGACCAGGCAAAGTGCTCATTCATCGGAAAGATTTATACCACAAGCTTCAGTATTACATCTACAGCAATATATGAAGTTGTAAATACGGTTAACTGCGTATTGTTGTAAAACACAAAGTATATGCGTACTGTATAAATTGTCATTTTTTGACTTGGCGGCAGCTGGCTATTTCTCGCTCACTTAAAACCAGTAACTAGCAATGTGCAGTGGATTTCCTTACCACATAGCTTAAAGAAACACCCCAATCTGTAAGACAATCAGATAACAGTGATGTTACAGACCTTTATGGTCTACGTTCTAGAACCAGATTGGAACCATTTGGACCATTTCCATTGTCACCGCCCAGCTTCGAAAAAGTCTAGTGGAAAAGCGTAGAACTGATACAATGGAAAAGGGCCATTAGCGTCTTCGATGAACCACCATGCATGTTTTGGGAATGTTGGGGAAACCAGTAGTACCCAGAGAAAACCTGGGCAGGCACGCGAGAACTTTTAAACCCCATGCAGGAAGGCCAGAGCCCAGATTTGAACCCACAACCTCTAAACATTGAGGGAAATGTGCTAACTAGATGGTCACCGTGCCACTAAATCTAAAACATGCACTTTCAAAACCAAAAATATTTCCAATTGCCCTGCTTCCAACTCTCCTTCTGCCCCTCTAGTGGTACTCTCATTTACCATTGACAATGACATTTCATTATTGTGTCATGCATAAGACACCGAACGAAAAAAAAAAAAAAAGACCTGTCACCAGGACAAAAAACAACAACAACAGACACATATGTAAAAAAGAGTCTCTCTTGTCTTCTTTTCCAAGCTTTAGATATACAATTTGCAATAACAAAAACATCAAGTCACTTAATCTTTTCCTCATCTGGCCAATAGAATATCTCAGGATTATGTTGTATAATGCCATTCAAAATGCACTCTCTTAGTTCATCATAAAGTGTACAACATAAAAGAAAATGAAATTCACTGACCACATCATTCATGTGACACATTTCATAAAATCTGTTACTTTCGGGACTATTAATAAAACAACCAGTTCCAATAGCCAGAGGGAGAATGCCAGACCTCAACTGAGCAACCAAAGATCTTTGATTGAATATGTAACCGAGGTAAAACATAATGTTCAGGAGTAAACCTTTCCTTGATCTGTATGTACACTTTCAGTTTGGGTTTTAACAAAACACTTTACAGCAAGTTATTTCTCTAAATACATTGCATATAAACTTCTTCAAAAAAATGAAAGTTTTTTAGACCAATGGGACTCATGCTATTTGCTCCACTTAAATACTTTCCAATTGATTCTACCCTCTGCCATTTTAACCAATCTATTCCATAGAAATAATATTCCAGATTTCCGTTTGCTAAATCCAGGGACCCAGAACCATATCTCCATGAATCGTTAGGCTCAGAGCAAATCTGCTGTATGTGCCCACAGAAAGCACCTAATAACATAGCTCTTTGCTTAATAGCATCTATGGCTTTGTATTTTTTACTTCCCCACATCCCTGCAACCTAATTTAGAATAGGTGAAACAGAAACATTGTGAAATAGAATACATAAGCTCCTTCCACACTTTAAGTTTGTTAATTACCGATCCCAAAGCTCTTCCAGGAGAGTCAACAAGGGCACCTGTTCTAACGTCAAAACTCGTGAATTCGTCAAGGAAAAAGGCTAAAGATTTATATACAACAACATATTCTAAAGCAACTAAAATAAGATGAATGAACTGACCGCTTCTTTACACATTTTTAAAATGCATTATTTGTGTTTTCTTGAGGTTTCTAGCAAGTGTCCATTTGTGGCACCATGTTTTGAAGATGTTAAATATAGTCTATACTTTACCTTCCTTTCCTCTACTACATGCACTCTCCTATCTCTCTCCCTTGCTTGCTTGAAGCTTTGTATGAATTCCAGCGATGGAATATTGTATTTCTAATCTTGCTGACAGCAGACAAAATCTGTTTTTTTTTTTCCTTTTTCCAATATCCATGCCCCATTCTCACATACTGTAGGCCGGGCTTTCCCCCCACTCCGATTTAATTCTACAGTACAAACACAAGCCTCTATTACTTTTGTTTTTCTTCCTTCTGTCTTCCACCACTATCATTTTTTTCTTTGAGTGCACATAAGCGGAGAAGGAACTGAAATTAATGTTGGGAGTAAAATAGAAGGGTGTTTTGGAAGCCAAGAGTGCTGCTGCTGGTAGTGGTGATGTTGGCAATTCACAAAAAGGAGCAAGACCTTAACAACAACATGATTGGGGCTTGGAGACTTGTTGGAGGGCTCTGTTTACAAAGAGCAGAAGATCCTGCACTATGCTGTGGGGAAATAACTTTTCCTTGGCATTCAACTCTCCACTTCTGCTGTGTGTGTGCGTGTGTGTTACTTTTTCCCCCCTACGTGCTCCCTTTCTCTGCCTGTCGTTCGACCGTCTTTCTTGTGCAGCCAAATGCCATTGTAAGTCTACTCACATTGTCTGTACAGTTCACCACTGTCTATCACTGGCCTGTTGGTCTACACCTGCCTCAACACATGCTCACATGCACGCACACACACACACAGACACACACACACAACCCCTCCCCCCCACACACACACACAGACACACACACACACACACACACACACACACACACATGGAAGGAGTCACAAGGCTCTCACCCCGGTTAATGTCTGACAGCGCTCTACCAGAATAGCCACGTGAACTGCATCCAAATACACATACAAGAATACATACAGAAACCGAATAATGGTACCAAAATAACAGTGTGTGTTTAGGTTAGCAAGCGTCTGCTTGCTTCAATTTATTACCTTCTATTAAGGTTTTGTTGGGGTCTTTCACTCAGCAGGAGCCCTTGGCAGGTTATTGCTCCTGAAGACATATACTGTTTTGAAGGACATAAAGGTTTGTGTGTGCATGTCTGTGTATTTGTCCTTGATCAGTGTTGCATGTTTACAAGTTTTACTCTGAGCCCATAATATAAACAACACAAGCACTTTTTTCAGAATGTTTTTTGTGCTCATGTGCAAACAACAGGAAAGACTAAACGATCCATAAACAATGATTTATGAGATGTGGTGAATGTCAGGAGTAAAATATTCAACAGTCATTCCCTATTCAAGGCAGGCATCGAGGTCCACAGGTCTGCCACAGCGTGGCCGGTTACACACACTCTGATGCACTCTATCACCCTGGAGATCGAAGCGTGCATGTTAGTTTGTCAAACATTGGCTGGAAAAAAAATCTGCTATATAGCCAGCATCATCACTTTTCCCGCAATTATAATAACTTCTGTCGGGGTGTGTGGGGGGTTATGGAATGCTGAGAGGCACAATGGGAAAAGGATAACGCATGCATTTAAAAACAAGCATACTATATAACACTAACAGATTGAAAAATGCTGTGCTGTTCGAATGCGTCTCGAGTCCACACACACGCTCAGTGACTTTGGTGATGAAATTAAAGTGAAGGTTGGTAACCATCTTTTTAAATTGTATTAAGTATTAAAGACATGGGTTTCCTCTTTGGGATTAGAAGCCTTCAACAATTCAGAGTTTTATATGCTCATCTGCCAGGTCTGATTTTCAGCACAGCTCCGCTGCCCAGACATGACGAGCTACAGCAGCGCACATTCACCCAATGCAGACTGCCGTACAAATATAAGCAAAAGTTAACCTTCAACATCCACTCAAATGATGAATGAGAAGCGAGAAACATTGCCCATGTATTCAGCCACACAAGTATATAATGAATCACCCCCTATTATGATTTGAAATGTAAAAACATACTGTATGTATACAACCATGTGTCCTCTGAATTTTACCCTTCACAGTAGTGAAGTGTACATTGGAGCAGGGAGACACTTGTTAGTAGTAATTGTTGCTTAACAGAACCAACAAGGATGCTCATGTGGCTGCCACCAATCATTAAAATGAGTTGTGTGTATTAATGCCAATAGTTACTGTTATACTGCATGTGTGTTTGTGTGTTATTTTAACATTTAAAAGTATATCAGTGGTTGATGTCCTCATGGCTCACGTGAGTAAATGGATCACTTCCTCAAGTGATTCGTTCTTTTCTCAGTTCACATGCGCGTGCATGTCATTAGTCTTGGCTAACGACCAATCAGCAGCCAGCGTCAGATGGAGGCGGGATTTTACTGAACATACTGCCACACTATTGGCGTTCATGAAGGAATCAGTGAGGTAACTTCCCGTTCGCAAATGATTCAATGAGTGAACGTGCTGCCATTGCCCGTTCGCCAACGATGCAGTTAGTGAACGTACTGTATCGTCATTCTCGTTCTTACATTACAGCCGCAACGCTTTTGATAGAAATAATAAAAACAATAATACAAATGCACAAATTACAATTGCTGCAACATCAGGGTGAGCACAAAAAGTTGTTTTTTTTTACTCACTCCGTCCATGCCCGGGGGAAGGGGCGTGTTCGTGGGCTGGAGTGTTCGTTTGGGCGTCGGCGGGGGGAGATTCGATGAACCCAAATCTTTTGAACGTTTTTTTTTGACTGATTTTAACTGATTTTAATGATTCAGTTCACTTAAAAGAGCTGTCATGGCCATCACTAACAACCAGACAAACAACCATTCACACCTTCAGATAATTTAGATTCTTCACCTAACCGACTACGTATTTTAAGAATGCGGAAGGAAATGTACTTCTCGCGGGCGCCGTTGAGTGCGGGGTGGCGCGAATGATGCATTTGAAGCCGTGGGACACGCAGCGAAGCACCGGAAATCCGCCCATTCGCTCCACTAGGCGCGTATAAACAAGTAAACTTTTTTGCCATTGCGCCTCGCGGCAGCCAGTTCGCATCGGGCATACTACGTCACACACAGCCTCACAGCGTCCTGTTCACTCGGCAGTTTTCTTTTTTTTTTAACAGTTCTTGAACTTTACCAAGACAGCAATATTGATAGCATTAGCATAGTGTGCAAAAAAAGTTGACTTGTTTTATACGTGCCGAATGGAGCGAATGGGCGGATTGTTGTTGCTGCAAATCTGCTTGAGGGTGGCTATCAGCAGCTACTGTCCGGACTATGCGTCCCTGGCTGATTCCATTCAGTGCAAGTCATCAGAGTAAGGTAATTACAAAATATTTTTTGAAGTATTGTGCTATAGGTTGATGCAGTCATGCAAGATACACCAGCATATACGGTCCATATATAGATAATGTGTTTTGCATTTTTAGTAGGTGGTAGATCATTTTGACTCGGTCATGTCATAAGTAGCTCTCAGGCTGAAAACATGTGGGTTCCCTTGTCTTAATGGGTTAACTCCTACTTATATTTTTGTGTCATCTTCCAAACCGCTTATCCTGTAAAGGGTTGCGGGGAGGTGCTGGAGCCTATCCCAGCTGACAATGGGCGAAAGGCAGACTACACCCCGAACTGGTCGCCAGCCAGTCACGGGGCACACACACAGACACCGTCACTGAGCGGGAACCGATCCCACGCTGCCCGCACACAACTCAGGCGTGTGTACCACTACACTATCAGTGACCCCTTCTACTTATATGACATTTACAAATGTTAAAATATTATCTAAAACATTGTAAAGGAGGTTGACAAGGATCACAGAATTGGTTGTGTTTGACTTGTAGCTTCAATTCTAAGTAGTTCTCTTCACCTTGTAATTTGTAAACAGATATATGTAAACCTGGTTCATTTTCAAGATCAAGCCATCCAATCCATGATAATAGTCGCACATGATTAAAAAACATATTTATTGTTCTAATTGCTTTGCTATGTGATGGAATATTTGTAATTATATCACCAACAATGGTATAATAAACACTTGTCCCTTTAATTGTTTGAAGTTTTGATTGCCATGATGCCACATAAGATAGAATGCAGTGAGGTGGATACCTGTTTGAAAAAAATGGACTCAATAACATTAAATCCTCACAGGTTTAGTGTTTATCATTTTATTATTTTCAAAATCATTTGTTTATATTGTGCATCACTCTCCAGGGAGCCATTTTCTCCTCAAATGCCACTTGCAAGGTTTGTTGTGTTTAATTGGTCACAAGGGAACTTCACCACTGTGGATCTGTTCTATTTCTCTCTTGCCAAATCTATTCATGTGCATATATGATTAATAAAATAATCAGTATATTGACACTAACAGAAAAGTGAAGTACACATTGGCAAATGGTATCTATTTAGGAATCAACTGTGCTCTGTGAGTCAAATGACTTCTCTCAAACCTGGCATTGGTGGCAGGAGGTTCATTTGGGAGGCCGATGATGATGATGATGATGATGATGATGATGATGATGATGCGGACCGGAGGAAGCCAGGGCACATCCCAAGAATATTTAAGATTGTGTAATAACGCAATACTATTGCATTTTGTTGCACATCTTTTGCATTTTAACAGAAGACATTTTTACTTTTTATTGCGTTATTTCCCAATAAAAATAATTATTGCAAAATAACAATGTTATTTTAGGAGGGGAATGAACATCTTCCACTTCCAGGTCATAGCTTTGAGTGTAGTGTAGTGTAGGTTTGGATAGATTTTTGTATGATGCGTCAGGTTTGGATAGATTTTTACAGTCTAGAGATGTCCCAGACAAGGACATACTTTGCATGCAAATGGATAAGGTTTGCACTCAGTATTAACAGTTAACACTTCAAAATTGCTCTGCACCTTTTTCCTCGTCAGTGAAATGTGCGTCCACTAAAGGGCAGAGTATGCCTGTGAGACCAAAATTGCAGGGAGGAAATACACATGAAAAAGAGCACTGTACAGTGTTGTGAAGGCTGTGGTAATGGTGGCTGAGTGGCGTCGCGGAAGAGAATAGTGGTCTTTCTTTTTAAAAGAACCCAACACAAAATGTCACTTGACTCGGTTAGGGACGATTAGAGTGACGGACGAAAAAACCCACAATGCCTTGTTTCAACTAGTAGGCCTGCATAGAACATATTGTTGAAAAAAATATGTTTGGGTTGAATTCCTCTTTAAGTGATTTGGGTTGTATATTAATTTCATTAATCACACTTACTTGCTTAAAACATTAACTAGGTTCATATCACAAATAGGAAAGGTATAGGTTGTGAAATTGGTGTTTCAGAATGCAACAAAGTACTGTAAGCCAGGCAGGAACCTGTACAATTCTGCGGAGAAGCACAGATGGATAGAGCACTACGTAAAAGGTATACTGCAGTACAAATCAAAGGGTTGCAAATATCAGTCCCTGCAGAGAACAATGCCTTTACCAATGCATGGTTAGTACTAACTCTGCTATGCTAATTTAAACCCAATGCACATATTTTCTCAATCAAGTATTATCCCTGAAGAAATGGATTGAATTGAAAATGACAAGGGTGGTTCTTTTTGAAGGCGTGTTTGATTGCTTGATGGACTACTGTGCCATAGGAACACAAAGTGCCATATCTGGAAACATGCGAGCCCAAACACATTCATGTGACAGATGAACCAATACTGTATTTGGCAAACGGTTGGAGAGATGCACACGGTTGTATTCACACACAAATGGCCTTCAGTGACCTTTATCAGATGAAGGGAACCATGTGCAGAAAATAGATTACACACTTCCTTTCACTTGTCCCCCTCCATCTATCCCTCAAAATCCACTAAATACCACAGAGAGAAAACATTATCAATTAATCTTAAAGCGCTTTAATTATTCACGTTTGGTGGCATCCTCTGTGTTGCATCAACATGTCACAAGTCTGCTGCATGCGCATCTCAACATACCTAAATTAAAGATGTCAGCAGTTGACCTTCACAAAACAAAGTTCTATATCAACTTTTAAGCTCCTATAGAGCCAGGGCACAAAAGCATAGCACGTTTCTTTGTGGAAAATAAAAAAGGTTATTGAATTGAAACAGAACATGACAAAAGCATTTTTTTCCCCCCCATTTAACCTTTATTTAACCAGAAAATATCTCATTGTGATTAAATCTCTCTTTCACGGGAGTCCTGGCCAACAGGCAGCAACAAACATAAAATACAGTTACATATTGAACACATTATGAAAAACAAGTGCATATTGTTGAACTTGTTTCAAAAATGCGCAGTTTTGATTTAAAAGTGAGGCGCAGAGTAAATAAATGCTAATTTACAAATATCTTCATGTTCCAGTGTCACAATGTTGAGATTGTAACTGGTGGAATTATGTTGCAGCATATCTCATATATTATGTGTGTATACATATTTATTACATATTTGTTTGATGTTTTAGTGCCTTAATTACTTATTAGTTGGATTTTCATGTTTTATTTTTTTCTTCCAGTAAAAGAGAGTCTGTACTGGGGCTGCTCGATTAAGCGATTTTGATCCGTAACCGAATTTTGTGGATAAAACGATTTTAAAAACGTTCAAATCGGCATGTTCGACAAACAAAGACAATATGAGGCTAAGGCAGAGAACACGAGCACGAGCCACAGTACTCCTCGACAGCTTCTCCACTCTGGCCTGAGCTCCCTCACAAGAGCACTAACATAAATCGTGTTAATGTCGTAAAACTGTCAAAGTGCGGCATCGCAACAATTAAGAGGGCATCACACAAAACGTAGGGGTGGGCGATACTGGGAATTTTGGTATCGATCCGATACCAAGTAAATACAGGGTAGTATCGGCCAATACCGATCCTTTTTGCTTGGACATGTTATGATGCCCCTTGAGTTCATAGATATATATATATATATATATATTCTTTTATTCATTCATTATCCATACCGCTCATCTTCACAAGGGTCGCAGGCATGCTGGAGCCTATCCCAGCTGTCTTCGGGCAGTAGGCGGCGGACACCCTGAATTGGTTGCCAGCCAATTGCAGGGCACACAGAGACAAACAACCGCACTCACAATCACACCTAGGGGCAATTTAGAGTGTCCAATCAACTTACCATGCATGTTTTTGGAATGTGGGAGGAAACCGGAGTACCCGGAGGAAACCCACGCAAACACAGGGAGAACATGCAAACTCCACACAGGGAGGCCGGGGCCGAGATCGAACCCACGACCTCCGAACTGTGAGGCGGACTAGCTAACCAGTTGACCACCGTGCCGCCATATATATATATATATATATATATATATATATATATATATATATATATATATATATATATATATATTGGAGCAGGACGCACACACCCCCACACCCACACACACACACACGCACACACACACACCAGTCGTTTCTGGTGCTGTGTCAGTTTGCTGACTATTCCATTAATCATTGTGTGACTGAGTGAATGTGGTGACTGTGTAAAAGTGCTTTGAGAACATTGCAGGTAAGCAGAGCCCATTTAAATAATGTATTGAATTGAAACTGAGCTAGGGGATTAAAACTACACAAAAAAACATGTGCTTGCTAGATATAGTATACAGGATACACAAAGGACTTAAACAAAATTGACTGTGTCAGCAGAATGTGGCAAGGCAGACAGGAGACATATGGCAAAATGCCAATGGCAGGCTGTGAAGCACCATCTGACAGTAACACATGCACATTCTCAGAGGACCATTAAGACACATCTGTCTCTACTTAAATGAAAAGATGCAGTGATATATGGTGATATGTAACTGATGTGGTTAACTTTTATTGGCTGAGCTTCAGATGCAACTTCAAACAATAAATAACATTAGGTGCTCCTGTATATAATGGGGCTGTACCTCCGCAAAAGAGTTTCCATAACATCACTTCATCAGTATCCTCAAATCTGAACCATATAGTAAGGGGGGATGCACTGCTTTATTTGACTTTAGGTAGTAACTAAAGAAAAGAGGCGGCTATAAAAAAATATAAACCCAAAATAGAGTCTTAGCCTGCATTTCAATTTTGAACTTGTTTAAATATTTATCTTCAAACCTTTTTATTATGCTTCAGTTAGTTCAACAACGTGCAAGAAAAACAAAAGAATATTTACTTTGTAATATAAGATCAAGCTTATTGTTCTTGTGCTGATCTCTCTTATATATAAAAAGCATTTGGTCTTTATATTGAAGAAAAGCCCTGATTATCAAATTATCCACATGTCTCTACCAGACATGTGGATAATTTGATAATCAGGGCTTCTATCATAACTGCATGTCTGATGTTTCTTACAAACCAATCCATCAACATCGGTCAAGACTTCGACGAGTTGTGTTTAATTTATTATAGACCAACACAGTTACAGCAATAAAGTGAATAGAAGATATCATGGGGCCTCCCGGTTATGTCTATGGGAAGAGTGCAACACTTCTTCAACAAAAGTACACATTGCACCCAGGGCCGCCTTTACCTACTCATAGGCCCCGCGGCTAACCATCAAAAATAGGCCCCCCTCCCCAACTCTAAAGCCCCTATCTTAAATTAGGGACGAACATTTCTGACTTTTGGCGAAGGTAGAAAAATGCACGTTCACGTCAGGGTTCCTTCAAGGTCGTAAATGTTCGCCAAACTGTCGTCAGAGGTCGTGAGACGGACGCCTGTACTTTTCTTGTTGCAAGGGAATTTTGAACATGTTCAATATTTTATTTTATGTGTGAGTAACCCACAAGCAAAGGAGAACAAGAAAAATCCATGATTAAAGGCTTGGACATGCTAATTTGGTGTCCACTGTGCCGCCCAGGGGAGAGAATATATTGCAGAATTAATTACGTGTATTGCTACTTTGACATACCTGTCAACTTGTACGTTTTCCCCGTATTTTATACGTTTTTTGATCATTTCAAATTGTGTACGCCATATAACAATTTTGTTAGGGGAAAAAAAATAAATAAATAAAAACTCGTTTTTTGTTCGACTGATCTCGTCTTGCCCATTTCTGCTCTAATTCGGAGCGTCTGTTAGCGATTCCGACTGCAAACTTCGGCCGACTTTCACGAGCGCATACCCCTCATATAGAAAATGAACTTGTTAGTGAAAACATGCCCATCCCGGCCCCACCGTCCCTTTAATGTTCTACTTGCAACCAACAGATGTTGCATGATCCGACGCACAAAGATTATGAATTACTCACAAACATTTCATTGTGAAAGGACCACATTTGAAAATGAAAACCTAGTCATTTGCGGCCATGCAGTCAGTGATTTACATTGTTTAGGCTACTCTGAGTCTGTTGTACCTCCGCCTCAAACTGCTTTGAAAGAGGCAAATAATAATAAAAGGTACTAACAATAAGAAATGGTAACCAGCACAGCCATAACACATGATGTACATCTATCACTTTAAAGACAAATACATAAATTGTAGGCAGAAAGCGGCAAGTATGTGGTTCTTATTTTCAAACAAAATGGAAAAGCCTGCCGAAGCATTCCAAATTATGTCTTTTTATTTTTTTAGGGAGTGTGTGCGGCACTGTGCTGTTTCAGGGCCAACCTGACCATTTAATTCCTGCCACTTCCCAAGTTTTTGCACAAAATGAATGATTTGTCATGTATGGCAGGAAGAATGATCGGTCATTCCTTCCTTCATGGGGGCCCTCGTCTCGCAAGTGTTAGCAAAGCAGTAATTCATGTGCTGCTAGCTAATACACCAATGACAGCCACAATTGTACTTGAAGATGTGGCTGACATAGACATTCGGGAAACCATCAGCCCAGTAAGTACAGGGAAGTGCTATGTTTTCCATCATAAAACATTTCCTCCATGACAAAAGTTGGGAATGCACTTAATGACATTTCATGTAAATGGGCTGTGTCATCTTTTAAAAGCTGTATGAGAATAAACAACTAGAAGGCAAGGAAGAAAAATGCAAGACAATATACAGTGGACTCAATGAGGGTCATAGAGAGTGGCTGTTAATGACCGAAATTAACAGAAAGTAACAGCACCTGGCTCCTTCACAATCTCCTTCAGAATGCAGTAAGTCTGGCTGTCTAGCACAATATCCGTCAACAGGTTGCCTGTTTAAGTGTCTCCAGTTCAATGGCAATTAATGTTTTTGTTTTGCATTTTCCATATGTGCCTTCTATTTGAAAGTAATTGTGTAATTTCATTTACTGCATATACTTTACTGAGTCCCCTCACCAATACACCTCTCACCACAGTGATGCTTTAAGGTGCTTGGCTGAAACTCGAGACAAATAAAATACCTGAAGCAGGGATTGAAGGAATCCCTTGTTATGCCATTATGGGAATCTCGACCCGACTCAGTGGCATCAGTTTGTCCGCGTCAATCAATGTCTGAATGCAGTGCCGAGGTATTCAATGAACCGAGTCTTGTAAAACTGTCTCTCATTCACAATTTATCCACATTGGAAATCACATAAGGTTAAAAAAATATATAAAGATGACCCCTTCAATTCACAAGGTTAAGGGTCTGGGCGGGCCCATATATAGCAATCATCTGTGTGTAATTGAAGACCCTGATAAATGCAGTAGGAGATGAGGGTAGTTTAACTCAAAGGTATCGAATGTGTGAACTACCAATATGATTTTTCTTTTACCAGAAGAAGTTATAAAACATGACAGAAAAACAAATCGTCAAATTGTTTAATCTGTTGGGGCCAAACCGTGTGTATGCTGGGGTCTGCTGTACACACCTGTTGAAGTGTGGAATTTGTATGTCACTGGCATCGGGTTTCGTAACTACATATTCATCTCTTCAGGATACCCCAAAAACGTCATGTTTGTTTAACCATTAACATTGTATGTCAAATAGGGCAAGGCAATTTAAACATTAAAGCTTGGTCTATAGTTTTATATTGGTCTACACTTTTATCAAATATAACACCCACAGGTGCGGATTGACCAATATTAAAGAACTGTGAAAAAGTTACCAAATTGTGACAAAGGAGTTTTCGGCCCAATGCCAGCAATGTAATCGTAATCATCATCCCATTTGTTCACTAGGTGGTATTAGACCTAATCAAATGGCCTCAGTTAGTTGGGTTGGACAATGAAGATGGATACTCGCTTGACTGTAAATGCAGAATAATAGGGTACTTGCGTCAGTTTGTGAGGACAGGTAAATTGCATGGTAATGTTCCTTACCGTTTTGTATAGCCTACTTGCTGTTTTTCTAATTTGGTGTAAAATTCTTATTGTTATTTTAACTATTTGCCTAGCACACCTCTTTTGAACATATGTTATCATGAGTGATTAGTAAGGATGTAATGATTCATAGAAAATGTATTTAAAACCGATTTAAACTGCTAAAAAATATGCATGGATGTAAAAAATAAAATAATTGTTATTGAAATTGGGCGGCACGGTGGTCGACTGGTTAGCACGTCCGCCTCACAGTTCAGAGGTCGTGGGTTCGATCTCCCTGTGTGGAGTTTGCATGTTCTCCCCCGTGCCTGCGTGGGTTTTCTCCGGGCACTCCGGTTTCCTCGCACATTCCAAAAACATGCATGGTAAGTTGATTGGATACTCTAAATTGCCCCTAGGTGTGATTGTGAGTGCGGATGTTTGTCTCTGTGTGCCCTGCAATTGGCTGGCAACCAGTTCAGGGTGTCCCCCGCCTACTGCCCAAAGACAGCTGGGATAGGCTCCAGCACGCGCCGCGACCCTTGTGAGGAGAAGCGGTACAGATAATTGATGGATGGTTATTGAAATTTTGATCACAAATGGATTTTTAATGACAACAGTCAAATCTATTGTACATTTATTTATTTTCATGTTTAGTTCTGGCACAAACAGAACAAGACAAAAATGTAGTTAAACAGGCAAAACGCTTAGTTCTTTTTCATAGTGTTTTTGTAAAGTTACAAAATGTTAGATTGTAACAATAACAAAATGCAGATGTTAAAATAAAAACAACTTTTGGTTATAAAATGAGTCATTCGTTCTGTTAGAAAAAGATTTGAAAAAAATCAAATTGAAATCGAGAACTAAAAATCAAATTGAATTGGGGCTTGAGTGAATCGTTAAATCCCTAGTATTTAGCATAACTGCACCTACAAAAAGTTGACATGACTGCAGCATTTTTTGTGATACTTTCCTTGCTAAATGGGTGGCATTTATAATTTTTCTCTACATTTGTGATTTAATTGTCTTCCCTCAAACCTCACTAAAATTACAAATGTCAACATCTGCCAGGACTAGTGATTACTTTTGTCAAGTGATGCACTACCCCATTAAAGTAATCTGAACTATTCCACTAATACAGTACATAGGTGTCAAACCCGGGTCCTCAAGAGCCACTTTCCTGCATGTTTTTCATTTCCTTGCTGAAACACACCTAATGCAAATGATCAGCTCATCAGCAAGCTCCGAAGGAGCCTAATACTATCCTGATTTCCATTTGAATCAGGTGTGTTGCAGCACACCCTACTGCAGATGGGAAAACGTGCACGAAAGCGGCTCTCCACTCCCGGAGCTTGACACCTGTGCTCTAATACAAAGAGTTCAGAAAGTGAACTATATAAATCAAAATGTATTGTATTGTATTATAGGAAATATGAGTAAGTAGACTATATATTTTATGATAGATACTTCTTACTGTAGCATGCCCTTACAAATTTCATCACTTTTTTTTTTTTTTTTTCTTTCAGTGTCCCAAGAGCATCTTAAACTGCTCCTCAAGTTTTGGGTAGGATGGGAGCTACCCATGCCCGACATGAAGGTGGAGTAGGTGAGAGTGGAACATCCCACCTCATCAATATGCTTCCGGAATTTAAGATTGCCTGGCCACTACAGCAATTACATGGACTTTTCAGATCATTTAAAAAAACTGCATTGCCACAACCGATTGTGGCTTTGGATTGTAGTAAACTGATGTTTTAATTTTGCAAGTTTAAATCAGATAGTACATATTTTATGATTGACAGTTTATTCAACATTCGCACAGTTTGAAAACATTTAGTAAGTTCGTTTTTCGTTGGTCACACAACCCAATGACTCAAATATCAGACTTTGCTACACGTTTCTTGTTTTTTTTTTCTTTACTGGAATTGAAGCAATGACTACAATAATGTAAACTTAATAGAACACAATGCATTATAATAATTTCCAGGCCACAATTTTCCATGGCTATATACTTAAAATTTGACTGAATGCTGGCAATATGTAATATTCTGTCACACAGACAATCACTGTAGTACTGGAAGTGGCTGCATGTTTACAGAGGTTTTGTATAATTTTCAATCCTCCGAAGGTAATATTATCATTTGGCCAAACAGAAATAGTTGTACACCACTGCAAAAAGTTTATATAATGTTTTTCAGCTGGGATTAAGCAAGCTTCATCTGACCTTGCCAGAGCTCCAGAATGCCCCTAAATGATGGTGACCCCCATTTTCGCTACTTTAAAAAAAAAAAAAAAATCTGCTCCAGCATTTCTAACTAATACATTTGCTTATTTCTGGTTTTAAATAGTTGATCTTTACTAACTAACTCAACTAACTGTTGATTCACATTTCCACCCATTCTTAAGTAATATGGTGAACATGGGTCCAATTGTGAATATATATTTTGCATGTCAATTTGTGATTCATGTACCACTGAATTTTCTACTTGCACCACTAAAATTTCAGGTTGGGGGGCACTATGCTTCTAGTAAATAAAATACTCTGTAAAAAAATGAGGTCGTTCAACATAAACGTCTTTGTTGAGAATTCGCCATTATGCGCTAAGTTCTTTGCACATACCGGTGTATGTTTAATCAAATAAGGCAACAAAGTTATATGTTGTACATATAAATACAAATTATTACAACATAACAGTATAAGTTGTTGCCACTGAACATGTGTTGTGCAAACCGGTGTTACTTCCTCATATTAATGCCGCCAGTGTGTATGTTTTTTAAACACATTCGACTAATGCTAGCGAGCGCAGGGACCGTATTTTTAACCCCCTCACTGCTAGTCATTTCTCTGATGCCTTTAATCGGCTTTGTGTTCCCTCTTCAAACACAGAGGAACTCAGCACTTGGTTCCATTCATCCTGCGTTAATATTTTGGACTCCGTGGCTCCATTAAAAAAATATGCGGCAAAAAATTAGACCGGAGCCGTTTAAATTATGGCTAATTGCACTCGTGCAGCTAAACAGGAATGCCGCAGAGCTGAACACAGGTGGAAAACAGAAAGGCTGCAGGTCTCTTATCAAGTCCTAAAGGACTGCTAGTGTCGTTACCAGAGAAAGGTGAAGGAGTCCAAGAGAGACCACTTGTCACGTCTGATTCAGGCAAATCAAGGATCCCGGATGCGGCTGCGCATGTAGTCCACTGCTGCTAAATATTTGTCGATTCCCATGCATGTTGGCGACCCTGTTGGGTCCACAGCAGCATGCAGTCCAGCTAGTTCCTCAGGTCTCCAAGGGCACTCAATCTCCGGGACATGGACACAAGAGCTGGAATCGGTGGACACAAGGCCACTACTTTCCCAGTTTATCATGGGGATGTGAAAACCCTGTAGTTTATATACAATAATTCATTATATTTCCTGCCAAAACTGCATTTTTGCTTGCAAAATTTTAAAAGGATTTACACAATCATTCTCCTGTGAATTGTGCTGCAGTCCTATGTGCCGCAGTTGGTTAGGGCTTTGATTTCCCTCACTGCTCATAGGATGATTGTCCCAGACATCTTTGAAGCAATCAAGCTGGGCTTGTAAGCGGGGAATAAAAACATAGTAACAGCAGAAAAGGTGAATGCTGCTGGACAGGTCCAGGAGATCATCTTCCTCCAGCTGGTGCACGCCGTGTAGCTGAGGCACGTGACTGCTGTGGATACATCTCGCCAGACCTTCAATTCTGTCAAGTCAAGTTCAGCTTTTAACCCTTGTCGAGAAAAGATAAGTAGATATCCTTGCAAACCATGTGAATCACAAAAGAAAAAAATATCAAGTAGAGGTGCAAAGTTTTATCAAATTAATCTTTTTTCATAATAGATTAGTCATTTTCATACTGGGTTTAAAATGTTCCAAATCCCTCAAATTTCACCCTTTCAACAGTAAATAATATAAACAACAAAAAACTCAGGTATATGTCGCCCTTGATGAAACCACCTATTTTTGCTTCATTAACATAAGACATTTGCGAACAACTACTTTTACTTTGAAAAAGAATGAGCAAGATTTTTCAATATGTTCTGATGTGCCAAAGACAAATCTAATAACTAAATCATAATGAATTAGTGTATTTACTGTGCACAATTTGAAATAACATATCATACATTGAAATGATAGAAATATTTTTTTTTGTTTTATGTGGTTCATAGTGTCAACAAAACAACACACCGCAAAGCTGACATTCTCGACACAACCTCATGCATCGATGCACAAATCCTCTGCCACTGAACACCATGTCCATGTGCCCGCAACAATCCCATCATCATTCTATACCCAGCATGTGGGTTGGTGGAGTACATTTCTGACACCAGGTTGTCAAGTTCGTTGTCAGTTAGTTGGCTGTACATACCAATCATAGACAAACCCCTAAAAGTCTGGCAATGTACTTCACAGACAGACCTATAGTGAGAAGTTCAGAAACGTATTCTATACATATTTTAATTCATGGACGGCCAGTAATTGCTTTCTCCAGAGGAACTGTTACATATAGTTCTGTTTCATCTGGGGCAGAGACGAGGCGATGCACCTCAGTAAGGGCTTCATACTCTTGTTGAGGGATCTGAATTTAGTTATCTAGTGCACTGAATAAAACCAGGTCCTGTGAAAGTATGAATTTAAGATAATCGAGGTCCAGAGGGGCACGCTCAAGGGCGCCAGATAGTCTACTGTGGAGGCCAATAAATGATTCAGCAGCAGTTCCTAGAGAGAAAAAAAAAATATGTATATTATATATATACTGTACATATGTATTAGTTTTACATTTTACTTATTAAATATATTAATATAATATAATATAATATATAATATGAAATTGGTCATGAAACCCTGAAATGACATGGGCAGAGATAAATGTCATGTGTAATGTGCATGACTTGAATAATTGAAACACATATTGGCCCAATTAAAGCTTGTTATATTAAATGCAAAAGTTAAATTGATAGAAAAAAAAAATACTTTATTCTTCTGCTACTAAACCATTCCGATGGAAATTTATATTTTACTTCAGCATATTATTTGCGATAGATTTAGTTTCTTTTTAAATGAAGATCTAAGGCAACTGGTAATACAAATTAAGGTAGTGTTGTCCACTTTAGTTTTCTTCTCACCATGCTCAATTCTAATAATGTTAATTTCATGTCGTGTGTGTGCTTGCTCATGGCAGTCACCTGCGCTATTTGACAATTTAGAGTCAATACTTTGCAAGGCTGCGATTACATCGGCGTTGCAACTTTGTGGACGTTTAGCTTTCTGCATAACTCAATTTGAGCGCATTAAGTCAGAGGTGGACGTTTTGAATATGTAAAGCAAACCTGAGAAGAAAATAAGATGAAATTCAGCAAGAAAAGAGCTACAGGAAGCTCCGGTTAACAACATGTCGCCCACCCACTTCAAAAAACAATGTCACGACAGTGGCGATACTCCACTCACCTGCGGCTGCTGTGACGAGCTGCTCTGATCGGTCATTTTTGTAGAAGGCAAAACCGAATCAAGAATATGAAGGCAAATAATTATAATTACATTACGCCTTGATTCGCTGTGACTTCTTCCACTGCAAGTTGCCATTCATACAGGTACAAATCAGTACTGTATTTCCCCACAAGTACACATTAAATTTAGTTTCAAGTACAACATTAATTTCCATAACTACAAGTCGTTTTTACTACCAATTAGAATTTTGTTTTTCACACATACAAGTTATTGTTTCTACAGCTACACATTTTCTTTTTCTTACAAATATTTGTTTTTTTTTTCAGATACAAAATTATTTCACATCTTCAAGTTGTTTTCTCTACCAATAAATAACAAATTTCTAACATTTCCTTGGTGCAAGTGCAGGTTACTTTTGCACCAGATTTACCTCCATACAATCAGGTCTTACCAATTTTCTAACAGTGATTACAAACTTATTTCAGGCAGTATTTTTAGTTGAATATAGAAGACAAAATCACAAAATCACCATCTGTTAACATACCACCGGGGTGTGAGGCAGTTGTTGCTTGGTTTGGTTTGTGTATGCTGTAGATCTTAGAACGAGCTCATCTGGTGGTTTGTGTCAGTGCCATTGACCCCTGTGTCCCCCATCTGGTTGTTACACACAATGAGCCAGCAGTGACAGCTGTTCAGTCAAAGCGTAGTAAGAGGCCAAACTACTTCCGCAAGGTTTGCTGATTCGAATCACACATCAAATATGCATGATGTAATATTATACTCTCAAGCTTAATCACAAATACTTAGTTCATTTCACTGCATAAGGGGGGTGATAAGCTTAACAAATCTCACACCCTGTTTGAGAAAAGCCACTTAGATGAGAGTGAAACTAAGCACATACAGTTCATAAAGTACCTGGGCACAAGTGAGAATTCACATGCACAAGTGTGTGTGCGTCATAAAAACCTACACATGCGCACACATACAAACTTTATTTTTCCTTCACATGGAATTTATAGTGCTCCAACAGCATTCCATCCATCCATTTTCTGAACCGCTCTCTCACTAGGGTCATTGTGCAGAAAATATGTTCCTATGTTCCTTTAATTTTGTTTCCATTCTTAACAAGACGTGCATAATGTAGAAATGCCCGGTTACTATATATATATATATATATATATATATATATATATATATATATATATATATATATATATATATGATTATTAATTATTAGTACAATGGCATTAATGGATATGACTGTGTACTAAGCTCACAAAAATCAAGGCATTGTACTGAATAAATTAATATTAATGCTTCAAAGTATAAATCAATGAATAACATATCAGAATATTTACTTTGCAGTGACATTCCGACAATGCACATTGTACAAACAGCTTTCCAAATAAAAGCATTTTCATGTGAAAACATAATGATTAAAATTATCACTCACCTTTAGCTACGCTTCATCGAGGCATATTCCAATAAATATAATTATGACACAGTAATTTTGACAGTGTGATGCGTTTGTTATTCTATGATGGATAAAGTTGTCAATAGCACAGAATTTTTGTCCGTGCATTAATGGACATAACACCCTTCAAATGAAGCTTCACTTTGTGCAGCTGCCCTTGTTTCTCGCCGTCGATATGAATCTATTAAAACTAGCAGCGATCAGGGCCGAGTCAAGTCGTTAGCTTTCGGCTAATTATCCACAAAGTATTTCTACTCGCGTTCAACCCTTTTGGTCATTGTGACCAATGATTTTATTTGATGTTTTTAAATTTGTTGAACACCAACTGTTCCAGCCATAATTAAGTCACAATCATACATTTGCATAACAAAACACGGACAATCCGTAACAGTTGGTAGTTCTGCAATCTTCACATCACTTGTGCATATCAAAAAAGCTTCTTGTCTCAAAGTTTCTCATCTATTTGAACACATTGCAAATGCTTCACGGCATCCATGCAAATGTTTATGGGCAATTCTAAGCTGTTTTGAATTCTAAGATGTTTCGGAGTGGTTTATTTGACATTTTTTTTTGTTTCCTTTTCTAAACTATCACATAAGGCCTCATAGCATTTAAAAATGTCTTCCACAGCTTGGGCACTTGTTGGTGGTTGTACTATCAACCACAAGAAGTTGAATCTGTGGTGACCACAAGCAATGTTTTGAACATGCACCCCGGTCAAAGAATGATTTTGTGCGAATCGGTACAGCTTGCAGCGTCTATGCGAGGAAGACGAGAAGGATTAGGCTGAAAGTTTTTTTTTTTGTGTGTTTTTTTAAAGATCACATAAACGTTGCATGTGTTCTTTCGTTTTGTGGACTAAAAGCCCACGGAACATGTCATGCCATGTCATCTTCATCACCACTTATCCTGTACAGGGTCGTGGGGAGGTGCTGGAGCCTATCCCAACTGACTATGAGCGAAAGGCAGACACACCCTGAACTGGTCATCAGCCAGTCGCAGGGCACACACAGACACGGTCACTGAGCGGGAACCGACCCCACGACGCATGTAGTGTACCACTACACTATCAGCGACTGCCCACGGAACACACGCATCAAACTTTATGCTTGCGTTATGAACAGAGTTGGGCACTTGACCCTTTTTTGCCGGTCAGTCCTCCGTCCGCGACCTGGGTACCCTTCCATCCTCGCCCCTCTGTCCTTATTCATAAAAATTATAAATGTGTCCATGTAAACATAGCCACTGTCTGAAGCAATAGAGTTCAAAAAGTTAAAACTAGTGTTTCCCCATTATTTAAGTATGTAACTGTCATAGAGTGGACTCGCACAACAAGTTACCATGTAAACAAAACGCTGGTTCCTATTCATACCGGAAGTGGCACCCATAAGTCATGCAAAAGCTCAAGGGGACTAGGAATAGCTAGGATTTTGTACTAATATCAGAGATTGCACAAACACTCATACCTATCTTTGAGTCACAGCAGTGCCTGGCACTCAGTCCGCTCGGCAGCGCATGTCAGAGCAAAGTGGAGGAGGTGGTAGGGCCAAGGTGGGGCCTTGTGTGCATTCACGCAGATCAGTGAGTAGAACAATTTGCACAGTAACTAAAACAAATGGATGTCAGTCATCAAAACATTCAAGGGGGGTAATTGATGACTGATGGGTTAATTTTGATTTGATTAAAAAAATTGACAAATGAAGAAAAGTCAGTGCACAGCCTGAATGGATCTCACCTCTAGCTCTTTGTCACACTGGTATCCCAAGTTGGCAGCATAGAACAGGCAAAACACACAATGCTGTTCTAAAACAGGCTCAGATGTGTGAGAATTTGCTGAGTGTTTGATTTTATGCCTCCTGCCAAGAGCTGCGTTGTGAACATATGCCAGGGCAAGGAGCCAGATTCCAGTGCATGTACAGTTACAATCAGACATTCACACTCTCTCCCTCTCGCTCTCTCGCTCTCAAACACACGCACAAACGGATTCTTGCCAGTATGTTTGATTGAAGCAGAAGAGTTTGATGAAATATGTAACAGTCATCTGGCTAATGAAACCTGTTATAATTGTTAATGTTGAAATATATTATATACAGGGGTGGACATAAGCGGTGCGCAAGTGCGCATGCCTACTGAAAATAGTCAGCTGCTTGCCAGATGCGACGGCCTCAGTGCGCATTTGCATTCCAAGCATATTACAGCCACACGTCTGATTAGCAGCCACAAGAATTGCTTCCTTGGGTTAACTTAAGAATCAAAGACAACTAATGCATCAACATGACTGTACAGTATTCTTGAGGCTTTTACTTTGCTTAATGCGAACAACCGATATGGTGGCCGGCTTGACTTTATTGGCACTCACGGAAACAGTGGCGCAAGCTAGACTCGAGCAGTGGCGATAGCGGCAGCCAGACATGGGGACACCGCAGACGGGACGGTCATCTCAGTCTTGTTGAGCCCCTTGTTCGACAGTCTGTCAAAATACATGAAAGTGGTCTGTTGTGCAAAAAAGGATGGACACCACATCGCTGCCCTTAACTGTGCTTAATAAGCTAGCACAGGGGTAGGCAACCCCGGCCATCGAGAGCCGTTGACCTGCTGGTTTTAGAAGTTTCCCTCCTCCAACACACCTGATTGTAAATTGCCCACCTCTGGGAATCAAGTTGATGGACCACACAATGAAGATATCGGAAAAGGTAGTGGAGGCTAGACTCAGGTTTTAAATGAGTATTTGCGAGAAACAGTATGATTTCATGCCTAGGAAGAGCACCACAAATCTATTATTTGCCTTGATGGTGTTGATAGATAAGCACAGAGAAAGTCAGGAGGAGCTGCATTGTGTCTTTCCAGACAAATACATAGAAAACACATTGACCCAAGGTTTTAATTGTCAGGTTTATGGCAACCTAGAACACTTTAAATAACTGACAGGAAGGAAGACAAGAGAATCAGATTATTTTTGCTCCTGAGGAGAATGGACATGGATGTGCCAGTTATCTCCGACCACTCTGACACATTCTGCCGCACCCTCTCTTTTTATTTTCTTTGTGTGGTCCCCGATTGTATACACAGAAATTGCTACTCTTAAGGGTTATGGGGAACATGTGTGCAGGTGTGTGTGTGTGTGTGGGGGGGGTGTGTGTGAGTGTGTGTGTGTGTGTAAGTGCGTGTGTTGCATTCATCAGCAGTCATGCAGACATTGTTATATTTTGTTCCAAGGACTCAGCGTCCATCCACAGGATGCTCTTCGATCAGAGCACCATTCTTGTTTTGCAGCTGCGTCTTTCTCACACACTACTTTCTTCACAAACAACTTTGACTTACAAGATGCAAACAAGTTTATACTGCTGAATAAATGCGTTATAATACTTATTAGAGTAAATATGGGATAACGTATGCATAATTATTCTAACATTAATGCTGTTTGCAATCTGTATAATGGTCCTAATGTTTGAACGTTTGACTTCATTTTCAAAAATGGAAATGAGAGGTTTTTTTTATTATGTGCTTCAGAAATTATGCTATAAGCATCTTTTCATAATTTGTTAGAGATGAACAATGCCAATATCACTGAAAAATACCTTCAGAGGCTCCTTCACAAAAACAACAACACGTAGCTACATATTTTTAATCGTTTTAGAAACACTTTACATAGGTAGAAAATGTGTAATAAAAAAAAAAAATAAAAACCTTCCATGTTATTAAGAAAATCATTCTGCAGGTAAAGTCCGCAAGCTAGAGACTTGGGTCAGCAGTACTCGCCTTCACGCGATGACGTCAGTTAGGGAAAGTGGAGTCAAATTAATTTGAAATAGTGCTGTTCTTTCATATGTTTGAAAGGAAGCATCTTTTTCATCTCTCTGACACGATGATGTAATCCAACAATTAAAGGTTAAGGAAAGGTGGCATAAAGGTTAGGAGATTTGACTTTCCAAAGAGGCCTGATATTTACTAACCCTAAGCCTGAAAATGTTGAATGTCTCGCAACAATCTTTCTCATAAATACAGTTTTTACAGACTGTGGAAATTAACCAACCTGAAGAGAATTGTTTGATTTCCATCCCCAAAACATCTGGAAAAAATTTAGTTAAAGACAATTTTAAAGAATTTTGTGCGAAACCTATCCAGACACCATGTTGTGTGACAGTCTCTGTTCTGAGGAGTCTTGGTGATCTAAATGTGCAAGATTAATTGGAGAGCAGAATGTATTTCTGTGATTCTGACTGGGTGGATAGACGGGTAAAGCAATATTTTGGGCAAACTGTGATTTAATGCTGCCTCCTTTGTAAATATTAAACGGCACTTAAACTTAAAGCTCCCTACTGCGCCTCAGCACGGAAATGTCAGTAGACTTTGGGAATGGTGGGAATGCAAAAGGGGGTGTGGGGTGGAGGGGGTGGCTGGTGGATGCCCATCTTAACCCCAGATCCAATTAACTTAGCACACTCTATGGTGTCCTGGGAAATCATTTTGAGTGAATAAAAACACCATACTGGATGTCTCCATGCACTGTTTGGTAAATAATGTGTGATATATTCAATATGTATAAGTGAATCAGAGAGAGAGTGGGAGATGGAAAAAGCACTTAAGAAAAATCCCCAGGTGAGAACCTGTGTGTTGACTGGGCTGTGAGGTGTGATTTGGAGATGGATGCGGGTCGTGACTTCCATATTCTCTCATTACTTCATAATGCTAGTTGGAGAGGAAGATGGGCTGTGTATATTTTGCGTCTGACTGATTTTATTATTTATAAGTGGTTGGCCAAAGTATTGTATTTGTTTTTAAGTCCCTTATGAGATATGGCACATGTCATCACCTTGCATATTGAATCGCAAAGGTGAAAATATTTTCTATTCAGAGAGCAGCAATCACACTGTGTGTATGAACTGGAATGACACTGGCATAAACTGAAATGAAATATTGCTATTAAAGCTGACTGAGGAACATGACTCTCATGGGAGGAGATGTCCAAAGAAAGATTAAATATGAACCAAACGTGTGTTCACTGTATAAAGTGGAGCAACTATTACAAAACAGGGAAGCCTTTTTTGTTGGGCTGTAAATTTAACTCAGTTAACTCAGTTTTATTTACTTCCAGTAGCAGCTGACCTCTGTTCACTGTGCAGCCTAACTTAGAGGAGAGTCACTGTCACAAAGACAGACTTTTACCTAGTTTTACTTAAAAAGTTGCTCGACGGCTCATTGGAGAAATCCAAAATAATTTCCACACTTTTCAAAGCCAAATTCAAATATCATATAATTTATACGTCGTTGATGTGTATCGTTCAACTGTTGTATTTTACAGGAAAACAGTCATATTCAAGGATCAAGTAAAGATGTTGGAACAGTCTTTGAATAAAAAAGAATTTTCTGCAATAATTCCAACATTTGACTCAAGTAAATATCAGTTCCAAGCTTCAGAAAAAAAAATTTGTTGAAAAATACAATGAATTGTGATCAATTGTGGAAAATTTTGCGATTAATTAGTTTAAAAAAATGTAATCACTTGACAGCACAATGGGTTGAAAATCCGTGGTATGGAGATACCATAAAAATAACGTAAAAATAGTTTTACCCATCCCACATACTCTGAAAACATTTAAACTTATCAAAATATGTTTTGAACACATTGTAAATAGGCCAGATACAGTAGGGCTCCTTCTTCAGCTTGACAACATCCCTGACCATTAATGTCCACCAACGGGTTCGGAAAATGCCGCCAGACAGATGCCAACCATCTTACGGCCACAGCTGTGGTCAGCCATCTCGATAATGGGTCCACACAGACTCAATGATCCCCACTTGCAACCGGGATGTGGATGAAGTTCTGCCGGAGGTGGAAGTTGAAATTCCTTCTGACCAGGGTACTCTGCCAGACGTTCCCTGCAGATCCTTACAATACATTTGGGTTAGTCAGGTCGGACAGTCATCTTCTCCCAGCATCGGAGCCAAATCACCACCTGGTGATGATCAGCTGACAGCTCCACTTGCAGTCGCAAATTTCCCCACTGTGGGATCAATAAAGGCATTCTTATCTTAAGTTCAATGACACAACAACAAAGTCAATAATTGAATTGTGGCCTTTGGGGTCCTGGTGCCAAGTGCACATATGGACATCTTTATGTTTGAACATGGTGTTCATTATGGACAGTCCATGACGACCACAGAAAACCAATAACAGAACACTGCTGAGGTTTTTGATTGGAGAGGGGGTTGTCGTTCCTCCCAACCAGGTCCGTCCAGGTCTCACTGCTTTTGCCCACATGAGGATTGAACTCCTCCATCAGATGGAGATTCCCCAGAAGGAGCGCTCTCCAGCACCTACTCCAAGAAAGGTGGGTACTCTGAACTGTTCTTTAGTGGATAGGCACAAACAACAATTATGACCCTTTCCCCCACCCAGAGGCGGAGGGAGGCTACCCTCTCTTCCACCGGGGTGAACTCCAGGGGGCTAATTAGTATGCCCACACCTGTCGGCGTCTCTCTCCGTGGGCAACTCCAGAATGGAAGATAGTTCAACCACTCTCAAGAGGACTGGTGCCAGAGCTCAAACTATTTGTGGAGGTGAGCCTTACTATGTCGAGGCGGTAGAGGTGGGCATTTTACTAAAATTTGCCTCTCCCTTTACCACCATCCGTCTGCAGCCTGGGTACCCTTCCGCCATCCGTCTACATCTGCCTTTTTGTTAAGTCGGATCAAATTGTAATCCCCTATCGGCTGGTCTATCATTTTAAACGCGCTTCTGTCGCGCTTCCATCAACCAACTTCTCCGTCCAGTTATTTATATAAAGCGTTTGCTATGACCCTCGTGAGGATAAGCGTAATGGATAATGAATGGATGGATAACAGCTTCCAGACTATTACCTAGGAAAATAGAGAAGCATTTTATGTTAATTTTTTTCTTTTTACATTTGTCAGATGAACTTTAAACATTCCATTGGGGAAGCTATGCAACAAAATAGGACTTTGTGAAGAGTGCAAATACTTTTTTCAGGGCACTCTGCATGAATTTGTAGACAGCAGCCATAAAGGAAAAACAACATTCTAGCAGTTTGGTTTTAAACCATCCTGTCATCAAGCCGTTACTAGTGATTGGGGCACAGGAAGTCCCCTAACCAGTTTTGTGGGTTTGGTCACATGAAATTCTGCATATAATAGATTATCTGATATATTTTTCTTAATTACATATTGTGCCGTCTTTATTTGTCATTGTTCTTTTTTTCTTTGTTATCATTGTTTAGTCTTTTATTTAGTAAAGCATCTTTGAGTGTGGCGGCACGGTGGTCAACTGGTTAGCATGTCTGCCTCACAGCTCAGAGGTTGTGGGTTCGATCCCAGCTCCGGCCTTCCTGTGGGGAGTTTGCATGTTTTCCCTGTGCCTTTGTGGGTTTTCTTCAGGAACTCTGATTTCTTCCCACATTCCAAAAACATGCTTGGTATGTTGATTGGATCGAATGTTAGGGAATTCAGCTTGGAATACCGAAGTTTTGTTAGAAGACTGTAAAAACCAACTCAGACCAACCAAGATTGGCTTTTTCGCTCGCGAGGGGTGGTAGAGGCAACAAAGTGGTTGCTCCAGACTGTCGCCTCTGTGCCCTTTCGTTCGCCTTTTATTCAGTACAGACAACATGCATTTTGAAATACAGACATGCAAAACCAGTGATACTTCCTCTTTTCTGCACACTGCACCTGTTTGCGGGCTAACAGTCTTCTATTTCAGACATCCTGTTTCACACTTTACACAGCACATTCTACTCAGAGAGAAACTACGTGGGTAAGTTCAACTAAATGTCACAAGAAGAGTATCAAAGAAATACAATTTTAAACATGATATCATTGTAACTGTCGATTTCTCTCACACACTCTAAATTGCCCCCTAGGTGTGATTGTGAGTGCGGATGTTTGTTTGTCTCTGTGTGCCCTGCGATTGGCTGGCAACCAATTCGGGGTGTCCCCCGACAACTGCCTGAGGACAGCTGGGATAAGCTCCAGCACGCCCGCGACCCTTGTGAGGAGAAGCGGTATAGATAATGGATGGATATTTGACTGTCCCAAAAAAGTGCTATATTAATCGAATGTTATTATTATTATTGTATTTGTTGTATTTTTCATCTGGTTTGGGAAGCACTTTGTGCTGCTTTTCGATGTTTGAAAGGTGCTTTTTAAAAAAAATAAAAATAAAAAAAGATTAGCATGGTTGAGGATCTCACAGTTCCTGGAAGTGTGTGATTTAAAGCTCATTTCAGCTGCATGTCAAAGATCTTGTCCTCCTTGACAATAATTTGTTTTTACAGCCACTCTCTCGAGAGCTCGTGGTTGTATGTGGTTGTATTTCCAAGCGCGAATACAGTATTACTACTTTAGTTTTGAGCTCGTAACTGTCCCTCTCCATGACTGTGTGAGTGTTTTGTTGGAATTTGGGGAAGTTAAACCTTTTTTTTTTTCATGTGATATCAGTACACCTTTTAAAAAGAACCAGATCTTAAAAGAGCTTACAATCTTCAGGTTGTCACAAAGAAGAAAATATTGTTGATGTTTTTTATGTGTGTGAGTTGTGTCAAATTTGCCATGTTAAAGATTAAAGTCATACCCTGGGAGATCAGGCGGGCTTCCAACTGCAGCTGGAAGATAAATGTTTTGATGTTTCAAGACTTGCAGATCTCAAATGGTATTTGCAGTGACATTAAATGCATGAAGTGTCGGTATTGCATTTGATCTTTGAGATTGCAATTCAACAGCTTGTGCTTCTGGTCTATTTCTTATGGAAGAGTTTTTATGAGTAGCGTAATTTATAAAGAAAACACCCTTGGAAGATCAGAAAGTATCACTAAGACTTTTATTCAATTCAATTTCACCAGAAACCTTTTATTGCCATACACTTCTAAATTAACATAAACATGCATGGACATATGCCAGACAATTTGTCCTTCCCCCATTTCCTGCTCGCTTTAATCTCCGTTGTGCCTCAAGTATTCAAGGAAGTTTGCTGTTCAGCAGTTTGATGGATAGTTTTGATAACAGACAGATAAAAGCTACTCACTCCTGTTTCAAATGCCAGGTTTTTGTGATAGAAAAACATGAGACTTCAATAAATAAAACCTTTTCCACCATCTATGTGACCTGTAAACTTTATAAATCAATTCAAAATGAGATATTTTTGAGTGGCGAAGTAAAAATTAAAAACTGATATGATGTGGTTGTAAATGTGTGCTTATGTCATATATATGGAGATTTGGCCATGTTCGAAATTAACCAATCATATTCAAACTCATGTAAAATGGGTTCAGCACACACCTACCACCATTTAACTTACCGTATTTTCTGGACTATACGTCGCTCAAGAGTACAAGTCGCACCAACCATAAAATGCATAATACAGAACAAAAAAACATATATGTCGCACTGAAGTATAAGTCGCACCCTTACCACCCCCCCCCCCCCCCCGCTCTTGGAATCCAAGTTGTCTCTGTCGCGTAACGCAAATAAATGTTTCCATATAAATCAAATTAATAAAATTGTGCACTTAGTACACATCATATCCACCAAGCTACGATGGTAACATTTAGCAAACATCCAAACATGTAGCATTACAAGAAAGTAACGGTAAGATAACTTTTAACTCACCAAAACGGTTGTAGATTGATTAAATAAGTATTTTATTTATCGCCGACCATGTAGAATGTTTCCAAGTCTCCAAAAGTATTTTTATATTCGGTCGTAATTAACTGGTCTCTCCTCCGCTCTCGTGCGTGCGTGTGGCTGGCTGATAATGCAAGACCATGCACTGCCAGGCACGGGGACTTTTAAAGGAACAGCACACTATTTTGTATAATTGGATTGATATAGAGTCATATTGTCTTTTTATCATACTATTTGAATTACTTATTTAACACATAATTAGATTTTAACCGTTAAAATTATTCATGCATTTTAATAGCTTTCAGGATTTATCTTTATGTTCTTTATGTGGGTTAAAATAACATGTAAAATGATATACAGGTAATAATTTCCCACATAAGTCGCTCCGGAGTATAAGTCACACCCCCGGCCAAACTATGAGGAAAAAAACGCGACTTAGTCTATAGTACGGAAAATACTGTAATAAGGCCGGGGGCACATAACCGTGTTATACCACTAGAGCCGGGACCGCTGTTGCGTCTTTCTACCCTTAAAGCTGGGAGAGCGTATACGTCATTTTTCTTTTTTAAAACCAATTCTCGGTCTCTTAACCAATGAAATGCATCAGAATAGACACCAGACGGGGTCATGAGCCTGAGGAGGATGTTCCGGAATCCTTTTGAGCCATAATGGCGGACGCCGTCGATCGCGGGAGTTCTGAAATGAGTAATAGCAGTGATGTACACGACGCGCTTGTGGACCAGTAGAACCAGTCAAAACATTATATATTTATTAAGATATATCTTTGTAGACTATGGCAATATCGACGGCTTTGTAACAGAATAGAGGATGGTAATCATCATTCAATTTTTTATTTTTTTTTTTTAAATTAAAGCAACACTGTGTCAAATGTCATTTTTGGTTGACTATGGCGGCGCCATGTGGACAAAAGCGGTAGTGTTTTGACAAAAATCAACCACATTCCTCATGCGTGCCAGCACGTAGTGTCGTGAAATCCTGAGCCGTCCTTATAGCGAAAAGAGGAAGTGAGTATGCCGTAAAGCAATTCAGGACATTTGTATTTTTTTTGTGTGCCAGGGTTGATCCCATCCTCCTCAAAGTTGCTTTGTGCTCGTAAAAAAAGTACAGACCCCCTCAGGGCATGAAGTCCCATTCAACTACTGTACTTGTAAGTCAATGTTTCATCAAAAGAGTTGTGAAATGTTTTTATTAAGGTCGATTTCTTGCCCAGTGTTGCTTTAAAAATAGTGCTTCTCTTGCACTGAAACTTTCCTTTCCACAAGACTTTAATCTACAAACAGGGCACCACACCATTCCTACTTCCTTAACAGTTTCAGTAGCACGACCGAGGGTGCATGCTCAGTTGTTCTTTCATAACTCGAAGCATACATTGACACATATACACTCACACTCATCACTGGTGAGATTGTTTGGAATTTTATGTTTGTGGTTGTGTTTTATTTTGTTATTTGCTTTTCTGTTGCGTCCAAACACATTTTAAACCTTATTTAAAAAATTGAACATTTTCTTAATTTCGTGAAAGTTTCATTCCTATCAAACATATGATGGGAGAAACTTGTTGTTGTGACTTTAAATTGCCCAAAGCAAAAGGAGCAACAACTTGAATTCCCTTTCTTCCAATTTCCCTCCTCTTTTTTTGCTTCTCTGTGCTCTGGATAGCTTTGGTAATTTTGACATGTTTGCACAATTCTGTGGGGTCACATCAATAAATTTACTCTGTGTACCATTACCAGAAAAGGCTAAATAATGAGGTTACACTGCAATGCATTTTCTACACAGTATTCACTGCACATCAAATTGAAAAGTGCCCTACTGACTGTTCCACCGGCTTACTGAAAAAGAATAAATAAGTTGCACACAGTATTTTGAACAGTGCAAAAGAGCTGCCTGGTGATGACCACACTGGCTGGCTTATACTATACTATACTATACTATACTATACTATACTATACTATACTATACCAGGGCCATAATTTCGATGCTACTTAAACTTTGATGTGTTATTACTTCCAGTTCCTAACGATTCTGGATTCCAATTCTTAAAAAGAGTTATTTTTGGACAAATCACATGAACTTCTCTGTTCTTCAATTTCATGAACTTTTTACTGTTTTGAACTTTACCATGGATTATTCAAAGGGCTGTTTTTAACCAGTATATTTATTTTAATTTTTTTTTTTGTATTATTATTTAGTGTTATTTATCACAAGAACCTTATTTTTGAGAAGTTCAAGACAATACAAAAACGCAGCTGTTACTGAAAGCATACTACTGAACACCAATTGATTGGCTAACCATGTCTTGCTTAAGAAAGAAAATATACATGACAAACACAACGCTGCATTTTAAGGGCAAGCAAGGAAAGTGTGTCTAATCTAAGCAGTCTATGTAACCATATGATGCATCTGTATGTACAGTATTTATGTATACGCTGCAGCTGCATAATGCTATACGCTAAATATTAGCTGGATATGTGCATTTGTGGGTCACCGACCCCGCGAAGGGCGACTGCTGCCACACCGCCGCTGTGGAGATCCGTGGGAAGAGCCAGGCGCACGCCCACAGTCGCCACCGCCGTGCCCCGCGCTTGCCGGCTGTTATGAAGCGAGCGGAGGGGCTAACCGAGAGGACCATGACAGCTCGAGTGGGGGCAAGCTTCCGTGCTATTGCGACACAGCTTCAGTGGCAGGAGCCCGGGGCTGCGCGCCGTGCGAGCACACACTTTTGCTTTTATTTTTAAATCGGTCGCAATTCATTCGTAGCTCTTCCGCGTGGCTAAATAGTAACCCAAATTTAGCACCGACATTCTAAAATCTGATTGGTTCCAGGAGAACCCGAATGATGGACCGGGTTACACTTGATATCCGGTTTTCGGTGCCCAACCGTGTATATATATATATCAGTCTCCCTCCTTGGCCATCGAGGAGCTGTATCCCCACAATGTAAACTGAACTGTTGACGGGAACTGCGTCGGAGATGGAGTTGAAATTCGGCAGTATTCTGCTTTGAATCGGGAAAGTTGGCAAGTATGATGACAATTCTTTTTTTTTTTTTAAAGCCGTTTGGCGTTCCCTCCAGCATATGGTGCCCTTGGCGCCTATGCCCAGGGCCGGCCCTGGTGATGCTCAGTTTTAAGAAAATTGATTGGAAATAAGAATGAAAAACTGAAATCCTGTTGTAAATCAAATTCTACACATTGGGAATTTGGTTGTTGGGTAAATACTTCTGTATTCCCTATATTTCCTTTCTCCCTTGCATGTATGCCTGTACCTGCTTATGCACGTTCCTTCAAAAGAAATTAAAAAGTTTAAACAGTAAGCCCAAATCCTTTACTTTTTTCTGCAGGATGAAAACATTTGTGATGGACAAAGAAAAACATTTCCCGGATACACACTTTAGAACACTTGTGTTAAACTCAAGGTCCAGGAGTCAGATCCAGCCCACGACATAATTTTATGTAGCCCCCGAAGGCAAACTGACTTTGTTTCTTGCAAACTGTTTTCACTTTTAACAACAGTAAGGTATAAGATATTGCAAGCATTTATGTTACCAGTCCCTCCCGTAAAATAAATTGATTGAAAGTTGAAATAATTATTTACTGGCTTCTGTTTTCTATAGTAGTTATCGGACATTTTGTTGTGAATATGTGATAATATAAGGCGATCATACATTTATATGAGTTCACAGTTATAACAGCCCTCCAAAGAACACCATTCATTACGATGTGGCCCGCGACAAAAAATGAGTTTGACACCCCTGTCTTAGAAGAGAGCACAGTTGCACATCTTAAACCCATACATTTTCCATGTGAGGTATTATAACCTGGGACTGATGGGTATGATTAGCATTTCAAAGTTGTCTACTTTGATTGCGCAAACAATGAATAGCACTCAATAAATAGTGCTGGATGTCAAGGCCCAGTTACAGATTTGGAGAAATCTGCCTTTGGGTGAAAAAAGGCAATTGTGAAGCTTAGGGAAGATGCGAAATCAATCAAAGCCACTCGGGATGGCCATTGCAATCATTTGGAATGCATTGGTTGTCTAAGTAAGGTACGTCAAATGGATACACCAAGAAAACTAACATCTGTTGACAACAGAAAAAAAATTTGAGCTGTAAAGACTGTGGAACAGTAACAACTTCTAGTGACATAAGCAACTCAATGAACAAAATTAATAAAAGTATTGATGCACTAGAACAGTGATTATGCACCCCTAGATGTCAGTGGTTTAATCACACTTTTTTTTACGATACCACATTATTTTTGTAGATTTCTAAATCTAGTGCAAATGCCAACGTACTTAATGCTACTCATTGCCAGTGACTAATGTAAGTAATGTAAGTTACTGATGAAATGTCAAACTATTGAATGCTAAAATTAAAACAGACAAAAGAAAAACATTGCTTGATCATCGAATAAAATCCGGAAAAAAACATTTCTGTGGATAAGTGAATCTCTTTCACGTGGCGAAGCTGCGTATATTTACAATAACTAACTGCGAATATGTAAAAGCTAACATAGATCAAAATATAAAGAAATGCCCAAATAGCATTACTACAAACGATAATACCAAATACAGTACTCCGTCTTCTGGCTGATTGATATACTGCTTGCTCTGTTTGGGTTTGTGGTTCCGTCATTTGCCTGCGGCCGGACCACCCATCTGTCATCTTCAGTCCGTAATTATTTCAATTTCTGAATAGACTGTGCTGGCTGGCCTAGTGACGTGTCTAATGAAACACGTGTGTGCCAATCTGACCAGAAGTTGTTCATTGCTGGTGTGACCCAGGCCCAAAACAAGTCAACCGACATAACAGGGTAATTGGCAACCCTCTTGACTGTGTAGACCAGTGCCCAACCAGTCGATCTCTGGTCGACCGGAAGTTTGCGGACTGGTCCCAAGTCGACCGCGGGGAGTGTAGGGTGTGTGCGTATGTTTTAATATATATTTTGTGTTATTTTTGTATTCGCGTACACTGCACCCCAAGAATCCTATCAGTTGCACGTCCACAAAAAAAAAGTACTTTTTAAAAATATAAGTAAAAAAGTAGGTCACCTTTGACCTATGGTGGTGCATGACCTGCATCACAGGAAGTTGATAGGGGTCAGCAGTCAGCAATTGCAGCTAGCGATTAGAGCTGTTGAGATACAGTATACCGTATTTTCCGGACTATAAGTCGCGTTTTTTTTTTTCTTTCCATAGTTTAGTGCAACTTTTACTCTGGATTGACTTATGTGTGAAATTATTAACACATTATTACTGTCATGGCTTGTTAGTGTTTATTTGTATTTATGATGTTTTAGCTCCCTAGGCAGGCGCTTCAGCGTAATTCACTGTCCCCAATATTTCTAATGTGTCTTCTTATTGGCAGATTTAATCACGCCACCTCCAATTCAGGGTCATTGATAGTGTAGTGGTACGCACGCCTGAGTTGTGTGCGGGCAGCGTGGGATCAATTTCCGCTCAGTGACAGTGTCTGTGTGTGTTCACGTAGTCTGCTAAGCGACATGTTAGCTTGACGCAAGCTGTAGAATGTAGAAACACGTCAATTACGCTAAAGCGCCTGCAGTGGGAGACAAAACATCATAAATACAAGTCAGCACTAACAAGCCATGACAATGACCTCTTATTATATTATTCACGTTATTGTAACCCACATAAAGAACATAAGATAAATCCTAAAAGCTATTAAAATGCATGAATAATTTAGACGGTTAAAATCTAATAAGTTAAATAAGTAATTAAAATACTATGACAAAAAGACAATTTGACTGTTAAGGCCTTGCTAGTCGAGGAAGCTAGCTTATCCAAACAGCTAAACATTCATAAACAAACTCCACAGACTCCAGGTGTGCAGCAAAGTTGCCCGTTTGTATTATTGGTTGAACAAGAATGAACCACAAACAGACAGACATGCTAACGATTAGCAACCGTGATTAGCATTAGCGATAGCAATTAGTATGTTCAGTCAACAACACAGTACAATAATCCACAATTCAGCTCCTATATAAATGTTGCATGCTCATTAAACACAATTGTCTAAGTTACTTACAGACGATGGTTGAACAAGAATGAACCACAAACAGGCAGTAGCCTGCCTCTGGCTGGGGTATTGCATCATGCAGCCACACACGTAAGGAGCAATATTTTTGGAGACTTGGAAACATTCGACATTGGTCGAGATGAATAAAAGACTTATTTAATCGAGTTTAAAGTTATCTTACCGTAACTTTCTTGTATGCTACATGTATGAATGTTAGCTAAATGTTACCATCGTAACTCGGTGGAAATGATGTGTACTAAGCGCACAATTTCCCCTCAAAATGCGACTTATACTCCAGTGCGAGTTATATATATAATTTTTTTCCGCTTTATTATGCATTTTATGGCTGGTGCGACTTGTACTGCGAAGCGGCTTATAGTCCGGAAAATACAGTACCCATTTTTGTTTCTTATCATTCAAAGCTTGTTTGTTTGATCGATCTGCAATGCACTGATGGCATTGACAAAGAAACGGAATCTGGAGCGCCAGAGCGGCATCAAAATGGTACATGCAAGCTTCGATAGTAATGTCTCCTCGCTTAACACGCTACAAAAGTGTGTCCCTGCCTCCATGTGGCCGGTCTCCCACTAAGGGAGTCAGGGATTCACTTTTTACAAGCTCAGTCTTGTCTTACATCTGGTTTATTTTTCTGTTTCGTTCATGAGGGTCCGTTCTGGCTGTTGCTCATCATGGCATGGCGTGTGTGTGCGTGCGCACGTGTGAATGCGTGTGCACGTGCATGTGTGTATGCATGAATGGGTCGAGCGCGGGAGGTTCACTGCTTGAAAAGTAGGTCTATGGTCAAAAAAGGTTGGGCACCCCTGGTGTAGACTATATAGACGCACACACACACACACACACACACACACACACTGTTCATACCGTGTATATACAGGGGTGCACATAATAATGTTGGTGTGGTTCTCAAATGAGCACCAGAAGTTGTTGTTTGGTGCCCAATTTGTTTTCCCGATCTATCGACCTCATGGATGAATTTAAAGGGGAAGTCAACCCAAATATATTTACATATTTTTTTCAAGAATATGTTCTATGCAAGCCCACTGGTTGAAACAAGGCATTCTGATAAATATTGCGTTTGAGGAATAAGAGGTAATCCACACATATTTAGCCATCTCTGGGGGCGGCCATTTTGTCATTTCTCTTCACTGAAAATGACATCACAAGTGCTCAGGGCTCAGATAACGACCAATCACGGCTGACCTGTTTTCTGAAGCTGAGTCGTGATTGGTCCTTACCTGAGCCCTGAGCAGTTGTGATGTCATTTTCAATAGACAAAGTGACAAAATGGCCACCCCTTGAGATGGCTAAAATGTGCTGCGTTACTTATATTCCACAAATGCAATATTAATCAGAATGGGAGTTTCAACTAGTGGGCCTGCAGGGAACATATTCTTGAAGAAAATATGTTTGGGTTGATTTCCACTTTAAAAACTTATAGCACATTTAGGCAAAATAGGGCCGCAGGCCACATCCAGGCCGTCCATAGTCTCTGCAGCCTGAATGAAGTCAAAAATAAAACATTAAGTATGCATTGCTTTTACTTTTATGGGCACGCGTCAACAGACAAACCAAAAAAATGTGGTGAATTGTCTTCAGTGCTGCCAACTTAAAGATAAAGTCACTGTATTCAGGGACTTCTCTAACCATCCTAGCATTCTTTGGAAAAAAAAGAAAATCACACCAACCCCATATGTGGTCCTCATGTTAGCAGAAATGTTGTTGTTTCCTGTACAGTGGAGATAGTGTTGTTTTTGGCAGCCTGTTTTAGTCTAGTCTTGATGTCAAGCTGTCCTTTTCGTTTTTATTAGTTTTAGTTTCATGATCATGCTTTCTTGAGTCTAGTCAAGATTTAGTCGACTAAAAGTCTGAACATTTGAGTCTTTTTCTAGTCAGAATTGACTATTTTAGTCTAGCTTTTGTCGACGAAAACTGTTGACATTTTAGTGTGGGTTTAGTAAATAATAATAACTTTTTATATTTTAGCAGAAGTGACAAATCCAGGTCCAGAAAGTAAAAACACTGCCACAGTTTGGCTTTATCCAGAGGTGCTTCTACTCAACTGGTCCTTTTGACCCTTTTTTGTCCAACGTCCACGACCTGGGTACCCTTCCGCCTCGTACCTCAATCCTTATTCCTAAAAATTGGCCTCCAACCCTGTCCATCCTTGTCCTTTTAAAGCGGTTCCGTCCTTACGTCCGCCCCCGCCGACCCACCCAGAAAAAAAAAAGGCATCCGTTCATGACGCTGCGGGAGAGATGATAGATTTCTCATGATTATCACACACATCCTATTTCTGTAGCAACGCGAGTCTTTGACTGCCACTATCTTTTGGTGTATGAAAAAAATAGTCATACAATGCAACATATTGAATGGGGAGCCTCAAAACACAATCTAGGCAGGCATAGTTCATCGTTGGAGGTCACGTCACTATTTAATGCCTCAATACATCCACAACCACCGAGTGAGTGGTTACTGATTTTTGTTTTTTCAAGCCACGCAACACATCCATCCGTTTTCTGTACTGGTGAGCTTTACTATGGTCGTGCATGGACAAATTGGAACAGAACAACACACACGACGAAGTGAACACACACACACACACACCCCCCCCACACACACACACATACACATGTACACAGACACTTATACATATGTATATACATATTGTGAGAGAAATCGACAGTTACAATGATATCATGTTTAAAAGTTTATTTCTTTGATACTCCTCTTGTGACATTTAGTTGAACTCACCCACTCAGTTTCCATCTGAGTAGAATGTGCTGTGTAAAGTGTGAAACAGGATGCTGTTAGCAGTTGACGGTTAAACCACCAACAGTTACAAAGCGCAGACAAAGAGGAAGTACCTCTATTGTCGTGTGTCTGTTACCCGGAATGTATGTTGCTTGAACTCAATAAAAGGAGAACTAGGGGGGCACAGAGACTGACAGACTGGAGGAGCAACCACCTCGAGTGGCCTCTTCTGACCCACGCGTAAGAAAAAGTCAATCTTGGCTGTTCTGAGTTGCTTTCACAGTCCTACTATTAGGCTTGTCTCGGTCTTCCGAGTGGACTTCCCTGACACATATACATATGTATATACATATACATGTATACACACATATATACAGACATACATATATACACATATGTATATAGGTATATGAGCCATTCTACCGAATTGGTTGAAATTACTGTCCCACAATGAAAATCACATTTTAAAAAACAATGAAGTGTTCAGACCTTGCATATTTATTCATATCTTGTTATGATCTATTTTACCACAAGGCATTAATTGAGGTACTTTTAAACTGAATGTATAAAAAGTCATCTTTTCTATGTCACTTCCTATTGGGAGGTGGCTGTCCCAATCTCTAACTCCTAAATTTCAATTCATGAAAAAAAAATGTAGAAGATGTTTGCCAATTTATAAAATACTTTACTTTAATAGAACATTTTGGTTGCTTTTAAATGTATTGTGAAAGATTTACATTGATTTTGTAGATTTTTTTCAAATTGGAAATTTTTATGTGAAAAAACCTGTCCCAACTTTTCATGTCACCACCGAAACACAGAGTATTTGTCTGTAGGCAGGGCTTGGTTTTAGCCACATCCCCAGAAATTTCACCAGTAAGAGACATTAGCTTCATGTTCATCACTGGGCACATGGCGAGTAATTAGTCGGCAGCATTATTAAGTTATGTGCCCTCCAAAGTCTGATTTTGCTAAATGTACTGTTTTCTATCTCTGTACACATGCTCAAAACTGTCTGTGGTAGCTACATTGTGCCTAGCATTGTTAAGTATTGACAACAACTATCATAAAACGTCACTACCGAAGTGTTTCGGTGGTGACATAATGGTTTTGGTAGTGACAATATGATGTTTATTTTTTAATATAGTAAGTTTTAAATAATATAATACATAGATACATATGTCATACATAGATATTTCTGACTTTAACAATATACTATTCCATATTTTATTTTAATTTGAAGGGAAAAATAAAACCGAAACAGTCACTACGGAAACATACAGAAAGGTTTCGGTTGTGAAATAATGGTTTCGGTAGTCACAATATGATGTTTATTTTTGAATAAAGTAAGTTTTCAATAATATAATACATAGATACATGTGTCATACATAGATCTCTATGATTTTAACAATATTCTATTTCATAGCAAAAGTAGTTAAGTGATTACAATGCTATCCTCACAGAAAGTATTACTGCAACAGCAGCAACAATATGGTCAAATCTGAAATTTTGCAGTCACTACCGAAAAAAAATGATGTTTTAACAAAAATAAAAAGTATTGAAATATCAACCAACAATTTTTTATAATAATTGTTTAAAGGTATGTTTTTTTTAATTAATGATAACTTTTAAAGTCAATATGATCAGCTTTCTACATTTTACAATGAAAAATAGCATATACATTTTGATTATTTCAAAAAAACTAATATTAAATTCTGTTAAAAATTCATTTAGATTGATTTTGATTTCAAAACCATGTATATTAATTTATAAAAATACTTTGTAGAGGGGGGAATGGAAAAAAATATGAATCGGCCAGTAGAATTATTTTTATTCTTCTGTAATTGTGTGTTTCGGTAGTGACACATTTTAGAGACAGGCAAGATATTTGGGAAAAGCTAGAAAATACTATTTGAAAATTGACTCTACTTTTACTATATTTGTGCCCCTTAGATATGGTGCAACATGAATACAATAAAAGCTTTTCTGAAATAAAATACAAATTTCACACATTTTCCAACTCTGAATTTGAACCAATGCAGTAAAATGGCCCATATACACACACATACATATGATATGATATGTATATATATCTATATATTCATACCTATATATATATCTATATATTCATACATGTGCATATACATTTATATATACACATATACATATCATATACATTTATATATACACATATACGTATATATATACACATATACAGGGGTGCACATAACTGGTACGCAGGTACACATGTGCAACAGAAATCACTGATGCGTACCGCCATTTGCGTACCTGTACACAGTAGTGGTAATAAAACAAGAAACAAAAAAAAAAAACAGCAGTGGTGCAGGGGAAAGAATCATCTTTGCGTGGTAAGGATCACGCATCGGTTCAGGATGGGGACGATCCGCAGAATGGTTGGTGAAAAAAACTGTGCGTTCACAATAAGGCAACGTGATTAGTCCGCATTCAGAAGAGGAAGTTGAATACCCTCAAGATCACTAACTTCAAAATAAAGCTTACCAAATAATACATTAAGTAATTAATGCCAATGCAATATCCTTAGTTAGGGCTTCTCGATTATGAAAAAAAATGTATCACAATTATGTTGGTAATAATCGAAATCACGATTATTCAAACGATTATTTATTTTTTGCTACAAGACAAGAACAGGTTTAAACATGTAAAAAATATTAAGACAGAATTTTTTGAAACGCTATAATAATTTAAGTTCGTTTTGGACCCAGCATCATTTATTAAATTAACTGCTTGGAGTAAAATGCCAATTTTGACAGAATCACAGACATGCTATTCATCTATACATTTAGACCTTTGTCTGGAGCCTTTTTTGTTTTGTTTTTAAAGTAATATTTACACATAGTAAACAAAGTTAAAGTAATTTGCTTTTGATAAATTATAAATTGAATATGCTGATTGGGGCAAACTAATTCAAATGTTGACTGTTACATACTAGAACGTAATCTATACAGTACTTCTAAATTACAGTAGGCCATATATAAACTGTATTACAATATAATGACCAATAATATGTTGCATTTTGAAGCAATTTGAAACAAAAATGAACACAAAAAATGTGACTTCAGATTATAGACTACACAAGAACTTTAACTTAAGACACAGTAATAATGTTTAGCATGGTTGCTATTTTTGTGCTAGTAAAAGTAGTATATATTTGCATAAGATATGTTCCATCCATCCATTATCTGTACCGCTTCTCCTCACAAGGGTCGCGGGGCGTGCTGGAGCCTATCCCAGCTGTCTTTGGGCAGTAGGCGGGGGACACCCTGAACTGGTTGCCAGCCAATCGCAGGGCACACAGAGACAAACATCCGCACTCACAATCACACCTAGGGGCAATTTAGAGAGTCCAATCAACTTACCATGCATGTTTTTGGAATGTGGGAGGAAACCGGAGTGCCCGGAGAAAACCCACGCAGGCACGGGGAGAACATGCAAACTCCACACAGGGAACCCACGACCTCTGAACTGTGAGGCGGACGTGCTAACCATTCGACCACCGTGCCGCCATAAGATATGTTATTTAACATAAATAATCTCTCGTGCCGATTGCGAAGTGGAGTCTGTGCCTTAAACATTTGGAAGCCTTGTCCGGGCATTATATTCTGTTATCTTTTTGTGTCTCTCCAATGTTGATGGGTGGGGGTTGCTGCGTACAGTGACAACGCCAAATCTAACTCTGTGTTTTCTTGCTTTGGTGTATTATAACATCATCGCAAACCAAACGATGGTTGAATAGATTGGTTGTGTTACCGGTGGATGCAGCAACAACTTGCACTTTATACGTCTTTGCTCACCGTCTTCCACGGCAAACCCAAAATGTAACCAAATAAGCGATTTGCCTTGCCTTGCTTGTTTACAAGTCGTTCCTGTGGCGGGTCTTGTGCCATTTTTAGGTCTGTTACTCAGTTAAAATGTTGAGTAGGAGCGTGTGCAGTGTGACTTGCGGGGTGCGGGCTGGCTGGCTAGCTAGCTAGCTAGCTTGGAGAGGGCGGCGCAGCGGAGTAACTCATGTGCGCATGCCTCAAAACAACTCCAAATCAGTATTACGAATCGTTTTTATATGATTATGGCAATTTTGTAATCGTGGAGTGTAATAATCGAAATCGTAATTGGATTTCGATTAATTGCAGAGCCCTATCCTTAGTGAACTTTTACTTTGAAGGTGACCCGCGTGGTGGCGTAACGGCTAACTTGACTTCCGTTTTCGACGTTTCGGCAGTTTTAACGCTTGCTACCAACACCAACACAACGCTGTCTCGAAATCATATTCAGTCGCTAATTTAGGACACGAGCAAAACGCTGGTTAATTACGCTGTCATTGTATGATACGGCACAAGTCTCCGACATTAGTGGCTAGCAGCTGTTATCATTAGCTGGTCGTTCAACAGCTGCTCCTTGGCTTACTTACTTTTTAAAAAAATAATAAGAATAATTAAAAATAAAAAAATAAAAAATAAAAATAAAACTTTGTCTTCATTAAATTTATAATGCCCAATAATTGTAAGAAAACATTCAGTTCAAAATGTCTGGCAGGATACCTTTAAATGTATACACTGTACCACTTACAAAAATTGTGTTTAATTGTGTTCTTAAATCCTAAATGGCCATATTAGACATTAGAAGTTGATTGTTTTTAATGGGCAAAAGCGTTTTATAAAATAAATGAAGACAAAGTTCTATTTAGCTTTTTTTTTCTGCTCATGTAAAAAAAACGATCCGTGACTCAGAATCCATGACCGATTCAAACCGTGACCGCATGTGTGTGTGTGTGTATGTATATATATATATATATATATATATATATATATATATATATATATATATATATATATATATATATATATATATATATATATATATATATATATATATATATATATATATATATATATATATATATAATATACAGGTGGCAAGCAAGCCTTCTTGCTTCCTCAGAGCACGCATCCTGTTGAGTGATAACACACACACACACACAGTTGTTCATTGTCACAGAGTGATGCCTTGGATCTGCTGGGCAGCTGAGGTAAACATAGAAGGGTGACATTAGAGAGAACTCACTTGGCAACTAGCCTGGATTGGAAACGCTGCAGTGGGGCAAACACCACATTTTATAGAAGAGGTGTTGGCTGTGTGTAGATATTTACCATGTAGTGTAGCTTTCACCATACACATTTTAAACTACATTACAGTTGGGCTTGCTTGATAGTGGACAACAACTGTCAAAACAAAAAAGGTTTCGACATTGCAGTCAAGTGGCCGACACTGTGATAAAACTAATGCAAACAATATTGCCGTCTTGGTAAAGTTCATCAGCTGTAAAAAAACTAAAGCAAGAAAGTAAAAACATACTGTATAACAAGCTCCTCGCTCACGGTTCTCCAAGCCTGCTCTTTTTTTTCTTGTCCCGGTAGCGGTAGTGTCATATAGCTCGGGATGTCCACCACCCACAACGATAATCTTTTTCTTTAATCTTTTCCACACAAGACCGTCCGAGTGTACAGGATGCTGTGTGTGACGTAGTACGATGCTGACTGGCTGCCACGAGGCGAAGAGGGAAATAGGTTAATTTTAGCCGCGCCAAATGGCTTCGCTCCACATCCCACTGCTCCAAACGCACCATCCGCACGAACTACATTGACTTCAATTGAAGATTCAATTGAACATTCAGCAGCATGTAGCAGCACCGAAACTGTTCCTGTCGCTTTGAAAGGACGAGGACAGACGTGGTTGGACGACGATACTCTTTATGAATAAAGGACGGAGGGGCGAGGACGGAAGGGTACCCAGGTCACGGGAGGAGGACGGACCGGCAAAAAAGGGTCAAGTGCCCAGCTCTGTTGATACCTTCATTATTATTAATTCGCAGTTAACAGCTTTAAAAACACATTTTTCACTGAAAATAACATCACGTATTGAGGGCTCAGGTAGCAATCAGTCACGGCTCATCTGAATGTTAGGTGAGCCGGTTAGGTTTAGGGTCAGGTTGTTACCTGAGCCCTCAACGCGTGTATCCATTTTCAGTCGACAGCAAGTGGAAGAATATTCATTCATTCATTATCCATACCGCTTATCCTCACAAGGGTCGTGGGCGTGCTGGAGCCTATCCCAGCTGTCTTTGGGCAGTTGGCGGGGGACACCCTGAACTGGTTGCCAGCCAATCGCAGGGCACACAAAGACAAACATCCGCACTCACAATCACACCTAGGGGCAATTTAGACAGTCCAATCAACTTACCATGCATGTTTTTGGAATGTGGGAGGAAACCGGAGTACCCGGAGGAAACCCACGCAGGTACGGGGAGAACATGCAAACTCCACACAGGGAGGCCGGAGCCGGGATCGAACCCACGACCTCTGAACTGTGAGGCCGACGTGCTAACCAGTCGCCCACCGTGCCGCCCGTGGAAGAATATGTTTTTTAAAATTGTTAATATCTTCATACTCAAGACTTCCTCAGATTGAAAATATATTCCCCACTACTGTAATACCGTGCAATACTCAACATTCCCCACTACTGTTAGTCTAGTTTTATGTTTATCCAATGCTGTTCCTTACATTTCACTACAGCACTGCAGCACTGTCACTTACTTAGAGTATTTTTCCTCTGTACTATGTACAGGCCAAAATGAGTGTTCCTCATACTTTTTATGTAGATGTATGTTGGTGTGTATATACATATGTATATACATGTTACTGCTTATATTTACATAGGTTTGATCCCGAATGTTTGCCGTCAATGTTATACATTAATGGCTACATTGTCCCTGTGTAACCTATATCTTTGCTGCTGTAACAATGAAAATGTCCCCACTGTGGGATCAATAAAGGCATTCTTATCTTCTTATCTTATCTTATCTTAAAAGAAGGAAAAAAAATACCAAAAATAAAAGATGTGGATTTGTGCCAGTGCTTACCTAAGTTTTGAAAGAATCAACGATGAACCGAAAAAAGATGTTGATATTCATGGCCGTTTGGTTGTTCCTCTCTGGTTGCCTCGATGTTGCAAATCCATTCAAGACCGCAGTACGTGAGGCTTGGGAGGCTGCTCTCTGGCACTGTACTGACCAGTAACCTCAGGGAACAGGGCTGCCCCCCTTCCTCTTCACCCTGTACACTTCTGATTTTGCCTACAAGTCGCTATCATCCCATATCCAAAAGTACTCTGATGATACGGCTGTGGTGGCTTGTGTGGAAGGGGGGAATGAGGGGGAGTACAGGAGTGTTATTTCTGACTTTACACAATGGAGCAGGGACAATGGGCTGGTGCTGAATACATCAAAGACCATGAAGATGGTTGTGGATTTTGGTAGGCAGAGATCCCAACATCGCCCGGTTCAGATAGCGGGTGAGAATACTGAGTTGGTCACCACATATAAATATCTATGTGTACACCTGGATCGCAAACTGGACTGGTCGGAACATGCAACTGCAGCGTACAAAAAGGGACAGAGCAGACTTTTCTTTCTTAGAAAGTTAAAATCTTTTGATGCCTGCAATGAGATGCCGTTCCTTTTTTATCAGTCCGTTGTGGCCAGTGCCGTCTTTTTTGCTGTGGTGTGTTGGGGGAATAGCATCGCAGGAAGGGAGGGGAACCGTCTCGATAAGATGGTTAGGAGGTGTGTGTCAGTGTTGGAGAGGAAGGTGGACTCTGTAGGAGAATTGGTGGAGAGTGGAATGAGTAGAATGAAATCCATCCTCAGTAACAGCAGCCATCCTGTGCATGACATTGTGGCGGCTAAGAGAAGCAGTCGCAGTGACAGATTTCTCTCCATGCGTTGCAGGACTGAAAGACTCAAGAGGTCATTTGTACCGGCCGCAATTAGACTGACTTTGCCTTCTGAATTAGATTGACTTTGCTAATATGCGTTCTCGTTATTATTGTCAGGAGCTTTTTAACTTTTAATGTATTTATTTATATGGTTTTGTACCTTATGTATGAATGAACTTCTACCGGACACCTCGAATTTCCCCATTTGGGATTAAAAAAGTATCTATCTATCCATCTATCTATCTATCTATCTATCTATCTATCTATCTATCTATCTATCTATCTATCTATCTATCTATCTATCTATCTATCTATCTATCTATCTATCTATCTATCTATCTATCTATCTATCTATCTATCTATCTATCTATCTATCATTCATGACGTTCATCTTGATTCATGGTGAGCAGCCCAAATTATGTTATAATGGAGCCAACTTCAGCGTCGTATTGTTCGTGTATGTATAGAAGAACATTTTGCTGAACGTACTTCACATACGACAGAGGCTCCAAGGATATGAACAAGGAAGTAACGCGCCTTTCCGGTACGGCAAAAACACACGTAGAACAAACTCCATGGTTCCGTGGGGGAATTATGTCAAAACCATCACATTGTTATTTGTTAATTTAAAACATGAGACATTACATATATTGGAATGACAGTGCAGCTTTTTCACAAGCCCCACGTAGGTACCAGTAAACGTCTATACAATGTGAAAAATGTTCCTTTTCTTCTGTGCACAACTATAGCAACCCACCTCGATTTTGGATAATTTATTTTGCAAAGAAATTCAATCAAGAAATTGTGGTAGGTAACACTGTTACGTGTATTTTGCTACTCCCGAAGCGTGGTTATGACATAGCATCACTAAGTACACGGGCTGGGGGTGGTTGCCATAGGAGCCTCACACCACTCTATGCCTCTGTGATCAAAAATAAAATCATGCAAATGGAGAATTTATTAATTTACAAGGATTGGTTTATGTCTTCGGAAAAACAGAGAGAGAATACAGACGGGACAGAGGAAAAGTGAAAGACAACAAGGCGGAATATACTGTTCATGGGTTGTTTGTGTGCGCGCGCACACGCACACCTGCTCACACTCATGCCATGTGTGCGTGTGTTGAGGATTGAGTAACTACACAGCCAGAATAGGAGCATAACCATCCCTCAATCCTGTTGAAACACTAATGAGAGTCCAAAGTCATTAATGGCTAATTAGCCATGATATGCTGTGAAATGGGGGAGAGATGAAGGAAACCAGAAGGAAGACATGTAAGACAATACAAATGTGAAAAAGAAGTAGGAGAATCGACAACTGAGAAAATGAGGAATAGGGAAGTTAAATAGGAAAGGTAAATACAAGCATGAAAGGTAAGGAAGAAAGTAGATAATGAGGGGAAAGGGAGAGATATGGTGAAGGGAAGAAAGAGAAAATTAAAGCTAGGGTACTGGAGTCGTTGAAAGCAATAAAGGCAGAAGTGCTCAAACATTTATAAGGCCAGTAAGGAAGCAAGTGGTGAGGAAAAAAGGGAGGAGAGTAAGGTCAATGGATGTGACATTTTTTTTTCAGCAAGAAATAATTAGAGGTCTATGCACTTAATCCGCCAAGGTGTTCCTCTCTGTTTTGGTCAACTTCCTCCATCGCCAACCGTGTATTTTAGATGCAAAGCACGACAATCGGTTTGTTAGATATTGGAGTAAATAGCATTTGAAATGGATGGCGAGTGAATCACAGAGTGAGTCAGTGTTTTGCCTGCGTGCATAAAAGTGTGCAGAAAACACGCCATGCCGAGCCCACGCCCCCTCCTCTGCTTCCCTCAGGTGCACTCTCGCACAGCAAAATAATCTCACGAGCAATTAGTTGGGTTTTCAATGAATGAAGTTACTGTAAGTGTTATATTTTTCTATGCTTGCCCATCAAAATGAGCGTCCGTCTTCATGTGCTATCAGCCTGAAGCGAAACATCTCAGAACAATCCTGCCATAATATTTTGTAATAAAAACCCTTTCCGCTATCATTTGAATGCATTCAGGTCACATTATTTTCTTAATACGTACACAGATTCATGCCAAAACCTTGGAATAATGTCATAGTAATCATGCGAGTAATCTTAACAAATGTACAAAGAGAGTGAGAGAACATGCTGCACATACAGATTTATCGTACTGGAGGATAAATACTTGGTACTCGCTCCTGTTGTATGCTCGCTGAGATTGGTGCTTTTCTGGACAGCCTGACCTTTACTTATAAATTCTACCCATCACATGGGTCTAAATACTGTATTCATCACACGCAATACAGTCACAGTTTGGGCCACACACACAAACAGCAGGTTTGCGTGTTTTAGTGTGTGTGTGTTTGTGTTTAATCCAACCAGGTGGCTTGAAGATTGTGTGTGTGTTGACTGTGGAGGAATGCTTTATGGATTACGGCTTCATTTTGTCCTCCCTAAATATTGCTTATTTGTCAGCTTGCCTGTTGATCCATTTGTCTTCTTCTGCTGCTCATCCTTGTACTATACTGTCAATCCTCAAGCTGTCACATTTCCTTTCCCCACATCTGTTGGATTCTTATTGCATTTAATTATTTCTGTCTTAACACTGTTCGGATCCCTTTCTAAAGGTCTGCCCATCAGCTGTCAAACTGTAGTGCGTCCACCATTTTATATCCGCATAACAGTGAGCAGAACTACTTTCCCTCTTCATACGGTTGGACCATGAACCAAGGAAAACAGATAAGACACTGTAGATCTAACTGCAGTTTCTTACTTTTGTAAATATTTGATTTTTTTTATTCCGTTTTTAATTTCTCAGTGAATACTGCATGATAAAATTGAGGCAACAGTAGGAGGCTGGTTAAAATACAGGTGGGTTGTTTGATTGTTCAGCTATAACTTCTGCGCTCATGCTGAATAAACTATGTCCTGATTTGGCATCATAAGACTTATATTTCTTTCTTCTTCTCTCCTACGTTCCTTTTACTCCGCTCTTCGATGGAGGATTGCTACCAAAAATCTTTTAAACCACCTCAGGGGTCTCCTCGCTGAGTTAATAATGTGTGTCATTATTCCTTTGTTGTTTCCTTAGCAACACTGTGGAGAAGCTTTTAGTGTTTATTTCTTTTGTGGTTTGGAGGAAAAAAAAAAAAAAACAGCTGTCAACGGGGTGTCTCTTAAGTTGAATTTTGGCGGAGTTCTGCAAACTGTCAATGGGGGGTGCTACAATGCAAGGGAAAAGGTGGAGGTGCAGCAATGGCTGTGCAGCCTCTCACGTGGTGTACTGCGGGAGTCTGCTGGGATTGAAATGGGATTTCCTTTTTCACCTGGTGTTTCCTGATCAGTACAAATATTCATCTATTCTTTCTCTTTGATTGTTTAGAGCATGCTCGAGCCAAAATAAGTTTGCAAGCCATACACAGACCCTTGTGATTTATCATGATGAAGAGGCCCAGGCTGCTTGGAGAGAGTTATGATCAACAATCAATAGTCATTGACGCGCACACTTCACAAATACACTCACACCCTCGGTAGAGCCAACACATGTGCCCAACACTTCCATCACGTTGATACAATTGTCACTGTGCCTGCTTTTAATCAACTTCCAAGGCCAAACACACTTGTGCCATCCAGTCTTCTTACTCAAACACACAGAAAGAAAAAATAACTTTACCGATAAATTATTATCGATCCCTTGTGTTGGCACCTGGGCTCCGAATGGACCTCACAGGTCATTTTCACAGTTACGCTGTTTATCAAGAAAATGACTTTTGTGTACTGCAAGTGATGTGTGTGTTGTTTGCTCTGTTTCTTAGCACTGCGCTGCATGTATGCATGCGTTTGTGTGATGTACGTTTCTGGTTTTCAGTGTTTGACTGCTTGCTGTCTGTGTGTGTGTTTGCTTTTTATTATCGTCTTCAGTTGCCATCACATTTGGCCTTAAAGTGGAAGTCAACCCAAGCATATATTTTTTTAATAATATGTTCTTTGAGGCCCACTAGTTGAAACAAGGCATTCTGATAAATGTTAGAATTAATTTACCTGTTTTTAGCCATCTCTGGGGGCGGCCATTTCCTCACTTCTGTCGACTGAAAATGACATCACAGTTGCTCTGGGCAAAAATAACGACCAATCACGGCTCACCTGTCATTTCTGATTGGTCGTTACCTGAGTCCTGAGCATTTGTGATGCCATTTTCAGTTGACAGAAGTGACAAAATGGCCGCCCCCTGAGAGTGCTAAAAAGGAGTGGATTTCGCTACTTAACTCATATTTCACAAAAGCAGTATTAATCAGAATGCTGTGTTTCAACTGGTGGGCCTGCATAGAACATATTCTTGAAAAAAATATGTTTGGGTTGATTTCCACTTTAAGTATCCAGTTAAGACAAACACAGTACTTTAAAATGAATGCAAATGAATAAACAAAAACAAAAAACAAATCACCAAGTGCCTATTGGCATTCATGGCCTGGTTGTTTTGACCACACTTTTAATGGTTATGTTGTCAGAACTGTGCTTGGGTTCATTCTGATGGTATGTACAATAGGAATTGAAATGTCAATGCTGAGAGGCAACATGTTTTAAAGTTGTCAGAGCAAGGTCAAATATTTTATTCAAGTAGCTGCATTGCAAAGTTCAAAGTTCATATTGAAGCAGCTGAGGATCGATCTTTGCTCTGTTTTGACAAAAAGCTGGCGCTTTGTAAATGTCGCATTCTGGTTTGCAACTTTATCATTTCGATGATTATGCCAATGTCAAAGTAATGCCTTTGTAAATGTATTCATCTTACATGTGGTAATCAACTTTTTTAGCAATCACACAGCCTCTTCCACATCTCTACATTTATTGTGTGTTTCTCGAACCGATAACATTATAAATAATTGTTGCAGTTGTTTTTCTCTCTTGTGATCCCAACTTGCTGCAATTTAACCCTGAACAAAGACAAATTAAATATGCAATCAATCCACCTCATAATTTAGTTCTTGTTTTGAGCCTGACCTTTCTTGTTTACTTAGGCTGAACTGTAGCTTTGAAGATAATAAAGTCAAACTCCAACTGTGTTTCTTCATAAAGAAATGCCGCTGGCTGACTTCCATCCTTTAATGTCTGTCAAAGGGCCATGGCTGCCCCCAGATATCCAGCAGCAAATATGAATGGAGACATATATAGGGGCATGGTCTGAAATTGTACGCTGTGTATTGTAGCCACAAGTAACATGCACAAACAGACACACACATGCACAAAGGCAAACACACACTAACGGTGATTGACAGCCATTGGAGCCCTGAGTATTTTTTTTTTTTTTTTTTTTACCGACTGCACTACATTTAAAGGAGGATGTGCGGATATTACATCTGCAGGGGCAAACTGGCAGCAAGATGCTAGATATGGCGGTCCTCATCAATACATGACCTCTTGGCAGAGCTCACCCTCCTTATGCATATGTTTAACATCACTTTTAAACTCAAAAGTTATTCATCTGGCATGTACCTGACCCACTTTACCACCTTGTTGACATTTTGTGTCTGACAGCTATATGCTGGCCTCAGCTATTTATTTTCATTTCTTCCTCACCTACTCACTTTACTCTTTCCACTTACGTTTGCTTAAGCTGACTCAGGGTCACTTCAATTTACTGGCCTTGGATGAATGATGACTACTGCACTAAGATTCTGTCGCCGAAGTTGGTGTTGCATCCTTCATGCATAGTATACTGTGTATGTGTTTTTTATATGTGCATGCATTCATGAGATAATAAAATGTCGGGACAGAGACAGTCCATTCCTGTACTTGAAAATTGAAATTACAATCCCAATGTTTCGCATAGGGCAAACTAGTGAATCCCAAGTAACTGTTTGTTTTCTACAGACTGTCATAGTAGTAGTGGAGAGTCCAGGTAAGAGTGAGGACAGGTGAGACTAAATGCAGATTAAGTTAGCTATAGACACAAGTTTAAAAACTATCTTTCATTCAATGGTGAGCTGACATGGACGGCAATGCCTTCTAAATCGCCTAATCACTGTCCATTCAGATTCATTTGCGTTGCAATGTCAATGTAATCTAACCAGAGATTTCAGAATCAGTATTGTGGTCGGATGTAACGTAAACTGTTTTGGCAATGGGACTGCTTCTTTAACCAATCAAACAATAATCATGAAATAATCGGCATGTCTGGTGAGTGAATAATATATCCATCCATCCATTATCTATACCGCTTATCCTCACAAGGGTCGCGGGGCATGCTGGAGCCTATCCCAGCTGTCTTCGGGCAGTAGGCGGGGGACACCCTGAATTGGTTGCCAGCCAATCGCAGGGCACACAGAGACAAACATCCGCACTCACAATCACACCTAGGGGCAATTTAGAGTGTCCAATCAACTTACCATGCATGTTTTTGGAATCTGGGAGGAAACCGGAGGACCCGGAGAAAACCCACGCAGGCACGGGGACAACATGCAAACTCCACACAGGGAGGCCGGAGCCGGGATCGAACCCACGACCTCTGAACTGTGAGGCGGACGTGCTAACCAGTCGACCACCGTGCCGCCCTGAGTAATATATATTATAGTTAAATATTTTGTTTTGTCATGTTATGTTATTTGCTTGAGATGAGTTATATTGCGTTTTTGTATAGTATTGATGGTTTCTATAATTGTGACATCATCCTAATGGTATTAAATGGTGGATTAGTTGGGTAAATCCCTACTAAAGGCTTGGGCACCCAATGCACGGCCGCCGTTGCTTCCATCTACATTTTTTTAAGTCCATTGTCAAAAATCAGACAAAAACTCAAATCATGGTACAGCTCAACGGTACATAAGGAAAGCCATGTACGAAACTCATTGGCAGAGACACACAAAGGGCAGGGCGAGACAACAATTCCAACTAAAAGTTGTCATCAAATGATGAAGCACTCACACAAACCACGAACATTAACCAAACCAGAAAATAACTAAACACTAAGGCGATGATGGACAATGAAAATCCAAACGGGTCTGCAATCCAAGTGAGTTGCCAACCTGTAAATGTATCAAGTACAACCAATTAGCCATTGTTCATCAACACTTGGAAAGATGTATCTATTCCTACAAATGCAGTGAACTTTGTTTGTTGATCAAATAGTATATATATATATATATATATATATATATATATAGAGAGAGAGAGAGAGAGAGAGAGAGAGAGAGAGAGAGGGGGGGGGGGGGGGGGGGGGGTCCAGTCTGAGATTGGTTCACTATCTTGACACATGATTAATTGGCCACTTAGCTTGTACTTTAAAAACTGAACACATCGGCTGCTGTTGTGGTTTGCTATCCATAAGGATTGAAACAAGACAAAGTGCTCTTAAATCACCATACTGGCATCCTTTCAAATACAGTATGTTGCTCCTGAAATAAACAATAGCGTTAATGCATTAGGGCAATTAGCAATAAGTACGCTTGTAGGCAACTTGCTATTGTTGAGATTTTTTTGCAGAAATAAACAGAGATGAGGCTTGACTTTGTGGGTTGTTTATCTATCTTGAATGTCTGATTTACTAAAGGTGGCAAACAGGCGCAAACATGACTGCTCACACATATAGATGGAAACAAGTTTCGGGGTCTAATTTTCTAATTGTATTTAGTTTTTTTGGGCCAGCTGTTATGGTGTTTGGGTCCAGTCTTATCTAATGCCAACAGTCTCGAGCTTGAGTTTTAAATTGGCCTTTGTGCAGCTATGGTTGTTTTCAAAGTTTTCGATAAATAGTTGATTTGAGATGAGATGAGCCATGGCCAAGTGGTTAAGATTATCACTTACCACCAGGGGGACCCCGGTTCAAGAACATTTCCTGGACACATGGCTGTGGTGTCCTTGAGCAAGACATCGATACATTGGATACGATAAAAATGCTCCCTGGGTGCTTCAGTAGCCCCTACTCTGTGCAACTAACAGTGTGTGATTGCTTGTCCACTACTGTGATTGGTCAAATGCAGAGGTCAAATTTCATGTACGTTTGTGTACTTGAAGAGAAGATGATTCGCATTGTTCATCAACTACGTCTGTGCCCTGTTGCTTTAAATGTTGCTGCCGTAAAGAATTGTGGGTAATATCCTTTTGTAAAGGTTGGTTCGGAGTAACCCAAGCTAAAGGGATCTTAAAGGTTGCATCCACACATCTTACCTTATACTTTGCTAATTAAAATCCGCACGTTGTCTGTTTAGATTGGGATATGCCAACTGATATCAATTACCATGTACTGTACACAGGAATAAACTAGGTCCACTCATGCATGAAATTGAAATTTGACCTTAACCTGAATATTGACTGAATGTATATGTTTTTAGTAGTTTGACTTTCTTAACTCCCTAATCACTTTCAAAAAAGGAAAGAATTTGCTGCCCAAACAAGACCATCATCATCTGCTTTTACTGCAGTGATATGGTTCTGTGGCTCTCAATCAAAATCTTGCTTCATTAGCCCTCCTCTCTTCTCTCCTCATTGGCCTCTGACAAAGGCCGCCAGAAACACACGCTGGCAGTAGACTAGGAAAATGCCAACTCACACCCTTTTGCCAAGATAACCTCACACACACCCTAAATTGCACACCAACAAACACACACAAATGCTCTGACTTTAAATAATGAGAGAGCTGTCACATCACATCAGCCTCTGCACAGCAGCATATCCTGGTGGTCACCAGGAGGAAAAGAAGTACTGCTGGCGGCTGACACCCACTGGACACACAGGGAACAAAGAGAAGACTGATGGAGAGGTAGGAGAGGGAAAGGCGGAGGAGTGGTGGTGTGTGGACAGCGGGAGAATGATGGCGATGGACAGCGCTGTGGTCTCCCATCTCCCTTGGCATCTAAAGCCCTGCCTGCGTTGTGGTGGGTGTGGATGGAGGGTGAAGAGGAGTTGCTAAGAGAGTAGAAAAAAGGAGTGCAAAAGACAAATAAGATGCAAGTAAGAAAGAAGGAACACCAGAAGGAAGAAGGGAAAAACAAAAACAATTGTAATTGTACTTGCAAAGAAAAATGTTCCATGGCTTACGGAATTTTACATATAGTAGATACAGGGCTGGTGCGGCCAATTGGCGAAATGGGCAGATACTAAGGGAGCCGTGGACTCTCGGGGGCACCAAAAATCGAGTGAAAATTTACCTTCAATATAATAGTACAGGTATTCAAACGCATTATTAGTATCCCCTGCGGCTGGCGACCAGTTCAGGGTGTAATCTGCCTTTCGCCCATTGTCAGCTGGGTTAGGCTCCAGCACCTCCCCGCGACCCTGTACAGGATGAGCGGCTTGGAAGATGACACATGACACATTATTACTAAAATCTCTTACTTTCAAGTCAAAATGAAAGAACAATAAATTATATAAAAAATTAATATAAACAAAAGAGCAAAGAGGAGCTGGGTGAATTAATTTTAAATCACCATTCCTGTCCAGCAAGAGTTGCACACTGTGCGCCATCACCTGCTTTGAATAAACGCGAGTGCCCGAGTGAATTGCTGTATATTTAAAAGGTATTATGGCAATAGTTGCACTTTCTAATGTATGAACATAAAATTATTCCAGGATTGAGTCTAAAATGAGCCATTTCGACCCATTTTCCACAAAAAAGAAAACACTTTTTGACGTAAAATGAAGATGTGTATGTGTATATATATTTATATAAATCTAGCTTTATATTGTTATTTTTTACTATGATTACAATTTCTTGCAGCCAGTTGGGAGTTGTAAACGAGACGTTTTGTTTCAAGTGTTTATTGCAGAATTGAACAGGTATGCAGTTAAACAGTTTCAATGTTGCTTGTGACGAATCTGCAGACAGAAAAAATAAAATTACTGGACTGGCATTGCCCGAACAACCACAGCTGGAATCAGGAGCCAGTTAATGTGGAAGCCAGTTAAACTGTAACACAAACTGGTCCATTTATTCTTATCTTTTGGCCACTTTAACAACTGTTGGCTTGAATGTGAACAATGCGTCGGAGTTTTTTCAGTGAAAACGCATAATTCCGGCCGCTGTAGAGATTGGCGGATATCTCCTGATCCGCGTTTTGGTGTGGCTGGTGTGGTTACACCCGGTGATTTACGTCGTCACCGTGCGACAACAATGTTTTGACGTCATTGCGCGACTTGTGTTTTCATGCGAGTCTCGCGGCGCTGCGTTGGATATAGCCATTCTCGATGTGCTTTTTGCTTACTTATTTGTCTGCAGTCAACCACTGCTTCTCTGTGAAAGGTTTAAAAGCAATTCTTACCGGACGAGTTTGGCGCCGTGTTTTTGGTTTCGTAGAAGTGACGTCAAAGGACGGAAGTTCCTTCTGAATGGACAGTATTTGGCTAACTACTGACACCCAGTGGCTTGGAATGAATTTGAAAACGCACTTCCGCGGTTTCGTGTGGATGTGTTTTTTTTATGTGTATTCCAACGCAGGAGGGGGGAGATATACGGTTGTTAAAAAAAACCCGGCTACGTGTAGAAAAGACCTATGGCAACATGTGGGTTTGTTGGATGGAGATTACACTGTTCTGCACCTGTGTCTGTTGGATTTTTGCTTTGATTCCACTAAGGGATTGTTCTAGAAAACCTTCACAAGTCTGGAAAAATTCTGCTCCACAGAGTTGTCTTATATCAATAAGAGCACTGCTGAAAGAGCAATGCTGCAAACAATATTGGAAAAATAACCCGAAAACGTATGCACACCCTTCTCAACTGGCACTTAAATATTTATGCACACCATCTTCATCTGTTCCCTATGAAAGTGTTTTTTAAAGGCAGGGGATCTTATGTCCAATAGCTGAAATTGCCTTGGAGCAAAGAAACTTCAGAAACGTTTGTTCCTCAATAAAAATGTATGAATTAATCCACTATAGTGTGTTGTATCATATGATTGGACACTTTAGTTAACAAATATGTATAAGGTACACATTTAAACCAGAATTTTATTTTAAATTTCCTATATTTTACATGCCAACTCATTTAAGCATTTACACAAACAAGCACATTTTGAGCCCTTCTCATAAACGACTTCACTCAGCAAACAAATGGAGCAAATGAAACTATAATTTAAGTAAAACACTAGCAAGTGAATAAAGATTTCTTATTATTTTACAGGCTAATGTTGGGTTTACAGCATGCACGTTTTTCCATCTTATTTTCATTTTGTTTACCTGCAATGATTTTAGCTCTACAGCAGAGGTCAATATTGAGTGACCAACACAGTTTGTATAAATATGTCAATACTCCTTGTGGTATCCTCAATTCATCACTAGTACCAGGTAATCACACATCATGGTTCGAAAAATCAAAGTATTTGAGGCTGGCCTGCAGTTGCTGCTGCTCCTCAGCTTCTCTTCCACAGAACTGAAGAGAGTGAAGCCGAGGCAATTTATATAGTGCCTAGCTGACTGGTGATTGGGTGACTGAAATCATGTGTTAAGGTGCGTTCGGGTACTGGTGGAAATGTGTGACAACGTAACTGCCCAAAAAATGTGTCTTTAAATAGTAGTATGTTGTAAGTTGGAATGAATTAAACAAACCTTGTACATGTTGATACATTGTTTATTGACTTGCAGTTATGACATTTCCTTCAGTCGCAAAAAACAACATGAAAGTCTACTTGTGTTTTTCAATACACAAGAAAAATGTTTTTTCAGCCCTAACTACCTGAAAAAATCCATATACACTTTAATTCTCAGCATGTCCCCAACGTAACCCTATGCCTATACAGCCTCTAGTCCCCACCCTCTTCAAAAATCACCCCCTAACCACCACCTAGCTAAATCCATCATCTTTATTCAATATCGCCCCTGGTAAGCATTTTAAGTGGGCTTAGTTTGTCATAAAACCTCTTTTTAAAGTTTTGACTCTATCTCACTCTCTCCTTCCTTTCACCTTTTTTGTCACTCATTCATTTTCCAATGTCTACACTGACATTGAACAGACATAGTGGCATGAATCAAATATTCATACTTATGTGAAAAAGCATGCCAATTAATCTGGCAAATTAAATGTACTTAAATCAATAGTGATATGAAAAGCTGTAGCTACTCGACAATATCACATTCTTTAATATCCCATCAAATTCAAACAAATGCATCCTTGCTATACTTAGGGACTGTGAGATGGTGCCAATAATGGAAATGATGAACTCCAATTTCCCCAATAAAATCACATATTCCCCCAGACAGTCTCTGAAAGAGAACGCTGGCTAACATGATTGATTGAAGGACAAAATCTCCATGGTGATTTATTTGTTTGGAATAAATGTAAATTTAGGATATGAGTTGTTATACCTAAATTCTTGAGGGACAACAAATGAGAACAAAATTTACAGAAGTCAGATCTGATGTGCTTTAGCTACCTGTGACCAAGATCAGTAGTGGGTCCTGCCCGAACCTTGCTGCTTCCCCTGGGCTGCATGACAGGGGTCGTTGCACCTTCCACACAGGGGGACCCTGCCCCTGACACAGCCATCCACCGGCATGGACCAAACAATTAGGCCAACTTCAGAATCAACCCTACCTTACCAAATAATATATGGACATCAATGCATTGGAACACTTATTTTGAAGTTGTTCCAGGCAGTGTGTTGCGGCGTAAGGGCTGACTTGACTTGTCTTCCAGACTTTGTCTGGGGCATTTATGTTATTGTCACAAACTGTTACTCTCAACATCAACAACAAGTCGTCCTGAAATAACATTTTTAGCGCCCTTAATAATGATTAAATTACACTGACACTGTATTGTACGGAGCATGTTGCGAGTGTTTAGTGTTGGCCGCGTAGTGTCCCATATAGCAAGAGACATTGGATTACTTTTCAAAGGCAGTAGACATAAATGACTCTGCACACTTGCTGACAGCCTGACACAGTCTCGTTCTTCTGATAATTTCTGAACAAACCAGGCCTACTCTAAGTGTGTACACCAAGGGCCAAATTCACTTAAGGACTTTTAACTGTTAAAAATGGAGCAAACAGATAGCGTCTAAACCACAAAGCGCGCACAGATGGTGAAATACGCCACTCGCTGAGATACTAAGCAGAATGCTTCTTGGTGCGCTGGCGGTATTTGCATGTACTTAAAGGGGGTAATATGCATATATTTGGTGGCGAAATTGCCCACCTCTATGCAAATGAGCCTAATCAATAAACAACATCTAATTCGCTAACGCCAATGCTACTAGCCACACAGTTTGAGTGACACAAACAATGATTTAAAAAAGCTGGTGTAAACTGGCCCTCCTCTGTGGAAGGCCTCTTTTTTGATGGGATGCAATATGTCCTGCGTCATCAGAGCAATGTGAGGGAACGCTTCACATAAGTTACAATGTTACAAATTACGAACCTACCGATGGCAACCTCCCCACAATTCCCTCCCACTCCTTCGACAAAATAATTTAAAAAAGACAGCCATTTGGCCCGGGCCGGTCCGATATACTGTTGACATGTTCAAATTTCCTAAATAAATTACAATTTAAAAAACAACAGAAATGGGCAGAGCATAATGACAAGTTGAGTTTGAGTTGTGATTTAAATTGAGTGAAAGAGTTTCTTCCTAACAGCCACTATTCTGCCATGGTATTCTTGGTGGAAAGCAACATTTATACATTCCCTTGAGTGCAATCAAGAGGAATATGTCAGGGTTCCTGGGTGGGAGGGAGTAGGGGACCCAATTGCAGAAACGGGAAACGCAGGTTAGCAGTCAAAAATGTTTAATGAAATGTGCTGTGTCACCGGAGTGCACTCTGCTGTTAAACTTTGTGGGCATGTTTGCGCTTGTATGCCATGAGCGCAATATCCTTTGTAAATAGGATGTTAAGACGGCGATGTAACTGTGGCTGCAAATGAAGTGCAATTAAAGGTGCTATCAGCGGCCGCAGTTCATTCTTTGTGGCTTCGGTCCTAAGTGTGTGTCATTTTAGCTGACAAAACCTCTACGTCTCATTGACCAAAATATATGGGGAGAAATGTGTCTAAAATCTCACAAATGTTTCTAGAAACAAAAAGAGTGCGCTGCTATGCACAGTTTAAATTTAAGTATAAAATGTTGATTATCCAAAAATAAAAACAGTTGGTCATGAATTATTAAGTGGAAAATGAAATGTTTTTTTTTTTCTTTTTGTATTCTGCACTGTACTGTGCCACAATATAATAATACCGGTACCTGATTATTCCATAGAATTTTCAGTACGATATCTGGATATCACAATTGATAGATGCACCTCTAATTCAAATCATTCCAACTTCAACATGTTCAGCTCACTCCAGGTCAATGTTTATCACTCCATGTCATTCAATATCATTCCACATCCTTCAATATCCTTCCAAATCATTGCACAATTTTTCATTCACCCTGTCAGCCTTCACAGGCAATGCCTTCAGAAATTGCATACACGAGTTTTATATTAGTATTTTATTTTTCATTAAGACACATTCAAAACCAAATAGCATTCCAAATGTGAAGCATGGTGGTGTGATCATTTTCAAAAATTAAAAGACTGCTCAGAGTTGAGAGAAAGGGCATTAAGTCGGGTGTGTCTAAACTACAGCCTGGGGGCCATTATCAGTTCGCAATAAATTTCTTAGTGGCCTATTGAATACCATAAAATTAGTGCTGACAAAATTAGTGTCAAGCGGTTAAAATTTTTAATCGTAGTTAATCACATTTTTTGATGGTTAACTCGTAGTTAATCGCATATTTTATTTATTGTAAAAAAAATCCCTTGATTTTTCTGTCCCATTATTTTCTTGAAGTTTAATACCCTTAACATGAACAAGAGGATTGATTTTCTTATGCAAATACTTTATTCAAGCGAAGTCAACCCAAACATATTATTTTTTTTAAGAATATGTTCTATGCAAGCCCACTAGTTGAAACAAGGCATTCTGATAAATATTGCGTTTGTGGAATAAGAGTTAATCCACCTGTTCTTGATCACTGGGGGCGGCCATTTTGTCACGTATTTCAACTGAAGATGATATCACAGTTGCTCAGGGCTCACGTAAAGACCAATCACAGCTCACCTGTTTTCTGAAACTGAGCCATGATTGGTCGTTATTTGAGCCCTCAGTGCATCTGTGATGTCATTTTTAGTCGACAGAAGTAAGAAAATGGCCGACTCTTGAGATAGTAAAAAATGGATGGATTTGACAACTTAACTCAGATTCCACAAACACAATATTAATCAGAATGCCTTGTTTGAACTAGGGGGCTGGCATAGAACAAATTCGCGAAAAAAAATGTTTGGGTTGACTTACTCTTCAATTGAAAAAACAAGCATTGGATTCAACTGAACACCAATTGATTGGCTAACCTTGTCTTGCTATAGAAAGAAAATATATATGACAAACACAACGCTGCATTTTAAGGGCAAGCAAGGAAAGTCTATCTAATCTAGGCAGTATGTACAGTATTTATGTATATGCTGCAGCTTCATATGATATAAGCTAAATATTAGCTGGACATATGTGCATTTGTGTGTTGAACTTGTTGGTTCAATGTTGCAATTAGACGTACTTAGCCGATTCTGACTTTGGGTCATGAGCCGCATCGCGTCATTCTATGGATCGGGGTCGGCCGAATGAGCCGGCCGGGCCGGCCCGGGCAGGATCACCAACCCCGGGAAGGGCGACTACTGCCACCGCGGTGTTCAGTCGCCGCTGCAGATGTGGAGATCCGTGGGAAGGGCCCGGCACACGCTCAGAGTCGCCGCCGCTGCCCACGCTTACCGGCCGGGACGAAGCGAGCCAAGGAGCTGAGCGCGAGTGGGGACGAGTTAACGTGCTATTGCTACGCAGCTTCGGTGGCAGGAGCCCGAGGCTGCGCGCCACGCATTTTTTTTTTTTTTTTAATCGGTCGTACTTCGTTAGTAGCTCTTCGCACGGCATCGCACCGACATTCTAAAATATGAAAGGTTCCGGGTGAACCGTAATGATGGAACCGATTCCACTCGATTCCGGATTTTCGGTGGCCACCCCTAAAGGGGACACAGCCAGGCATGTGTCTGCCGAGCAATTCATCCTCATTGTCAATATTTTGAAGCAGGTGTAACACCTCCTCTACTCTCAAGCTTTACTCTAAAGCTTTTTTTAAATATATACATGTATAGATCGTGGTCACCAGCAGCCTTGATTAATGCAGCCGCTGGTTGCTATGAAAACTTTACTCACGCGATCAAAAAAATTGATGGCGTCAAAAGGGGGTTGGATTAACGCCGAGAATAGCGCGCTAAACTGACAGCCCTACATAAAATAAAATGTTACATTTTACACAAACTACAATGCTATTATACATAAATAAATACATAAATGAATAAATAAATAAACAGAGTTGGCAGCATGAAAATTGGGGGTGTCAAAGAAGTGGCAAAATGGTGGGGGGCTGTGCCCACATATAGTTCCTGGTTCCTCCCGTAATTCAGCCATTTCCAAGTTACGTATTTCCGAACCTATACCCAAGCCACTTCACTCCCCGCCTTTTTCAGCTCCTCGTTCACTGTATTCATCTTCACCAAGTACCGTTCATCCCGTTTCTTCTAGTTTACCTTCCTCACCATGTGTACTCCCAGCCCCTTGTGTCTCTTGTGCTTCCAAACCTCTATGGTGGCAGGCTGATGAAGCAGGCCCCCATGCCGGTTCCTTGGTAACTGCAGGCTCCCATGCCGGCTCCTCTGCAGTGCCAGGCCCCCTTTCCAGCGCCTCAGCAAATGCATGCCCCCGCCCCGGTACTTCTGCAATGTCAGGTCCTCTTCCTGGCGCCTCAGCAAATGCAGGCTCCTGTCCCGGTGTCTCGGCAGTGCCAGGGCCCCCTTCCTGGTGCCTTGGCAACTGTAAGCCCCCATGCTGGCTCCACGACATTACCCGGCTCTAACCCTGCTACGGTGGTGCTAGCTCTGCAACCTTTTTCCGATTCTGCTACGAAGGCGCAAGCGCTGCAGCCTCCTTCCGATTCTGCTACGGCGCCGGAAAGTCTGCGGCCACACCACCCTTGGATTCTTTTAGGTCACCCACCAAACTGGCCCTGCCAAGACTCTCTGGTCTGACCTCCTGGATGCCCACTGGATTGGCACCGCCAAGAACCTCTCGTCTGGCCTCCAGGTCGCCAACCAGTCTGGTCTTGCCAAGACCCTCTCGCCTGGCCTCCTGGACGCTCACCGGACTGGTTCCGCAAGGAAACTTTTGTCTGGCCTTCTCAGTTCTGTTGTTGATTTTGGTTTTGATTTAGACTTTAGTTCTGGATTCTTTTATAAGTGTCTGTCTCGTTAGGTTATTGTGTCCACCTGTGCTCGGTTACCAGATCGCTCGAGTTACTTAATCAAGGTTATTGTGTCCACCTGTGCTCGGTTACCAGAGTTAGAGAGTTACTCAATCAGCTCCTTCTGACAGTTTGTGTCTTGTCCAGGTGTTCCTCGTCTCATCAGTTTGTATTTAGTTCCTTGCTTTTCTTCAGTCTTTGTTCATTCATTGTCACGTGTTTGTTTGCTGTCTTAGACCAATTCAAGTAGGATTTGTCCATCTCTGCTCATTTACCCGATTCCTTACATTATCCAGTCAGCTCCCTTGATACACTTTGTCTTGTCCTGTGTTGCTCGTTGTCTCGTCTATTTGTATTTGGTTTATTGTTTTCTTTCAGTCTTTGTTGATTCATTGTCTTGGTCGTCAAGATGGTTTCCTGGTGTTGGTTTAATTCCTTTGTTCTTGTTGTTTTATACTAAAGTTTATTTAGTGTTATTTAGTTTCAGTTATTTAGTGATTTTGATTTTTGCCCTTGTTTGTCTTTTGTCCATTTAGATTCTGGGCACCAGGTGTGCCCCTTGAGTGGGGGGTACTATTATGACTGGTTGTTACACGATGTATCAGTTGCTATGCAGTTGCTATGGTCCTTTGTTTGTCATAAAATATGTCATATAGGTCTGATGTCTTAACAGTTTATAAATTTGAGTTAGTGACACATTGTCAGTACCTCAAACCTTTTTCGAGTGAGGATGGAAACTCTCTTCCAGTTCAGCTCTCTGTAGTTGCTTTCTATTTTCATTGATAAAGACTTTTTACTCTATATCTTCCATGTCATAACTGTGTATGGGTCCAAATACAGAACCACATGTGACACAGAGGGCTTCAATGACTACTCTACATTCTTGAATATCCAATTTTTCCATTTTATGCTGCAGTCGCATTGGAAGATATTTCACATTTTCATTCACAGTTTGAAGAGACCTGATTTGGATTTAAGGTTATCTGATTCCATGCATTTTTTTCTATTTATGCTTCCATTGCACATACTGTACCATATCAGTAATTGTTTTTGTACCAGGGTAAAATTATAGTATTAGGCTATAGCACTTGGGATATATATGTGCATGTTCTTGTAGAGGGACCAAAGTGTAATATGGACCTAGGTAAATTATTGATTCTACAATATTTTTACGAGGGGCTGGCTTTTATGCAATATGAATGGATGGATGCATGGAAACAGTTTGGCTGGATCATCATCTTAACTCCTCTCAAAGCATATATTTTTTTAGGGGCGGAGGAAAGAATTCAATGAAAGGTTTTTGTTAAGGTTGTTTATGAGTGTCAGCACTTCTGTTCCCTCTTCCCATTCTTCTCCATCATATTCCATGACTTCTGGCAGTCTATCTGACAAGAGAGGCACAGAGACACTAAATGTTAACAGTTCTCTTTCAGAAAAGGACCTTTAGCACACAACTGGAACTCATAGAGCTGCACTTTGACATCAAATATGGTTTTACGGGCCTTAAGAGCTTCATGCCTTCCTAATGTCGAAATATGATCGCAGTAAAGCAATGAAATATGGAATGCCAGGAAAGTATCAGAAACTACTTATCTTGAATGCAACTCTTTCTTTCTCTCTCCTTCTCTAAAGTACTGTATCTACTATGAGTGAGTAAAAATCTAAAAACCCTGATATTTGTGAGACCTGTCACATAATTAACGCACTCATTTTTAATGTTAGGTTTACATTATTTTCCCCATGTTTACAGTAGACCAGTTTGCCTGAAATGCAGAGCAATGTGGGAAAATCACCAGAGCTGGGCAGTCCGTCCCGGACGCCCATTTTGGGAAGGAGGGCGCAGGGTGACAAGTTTTAAAAAAGGGTCGGACTAAGCAAGGGCGGAGGTGGATTTTAGCCCGGCCCATTAATCGGCCCTCACGCGTGTGACGTGGTCACGAGGCGGCCAAAGTTAATCTCAACCTACTTGGCGAAATGCACAAACAACAAAAATTGCCTCAGAACACTTTGAACGTTCCACTAGTTACCCAACTGCGCAGGAGGTTTTTCAATAAGAGATACAGCGCGAGTTCTACTAGTACGACATTTGATGAGACCCAGTAGCACGAGCAGCTTTAGAGCCACAACATCGGCGCATGACGTCAGCATGTCACTCAGTCACTGCATGCTTTCTTCTATGGAGTCACCTTCATTAATTGCCTGCACAACGCTTTTTACGTGCTTACCAGTAGTCACATTGCACATGCATATTCTGCCCTCTAGTGGTTCAACACATGTAATGCCATGGATAATGCCACAGGAGTCAGCCATTTCACCTCACTGACATAAACACGCCCAGCCTGTGTTGTGTGTTTAATCCTGGATAGTTTTGTTAACGCTTCACATTTAGTACCTCATTGCTTTGCTTGCGAAGTATGTCCTTGTGTGGGACATCTTTAGACCGTAAAAATCTCTACCAGCGTAGACATTTAAACGACCCGGAAGTGGAACTCTTGGTTTCCTCTTAACATAACCTTGCATCATTTTGAAATAATTATTTTATAAAAAATGAAAACATCTTAAGTTAAAATGCAAACGTTTTGCAATAAAACGCAATCGTATTGTGTTGTTACTCAATCTTAAATATTCCCTTGATGCTCCCCGGTTTGCTCTAGTCAGCATCATCATCTTCATCACATCACGAAGGGCTTGTGTTCCAGCTAAATGTTATCTTGGTTAAACAATTGTAAACAATTCAATCCCCTCACAACTCCCAGCCGGTAAGTAGATGTGCAGAGGAAATTAGCCAGCTAATGATCTTTAAATAATGTTTATGAGTGCACAGAGTGTTGTTTTTTTTTGCGGTGGCAGCGGGACAGAGGTTTGGGGGGCGGCATACCAACAGAATGCAAGCGCTTTAAAAGGACGAGTACGGACGGGGTTGGGGGGGGGCGATAATTTTTGGACGGAAGGATGAGGCCGGAAGGGTACCCAGGTCGCAGACGGAGGCCGGACCGGCAAAAAACGGTCAAGTGCCCAACTCTGAAAATCACATGACAGACTTGACCATTTTTTCCCCCTCTGTATTCTAATTTTCCAAGACCTGTAAAACTATAATACAGAGAAAACACTGGCCCAAATCCCACACCTCACTACACTTCAGGCAAAGAAGGCATTCATTGTCACTGTGAACATTATACCGTGACTCAGATCGTACCATTTTGCACCGGGCCCATAAACTACTATGTGCCATGACTTAATGCGACAAAATGGCTACTGTGTAGACCAATTTTCATGAAACTACATTTATGGCACAAAACACCGTAAAGACATTTTTGGCATTAACATTTAGAAATATATTACTCTTAATACTTTTTTCTTCGAAACAATTATTACCATTAAGTAGGTTTGAGGGTCCTTTTTTTCCAATGATCTTATTCTAGTGAAGAGAAAAGGCTCCTATTAAGGGCTGAGAGCTGCTGCCTAATCTCGCGGGCCCGAACCGTCCTGTCCAGAGCCCCCAACGCAGCCGAACCAAAAAGCTCGGTACCACAGGAACGCTGCCAAGAGCCCTCCTAGAGGACTCCGACAGGAGGGACTGTGCCAGCCACACTTGGCAGCGCGCTTGGATCAAAAAGGACATCATCCGCCCGTGTTCCCTGGTCATCTGAGCAAAAGCCTAAAGAGCCGCGTCAGCAAAGGACATGGCGGAAGCCCTTCCGCAGGTATGCTGAGAGAGCGAGCATTAGGTGAGCCAAGGAATTACCAATGCGACCGGCATGCGCACAAGTGTTGTAGTACCTCGCGAGATAGTCGTCGGTCACCCGACACTGGGGCCGAGGACACTGAACAGCTGGTCCAAGTGTCTCCTCTGGGGACATGAGGGACACAATGGCCGGTTCCATGCCAGGCATGCGATCCATGCCGACACCATCAGCGCCGTGCATAGCCGCCAAGGCACGGCCATCCGCTGAAAGCCGAGAGAGAGTCTCAGTATCTCTCCAACAAGCATGCAGCTCAGATAGTCCCCAGACGCTGGAACAGAAATGGCAGAAGAGGGACGTCTATGCCGGAAGAAGCCACTCTCCGGTGTCGATTGGGCCTGCAAGGGCATATCCACACCGAGGCGCTCCAAGGCACTACTACGCAAGACTGCATAGACGCATCCCCCACTTCGCCGGGCGAGCTCTGGGCAGATGACGGCGAGCTCTGTCCCAAAGGCCCAGATACTGGGTCACTGTCAACGTCATTAAAAAGAGCCGCCGAAGCCGCCAGAGAAATCGCGTCATCCCTCGGGGCAATCACTGGCATAGGAGGAGAAGAAGGGCCTGCCACCTCTGCAGGAGGGTGACGCTCCTGTAAAAGCAACCTCAACTCCGCCAATTCTGCATGCAACCGCCCCACCTCTGAGGCAAGACGCCGCTCCGTCGCAGCCCTCTTCTTGGGGGGACCGGACGCAGCAGCGTCCGAGGCGTTTAGAGAAGCCAGCCGGCTCGGGTGGCAGATGTCACCGACACCAACAGACGCTACGCACTCCTGCCCGGCACCCCTCAGTGCCCGAGGTACGCCGAAGTTGACAAGGCTCACCAGACAGATACTCTGCGGCGGTGTCAGCACCTTGGCATCTCGGGTAGCGCTCGAAACGGTCATCAGTGGCCACAAACAAGGCACCACAGTCCACACAACTGCGGGAATCCTCCAGAGCAAGAAACAGTAAGTAGAACCGGGGACAAACTGATAGAAGGAAGCGCAAATGCCACCTGCACAGCAGACGCAAGGCACGCACCACCAGCGGATCACGCACACGCCCAAGTCAGACGGCAAGAGTTAATGCAGTGATAAGCTGAGAGAAGGCAGCGTGAACACTACCTGGACAACAGACGCAAGGCGGGCACCGCCAGCAGCACACGTACAAGGCAAAGCCACACGGAAACTATCGATGCAGCAATGGCGCCACCTACACAAGCAGACGCTTTCGCAAACACCAGCAGCGCACAGGTTGTGGGGCTACAACGGAGTTGGGCAAACCAGGCAGCCCACGCGACGTAGGAAACCGCCGTAAGCCGGTAGAGGGAACGCAAAGACGCTATCACCGGCAAAGGGAAAAGCTAAGCTGAAGCAGGTAATAGTATGCGCCACTAAGCCGGGAGAGGGGACGCGAAAACGCAGTCACCGGCAAAGGTGAAAAGTAAGCTGCAGCAGGCACCAACAGGCAACAGCACGCGCCACCAAGCAGGGACAGGGGACACCAAGACCGGCAGGGGCGTGACAACAAACTGCAAGCCGCGTAGCCTGGGCGCTAACGCGAGGCTAACTCGACGAAAAAATAATATATGAACTGTTACATGTGGCAACTAATATGTCGAATGCGATAAATAAGGGACTCAATAACCTTACCATTCGGTGGGAGGTAAGAGCCCACAACCACTCTGGGTCATAAACAAAGAAGGACGCCACAGCATCGTCAAAGAAACAAACAGAAACACCATCGCAACCTCAGGAGGGTGATCCATACACAGCTCCGGCCCACATGGTCACAAGGCTTCTAGCAACGGGACGAAGATGTCAAGAGACGAGTCCTTGCTTCCTCAGCGAGAAAAACGTAGCGGTATGCAAACTGCCATGCGAGAAGAAAAAAGGACCCGAATCTCTGGTGACACCGGAACTTATACACGTCCTGTAAGACCCTAGCGATTAAAAATAGCTAAATGTGCTGGGCACCCCAGAAGGAGTGAAACAGACCAAGAATTCACAACAGGAATTTTTATGAGAGCTTGAATTCATATAATAGTCAAGTGCATGAGTGTCCTGAATCCAGAGGAGGTTCGAGTCTGGAGAAGGTCCAAGGGGTGGGTCCGATGGAGAGCAGAGAAGAAGGAGCGATGATGAGGCTGGAGACACTGGTTTGTAGCACGGATGGAGAGATGGAGAGCATAGGAAGTGGTTAATAGTTGATCAAGTAATACGACGTCTGTAGGAATTACGAAGTTGAGTAGCATAAACTTTGAGCGCGAGACAGCTTCAAACTAACCACAATGGTCAACGTTCAAGCACTGGTTGCTTGTCCTCAGCAGCCTTTTGAAGGCAGCCGTCTTAATTGAAGGCGGCTGCAGCTGGGCTGATTAGAATCCTCCCCACCTGTGCTGGCTGAAGCCGAAGCCTGGCTCAGCGGTGAGGAAGAGGGGCAGGGATCCTTGCCGTAGCGTGGCCCCCGCCACCCCCCACCCCATCCCGAGGGGAGGCACCGGACAACCGCCTGACAGCACCAGGGTGGTCCCGATAGAAGCCACCCAACAGGGAGGGGTCGGCGAGGTAGGACTGGGGCACCCAGCTCCGGTCCTCAGGGCCGAACCTCTCCCAGTTCACCAGGTACTGAAACCCCCGCCCCCGGCGGCGGAAGTCGAACCAGCCACACAGGGTCACCATCCGCCAAGACACGAGGGGGCGGAGGAGCAGGAGCAGGGGGAGACAGGGAGCTGGTGGCCACAGGCTTCAGCAGCGAGACATGGAACATGGGGTGAACCTTGCGTGCAGGAGGGAGAACTAAACACACCGCAGAGGGGTTGACGACGCGGTCGACAGTGTAGGGCCCAACATAACGGGGGTCCATCTTAAGGGTCGAGGTCCAAGAGATCTGGAGGGGCAGGTCCCGGTCCAACAACCAAACTCTCTGTCCAGGCTGGTAGGCAGGAGTCGGCGTCCTTCGCTGGTTGGCACTGCGCCGGGCGCGCTCAATGGTACGGAGCAGCGCAGCACGGGTAGTCTTCAAGACGCGCTGACACCGGCAGAGGTGGGCCCTGGTGTACTGAACCGCCACCTCCTGCTCCTGTTGGGGAAACAGAGAGGGCTGGTAACCAAGAGAACACTGGAACGGGGACATACCAGTGGCAGAGCTCTCCATGGTGTTGACAGAGTACTCCACCAAGGGAAGGTATGTAGCCCAGGAGGAGGGGTTGCTGGAGAAAACACAGTGGCGGGCTGCCTCGACGGCCTGGTTGGCCCTCTCTGCCTGGCCATTTGACTGTGGGTGGAACCCAGAGGAGAGACTTGCTGTGGCCCCAATTCCCCTACAAAAGGCCTGCCACACCCTTGAAGTAAACTGGGGCCCACTGTCAGACACAATGCCCGAAGGGATCCCGTGGAGGCAGACTACATGGAGGGTGAGGACGTCCACCGTTTCTGCTGCAGAGGGGAGCATGGAGAGAGGGACGAAGTGGACCGACTTCGAGAACCGGTCAACTATGGTCAGGATGGTGTCATAACCCTGGGACACGGGGAGAGCAGTAACAAAGTCCAGGGCTATGTGGGACCAAGGCCGGCCAAGAACAGGTAGGGGTTGCAGAAGGCCTGCCGGAGGGCAATGGGAGGCCTTATTTCGAGCGCAGGTGGGGCAGGCAGCCACAAACTTTCTGACGTCATCTCGGAGAGTGGGCCACCAGAACCTGCGCCTGAGGAATTCCACTGCCCGGCGCTCCCCAGGGTGACAGGCAAAGCGGCTGGAATGACCCCATTCCAACACCTGGGAGCAGAAAGCCGTGGGAACGAACAGCTGGTTCGGGGGGCCGTTTCCTGGATCTGGTTGGGTCCGCTGGGCTTGCCGTACAATGGATTCAATCTCCCTGGTGATGACGCCCACCACCCGGGCTGGGGAAAGGATGGTGTCTGGACTCTCCTGAAAGTCAGAGCCATCCTAAGAAAACTGACGGGAGAGGGCATCCGCCCTGATGTTCTTGGAGCCCGGGCGGTAGGTGAGGGTGAAATCGAGTTTAGCCTCTTCGCTGTCCTCATGTAAGCCAGGTTTTTGTGATCGGACCACACAATAAACGGCTGCTTCGCTCCCTCCAACCAGTGTCTCCACTCCTTCAGGGCCTCGTGGACTGCCAGAACCTCCTTGTTCCCCACGTCATAGTTTTTCTCCGCAGCGTTCAGGCGTCGAGAGAAATAGGCACAGGGGTGGATTCTCTGGTCCTCTGAGCGCTGAGATAAGATGGCCCCGATGCCCACGTCAGAGACGTCCACCTCTGGGTCTAGGTGGATGAGCACAGGAGCCGTGGTGAACAGGTCCTTTAGCCTGGAGAACGCTGCCTTTGCCTCAGGTGTCCAGGCGAAAGGGTGTGAGGGAGAAGTCAGGGCATTTGACGAGAGCCTGGAAGACAGTCCAAATGGCATCACGAGGTATTCAAAATGGCCGAGGTGGGTGTTGAAGGCAGTTTTCCACTCATCACCTTCTCAGATCCAGACAAGGTGGTAGGCATTGCGAAGATCTAGCTTGGTGAACACTCGGGCGTGTGTTAATGGCTCAAAAGTGGAACTAAGAAGAGGAAGAGGATATCTGTTCTTCACAGTGATTTCGTTGAGAGGGTGATAATCAATACAAGGCCTCAGGCCACCATTCTTCTTCGTTACAAAAGAGAAGCCTGCCCCAAAGGGAGATGATGATAGTCTTATTATACCTGAGGCCTGGGACTCAGTAATATAATAAAGCATTGCCTCCTTCTACGGAAGGGATATGTTATAGAGCCGCCCCTTGGGAAGGACAGCCCCTGGAAGGATGTCAATGGTCGGTGAGGATGGAGTGAAAGTGCCTTGTCCTTACTAAACACCTGTGCTAGGTCATGATAAACGGTGGGAACACAAGTGAGGTCCGGAGGAAAGGACACAGGCCTGGGCCTGCTGGGTTGGGACAAGGCAGAGCGCAGGCAGGTCTCATGACAAGCTGTACTCCAACCCAGGATCCGCCCCGAGGCCCAAGAAATGTGGGGTTCGTGCCTCTCCAACCATGGTCTTCCTAACACTAGGGCCGCTGTGGGGGCGTGCAGAACTAGGAAACGGATGGGCTCGGAGTGATTACCAGAAAGAGTGAGGGTGAGGATCTGAGTGGATGGGACCCAAAGAATGTCCATCAATGGCCCGGGGAGACAGAGTGTATTCTATGGGAACGAATGGAATTCCTGCCTGGTGGGCTACAGAAATATCCATCAGGCTCTCGTTGGCACCAGAGTCATTGAGGGCACTGATGGATAGGGACTGCTTGTCCCAGGTAAGGGTACAAGGAAAAGGTTGGTTGGGGTTAGGCTTGGGCTGAGGGATGATAGCCTTGCTCACCAGGATCGCCCCTACTGGTCAGCTGCGGTGTTTGGGCAAGTCGGGCAGGTCATAATGAAATGTCCAGGTTCTCCACAGGAAAGACAAAGTTGGTTTCTCAGTCTCAGTTCCCTTCTCCTCTCGTGCAAGTCGAGACCATCCGACCTCCATGGGCTCTCCAGACCCGGAAGCAGGTGGAATCACAGGAAGCGGGTTAGGACGAGAGGGCTGGGCTGAACTAACAGAGGCAGACGCAGCAACTGAGGTTGTGGAACGGCAGGGCGCTGAGCAAGGGGGGTTGCAATGAGCTCTGTCCATCCACCGTTCCTGAAGCCGAGCATCCATCTTGAGGGCGAGGTGGATCAGGTCACTGAGGTTCTTCGGGTTGTCACGAACTAGGAGGTCTTTCACAGCATCACTCAATCCATTGTAGTAGACGCTGTGAAGGGTGGTGTCATCCCAACGGCTCTCCGTAGTCAGGATTCTGAACTCCAGTGTATAGTCTGCCACTGAGCGAGACCCCTGGTGGAGTGTGAGGAGACGACGGGCAGCCCCCTGCCCATCTGATGGTCATGGTCAAACACAGCCCGGAACTCGGTCTTGAACTGGGAGTAATCAGAGGAGAAGACAGGTTTACTTTCAACAGCTCAGATGGTCCAGCTGAGGGCCTTGTCAGTCAAGAGAGACAAGATGAGTGCAATCTTAGAACCGTCTGTGTAATATCTGGATGGCTAATGCATGAGCAGCAATTCACATTGTGCAAGGAAACCTCTCAGCATATTGAAATTGCCATCGAAGGGCCTCGGGCTGGCTAAACTGGGCTCAGCTTGAGGCTGCAATTGAACAAGTGGATTGGAGCTGGGATTGGTGTTGGAGCTGGGAACAGAGTTCCCCCTTGCTGCAGCTTGGGCTGAGAAGGAGTCCAGAGTCTGCTGTATGGCAGCCAGAGTCACTGCCATAGCTTCCACCTGGGTTGAGAGACCACCCATGGAGCTGGCTGTAGTCCGAGATGAACCCTCGAAGGTAGCGATCTGGGATGGCAGGGTAGGAAAGGACTTGTTCACCTCCTGCTGGAGTTTGGAAAGATCTCTAGCCTGTTTAGCCACGTCCCTGTGTAGCGCAGTTGGGCTCATGTCCCCTGCTCCCGGGGACATGAGCTCATCATGGCTTGAACGTTCTGTTAGACCCTAGCGATTAAAAATAGCCAAATGTGCCGGGCACCCCAGAAGCAGTGAAACAGACCAAGAGTTCACAACAGTAATTTTAATGAGAACCTGAATTCATATAATAGTCGAGTGCATGAGTGTCCTGAGTCCAGAGGAGGAGGTTTGAGTCTGGAGAAGGTCCAAGGGGTGGGTCAAATGGAGAGCAGAGAAGAAGGAGCGATGATGAGGGGGGAGACACTGGTTTCTAGCATGGAGGGAGTCTAGAGATGGGGAGTGTAGGAAGTGATTAATAGTTGATCAAGTAATACAAGGTCTGTAGGAATAACGAAGTTGGATAGCATAAACTTGAGATTCGAGACAGCTTCAAACTAACCACAGTGGTCAACGTTCAAGCACTGGTTGTTTGTCCACAGAAGGCTTTTGAAGGCTTGATTGGAGGCGGCTGCAGCTGGGCTGATTAAAATCCTCCCCACCTGTGCTGGCTGAAGCAGAAGCCTGGCTCAGCGGTGAGGAGGAGGGGCAGGGATCCTTGCCGTGGCGTGGCACAACACGTCAAGTGTAATTCAGGTGTCACAAGTGGCTAATTTGGTATGCATACTCGAACTGCGCATATGCGAAGTGAACATTCAGTGCTTTAAGCACCGCCCCCTGGTGGTCTGTAGGGATGAAATAGGACTGCAAAGCCTTTCCCGGGTGCTGCTTTCATACCAAATCATAATTGTTGCTGCTTATTGGCATTAAAACTTAAGTCATTGTTGCCCGCGTTCCAACTCTTTTACACACACACAAATATATAGATGTAGAAGATATTAAATGGAGAAATAACTGGAGGGTATTTTCTGTGAGTGAAGCTATTAAAAATAAACAAAAACTTGTGTTTTTAATGGTTGTAATGGAAAACAATGTCAGAGTCAATCTTATAATCACTATTTTAATTATTTCTGTCTACATTGGAGCTTCTTACTTGGCTTATTATTATTATTTTATTATATTTTTTCTGCAAAACAGTCACTTTGGTATCCAATTCAATATCTAAATCACAAACAGCTTCACTATAAAATTCATAAGCTTTGTGTTCATTGTTTTTGTCTTGTATGGTGGTGGTGTTACTGGGTGATTATTTATGTAGCTCAAGTCTCTTTATTTCTCATATCACTAGCCGTAGAGCATCATCATTTTCTAACGTCTGTTATTTATTGTTTCTTTCACCTGCTGTTCCCGATAATGTGAAAAGCTTGTAGCTGGATTGTAGAGTTGTTTTTCAAAGTTAGGTTTCTAAAACAACGGCTCCAGCATTCCGCGACCCATGTGAGGATAAGCGGTATAGATAATGGATGGATGGATGAAGGTTTCTAAAGCGATGAGTGGGGTAATGTTTTCAATATATAGTCATGAATGCTTTGTCTGTAAAGCTGGAGTTACATTTTATGATAAAAACTCCCAATTCACTGATAAACAATATTTACTTTTGAATATGTCTATGTTGTGTGTATGTGCTCCGTCAATAGCAGCTGAACATGTTTCTATGACTTTGGACAACAACCAATTAATGGTGTGGACAGAGCAATGTACTTAAGTGACTGCTGTTGCTGCCCTGCCGTTTTAGTAATTTTTTTCCAATGTTTTCAACTCATGGCAAGGCAAAAGGCATTGTTCTCTCATCAAACATGTATTGCTTCCAGTTCTGCTAGACAGCAAAACATTTTTTGAGAAATACATGAGCAAAAAGATTTATAAATACATCACTATACTGAATTTGATACATTTTTAAAAGTAACAATTGAACTGAGGTCTCGCACAATGTCACCATTGACAATGGTATCATGCCTAAGCATTCAGTTTCAAAACGTACTGTACAGTGGTACCTCTACTTACGAACGTCTCTTACGAAATGTTCAAGTTACGAAACGCCTCAACAGGAAAATATTGCCTCTTGTTACAAAAGAAATATCAGGATACGAAAGGTAAAAATACAGTATGGGCTGCTAGTCGCAGCTCCGGAGTTTCCTGAACGCAACATACTCATAGCTGCTCTGCCATTGGCTATTACCTAGCATCTTCCTGGCATCCCACTGGCTAAGAGGGACCTCTACCATATGTGTCTATGTGTGTAGATAGACAGGTAGATAGATATATATGTGATAGATATGTCTATGCAGCGTCCTCGTCAGTCGGCCCTCGGGCCATGAGGTGTTCCGATAGTTTTACGTGAATTAGAAACGAGGAAAAGACAGGAGAAAATCGTTTTCTTTTTTTGCCCATACAAACAAAGCAAGAGATAATAGAAAAGTATGAAAAAGGGATGCGTTTGGTTGATCTTGCCAAAGAATATGACCATAATGTATCGACAGTCACCACGTTATTAAATCAGTTCTTTACAAAACGCCAGGCAAAAAACACTTCTGAGAGAGAACATGAATCAAAGAGGGCAAAAAGCGATGAGGACAGCAATTAAAAGGTAAATGACCATTTATTTTATTCTTTACTCTATTCTTTGTTTTTTACATTAAGCACAAATATTTTATTGTGTAATTATAACATGTATTTTTTTATATGTTTTGATGCATTTTTATGCTTTATAAAATATTTATGTCTGAATATTGGGGGGCTTGGAACGGATTAGGATTTACATGGAAAACGCGGCTCTACTTACAAAATTTCCTACTTAAGAAATTTCTTCCAGAACCAATTAATTTTGTAAGTAGAGGTACCACTGTAATATATATTTTTAACTATTGTCAAGTCATTGCCACTGTTGAAAACGTATAGCACATATTGTCTTTATTTTAACAACACGTTTCTTTTTATTTTAATAAAACTTATTCAAAATAATTTCCAACTACGGGTGGGCGATATGAGCAAAAAAAAAAAAATCTTAATATTTTTCAAAAAACTCGATAACGAGAATTTGACGATATTCTACAAAACACGCTTGTGAACAACATCTCTTTGAAATTACTAAATATAGCTTCTGCAAAACATAATGATATTCTACGACAATATTTAACAATAAAGAACAAAAAAATATGTGTAGACTTATATTGATTTTTGGGAATATTTATGTAATTTAAATGTCTCTGCTGTTATTCCATAATGATGTGACATTTTGAGCTGCAGTTAGTACTGGTGTACCACTGCCACCTACTAGAGCAATCAGAATGAGAAAAAGATGTTAACTACAGCAATCAGAATGAGAAAAAAAAATGTATTTGATATGTGAAGTGTGACGAAGTGTCACCCAGCAAGAGAGAAAAAAGACGTTGTCTGCTGGACAACACCCATTCTCATACGTTGGCCACCGTATTTAGAATACAATTGAATAACAAAACTGCAATTTACAGAAAAGTGCATTTTCCCACTCCTTCATCGCTGTGATATGTAGACTTGTGACTTTATTCATGTTTAGGTGTATTCTGGTGTCACACTAATAAGCCGTCGTAGTTTGTGCAACAACATGCCTCGGAAAGTTATGAATGATGAGGACTACAAGCGTGTAAACTGAATGTTAACCGATCATCCAGGATGTCACGTTTGACTTGCTCGCTAAAGTACTGAGTGTGTGTGTGCGTGAGTGCATGCATTTATATTTGTTGGTTCAACTCAGCAACTGTTTTCTAAGTGTGTGTGTTTAAGCTTTTGTTTAGCGTGCTTGCGCAGTCGCCACGTTTTCCTCGTAATCCATATGGCTCGTGGTGCAACCGAATTGCTCTTCACGGTGACCGTTTTGGCACATCTAACAATGTTATTCCCACCAACGTCAGTTCTGTCAACCCCAAATCATTTACAGACTAGGGACGACGTGGGCTCGCGCCTCGCTATGAATCGGATCCCCGCTCGAAACAAAAAATAACAAAAAATTATGTATAGATTTACATCGATTTTTGGGAATATTTATGTCATTTAACTGTCTCTGCTGTTATTCCATAATGATGTGACATTTTGAGCTGCAGTAAGTACTGGTGTACCACTGCCAACTACGAGAGCAATCAGAATGAGAAAAAGGTGTTAACTACAGCAATCGGAATGAGAACAAAATTATTTGATATGTGACGTGTGACGAGTGTCAGCCAGCGAGGGAAAAAAAAAAAAAGACGTCATCACAACACCCATTCTCATACGTAACACGTCTCTACTTACAAAATGTTCTACTTAAGAAATCTTTTTATTTGTATTTATTTATTTTGAAATAAAAGACACTTTCTTGACTTTGGGTTATATAACTTGAGTGGAACACTGAAGCCATGGAGCATGTCTCTAAAATGTCAAATAAACCAAGGAATCCCTCCTAAAATGGCTCAAAATCAAATGATCTACTCGGTGTGAGTACATTTCATTGTTTAGATTACTTGTTGCGATATTTTTAATGTGAATATAACCAATGTAGACAATTGTTGGCCCATAGAACACATAATCTCACCTTTGGAATAGCCTGCCAGAGGACGTCAGGTCTGCAGAGACTGTTGATATTTTTAAGAGGAAGCTCAAGACACACCTTTTTAGTTTGGCTTTCAACAACTTTTAAATAATTTATCTTTTCTTTTGATTGAAGATAATTCTATGTTTTGCTTTGAATGTTTTAAAGCACTTTGAGTTGCATTTTTATGTATGAAAAGTGCTATATAAATAAAATGTGATTGATTGATTGATAATGCTTATACATCAAACCGACGTCGGAGGTCGTTAAGCGTCGTTCCCTCTTTAAGCGCCGTCTGATTAATGTAGTGGACACCGTCGTACTGTCATAACCCGTCTGTAAGCGTCTTGGGGGCGTTTACGTCTGTTGAATCGGCGTCGCCAGTCGTGACATTTGGTCACTCTGATTGGCTGTTAGCTAGCAAATCAGCGCGTGAAGTGACAAAGGCGGAAAAACTGTGAGCACGCCTCCGCTGCCTTAATCTTCTTACAAGTACAGGAGTGAGGGTTGACAGTGTAAGTATTTCACAATACCGTGTCAAGAACGTGATGGTTTACGTCGCGTGGGAGTTCATCGTGAGCGAAGAATAGAGCCGAATGCATTGTTTACATTGTTATAATCAGCCCCTGGCCAACATCTTTCCGGTTGGAGTTTTCTAACCATGAGAAATGGTGACTACTGATGGTATGGAAGGGTATTACATCTTATGCATGTGCAGAAGGTACTTTAATGGTCTGCGGTTGCGGTGTGCTTTGCCAGCGTGACGTGCTGACAGCCGGCCGGACGCCACAGGGGGTAAGCGTCTGTCACTGTTGGTGAACGTCGTTTTGGTTTATCTGGGCCTTAAATATATAAGCAAAAGACTGTACTGGATAGTCTGGGCATCAGACAAAATTTCATTTGAAGCAATAACTCACTAGAAACATAATACTTTATTTAAAAAAAAAAACTTGAACATATTGTCATTTTGATGTTTTTCTAACTTGCAAACAAACTCATAAGCCAAATACATTTTTGTTTATCAATTTAACAAGATACAGTATTATAAAATCACCACTAAAACAGCCAGAAATATTAAATGCACCAAACATGAAAACAAAAACTGTTACATATGTTTGACAAGATGGTGGATGGTGTACTATCTATATTTCATCTCCAAGCCAGAGAGACTCATCCTTGCAATATCCATGGGGAGAAGCAATGTTAAGTGATGTTCTTTCATGGAGAAAGATAAAATGAAGGGTGAACCTCATGAGTGAGCTCATTGATCGGCCATCTGTTGTTGCTGCAAAATAATGTATAGCTGTTTTTCTTTTGATTGTTGAAGCCTACATTCTGTAAGTTCAATATACAGGAGAGTACTGAAATGTTGAAATTGACTCATTTTATATATTTCTTTTTAAAATAGTGGTTTCTTTGCACATCTCTGGTAGAATTCACATCTTTGACTAAATATCTAAATAACTAATGAGCTGAAAGAGTAAGTCAACCCAAAAATGTTCTTTTCAAGAATGTGTTCTATGCAGGCCCACTAGTCAAAACATGGAATTCTGGTTAATATTGCGTTTCTGGAATATGAACTAAGCAGTATAATCCATCCATTTTTAGCCATTTTAAGGGGAGGCCTTTTTGTCACATCTGTTGACTGAAAATAACATCACATTTGCTCAGGGCTCAAATAACAACCAATCATGGCTCATCTTCAGAAAACAGGTGAGCTGTGATCGGTCGTTACCTGAGACTTGAGCAACAGTGATGTCATTTTCAGTGGACAGCAAGTGACAACATGGCTGCTTTCTTATATGTCTTAAAACGGATTAATATTGCTGCCTAACTCATATTCCACATAAGAATGCCATATTTTGACTTGTGAAGGCGCGTAGAACATATTATTGTGAATAATTTTTTGGGGGTTGACTTCCCTTTAAGAGGTTACAGGATGCATTTCATCAACTCCCGTTCTGTATCTACTGTATGTGGTCCTGCAGGGTGCAGTTGGATTTTCTGCAACTTTTTCATGCCTAGTGTAGTTTACCATATAGCACTTACATGTGATTGTAATGGTGAAAATGTACTATCACTTGTAAAGCGCTTTTCTACCTTTGATACTCAAAGCTTTTCACACTGTACCTCATCTACCTACTGATGACACAGCATCAGGAGCAACTGGGGGTTCAGTATCTTGCTCAAGGATACTTCGACATGGGCACAATGGCCAGGGATCGAACCCACAACCTCCAGGTTGGGAAACGACCCCTCTACCACTGAGCCATGCCGCTCCAATTACTATAAATAAATAAATAAATAAATACAATACAATACAGTGCATTACTGCCACATTGGCAAGGATTAGCTCCGAAATCACTTCCGCTTATGTACCGATGACATTTCCTGTCCGTTGTCACGATAACACATGTGATCGGGCTACAAAGGAAAGGGGGAAAAAGATGCGATAGCAAGGTTGTATGTATGTTAAATATTTATTAATAAAACGTGTCCATGTTTTTCCCTCTGAATAAACAATAACCACATTCCGATTCACTAAGTCATGATACGTTCTTGTCACATTCTCGCGTGACGTCTTTGCTGTAGTTCGCATGTCATGCCTGAGAGAGAAAAAAAAAAAAAATCCCAGATGCCTTGCTAATATGGACTGCATCGATTTCATGTTTTTATTTCTGCTTCTGAACATGTTAGTATGTTTCGTTTGGATTTCAACAGCTGTAGAAAATAAATCATTGTCATTTACAGAAATCTAGTGTGAATTGTATACGTTTGAGTCAAAATTTCAACCACTGATCTGGTAAATCGGACTCACAAATTTTTAATGTAGCGCCTTCTTATATTAAGATTGGATTACGAGGACTTTTTTGTCTGTTTTGTTCAAAGAATGAACCCAAAATTGGCGTGGTGCCCCCTAGCGGCGATCCAGAGTTAGTGCAGGCATTAACCCCATCGCCACCCATTTATTAAATTAATATTTAATATTAAACAATCTCTACAGAGTGGTGCCCCGTGTGAGGCGATAGATAAAATTGTTTTTGATAAAAACACACACAAATCCACTAGTCTGGCACGTTTCACGCAGCCTGTTGTTAATTTGAGTTCCCGATACTCTGGATGCGCGACACGCATATATAAGCCATTTACTTGAGGGGAGACATATGTTTCAGGTCGCCATCTTGGATGTGTCAGTTGGAAACGTAACTAGAGTTAGGATAGAGTGAGCAAATCACTGTTTGAGAGCGCAGTAAATTAGAGTTAAGTACGCATGTTATGAGAGAGTAGATTGTTGTGTGCAGCTGGTATTTCAGTTTGACTGGAATCAAGTTGTGTCGACAGTGTGACTTTGGTGCGCTGAAAAGTGGCAATTACCGGTCGAATATAGTACATGCATGTTTGACGGCGCTGGAGTAAAAGACTCGTGCCTGGTATAATCCTAGGAACTAGACTTCTCATGCTCACTTGCCTGGCCTAGCTAACCACGCGAGAAGCTGCCGATCAAGGGCAAGAGAAGCACTTATCCGGGTTTGGTACCCGCCCGGAGAGAAATAACACAGTGTGGCCCCATTAAAGTTGTGGCCTTGTACTGTACACGCACAAACACGAGGAGGCACCATTGCCTCGTGAATAGAAGCTGTGTCTGGCTTGGTTTCGCGGGAGCCCCCCCGTTGTCAAACCACGGCCGGAGTTGTCCGCTAGCATAGCCAACCTCCCAGCATCCAAGCTAGCATTATTGGGTGACGGATTGCGTGCTAGTTAGCAGTTAAGCTAACTAGCTTGTTAGCCGCTAAGCTAACAATAGACCGATCGCCATTGTAGCTGCAGAAGTCTCCGTAACTTTGTGGTCAAAAGCTGTGCGCTGTTTAGTCAGATGGTCATCGCTCCAAAGCTGCCTGTTGCTAACTAAACATTGACCGCTGCTAATTAGCGTCCGTGTTGAACACGGCGACGCACGTCTTGATACGTCATCGCCGATCAAAGTGATAGTAAAAGTTATTTACTTGTTTTAAAACGCTTTATTGGTCTAATTTGTGTATTGAGTGATCTACACGGGTTATGTAACACAACCAAATAAAAATAAAAAAAGGTACTCGACCGAGCGTTCAAAAACTTGTCAAGCGTAGAGGCCTGCAGGTTTGTCCGCGACGCAACAGCACCACTACGTGCATCCCCGCTGCACCTACCATTTGGCAGGAAAAATTAGTACCTTTGATTTTAGCTGCACCCAAATAGCAATTTACTTTGGTGTTCAAGTGTGACAAGGAATTTTGCAGTGTTGTGATTTCAATCAAGTTTAACTTTTGATTTCCAATTAATACCCAATTATAAACTCATGTTTCTTTACCCTATTTTATTTTAATTCTCATTATTTTCCCATTATTACAATTTAATTGGACTCTTTAGTTTGTTTAATTTTGATTATTTTTCACTTTTGTGTTTATTTTATTTTAATTCAAGTTTTGCTGATTTCAATTCAATTTATTTAGTTTTCCCGAAATTTAAATTTTTCCTTTTTTTTTTTTCTCCACTTTTGCCCTAATTCTTTTTGTCCCTTGCATGCTCTCCTTGGGCCTATAGGCTGAAGGAAGACCATCCCTTAAGAACCTATTACAACTTTTGCAAATCAAAACAATTTTCCTGTCATTATCTGAACCCAGCTTGCATTGCTGAGCAGCCCCTATCACTGACTAACCCTTCAACCAGTGTGGGCCAGTGTGCGCCACCTAATAACAAACCTTGGTGTGAGCACCTTTTTTGTTTTAGGGACGTGTACTGCGTCCTCCGGTGGCCACGTGACACGCTACAGATACTTGTAATTATTAATTTACCTCCGTGTAGCTGATTAATTAACGGTTGTCCTCCCGTGTTTACCCGTCCCCCCGTTGAAAGCTAGAGTGTTTGCAGTTCTCTTTTTAGTTTGTTTGTTAAATTGTGTTGATTAGATAAACATAATTCGGAAGCGAAATTAAATTGCAACATCTTAAATTTAATTTTAGTCCTTCCAACTCCGACGATGTCAAACTACTCCCAAACTCCAAGTTATTGTATGTTAAAGTAAGTTTAGCTCACTAAAATTACTTAACAGGACAATATACTTTCCTTTGTGAGTTCTGAGTAAGTAAGCCACTGTTGCCTACACTAAGTACAGTAAGTATTCTCTAGTAAGGAATCATATTTGCGTTGTTCATTCTATCCTTATAACAGAATTTCCTTATGTGGGAAACGACTACGATACATGTCCTGTATGAACATGCAAGTATGTTAACAAAATAAATGCGTAACAACACAAGCAATATAATGCCCCAAAAAATATTTTCCCCCAAATTTTTACGAAACAAAAACTAAACTATAAAGTACAGGTATATGAACAAAATAAAGTACAGTATAACAAAGATGCTCCAAATACTGTTGAAAAAATATTGTAAATACTGTAACACCAATGCAGTACAGTACTTAACTACAGTAAATTGTACTGTATTTTAGTGTTGATTTTTCTCAGACTTGGGAAGAAATGAGTCTATTTTGAGTTGTTTTGTGTTGGCTTCATTCTTTGCTGTATGAAAATGTTTGTCTGCGTATCATACAGTTTTGTTGCTAATTGGAAGAAACTGTCCCGTTGATCATCACTGATGTCTGGGGATTCTTGTGCATACAAAAGCATTTTTCATGTCATCTCCATAGCTCTCTTGCTGGACAATGGCTTTACATCTGGACTTTTCTCGTAGATTTGAGTTTTTCCGACTCCAAGTGTCTTCTGGATGTTTTTTACTTTGTGTCCAGCTTCGGATAATTGGATGCATTTCACTCTCTCTTTCATGGTCATTACCGTTCTTCTTCATTTGGATGCCACGAATTACAGATGAAAATGTAAATGAATACATTTAAAATCTTTCGCAATTTCAGTAAAACGCCTGCCAAAGAAGTAATTTACATGTCGCCGTTTTGGATCCGATGATGGCGGAGCGGTCAGAGTTTTTCCATAGTACGAGCGGGAGCTGCTTGAGTTTATGCTACTGCGGGCTTCCCCATGGGTTCCAGATACAGTTCCAGAACTTCCGTTGGAAGTAATCGATCGTTAATGTAATATAGTGGAAGAAAATTTAATAAGTTTAATACGTTTTTTTTCCGAGTGAGGGAATTTCCGTTTGATCCGATGATGGCGGAGCGCGCAAAGTTTTTCCATAGTAAAGAGCGTGTACTGCTTGAGTTTACACTCACTGCGGGCTTCGGTATTGGTTCTGGATACCGGAACTTCCTTTGTCAGGAATCAATCATTAATGTAATACAGGAGTAGAACATTTAATGCCTGCGATTGGCTGGCAACCAATTCAGGGTGTCCCCCGCCTACTGCCCAAAGACTGCTGGGATAGGCTCCAGCACGCCCCGCGACCCTTGTGAGGATAAGCGGTACAGATAATGGATGGATGGAACATTTAATGCACCGTTTTTTTTCCGGGTGAGGGAATTTCCGTTTGACAGAGGTCCGTAGGTGGGAATACTTACTGTATACGCATACTTTGATACCGCCAGTAAATTGCGTTTGATTTGATCTTCGCCAGCATGGCCGAAGCCATGAGACTCCGAGTCCATTTGAAAATCTAGATTCTCTCGAACAACTGATGAAGGACATTACGAAAGGCCTAATACCAGGTTATGCGGAGTCCGCCAGAAATGCTGACGTTGACACTCTTAATGCGAACATAGCACAACTCATGAGTGATGCTGAAGTCAAAATCCCGAAAGACAAAGCCCTTGGGCGAATGCTCGGATGTATGGTTTTGAACCTAATGTCCCAATTAAGATTGAGCGATTTGCAGGATGACCAAATGAAATGGCAGCAGCATCGCGAGACGATGGCACAGCTTGACGCCACACGACAGCAAAACAGTGAGGTTACTGCACAGCTGGGGGCAACCACAGTCTAAACACAGTGGAAGCCCGACTTGTTAATGTGACAGCACAACGCGATGAGACCCGAGCCCTCACAGCTGTCTCCCCAGCTGATGACAGTGACTCTGATGAAAGTGCACCCTCTGACGACACTGTCTTGAAATATCGCGAATTAACGGAAGCCCTCGCTTCCTACGAAGACACAAACAAACAACGCGAACAAGAGACACTGTTACGTGCTGCCGCTATAGAAATTACCAGACTGAAATCTGTCATGACCAAATTGGCTGAACGACCCCCAAAGACTAATTACGACAGGTTGAACCCGAACACAAGCATGCTCGCTTGTTGCTGGACCAAGCATCTGACCAAATTTCTGGTCTCCAACAACAAGTTCAAACCCTTCAACAGGAACACGCCGCAGGCATGGACTGCTCGTATGACCTCAAAACGCAATTGGCATTGGCTGAAACTAAGTACAACCGCCTCCAACAGTGTCTACAAAACCAGGAAGCGGAGTTAGCGCAGATAAAACATGAGCTACAGCGCTCACGGCAGTTAAATGCCGCCTGCATGATGCCTATTTTGGGGCTTGCAACCAACCCGACATGGAAGAGGATACAAGCTTCAAAACTCCGTTTGTAGAGAACCTCCATCCAGACCTCAGCCATTACCTGGGGTTGGCATTGTGTCCCCAGACACTAAACCAGTTCTCAGCTGCGCGATCTAGCCACAAGGGGCTTCGCAAAGCTCAGGACCAGAACCCCCAAAACAGCCAACGCTGTTGTCTACAATGTAGACCGGGAGCCTCTGATAGAACTCGGGGGCGCCTGCCCCGATACTTCTGATGAGTCCCACTCAAAACCACGGAAGCCATTCCCTTGCAACCACCGGAATACTTCCATGCGTTGCAGACAACCTCAAAACCGTAAGGCGCATCCAAAACATCACGACGACTATGAAGTGTCACGCTCGGATGACGAGCGGCATCCTAAACTGTGCCACGACTCCAAAAACTTTAGAGGTAAAGCTAACTCACGGTCATATTCGAACGTGACATAACCAAACGCGAATCGGCTCAGTCAGGTGCTCTTCGAGAGTCACGGGCACGACCGGACGACTCTGCAAACGAGCACAGCGCTGTAGCCGGAGAACTACTTAAGGCACTCCTGAAGTGGTCTAGAGACCAAGCAAAGGACCAGCCTTTATGACTAACCGACGGCCGGCCACCAACTGAGGACACCCTCCGCAGGGAACCTGTGCGAACGGCATCGAAGAGCGATCGTCTCGTTTCCCCCTCAAAATTTTAACCCCCTCCTGCCTCACTCTTCTGGTGGGAGGCGTGAGCAAGTAAACCGACAAGCATGGAATATGAGCTCTTTGTTCACCCGGTGTCAGTTTTCAATTAATCCGACTGACTGAAACCTTGTATCCCTGAGATAGGAAACAGCTTTTCAATGAATTATATCATTCATTCATCATCATTCTCATTTACATGAGAATGGCATGTTCGAGATTTATTTTTCTATTTTGGTAGGTTACTGCATGTTCTCCCCGTGCCTGCGTGGGTTTTCTCCGGGAACTCCGGTTTCCTCCCACATTCCAAAAACATGCATGGTAAGTTGATTGGACACTCTATATTGCCCCTAGGTGTGATTGTGAGTGTGGATGTTTGTTTGTCTCTGTGTGCCTTGCGATTGGCTGGCAACCAATTCAGGGTGTCCCCCGCCTACTGCCCAAAGACAGCTGGGATAGGCTCCAGCACGCCCGCGACCCTTGTGAGGACAAGCGGTATAGGTAATGGATGGATGTTAGGTTACTTGAACACTCTCAATTGTCCATAGTTGTGACTGTGAGTGTGAATGGCTAGTGAGGATAAGCGGTTCCGAAAATGGATGGCTGTATTTGTATCAACAGACTTTCTCTCTCTCCAGTTTTTCCACTAAAATGTGTTTCATTCAAAGCTCGTATTATGTAATCTTTGGTCAGATGTCTGAAATGTAGTTTGTTCTGGAAAAACATATAGTCTATGCAGCTGTTGTTGATGTTGCTTTGTGAAAATGACAGAATTGCTGACATTTGAAAATCAAATAGGAGAAAAACAAAATGACCCGTAGCTGCTCTGCCAACCGAGTTCTGCTGACATGACCCTTTGTCTTGTAAAATATAATAGAGACATCTCACATGTGAGCAGAGATAGCCTCTAGCTGTAATATCTGAGGCCAGGAACCTGTAGCTACACAGTTCAGCCTGAGGTGCTCCGAAGTGTGATGACTAACACTAGGAGGCCATTAGGAAGACAGAGACAATAAACACAAGCGAGCTGGAGGACTAATGGGCAGATGTCCCCCAGCCATCCTGTCAGTAACGTTTCGACTTACTAGACGGTATACATGGGGCTAAAAAAATGACAGAACAATAAATAAATAAAAACAAAGATTACCTAAGCTACATAACAACCAAGCTGTCTCAAAGTTACTTCTTCTTTAACATTAGCTCCTTTTTCCACCGCAGGTACATTTGGAGGAACCTTTCACTTTACCCTGGTAAAGTGGTTCCACCTTTTGTCTCCACCCGAAAAAAATTACCACGGTAGCGAAATGGCCCAGGGCCATTAGTGGGGCCATTTCGGCCCCGCAAGCGGCCCCGGCCATTATGGCCCAGAAGGAAATCTTCGCGGGGGCGGGCTGCGGAGACGAATGCAGATTGGTCGGTCGAACTTGGGGGTGTGTTTTTCACGACGCCATTAGCCGTTAGCTCCGGTAACTACTAACTGTGCCGTCGCTGTGCTTGCCCGTCCAATATTTCAAATGTTAAGGAAAAGTGAATGAATATCTAGACGGACGAATATGTGCAGGCTCTTGTGAGCATTTTCGGGGGAAATCCAACCCAACTTTGAATCAGCGACAAGGGTTATTGCTAACCAGTCGAACAACGTGCCGCCACATCAGAATATATGTCAACAAATTTAAGTCTTCCATATTGAAAGTGTGTGTGTGGGTGTGTGAGAGAGAGAGAGAGAGAGAGAGAGAGAAAGAGGTTTTTACCCTCGAGCAATATGCCGCACGAGACCCGTCTCCGTGACAATGCATTTGCTTTTGTCCGAGACACAATCATAATCAAAACAATCCCAAATGGGGCTCTGTCGTTTTCTCCCAACTTTCGCCATTACAATGTTGTTTTAGTTTTGTTTTATACACATCAGACCTAATTGTAAACGCGTTACATCACTTCAATGTCGTTGTAGTTAGTTTTATTTTATTTTGTTAACGAAAATGTTGGTTGAACTAGCCTCATAAAGTCCAGTTTGTCTTGAAAAGTACCACTTGAAAGTGAATTTTTAATCACTTTTACAACACAATATAATACAATACGATACAATTTTATTTGTATAGCGCATTTCACAACAGCTTTAGCTTTAACAAAGCACTTTACATACAAACAACAAAATATCCATAATACAACAAGTGAAAAATAAATTAACATAAAACACGATATACAATAGACACCGGAAAAGAGCCGAACATTTCAGGTCTCAGGTGGGATCAAAAGTCAGCGAATAGAAATGTGTCTTCAACCGGGTTTTAAAAGTGGACAGAGAGGTGGCTTGCCTATTTGACTGTCTTCGTTATTGTATGACAGCACAACAGTGGCGTGCAGTCCCCGAGAATTAAGCATTTTCGACATAAGCTTCTGGAGTGTGCAGCTCTTTGGAGAAAAAAAACGCTTGTTGTCCATAAAATCGAAAATATTGGGGTGATCGTTCTTATATTTTCAGAGGTTGAACTGAGCATAGAAGAAGTCAATTACATTTTGGTGATGATTGATCGCAGTTTTTGGACAATAGGCATTAGCTTTTCTACATCACACGTTTAAGACCTGCCACAATCACAGTATGGCATGTGAGGAGGGTTGTTTTTTTTTTTTTGTTCAGTTTTTGTTGCGGTCGGCAAATAAACACAAACTACAAGAAATCAAGGGAGCCACAAAACCTTTGGACATCCAAAATGAATTTTCTTTTTATTTCTGCCGCAGACACCGCCCATTGGTGGCCCATTCGAAGCAATATGTCAGCGCATCCCCCATAGTGGATGTGGCCATTGCATTAGCTTTAAAATCTGCAAATTATATTCGTGAAATTGAGTTAGAGTGACAAAACAAATACGATCAAAAGTAATATTAATTGTATTTATCACATGAGTTCTGACTTGATGGTATGTCTCCAAGGAGCAAGTGAACGATATATTTTCACGCCACTTGCAACATGGCTGCGGCGTTGTTACTAATCGATGTTAAACACTTATTTTCAATGGACTCTATTTACAAAAAAAATGTAGATTAAAAAATAATATATTTTACTATTATTATTATTATTATTATTATTATTATTATTATTATTATTATTATATAACATTCAATTCAAAGTTCATTTCTATGTTTGACTTTGGAAGGTCCTCTATATGCTTGATGTGCACTATGCATCTGTGATGTAATGTGGGTTAGGGTTGGGGTTGTATCTTAATATGTGCATTCATGCACAATGTCCACAGATATTCCATGGCAATTCAAACACAGTAGCTTTTACTTCTCTCAACCATGTTCCTTCTCTCTCACAGACATGCCAAATGCATTGTCGGCCATCCATCAAGCAGAGAGGGAGGTGATTGGGTCTCTTCGACTGCTCCTCATCACAACACTCTCTGCCTGGTAACCATTACTGAGGCAAGAAAATTACCAAACTCACCGAGATACAAAACTTCTAAAAATAACTGCCATTAAAAATCCCTGCTGCTTGTTCCACCCTGTGTCTGTGGGTGAAGTGGATAGTGGAGGGAGGCAGTCAGAGACATAGAAATAGATGGTAACAATACAGTAGAATGAAAGAATGATTGATTGTCTAACATGCTAAACGGCTGACTGATACATAGATTTACTTATAACTTCCTGACTCTTGTTAGAGAGCATCAGAAAGCAATATAGCAGCATTTTAAAATCTTTTTTTTTTTTTAACAAGCTAAGATAAAGTCTCTGACACATTACCCTAACAGAAACATTAGATGGTAACTCAACATGCATAAGAAATGCACAGCCAAATTTTGAAATTTACACTGAACTTCCACAATGTGCCTGTGTGTCCTTGCGTAAAAAAATACCCCACAAACATACATACATACATACATACTGTATAGACACTCGCCTGACTTGTGTGCGGGCAGTGGGATCGGTTCCCGCTCAGTGACAGTATCTATGTGTGCCCTGCAAATGGCTAACGTCCACTTCAGGGTGTAGCCCGACTTTCGCCCGAAGTCAGTTGGGATAGGCTCCAACACCCTCCCCGGGCAGAGGTCGTGTGTTCGAATCTGGCCCCGGCCATCCTGTGTGGAGTTTGCTTGTCCTCCCTGTGCCTGCGTTTTCTCTGGGCACTCCGGTTTCCTCCCACATTCCAAAAACATGCATTGTAGGTTGATTAAACACTCTAAATTGTCCTTATGTGTGTTTTTGAGCAGGAATAGTTGTTTGTCTATGTGTGCCCTGCGATTGGCTGGCGACCAATTTGTACACCGCCTGCTGCCCGAAGACAGCTGGGATAGTTTCACTTTTGTTCACAGTTTGGCCTCATTGAAAGAAATAATCCTGTATCTTTGTTACATTTTCTTCATATTGCGCTCTTGCAATTATCACATTTGCAACTCAAAAACCTTTTGAAAACTTTGTAAAGTGTGCCCTGCCAATAAAATGCTGCTATTCAAAATGTATGTATGTCATATTACTAATTCCCTACTTGACTCTCCCTGGAGTGCCCACACAGACAAATATGCACAGACCCAATTTTTCAGCATGATATCAATACATATTGGCAAAGCTGTTGTGTCCTGCCATGCCTGCTTGTATTCCCTCCTCTCAGAGAAACTGCAGCACATTGTGCCAGCTGGAAGCCTTAGTGATTATTTAACTACTCTAGGCTAAGCTTGGCAGTCCAAGGGGGAGGATGAGGGAGGACAGAAGACGAACGAGGGAGGAGAAGACCTGAATTAGCAAGGGATGAGTTGTTTGAATGCATGTTTATGTTTGCGTGAATGTCCGTGTCTTGCGTGCACGTACTGTATGTGGATGTTGTAAAATCATGAATGGAAATTCACTCAAAGCACCCATGAGCCGGTTTTTGAAGTGTCACCGCTTCTTCTTGGATGAGCGTGTGCAAGTTTTGCTTCAATTCAGAATGGTGTTATGAAGAATCTGGCAGCATGGCTTAGTCACTTACATGTGGGATTTTCTCAAACTGGTTTATCCTTCTTCAAGGATAATACAACAAATAATTATCAGTGTAATAATACCCCTTTAAAACATGAACAATGTTTATACTTAATGTTGGTAATAACAGCGTTAAGTTACTAACGTTTGAATAATGGAGTAATCTAATTAATTACATACCTTATTGGGATCATGCCGTTGCCATTACTGATGATGTAACATGCCGCGCTAGGTCAAAGCAACCCTGTGTCGGCTTCACAGCTGTACTTCGATATTAAATTGATTCAAACAGTTTTGAGTTTAGTTAGTACATAACAACACTTCACACCACAGACCTGGCTGAGATGTCATTGTTTGTTTTGCGGTCCTCAGTCACGGTTTCATAACATGGAATGCATATGTGTCCAGAATCTTCCTCATCATATTCATGGTGAAGGTGGGAACAAACCTAAATTAAAAAGCAGTGTTGAGAATTGTGGAAATTTAGTGTCATGGTGCTTTTGAGATATGAATTGAATGAATAAGCCACCAATGTCAGTCTGCAAAGTGGTGTCGGTGACAATCTCTCTGACTGGCCGTCAGCCAGCAAATACAAATAGATGCATGAGAAGCATGTCAAGTTAATGGCAAAGAAAAAGGCATTATAGAGTAAATCAAGCCCAGCAAAGCCATGCTTTTTACTTGACATGCTCCTGCGTGTGTTGTGGATGTGTTGTGTGTTGGTTCTGGATATCTGTGAATTTTGTTTTTCGGGACCATGACTGCATGGCGTGGGAAACGATGACTTCCTAATGATGGAGAGGAAAGTACAAGTGTACAAGCATGTTTAAACAACAGCCGTAGTCTTAAACATGAGCGTACGTGATCATGCGCTCAGTCGTGCATTAACGTGTGCACGCGTGTTGACATCGTTGCGGGTAAAAGTAAACTTTGGAGGTTGCGTTTTTCCGATCGTCCCTAACTTCGAACGGACAGTGGATGGCAGTAAATTAATATCATGTTTGTTGCTGAATGTTTTAGTGTTGGATAAAGAGCTCACTTTTATTGCTCAATAATACACAAATAGCACTACCTAACAGAGAACACTACCTAATGGCCAGATTATCATTTATGTCTTTCAACATTTAAGTTTAATGTTTGTGTGTTTTATTTTTGCACTTAAATACAGTGTGCAATCATAATTTATTTTCAGTCTAACTTTTAAACATTTTTATTCCTATGCATGTGGCAAGTTGAAATCTGTTCAGTTTGAATAAATGCCAAATGTTAAAAGAATATTGTTTTTATTCTTCGTTCAGCTATAAAACATATTTTACACTATAGATAGAGCATAATAGAAAAATATCATAATTACTTTACTGAGTAATTAAATTCCTTTACAAGGCAGTAACTGAGTTAGTAACTCAATGACTATTTGGAAGAAGTAACGTGTAGCTACAACTAATTACTATTTTAAAGTAATATGCCCAACACTGTCTATACTTTACAGTTCATCAGATGGATTTGATTTGTCCTACTTTTGCAATGTTGTCTTTTTCTGTACCGCTTGTCCTCACAAGGATTGAGGGTGTGCTGGAGCCAAGCCTAGCTGACTGGGTGAGAGGCGGCATACACCCTGAACTGATCGCCTGCAAATCGCAGTGGCTTATTCATATATTGGTGAAGTATGCTCAATGGTGGTATTATTCTGAATGGCCCCCTGTGCAAGACCTCTCAATGGGCTCCCCCATCATATTGTATATAATGTATCTGTGTGTGTGTGTGTGTGTGTGTGTGTGTGTGTGTGTGTGTGTGTGTGTGTATATATATATATATATATATATATATATATATATATATATATATATATATATATATATATATATATATATATATATATATATATATATATATATATATATATATATATATATATAAACCTTTTTATAAAACATTAATGTCTGAATATTGGGGGGCTTGGAACGGAAACGAAAGAAATGCGCTGATTAAAAGCTCAATTATACACAGACTTCACTAAATACTGTGCAGTTCATGCCGCATTTACAAAAAATCCAATACACCACTGTTGGTATTCTAGTCGAACGTAAAATATCAGTTACTTATTTTTTTTTACGATCGATCGCGTGAGCACTTCGATGCGCCCCCGTACTCGAGCGTCCGCGAATGGCAAATATATATACTCCCCATTTAATATTCATTAGTTGCCAGTACTGACACAGACACACGGACACATAATAGAACAGTGTTTTTCAAACTATTTTGAGTCAAGGCACATTTATTTCAATGTAAAAATCCCGCGGCACACCACCAGCTGACATTGTGGGAAAAAAAGCTTATCTTAACAATATAAGTGTTGTATTGTTTATATAAGCATTTTTTTTAACATTGAAGAATGACATTATATTACAACTTCTTGAATGGGAATTAAATAAACACAAAGAAAATATTATTTTATAATGTTTCATCTTGATAGTATGAAACATGGGCCTGTTTGGATAAACATACGTCAATAATTCGCTTGTCTCTAAACAAAGACAATTACCTACCTGCTGCTGCTGCTACCTGATGGTATGGAAGAGTACTACAATGTAGTAAAGACATGATTACGTTGCCAGGCGCTAGACCACACAAGCACACAAATGAGATAATTTCCCACGGCACACCTGACAATATATTGCGGCACACTAGTGTTCCGCAGCACAGAGTTTGAAAAACACTGCAATAGAAGATGCTAATGAAGGCATACAAATAGCTAAATGGCATGACAGTTCTGAAATTGAGAATCATTGGAAACAGGAAACAAATCAAATAACCGTAATCGGAACTGAAATCATCCAAATTCAAATGATGCCCAAGCAGAAAGAACAACACAATGTATTGTAGACAGTGGTAACGGTAAATGTGGCCACAAACTAGGTGGAAATAAAGCCACAACAATTGCCAAAGAAAATGTTTTGGTTCTCAGCTTACTTTGGAGTCATGAGAATTGATTCCAGTACTACCACTTTATCTGTGTTTAATGCATAATCCTTAGTAGATCAGAAAGTCTTTGGTATTGGGTGGAAACCTTGTATGTCTGTTTTTAACCAAAATCGACTAAAACCCGACTCAAACCTTTTTTTTAGTTTTCATTGACTAAATCTATCACGAATAGAATGACTAAAATGTGACTAAAATTAATAAGTATTCTTGCCCAAAAGACAAAGGCTGAAACAACACTAGTGCGCCCAACTAAAAATGTTGGTATCACCAGTGCTACCAATGCAAACGTTGTCGAACCCTTATAGTGTGAAAATGTGAACGAGGTGTCATATTTGCACTTGTCCAATCTCTCCCTAAGTACTAAATTATAATGGCTTTTTACTATCAAATAAAGCTCCCGATTATGGCAGCTAACAAACCACCCCCACTGTATTTCATGAAAATTTGTGATGTGGGTTGTTTAGACAGAGAAACCTAGATCTATGGGTAGAATCACAACGTCCTTGGTTGAGGTTAGGATTACTTGTTAGTTGCATGTTTCTTTGTTTCCTCCAAAGGTTCTTTATCCTTCAGTAAACTCAAACTTTGTACATGGTATAGCCTGAATTTGGAATAGGATTGCAGGAAATTCAGTTGACAATGCTTCCCAAAAATATTCTGAAAATAAAATCTTAAATTATAACCTTGGAGCCCCAAGAAAGAGAATGTATGCTCAGTGTGTCTTTTTCGTCTGCGGAGTGGCCCGTCTGCACTGATTTTACAGGAATTGTGGTTGACATGGTAAGCATAAAAAAAAGTAGTCATTCAATTTTGTTTGTTTTTCTGTGTATGTGTGTGCATGACTGTGTCTGAAATAGTAAATAGAACAGTTAACCTCTGTGGGATTGTCTGTAAGTCTCTTCTTGCTGATTCAGGACTGAGCTGCTTAGCGAAAGTGTTGTTGCGGCATTTGTGTGTATGCAGGCTGTGTATGAGTGTGCAGTCGCACCTGAATGTGCCAGAACAGCCTCAGTGGACCATTGTCTTTGAACTCTCATGCTGATGAAGGGATTCGTGAGACGCATACAAGTATGTACTGCTCGTACATACACACACAGAACTGTACTACAAGTCGTGAGCATTCCTTTGACACACAAATATGTACAGTACATGCTAAAATAAAGTATTGAACAAGCTACATACATTGCCATTTTGCTGAATCAGCAGCCGCTCTGTTCATGCTCACTGCATTTCTACCCTCCCCTTTTAAGCGCCATTCATTTTCCAAACATTTTACAATTAAATTACCTGTGACTGCAGGATTATAATGGCATCTCCTCTGTTCAGTGGAGAGTTATAGGAATTTATATCACGTAACCAAGAGGACCTTGCCTATACAGATCACATACTGACGACCATATTATAGGATATACCCATAATGTTGTTATACAATCTATTACTGGACTTTATGACCCCAGGCACTATCTGAAACTACATTGATCCCACAAAATGAACCAAGTGGTTTCATCATGAAGTCAGAGTCAGCAGATAGTCAGGCTGATGAAAAGTAACAGTCATACACAATGATAGAGCTGAATGCGCCAACACTTCTGGGCTCTGAAGTTGATTACTTTTCACATGGTCCATTATTTTTTTTCTCCCTCACTTCCAGCATTTTAATGAGTGTCTTCATTCTGCATGTTACTGTCTGAAGCAGTGCTCCGAGCGACAGTTATCTTTACACTTCAGTACACATGTAGAGCCAATACACTGTCCTCCTTCTCTCTATCACTTTCTCAGAAAGTTGCAGTCTGTCTGCCCATTTGCAGACCAGTTTAAGTGATATGATTGCACCCCATGCCGGTGTTCAATATTATTCTATAAGACAGGCATGAAGGCATGATCAACTTCACTACTAAATCTCTCATGAATTATCTACATCAAAAATACACATTGTTGAATATTTTATAACAATATGTGACTGATCAGACCCCAAAGCAGACACAATCCACAGAAAGAGTAACCCAAATTCAAATAAAGTTCGAACAAAGGTGCTACTGATGATTAGGTATACTAAGTTCAGACAAAGTATACCTTGTACAAAAACTGGGAAACCTAAAGAGCAACTTAGGAGTTGGTAAAACAAAGTACAAAAATAAAGGTTAAAAAAAACCATAAATCTCTCCTAACAAAAATAGTAGTATAAAAGTACAACAAGAAAATAATAATAAAACATTACGAAGCAAAAATAATACAATCAAAGTTAACAGCGACTATGGAGGTGAAGGTGTGAAGCAAAGGAAATCAACAAGCTTACAGTGAGAAATATGTGTATAAAGGCATCCAACTAGGAACACAGCATGGCAGCACACAAATGGTGAAGAAAATGCAAAGATCAGGGGCCTCATGTAAAACAACCTCGGTGGTTTCATAGTAAAACACAGTGTACAGCCGAATCCAGAAAACGTCGCACGCACAAAAAAATCCAGATGCATGAAACTTTTCATATGCATGAAGCCAAGCACATTTCTTTCGTACATCTCACTCAATGACGATTACATGCAATCAATAACCCTTTTAAAACCCGAATATTGGCAGTATTGAGGTTTTTACAGGTCATGTAAATGCACAAAAAACCCTGATATGCTGTTATTTGGGTTTTCAAAAACAAAACTTGGGTTACCCCCTTTTCTAAGATGACTATTGGGTGCATCCATCCATCCATCCATCCATCCATCCAACCATCCATTTTCCGAACTGATTATCCTCACGAGGGTCTTGGTGGAGCCCGTCACAGCCATCTTCCGCCAGTAAACAGGGTACACCCTGAACTGGTGTGTGGGATGAAACTGGAGTACCCAGAGAAAAACCACGCAAGCACGGGTAGAACATGCAAACTCCAAATAGGAAGGCTGGAGCCCGGATTCGAACCCTTATACAACATCTGCACTGTGAGGCGGACGTCGTCCACTATTTCACCCCGAATATTGGGTCATATAAACGTAATCAGGTCACCTCCTTTGAATGGGGCATTGGTTTGTGTTCTACACATGCCCTATTTTGCAAGAACTCTTGGTCTTTGTAATACAGGAAGTACTTAATGCATCAGCGGTGATGCTACTGGCCGTAGCAAAAAGTGAACAATTGCTAAACGAGCCTAGCTTAAATGCATTGATTTCTCCACGGCGTTTTCATGTTATTTTCTGTATCTATGATGAAAATGACACAGTGTATATACAGACACACACATAGGTGTGTATAATTCCGTCCATCTGGTGTGTAACCCTCCGGAAATACTCAAGGTGAGGTAAATATTGATGGCAAGCCTCAGAGATGCATAACACTTTTGGAGGGAGGAGGAAACCAACATTTTACATTTCAATGGATAGGCAAATAAATGTAGGCTATGTGAAATGTCAAATGTATGTGAGTGTAAAGCTGTTTGAGCAGTAAAATAACAGATTATGATGTACATAGTGCACTCCATTTACCATTATAATCAAATCGGTTCAGATAATGGATGGATGGATAGATTTTTCATCTGTTGGACCTTTTTTTTTTCCCGGACTGACGATTGACGAATTGGCAGATCTGTTATATTTATTGATGGAGGCGTGATTAAATTAACATGATGGACTGATGGAAAGACGATTACAGTTTGGCCCGGCTTGAAAAATAGACGGATTGACAGATGGAGGGCGGGTACCCAGGCTGCTGAAGGATGAGATATGACGGACCGGCAAAATGCCCACCTCTGGTTATATTCATATTAATCATATTAGTCATATTAAATGCAGCTAAAGCTCAACACTACTCCGCTGGCCGTCAGCAATAGAATTAATTATTTATTAGTTTGGTCGACCTTTGATTTAACCCAAGTGTTGATAAGACAAGGTCTTGCTTTGGTGTTTACAGATATGCGGAAAGTTGCACCACAAATGAAATCCCTTAGAACTCTTTCAAAATGCACAGGCAGTGTAAGAAATTACCCAAGGTGTAATTTATTTTCAACTGAAATAGACTTGGCAAAAACATCTTACAATCACCTTTTTCTCCATTACACCGCCTTCGTCAAGGTTCTTTCCTTGCATATTATGTATTTTTTATCCCCCCTCATCTTGCCATCCCCCTGCTGACCCTTCTATCTTTGTATATTAGTCAATGCCTCAGGTTGAGTTGGTCTGCCTTTTCTTACATTATTTATTTCTGCTCTTGGCATTTTTCACAGGTTCATTCAACCCTTTATTTCCTCCATATCTCATCAAACCATTTTCTTCACAGTTCTTCATTTTAAATAGCTGTGAAATGTATTTGCATCACCATACAATCATGACCATCACAACATATTCTGCTCCTTGCTTCAGTATATTCCTTCTTGTTACAAGGAATTTTTTCACTTTCCACTGAATAAAAGCCTCCAGAATGCTAATTAGTTCTTTGAACTTGATTCATATCCTTGTCCAGTGCCCTCTCCTATTCCACATGCATTTCTCTCTGTTGTGTCGATTAGTCAGAGTACAAGGCCTGGAGTCTTGGCTGATAGACACATTTGTCTGCTCAGCAATCTGCTGCAGTGCCAGAAGGAATGAACACACGCACATTCACATTTTTGCATGCACATACCCACACACACATGCATGCACGCTAGCACATACACACCAACTATGTGGACATAGGCATTTAGGCATGCACACACACAGGCACACTGGTGCATACACACGCGCACCCCCCCCCCCACACACACACTATAGATTACCACATATTGAAACTTTGCTTCAGTGCCTATATCAGAAAACGTTATTTTGAATGATTTTCAATGCCGTCAAAATGAAATACAATTTTTTAAAATTATATATATATATATATATATATATATATATATATATATATATATATATATATATATATAAATATATATATATATATATATATATATATATATATATATAAATATATATATATATATGTTAGTGCTGTCAAGCTATTAAAATTTTTAATCGTAGTTAATCACACTTTTCATAGTTAACTCGTAGTTAATCGCATATTTTATTTATTGTAAACAATCCTTAGATTTTTCTGTCACATTATTTTCTTGAATTTTAACACCCTTAGCATGAATAAGAGGATTGATTTTCTTATGCAAATACTTTATTAAAGCGAAGTCAACCCAAACATATGATTTTTTAAATAATCTGCTCCATGCAGCCCACTAGTTGAAACAAGGCATTCTGATAATCTTTGCGTTTTTGAAATAAGTGTTTAATCCACCTGTTTTTAGTCAATTCTGGGGGCGGCCATTTTGTCACGTCTTTCAACTGAAAATGATATCACAGTTGCTCAGCGCTCACGTAATGACCAATCACAGCTCACCTGTTTGCTGAAACTGAGCCATTGGTCGTTATTTGAGCCGTCAGCGCATCTGTGATGTAATTTTCAGTTGACAGAAGTAATAAAACGGCCGACCCCTGAGATGGTAAAAAATGGATGGATTTTACGACTTAACCCATATTCCACAAACACAATATTAATCTGAATGCCTTGTTTGAACTAGGGAGCCTGGATAGAACATATTCTTGAAAAAAAAAGTTTGGGTTGACTTTCCCTTCAATTGAAAAAACAATCATTGGATTCAACTCACACGAACAGCCCCTCAGCCCTTTTCAAACACACACACATATACTCACACACACGCACGCATGCGTCTTAGCTGTTACTAAAAGCATGCTACTGAACACCTATTGATTGGCTAACCTTGTCTTGCTTTAGAGAGAAAATATATATGACAAACACAACGCTGCATTTTAAGGGCAAGCAAGGAAAGTCTACCTAATCTAAGCAGTCTATGTAACCATAGGATGCATCTGTATGTACAGTATTTATGTATGTGCTGCAGCTACGTATGATCTAAGCTAAATATTAGCTGGATATGTACATTTGTGTGTTGAACTTGTTGGTTCAATGTTGCAATTAGACGTATTAAGACGATTCTGACTTTGGGTCATGAGCCACATCGCGTCATTCTAGGGCTAGGCGTCGGCCGAATGAGCAGGCCGGGCAGGCCCGGGCAGGATGACCGACCCCTTGAAGGGCGACTGCTGCCACCGTGTCCCAGCTGCCGCGCAGCTGTGGAGATCTGTGGGAATTGGCCCGCCCAGAATCGCCGCCGCTGGCCACGCTTGCTGGCCGGGACGAAGCGAGCCGAAGAGCTGAGCGCGAGTGGCAGAGAGCTAACGTGCTATTGCTACGCATTTTCGGCGGCAGGAGCCCGAGGCTGCGCGCAATGCGTGCACACATTTTTTTTTTTTTTTTAATCGGTCGTACTTTGTTCGTAGCCCTTCCGCGCGGCTAGCTAGGAATCGAAACATAGCACCGACATTCTAGAATCTGAATGGTTCCGGGTGAACTGGAATGATGGAACTGATTCCACTCTAATTCGGGGTTTCGGTGCCCAACCCTAAGGGGGACACAGCCGTGCATGTGTCTGCCAAGCAATTCATCCTCATCGTCAATATATTGAAGCAGATGTAACGCCTCCTCTACTCTTGCATCGCAAGCCCTGTGTTTGAACTCCAATCTTGTTTAAACGGCGCGCATCTCGCAACCGCCCTCTGTTCCTACTTTGGCGGCGCAAGCCTTGTGGCTACCCTCCGACCATGGTCTGGCGGCGCAAGTACAGGGGTCGTGCTACGATCCTGTTGTGCGTGTTGCGGTCGCCCTTCGACCTTACTGCGGTGGCCGCCCTTCTACTCTGCTCCGGTGGCGCGAGCCTTGCGGCCGCCCTCCTGTCCTCCTACAGCCGCACAAGCCCTGTGGCTGCCCTCTGACACTGCTCCAAGGGTGTGTGTGGATCGGGGGTCTATTGTTGTAATGGCCGTGATGCGCGACAATTTGGGCCTGGAATGGACCACCTATATGGGAGTTCCCCCAAAATTCCTGTTGGCCACAACACCCCTGACTCTATGTTTGGGTTGAGAATTTGATTGATGGGGATAATGCCTCTGTTTTGCTCACAGTAGAGATACACTTTGCTGTTTTACATTGCCCAAATTTGTCAATAAAATAAATATTGTCAATGAATATTTATCTATGTCATATATCAATATTGCAGCTTTTTCATAGAAGCCCTTCCCCTCTTCATCACGCTCAGATGTCATTATGAGATGTTGTATTTTGAGAGACAGTATTTTTTTTATTGTATCGCCACGCAGCATAAAATAGTGAAGTCAAGTGCAGTAGTAACTGAAAAAACATCCTATAGTGGACATTTGCTGATACACCTACAATATCTCATGGGAGTCTAACGCAAGGGAACATGTTTTTTTTTTCGATACTAGAATAAAGTGTAGTTGCACATCCGCCACAGTAGGTAGAGGTGACACTTTCATTGTCGGGGAAAGCACAAGGAGTATCGACTCTTCTGCATAGGTGTACTTACAACAATCTTATAGACAAATGATAATAATATAGCTGCGGAAGAAAGTTGGGTTGGATCGCAAAATATTTTCTTCCTGCGTCGTGGGGGCATAACAAAAAATAATTGAAAAGCTCTGGTTTAAAGTCATGATGGTGACAATTTTAGCACTGTCAAACAGTTATGTTTGGAATGCCAAGTAGCATGCTCAACCTGTGTTAGATAGTCTCAAGGTCCCTCTTCATTCCTCACATAAATCATTGGGAAAGAGATGTTTTGGAAGAGTAAAATACTGCAAATTAAAGAATGAAAAAAAAAAACTCTTGCTATGGTTGTATTTCTCCTTCAGTTCATCCCTTGAGGAGAGAGGGCTGTGTTGGAGAAGCGTATTTTGTGTGAATCAACATGCTCTTAAAAAGGATGTGCGAAACCGGGGCAGTGGTGACATCGCAGATGTCCCTGGGCTCAGCGTGCAACAAATACATAAAAAACACACACTCACATGCAAGCAGGAACAAACACACATTTAAAGCCTCCATATGTTCTAACTTGAATAAATCAAAAACAGTTATACAGACTCAGACTCAATCACACCGGGATCGATAGAGCAAAAGACACTTGACATGACTTACTCGTCCGTTAGACCAGGGGCGCGTGGTGGCCATTGGGAAATGTGGTCCATTCCAGGTCAATATGGCCCAGTGTTTAATTTTTTTTTTTTTTTTTTTTTTTAATAAGCCCTAATTTCTATACACCTTCCAATACACACATCTTTCAACAAACATAACTACTGTTAAACAAATACAGGATGACCTAAAATGTAGCATGCGTCAAGGGCCTGCAGAGCATATATCTGTATACGTGAAGAAAATGTTGACCCTGCTTGCCGGAAAACCCCCCATGTGTTTGTAAAGGTAATGCCTATGTGATATCTTGTTAATTTGTAACAGAGATCAGCAACTCACACAGATGTGCACAAGGCGTGGTTGAAATTGGGATATTCGGGATATTAAATCCCAAACGGCCGTTCCATTCCAGGCCGACATGTCCCAGCGATTTTTAGTTTTTTTTAATAGGCCCTCATTCCAATATAATATCCACTACACCATTATTTTTAACAAAACATAATTAAAAACTACTGTTTAATAGGGGTGTCACAAAATTGGCAATATCGCAATATTAAAATTGTCACAATATATCATTGGCGTCCTGTCAAGATATTAATAGCAGCAAATCTGTATAAAAGCCAAAATTGTTTTCCCTTTGTGCAGATCCAGCACCCTTTGATGGTTAGTTTATTAGTGCAGTTTAATTTGATGGCAACCTGTGTTTAAGACCCACGCTAATCGCCAATAGGAGCCCATGACATGGCCAATCCTATTTCTTTGTGAATGCTGTTGTTATGTACAAAAATAGAATATTGTGATGTTTTTTTTTAAATATGAGTTCTTTTTTTTACAATATCGTGAACTTTAATACAGTATTGTGAGCTATTTATATATCGCCAACCTCCCCACAATACTATGATAATTATTGTACCGTGAGGTTCATATCGTGATATTATCGTATCATGACATTACATATCGTGACATCCCTACTCTTTAACAAATACAGGGTGACCTTTAGGGTACCCTGCATGCACAACAGCACACAGTCAGCCACGTGCACATGCCAAGGCGCTGCAGCACACATGGCTAGCTGATTGCGCAAGGCCAGAGTAGTTCTTTGTTAGAATCAACAAAAAAGTGAGTCTGAATGCAGGCTGAAACATGTTTATAGTTTTTTGTACAGTTGCTTGTTGTTGTGCGACCAACAAAGCAGCAGAGTAACAAGGCCTGAGTGTGTCTGATGCCAGCGATAGGTTAAAAAAAAAAAAAGAAGCTATTTCACATTTCATCAAAAGATGGCAGAAGACCTGTGACCACAGGTGCTTTCGGAAACGTGCCCCAAGCGCGCTCTGCCTCTCCGAACTCACCACTCTCGAAGTCGTGTTAGGTGTCCGAGTGAGTTTCTCACTGCATGAACTTTGTGTTGCCCTTTCCAGTGCATTCCTAAAATAGAGACTGTAGCGAAGAAAAAAACAACGTTGACAGAAAAGGCCGTTGCTTCCAGGACAAGTGAAAATTTGCATATTTTCTCACTGAAATACAAAACAACTGTGTTTGCCTAATTCGCTAAGACACTAAGCTAAGTGTTTTCAAGAAATTCAATATCAAGAGTCACTATTAGATGGGGGTCACTGATGTTGTAGTGGTACACACGCCTGAGTAATGTGCAGGCAGCGTGGGATCGGTCCCCGTCCAGTGACGGTGTCTGTGTGTGTGTGCCCTGCGACTGGCTGCTGATCAGTTCGGGGTGTAGCCTGCCTTTCGCCCATTGTCAGCTGGGATAGGCTCCAGCACCTCCCCGCGACCCTGTACAGGATAAGCGGTTTGGAAGATGATGACTATTAGATGGAACATGCAAACTAAGACAAGGTTATTGGTCAAAAACGGCGTAAAAAATTAAAGAAACTGGAAACTGTTTGGTCAGACCCCACACATTTTCACCTTCTGGCCCACTTTGCAAAAATTTTTAACACACCTGCTGTAGACAGTTATATTTTGCAAAGTATATTACAGAACTGATGCGACCTAAAATAATTGTCACCTGTCATATGTTAGTATTTGGGGCCTCGCCACTGGCAGGAGAAACAAAAATGGCAGGATTCTATGCTCTTATTCGGCCCGACTAAGACCCCTGGGTTACTACCCCTTTTCTAACAGGAATACAGAGAGTCCTCATTTTACGAACGAGTTCCGTTCCTACACTGGCGATGCAACACGAATTTCCTCGTATGTCGGATTTCACTGTTAAAGTCAAAATTTACGTGAAAATACTTAGTATTTGTATTTATATATGTAAAAGAAAATACATTAAAATAAAAAGCACAAGATGATGTACTTGCTGTAAGTGGATGGAGAAAGAGGAGAAGAGGGCGACAAAGGCAAAGATACTGCCGGCGCACAAACAGACACGATCGAGACCCTCTGTGCATGCTCATTGTTCAACCGCAAGGAATGCTGGTCTTTGTAGTACAGGAAGTGCTTGTATGCAGAAGTGCGTTGTTTGGCGCGAAACCCAACGCAAATACACAAGCAGAGGTAAACAAGCTCAGAGACGCAGCACAAAAGCACACTTTTGTAGCGAGGAGGAAACCGGCTGCGGTGAGTGACATGAATATCAAGTGTTTTATTGACAGTTTAAAATAACAAGCGGAAATCCGTTTGAGTCATGACGCCATGTGTCGCCGTACACAGTGGGTTATTCAAATATCGGAGCAACTCTGTCCGCTCAATCATGTAAATGGGATATTCACAATGTTTCAAAAATCAGAATTTTGACTTTAACTCGAATATTGACTGCATGTAAACGTAGTCACTATGGTCCTGGGGACGAAATGGAGGAGGAGGCACGGGTGTCGTAAAGTCGAAATGTCGTAAGTCGCGTATGTCGTAATTCGAGGACTGCCTGTATTTGGTGGGATAAACAAGATCAGGTTGCCTCCTTTAAACGAGGCATTGGTTTGTGTTCTGTGCATGGTCTTGATCTATCCGCAAGAAATCTTGGTCTTGTAGTACAGGAAGTATTTGTATGCGGGGTATCCAGCTTACTCGCGAGCCTAACTTGAACACATTGATTTCTCTGCGCCGTTTTCGTGTGTTTTTTTCTGGCTCTATGGTGAAAATGACACTGTGTGTTTGTAGATACACTTAGAAGTGTGTATAAAAGAACCTGCGGTCTGTCGGTCTGGGTGAGTGGCATTTTGCCGGCATTGTCTCGCGGAGCCGAGCGCTTCAGCCGCCTTTGAACACGTGGCTCCTACGCACTTGTGGCCACCTTGACTTTGCTTTTATTGACAATTTTAACCTATTCTGGAATCGCCCGTCTTTTTACCAGCCGGATGGTGTTCATCCGAACTCTCTTGGTAGCAAGATTTTAGCCGCTAACATCCACCATGTCGTAACCAATTCCACTCCCAGCTGACTCTTGTTTACCAATCATATTTCTTCTTCTACTCATAAACGCTGCAATGACAATGTCACTACCATCACTTACAGGCCAATACCAGCTGCTCACAGTACCACCACCCTCACTAGCTCCCCCTGCAGGCCCTCATTATCATTACCACTATCGGACAACTTTCCCATTGAAACCATCACCGGCAGACGCTTCCCTTGCACACACAAACAACGTGGTTTTAACAGTGGTAATCTAGTATATGTTAATACTGCTCATTCGTACCACCATGAGCGCACGTCCAGCACAATAATTAATCTGGCCGTGCTGAACGTTCGCTCCCTTTTAAACAAAACTTTTATCATAAACGACCTGATTTTAGACAATAATTTACATGGTATACTTTTGTCTGAGACATGGCTTGGTACAGATGCTCCAGTTGCTCTCAACGAGGCTTGCCCACCGAATTTTAACTTTTTATTTTCTACAAGGGATGGCAAAAGAGGAGGCGGGACTGCATCAATTTTTATTAATACTCTTTTATCAAAAGAGATCATTTTTAGCAGCTATTTATCGTTTGAACACCATGCCTTTGTTTTTAGCAGTCCCCCTATTCTCTGCATTACCGTCTATAGACCTCCCCATCATTCCACTTCTTTTATTACAGAATTTTCAGAATTCTTATCCATTTTATATTCCAGTTATAACAGAATATTAATAACTGGCGATTTTAATATACACATGGACAACATCTCGGACCCACTATCCAGAGATTTTTCAAACCTTTTAAACTGCTTGGATTTTAAACAGCACGTCTTGCAGCCAACTCACAACAGAGGACACACCCTGGATTTGGTTATAACCTATGGCTTGTCTGCTGGTGTGTCCTCTGTTGTTGACTTGGCAGTGTCAGACCACTACTGTGTCTATTTTAACATCGCCAGTTTTAACCATCTAGCAGTCCCGGTCAGAACAGTGAAGAAACGCTACCTATCTTCTGAGGTGGCTGCAAATTTTATCGAGATCTTAAAAAGCACTCCTGCACCCTGTGATCTTATTGTTGACAATTTTAACCTACATCTTAAATCATCATTAGATTCAGTAGCTCCACTTTTAATTAAAACAACAAAAACAAAGACTGTACCCCCGTGGAGAAACAATGCTATCAAAATATCAAAGAGAAAATGCAGGAGTGCAGAGAGGAGGTGGAGAAAAAGTAAACTTACAGTACACTATGAAATTTTATGCGAACAACTGAAATCCTACAATAAAACAGTAAAACTGGCAAGATCTTCCTATTTCTCAAACCTCATTACAGTCAATAAAAACAACCCCAGGGTTCTCTTCTCCACCTTTGAACTTTTAACTAGTTCTGATTTTAATAAGTCCCCACAGAGACCAACAGATGCTCTCTGTGAGGACTTTGCAGACCACTTCAGAAGTAAAATCGATGACACAAGATCCAGTCTTTTAGCCCGTCAAAACACAAGTTTTAATAAACCCGGACAATCATATTTACATGAGGAAACACTGGAAAATTTTGCCCTGGTTGATGCAAGGACACTTGTTCGAGTTTTCTCCCAGGTAAACCCAACAACCTGCCTTTTGGATCCAATTCCCACATTTCTTTTTAAGACATTTTATGGATTTTTTGAAGAACAAATTTTAAATATAGTCAATTGCTCTCTTCAGACAGGCGTCTTCCCCGCTGCCTTTAAAACGGCGGTGGTGAAGCCCCTTCTGAAGAAGAGCGGTTCTGACCCGAGCGTTTTTAATAATTACAGACCCGTATCCAACTTACCGTTTTTAAGTAAGATTTTAGAAAAACTGGTTTTCATCCAGTTGAATCATTTTTTAAATACAAATAATATTTTGGAGAAATATCAATCTGGTTTTAGGATGAACCACAGTACGGAGACTGCTCTTTTAAGGATTTTAAATAATATTAGGTGCACTGCAGACGTGAGAAAACTCACAGTCTTGGTGCTACTGGATCTAAGCGCTGCTTTTGATACAGTAGATCACCAAATTTTATTAAATAGACTTAAAAATCTAGTGGGCATCTCTGGTACTGTTTTTGACTGGTTTTATTCCTATCTCACAGACCGATATTTCTTTGTAAGTATGGATACTTGTTCCTCTAAAACTCATGAAATTAAATGTGGGGTTCCTCAAGGTTCGATTTTAGGCCCCCTACTTTTTAATCTTTATATGCTTCCCCTCGGGGATGTCATCAGGGGACACGGCATCAGCTTTCACAGCTATGCTGATGACACGCAGCTGTATATTGCCGTGTCTCCTGATGACACAGGACCCATTGATACCCTTTTAAATTGCATTTTAGATATCAAGTCATGGATGGCAGATAATTTCCTACAGCTCAATCAGGACAAGACTGAGGTTTTAGTTATCGGTCCCGAAGGTCAGAGAGAGAAGCTTTTACCAAAACTACACATTTTTAATCCCTCACACTGTGTGAAGAACCTTGGCGTCATTTTTGACTCTGAGCTCAGTTTTATTCCTCATATTAAAAATGTAACCAAGATTGGTTTTTATCACCTTAAGAATATCGCCAGAGTCCGCCCGTTTCTCTCTCAGGCTAACACGGAAGTGCTGATGCATGCCTTTATTTCCTGTCGTTTAGATTACTGTAATGCCCTGCTCTCTGGCCTCCCGAAAAAGAGCATTTCACCACTGCAACTACTGCAGAATTCAGCCGCTCGGGTGCTGACGAGAACCAGAGGGCGGGAGCACATTACGCCAGTTTTGAAATTGCTGCATTGGCTCCCTGTGTGTTTCAGGATCGATTTTAAAGTACTTTTATTAGTTTATAAATGTGTTAATGGTCTTGGGCCATCTTATTTATCTGATTTGCTTTTATCATACCAGCCCTCGCGGATCCTGAGGTCCTCTGGCGCGGGCCTTTTATTTATTCCAAGGGTGAGGACCAAACTGCATGGCGAGGCTGCATTCAGCCGTTTTGGTCCTCACCTTTGGAATAGCCTGCCAGAGGATGTCAGGTCTGCAGAGACTGTTGATATTTTTAAGAGGAAGCTCAAGACACACCTTTTTAGTTTGGCTTTCAACAACTTTTAAATAATTTATCTTTTCTTTTGATTGAAGATAATTCTATGTTTTGCTTTGAATGTTTTAAAGCACTTTGAGTTGCATTCTTATGTATGAAAAGTGCTATATAAATAAAATGTGATTGATTGATTGATATAAGTCCGTAGGTCTGACGCGTAACTCACTGGAAATCCAAAAGCAGAGGGAAACATTCATGGCGAGACTCAGGGACGTAGTACAAAAGCACACTTTTGGAGTGAGGAGGAAACCTGCTGCTTTATTCCTGTGATGAGTGACATGATTAAAATGTGTTTTATTGACAGAAACAAGCGAAAATTACGTCTATTTGCGTCATGGTGTCCATGCGTTGCCGTTTATATATTTAAATGTGGGAGTAAACTGTCTGTTCAGGCATGTAAGCAGTTTATTCCAAATGTTTAGGAAACCAAATTTTTTATCTTAATCCGAATATTGACTGCATGTAATCATTGTGGGCACACCTTGAAGAGAAAAACATGAAAGGAGTTATGTCATACAATAGATTTGACAATTCATATACAGTATAATTTGATTGAAGTCACAGTGCTCAGGGAGTGATTCCAGGTTGAAAATCAGGTTTATTAGCTACCTGATTGCATTTGATTCGCAAATGAGACCAGCTGGAGTCAATGCTGCGACACCTGTATGTCCTCTTGTTCCTGCTGCGAGAAAGCAAAGTGAGGTAAAACCTCCCCTGATGTGTAAAGGAAGCATATTTTATTAAACTTGAGCAGTCTGTGTTTCAGATTTCATACTCTTTGTTCTTAATGGCCCAAATAACAGCTCCCAGCTAAAGTCAGTATGCGTATTGGATGTTAATTTCTACCTACAAAGTACTGAAATCTCTTTAATACTATCTCCTGAGTCACCTACTGATGATGCAGCATCAGGAGCAACTGGGGCTTTAGTATCTTGCTCAAGAGTACTTCCACACTGGTCCCAAGGGCTGCGGACCAAACCCACAACCTTTGGGTTGGGAGATGAGCACTATAACCACCCCAATAGATGTGTAGACGTTTAGTTAACCTAACATCATTGCGCTATATAATGGTTTAGACACTGAATACGCTCAAGAAATCAGAATGAAATATCATCCCAGTAGTTCTCTGACATCTACAGGCTGCGGTCAATTAGCAGACACCAAAGTTTAATACAAACATGGTGAAGCAGCATTTACTTGTTATGCTGTATGCAAATGGAATACGTTTCCAACAGAAGTGAAATCAGCCACAAGTGTAAATGTTAAAAAGTATGCCGTTTCCCCCATACCTATACTTATGGTCTTTCGAAGGATTTTTAATATGTTTTCCAAATTTGTGTTCTTGCACTATTCATTCGTTTAGTAAGCTACTTTTGATTTCTTTACCATGTTTAAAATGTATTTAACGCTTTTGTTTGTAAACACGAGTTACCTTGTGTATGAAATGCGCTGCCTTGTCTTACACGTGAAAGCCCATTTACCATATTGTTCTATCTTTGATGAGACCTTATGATTTTAAAAAAATGGAAATAGGCTCACAATACAACAAAACAACTCCAGCCTCCTTCTCTTCACCCTGCAAACCAAAAAAGATACACCTGCTTCACTCAGATCACTATATGGTGTAAAAATAAACACAAAGCAGTTTGTTATAGACTTCAGACAAGATAGTCACTGCAGTAGCAAAGTGAGCAGCTAGAAATACTACATACAGAGTTCATATCAATGAGGACGTCTGCTGGACAACCAAAGCTACATTACTTGTAAACTAGTTGAGCAGCATCTCTACTTACTCCGCAGACTTGACCAGCTGCATCTGTGTCTGGTGCAGCAGTTGTAAGGCTCATTATATGCTTTATGTTCTAACCTTTGTTAGGTGTTTTTTACTCACTTTGTACAAAACAGACAGTACTTGCCAGAAATTCCTGTGGCTTTTTCAGTGTTTCTGTCAGTCTCTTGGCAGCCTCCCTGACCAGTTTACTTTTTGTCTTTTCATTAGTTTTGGAATGATGTCCAGTTCTTGGCAATGTCACTGTTGTGCCATATTTTCTCCACTGTAATTCATGGTATATTTAGTATGTCCTGTTCATTGCTCTTTTGTATTTTCAGTTGCCGTAGGGAATGCTGGAGGGCGGATCCTTCTGGCAATTTCAGTCAGGGGGAGTTAAAGGCTGAGTGGTGGTGGAGAAGAGTCACCACGTTGTTGCTTTCATTGTAGTCCGATTGCTTGCTTTTCTTGCTTGTTGTTACTGTTGGTACTGCTTTGTGTTGAGGACACTTCGGTTCGTATGTACTTTTTTTATTTCTAATACTGTTCTATTCCATGTTTATGTTGTGGTACCCCTGTCCAGCATCTTCCACTCTTCAGCGTTAGTTTTAGTTCTAGACATGTTTCAGTCTTTACTTTCTCTTGCGACGGTTCCTTCAGCCGTTGTAGGTTTTTGTTTGCATTTGGTATTTTTAGGCATCTTTTGTGATCCAAATCTGCACCTTTTGCAGTCGTAGTTTTTAGTTGCAGAGTTAGTCTTTTTGTCTTCGACTTAACCACATTTTTTATTCAATAAATACTGTTTACTCACGCTTCGTGTCGTCTGCGTATGCATAGCACACAACCTAAACGCACACCTGATATTTTGTGCCTTGGAAACTCTTTTGAACTCTCTCAAACAATAAGATCCCTCTGATGCTGTGGAAGTTCTCTGTGGACTATGGCTTGTGCTGTAAAATGGGACAACAAAAATGGCAAGACAAAGTCTACCAGATCTGCTGATCTTTATTTGGCATTAATCGCAGGCACTTAAAATGATGGCAGGTGTGTGCTGATTCCCGATTAACATACACCAGTTTGAATGTGATTTATTTCTGAATGCAGCCATATCCCCAGTTATAAGAGGATGTGCACACATCTCTTTTATTGTGTACTTTCCAGCTCTAAAATATTTTTTTTCTCATTAGATTTGTACAGGTTGTAGATCATGGGAATTTCTTCTTTTTGCTCCAAATAGGATTTTCCTGGATTGATCGGTGTGTTGGAATATGGGATGTCACCAGTCTTCATCAACTACGGGCCTGTGAAGCCCTTTGTGACTCTGTTGTGAGTCAGGGCTTTACAAATAACTTACTTAACTTAACTTTACTCTTGCAACTGCTGTAGGTTTAAAGGGATGATTGAGCCGGGATGGCCATGTTTTCACTAACGAGTTCATTTTATATGTTTTTTGATCGGGAAAATGAAAATAGTTGTCATTTTCGATTTTATCAATAAATTTGGGAGAAATTAGTAAATAAGTGACTCCATGAATAATGCTTCTTTTTATTGAGGAAAATGGCCGCTCCCCCTACCGTTCTATCCTTGTTCGGTTGGAGTCACTGGAGGGACCAATTACAAATTCTCCATTGGAAATCATTGTAATCTCATTGATTATAACGTTCAAAAACGGTGAGCAATTGGCACCAAAATGTATGTTGACATCCCTACTAATGACCACTTCAACATATCAAAAGGCCTAACCTCTCTGTGGCTGATTTATATGAGAATGAGGAAATGTGGACGTGAGCGGAGCTAAATAGATTAATGCTGGGACGAGCGCACACTGCTTCTTTGCTAAAAATACAAAACAAAAAATACAACAACAACAAAAGCAACGTTGCTGATTAAAACGGAAAAGAACCAAGAGAAAATAAAGTACTTATCTTCATTTCACTGCCCGCTGCTACGCCAGTTTGCCAGCTCTACTTCCGCATACCACGTAATTAATAACGCAGTGCATACCTTCCTTCCCTGTTGAACTCCTCCACCGGCAGCGGCAGTCACATCCTCTTAGTGGAAATTGTATTGCATTGTAATTACGGTTAGAGCGCCCCCCAGCTGTGGAAGAAAAATCCACAGAATAGCCGCACCTTTATATAAGTCGCAGTTCATAAAAGGTTGCAAGACCAACCATAAATTCTTCTCAGATAGAATCACAAGCCTGTGGACCGCTGCAAAAAGTGCATTGAAAACGATGGGGACTATATGGGAATATGATGTATTTCTTTTACTTTTGTGTTCGTGCCAATAAATGAAAATACTAAAAGTTAGGATAATTTTTGACTCACCCTGATATTTCATAATTACTTGGCTGGATCATGTGGGTAGTTACCTTTTGAAGGTCGTTGATTGTTTACATGCAAACACACACAGATGAATACCAAACATTTTTGAAGAAGTAATTGGGTATGATTGAATGATGATCAGGGCGGCACGGTGGTCGACTGGTTAGCACGTCCGCCTCACAGTTCAGAGGTCGTGGGTTCGATCCCGGCTCCGGCCTCCCTGTATGGAGTTTGCATGTTCTCCCCGTGCCTGCGTGGGTTTTCTCCGGGTACTCCGGTTGGAAGGTTACAAGTTTAAGTTATGAGCCTCATTTCCACCAACAGTCTCTAAATTGCTCTACCATTGAGCCACGCCGCCCCGACATGACTAATCAAATACATGACAGATATGGCATCCTGAGATTGTTACTTGTTCAAAGAACATTACTTCCTACCAGGGGTTGAGGGGGAGAAAAACAAAACAAAAACAAAGTGCTAATTAACATTAAGTTTAATGAGCACATATGAGCATAATTTAAAGACATTGCATACTGAAACATTTTACCATCTGTCTGGCCAATTAGAGAAGGCTTTTATACACTTTTATCTAATAGCATCTTTAAACAAATGTGTTGAATGTGAAAACAGCTTTGATGAACCAAATTCATCAAACTGTTCCAAAACAGGAGATGGCAAAACCTCGCAAATTCAACACCACATAGTCATCTAAACTCAAAGGTGTTGCATTAACACTACTCAGTAATAAAATAGCCTTTGTCATCTAGGATGTAAAACTGATAAGTTGTGAAAATGGTGTCACCTGGATTTGACCCCAATTAGTGTCTATTTGAAATCAAAACCACGCTCTTACAAAAATGAAGTTAACTGGTTAGTGTCGAGACAATTTTCTTCCATTTCATTTTCCTCCTCGCTTGCAAGATGAAATCAAAATTTCCTAAGGTAGGCAAAACTTTCAGTTAAGGTATTTGATAAAAAAAAAAAAGGCTCATTAGTTGGATTCCATTTGATTTTTCTATTTGATATTGTTTAAAACATACTGGCCAATAGTTATATTTTAAGTGACGTCACATGGGCTACACGGTCAATAGGGATCATGCACTATATTTAACATATTTTGAATGAAGCAGGTGTAGGAAGCTAGAGTGATGAACTGCACAGTACTTTTTTGGGGAGTGGTGAGTAGCGCACCTGACTCCATTCAATCTCATGAACATTATTTGTCATCTACTTGAGAGAAAAAATAAGCAAATTCTCCAAAATGTAACATGTAAATAAAATATGAAAAGTCAAGTGCCCTTTGGGAATTTGATTGCATTGCATCTGTGGAATTGTCACACTCTTCCCCAATCTGGAAGACAAGGCCTCACCAATTTAGTCAGTAGATGTCAGTTGCTCACACCTCTCAGGTTTTCTCATGTAAGCCTACAGGAAATGGACTTGATGATGTAATGTTAATTGTTTTGTGTTCATAATCTTCTGTCTGTTTTGCTGCCATGTGATTCTGAAGGTGGCCCAAAGACTCTGCAAGACCACTCAACATCTGAACAGCCATCAGGTGACTAAAACCTTTCCATGATGAAACGTTTGGCCAACCAACCAGTTTTCAAAGTCAAAGTCAAAATAAAGGCAACGTTCACACACAGAGAGATGTGACCAGACCAGGTAAAAGAGTCTTATCAAATATGTAATATCTAGTGTTGCTTCTCCCTCCTGGGTGATAAACTATGGAACTGAATGCCAGAATGGAATATGCGTGAGTACTGAAGATGAATCTCTTACTTTGAGGAAAATTGTTAAGATCTTCATTACGTTAAGACATTTCTTTTGACCACAGATGTTATTACTATGGGTTTTGATACCTGAATGTATTTACAATAGAGGAGGATTTGTTCACAGTTATCGATGTGTCTGACCTGATTTTATTATTGGCATGATGGGCAGTTTTCACATGAAAATGATGAGAACATGCATTGTGTTGTGATTGGTTGTTCCTTGATGTATCAGTTGCTATGGAGTTGGCCGTGGTGCTGTGCCCTGTCCTTTTATTATGTCACCTTTAGTATCAGGATCAGTAGGATCAGTATATAAACTCGAGTTACTCAGTGACAGCTCAGTACGTCAAGTTTTCTTTAAGTCAGAATGTCAGCTTTGCTCCGTGTCTTCTGGATCCAATCCTGCTTGCTGTAGTTACTTTGTATTTTTGTATATAAAGTCTGGGTTCAAATTCCGCTCCTCATGAGACACCTTGAGTCCTACAGATATTTTGTATTTGGTGTATGAAATGTATTTAATAAAATAAAATTGATTTTGAATTTAAGTCTTGTAATATGTTTTATTTAAGGCAGTGAGGCATGGGGTATTCTTTCCCCACTCTGTAGTGTTGGCATGAACACTCATTAAACTAAACATTCAGAAGTGTCATTATTACTGCCATGTCAACAATATTTTTTGTTGCTGTAACACACTACTGTTAAACATGTTAAACATGTAACACTTGTGTAAATGTTACCTTATTACCGGGTAGTGTGGATGCATATAGACACGTTTCTGGTGTTAAAATTAACACTATGTGTTGAATTAACACCAGCTGATTGTCAATGTGAACAGTTACAGCAAATGGAGGCTCTGAATTTGAAATATGTTCTTTGTGCATCTTACTATCATGCGACATTTCAATTATATATCATCTGCAGTTTAGGCTATTGAGGACAAAAAAGCTCCCCAAAACTTAAGGCAAAATGTATCTGCCGGAGGCTTGGTAGTATATACATTTTACCAGGGCTCTAAATTAACCAATAAAAACACCCAATTAGCTTTTAAAATCAATTCCTATCATGCTAACATGGTAACAGTCAACATTGTTCTGATAGTTTTCCTAATTAAGACATCATGAGATAAAAAACATGTATGATACTATTACATGTGATGCAACAGCATTCATACACGATAAAGTACAAATCAGTGCTGATGTGACACCTAATTTCAATCCAGCTGCTGAAAAGATTTAACGCTTTAACAATAACCTTGAATTTTTACAGTAGATCTCTGACAATAGAAAGTTTAACAATTGAATGATTGTGTGCTTGTATGTGTCCTGGTCAGTATGATGACGCAGGGTGTGTCCTGCCGGTCTAAGGGGGATGCAGTGGTCTGCCAACTGCTGTGAAATTACAGTACATTAAAGCCATATTTCACCAAATGCTCGTCCAGTTTAAAACACAAGCTCACACTTTTCCATAACCATTCACACACGTGACCAAGAAGGGTAGCTAGAAACAAGCAGAGGCCCTGAAGTGTTGAGATGAAATATCCCTCTCATCATTCCGAAACTGAGAGGCACTGACCTATACCTTGAGGGCATGACCATACATCTGATACTGTGACCCGAGGACATAGATTCAAATGGCCACATTCAGTCATATGCACATAGACTTGTTTTTATTCCCCCTATATTTTCCACATGTCTGAATTGTGTTTCACAGCTTATGTGCTTTAATTATGCGTATTTGAATATCATAGCACCACAACCTAATTTTTGGCATGCATGCCACACATATAATAGAAGCTATAAAATCCTTACACGTGGGTGTGTGTTTGTGTGGGAATGTGATTGTGTTGCCACAATGCTGCTGCATTGAAAAGGGAAATACAGATGAAATTAGGTCAACCAGCAAACCTTTGCTGCCAATTTATAATGATGCAATAGTGAGGGAAGGCGCACATGGAAATACATTTGAAATGGGCAAGGGGTTGAACTAGAGCTTGTACATATGATCATACTCTATGTTGTATAGTTCAGAGATCTTCAACCCTGTTCCTCGAGGGCCAGTGTCCTACCTGTTTTCCATCTCTCCCTGCTGCAATACACCTGATTCAAATGATCGGGATCATTATGCAGCTTCTACAGGATCGTTATCCAGCTTCTACAGACCTTGCTAATTATCTGATCATTTGAATCAGGTGTGTTGCAGCAGGGAGAGATGGAAAACAGGCAGGACAGCAGCGATCTAGGAATAGGATTGAAGACCTCGGTATAGGTCTTCAAAAGGTTGTAAAGTGGTGACACAAAGATGCTATGTGCTATGCTCAGGAGCACCATAAGGCGGAGAAATGTGAGGAAGATTGTAAGGGCCCAGGAGTCTTGGAAAACAGTAGTAGTATAGTTGTAATTTTTTATTCAGACACTGTACAGTAATATATTCCACAATACACACAATATAACCAGAGGTGGATAATCCAGGACCAGAAAGTAAAAACCCTGCCACAGTTTGGCTTTAGCCACAGGTGCTTCTACTCAAGCGGCAGGTAAACGAGCTCAGTTGATTAGACTGACCATAACAATCAACAGGAATATACTGAGAGATAACAGAAAAGCAGGGGCAAAATCTTATTACTTCTTATTAATCGTATATGTTTGGCCTTCTGAAAATGTATATACTTTTATTTTTATTAACAAACATATAATATTTGGTTTAGCTAATAGCTTCCAAAACGCACGGGGAGGAAAAGACAATCCAGACAATTCATTAAACAACCTTCAAAGTTCGGTTTTGTATTATGCATCTTTTTTTTGGGGGGGGGGCGCTGGTTTCAAAGCTTATAACTATTTCATCTTAGTGTTTTATTTACATACATACACATTTATTTCAGATATTTTTTAACAAAAAAACAGGATCTATAGCTGAATAACTTGATAGAGAAAACTGAGATCAGTTCTGGGGGGGGCACGGTGGTCGACTGGTTAGCACGTCTGCCTCACAGTTCAGAGGTCGTGGGTTCGATCCCGGCCTCCCTGTGTGGAATTTGCATGTTCTCCCCGTGCCTGCGTGGGTTTTCTCCGGGTACTCCGGTTGGAAGGTTACAAGTTTAAGTTATGAGCCTCATTTCCACCAACGGTCTCTAAATTGCTCTACCCTCCTCGGCACTACACCACAAAACAGTGCATCTCCATTGCCACTGCCCTTACCCGGGAGCCCCTCCTCACTCGCTAGTGACATCATTTTACAGTGACCGTAGCTGGGGACTGGCCCCGCCAAGAACCTCTCGTCTGATCTCTGGGTCGCCCGTCGGACTCTTCCCTCCAAGAACCTTTCGTCTGGCCTCCTCCTGTCCATTGTGGATTTGGGTTTTGATGTAGAATTTAGTTTCATGTTTTTCACCTGTTCTTTTGGATGTGTCTTTATTGTTAAGTTATTGTGTCCACCGGTGTTTGTCTACCCGATCCCTTGTGTTATCCATTCAGCTCGCTCTAACACTCTGTGTCTTGTCCAGGGGTTCCTCATTGTGCCGTCAATTTGTATTTAATCCTTGTTTTGTTTCAGTCGTTGTTGATTCGTTGTTTTTGTCACTTCTAACAGTTGTTTGTTTGCTGTCTTAGTCCAAGTCAAGCTGGTTTCCTAGTGTTTGTTTGGTTACTTTGATTCTTGTTGTTTTGTACCTATGTTTGTTTAGAATTTTGGAAATACTTGTTACCTTGTTTGTCTTTAGTGTCTTTAAATTCAGATTCTTCCACCAGGAGTTCCCTCACGAGCCAGGTAAGGTGCCTGGTGGTGGCCTTCAGGTACTATATCACCTTTGTCTGTCATATAGGCCTGATGTCGAACAGTATACAGGTATAAGCTTGAGTTACTCAGCGACACGCAAGTACGTCAAGCTTTCTTCCAGTCTGAATGCCATCAATCCTGCGCTCTGTAGTTACTTTGTATTTTCGGAAAGACTTTTACTTTTCAACTTACGTGTCATGTCTGCTTCTGGGTCCAAATTGCGCTCCTCAGGTGACAGTTAGAAGCCAAAATCAAAATAACAATTTTTGATGAATTGCTTCGCTCTAATAGAAAAATATATAATATAATATTAACTTGCATGCAATGCAATGACAAGTAGGATTCAGCAGGTGTCTGTATTGAGCAGCAGAGTGACATAGTACCAACACAGTGCAGATGTACCAATACAGTTTTCCCAATGCGCTGCAACACTTCACGAGGCCTTATCTACTCATCACTAACAAAAACCAAGAACCGAATCTTACCTGCACAAGTCTGAGAAACAGATGAGACATTATCACAGCTATACTTACGAGAATAACTGGTCCGACAGAACATACGCTGGCTGGTTGAATAGAATACAAACGGTGGACGTAGTAACAAATAAACAAATTTAAGATGAAATTGAGGCTGAATACCGAAAGGGAAATTTTTCAACAGGTGGGGCAAGGAAGCTCTGCCCACCAGCGCTTCCAAAGGTGACTGAACAGACATGGGGAAACAAATGAACAACAGAGAGAAAAGCAAGTTTCAGTTTATTTTTTTGTTTTAGCTGAGTTATGTTGATTATGTTGGATTGATGGAATTGTATCTGACAAAGCCAATATTGACATTTTTTTTTACTTTAATGTGAATACTTTGTGGTTGGTGTTATTACATCTGTTTGTGCTTTTTGACCAGTTCTAGTTAGTTAGCCGGATAGCTGCCAAGTGGCTAAGAGTCACTTTAGTAGCATGTGCGTGTGTGTGTGTGTGTGAGAGAGAGAATGTGCATTCTCATTTTCTGGCAATGCAAGTGCATGTGTGTGCACGCACACATACTCACTCCAAAAGTGACCGCCAACTCACTTGTGGAGACAGTTTAAATGTGTATATGGTGCATGGTCACAAAATCACCACCCCACAAACATGATATTTTCTCTCCTCTCCTTTCACCACAGTGTGTGGCACATGCAGTGGGAAAAAATGGGAAATGGCTCAGTTAATGTTTTAGGTAACATGTAAACTTGAAAGTGCTATAAATGAGAGGTGCATGCAGAATCCGAAGGAACATATCTAGCCCTCTTTTTCAATACTGTCTCAGTTTATTCAAGCAAGACAATGACTTGTTGTATTTAGCACAGCTTTACTGTAAAAACGCATCCCAGAAAACCGGCCTGCCTGGGGGACTTGGAGAATTTGGGACCCAAGGCACATTATTGTCCTACTTGTAACTTCATGTTTAACATTCCCCACACCACAATGATGGCAATTGATGCAGAATTATACTGTATGCGTTTAAAAAAAATAGCAATGATCAATGCTCTTAATTACAGTGTGTTGTCTGTTTGGGATCGGATTATTATTAAACTTTAATTATCATTCACATTCTTTGTGTTTTTGGACCTGCTGGATGCCTCCAAAATTCATAAAAAGTCAAAATCCTGTCTTTTTACGACAAAATGATCATTATTGAAACCTACCAGCCCCAATTCAAATGTTGTTGGGATGTTGTGTAACATGTAAATAAAAACTGAATACAATGATATAATAAACCTATATTTTATTGAATACACAAAGACACTAGACTAACCCTTATTATTCAGTGTGATAAATGTTATTGTTTTGTTTTGCCAATATTCTCACAATGTTCCGCAACACTTTCCATAAAAGCTGGGCCAGGGGCACATTTACCACTGTGTTACATCACCTTCCTTTTAACAACACTCAATTACCATTTGGAAACCGAGGGCACTAATTGTTGAAGCTATGTAAGTGGAATTCTTTCCTGTTCTTGCTTGATCCGCTTGCATCAACTTGAGCTGCTCACCAGTCCGGGATCTCTGTTGTCGTATTTTGCGCTTTATAATGTGCCACACATTTCCAATGAAAGACAGGTCTGGACTGCTGGATTCATCAGACCACAGCACACTTTTCAACTTTGTGTCAGTTCATCTCAGATGAGCTCTGCCCTAGAGTTGTTGTTATATGGATTTTAATTGCATTTGTAGGTATAGCAACAAACTGTGCTAACTGACAATGGGTTTCTGAAGCGTTCATGAGCCCATGTGGCAATATCCTTTACACAATGATTTTAAAGCAGTGCCACCTGAGAGGTTGAAGGTCATGGGCCTTGAATGTTAGTTTTCGGCCTTGCCGCTTGCATGCAGAGATTTGTCCAGATTCTCTGAATCTTTTGATGAAATCATGGACATGATAGATGGTGAAATCCCTAAATTCCTTGCAAGCAATTTTACACTGATAAATGTTCTTAAACTGTTGGGCTATTTGTTCATGCCGTTGTTCACAACGTGGCGATCCTCACCCCAATCCTTGCTTGTGAACAACTGAGCCTTTCCGAGATGTTCCTTACCCAATCATGACACTCACCTGTTTCCAGTTAACCCAGTTCACCTGTGGAATGTTCCAAATAAGTGTTGTTTTCTTTAGCTTTCCTTAACTTTTCCAGTACAGTGATCCCTCATTTATTGTGGTTAATGGGGACCAGAACCCGGCGCGATAGGTGAAAAACCGCGAAGTAGCGTCTGACTTATTATTATTATTATTATTATTATTATTATTATTATTATTATTATTATTATTATCATTATGGTTATTATTATTATTTTCATATGATATTTATTGTACAGTTTTATTTGGGGGGGATTTGCGCCTCGGTTATGCTGTTGCGAACCCCCGACATGGTTCCCACACTTCTAAATACTTCAATCACAATCAATTTAACTTTTTCTTTTCCTGTTTTTTCTTCTTCGTTCCCTTTGTTGCCTCCGGCTCCTACTTCATTTAAAAACGAAGAAGAAGCACGGCCGCCGGAGGGGATCATGCATTAACTTTCTCTTTGCACAGTAAAATGAATAAAGTCCTTTGGATAAAATGCAATGCGGGATTGTAGTTAAGGTAAGCTGTTTTAAGACAAAACTAACAAACACTTTCACACTTTATTTGTCCGAGCCGGCCGGCCGGGAGCGCGCTGCGCTTACAACATATAAACACAGCTGTTGTACTGCACTATCTGATTTTTACAAAACTTAATTAGAGCAAACACATCATTACAAATATGGAGGAGAAAGTATCCGGCTTGACTCTGACTAAATCAACGGCACATTTGAATAGTGGACGAGACTAAGCAAGAGGCTTCGATGATGCGCACCCAGTCGGCTCACATATAGTACCCAGTGGAAAAAGTAAATCCACTTGTGCCCTCGTTGGTCGAGCTCGCGCTGGGAACCAGCCACCGGCCTTTATGAGTGCGTGCGTGTATGTACAAAGCCTCAGAGTCAACTCATATCTTTGAAACAATGCGTCTTTCCGCAATATAGCTGCCGATATGGCTGTGTTGTTTCATTTTTAATTTGTTATGAATGCTTGCAATCAGCAATGCACCGAGGACGCGAAAGTTGAAGCGCGAAGTAGCGAGAGATAACTGTATTTTGTTTTCTCTGTCCCAGCTTTCTGGGAACATGTTGCATGCATAAAACTCCAAATAAGAGAATATTTGGAAAAACCAAAATGGTTATCAGTTCGAACAATTATTTTTTCTATTTATATGTATATTGTCTTTGTAGTGTATTCAATTGAATATAGGTTGAAAAGGATTTTGGAATCATTGTATTCTGTTTTTATTTACGTTTTATATAATGTCCCTACTTCCTTCGGACTGTACTGTTGTACTATCACGATCACTACTATCAATATAAAATCAAATGCTCGAATATACAAATATTCTTTATCCTAAGAACTGTCTTTTCCCTAATACTGTGGTGTCACTGTGACATTTTCGATGTATCAGAATTATATGCGGACCGAAAAATAATACAGTAAAATAAAATAAAATAATAAATTCAGCAACAAAAGCAAGTCAAACAACAATACACAATCTCATTTTGAAGGACAAATACTTTTTAGTGTTTTTTCTGCAAAAAATATAGTTTTGAAATAGTTGTATTTTGAATGTAGCAGTTTGACAGAAAAATCTTGCTCAATATGACCCTACTCACTCCTATTGTATGTATTTTCCACCAGCGGTATTCACCTCTGCCTTGGCAATGATTAGACTGCATATTTTTTTATCCAGAAGCTCTCCTTGTTTGATACACAAAGGTCATACATGGTCAGATGCCTACTGTGCTGTTCAGCACACTTAATCAGACCTTGGTAGTTTTCGCCTCCACAAAAGTAGCACTGATTTTGGGGCCCCCAACAAGTCCTGCAATAATATGAAACTTACCAAAGAAGGAGCATTGCACATGCAAGCTTCACACACCCACACACTCAAGCAAACATGCACATTCTTCAAGGTCTTCATTCCACAATTTCCCCTGTACAGTCGTCTCCCTCACTGAGATGTCTTCTGCTCACCAGACGTATTCTACATGTTTACAGCAAATGGGCCTCCACTGCCATATACCTATCCACGTCCCTGGGAAGAAATATACTCATTGCTTGGCTCTGTGGGGGTTGTCTGTACATTTTCACCAATTAATTTCTTCTAAATGAGATCTTGTCTGTTGAGTTTGTGTGTCTGTTCCAGCAGTGACAGCCGACACAGACCTCCAATCACCTTTCATTGAGAGAGGCTATTAGTTCTTTGCGTAATGGTCCCACTGAAGATGTTAACATTAATGTGATCTCTCACTGCAGTCATCTCAAGGAGAAGAAGCAATATATTTTAAATAAAGTGAAGTAGTTGTGTTTTTAAACAAGGCAGGTTTATTTTTTGTCCAAATTTTAGCCATGTCCCACATTGGAAACATCCTCTAACAATATATGGAACAAATGTCAACTGCTACAGCTTTTGTTTATTTACAGTTCATGTACAATTAAAGAGAGCACCATAATTATTCTCCCTGCTTTTCGTGCCTTTGCACCACTTTCTGTGCACTTTAATGCAGGTCAGGCACTGTTTATCCCCTGTGCTAAATTCCCACAACACACGAGGGCCAAAGATCTTCAAGAGTGAGAGTAAGAGAAAACCTGCCCACTCAGCAGACTGACTCCCACACTAGCTAGCCATGTGGGAGTCTGTTCCCACTGAGAGAGAGAAGTTCCGTTGGATTGTTATCTTTGTAGCTCATTTAAAAGAACCCATTAAAAACTGTGCTTGAAATGGCTTGTAATACCTGGCGTCAACTTTAACTTCAGTCAAATATTCTTGAATAAAAACACGGTAAATCCTGCAAATTCAGAAGCTTTTCATTAAATCATATGTTTAATATTTGGCTGATCTTTAAATATTTACTATTAAAAAGGGTTGGGCATCGATAACTGGGAATCGAGTGGAACCGGGAGCATCATGCTGCTTTTCCCGGAACCATTCAGATTTTAGAATGTCAGTGCTAAATTTTGATTCCTAGTTAGTCACGCTGAAGAAGCACAAACGAAGTAGGACCGGTAAACAAATGTGTGCGCACGACGCGCAGCCCCTCCTGTTGCAGAAGCTGCATCGCGATAGCATGGAAGCCTCCCCTTTAAGGGCCATTTTGATTGTTTAGCGCTTTATTTACGACTTTGGGAAAAGTTCGTGTCTGTCAACATGGGACGGGGACATTGGATGAAGGTTGTCGCTTGGTAGCCTGATGGAGAGTTCACACCGCTTTGGTCACTTTTTCAGCATGTCCATCCATAACAGATGTAAATCAAATCACATGCAGAAAAAATGGCACAGCTTAGTATTAGGGGATTTATTCACACATTTGCACTTTATCTTCAACAGTTGGTTTTCTTTTAATATATTTATTCAGGTGAATTATTTTTATTTAAATGTGCAATGCATTTTATTTCAGTCATTACTGGAGTACATTTTATTTTCTCTAAATGCAGTATTTGTAGTCAAGCTGTGAACATCTGTCAGATATCCCTCAAAGCCACATTCCATTCCACTAGATAAAGTTGTATGCATGCACTTATGTGAAGGACTGTTGGTGTGTGTGTTTCACAAGACACAAATAGTTTTCTTTCTTCCCTTACTTTTGATTGTTATATGACTGCTTACTGTATATGGAAAGATATTTGGCTGTGTGTGTGTGATGACTATAAATGTGTAATGCGATTACCGTCTGATCAACATATGGCTAACATATTGGCTAATTTAAAGCAATCCATCTAGAGTTAGTAATCACCAACCTGATTCTAATATTGGACAAATCCTTCAGCGTAGTGTTGTAGTGTTTCTCTTTACCCTCGCGAAAAATGGGTTGATTCACACAAAACATGCAAATTTCTTAGTTGTGTAACCAATGCAGATGTAAATGCCTGGAATTCAAAGCTGTTGATCATTTATGATCATTTAATGAAGGAATTGGCATTTCTTTTCCAATAACTTTGTTGTATATAGTGAGCAACATAAACATTAGAGCAATAGCTAGGCTCCCAAGTTTTTGAAGGATTGTACAATGGATTGGAAAAAACAAAACAAAAACTTTAGACATGGAGAACTTAAAATGTCTTATGAGCTGTATTATGAGCATTTTTCCCGTCTTTACTTAAAAATTCTCGAGGGGAGTAAAAACAAAGCTGCTATTCGAGTCAATAATACATTATTGGATTGGCATTTGTCATTTTCTGGCAGTACATCTATAATTCTAACCAACACCATTCCTCCCCATGTGGCTGCCATGTTAAGGACTATGCCTTGAAAAAGCAGTACATCTTTAACTATTCAGTGTAATGAATAGTTAACAATTGTATGTTCCAGTTCTTCTGGTCTTGTTATGCCTTGCTTCCTTACTGAGGTCGTCCTGCACATGCAGTGCTTGTGGCTTCCCTCCGGTGTTAATTAGTCACGTGTGGGGTTGGATTAAGTCCATAGTCTGTAAACACATCAGACGGGCCAGTGGTTTGCAGGGGTGGTACTTTGTGCTGTTGTCTAACCATCTCTTAAAGGACACACTGTTGAGGTTGTTAGGACTAATCCATTTATGAACACTTCAACATGCATTTTGGTAGTAGGCATGTATGTTCATGTGTATAGACCAAAACTGTCAAACACACTCAACATTAATGGTGTGTTAGGGCACACCATCCAGGAACACATACTCACATACACAAGCAGCATTGTGCAAGAATTCGACCTTAATAAAACATTTTCACAACTCTTTTGATGAAACATTGACTTACAAGTAGTTGAATAGGACTTTTGTCATGCAATGGGGGGGTCTGTATCGTTTTTACTGGCACTAAGTAACTTTGAGGAGGATGGGAGCAACCCAGGCACACACAAAAAAAAACAACAAATGTCCTGAATTGCTTTACGGCATACTCACTTCCTCATTTCTCTATAAGGACGGAAGTCGTTTCGAACATCTACACGCTATTACTGGTGTCATGGCAGAAGCCCCCCCAAAAAAACAAAAATAAACAAAAGTATTGTTTGAACAAAATTAGATTCATTACTTCATTGCTATTCATCTTTCACACAGGCACTGGAAATAGAAATGTTATTCAATCCAACTTGGAGACCAGCGAGAGCTCAGGATTTCACGACACTACGCACTGGTGCGCATGGGAAATGTGGTTGACATTTGTTAAAAGAGTACCGCTTTTGTCCACATGGTGCCGCCATAATCACCAAAAACTGACATATGACACAGTTTTGCTTTAAAGTGGACGTCAACCCAAACATGTTTTATTCCATAATATGTTCTATGCAGGCCCACTAGTTTAATCACGGCATTCAGATTAATATTGGTTTGTGGAATATGAGAAATCCACCCGTTTTTAGCTAGCTCAGAGGGCGGCCATTTTGTCACTTCTGTTGACTGAAGATGACATCGAAGTTGCTCGGGCTCAGATAACAATCCAATCATGGCTCACCTTCAGAAAACAGGTGGGCAGTGATTGGTCATTATTTGAGCCCTGAGCAACTTTGATGTCATCTTCAGTCGACAGAAGACAAAATGGCTGCCCCCCTGAGATGGCTAAAAGTGGGTGCATTTAGCAGCTTAATTTATATTCCACAAATGCAATATGAATCAGAATGCCTGAATTCAACTAGTGAGCCTGCATAGAACATATTCTGGAAAAAAAATAAGTTTGGGTTGACTTCCACTTTAAGTTACATTTACACGATGTTCCCAGTGGCCATTGCAGCCATGCTTGCCCAGTACATGGCAGTAGGGTTTGGTTTAAGTCTTGTTAATTCTATCACAGTGTCAAAGGTACAATACGGTTCGACCCGCGATTTCGCCCCATCGGGGTCCTTCATGTTTATCATTCTGTAAAGTCTCTCTACGGGTGAACCATGGACACAGGGCAGCTTTGGAGCACGTTTGTGGCCTTGTCAGACTGCAGTGAAGCTCTCTTACCAAAGTAGAGAGTCAGTGCGGTGGGGCACATACTGCCGCTCAATAAATGTCACACATAATGCTGCTCAATAAACAAATTCACAAATTCATCTTTCATATCAAAAAACATGCAAAAGAGCCGTTTTTGCATACACATAGCAGTGTGCCTGCATTGCCAGAAAATATGAAAGCTCTTTCTTATGAGGTCATACTGTAATGTTGGACAATTTGAAGCATACACTCGAACAGATAGTGTTTATGTGGCGATTTTGCAGAGCATGTGTTGTATCAGTTTGCAGAAGTGTGTGTTAATTATACAGTGTAAATGTGACAAAGTACAACTGAGATCTTGGATTGTATGACAAGGCCCATGGTCACCATATAAGGGGCCACTAAAGAATACGAGCCCATGACTGACGTGCAATCTGTTGAGTTAAGTCGCTCATAGCGTGTCTATATCCCTATTATTGTTTTTCTTTCAAAATCCACAGAAGCAAGATATACTGGCATCAAAGTCACTGTTCTCCTTCCTATGTTTTGTTTCACAAATATTTCCTCCAGTTTTTGGGAGAAGGATCTGAAAAACGTTCCTTTGTTCTATTGCTGAATGGAAACAAGTAGAATCAAACTTTTTGGTTTCCTGGTCAAAGAAGGTAGTCTACTTCATTTGTTATATTCACTGTACTGTATACTGTATATAATCGTAAAACACAATCTTCTGTAGGTTTTGAAAATGCTCTTAAATGGCTGTCACTCTAGGGATTGTCTTGTGTGAAAATGGTTGTTAAAATGAGTTAAATGCGGCTCACTAGTCATGCACTGACAACCCAATTTTACACAAGGAGAAACAGATTTGCTTGCCTGAGAGGTCAATGTCCACAATACGTTTATACAGAACAGCAAGCAGACCTCCAGAGGCAGATGATGTAAAGTTTGCTTTTATCTGACATCACCACACGTCTGCAGAGCTCAGAATCTGCCTGCCTGTGCCCTGATCAAATTTACCTAATCCCTTTAGACCATCTGCGCCAGTGTTTGGACATGGTCTGAGCACGAATAACTTTAGACGGACTTTCTGCCACCAAATTGTCACTCCGCTGAGTACATCTGCAAAAACACCTGTTTAGTGTTCCATGGGAACACTCAACTTGGTGAAGACCCTGTCTGCCAAATTGCGAAACATGGACAGCGAACCTTGCGCTTGCATGAACATTAGGAAATGCCACTAATTGTGCTCCCCCAGAGATGCGCTAGTTATTATGGGTGGGCGGATCAATCCAAATATCGATATTATCGAAACTAAGCAATTACTTGGATCGGATCGATACTATTGTCCTGGGTTTTGATACTTCGCTCCTCCACCAATTTCCTCAAAGTGCCGCTTTTCTGCGCAAATAGTGCCCCCCCTCTAGCCTCCTGCTACTCTCTGAGTCTCTGTCTGAGGGAGTGACTCAACTTAAAGCAAGAAGAGGAGCGTGGTGTGGACTTTTTTTTACAACAACAGAAAAGGACAGTGCCAAGTGTGATTTGTGTAATAAAATGCTCTGCTACTCTGGTAACACCACGAATTTACACAAACATATGAAAAAAGCTCACCCTACAGAGAGCAACAGGCTGCAAGTGAAATTGAGCTAGGAGGAAGAGGGGGGAGATCACCAAGCCAGAACACGGACACAGAGACAACGTACTCTGGCAGATGCTTTTCAGCCAAAAAAATCAACAATGGTTGTTGTAGTAGAAGTATTTTATTTTTTATAGTGTTAAAGGTTTTTACATTGTATTGTTTACTCTATTTGCACTTTCTGACTTTATTTTCAAAATATTGCGCAATGGAAGGTGTCAACTTGACATTGTTATATTTGTATTTTCGTTACATAGCTGCTTTTTTTGGTTTGACTCTCTTGGCTTTTGTTCTGAAACAGTCGTTGTAGTAGAAGTATTTTATTTTTTGTACTGTTAAAGTTTGCATTGTAGTTCATTCATTCATTCATTATCCATATCGCTGATCCTCACAAGGGTCGCGGGCGTGCTGGAGCCTATCCCAGCTGTCTTTGGGCAGTAGGCGGGGGACACCCTGAATTGGTTGCCAGCCAATCGCAGGGCACACAGAAACAAACATCCGCACTCACAATCACACCTAGGGGCAATTTAGACAGTCCAATCAACTTACCATGCATGTTTTTGGAATGTGGGAGGAAGCCGGAGTACCCGGAGGAAACCCACGCAGGCACGGGGAGAACATGCAAACTCCACACAGGGAGGCCGGGGCTGGGGCTGGGATCGAACCCACGACCTCTGAACTGTGAGGCGGACGTGCTAACCAGTCGACCACCGTGCCGCCCTTGCATTGTAGTTATTTAATAAAAAATAAAACATTATATATATATATATATATATATATATATAAAACATATAAAACATAATATACAACGGCTGGGATAGGCTCCAGCAATTCCCTGCGACCCTGTATAGGATAAGCGGTTTGGAAGATGACATGATGACATGACATAATATACAAACTCAAGGGGGATCATAACATTTTCAAGCAAAAAGTATCGGTATCAGCTGATACTACCCTGTATTTTTACTTGGTATCGGATCGATACCAAAATTCCCAGTATCGCCCACCTCTACTAGTTATGAAATAGAACCCTCAATTAAAACATCAGAAACAGGTATGCCATAGCAGGCATTGTAAGGTAAATGAAACACATGGCTTAGCTGTGGAAGACTCGCAGGCAACATATATGCCATACCAGACGGTAGTAGAACGCCATGTGCAGCATCACACAGGGCCAGTAAACATGCTGGGAGGCGCTGTGATTGAACACGATGAAATGGCGATCATACCCCCAAGTTTGCCATGAGATGGCAAACCAGTAGAAAAGATGCACCAAAATGCTGCAGAACTAAAAAGACTAAGATATAAATAGACTGTAGTATATATTTGCTTCCCATCCCACATCCAAATTTTCGCTCTTATTAACGTTGCGTTCACACAGTTTTCCTATGGCTGACTAGGTTACTCATTCGCACTGACAGCAGCTGTATTTTTTTTTTCTTGCCAGGCATCCACAACAGTGCTTCTCAGTGTTTTTTTGTTATGCCCCAACCAAGGAAGAAGAAAATATTTTGCACACCCACAACTTTCCGACGCGACTATAAATGGTAGCATTTGTCTAGTGTCTATCTAAGTGTTATAAATATACCTCTGCATAACATTATTACATCCTTATTAACATTTAAGCCCCTATCCTACCGAGGGGCAAACATTTACGATTGTTGGCGAAAGTAGAAAAGTGCGTTCGCGTCAGAGTTCATTCAAAGTCACAAATGTTTGCCAAACGGTCCCCAGGAGGTCAACAGACATTTGCCTGTACTTTTCTTGTCGCAAGGGAATTTTGAATATTTTCAAAAGTTCCCTGCGACAAGCAAAATCACCACAATTGTTGGCGAACGTCTAGCAAACGTCTGGTGAACGTTTTGCATTCTGATGTGAACGCAAAATTCGCTTCCTTTGAAAACACTTAATTGTTCGCCGCTCAGTGGGATATGAGCACGGAAAACAGTAAAGACAAATAAATCTGCTGAATAACTTTATTAATATTGTTTACATTCCCTGCACATACTGATAGTGAGAGCGCCACTGCCACCTACTGTAATTGATTTGTAGTTACACTTTATTCTAGAACGACAAAATATATAAAAAATAAAATGTTCCCTGGGGTCACACGTGCCCCTCCTGCTATGCACAACAATCACGGCCTGTCATGTTTGCCAGTCCTGCCCCCCTGTGCTGTTTCATGACAATCCCGTTTGATCCTTGCTGGCCTGAAAAGGTTCTGCCATGGCCTCAGGGAATATAGTGTACCAAAATCATCCAAATTATTATTGCAACTATTGCCCCATTCTAATTCAATTCATACTGTGTAAAAGGTATGACAGGGTGACATGAAAAGAGAGGCAAAGATTATGTATAAATCTGTGCAAATCTTATTAGCACAGCAAAACCAGTTGCCAGTCTGCACCAACACTTGAACTAAACTTGGCATTTACCTGGAAGCAAACATTTTTATGCATTTCCTAACAGGGATGCCTGCCACTATATCCAATAACTGTGTATTTTGTTCACAAAAGGTAGCTCTCACATTGTCAGTTACCTTATTTAGTTTTGTTTTGAATATGGAACAAACAATGTTTACATCAATCTTATTTCACTTTGCTCATTTTAACAGTACCTAAAGCAACTGCTAAAAGCTTTAATGCGTCACCGGGGACTGTAAATTATTCAAATCCACAGGCACATTCAAGTAGTTTCCTTGTCCTGCAAAGTGCAAATGCACTGCGATAACTTTTTGAAAGAGGATGGCCCGTGTTCTGAAAACGGAACCAGCATATGAATTTCCAGCGTCTATCTGCACAGAAAATAGGCACGCAGCCAGCGATAATGCACGCATTGTGCTGTAATGATAACCTTGCCCCAATCTCAGCTGTCACTTGCTTTATCGTGACTAGCATGACTCATAGCGTTCCCTGCTCTCAGTGGTCAGTAACAATTCATGACTAAACTGTGATCTAAGGGGATTGTACAGAAGCTATTGGTGGTCACAGATGAGAAACAAAGGATGTGGAGTGCTGGGCTGTTTTGATTATTCAACCTCCCTCTTTTAAAACCACCTACAAGTAAGCCATTGATTTTTTGCTCTCTTTTTTGGTTATTATGACATCCCATGTTAAGTAAACAACTTGATTGTTTATGTTGTATGTTATTGTCCCAAAAATGTAAACACAAACCCTTCCAAAATTAACATATATGAGCAGAATACACACTAGCGGGAGTGACCGTATTGTTTGTGAAGACATTTATTTCAGCCTGACCACAAATAGCTGCACAAAAATGTGCATTCCATTTGGAGAAACTGGATGATTCTCTGTGCTATATGCTATATTTGTTTTTGCAGGTGCAAGGGCCAGCTGAGACAGTCAGTAAATGCTGTACTGTGGTGAAATATATCATGTACACTCTGAGTAAGGCACTCAATGCATTGCACTTCTAGAAACATTGTGGATAATACCTAGTTCCAAATGTATTAGAAAACAGGGTTTCCGCGGTTTCTTACAAAGTTACAAGAATATTGCGCTTCTAAGTCTTAAAGACAAGGTCAAGTCCAAAAATGTCTTTATAACATGTTCTATACGCCCTGACTAGACTAAACACAGCATTCTCATTAATATTGTGTTTGTGGAATATGAAATTAAGCAGCAAAATCCACCTGCTTTAATCCATACCAGGGGGCGGCCATTTTGACACTTGCTGTCGACTGAAAATGACGTCATAGATGCTCAGGGCTCAGATAACAACCAATCGTGGCTCCGCTTCAGAAAACAGGTTAAAAATGGGGGGATTTTGCTGATTAACCTCATAATCGACAAACACAATATTCATCAGAATGCCGTGTTTCAACTAGTGAGACTGCATAGAACATGTTCTTGAAAAAACTATGTTTGGGTTGACTTTCTCTTTAACATTCCTTATACGCATGGTTCCCCAAACCATGACTGACTGTGGAAATTTCACACTGGACGCTTAAGCAGCTTGACTTATCCAGTTTTCCTCCAGACTCTGGGACCTTGATTACCAAATGAAATGCAAAATTTACTTTCATCTGCAAAGAGGACCTTAGACCAGTGGGCAACAGACCAGTAACTTTTCCCCTTATCCGAACATGGATCCATCTGACACTGTTTTTCGTTCAGGAGTAGCTTGACACATGGAATTTACAGCTGTAGCTCATGTCATGCAGTCGTCTCTATGTGGTGGTTCTTGATGCAATGACACCAGCCTCAGTCCACTCCATACGTCACTTGTGCATCTTTTCTGACCATATTTTCTCCTTCTTCACACTCTGTTCATGTACTATGATACATAGCTCTGTGAACATCCAGCGTCTTTTGTCATGTCTTTTTGAGACTCTTTTCTCTCTTCCTCCCACATTCCAAAAACATGCATGCTAGGTTGATTGAGCACTCAAAATTGTCCCTAAGTGTGATTGCAAATGTGATTGGTTGTTTGTCTCTGTGTGCCCTGCGATTGGCTGGAAACCAGTTCAGGGTGTACCCCGCCTACTGCCCGAAGATGGCTGGGATGGGCTCCAGCACACAGCGACCCTTGTGAGGATATGCCATTTGGATGGATGTGGGTTCTTACTAGTATTGTATATGTAACAATTATTATTTTAAGACAATTAAATATTCCATAATGATTATTTTAACAATGTCATACTTTTTAAAAGAATAACTTATGAGTTATTTTCCGAGATTTAAAAAAAAAAAAAAAAAAGGTTTTTTATAGTCAATTTTTATTTCATGATGGCCTTTTCCCAAATGGCATTTTTCATTTATTTCATGATTCTGTATTTCAGCACAATGATTTGGTCTGTCAATCAAACCACATGAGGCAGAGCTAGTTAAGTGATTTGCTGATCATTTACACCAGCGGTCTCCATGTCCGAATCCGTGGAAGCCGCTATCCAGCCTGTTTTATGTTTTCCTGCTCCAACACACCTGATTCAAATGATCAGCTCATCAGCAAGCTTTGCATATGCCTGTTAACGTTCCCTCATTTGAAGAATCAGGTGTGTTAGAGCTGGGAAAAATCTAAAACAGGCTGGCTAGGGGCACCGGCGTACCGGACTTGGAGAGTTAAATTTGTAGATCTTCCTAAAATGCATGAGAGCCATTTGTGGGAGTGAAGTCATCAGAGTCAGTGAAGATAGGAGGGGGTCTGAGGCTGGTGATGTAAGCAGTTGGGATCTCACTTTTGAACTGTGCTGACAACTCAGCAAGCGCTTATATCAGCACAACACTGAGGTTTCACAAGTCCATGTCTTTGTCACAGTCTTTATTAACATATCTCTCAAGGTGTAAATGAACATTAGTGACACATCAGCATTGCACACCTTTATTTTTCAACAATGTCTTCCGTTAAATGGATTATCAAAATTTAAACATTAACTGCTCTATAAAATACTTCATTTAACTGCAGTTGTTGACATCACTGTACTGTACTATAATTACGTTTAAAATGTTGCTGGGGCACCATAGCTGTCACAGTCATCTTCAAATTGGGATTAGTTGCATTAATCTGGATGAACTGCACAAGTAAATATGAGACATGTGAACTGTACTGTAGTTTGGGAGAGGACTCAGCTCATTTGTGCTGACGTGCGCAGGGGCATACCGGGTCCATATGTGCTCATCGACTGCCCGACAGCAGTAATGTGTCCCTACTACATTATGCTGATCACTGGGAGTGGATGTTATGTCATATTAATTGGTGAAACTGAATTCTGTGCCAATGGATCTTTTTTCACCTGCAAGGAGCATTTCTGCATGCTGATGGGGGCTTTGATTTTGAAAGCATCGATACTAGGTATTTAAAAGTGATACTAAAAAGTGATACTGTACAGTTAAATCCCTTCCATCAAAGGTTCAGAGTCCACGGTCCCGATATTTAACAGATTTTTAGTTGTATTAACAGAGGTGGACATTCTGTCCCTGGGACGGAACGGTCCGGATAGACGCCCATTTTGTGGACGATCGGATGGAGGACAATCCAGCGAGTCTCGTGATGCATTCAGGAACCTCGGAAACATCGCAACTTAGCAAAACACAAACATCACCACAATACAGATAAGCCAATTTGTTTCAGTATGTTATTTGTCTCAAAAACATGCATCATGTCTTCTTAGTAAGTCAAAGTTTTTAACTTCTTTCATCAGATTGTTTCTTCAGATTTCGGTGATCAGCATTCGCCATCTTCAGCGACGTTGGACTTTTACAACCCATGACGACGTGTCAACATGCTCAGAGCCCAGCAACACTAAAACTGCACATTATCTGAACACAAGCGATTACATTTTTTAAACTAATTAATCGCAAAATTTTCCAAAATTGATCGTGATTAATCATATTTTTCAACTAAAATGTTTTACGTAGCTTGGAACCAATATATACTTGAGGCAAATCTTGGAATTAATGTGGAAAAAAAATAAAAGTTAAAATAGTTTGATTCAAAGACTGATCTAACATCTTTCTTTGATCCTTGAATACAATTCTTTTCCTGTGGAATACAACAGTTGAACGATACACACCAACGATACGCAACTAATGTGGTATTTGAATTTGGCTTTGAAAAGTGTGCAAATTATTTTGGATTTCTCCAATGAGCCGTCGAGCAACTTTTTAAACTAAAACTACGTAAAAGTCCGTCTTTGTGACAGTGACCCTCCTCTAAGTTTGGCTGCACAGTGAGCAGCCGTCAGCTGCTACAGGAAGTAAAAAAAAAATGAGTTAACTGAGTTAATTTTTTTAGTGTGTTATAACATTTGAATTAATCTCCATAGTTAACGCTTTATCTTTGACAGCCCTAGTTTTTTCATTTTTTTTAATTGTAGTTGTAAATTGTAACATTATTGGGACATATTAAAATAAAATTATATAGTCACAGTCGGCCGAAAATCTCAGAAGTCCAAATATGGTCAAATTCATTTTTGACCATAAATAGATTCTAATGGTCCATCCTTACTTTGTTTGTAATTTTTATGCAATTCTAGCCAATTCAAAGCAGTGTAAATAGCCTGGCCTGAGGTGTGTGCAACACAATAACGTATTCTCCGTCTGCTGCTTTAAAATTTTTTTTTAGACAATAACAAGAGAAAATAGTAAGGTTTGCTGGATTACGTTGGCTTGTTTAATATGGATCGATGAGATGCTTTGTTGCAAAAAGACCTCCCTCACGTGTGTCGTGAGGTAATTCTCGGTTTCAATTTATTATGAACTTTAGACGCGGTTAATTGGATCATTGTTTTATTTGCTGCATCACTCATGGCTTTAAACCTGAAAGAAGGCGTTTTGTGAATGCGTTGTAGCCAAAATGAATATGTATTGCATTGCATTGTATTGGGCAGGTGTGTTTGCTGGTGTGACGTTTCAAAGGCTCGGGGCACGATGAGCGAGGACTTTGCAGGACACGGATGTCACCGGCTTGGTTTTTATACTCTTTTAATCAATTCAAGCGTCAAATTAACGATTAAATGTATTTTGTAGGTAGTAATATGTGGATGCGAATGTGCAATAACGTATGATACAACTTGAATGAAGCGGCGCCTGGGAACTCAAACAAGCTGAACTTTTTTTGGAGGTCAATGTCAATAAATGTTTGCGGCTCCCAGGGCTTTGTTTTCCGTGGAAACCGGGTCGAAATGGCTCTTTGAGTGTAAAAAGTTGCCCACCCCTGTACTAGCCCTCCTGTTGTCCTCATTTTTTGTATGACCCGTCTTCACTAAACCCCAACACATCAATAATGTTGTGGAAGATGACCATTGGCCAGCAGGCAGTCATCCATCTGCAGCTGTATGTTGCAATCACCTTCGAGGTTGTCCACACCTCCTTTGTTGCGATTGTAGTCCAGGATAATGACTGAATTCCTGTGCTCACGATCGCTAATGTCACCGTCTGTGTGCAGTGTGCTCAGAAGAACAACATTCTTGTTTTTCTTTGGGCGGTAATAAACTAGAGAGGTCGTGGGCATGAAGGCAAACTTTGATAAGAACACCTCTCTCTCATCTGACCCAAGCAGGGCAGGTAGGAGCTCAGGCTTTTTCTTTCTATCTGTACCAGCCATCGTGATCTTCCTCTTCAAAAGCTGTTGTCGGAGTTCATAAGAGGTGCCTGCCGTGTTGGTCGTATGCTGCTGAGGACCATGTTATTTTGCCATTTTTTGAAAGGAAAGTCTCTCTTTCACCTTCAGGGTTTTCTTCTTCTGAAGATGATTCATCATGTTCTTGGTTGTATTCCTCCCCATCTTCTTCATCTGATACATCCTCCACTTCCTCTTCTGAATCAGTTGTCTTGCTGGACATTAGAAAAAAATCAGCTCTAGAACCTCTTCAACATCACAACACACACTCAGCTGGCTTCAGCACAGAGAGAATTCGAGGTCCTGTCTTCTGCAGTACCTTTATAACTTCTTGAAATCCACAAAAAATAGCTGTGCAGTCTGCAAGGGTGCCACCTATCTTGGGTTGTTTATGTCTGCAACTGTCTTGTTCACGTTTACTACTTATTGATCTGAGACTGATAAAAGGCACAGCAGTCCACAAGAAGACCACCCGTTTTGTCTTTTTTTACTTCTGCTACCAATTGATTTGAGACACAACTAAAACTTTGTAACATTCTGTGTTGTGCAAATAACTCTGTGACCTTGATTTCAACTCTATCTGCCTCATGGGTCATTTTGACCACCTTTGTACTTTTTTTTGTACAGTTTACATGGAAATATGAATAAAAGCAACATTCACTTTTTCTGTTGTTGGGGGCAATCAAGGAAAAGTCATAAAATTTGAAGTTATTATTTACGGGATTTTTTGTGGGGGGTGGGGACGGGTTAACACAGTGGCGGGTAATTTTGACCCAAGGACAGCAGGAGGGCTAGAGGAAGCCTCTGCTGTTTGTGGACTTGCAGACTTAGTCGCCATGTTGAACAGGTTGTTTTCATAGCTATGCTTCCATTCACTTGTGTTGAGGTAACTGTGTTTGCCGCCAATGAATTCATCATAATCATCAAATTCTTAACCAATTTTGACACGGATTCGTTTTTAGAAATATCAGACATGCAATTTTGATACCAGATACCGAGGTCATTTTACCCTTTTTTATACTTTTATGCCAAATGTTTTTTAGATTTATAAAAGAGAGATCTTTATTTTAATTTTGTTTCCTTCGTTTTAAATATTTGTTTAACCAATTTAGGCCAAAAGCGCCTGGCTCAACAGCTCCCCAAAACCAAAGGTCGTCTTTGGAATTACCCTTGAAAACCTGAAATTTTCCCAGAAATTCAAAACCTACAAAATAATTCATCTTAGCCCCTGTAGCAGACATACCAGTAACATAATTCCAGAACATGTGGCTTTCACACAGGCCCGAGTTTATTAATCTTTAATGTTTCAATCAAAGAAGTAAAAATAAAGTGTCAGTGCAAGAGAAGGACTACTTTTAATTTTAAAAAATCGAGTGGTAACTACCATCCTCTTTTCTGTTACAAAGACGTTGATATTCTCATTGTCTACAAACATGTATCTTAACCATACACCACGTTCGACTGGTTCTACTCGTCCACAATCACGTGGTCTATATCACTGCCGTTACTCATTTAAGAGCTCCCATGACCTGGCGTCCGCCATTATCACTCAAAAGAATTTCGGAACATCCTCCGTGGGCTTACAACACCGTCACATGTATATTCTGATGCATTTCATTGGTTAAGAGACAGAGAATTAAATAATAAATAGAAAATGACGTATACACTCTCCAGGCTTTAAGGGTAGAAAGACACAGCTCTAGTGGTACAAATGCAGTTACGCACTCCCGTCCTTAATGGGTTAAAAGACATAAACAATTTTGTTCCATAAATACCTATAATGACATGCGTAAGGTGTATTTCTATACCATGGCTTTTACTTGTTGCGGGGGTGTTCTGGAACGTAACCCCCTCGATGGAGGGGGATTATTCATTCATTCATTCAGTCTCCATACCGCTTATCCTCACAAGGGTCGCGGGGCGTGCTGGAGCCTATCCCAGCTGTCTTTGGGCAGTAGGCAGGGGACACCCTGAATTGGTTGCCAGCCAATCGCAGGGCACACAGAGACAGACATTCGCACTCACAATCACACCTAGGGGCAATTTAGACAGTCCAATCAACTTACCATGCATGTTTTTGGAATGTGGGAGGAAACCGGAGTACCCGGAGGAAACCCACGCAGGCACGGGGAGAACATGCAAACTCCACACAGGGAGGCCGGAGCCGGGATCGAACCCACGACCTCTGAACTGTGAGGCGGACGTGCTAACCAGTCGACCACCGTGCCGCCGGAGGGGGATTACTGAACACAAATAAGCCAAAGGAAATGTGCGGGCAAAAAAATTCTGCTTGTCCGTTTATTGTCCGGGCTCTGTTTTATCAACCATTCATGTTCCCCTTGTCAACTGTATAAACACAAGTCAACTAAAGATGCCAGCTAGTACTGTACCAAAGAAATTCATGGTTAATATCTCAAAGTTGACAAATAAGATTCATGGTCAAAGGGACTGGACAAACTATTTTGAAGGAGAATCATATCTTTTCTTCATGTACACATTTGACCCATGGACACTGCAAACATTGGATGGATGGACGGACAGACGGACGGACAGACAGACAGACAGACAGACAGACAGACAGACAGATAGATAGATAGATAGATAGATAGATAGATAGATAGATAGATAGATAGATAGATAGATAGATAGATAGATAGATAGGGTGTATAAAGAGGCACAACAACACACAGTGGTGGTGATGTCTAACTGCAATCTTGTTTATCGTGCTTGGTTGAAAGAACTTGAACATTATTGCCCATGACAAGAGTGGTTAAGAGGTGGGAATCACTTTAAAAAGAGGCGGGAGGGGGGTGATCTTTTCAGTCGAAGGCTGCTTAAAAAAAGCCTTGCTCCACTTTCCCTGTTACTATGAAGTCAAAATTGATTTTTGTTCCATGCTCATTCTCAACTACACTCATTCGTAACTCATATGCAGCACTTACCTCTTGCTTGCATTTTTCACATGCCGTGAAGCACTTTGCAAAAAATGTGTTTCAACCTCTTCTCTGAGATATTCATCATCGTTTTTGTCATGGTATTTTCAGCGACACTTGCCACAGTTTCAAATCTAATTGGGAACTTGCAGTTTTATGAGATGTTTTCTGCATCTCCCTAGTGTGACAACACCCACCTCACTTTCTCCTTGTAGATTTCTAAGGCATGACATTGTGCCTTTATGTGAGTAATTTACCACTCGGAAAGCAACTAGAGGGGACAAGTGGTTCCTCCATCAGAGCTGTGTTCTTCCTGAGAGCAGCAGCCACGTTGTCACATCTTGTGTACTCCTCCAGTACTGAAGGAGAGGCATATGTTAGGAACTGTAAAAACATGAAGGAATATCATCAGTCTGCTGTTTTATTTGGCTGATAAAGCATAGGAGCAGTTGGGAAAAGTGACTGTGCTGCACTTCTTTGAGAGATCACAATCAATCTGGAGGTTTCGTTACAGAGAATGTGAATGTGGAACTAAAGGAATGGATTCGATGATAAATGTTTAACATGCCTTCAATCAAGCTGACTATTAAATTGCAGTTCTACTTTAAGGTTCGACCAATTTGGTTGACAAAAATAAGACACTTTGCAAAATAGTAAACCCCACATAACCAAAAAGAGCATTTAATAATCTAACACTTTCATTTTACTACAGATATAATGGAAAATCATGTTTTCTGGTCCTGGAACTCTATCACGTTTAACTACTCTACATAATACAATTTATTTCAGTTACAATCTAATCCGTCACAGCATGCACACATCCACTTTATTGACAAAAGTACTTGGCAGAGTGGTTACTGAATGGTGTCGTCCTTGAGTTATGTATAATTGGATGCCAGCTTGTGCTGCGCCAGTGAACGCTAGTAAAAAAACGTCTTATCTTATTGAAATTAACAATACTGATATTTGTTGATAAAATAAACAATTCTGACCTTGACTAAAACATGGCAAATAATGAATTTAACGACTGAACTCAGGAGCACCCCGAGCTTTGCTCCCATTTAATCTCATCACTTCCACCGTAAATACCGAATATATAAAGTAACATTAGTGTATGTATTTTTTGTTTTCTATGTCACTCAATATTCGAAAACAGAACCCTGATTGACAAAATACTGAGTAGCACGGTAAGATTTTATGGCATATATTTGGTCCCCTTCAATAATTTAATTTTAAGATTATCGTGATGTGTATAAACTCACACTTTATACAATTGCAGTTTTATCCTTGAACACTGGTTGAACGCTGCTCAACGTGATTATTTGTGTGCATGTGAGTTGTATATTGGATTGAAGTAGAGCTTGCTGGGTTTTCAAGCTTGTGGGCCTTGTCAAAAAAGGAGTGAGAAAATACAAAGTGACAGCTGTAGCCTTTCTGCTTCCTTACACTAACATGGTTATTTGTCTACCGCCTGCATCACTGATCACACGCACATAAATATGCACTTAAGAACTGTTGCTGCAGTCACAAGCTGTGACCACACTAATAATACCAGCTCACAACCTTCACCAGATAAATGAACACAAACAAAGCCTGAAAAAAAAATTAAAATGTAAATATTTTCAATTCAAAATGGCTGATTTAATTATGTAGAGCAGTAGCCAACATGAATTGCTTGTATAAAAATAGTTTTGATTAGACTTTAGTTTTCCTTGTGTCCCTTTTGTCCATGTCTGTCTCATTTCGTTATTGTGTCCACCTGTGCTCATCAACTTAGTGATGTGTTAAAATGTGACTAGGCTTCGAACCATGTGTCGAGCAATGCAGGAGGGAATTTCTGAAGCGTGAATGGAAGCATGATTCATTATAGGGAAATGACAACCTTGATGACGTGGGAAGCCTCACTGCCTCTGGAAGTGGTTCATGGACAGAAAAGGAACATCCGTATAAATATTTTTAGTTGTCCTTGTGGAACTTGGCCAATTTCCCATGACAAATACGTTCATTGATGAAGTCCCCCGCCCAAAGAATTAAAAAAAGAAAACATGTTCCATATATGAGAACACAGCGAATGCATCATATGCATATATGACTGAATGCTGTCGTAACTAGAGCTTTTAAAATTCCAAGTTTTTGTTTTATTCTAATCATTTTTGAAGTTATGACCTCATTTTTCTTATTTTCCCCCCCATTTTAAAATTTGGTTTAGAGGTGCAGCGGCACCTCACAGAACGCAACACGAGCAAAACTGTTTGTGTGTAGGAATAAGTCAAATTATATTTTTAATTCTTGTGTTCATAAATAGCGTTTATAAACACACAATCAATGTCAATGTCAATCTTTTATTAAACACAAATTTGAACATTAACATAGCATGTCATTTGTTCATATTTTAGCATAGCATTAAAGGGACGGTGGGGCCGGGATTGCCATGTTTTCACTAACAAGTTCATTTATATATTTTTTGATCAGAAAAATGAAAAGAGTTGCCATTTTCTATTTTATCCATTCATTTTGGAGAAATTAGGAAATAAGTAACTCAATGAATAACGCCTCTCGTTAATTAGGCCAATGTCCGCGTCCCCTACCGTTCTATCCTTGTTTGGCCGGAGTCACGGGAGGAACCAATTCCAAACCTTCCATTGGAAATCATTGTACTTTCATTGCTTATAACGTCCAAAAACGGCGATCAATTGGCACCAAAATGTATGTGGACATCCCTACTAATGCCCACTTCAACATATCAAAGGGATTAACTTCTCCGTGGCTGATTTATATGAGAATGAGGAACTGTGGAAGTGAGCAGAGCGACATAGCTTTATCTGGCACGACCGCAGACTGCTTCTTTGCTTGAAAAAGAAAAAACACTGCTTCTTTGCTGATCACGGTTAGGACGGGCGAGCCATTAAACACCAGTCAGGATATTTACAGAGACTGAAGTGGGAATGAGTAGACGTGCACATTTATTTGGATGAGGAATGGCCCCAGTTTTTTGATCTACAACATGCCTTCCAATTTGGAACGTAACAGCCGAAACGGTGCTTTATTGCATTTATTGTTTTCATGTGGACACTGTTGGAGGACTGAAAAAAAAAAAGCAATCACACAGTTCAAACGACAATCAAGGTTTTTGCACCAAGGGGGGTTTGTGTGTACATGAAGCTTCGCGAACCTTTTTGTTAACCAGTTGGATGGAAAGCTTTTGGAAAGTATTCAGAAGGCTTCATCCGCCCATCACTACATCAACCCAGTCCCTTGTGTTTGCCAATCAGCTCCCTCAGCCACTTTGGTCTTGTCCAGGGGTCCGTTTAACAAAGCAGGCTTAGTGAAATCTCAGAGTCTGCTAAACCCTGAAATGAGGGCAACTCTGAGTTTTCTGTTTCAAAAAGGGAGGTAACTTGAGCCAGAGAAAGAGGGGTAACTCTAGCCCATTCCAGAGAGAGGCAACTTAAAGGAATCGGAGAGCCGACACTGTCTATTTTTCAATGACAAGCTTAATTTATGTATTTTTTATCAGGAAATTGATATTAGCTTGCATTTTAACTTTTATCAATTTGTATTAGAGAAATCAGTACCAAAGTTATGTGTTCAGGAACCCAATATATGTGGACATCTCGACTTAGGCCCACTTCAACCTCTGAAAACATCACAAAACGATTAGCCTTGCTGATGGTGACCAAAAAGAGCAGGAAATGAGCAGCCTACATGCATTTCAGGTGCACTTGTCACATATGTCGTTTCATGTCATAAGTCACCAAGATACTCAAACACATTCAGATCACTTTTGTGCAACTACTTGACGAAATATAATTGAGTAAATTCAACCGTCATTTTTTTCAGTGTACCCCCATGAGATTATGCCGAGGTCTTAACTGTTTGAACAATGTTTTTTTATTTCATCTCCAGCTGTTGGCACGTGTGCTTCTCCCTCCCCGCGAGATTGCACCTAAATTAAATTAATTAATAGGCTTCCATTCAAGCAGTTTCCCTCTGTTATATTATTGTGATTGCAAAGGGCATTGAAACTTTCCCATATATTGACCCGAGCAGCAATGTTCTCCCACATCTCTTCCCCATTGTCATGGTGAGTCGTCGAATCGGGGCTCTATGGATGCTGTCTTTTCATAGTTGTGCATGCACTTAACTCTAGGTGAAGATACTCCGAGTTGAGTAAACTGATTCAAATCAGCTGTTCTGGCCCGGCCACTCAGAGTTTCCTATCTCAGAGTAGATCAACTCAGACTTCAAGGATTAGACTCAAAGTTTGAAATAGATCTCTGTGATGGTGGCACTCCCTGTGGCCCGTGGGCTGTCATTCCCCTCAGCATGAACGAGCCCCCCTTGTGTTCCCTTTCCTCATATGGTTCCTCTGTGCCTTGTCATGTCTTTTTTAACAAAGTTTATCAGGTTGTGTGCTTTGTGTGGGGCGTGTGTGTGTGTGTGTGTAGGTGCGAGAGATGTACTGGCGGATATATATCTTTGGGTTTGTTGGGAGCGAGAGCGGCAGCGGGTTTTCCTTTTTATGTTGTGTTTTGAACATTTTTACTGGACAGCACTTTGAATTGCATTCTTTTTGTATGAAAAGTGCTATATAAATAAATTTGATTTGATTTGATACTGTAAATTGCACATGGTTGATTGCTATCCTGCCTTGCCTTCCTGCTTCCCTGCTTTTGGGTCATCAATCATGCATAGCCGCACCCAAAAACTAGCATTTAAATAAATGTTCTGCTCGATTTTAATTGCAAAAACAAATTGACACAATCTTTTTCCAAGATAAGTGAAAGTCTTAGATTAATTTCAAACGTGTTCTGATAAGGTAGGAAATGAGGCTCCTTTGAGTCCATTGAAGGATTTCACCAAACTCCACTGCAGATCATATATCATTTCCCTTTGCCACATCTTCTTCCATCATATTATCAGCGGCACAGTCAGATAGCAGTGCGGATGAGAAAACAATTGGGAGAAGAGAGCAAGATGTTGAATATTCATAGGAAGGATAAGGATACAACTGGGACATTTTCAAGCATTATCAGCACTAACAGGATCTAAGCTGTGGTAATTCATGCTAAACCAAAACCAAATCAGCCCCAGTGCTGTTTGGGTTGAAGACAAATCTAAAAGTAAATAGACTTGGGTTACATTTCCAGAGTGCTTGTGTGATCTGTGTCCATGTCTTGTCAATCGCAGCAAGCTTGTTGAAATATCATTTTCTCTTTGTGTTCAGCTTGAGGCTATGATTGGGGAAAAAAATCTCAAAAGCAGATCTCTGAATTCATCATTTCTTTTGTTAAAGAGCCACTGGCAAGAAAAAAAGTTCAAGAAAAGTTTTCTTTCTTGATGTTTCTTCTTCATTGATAGTGAAACATGTGGATCGTTGCGCAAGGAGTATCATAGTTGTTGACCTCTTGCACTGTCATTCCCATCCTAAGTGCTTGACCTTCTGAAATGTAGCTATTTCCCAAAAAGCTTCTTCCTCTGAGACCAGCCTAAATGTATTATTATTTGACATTACAACCTTTCCCAAAGACTTCTGGTAAAAGGAAATGACCCCAAGTGGTCTCTGCCTCTCTAGTGGATCAATGATGTCCTTAAACATCTGTGTTTGTGTGTTTTGAACATACACAGGCCAATTCCCAATGCATCAAAGATTTTGTCAAAAAAGCAGAACAAGCTAGTTTCAGGACATAGGTTTTGCCACTGGCATTTTTCCCCTAGTTAACTTAGTTAAGGAAATCAATATCGAAATAGGACAGTATGGCTTTGCAGTAAATTAAGTTAGACCTTGGTGTACCCCTCACGCAGTCAGATGGGATAGGCTCCAGCTCACCGGCAATCCTGATGAGGACAAGCGAAAGTGCTAGAAATGGATTGATTACAAATATAACTACAGAAATAAGTTGTTCTGTTATTTCTGTTTAAATGTTTTTTTGTTCTGTTGTTTCTGTAAGGGTTTTATTTTATTTAGTTTTCAATTATCTGTGTTTTCGGATCAGTTTTTGCTTTTGGTTGTTTCTATTATCAACATGCAGTCATGTACAAAGTACATATATTGTGTTGATTAATCTCAAAGCTCCACAAGTATTGCATATAGTGGATGTACTAGTCTTTCTGTAACCTTTTTTTTGGGGGGAGTGTAATAATGAAAATGTTAAAAAGACAGACTATGTTGAAGGATTTCAGAACATTGTCTACATTAATATTTACTATAAATTTTACAATTCAGTTGAAAAACAAGCTGCGATCTTTAATAGAATGTCATACATTCATGCATGCTTGTGCATGCATGTTTCGGAAGTGTTTCCCCATCTATCCTGAGATCAAGTATTGAAGCAACTTGTCCACTTTTAACATCTCTCAATTTTATTTTTTCTAAGTGCATCATATGAGGAGGTGCTATGTTAGCTCTGTAATTGTTGTTAACTTAACAACATTTTAGTATAAGTTCGCTCATTTGACTTATTATTTATACTATTATTATTTATCATATTCGTGGGTTCACTTGCATATCTGTATTTAGTTATTTTTTTCTCTACCACACACACACATACACACACTGGCACGTTCAAAGTGGAAGCCTAAATACATTGTTGTTTTTGTGTGTGTGGTTCTTGTGTCTATAAAACTGGATAATACTCTCAACCCTGATATATTTATTTTGGATTCATGGCAGATGTCATGTTTTTTATTAAACAATTTTTTTATTTTAGTCTGTATATTCGCTGTTTCAAATGAAAATTATATTGTTTCAAATGTTACAGTATTATCGCATGTGGCCTGACCGTCCTCGATCATGGACCTTTGACTCACTGAAAAATCTATTTACGGCCCTTTATGATTTGTATTTCAGTACTCCTAGAAGTCAACAAAAACAGTATGCCTAACATATAAACTATAGAGACAAATTATTGGGTAAAAAATTAAAACACGGATAAAACATTCATAGGAACATTGGAAAAATGTGCCACACTCAAGTCTTCACAAACAACTATGCCTGCTGTCTCCAATTCCCTGGTTCTCTCCCTGTGTGCATTAGCATCGGCGTATCTTCCAATTTCAAGTTAAAACCGGTCTGTATCACAGCGGACGTGAGGGCAAAACGACACATGCCTTTATGGGGTCCTCTGATGCTACCAATGAAAGCACTCTCAATGTCAAAAGTGTTCTCCACAACTCATTAGGTTCTTGAATGCCTACATATTATGTGGTTGTAAATGTACTGTTCCACTGTGAGGTGCGCTTCTGTCAAGAAATATGGCTGCCACTTGAATTTTTTTCAACCCTCCTGTCATGTTCACCCCACTCTCCTAGTGTTCCCGGTCAAATAGGACTTATCTCTTTTGACTGCTCTTAAATTAACACAACCTTTTTTTTTAAACACTTTTTTTCGATTTAGCTGTGAGCAGTGTGTCAGAGCAGGGGTTAACATGAATAACTGCAGTGGAAATATAAACAGCCACTGAAAATGTATTCCAAAGTGAGCATGTAATGTAAAAAAGATATGGAACCAGACACCCAATTTTTCAGCATGAAGTTGTTGTGTGTGATGTGTATGTGTTAGGGTAAAGTGTATGTTTTCTCATGTGATGAAAGAATATAATCTAGATATTCATTCATTTCCCAAGGCAGACCCTTTTTGATCTGGAACACCACAAGTGTAACAAGGTTGACTCAAATTAAATGAAAGTGGTGATCATCACTTTTTATGTGTGCAAGTACACAGTGTGGAGGATATCATGTGGCCTTGAGGCAATCACAAGTAAAACACTATTTAGGAGTAACAAATTGTAAATCAGATTTGGCCTGAATACAACAGAAAGAGTTAGTAGGGGTGTCAAATAAGTGCATTAATTGCGATCAATTAACAGAGGTGGGTAGTAACGAGTTACATTTACTCCGTTACATTTACTTGAGTAAATTTGGGGAAATGTTGTACTTCTAGGAGTAGTTTTAAATGACTATACTTTTTACTTTTACGTGAGATTTGTGAAGAAGAAATGTTACTCTTACTTCGCTACATTAGGCTATACAGAACCCGTTACTTAAATCCCCTCCGTGTACATATGCGTCTCTCTCTCTCTCTCTCTCTCTCTCTCTCTCTCTCTCTCTCTCTCTCTCTCTTTCTCAGAGTAAGGCGCATTTACTTTGTCAGAGACCTGCGCCTGGCTGTACCATGTGACTGTGTTTCACCAATCAAATTTAGCCGTATGGCCGTATAGCCCTGCAGTCTCGTCACGTGATCATATTCAACTTCAGCTGCGGGTAAGAGTTGTTTTCGGATGAAACGGATTGAAAATGTCACGCAGCAATGCTGACTATGCAGACACAGAAGAGGAGATTCTTTGAAAAATGTTTGATTTCGCATGTTTTGTCACATACACACAGAGTGAAACACACAGACCCCCCCCCAAATTGTCATGCAGTATGACCAATGAGAAAAAATCATAGCATGCATGTACAGTAAGGCGGCTTGGCTAGGTATGTGATGTCTAATTACTTTAAAGCAGTTTGGATTCCTTCGTATTGTTTTTGAGATTTCCTGTATATGAGTATTTGAGTTGGGGGTCGAGTACTACCCCAAGGTATTTAAATCCAATTACAGTTCGTATTTTTTCATTTGGTAAACGTATCTGTAAACTTTGCTCTGAATTCATTTTTTAATAGAGAAACATGTTGATACTGTTTTTGAAAGATTAAGCACCAACTAATTTTTAGTGAACCACTGCCTGACCTTGACCGAAGATGTAAATATAGCTTCAGCAGCCTGTTGTGGTGTCTTTGCAGGTGCATAGAAAACTGCATCATCCGCATACAGCTGGCAACTGACATCAGCACAGATTGTGGGCAAGTCATTTATAAAGAGACGAAACAGCAAAGGTCCGAGTATGGAGCTCTGTGGGATACCCATTTTTATATTTAGAAGTGGAGATTTGTCTTGACCAAATTTAACACACTGAACCCGGACTGAAGAAATTATGCAAACCAACATATTGTCTGTTTAGAAATGTTAAAATTGTGAAATTTGGACAAAAGTAGCTTATGATTGATGACCTTGAAGGCTTTTTTTTAGATCCAGGAACACAACACCTACTACACTGCCCTTTTGACATTTTCCACGAAACAGCAATTTGGAATTTCAGTGGAGTAGCCTGACCATAATCCAAACTGCTGAGAGTGGAGTAGCCCCTGAACTTCTAGATGTTTCATCAATTGAGCTGCAACCACTTTCTCAATAACTATATATATATATATATATATATATATATATATATATATGCACTGCACCTCTCAAAGAGCAGAATTTAGGCCTTGTCTACACATAGCCGGGGTTTTTTAACAACCATATATCCCCCCCGCCCCCCGCCTGCGTTAGAATACACATTAAAAAAACGTATCCAGACGTAACCGCAGAAGTACGTACCAAGCCTCTAGGCGGCAGTAGTTAGCCAAATACTGTGTATTCGGAAGAACTTCCGTCCTTTGATGTCACTTCTACGAATCCAAAAACACGGCGCCAAACTCGTTCAGGAGAACCGACAAGAGGTAAGAATTGCTTTTAAACCTTTCACCGAGAAGCAGTGGTTGGTTATGTGAATCTATTATGTGAATCACAAAAAAGGAAAAAGATGGACGAGGATTTAACGATCGCCACAACAACCACAGCCCCAGTCCAAATTGACCCATTAAATACTATGCCATCATCCTCAAAAACAAGAGGGCTGTATCCAACCCTACCTTCATATTCGCAAATAACAGAAGAACAAAATTAATTATCTACAACATCCTGGGGAACAATTCAAACCCCTGTAACATCCCCTAATCAGAATTCAGCAAGTAATTGGAAGCCAAACACTTCCTTCAAATTGCAAAATACTTTCCCGGACCTTATACCTGGACCTGGACCACCCAATCCAAAGGTCCAGTGGGGGACTGGAAATGCACTATAATTCCATCCTCGCCCCAAATTCAAAATCTGAGTGAATCTGGATCTGAAAATTACCAAATTCAGGCATATCCGATGGTGGGAATGCCAAGCCAAGGGGGAGAAGATCCTCTTTTTGTATATAGGCCTTGGACACTTACTGAATTAAAAGATATAGCCATAATACTCCCAAAACCACAGACAAAGAAACAGATTATGTCATTTTTGGGCTTTGTGCAATTATTGCAGGGCGTGGATTGCGAATTATTCAGGAATCACCAGGCCGCTGCTAGACATCATCTAGACAAACCTATGGCGATGCAAGACCAAGTAACATGGTCACCGAGTGCTGACATGGCATTCGAGGAAATAAAGCGTGAATTGATAAACTCATCAGTACTTGCTTTGCCGAACCCTTTGAGCAAACAGTAACAGCGAAGCAAGGTTTTATGACATCAGTGTTGATGCAAAAATATGGAACAAATATGAGGCTTGCAGCTTATTATTCACAACAACTTGATCCTGTGGCTAGAGCTACTCTTGAGTGTATCCAAGCAGTGTTGGTTGCAGCGTTGGAGGTTGAGGCATCAGCAGAAGTAGTGTTGTTCCGTCCTTTAACTTTGAAGGTCCCACACGCAGTCTCTATGCTGCTCTTAGAAATGGAAATGACATTTTTGTCACCAGCACGACACCTACACTGCACCACACTTCTCCTATCACAAGGACACATTAACATTGTAAGGTGTGGCGCCTTAAACCCAGCGACACCTGTGCCCACACCAGTAGATGGCCAAGTCCAAATTTCCACCAAACCGCGACCTCACCTAACTGACATTCCTCTCCTGACTGGAGAAGTTGTTTTTGTTGACGGATCAGCTAGCAAAGGGGAAGACGGCGGCTACAGGGTGGTAAATGCAGTTACGACATAGACCAAAATTTTATTCCAAGGAACGTTGAAATCAATGTGTTCTGCACAAGCTGCTGAATTATCAGCATTGATACAATCATGCAAAATGTTTCAAGGGAAATTTGGACAGACAGCCAATACGGCTGGGGTTCAGTGGATGTGTTCTGTCAATACCGGGCAAACCGAGGGTTCAAAATCACAACAGGAAAACAAGGCATTACTTCAACAGCTACTAGAAGCAGTGCAATTGCCTAAAAAAATTGCAATTTGCAAATGTGAAGCACATCTGACAGGAAATGACCTAATCACAATTGGTTAACCGCTTAGCCGACAGAGCGGCTAAGGAAGCAGCCCAGGGGATTTCCCCAGTTGACACAGCATTAGCACATGAACTGCTTACAGCAGAAACACAGAACACAACACAAGACATTTTGAAGTCACGACAAAAACAAGCACCTCATACAGAACAACAACACTGGGAAAACAAGGGAGCCAAACCAGATGACACAGGAATAGGAAAATTGGCCAACGGTAAGCCATGGCTACCTAAATCCTTATTTGAGTGCGCAGCAAATTTGACACATGGATTGAGTCATGTGTCAACACGGGGTATGATATCACAGGTACACCAACACTATCACACACATGGATTTACACAGTATTCAAACAATTTTTGTAGACGTATAATTTGTTTGAAAAACAATGCAAAAGGTTATTTGAGGCCACGAAGGGGACGATTTCCAGATCCACCAGAACCATTTCACACGATGCACATGGATTGAATTGTATTGAACAAAACACAAGGGAAACAATATTGTCTTGTTATTGTTGATGTGTTTTCAAAATGGGTTGAACTGTTTCTGAGTACCCACAATGATGCGAAAACTGTTGTAAAGGCTTTGTGTGAACGAATAATTCCAACATTTGGTATTCCGTCTGTAATCAGAAGTGACAATGGCACACACTTTGTGAACAAAGCAGTTACCAGAGTGGGTGAACTGTTAAACATTGACTTGAAGCGACATTGTGTGTACCATCCACAGTTCGCAGGACTAGTGGAACCAACCAATGGTTGGTCCTCTAACAAGGCTTGTCTTGGTCTCCCGAGTTGAATTCCGTGACATTAAGTCCATTACTGGTGAACTGACTCAAAAAATAAGAGTTAAACTCACTGGCCATAATGATAGAATTATTTATATTGGATTATTTATATTCATTGTACAGTAAGTTCTTTTTTTCCTTTGTGTTTAGTTGTCTTATTGACTTGTGCTTTGCGAAGTTCCTGTACCACCGTATTTCTTAAGCTTTTATATGTTAAATGATCTGTATTACGTTTTGATGATAGGTAGTTTTTTTAATGATAATTTTTTTTTATGCTATGTCACTCAACTTCATAAATTTTCTAATTTCATTATTTAACCATGGTAGGGTATTGTTTTTTTGCCTGCACTTATGTTGCTTTGTAAATTTTTCTAACAACCCAGTTATGGCTGAGGTCATAGAATCACAGCAATCCTCCACCTCACTCAGCTTAAAACCCATTCAGGACGGGAGTACATAATTGCATTTCTACCATTAAAGCCGGGAGCGGTGTTGCGTGTTTCTCCCTTTAAAGCCGGGAGAGCGTATACGTCGTTTTCTTTTTTTAATCCAATTCTCGGTCTGTTAGCCAATGAAATGCATCTGACGGTGTCGTGAGTTGTCGGAGGATATCCTGAATTTTTTCGAGGCGTAATGGAGGCACAGTCGATCGTGGGAGCTTTGCTGTAAGTCATGGCAGTGATATAGACGACGCTCTCACGGACTTTAAAGCCGTGAAACCATCCAAACACGATCTATGGTTAAGATTCAGTATATGTTTGTAGACAATGACGATTTCAATGTCTTTGTCAGAGAACACAGCATGGTAATTACCAATCGATTTTTAAAAATTAAAAATAGTGCTTCACTTGCATCTTCGATTGAAACAGTAAAGATTAATAAACTCGAGCCTGTGTAAAAGCCACATGTCTAAGCTCTCAAATTTTTTCGGGAATTATGTTTTTATCTGGTACAGGGGCTGAGATATTAATTATTTCGTAGGTGGCGACAATGTCAGGTTTTCAAGGGTGACTCCAGAGATGACCGTAGGTTTTAGAGAAATGTCTCTCGAGGGGCTTCAGGCTTTAATGGGTTAATTATCTCCTCCCAATTCAAGTTTTTTAGTTCTCTTTCAAATTGCAGATTTTTTTATTTTGGAATAATCATTTTGATTGGATTTGTATTATATTTGGGTTTACTAAATACTGTAGTCGTTTCCTAGTCAGTTTTCTAACTGTCAAAGTCAAATTATGGTCTGAGAGTCCTGTTATTTGATTGTAAGTCCTTGTGATACGTTCTGGTTTATTTGAGAAAACCATGTCAATAAGTGTCTTGGTTTGTCTTGTTATCCTAGTGGGCCCTGTAATTATTTGTAAATAGTTGAGTTTGGTCATTACTATTTTTAATTTTTGTTTACTAATCTTGACAGACCAATTGACGTTAAAATCACCATACCATATAGTTTCTCGATACATCTCAAGTTGTTTTGTCACATTATGAGATGGTAGATTGTAGAGAACAACCACATTAAAATTCATCGAGGGTGATAAGACTATATTCATTTGTATGTCAATCATGTCATCATGGCAGCCGCGGACCAATCACACACCCATACCATATACTATGACAATTTTCAGCCAATCCCCATGTCCAGAAAGTTCCCGTGACAGAACTTCGGACGTCACATGACTGATCCCCGCGTGTCTTTGTTTACGCAGCCAAGATGACAGGACTGTTGCTGGCAGCTTTTTATCAGTCAATATTTTGTCCAAGTGAACACACATCTCACTTTGATAAAAAGGACATAATGAGTGGACAGGTTGGAATATCAAAGATGCACCAGGAGTGCTTTTTCAACAACGGAAGATGCACTGGTGAGTCCTTGTGAAGTTGACTCAGAAGTTTACAAAGTCTGGCTTTACGGGCCGTGTAGACTTAGAATTGCAGGGCCTTAAGCTTTTAGATAGGCATGCAAGCAGGATCAACCATGCAGGCTGCCTCGGAGCCAGGGTTGGGCTGGCGGGCAGGTGGACAGACAGGCGGCTGTGAGGGCGGCCGTCTCGACAGGCTATCAATCAATCAATCAATCACATTTTATTTATATAGCACTTTTCATACATAAAAATGCAACTCAAAGTGCTTTAAAACATTCAAAGCAAAACATAGAATTATCTTCAATCAAAAGAAAAGATAAATTATTTAAAAGTTGTTGAAAGCCAAACTAAAAAGGTGTGTCTTGAGCTTCCTCTTAAAAATATCAATAGTCTCTGCAGACCTGACATCCTCTGGCAGGCTATTCCAAAGGTGAGGACCAAAACGGCTGAATGCAGCCTCGCCATGCATTTTGGTCCTCACCCTTGGAATAAATAAAAGGCCGGCGCCAGAGGACCTCAGGATCCGCGAGGGCTGGTATGATAAAAGCAAATCAGATAAATAAGATGGCCCAAGACCATTAACACATTTATAAACTAATAAAAGTACTTTAAAATCGATCCTGAAACACACAGGGAGCCAATGCAGCAATTTCAAAACTGGCGTAATGTGCTCCCGCCCTCTGGTTCTCGTCAGCACCCGAGCGGCTGAATTCTGCAGTAGTTGCAGTGGTGAAATGCTCTTTTTCGGGAGGCCAGAGAGCAGGGCATTACAGTAATCTAAACGACAGTAAATAAAGGCATGCATCAGCACTTCCGTGTTAGCCTGAGAGAGAAACGGGCGGACTCTGGCGATATTCTTAAGGTGATAAAAACCAATCTTAGTTACATTTTTAATATGAGGAATAAAACTGAGCTCAGAGTCAAAAATGACGCCAAGGTTCTTCACACAGTGTGAGGGATTAAAAATGTGTAGTTTTGGTAAAAGCTTCTCTCTCTGACCTTCGGGACCGATAACCTAAACCTCACAGGCTAGGCACATGCTGGCCTGTGGCCTCCGCCACAGTGGCTGCGGAGCGGAGCGGATGCCGGCTGGGGCGGTCCGGCCTCGCTCGGAGGATGTAAAAAATGCGGCGCTCGTCGTAGCCCAATAGAGGTGTATGAATGGGGGGTGTTTGGGGACTAACCGTATGGATGTCTAAATCTCGCCTGCGGAAACCCCAGCCTGTCTTCTTTTGGTGTCCTGTAGATTGCTTGCCCCTTCTTATTCTCCATGTCTACCATTGTCCAAGTGTGGCATTTCCGTTAAGGTAGTGGCAAGTTTTCTACCCCGCAAAAATGCCCTTGTTTGTATTTGGCGTTAGACATTGTGTTGTTTGTGTCTGCATTGTTTGTTATATCAGTGCAATAGTATTAAAATATATATATATTTTTAAAACCCATTGCGATTCCAACCACCCACGCTTGTTTTTGCGGGTCGTGCACGTGGGACATTCACTACATACTGAACAACTTCAAAGCATTCCTGGGCATGTTATATACGGTTAGAAAACTGAGTTTCCGCAGATTCGAATGATACCAAACATTATAAGATAGAATCATATCTGCAGGCTCTGCGAGCATTTAAGTCAAAACAATGCTAACACACAAAAAATGTGCAGCTCACTATTTCATCCTCAAATGTCCAACACAATTTCATAATCCATCATCAATGATCATATTACGTCGGCAAGGGTCCAGTAAAAGTACTCCAGTAATATAGTTAGTCCACAACAAGCCTGACATCCATAAAGCCACATTATTAGCTGCTGCAACCGTTACAGGTTGCTATCAGATACATATTTTCCATCGTAGATTGAGTTACCTTCGACGGATTTAGCAACATGAGCTTTCAAAACATAGGCTGGACCTTAGTTTGATTGATTGCTTACTTGAGCCAATAAACTAATGTTTCCCATGTCAAAGTTCAAAAACAGCCATTGACTATATTCCATGAGTAAATAGTACCACCCCTGCATACAGATGATTCGTCAGTTATGTTTGCAATCACAACCAAACTTACTAAGCTGGTGATTGACGCATTCAACGGCCAATGAAATTATTCCAAAAAAAACATGGAAACTGTTTTCAACAAAAACACGGCGTAATTTGCGTAACACACACTTTCAAAGCCCAGCGACATCAGGTCTGTGCGTCAGAGCGCACGTCATCGCGTCACCTTTTTTGATTATTCTGTTTTTTTTTTAAACCTGGATGTAGGATATGATCGCGCCAAGTCTTACTTTTTCATTATAACTCATGATTGTTGAAGCATTCCACAATAGCAGCCTTTTCCCCTACGTATGTGAACATGGTTGCAATGGGATCACCCACATGGCACACTTTTGGTTCGCCTGGATATCACCTTCGTAAAACTTGTGTAGAATGCTCATTTTCTGTTGTATTATTGTCAAATTTGAAATAGAATTGGAGGAGCCTTTGAGTTGTAATCATGTTGTGTTATTTTAGTCCACCACCTAATACTAAATTTTCCAGGCAGATTTTTGGAAAAGCAAAAAAATAGGCGGACATAAAATGTGCCTTCTCTTATCTATTCAAACTTCCATAATTCAGTGCCAGTCGCACTTAAAACGATTCTGACAGTTGAGGAGAAAAAATCAAAGTGTTATCTTCAAAAAGAGACCAAAACTATGTTGATACTCCAAATAGTTCAAGTACAGTTTCAGTTTTACTTTGGGTGCACCTTTTTAGGCGTTCAGGTAAAAATACCAGGGGAGTGGCAAGGGGTTCATAGAAGTGATTGGGAAATGCACTATTTCTTTATAAAACTGTAGTGTGTGAACTGTTTGATTTGTTGGCTATTCTGTTTGTTAGAATGCATAAATATGCATGCTGATCTGTTTGTCAATGTTAAAAAATGATTTGAGTATCTCAGAAAAGCCTTTATGCCCCAATGAGCAGCAAACAATTGCAGTGTTTTCAGAGGCAGCAAATGTTGCGTTCCCGTCAGAGTTTTCACCAGGGTTTGTTCGATGTTGCAAATGTTCGCCAACAGTTGTCCGGATTTTTCTTGTATCAAAATTCCCTTGCAATAAGAAAAGTATAGGTGAACGTCTGACGAATGTCTGACGACCTTTGACGAACATTTACAACCTGGAACAAACTCTGACGTGATTTTTTTCTACCTTCACCAACAGTTGGAAACGTTTGGGATAGGGGCTTTAGAGTTGGGTAGAGGGCCTATGGTTATCCCTGGGGCCTATGAGTAGGTAAAGGCGACCCTGCCTGACCCATGTTTATAGCTTGCTACTAAAGTGCTGTGCTTCTAATTTCAGAGACAAGAAAGAGAATGGTGACCATCGATGAACTGTGAGACTTTTAGAGTGAATGAAAACCACCACAGCGAATATACGATGTTCATTCCAGTCCAAAGGACACATGGAAATATGTGGTCAAGGACTTTTAGAATATTCCAAGCATACGGATCTGTTTTCAAGCCGACCTAAATCACAAATGAGGCTTTACAGGAGAGCCTTCATATTGTGGTACTTAGAAGGTTTAATCTATTCAGCTAGGTTCTTGATGAAAGTAGCTCGTTTAATTACGCCGGTTTCTTTTCCATTAAGCAGCTGTTGTCACATCAACTCAGATTAAGCCATACCACCAGCTGCTACTGCATATATAGACAATACACATTGTGGGTCTACTGTTTCTTCACTGTTTAATTGTGCATTTAGTCACATATCCCTAAATGTTTTGATACATGATTTTGTGAAATCCAGCAGAGAGGTCAATCATAATTACACAAATACACATTTTGTACTTTCTGGTTTGGCACAAAATTGAGACCATGAACTTCAGCTATCTACTGTTCTGTGTGTGCATATTGTATTGACAGCAAAATTTGTTGTCTAATCACAGAGTTGGGTGTTGTACCCTCTCAAGGAAACATACATCTCCATTCTTCGTTTGGGCAACTTTACTTTCCCATTTCAGTTGTAGTTTACCTGAAGCATTTCACATCGAACAGGCATTCACTCACTAGCTCTTTTTCTCTGACTGCCCACGTGTTCTCGTTCGATCCTCTCTTTTGCGCTTTTTAATGACGTCATGAGCCACTTGAACTCTAACCTTTGGGTCCTAACAAAACTATTGTAATTACAGAAAATATACAACAATATGACAAAATATGACTGTTCACATTTCTGAAATGATCTATTTTCACACATCAATAAAATATTAACCTTTAGCACTTCTAGGTCGCAACATGGGCATTCCATCTGACTGACAGAGCAGTCCTTCACTGACGGACACTCGTTTTGCTGATGTCAATTAATAGAAGGGGAAAAAAAATGACTGACTAAGCACAGACTGAAGTGGATATTCGTCCATCTGTGTAATCTGGGGCGGCATGGCTCAGTGGTAGAGTGGTCGTTTTCTCAACCCAGAGGTTGTGGCTTCGATCCCTGGCCATTGTGACCATGTTGAAGTATCCTTGAGCGAGATACTAAAGGTTTCTACGAAGGTAGAAAAGCGCTATACAAATGACAGACTATTTACCATTTAATGATCACTAACCTGGTCAAGTCCCGACAAACCTCACAGTCCATCTTTGATGGACGCACGTTTTGCTGACGAGAGACGCAAACATGACACGCCTGCCTTGTGTGTGTTAGTTAACTGAATTATTAAAATCAGTTCATCAAAAAGAACCGTTCAAAAGATTAATTCCCCGAATTGTGCAAAGTACTGTATGTACTCTTTTTAGTTCCACCATTTCTTGCAGTACCAGAAAACTGAGCTTCTTATGTATTGCTGTACAGCACCGAGCAGAGCTACTGGGATATCTATTGAATCAAAGACTGTAATGATGATGTAATGTCACTGGTCAAAATGTTTGATCACTTTTGCATATCAAAAGGTCTGTCAGTCCAGTCATTGCAGTCTCCTGTTGTGTTGATGGTTAAAATATGCCAATTTTACCAAATGGCCATTGCAAAAGTGAGTACCGTATTTTCCATACTATAAGCTGCACCTTTACGTAAGCCGCAACCACGCTATTTAAAAAAAAAAAAAAAACGGAAAAAACATATATAAGCCAGCACCTTTATATAAGCCGCACCTGTCTATGTTGAAAATTAGATATGTATTGCATTTACAGAATAATTTTGAACTGTAAATATACACGTATGTACCTGATCAGATTCTTTCTTAACAGTGCCTTTTAACACAGCAGCAACTTTGATGATTAAAACGTAACAGAACCAATGGAAAATGAAGTACTTATTTTCGTTTCACTGCCTGCTGCGACTCCAGTTTGTCAGTTAACAACCTTTCATTGCTCTACTCCCGCATACCACCCAATATAACGCCTAGTGCTTAACCTACTGCATAGCGCCCTTGTCTGTTCAACTCATCCACTTGCAAGTCACATCCCGTTAATGGCAATTGTATTGTATTGTACTGTAATTGCGGTTACACCGCCCCGAGCGGTGGAAGAAAAATCCACAGAATAGCAGCACTGGTCTAGAAACCGCATGGTTCAAAACCTAGGGAAAATGTGCGTCTTATAGTCTGGATAATACGGTAATATTTCCTGATCCTTACGCAATATTGTAGGTTATATGTGGGAACTTCGTTTGCCTCAAGACTGTTCTGGAAAAAAAAAAAAAAATCAGAATACAAATATAAACTAGCCCACCCAGAATGGCTCCAATTTTGGGTCCTGACTCTCTGGTTTAGAATCACTGGTATAAATAAGTAATGGTTAAATGATTACAACCTAAGGGTAATTCAAAGTCTTCAATGAACATAACATACTAGTACAGTACATGATTTGCACTGTGGCGGAAATTGGGGGTAATTTGTGAGAACCTGTAGCCTACAGAGAATGTGCAATTAACACGGCTACCTTTAATGTAAGGCAGCAGTGCCAACTACTGCACAACACTGTGCAACCCTGATTAATTTGAACCAACTTTTAACAGAGCTGAAAATTTCTTTCAGCATTTCTCTCCGTTAACTCTGTCATCTGTGTTGTTTTTTGTCATAGTAATTGGTTTCAAATTCTGAATAACTCTGCATTTATAATAATCACTTGTTCCCTCTGACAAAAGGCAGACCGCAATTAATCCCATTTTGTAGGCAAGAAAAGGCAAATGGCCTCTTTTATAGGAGCACTCACAGAGATGGAAGAAAAGAGTCAGGGACCGGGTTAATAAATACAGTCGATATCCACGGAAATACCAATTATCTCTGATTGCGAGTTTCATATTTGTCGAGCCAGCTCACTCCCAACTTGCCTGGGTATGCTGAACTTGGTCAATAGAATTCCCCTCTGGATACAGAGCTTCATCTTTGCTAGAAGTGTCTGGATGTTTTAGTGGTTAACAGACAAAAGTGTAATATTAAATTGCATGAAATATGCTGGAATTACATTTAAATTATTTTCAGGGCATTAAATATAAATAAAGACTCGCAATATTTCTTGCATCTTAGTGTAAACATTTACAAATTTGTTCCCATACTGATCTGTTCCTTCATAGAAAAAGACAGGTTTGCTGTATATATAAAAGAAATACTTCCACAAATAACACACTGCAGCACAACCCTTGCTTTTATCTTCCTCATGCTGATTGGCAATCCAATTACTTCTGGAGTCCTCATCCATTGAAAGGCAAGCCTCCTCATCTAGTCAATTTATCAAATGTGTCAAATGTCATACAAAGTCCCAAATCAAGTGAATTACTGAGATTAAAATTCACAAGATTGTGTGTATTTTGTGTGTGTTGTTGTTCTGGTTGTTTTGCGGAATGAGCTTTTTGAATTTGTGACATACCATATGTATTCTTTACAAAAAAGGAGCAGATGAATGCCATAAATCACACCAACAGGGAACCCTCACTATTGTATTCAGAAGGGTTTGCCTTATATGATAGAACACGTTTTTAGCCTTATAAATGTGTTTTAGTATTTTTGTTGTTTGTTTGTTTGTGCTAAGGGATGTTTATATCACATTTCTGTTACATGCTAATAAACAATTACACTTTTTTGGCACCGAAGTCAGAGTCTTTGGTTTTAAGGGTCTGCCGATACTGACTCCGGTTCCGATACCTTGGAAATACATATTTTTTTAATGTGCACATACAAATGGCCTCAAATTAATATAGAAATGTACATATAGACGTACATATGGTACATACGTTTGTATACATAGAGTATTAGTATATAATATTTACATTTATATTATATTATATTATAGTATATGCACCAATCCACCAAGTCATTGCCAATTGCTTTATGTAACCCTCAAAATAAATTAAAGTTCTATCTTTTACTTTTTTTAGCTCTAAATTTGATTATACACAAATCGAACAACTCATAATGCTTATTGGTCAATCTCAGACGTTTTATTTTACGTAATTGTTTTTTGTACTAAAACGCAAATGGCACCAATTTGTGGAATGGCCTACAGTGTAAGCATTAACATAGAATGAGAGATTCCTCTGTTTGAGTGCATTTGATGTATCTAATGGTAAACAATACATTAACATCATGATTTATTGGCATATGCAGACTAAAATGACAAGTCTACACGCGTAGTTGCTGGGTACGTGTGTGACTTCTCTCATCTACAGACGACATTACTGATTTATGACTTTGTTAAATGCAGCCAGTGGGGAACAAGCTTGCTTGTCACCAAATAACTTGTACTCGTTGCACTTCTATTAGAAATTACGTCATTTGCATGTGTCACAATTGATAACCTGTCTGTCACTTTCTCAACTTGTATGCCGTTCAGTGAGGTGGCCTCAGGCAAGGCAGACTTAAGCTATTTCAGAAGTATCTTTTGGCTTATCCTGAGTGTTTACAAACCGTTTGTGTCTCCTTGTTGCTCCAAACAATTTACATTCTGCTGTAGAGGGAGACCACCAGAAATGTCATCTCCGGCCAGGGCATCTGTCCATCATCATCAGTCCGTCATTGTGTTTTTAACTGTGCTTCCTTCAGCAAATTCTGTCAGCAAATTTCACCGGTCTGCCAGTCCGTCAACCAGGAATCCTTAAAAAAAAAAAAACACATCATAGTCCAACAGATGAAAAAAGACAATTTGATTAAAATGGTAAATGGAGTGCACTATATATCAGTGTATCTACACCATACGGTATCTGTCTAAAAAGGTTTACAAAGCCTCAAATACACTTACTTGCCAATTTAATCTATTGAACATTTAAGTACAGCGGGAGCACGCTGGTGTCTGCCTGCTGCTGTTTTAACTCCTAAAATGCTAAAAAGTTTTAATTTAAAGTTTAAACTCCTTCCTTTAACAGGCATGCATTCGTTATCCTCTGCAAAAAACAACTATTACTGTAGAGTACTGAGTCACTTACAGTAGCTGTGAAACTCTTCTGTTTGTTTGCATGACTGTATTATTATTTCTGCAAAACAACTAAAAAAGTTGGGTTAGGGTAAGGGTTATCCCCCTATAAGGAAACAACATAAAGTCCACTGTCAATCAGTACAAATTTAAAATTTGGGCCCTTTGCAATTATACCGCTTTATTTCTCTTTAATCTACAGCCAACACCCTCTGAACTGTACGGCATTGGCGGGAGACTATCACAATGATATTATTCATATGCAGCCAGGTTTAGATAATCCTTCCAACAGTGAGACCAAACCATAAAAAGGACGATGAATTATTGAAGAGCATCAGAGAAATAGGAAACCTTTCTCTGAATAGGATCAACCTTTTGGGAATGCTTCAAAGAGCATTCAGTAGTCAGGGAAAAAACAGCCCTCTTCCTGCTTTATCCCTGTCAAAAAGCTGTGCCCTGGCTGTGAAGGAGAGAGGGAGAGCAACAGAGGGAAGGAGAGAGACTAAAAGCTCACCTATTGTTCACCCTCGATTTGCATGAAATTGTTTACCACCTCTTCATGCTGTTGCCTCTTTTTCCCATCCTTGTCCCCCGCCGCTCAATTTTTCTCGCTTTGTGATTTTGTTTAGAATGTTCGTTCTGGCTCTGCTCATTTGAACAGAAAAAGAAGGCAGCAACTCAAGCAGTGTTTGGTCCAATTAGCTCAAATTGGTTTGCACTGCATGTATGCAGATCTAAAACAAGAACCAATCTAAAACTAGAGAATTAAGTCCAGCTCGTTGAACAATACAGAAATACTCAAAATCAAGTCATTGCAGATTCTTTTAAGAGCTATATTTAATTACATCCAGGGAGTGGTCAGTAAGGGCAGATGCCAGGCGTAATACTATATTTGCCTTGAGCGCTGTACATTCTTTGAACAAATTTGGTATGTGGTTAAATCTCTGCCAAACACACAAAAAGGAAGAGCCAAGTAAAGTTCTTCACAAAGCCAAGACATCTCCCAGCAATGTTTGACCACAGCTAAACATATACCTTCTGTCGTAAACCATGACTAAATCGGAAAACCCACTGTCTTGCCACACTCACACAAACACACACTTTTATCACTCATATCATACTGAAAATTAAATTAAAATATATTTAAATGCTCAAAGGGAAGAAACCACTCATGTACTAGTGATATTGATATCACATATGAGATGCTTTCCTTTTGGACATGTGCACGTATTACTGATCCTCAATAACTGTGGTGCCAAACTAGATCGTAATTCCTAAACACCTATTTAAGTTTTCGGTTCAATAGGGTTTTTTGGTGGAGGGGGTGATTACCCAAAATTAATAAATTATCATTAGACCACTAATAATAGTCTCTCAATGTCAATTTAGCTTCAAATCTGACTATTCCAAGACCACGATTCTTTTCAAATATACTAACAATGTATTTTAAGCATCTGATTTACTTACCGAATCAATTTTGATGCAAAAAAGCTTTAGATGTAGATGTATATATAAATATGATCTATTGTCATTAATTGTTTTCTGCTGTGCAGGTAATGCGTCTTTCTCAAAGGCTACGAGTCTGCTTTATTAATTTTATTCTAGAAGTGTTCATGGATCAATCTTGGGTCTACTTCCTTTTTTGTGTTTATATTAGAGACTCTTTAAAGTTGTTTTAGTCTCTAAATACAGTGCCGCGAAAAAATATGTGCCCTCTTGGTTGAACATTTTGGAAGGTGTGTGTTTCATAACATCTGGTGTAAATGCAACGCAGAGGTCCTCGACAGCTGCTTCCCTGCATGTTTTAGAGAGTTCCTCCTGCAACACACCTAATTCAAATAATCGGGATCGTTATCAGGCCTCTGCAGAAGTTGCTGATGAGCTGATCATTTGAATCAGGTGAGTTGCGGCTGGGAAAATTCTAAAACATGCATAAAAGCGGCCCTCGGGGACCAGACTTTGAGACCCCTGCTTTAAAGGGACAGGCCAGGGTGACCCATTTTTCACTCAAAAATTAAACTAGCTTGCATTTTCATCCGTCCATCCATTATCTATACCGCTTATCCTCACAAGGGTCGCGGGACGTGCTGGAGCCTATCCCAGCTGTCTTCGGGCAGTAGGCGGGGGACACCCTGAATTGGTTGCCAGCCAATCGCAGGGCACACAGAGACAAACATCCCCACTCACAATCACACCTAGGGGCAATTTAGAGTGTCCAATCAACTTACCATGCATGTTTTTGGAATGTGGGAGGAAACCGGAGTACCCGGAGGAAACCCACGCAGGCGCTTGCATTTTCAATTTTATCTTTTTTTGTTTTTGTTTTTAGAAGAAGAAATCAGTAAGTAACAAACTACTCTTGTAACGCTTCTTTCTGCTCTGCAATGTACACCTGTCCCCCTCCCTCCCTGCATATCTTGGTGTGACGTCAGCGGAGGAACTGGATACCATTTGTACCGTCCAAATCACTGAATATATATCACTTATAATGGCCCCAAACTGGGCTCTTTCGGCACCAACATGTATGTAGACACTTCTACCTATGCCCACTTCAAAATCTGAAAGTATCACAATGATAAGCCTCTTCAAAAGTGCTCATGAAAAGATAATGAGTATATTAGAACATGAGGCGATTGCCTTTTTTCTCTCATGCAGGCCTGTTTTTCCTTAATACCAGTACTACTACTACTAATACTTCTACTACTACTACTACTACTACTACTACTACTACTACTACTACTACTACTACTACTACTACTACTAATAATAATAATAATAATAATAATAATAATAATAATAATAATAATAGTCCACTGATAGTGTAGTGGTACACACGCCTGAGTTGTGTGCGGGCAGCGTGGGATCGATTCCCGCTCAGTGACAGTGTCTATGTGTGCCCTGCGACTGGCTGGCGACCAGTTTGGGGTGTAGTCTGCCTTCGCCCATTGACGGCTGGGATAGGCTCCAGCAACTCCCCGCGACCCTGTATAGGATAAGCGGTTTGGAACCCTGTATAGGATAAGCGGTTTGGAAGATGACATGACATAATAATAATAATAATAATAATAATAATAATAATAATAATAATAATAATAATAATAATAATAAATGAGATTTACATAACCTTTCAGACAACCAGGGAGGCTTGTTTGTCAAAAAAGATACTGCTACTCCTTGTTGCTGGCGGTAACTAAAAACCAAAGCACTTACTAAGAGGAAGCCAATTGAGGCTGGCTTTTACCAGCTACTGTAGAAGTTCACTGCTGTAGGCGACGCAAAGCCCCAGTCAGTGTTTGCCCCATTAGCCTCGGTTGGGGCTATTAGATCCATAGTCATGGTAGCTGAGCGGAGTAATTACACGGCCGCATGGCAGCTTACATGTCCTTACCACCCCGCCCGCCGACCCAACCCCCCCCCCCCCAAATAAAAAAATATCCGTGAATGCGTAGACCAGAGCCTGCCTGGTGATATCACGAGAATATTTAAGATTGCTTTATAACGCAATACTATTGCATTTTATTGCCAAACTCTTGCGTTATAACGCAATACGTTTTCAGTTTTTATTGCGTTATTTCGCAATAAAATAATTATTAAAATAATGCAAAGTTATTTCAAGAGGAAACAAAGACTTCCACTTCCGGGTTGTTTAAATGTACGTCGCGCTTGTAGAGATTTTTATGGTCTAAAGATGTCCCACACAAAGACATGCTTCGCATGCAAAAGGATAAGGTACCAAATGTTAATAGTTAACAAAACAAAATTGCTGTCCCGGATTACACACACATTGGCCGCCCGTGGGTTTTTTTCAACTTGATACTATTTGTAAAAAAAATAAATTAAAAAAAAATTAAATAAAATAAAAATTTCCCCTCTCACTTGGTTTATCATGATATTTGGATTATTTTTGGTACTTCTCCTTTTTATAATAATTCACTTATATAATATATATATATATATATATATATATATATATATATATATATATATATGGCGGCACGGTGGTCGACTGGTTAGCACGTCCGCCTCACAGTTCAGAGGTCGTGGGTTCGATCCCGGCTCCGGCCTCCCTGTGTGGAGTTTGCATGTTCTCCCCGTGCCTGCGTGGGTTTTCTCCGGGCACTCCGGTTTCCTCCCACATTCCAAAAACATGCATGGTAAGTTGATTGGACTCTCTAAATTGTCCCTAGGTGTGATTGTGAGTGCGGATGTTTGTCTCTGTGTGCCCTGCGATTGGCTGGCAACCAGTTCAGGGTGTCCCCCGCCTACTGCCCAAAGACAGCTGGGATAGGCTCCAGCACGCCCCGCGACCCTTGTGAGGAGAAGCGGTACAGATAATGGATGGATGGATGGATATATATATATATATATATATATATATATATATAATTTATGATTGTTTACTACTGGAATAAGTGAATTTCTCCTAGCGGGATCAATGATGTCTTCTTCTGCCATTCTAGTTAAAGGAGCAGAGTGAAAGACAGCATGATCATGCCTTTTGCAGGATGTTTCCTGTTGACAACATCTATACCAAATAAAGTCTGGCTACCAAATAAAGAGGCATGCAAGTTAAAATTGACAATACTGTACACCTCATGTTCATATATACACACACACACACACAATATTGTTGTCCCAGAGTGACCTCATGCATACACCTTATTTGTGCCTCTTCTCACCGTGTTGATGTGAGGGAGGAGCTTGGGAGCTTAAGAGTAAGAGAGGAAAGAGAAATTGTAAGGAGGAATGGAGGGAAAGAAGGAGGTGCAGAATGAAAATGCTTTTTAGTTATCAGCAGAAACGCTGCTTTATGGATGACATGTTTAAAGTGCTCTTGCTGTTGTTTGTGTGTGTATATTTTGCACCTTTTTTTTATTCTTTTATTTATTTTGGCCTTAGCCATCCCAAAGAATGAATTACTCCTGTCAAACCTTTTGCATGCATATGTATGTGTGTGTATATGTCTCATGTTCTGAAACATGTTAGTCCTGTCTATGGTCACGTCTACTGTTTGTTTTAAGTCTGCCTGGAGGGCTTATGCATTCTGCATGAGAGAACTGTGCTTTATGTGTCAAACCCGTTCTTTTGCCCAATGTGTAGCGAAAGCTGAAGCACTCAGCGAACCTTTTGTTTAGCTAGTGCTCACTCACATGTGCAGAGAAAGACATACAAATGCAAACACACAATGTGCCTTGTACACATCAACTTGAACTCTTGAACACTTTACTCTCCTCCGTCATTAAATTGTCATTCTAAACACAGCCATGTTTTTTTTTTTAAGATGTGCATCAAATGACTGTTATTTTCATTAATACATTTCTTGTTCTTTGCACCAACTCTTCAGACAGGCAAATTAAACAGGGGTTGAGTAGATAAGGGGATATTTGCAGCTCCACCATTTACATTCTTTCAGTCTTCTGTGGTGTAAGAGAGGTAAAACAAAAGGAGGCAGGCAATTTTAAGGTTAGTTCCCTATGAATAGATAATTAGAATAGAAAAAGCTCACAGTACATTTGTGAAGACTTATTCAGATTTTTAGATGACTTCAATTTTGTCAGAATGATGCATGGAGGTATTTTCTATGCTATTATGCAATATGTTCGGATTATCTGTGCCCTCAAATGGAGGTTTGACTTCCCGAGGGACCCTCAGAGGAGTTTGATCCCCTGAATTGTTGAAACACACTGTCCGGTCCCCATTTTTAAGAAGGGTGTCTCGGTGTGCCAAACCAGAGGCACTGTCCTCGATGTCCAACGCAACCCTAGAGATAGCGGAGCCCACCTCAGAGTCCCCAGACTCTGCTTCCTCATAGGAAGGTGTGATGGTGGAAGTGAAGAGGTTTTCAAAGTATTCTTCCCACCAACTAGTGGACTAATCGGTTTAACCCATAGTCTGTAGCTGATACCGAAAGAAGAGTTCACCCTCCTAGCCCAGGAGCCAGTGCAAGAATTTCAAGTAATTTCTAAACCACATCCAAGAAAGTGAATTTGACAAGCAGGCTCTCCTTTCACATAACATGAACTGTGCTTAAGAAGGAGCATCAATGGCATGCTTGGAAGCCACACTACAGATAAGATAGCGGTGCATAACTAACCCTAACCCATTTACAATGACTTTGAAGCCGATTTTAATGCTATCTCAACTGTAATTTCACTTGTGTATTATAGCTTGGACAAACGATAGCAATTCAGAGAGAGTTCAATGACAACTATTTCATCTACATTGAAAAGTACACTCCTCAGACTGCAAGTATATGAGCCGAATAGTACAGAGCACGGGGAGCTGTTGACAACATGGAGCGTTGCTTGCAGCAACAAAAGTGGGGTTAAACATCCTCTATAGCTAGATCTGCGAAGGCTAGCAAGCCACCAATATGATCACTCTTCCTTCCTCTTCCCCTCTAGCCAGCATTGGTTCACTGGACAATAAAATTGTCTTACTACGCTTCATCCGTCCTGAGCTTCATCTCTAAATGTGGTGATATCTTCACCACCAGGACCATCACTCTCTACCACGACACATGAACCATTGGCACTCTGGGCATCAAGAAAAGAGCTGGCTGAGGACATCAGGAGAGCTAAGTATACTCCTATGCTCAGAAAATCCACTTTACCTGCACTGACCCTCAGAGCATGTGGAAATGTATTAAGTGCATTAAAAACTACAACACCAAGGATATACAATGCTCAAAGACCCCTCTCTACCAGATGACCTCATGTAACAACTAATCATGGTTCACCTCTTTTCTGAGTGTGGTCATGTGACATTCACATGCTGAGCTGTGATTGGCCGTTACCTAAGCACTGAGCAACTGTGATGTCATTTTCAGTCAACAGCAAGTGGCAAAATAGCTGCCCCCTGAGATGGATGAAAACGGGTGGATTTTGCTGCTTAATTCAGAGCCCACAAACACAATATTAATAAGAATGCCATCCTCAGCACCAGCATCATGGTGTGTCACAGCGGCTGCACAGCTGCAGAAAGAACGGCTTTTCAAAGAACGGTAAAGGCTTCACAGAAGATTTTGGAGAACAGCCTCCCCACAACCACAGACTTATTCGCCAGCATATGCAGAAAGAGGCTCTTTGCATCATCAAGGAACCCAACACACCCCACCCCCGCACACCCTCTTCCATCTCCTCCCCTCAGGCAGGAGGCTACAGAACATCCACAGCAGTACCACCGGGGTGAGGAACAGACACGCTTCTTTCTGCAAGCTGTAAAACTGTTACACTCAAACATTGCTCTGTAGCCCCAGAATCAGCCTCCCCAAGCCTATTCATCTGTGCGCATTAAACACTTTATTGTTTAACACTATATTCTTTTTGTCAAGTACAAAATGACTTTATAAATATCACATGCAATTCAAGCATTTCATTCTGCTGCATCCACACCTTTGCTGTATTGCATCTTTGCACACTTTCAGACCACGAATAAGCATATCCCTTATCTCTTTATCATATTAATTTTAAATCATTTGTTCTATTTTTATTTTCACAATAAATGGGACTTACTTGGCTAACCTGAGACTTTGGGTATTGCATCTTGTGCCATATGATGTGGAAATGTGTGTTGGTATGATAATAAAATTGTATGACAAAAAAAATCATTGGATAATTTTTTCATTTTTTTCTAATTTTTCATGGAATTTGGGGAAGCTATAATGGCTTGGTATGAAGATTGGTCCTATGTCATTAAGAATAGCCTCTGAACTAATGAAGATGGGTTTGGTGGGTTTGACATGTTCTGCTTGTCTCTGAAGAAATGGAGAATCAGCCTATGGTGTAATGTGGGATGATCTCGGACATAATTGTGGTCTATCTATTCATTGCGATACTTCGAATTGAAACGAAAATTACAATAAATGAGTAATTTACAGGTATTTTTATATGCGATTGGCTCGCAACCAGTTTAGGGTGTACCCAACCTATACTGCCCGAAGCCAGCTGGGATAGGCTCCTGCATTCCCGCAACCATTATGAGGATAAGCGGATTGGATAATGGATTGATTATATTTATGTGATATTAATTTAAGTACAAAGGCTCCTTGCTATCTATCAATGAATGGTATTTATTTTTAATTTGGCCTTTATTTAATTAACGATGTCAGTCCCATTGACTTCAAAGATCTCTTCTCCAAGAGAGAACTGACCAAGAATGGCAACAATACAGTTAAAAAAAAACTCACACAGATCATATTCAACAGCAGGTGCAGTAATAAGAAAATGAACCATCAACTGAAGCAGTGGCATGCAGACAATCGGATTTTGAGAGTTTTCAATAAGGATTTGAAAACATTCAGAGACAAGTTCCTGCAGTTTAAATTCAGTCTGCAGATTATTCCATGCAAAAGATGTAACAAACCTAAAAGCCTTCTTTCCCTGTTCAGTTTTGGAATTGGGAACAACAAACAGCCCAAAGTCAGACAAACGCAAATTATGCAATCCATCTTTTGCGATCAGCATAGAACAAATACTAACATTATATTAGATTATTGTTTTTTTTAAATATATTGATTTTTTTTAGCAATAAAAAACATGAGACTGCATTTTAGTTACCGTACATATTATGAACATAAACTGAAGTGCAGGTGCATGTAATGCCCCATTGCCTTAGGACTTCATTATGGCTATATATAATCTTGCTTTCTGTTACATCCCATGTTGGATGTTGCAACTGATTTTGTACACTTTCATCTGATTCTTTCTGATTCTCAGAAACTTTATTAAAGGGAGGTCAACCCAAACATATTTTTTTCAAGAATATGTTCTATGCAGGCTCGCTAGTTGAAACAAGGATTTCTGATGAATATTGCATTTGTGGAATAAGATTTAAGCAGCAAAATCTACCCGTTTTTAGCCATCTCAGAAAACAGGTGAGCTGTGATTGATCGTTACCTGAGCCCTGAGCAACTTTAATGTCACTTTCAGTCAACAGAAGTGACAAAATGGCCGCTCCCTGAGATGGCTAAAAACGGGTGGATTAACTCTTATTCCACAAATACAATATTAACTGTTTCAACTAGTGGGCCTGCACAGAACATATTCTTGAAAGTAAATGTTTGTGTTGACTTCCCATTTAACATTTTGATGATAAACTCCATGAGGACAAATGTTTTTGTTTCCATTGTAAACCATGTTTGAAACTACCAGGGGCAGTCAAAAAGTAATGTTTGTCTGTTTACCCGACATACAGTTCATGTTTCCAGCAATTTCAACAGTGCATCGTTAGAATGCTCGTCTAAATATACTAAATATAACTGTTAACATTTTTTTTAACATATCCATTCACTATCAGTCATTTTGGACATGGCTGAGATCATCATGGGATGTCCGTCAGAAGTAAAGAGGTGTGACTGAATTCCTTGTTTTGGAAGGGGAGCCACCAATGAGCATTTTCAAAAGACTGGAACCTTCTGTCACTAAACGGCTGAGGAAAGTTCAATACGAAAAACAAGCTTGTTTGTGGGTGTCCCTAGGTTGTCTTGGAACCCACCTGGTACACACCTTTAAAGCCTATCTCCCTCACAAATATTTGCAGCACTTCCAAGAAGTTCGGCAATATCATCAATACTGATTCTGTGATTTTCTCTGACCAGTTCCTCGGCCCTGGCACTGTTTCCAGGATTAATCGTGATGGCCTTCCACTTCTTTGTCCCAGAGGTTGCTTGAATTTGGATATTTTTCTTCACCCTTGATTGTGGCTACCCACTTTTTGACAGTGCTGAAGTCTATTGCAGCATCCCTAGGAAATTTCTCCAATCATTTGAAAATGTTTATTGGTGGTTCCCCTTCCAAAAGAAGGAATTCAACCTCAGCTCCTTGTTTCTGACGAACACCCAATGATGAGATCATTTCCAAAATGGCTGACAGAAAGTAGGTATGTTCAAACTTTTTTTTTGTTTTTACAGTTTATATATATATATATATATATATATATATATATATATATATATATATATATATATATATATATATATATATATATATATATATATATATATATATATAGAGAGAGAGAGAGAGAGAGAGAGAGAGAGAGAGAGAGAGAGAGAGAGAGAGAGAGAGAGAGAAAATAAATAACTATAAGTCTGGTAATTTGAACAGTGCTAAATACTTTTCTAAATGGCTTTATCCATGTTAGTCATTAAATATTCATATTTTCATCCCAAGAAAATAAAATGTTTCACCTGTTCCTGTTTGTTGTGTTGTCTTTCTAGGCTTACAAAGCTCTCCTATACACCCATCTCTTATTGCCCCGGGTTCCATCTAACAATGCAGGTAGTGAGCAGAAACACTGGGGAATCTCACACCCAACCCAACCATCTGTCAGCCGCATACAAGCCTCGTGTGTGGGTCAGGATATCTTTCAAGCTTTGGGCATTGTCCCCACAGCCACTCATCTGTTAGACATTTTCAAGCCTCAGAACCGTTTGTGTGCTCCTGTTATCGTCCCTGCCGCTTAACTATCGAGCGTCTGCGTTGCCACTTGCGCATTTGCATCATGATGCCCTGTGACGAGCTTCAGGCTGTCCCTTGGAAAACCTTCGGGAATTGATTTGGGAAGGCTTTCGGGAATGTGTTTCCAAAGCTGTCAGATGGACTTTTGTCCATCATGTCAGTCTGGCCCCAGGGACACAGCAAAAGATCAGAACAGAGAGATTCTATAAAGGAGCAGCAGATACAGTGCCCAGACATGGCCCAACTAACCCACTTCTAAAGTAAAGCAGTGACAGAGGTGTTTGCTGTGGTGAGGGGTGGTGGGCTAGGTGTGCAATCATCATCCGGTCCTGACACATTTAATAGTACTCTCACTGTTGTTTTCTGTTGTTGATTAGAAACATACCATACTTTATATCAATGATGCACACAATAGTTGCGGCATAGTAGGGAAGTACCAACTTTTTATGTAAATAAATACCCCTTTTGTAAAGGTCGGCATTTCCATAAGGCAGAAAAGAGAAATCCACTGTTCACTGTCACTTGGCTCAAGCCTTTAATAATGCAGGTAGGAAATGCAGTAAATGAAAAACTCTAAACCTCTTTGACAAGGCCTCTGCCTTTGGTTGGTATTTATTCCAACTCTACTCTGTGTTTGTTTACAATACTGCCAGAGCTGACTGGAAATTGTTGCAGCAATATGAGCCTTATATAAAAGTCAGCAACACTATAAACAGTCTCAATAGTTTAATACCATAGCTTTACTCCTGAGATTCATATTGCATTGGAGCACTCGGGGTCCTTCAGACTCGACTTTCCTTTTTCTTCATTCCTTATTTCAAAATCTTGTATTTAATTTAATAGTATAAAATGATACAGGCTTATGATGAAATTAACATGAAAACATCATAGGGTAGCTCATTAATCTGCAGGTTGAGTAGAAGCACCTGTGGCTAAAGCCAAACTGTGGCAAGGTTTTTACTTTCTGGACCTAGATATGACACCTCTGGAAAACATGAAAGCAACACACTCACACATACACACCCACCCACCCACACACACCCGCGCACACACACACATCCCCGCGCGTGTGTGTGTAGCTCTGTCGCTTATACCAACGTCAGACTACACGAATGGTGGGGATGGTGGAGTCTGGTGGACATTAGCTGACAAACTGGAGCGGCAGCCGGCAGTGAAATAATAATAACAATAAGTAGCTATTGTTTTTTTTTTCATTTGGTTCTGTTACGTTTTAATCAGCAACGTTGCTGCAGTGTTAAAAGGCACTGTTAGGAAAGAATCTGCTCAGGTACATACATGTATATTTACAGTTCATAATCATTCTGTAAATGCAGTAAATATAAAAGTTTTCACCAAAGATAGTTGCGGTTTATATAAGGGTGCGACTTGTATAAGTTTTTCCCCCAGATTTTCTAAAAATAGAGTGGGTGCAGCTTGTATAACGGTGCGGCTTATATAAAATACGGTAAATATATCCCTACATTGTGCACTCATAAATAATGGAAGCATGTCATTTAATAAAACATAACAACCAATTTCTAGTCACCTGACCTCTGAAACACATGAAAGAGCCTTAAAGTGGAAGTCAACGCAAACTTTTTTTCAAGAATATGTTCTATGCAAGCCCACTAGTTGAAACAGGGCATTCTGATAAATATTGCGTTTGTGGAATAAGTGTTAATCCACACGTTTTTAGCCATCTTTGGGGGTGGCCATTTTGTCACTAATGTCGCCTGAAAATGTCATCACAATTGCTCAGGGATCAGATAATAACCAATCGTGGCTCAGCTTCAGAAAACAATTGTGATTGGTCATTACCTGAGCCCCGAGCAACTGTCATGTCATTTTCAGGTGACAGAAGTGACAAAACAGTCGCCCCCTGAGATGAAAAAAGAATTTTGAATTTTGATGCTTAACACATACACAATCGCAATATTAATTAGAATGCCATGTTTGGACTAGTGAAGGTGCATAGAACATATTATTCCAAATAATTTTGGGGGGGTTGACTTCCACTTTAAAATCTATGAATTTATTTTTAGCATGTGTGAAATACAGTCTTGAAAAAGCCATCTTCCACAAAATGTGCCAAACACAGCACTCTTCTGGTTCCAAAATGCTTTGGAGTTTCTCCAAAAATAAATTAAAGGAGTATATTCATCAACTCCTCTGAGATTGGCACCTGATGCAAAGGTTTAGACACTGTGCATTTTCCCGCCTTTCATTTTTCTTCAATTGAGGGGTCGTGTAGCAACCAAAAAGTGGGAAAATACTTATATACTTATAATGAGCCACAATCCTACATCACAGCGCTGCCAAATTCAAATCCAAGCATGCTCTTGCCTCTAATAGGCTATTGCATTTAAATGACAAACCACATTGGTGTTAACTTTAAACCATGCCACAGCCTCATTTTGACATCCTGTATGTTATGCATAAAACTGGAAAAAATTTGATTATGATGGAAAGGCCCTTCATTGTCAAGCCCTGCTTATTACACATATAAATACTCATGACATTCAATAAAACAGGCTTATGATGAAAGAACCTGGCACAGTATGAAAGAAAATAGAATCTTTACTGAAAATGAACTGTCTTGAAATGGCAAGCACTCTGTGTGTGTCAGGACCAGAAGATGAGAGAATACTGACACAATTGCATCATGACTAACGTGTGAGACATTTATATTTTATTCATGAATGTTATTTGTTACTGTGCGTCAAACTATTTTGCTACATGAAAAGATGATGGGGGGGTAGGGGCTTCGGCGGAATGTAAAGATTGGCATACTGTATATTTGACATTCAGTGCAATGAAAAAGCATTTGTCCCTTCCTGATTTACATGTGATTTGTGCTTTTGTGAATATTGGGAATTACTCGTAAATGTGTAAAAACTGAGATATTGTGCTTATGCAATTATGTTGAATGTAAAAAATTATGAATAACCATCAAAGTGTTTTTTTATTTTCTGCATGGGGCTGCATGGGGCCAAATACATTTGACAAATAGCAACCTTACTGCAGTGCAAACCCTAGAAACAGGTTTGGTTCAGTGTAGTAACCATGCGCTAGAGTAATCAAGTTTTTTGGTATCAATTACTGCTCCGAAACAGAACATAGGCAAAATATGTATATTTAAACTAAATTAATCAAGAAATCACACAAACATGGATTATATCTATTTAATTTGAAGTCCTCCGTCGTTGATGTTCCTACTGATACATCCCCGTTTTCATACAACACCATCAGGAGCTAAAGGACTTCCGGAGAGCTTACATCAGACATCCTCGATTTAAAGGGACACTTGGACGGGCTGAACATTGGCACTTATATAATAGGTATGCATATAAAAATTATATTACTACTAAAATGCACCCCCCCCTTAAAGACTCTGTAGTGATTTAAGGGGTTTATTGCAATAGGAATTATGATAAATTATTTATTAGTTATAGTTATTTTTTCCAACTCAGCTGTCTACGTCACAGCAGGGAGGCAAGCATTGTAATATTGCTTGGTTTGTCAGTTCTGTTGTCTGAAACGGCGACCCATCGCCACCAAAAGTTTAATGCACATTGCTATTCTTGTCCACTACAACCTGTGAAAATACAAAAGCGTTCTGCACAATATTTTGGATCAAACATGAGCTCATACTGTATGTGCAAAAACCATGATCACCTCCACAAAATCCCCCAAAAAACAGGCCAGTCGCCAGAGGTGGGCATTTTACTAAAGTTCGCCGGTCCTTCAATCGCGATCCGTCTGCAGCCTTGGTACCCGTCCGCCCAATGTCTATCTGTCTATTTTTCAAGCTGGACCAAACTGTAATTGTCTATCGGACAGTCCGTCTATTATTTTAACAGCTCTTCTGTTATCGCTTCCGACGGTAAATGCCTGTCCGTCTATCTCACCCACCAAAAAAAAAAAAAACAAGTCATAGTTGAACAGATTGTGCACTGAGCTAGGACTGTATGGGAATTTAGGGGAATTCGCTAGAGCACCTCATCCACAATGGGGGTGACCGAACACAGTAGTAGGCTTTAATGTCACTCCAATCCAATCTACAGCGCTCAATAACTCACTCAGTCATGCCGCACATACGACGAGAACTGGCGTGAATACTCCCGCGAACAGCCAATGGGCTCAATACGTGCCCTTTTAGGACCCCTTTGCTGTCCAACATGCCTGACATAAATTAGTGCAACAAAGGACCCATTAGCTAACCAAAAACATGCCGATGCAAAATACACAAACGAATACCTGCATCAAACGAAGCAATAATGAGGAATTTACAACATGCACTATCATGCAGTTATTATTAATGCATCTACATCATTCTGCCCAAAGAGCTTTACAAAGCCTCACATGCACTTATTTTATTTTCAAACTTAAAATGTCAAAAAGTTTAAAAGTTTAAAATATTGTATTGTTGTAGCAAGCAGCCAGACAATGGGGAAGCGTACCAATATTCCACAGAGGTTTTTATTCCTTACATATGCCTTGTTTCCATTGTGGACACACTGTAAGAGCTACTGCATGAAAAAAAACATAAATGAGAGCCTTTAATAGCAGGCAAATAGTCTTTGAACACAACTTTAGCCGTACATGTAAAAAAGGGAGTTCCAATAGAAAGCAAGCAGCGCTACACAATCACCTACGAGAGGCATACCTGTCAACTTATGTTTTCCCCGTATTTTATACTTTTTTGATCATTTCAAATTGTGTACGCCATATAACAATTTTTGTACGGGAATTTTTTTTTTTTTTTTTTTAGTGTTTTTTTGTTAGACCGATCTCGTCTTGCCCATTTTGTCTCTAATCCGGATCGTCTCGGTCACTGGTAGCAGATGACAACGTCATTTGATAACTAAAATAAACTTATTCTACATAGTCTGTCTTGCTGTGAGTAAATAGGTTCCGCGTTGTGTTTGTAAGGTTTATTATCTCTTAATAAAGGGAATTGCAATCATTAATAAGGGGAGCAATTGGCTGAGGTTGACAGGTATGGAGAGGATATTTGTGTACCCACATTGTAATTAACATACTGTAGTGTTGTAGAATTTATAAAGCCAAACAGTGAGCTTACTGTTGGCCGTAACCACGCCAAGGCAACAACAATCGGGCCAGATTGCTCATTACCAGGAGGAGTTCTTAAAGTTATTCGTTTTGTATTGATTTCTGCAAAACAAATAGATAAAAATTTAAAATGCAAGCGAATGTCATTTTCCTGATTAAAAAAAATACAGAATTTGAGCTTGTTGTTGAAAAATGGACCATCCTGACTGGATGATCCCTTCAAGCCAGCCGGTGGAAGCTCCTCGATGCTCGGTCCTCACACTTCGATGCGCTTTTAAGACAATTGACATTGGCTGATTAATATGGTGGCATGAGAACATCTTCCGTGTCGCGTTCAATGTTTTCAGAAATGAGGAGCTACGAATGTTGCAATAAAGACACATGCGATGAGCCCCAAAAGTATGCCAATACGTGGGAATCTTCCGCATGTCTTTCAAGAGGGTCTGGTCACACAGGACTGGTCCATCACTTTGGTCCCGCGTCCTAGTGGCGCCGCACTTCCGTTGTGTAGCGTCAACTAACAGCATATTTGTCACTTGCAGCTCTTTTGGACTAGGTGTGTTTTTGCAGTTGTTTTACGTGTTTATGATTTTTTTGTTTGCATAATTAAATTTGATTCATTTGTTTAATCATTTTATCATTTGTTTGCATCATTTGGTTTGCAGCATTTGGCCGTTTGCAGCATTTCTTTCATGCAGCGTTTTTTTTTGTATGCGTTTTTTGTTTGCATTTATTTATATGCCCTTTTTGCCCTTTGCGGTGCTTTTTTTAACGTGTTTTACTGACAGGCAGCTATGTCATGAGTGCAGGGCTAGGTAGTTGGGCTGTAATAGTGCATATGACTATTCTGTTTTTTGTTTTCGTAGGGAGGAATTCCATGTTTGCGCATAGATCATTGATCCTGCTTTGCACAATTGCCGCACATGACAACATAATAAAAAAATGCAGTGCACTCCAGCCAGCTAGTCTTATTGCTAATAAGAAGACTCGTTTGCATCATTAAAGTCTTCTGTTTGAGGATAAAAGGCTGGTTGTAATATGCCAAAGGACAAAGACAAGGGCATAAGACAAAAGGCAGCAGAAGAAGCAGAGATAGGATATGCTTCTGGCAGGATATCAATCGTGTTAGCTCATTTGAAACAGCATGATCAGTTCATGATTAATAGTAATGAAATAGCAGTTTTCACTATCCATCTTCTTGCTTACCCTCCCTCATTAGTGTTGTGCTGAGCTGGAGCCAATCCTTGCTCACTATAGGCGACAGACGGGGTTCACCCTGGACTGCTTGCCAGCTGATTGCAGGGTAGCGGTTTTAAATACATTTTTGGAATTGTCATTCCTCAGCAGAGACTTGCAATTTGAGGAAACTGTACCTTCATTTGTACAACTGACATATTTGAAAAGGAATGCAGCCTGTGTTTTTCTACTATTTTTGCCTTCTGCTGCCCAGTATAATGTACTTGTATAGATTGCTGGTTGATTGGCCTGCCTCCAGTTCGTTGTAGTGGCCCCTCCCCAACCCTCACTAGTCACTGATTGGGTGCTCTAACGCCTATTTAGAGGCATTGTAATTGGTTGGCCTGTGGACTACCCTTGTATGATCTCAGTTTTGATTGGGTTTCACTTGAGTGACTGTGTTAATTGCCCTCATTGTGTTGGTGATGCTAAGTGTATATGTGGGTTTTTTTTAAACTTGGATTTACTGCAAGTAGGTAGCAGTTTACACCAGTCTACACCGGTTTTACAATCAGGGCTGAGCATCGAGAAAACTGTAGACGGTTATACTTTTGGTTCGTCTTGATGCCATTTCATGTGTTTCGATGTTCATCAGACCCATCATATCAATCCTACCCTACCTTAATACAGTCTATATCTAGGTCAATAATCTGTAGTCCCCGTAAATCTGTGTCCCCTGCCCAGGTCCTGGCCACAAGGGCAGCGGCGCCAATCGCATCCCAATGCTGCTGTTGCTACTGTATCCACCATCTTGTCATAGTGTAGTCTTAATTTAAAGTGGAAATCAACCCAAACATATTTTTTTCAAGAATATGTTCCCACAAGGCCCACTAGTTGAAACACTGCATTGTAATTAATATTGCATTTGTGGAACATGTGTTAAGCAGCTAAATCCACCCCTTTTAGCCATCTCATTTTGTCACTTCTGTTGACTGAAAAGGACATCAGAACTGCTCAGGGCTCAGTTAACGACCAATCATGGCTCAGCCATGTTGGAAGGAGCCAGATAAGATGGCTCAGGTATCTGGTTAGGATGCCTCCTGGACGCTTCCCTGGTGAGTTGTTCGGCACATTTCCCACTGGCAGGATGCCTACCCAGGACACGGTGGAGAAACTATGTCTCCCGGCTGACCTGGGAATGCTTTGGGATCCCCCTGGAAAAGTTGAAGAAAGTGGCTGGGGAGAGGGAGGTCTGGGCTTCCCTGCTGGAGCTGCTGCCACCATGGCCCGACTCCAGATAGGATGTAGAAAATGGATGAATGGATGGATGGAAGGCTTGATTTGAGTTTGTTGCTGTTTTAACGGAGCGTCACACCGTAACGTGGGCCTAACTGGTAACCGACCGATGTCTCATTCCAAGGTTGGGTCAAAAGTTGACAGCCCTACATTCCATCCATTATCCAAGCCGCTTATCCTCACAAGGGTCGCGGGCGTGCCGGAGCCTATCCCAGCTGTCATCGGGCAGTAGGCTGAACTGGTTGCCAGTCAATAGCAGGGCACACAAAGACAAATGACCATTCGCACTCACAATCATACGTAGGGGCAATTTAGAGTGTTCATTTAACCTACCGTGCATGTTTTTGGAATGTGGGAGGAAACTGGAGTACCCAGAGAATTAGCGTAACTTTTTTTTTTTTGATTAACACATGGCCCTTATTTGGGCATTCATTTGTGTTTGTAGTTTCAGTCCGGCCGGCATCCATTTAGCTTTGCAAAGATGTAGTAAAAAGTGTATGAGCATATTTTTCTGAAAGTATGTGTGAATTAGTTATGTGTTAAGGACAGCTCTGTCAGAGTTGTTGTTGAGCCTCTGGCCATCCAGCATTTGCTGAGAAAAAGTAGTCTTTCATGAATAATGTTGAATATAGACTGTGACAAAACCTTGAGCTAACAAAATAAACATCATGCCCTCAGGGGAAAACTGAAGATCAAACAGCACGCTGGCACCTCACTTTGTATGAGTGCATGCATGTGTGTGTTGGTGGTTATTTTATCAACGCTACAGCGAATGTTGTAGAGCAGGGATGTGCAACTTAAACAATGGGGCTTTAAGGGGCACGGGTCATTATTTTCTCAGCGCTACTGGGTCGCAACATAGTCCCGCATACTTCCTAAACAAATGTGTGACAAAAATGCTACTTTAACTAGGGTCAATATATGTGCATACTGTATGTACAGGTTTATAACAAACGTACAGAACAATTTCTTTATATATTTTAATGCTTGAATGGATTTATAAAATATCCACTCTATAATAACAAAGGTTTTGAAGCAAACAAAAAAAAAATTAAAATACTGTGATTTCCTCTCTTTCATGGCTGAGAGTGTTTCAAAGGAAAATAGGTAGATACTGTAGGTTTGCTCAGGACCACCCGTGACCAAATTGTGGTCCTAACCCAACCCAGCCCACCCAATCCCATCGTTCGACATCCCAAACGTATCATAAATGCAAAATGACCATACCAAAACATGCTATTCATAACCTTTAATAACAGTGAACAGTTCCTTTATTTAAAAAAAATCCACCTAAATAAAATAAATAGCATGAGCAATAGCATGGGCACTGGAAATTGAATATTGCGCTCCGGTTCAAGTTTGTCCTCGCACGTTTGCGCTCTAAGGGGCATATTCTTATGTGTGCTTAACTTAGAAAAAGCGCGCTACTGTGCACTTTTTTGCCTGCGGAGATTCTCCCATCGACTTAAGTGTTTCATCAATGCACCTTCATGAAATGTACACACTCTGGATGGCACGATCTTGACATCAGGGCACCATGCTGACAAATATGTCAGTGCTCGCATTCTCGTGTAGACTTTTGGTCGCACTCTGGAGACTGTCCCAAGGTCTAGCACCTGTCGAAGGCAAAACATCATATTGCACGTTTTGAATCATTTCACAGCTGCTTAGCAACAAGTGATGACTCTCACCGGCCGACTCGGCTGATTCTTGCTGACGTGTGGACGAGGTGGGGCACGCTTTTCCCATACAGTATATGCTTATTGACTGCCCAACGGTTGTATATTTGAAAGAAACTGCACACAATCTTATACAATTTTAACAAACTTGATATGCACAAATAAGCTTTTATCAAATGACAAAATTCAACTGCTGCTTGAAACATTTGATCTACACTGAATATTTAACAATAATATTTATTTTAATTAACTTTATACATTTTTTTAAATAATCTTAGACCATGTCAGAAATGTTAGTCTGGGCTACAATACAGTCATCCTAATAATGGACAGTTAGTTATAGATTTTGGGGGTCGGGGGGTGGATGGTGTGATGCGACATGCACAAGCGCATTGCTTGGCAACAACTGGGTTGAGCTCCAGCATGCCCACAACTTTAGTGATGATAAATACTAGACTACTACTACGATTAATACTACTACTATTAATACGACAGTATAAATTGAAAGGATATAAAGTGATAGGCTCACTGTCACCAATATATTGGCTGCATTTTATATACAACTAGAAACTTTTCATTTTACTGTTCCTTTTCGTCGAATAAATGCATAAGGAATTAACAGGACATTCAAGAAATGCTCTTGTGGGCGGGGGCATTGTAGGGTGATCTTCAGTCTAGAGTAGACAAAGACTGGGGACAGAGATTCTATCTAATAAGTAGCAGGTTTGAGTCACAAGGTTTTATTTCAACAACATACCCACTTTCAAGTGAAACATGAGCTTCCTCTTGTTTTGCTTCGCCCCCCCCCCTCTTGCTTGCTTCCATCTCATGGTATCGTTTGGATGGCATGTCAAGGCTTGCGCTGCAAGTGCAAGTCCAAGCATTCCTTCTGATTGGTCAGATGTCGAGTCTCGTTATTGCCATGATCACTGCCTTAATCACTTTCCTTAATTTCCTAATTTGGACATCTCACAGGAGCGCTTATGCAATGGATGTACATATCCACGTCCACCACGCATTTCCGCAAATGCGCCCCCTCGCCCAAAATGTGGACCCAAATGCAACATGAGGCTCTACGCATAGCGCATGTTCTGCGTTTAGGTAGGGCCGGCCCGGGTTTTGCGATTAAATTCGCTCAAGATACAATCTGCTTCCTGTTTTACCTGAAAGATTCAATTTTCTTGGTCTAACGCATGTCTTGGCAAGAAGCCAATACACATGAATGAGAAAAGAAAGATTTTCTCTCGGCACCGCTACCAAAATCAACAGGAGATAAATACCAGGGCAGCGGTCTTTTTGAAATGCTGCTACGCTCGCCAAGGCCTGTCATATAAAAAACAATAAACTAGCCTCACATCAATAATGCATTAAAGTCATTCATTCAAGTCATTATGTCTGCCAATACATTAACAGGTCAGTGGGAGTGCAAGCCAGTGTTCAGAAAACGAGGAAAGGGCTTTTGTACCGCACAATGCATTTTTCTCTTGTTATTAATATGTCTTTGTTATGCTTTGCTATGACTTTATTCATTGTTTTCTTTCATCAATATCATAGAATTTAACAATAGCTTGATGTTTGTTAAATTCAATAGGATATAAAATGGGTTTGTTGGCATTTAATGAAGAAAAAATAATCACTTATTACAAGCAAAGCCATGCCTAAAGTTTCTAGTGTTACTGGGTGAATATGAGGTTATCAGAGAATTGAATTATTCAATTCAATTCAAAACACTTTATCTGTTCCAGAGGGGCAATTCAAAAGTCACAAGGAGCAGCAAGATAAGCAGAACACCATCAAACATATACATACATAAAGTGCTGCAGTTAAAGTATTCCAGTAAAAGTGCTTATACCAAACTTTTGTTGGATAGCTAACAATCATGAAAAATTGTTTCCATGACTGTGATTTGATGTGAGTTCACCATGACAACATTTCAGCATTGTTTCTTTTTTAAAGGTGTCTATGTATACAGTCTCCAACCCAACTGTTGATCTTGGGCCACTCAAGTTTCAAGAAAAGCATTCTTGATGGACTTTTTCTGCATGCTGCCTATAAAAATGTATTGTAATGCGTGTCAGCTCAATTTATGCTGAGAGCCGGAAAATTTTCACGGTGCCCTTTTAAGCAGCAGTGGGTCTGAGATTGACTGTCCCCAATGGCGAGTCCTACCAGGGTGCATGTATGCTACTTTGCCCTTTTCAGTTTCATTTTCCACTAAAACAGGAGAATGACTATGCGCTATGCATATTCTTTTATGAAACTGTCTTCGAGTCGTGCAATCTTCAATAGTCTTATCTCTGTTTTCCTCCAACGCTGCTTCTGTCCTTTCTTTTCACCTTCTCAATTATCCACCCAATTGTATAGTCTACCTACAATGCAAGCAACATTTAGTTTTGTGTGTCTAATGTGTATTTTACTTGCATGCAGAGTGTACATGAGGTGAATTTGATTAAATGTTCTCCTGTTTTAAAAGGACAATGTGTAGAATTCCGAGACCACGCGTCGCCAGCCGACCAACAGTTCCTTCAGCAGAGGTGCAAGAAAAATATCATCACAAACAACTTCTAATATTCCCTCAAGTCATAAAGTAAGTGCATTGCATTTGTTACACATGCAGTAGTCACAATGTTTAGGAACGACATTGGCTAAGTTTGTCTCCTTCAAGTATATGTAGCACAAAGATGGCAGCGAAACATGGCAGCCTCCTGTAGGGGAGCCGTGCCCGAAGTAATATAATTAGAAATTAATTCACCTACAATTATATAAAAATACTTACTTTGATGTGATAGAGCATATTTTTTTTGAATATTGTTGAAATGAATAGTGGGTTTTTAAAATGAATACTAAAAAAAAAAACATAACATTCTACACATTGCCACCTTAATGATGATTTACAAAATTCAGCATTTGAATTCTAAAGTTGTGTAAATTGAAAGTGGTGGTCAACTGTGTTCCACTCGATTCTGGCAGATGTCAGTGATGCCTATTTTAAACTATTTTAAAGTATTGAAACCTAAACAACAATGGGTTCTACTTTGGACCAATGCCCACAATGTTTTGTGGAAATTGGTTCAGTTGTGTTTTTGCATAATCTGACAAACACACACTGAAATAAACACAACAAAAAAAAATGACTTCTTTAACCAAAGTAATAAAGTAAACATGCATTTCCATCTCCTAATTTTATCCAAAAGCATCCAAAACAAAATTATATATACTATATTGAATGTCTGTTCCTCTTGTATTTTTTTCCCCCACAGAATCTCATAACAGTTTTCTTCCCGTCATCCAGCCGACTGTTTTGCTTCCTCCCTCCACCCCGTTCATCTGAGAGGCATATGAGAAATGACACTGGACAAGTCCTTGCTGCTATATTAATCCTTTCGGATCCTTTAAGCTTCTGAGGGGGGCACAAATGCAACTACTCCAATTCAAATCAATGGCAGTATCTCCCAAAAGTCATATCGGACTGCTTGAATGTGTTTCGTGTTCACACTCAAAACTGAAAAAGGCACAAACATTCATGCTGTCACACGAACACACACACATGCGCACGCACACACACACACACTCACTCTCTCTCTTTCTCTCTCTCGCTGTCAACCCCCCCCCCACCCCCAACCCCCAGCCCCTCCCGCCGGCCACGAAATGAATTGCATTGGCTGCCTGTGGTGGAGCTAACCAGCCTGCTGCTAGAGGAATTCATGGGCTGTTTGGTCAAACGGAACTCTGAGCCACAGGCGATGGGGCAACCCCAGTGATAAATCTCTTTCTCTCTCGCCCACACTCTCACACTCCCTGTCTTCACTATAGAGCATAAAATCATTGCGACAGATGAAGGCAGGGATCAGTGTTTCGTGCTGTTTTCCTGTCACAGATTTCCATCACAAAGTTGACGGCAGCCTGAAAGAGCAAGGGTCTAAGGAAAGACAGACAGGCTACAAAACATTGCTAGTCACAACCCATCAATGTTACATTTCCCACACTAAATAACATGTCAGTGAAGGGAGATTGACTTTGTGTGAGAGGTATGGCTCAGCGATTGAGTGCATTGAGGGGAAAAATGTTTTACAAAAAAAAATATATATATATCTATACATATATAGTTTCCTTGCCCACCTGGGCGGTATCTACTTCAAGCTCAGGTCCTCTACCAGAGTTCTTGGAGTTTGAAGGTTCTGCAGGATCTTACCTGTTCGCAGTATTGCACTCTTCTATGAGGAGATGTCGGATGGTGTTCCTGGTATCTGCTGGATCCATCCATGCAGCTTGAGGGTAACTGCCCCCAGTGTCCTGATTACTAGTGTCATCACTGTTGCCTTTTTCCTCCACATTTTCTCTCGTTCTTCGTTCAGTTCTCTGTATTTCTCCAGCTTTTCGTGTTCCTTTTTCCGAATGTTTCTATAATTCGGGATTGCTACATCTGTCACGACTGCTGTCTTCTGATTTTTATCCACCACCACTGTGTCAGGCTGGTTGGCTATCACCTTCAGTCTGGATCTCGAAGTCCCACAGGAACTTGGCCTGGCTGTTCTCAACCACGTTTGGAGGTGTCTGACATCTAGATTCTGGGACCTCTAATCCATATTTGGTGCAGATATTCTGCTACACTATTGCTGCTACATGGTTATGCCACTCCCTGTATGCCTTCCCTGCAAGTATCTTACGCCTTGCTGTGATATGCTTCACCGTCTCTTGGGCTTCTTTGCACAGTCTGCACCTACTGTCCTGTCTGATGTGGAAGACCACGGCCTCTATTGATTTTGTGTTTAGGGCCTTTATCTTGTGCTGCCATGATTAGTCCCTTAACAACCACTGATATGTTTTCTCGATGTCAGACACTTTTTTAATCGAGAAAACATATCGGTTGTCAGCCACTTCTTCAATCGAGAAAATATATCAGTGGCTGGAAAAGGCTGGACTGAAAGACAGTTATATATACTTTTCAATCTATATTCAATTACACTACAAAGACAAGATCTTTAATGCTCAAACTGTTTTGTTTTTTTGGCCAAAATTGTCTCATTTTGAATTTGATGCCTCCAATATGTTCCAAAAAAGCTGTGACAGGGACAACAGCAATTCAACAGTGGCAGAAGTATCAACGGTGGCCCAGATTGTTGTAGGGGCTCATGAAGGGGAAGGGGGAAAAAGAAACAGCTGTCCAGAATTCCCACAGACCCCTGATTTGTAAATAGAAAAGCTCTGAGTGGGTCAGCCACGCTGAGTGATGACTAAGATACACTTTTTTTTTTTTTTTTAAATCACAGCCAGGCAAAAGCTAGCGTCCCGCCAGAGTCGAGCGGTAACTTGCCAGCTAGCTACCTACAGTGACGCATTGAGCCTACCGCCACGGCCCACTTCTCCGAGCGCTCAAAGGAGATATCCCCGCCACCGCAGCCTCAACAGACGAATTTGGCGGATCCGGCTGTGCACCTGAGCAGGGACTATTCTGTCCACACATCAAGGACTTTGTAATTTTGCTCTACCTCGTGATGCCAATACAAAAAGCTATATAATAGCAACTGTCTCGTGTATCGTAGGCCTACCGGAACATTCCCCATATGATGAGCCTCTTTGCATATATTCAAACAGATTTAAAGGTTTTAAAACAGAATAGAATGTATTGGAACATTTTTGGTGAAATTGTTAATGTTCAGTATACAAATCACAATATTAAAATTGGACGCCGTGCAAAAATACATAGTGACAGCAGCAGTTTTCTCGAGTGGCTGTGTGTGTGTGCGTCCAGCGCGTGCATGTGTGCTTGCATGATTGATCCTGAGCGAGGTCCTGTTGCTTTAAATGGTGCTTTCGTAAAGAATTGTATGTAATATCCTTTCGCAAAGGTTGGTCAGAAGTAACCTATGTAAAAGGTGGCAAAAAAGTTGCATCCACGCACCTTTCCTAAGCATTTGTAGATTTGTAGAACGCGCCTATCGTCCAAGTACTTCCGGGTTATCTCACTCAGATAGGATAGGAAAATAAATTTCCAATACAAAAGAGAGAATTCAAAGAGGAGCCCAGGTTTTTTGAAACAGGCCGCCTGTACCTATTCATAGGCCCCGGGGCTAACCTTCAAATATAGGCCCCCCAACCCCGACTCTAAAGCCCCTATCCCAAACATTTCCAACTGTTGTTTAAGGTAGAAAAATCACGTCAGAGTTCCTTTCCAGGTCGTAAATATTCGTCAAACATTCGTCAGACGTTCAACTATACTTTTCTTATTGCAAGGGAATTTTGAGCATTTTTTGAACGTGTTCAAAATTTCCTTGCAACAAGAAAAATCCGTACAACCGTTGGTGAACATCTGGCGAACATTTGCAACATCGAACAAACCCTGGTGAAAACTCTGACGGGAACGCAACATTTGCTGCCTTTGAAAACACTGCAATTGTTCGCTGCTCATTGAGGCATAAAGGCTTTTCTGAGATACTCAAATCATTTTTTAACATTGACAAACAGATCAGCATGCACCTTTATGCATTTTATACATATTAACAAATAGAATAGCCAACAAATGAAAAGTTTCACACACTATAGTTTTTATAAAGAAATAGTGCAAAAAATTAACATATTTTAATGGTATTGCACTGATATAACAAACAATACAGACACAAACAACACAATGCCCTGCGCCAAATACAAATAAGGCCATTTTTGCAGGGTAGAAAACTTGCGACTATCTTAATGTAAACGCCACACTTTGACAACGGTAGACAGGGAGCAAAAGAAGGGGCGAGCATTCTACAGGATATAATATTCCAACCTGTCCACTCAGTATGTCCTTTTTATCAAAGTGAGATGTGTGTTCACTTGGACAGAATATTGACTGATATAGTGCTGCCAGCGACGGTCCTGTCATCTTAGCTACGTAAACAAATACGCGCGGGGATCAGTCACATGACGTCCAATGCTCTGTCACGGGAACTTCCTGTACATGGGGATTGGCTGAAAATTGTCATAGTATATGGTATAAGTGTGGTCCGCGCATGCCATGATGACATGATTGACAGACAAATAAACAAATGACAGAATAACGTGGAATTTAATGCCTTCTGATAGGCCCCCAAGAGGGGGCTTCATGTACTGCAGCATCAAGTGACCCTCTCTACGACCACGGCGTTGCACAGAATTGAGTGCGGCTTGGTCAACTTTTTTTTTCTTCTTTTTTTTAAATTCTGATAGGCCCCTGACTTCCATAGGCCCCTGGGCTCAAGCCCAGGTAAGCCCGTTGGTAAGTGCAGCTCTGGTTGCAGGCATCTAATCCAAAATGGGAGAATATATAAGAATAAATAAACAACAAAAAAACAATAACGTTCATCAGTTTGAATGTTAAGTAACTCTTCTTTGTAGCGTATTGAACTGACTACAGGTTGAAAAGTATTTGCAAATCATTGTCCTACTTCTATTCACGTTTTACACACCATCCCAACTCCATTGGAATTGGGTTTTGTATTGGCCTTATCTGTATTATTATACAGTAAAATATGAAACAAAACCTGAAACATAACTCCTTTACAATTCCAAGCATTTTATATGGGCTGGTATACTGCATGGCACCCATTCATTTCTTCAAATTGTTGCCTCATGAACCCGCTCATGCTTGTTGAAAGCTAGTTTAACCAGCTCATTCACTTATAGGATGTCTCTGGACAAGCCGGAGATCAACTCAGCCGTCTTCCAATTGGTACTGCCTGAGCTGTGCTGCACTGACATAATTGGATACAATTACACCCCCTCCCCCCACGCACACACACACACACACGCATGCAAGCACGCCGCCCACACACAAATTTATTTGGCTGCTCATACCGCCTGGATTCACTCTGTCATTTGTAACAACCTGATCAATGAGCCATTCATACAGCCACGCTATATTGAAACGACTACCCCCCGACGAAATGACACAGCAGCCTGTGTGACGCCGTAAATTGCCTTATTCAAACACTTTCACTAATTCTTGTGGGAGCCAGCACTCTTGTCCGCTCTTTAAGAACATGTGATGTGAGAAAATAAAGATGGAGGGAAGTAAAAAGGGGGAATGTTTAACTTGTGTTTGTTTTTCATTCTCCCTGAGGATTTTCAAGGTTTTTGGTGAATTAGTGGACTTGTGTATGCGTCGGTGTGACTGTGTGAGGCCGCCACGACACATGTGGAGATCATTATGACGTCCAGATACCAGGGGTTGCCAGTTTTGTTGAATAAGGACACTGTTCTTTGAATTATTTGATTTTATCCACCATACTTTCCCACCGTTTTCCATTAGCAATTAATGTGTTCTTTGTCTGGTCACTGGCCATGAATTCAGCTGCTAGACTAAAATCTTTTGAGATTTTTAAGTGCATATGTTAGTGTTTCTGAGACGAAGTGTGAAAAACTTAATGGAAACGGTGACAAAAACATTTTCTGAATAAGAACAAAAAAGTGATTAAGTTGATTGATATGAAGAAGTGTGTGACAGCGGCAGAATCAAAACCAAAGAGTGATAATTAGAACTAATTATACAGTTGAGGAATCACTGATTATGTTCTTGATTCTTTTTGGGCTATTCGTGTGGGAGTCGAAGCACAATTAAGGGAAAGGAAAAAAAATCATCAAAAGCCTATGCTGCAGTCTGAATTTGATTTGGGAAAATGCACTTTTAATGTCTTCTGAAGTTCAGAAAAATAAGATTCCGCGTTTGGGTTAATTTAAAAGATACATCTTTTAGAGAGATGAGAGAGTTGAAACAGAAGTTGTATTTGAAGAAAAATAGCTGTAATTCGCAGAAGCATATTATATGGACAGTGAGTCCCCATTTACATTCCTGCTTGTTTAAAAATCTGTGAATGCTGTGGAAGCGGGAGGGAATATTCTCCAAGGAATAAAGATTTCAAAGAATGTGATTGCATTGTGTATTTGAGTTAGACACTAGGCCCAAGGACACTAGACTCGAGTCATTGCATTTTATCAAGCGAGAAGAGTAACTCTGATCCCAGTTGCAACACTTGATGCACACACGGGGACACTTTGATGGATAAATGAAGTTTCAACCAGTGTTTGCGCTCATTCATCAAAGGTATCTTCCCATTCCCAAGGTACAGACTGGACTGGTCGCGAACCAATCCAAAGAATTTAGAACATGAATTGTATATTTCATACTGATAAACATACTGTTCACAGTATATTCTGCTTTTCCTGTTCAGAGCCGGGAAATCTAGCCTACCTGACTTTGAGCAAGAGGCATTGTACACCCTGCAATGGTCACCAACCAATTGCAAACATTTAGAATATGATTTGTAAATTTAAAATAAATTGCATTACCACCTTCAATGTTCTGAGGACTGAGGAAGAAACTGTAAGCGACTAATAAGAAAATACATTAAAAAAAAGAATATATTCAGACATGCAGTATATACTCAGATCCATGTCATATGCGAATAAGATACAGACGTGACTTTTGTCGACTAAGAGTTTTAGCCTGTGAGGGAATAAGTCACTTGAGGCCAAATTTATGTTCAATTTGTTTATTTCTGTGTACCCAATATACATTGAAAGGTGGAAAAAAAATGGCTGGACTGCAGCCAGTGAATGGGAATTTGGCATTATGACCTGCAGAATAAATCAGTCCATGTGCTAAATCAGACTGCTCATGTGATATATATATATATATATATATATATATATATATATATATATATATATATATATATATATATATAGTAATCCCTCGTTTATTGCGGTTGATGCGGACCAGAACGTGACCACCTCGCCCCACGCGAAATGAGGGAACCGCAAAGTAGAGGTTGACTTTATAATTATTATTTCATATATTTATTTTTATTTTTATTTACGCCTCTATTACGCCGTAGCGAATCCCCCGACATAGTTTTCACTCTTCTAAATACTTACACAACAAATTTAACTTTAAAATGCTAAATAAATAGTAAATACCAAGCTGCATGCTGTGAGAGGAATGCTCGCTGCAAGCCCGGCAGCGGATGATTACGACAGCACGCTTGTTAATAACTACGTTAAAGTTTGAATTTTCAACCTAAAATTGGCTTACCTCAACTAGAGTCCCGCGGTGTATTTCAACCAAAGGTACAATCCTGGTGTATTAATGCACTTTTAAATCCTCATTGTTGTTGTACAAAGCATAAGTTCATCGGGTCGAAGATGTGGTCGTTAGGGTCAAAGGTTAGATCCGTATATTTTTCACAGCACCCAACAGAACCATAAACTGTTTTCCAGTTGATTGCAGCTTAGATTTACACGACCTATGCTTTTACTGTCAGCAAAAAAGTTTAATAGTGCATGTGGTAAGGAAGATGACTTTGCCATCCATCTCCAGAGCTGGTGGCAGCGCACTACAGCTGCAGCTGATTGGAATGATAGAGAGTACAGTGAAAAGTGATTGAAGGTGAAATTGGAATTGGTGCTAAGCCTTAGCAGCAGTGCAAAAATGAAATATATATAACTATAATACTTTTCAAATGTCTCCCAAGATAAACTCCTTTCTTGCCATTTATTTGTAGAAGAGCGCTCTAAGATAGCAAATAGCGGTTTCGCAGGTTATGGTTGGACATACTTCAGTAAATATGTGTCAAAAAGAGAATACCGTTAATTCAAATCATGTCTATTACAATTCTTTTATTTGTCCTCTATGTTAGCCAAGGTCTATTTTTCAATCCATAAATCTTTCAGAGCTCCAGAGTGAGAAGAAGTTTGATGGTGAAAACAAACAAACCAGCATATGTGCCCTGCAATTTTAACAGTTTGCATTAGGGCTGTCAAACGATTAAAAATTTTAATCGAGTTAATCACAGCTTCAAAAATAATTAATCGTAATGAATTGCAATTTGAACAATCTTGAAAATATGCCATATTTTTCTGTAAATTGTTGTTGGAATGGAAAGATAAAAGACATAAGACAGATATATACATTCAACATACTATTCATATGTAATGTATCGTTTTATTATAACAATAAATCCTCATGAGGATGAGATGATCAACATTCTTTCTGTAGTAGACAGTATTTTTATTCACTACAAAAACAAAAAGACAAATGGGCCTCAGAACAATAGCAGAAATATTTCAAATGTGTGCATAACAAAGTGTGTGTGAGTGTGTGTAATGTACACATTTATATGTAGCCCTTATATTATATCTAATATCTAATATTTTTAGAGTTTATGTTTTCCGAGTGGTCCCTGAAGTGCACACGAATGTGATTGGCTCATATGACGGGTGAGCGTTATGTTATGTTCAGCACGTCATGTGTTCAATTAACTAACTTTATTAACACAAAGCAAGACAGCCCTCTTCTCTACTCATCCTCAGTCGCTGCGGTAAACCAACTTATTCACATTCCTGAGATTTAAAGCTGCCCTCCCTTTCGAAATGCTACTTTATACTCCCGCGGGTGACACACGTCCGCTCTGCTGCTCACTTTACTTCTGAGTGGGATTATGCATGGGCGGTCATTCTGCGCATGCTTTATACGCGTCAAATATTTTGACGCAATCAATGACAAAATTTAATTACCGCCCGATATCGTGGCAAATTTGACAGCACTAGTTAGTTACATATATTTACCAGAGCTGGGCAGTCCGTGCCTGGGCCGGACAGTTCGGACCCTCTGGACCAATCGGATCCTCCGGCCCGGCCGGATGCCTATTTTTGGGCCGGAGGGGTGGGGGGTGACAAATTTTAAGAAATGTCTGGACTAAGCATGGCCGGAAGTTGATTTTAGTCCGGCCCACTAATCGGCCCTCATGCGTGTGACGTGCTCGCGAGGGGGCCAAATTTCACCTCAGCCTACTCGGTGAAAGGCTTCTTTTGAGGTTTCTTTCAAAATAACTTGCGCCCGGGAGCATATTCAAGCTACGTGCAACACTCAAGTATGGCACATCATGTACTTTCCTACTTCCGTAAATACGCCGTAGCAAAACTGCTGTGTAGTGATTTGCTGGCATGCTTTTATTTTGAAGGCTGAGAAGTGTGAAGGAGGAGAAGTGTGGAAAATAAGTAACTTGTTGAATGCTTGCAGACTTGTCGTCTGGTGGACCCAAATAATTATACAATACGACAAAACCAACCCCAGGGCTCGCAATGGAAGCTAGTACACGCATTAGGGTAAGTACGTGAGTAAGTGGTGCGTTTGAAGCGTGTCCACACCGGGTTTGAGTAGTAAGTTAGCCAGCTAATTGTCTTTAAATAAACCTCTTCTGTTAGCATTTCTCCCGCAGGGGCATCATGTACGTTTTTTTTTTTTTTTTTTTTTTTTGGCGGGGTTGGAACGGGGAGAGGGGCCGACAATGTTTATGAATATGGCCGGGGGGTTGCGGCCGGAAAGGTACCGAGGTCAAGGTTGGAGGGTCGCGGCCGAACGAGCAAAAAAGGGTCAAGTGCCCAGATGATATTTACATTGAAATACTGTATATGAACTTCGATATAAATTAAAAGCACAGTATATACAGTAGAACAACCGACAAAAGAAAGTAGAAAAAAATGGAAAAAGAACAAGCAGAAGTACTCATGGCAAGTAATTTGTGATGTATCATTAGTTTAACATTCGACTCCCTTACGCCACAACAGCACCAAAAGACACAATAAACGACCAAGATTCTAACTTTGACCACAGTGTGACGCAAGATTCTAAGTGAATTAAGACCTTTTTAACTAAAATGAAAAAACTTTTCTATAGAAGTAGAAGTTTCATTCAACTGGAACTTGTTTATTACCGTCAACAGTATGTTCCGAAATTCACCCAGACACCACTCGGAAAGGCGGAACGTGCTCCCCTCCCATAAATTTCCAAAAGCAGTCTATGTTACAAACCAATCAGACTGTTCAACTGTGTCCGTCTGTGCTCATTGACGCAGTTGGCTCCAGCACTCATTTTTTTGAGGCACTCTGAATACCCAAACAGCACATTTACACAACATTACACAAGATGTAGGCGTGCCAAGCGCTCAAGCCACCACAATATGCTGCAGTAAAAGTTCCAATGTTCCAATGAACAATAAAAACAAGGTAAAGATTCATTGATATCTTTTTAAGTCAAGTTGTTTTTATACATTTTCACAGCTTATACGGTCAAGTTTGTACTGTTTATGGCAATGCTATTGAAGCCTTCGTCTTTACCATAAGAACCCAAGCAGAAAGGTCAGAACAGCATTAATAATAATTCATTCAATTTTTTACTCCAGACTCCAGGCGTTGATGTGTGGATGGAACATATTTTATCTGATCATTTGTAATGAAATTGCAAAATATCGTGTTCGCTTTCAATTTCAATGAAGCCCGATTCTCCGTCCTGTGATGGACCCGTGATCAGTCCACCTCAAAATAAAACATCAGAAAAACAGGCGTCGTGACAAAACTCCACTTCCGTCAGTCCTTTTTTTTTTTTTTCAAGTGTCCCATCATTCAGTCAGTCATCAGTAAAACGGGCGTCCATTAGTCCATTAGTCTTTCAGTCTGACGGAATGTCCATCTCTGGTAAAGCATTGCAAGTATTTCAAGTACAGTAACGATCAATTTTTGCAGAAACAAACAATGTGCATTAATACTAATATGTTGTTTACAATCTCAGTAATGCAAGTTACAATGCATTATAACATTATGGTAACCAAACGTAATTTCTCTCGACATACATTTTTGTTTGTGTCCAAAAAAATCCATCCTAGCATTTTCTACACTGCCGGGCCTCATTAGGATCACAGCAGGTAAGTGAAGCCTATGTGAGCTAATTTTGGACGAGAGGCAGCTTACACCCTTGACTGGTGGCCAGTCAATCACCGGGCACATACATACAAACAACACACTCAATCACACCCATGCTCCATCTTCCTACAAGTTGTGACTATGCTGTCATTGGTTGGTGTATCAATCACTGTCAGTACATCCTTGGACGCCATCATTATAGCAGAACCACGGGTGGATTGTGATGCCACTGAGTGTGGTGTATGTTATCCAGGTATCAGCCTGGAAATGATATACGTTTAAATATGTGTACATATATATATATATATATATATATATATATGGTGGCACGGTGGTCCACTGGTTAGCACGTCCGCCTCAGAGGTCGTGGGTCCCTGTGTGGAGTTTGCATGTTCTCCCGGTGCCTGCGTGGGTTTTCTCCGGGTACTCCGGTTTCCTCCCACATTCCAAAAACATGCAGGGTAAGTTGATTGGACTCTCTAAATTGCCCCTAGGTGTGATTGTGAGTGCGGATGTTTGTCTCTGTGTGGCCTGCGATTGGCTGGCAACCAATTCAGGGTGTCCCCCCGCCTACTGCCCAAAGACAGCTGGGATAGGCTCCAGCATGCCCCGCGGCCCTTGTGAGGATAAGCGGTATCGATAATGGATGGAGATATATATATATATATATATATATATATATATATATATATATATATATATATATTTCATTTTTTTAAATTATGTGATATTGAGCTGACAGAGTTAAGAATATTGGGCCCAAATAGAGCATGTGCAAAATGGCAAAACAATCCAACATGACTAATTAGCGGATGACTCACTGCAACTTTTGATTCTAATCCATAAAGCTATGTAATGCAAATACTAGTCAAATCTAGTGATTGATTTTATAGGGAAAACAAAATTGACTCTCAAATTGGGTCACCATGTGCAGCATGAGGCGGACCACTATTTCTGAGAACAGCCCAGAAATTAAATCAGTAACATGAAATGTCATTATAAAATGTTGTCTAGAATGTCTTGCTAAATCTACTCTACTGGTGTATTACAGTGAACACATTTTTCTTTTTCATTTCTTTTTTATCAATTTTCAAAATTCTCCCATCAGCATATCTTGAGTAACATGTCATGATTAACATAACTTGCAAACGCAATAAATTCCTTCAGGGGGCACTTTGTAAAATGTCGAAACACTTTTTGAAATGTGTGATGAATAAGAGCTTCAGACCTCTCCCTGAACTCTCATTCTTTATTTCCCTCTCTTTTGGTTTATTCCCTTCCCAGTGGATTACTCGTTAACTGAAAGACATTTATGATATTCCTTCAGTAATTCTATGGAACTGAATGTTTATACATACATGTGCTAATTTACAAGTGCCCAACTTCCTCTTTCTCTTCCTGTCGTTACTCTCTTTATAGCTCAGGTGAAGAGTTATCTCCTAAGAGGTAATCTTTGACCTTACCAGGAAGCGTTACCAGAAACCAATGCCCTTAGTAAACAGAAGGTTTGTGTATGTGTGTGTTCGCACGCAAATGAACGTGTGCATGAAAGTTTATTATGAGACAAGAAAGAAAGAGCCACAGTGCAGCTGAGAAACCAGGGAGCTGCATTTTTTCAGCTTATTGAATAAGTTGTTGATTATAGCTGGAACCAGTGACTGCAGTGTGTGCTTTCGCCTCGTGGTAGTTAATGTAATTGAATGCAGCTGTCAGGCTTTTCTGCACAAAGCTTTGTGTCTTGGTAAGGTCCAGTGTTATTGCATGTTTAGTTAAGATGTGCTTACATAGGGGAACGGAATAAGAACGGGACATTTGTGTTTTATGCCAGTAAGTGATCATGCAAGTTAAGTAAAACAAACCGCGGGGTCCAAAGCCCATATATGCTGACCCCACTTGGCTGCCAGGCCAGTATGGGGTTCTACATGAATGAATACATGCTTGCCAGCTACAACAGCAATGGACAACTGGATAGCAGCTGTGCTGGCACAAAACCGGCTGAGAAAAGGAGCGCGGCGTACTAGTCCAATAACATTGTCACACAATCTTTGTGGTGAAAGAGCTCCCTGAAACAATTTGCTTATCATTTATATTGTTGGCAGAAAAATCCTTTAAAAAAATCTCAATAAACAAAGCTCTGATAAAGTGTTGAGCACACGTGCATTTTGGCCATGCATAACGTAATGCTTTGTGAATCCAGGGTGTGTGAAATGTTATTGATGCTTCCTTTGCGACTGACCTACAATGCAAGAATGTATTCACTCCTGTGTATTATGTCAGCAATTTGTGAAACATCAGACACTATTCCAATATCCTTTTCTCAAATCAGTCACTCGAATGTTCTGGTTATTTATTTTGACTTAGAGAGGGAGAAAGGCTGTGGGAAAGAAGCAGAGAGCAGAAATCCTTCATTACAGGGTGACCATTCAATTACCTTTTATTTTAATAGGGTCCAGGTGAGCAGGAAGCATATGTCAGAGGTTATTTTGAGGGAAGCTGCAGGGATCCGGCATTTAGTGGGTCAGCTATTTTTCTGTACATTAGTTCAGCCAATTATGGATTTCATTTATATCTCGGCTTTCTGTTATACTGACCACTAAAAGCTTTATGACACATACACTTAAACAAAGACATTCTTTCTGCAATGACTAAAGTTTCACGCGAGGTCAGGAGTTTAGTCAAGTATACACTGACATGGCCTGTGGCTAACCTGAGCCATAGCAGCCCCTCGAATGAATTCCCCCCAGATTTTGTACTTGGTCAGGGGGGTGGCAAGGAGGTTCGCATTTGAGGAGCGGAGGGGGCGGGAACGAGTGTATGAGTGGAGAAGATCAGAAAGGTAGAAGGGGGCCTGGTTAAATTGTGGATGCGGTGGGGCACGGGGAGCCAGTGGAGGTTTTTGAGGATGGGAGTGATATGATCACGGGAATGGGTTTGAGAAGGCGGGCGGCAACATTCTGGATGTACTGTAATTTATTGAGAAGTTCGGAGCTTGTGCCATAGAGGACACTACTACAGTAGTCAAGGCGGGAGGTGATGAAGGCATGGATGAGGGTTTGAGCGGCAGTGAAGGAAAGTGAAGGGCGTAGGCGAGAAATGTTCCTGAGGTGAAAGAAGGCAGTTTTGGTGATTTGGGTAATGTTTTCATCAAAAGAAAGATTATTGTCAAAGAGGAGACCAAGGATGCGGCAGTGAGGGGAGGCGGACAGGGTGGAGTTGTCAAGAGTCAGGTTGAAGTTGGAGGCAGTTTGTGTGAGGGAGTTTGGGCCAATTATCAGCAGGTGGGATTTAGAGCAGTTGAGGAAAAGAAAGTGTGTTTGCATCCAGGATTTAACATCAGAAAGACAGTTGGACAGAGTGGAGTGGATAGTAGAGGTGATGGATTTAGTGGAGATGTACAATTGGACGTCATCGGCGTAGCAGTGAAAGCGGAGACCATGGTCGTAATTAATAGCAATTCTAACTATCTCCAAAATATGCCATATTTTTCTGTAAATTGTTGTTGGAATGGAAAGATAAAAGACACAAGACGGATATATACATTCAAAATACTGCTCATATGTAACATATTTTTTATTACAACCCAACAACAAATCCTCATGAGATAAAAATTAAAATTTCTAAATTAAAATTATTAGCATTCTTTCTCTAGTAGACAGTATTTGTATTCACTACAAAAACAAAAAATGCAAAAGGGCCTCAGAACAGTGACAGAAATATTTCAAATGTGTGCAAACAAAAAATGTATTCACATTTCTGAGATTTAAAGATGCCCTCGTCTTTCAAAATGCTTCTTTATACTGCCGCAGGCGACACGCGTCCACTCTACTGCTCAGTGTGCACTTCTGAGTGGGATTATGCATCGGCGGTCATTCCGTGCAAGCGTTGAATGCGTCAAATATTTTGATGCGATCAGTTACAAAATTTTATAACGCCTGTTAACGCGGTAAATTTGACAGCACTAAATACAATATATATATTTATATGTCTGGTCTTTTCTGTCTTATAGATGTTTAATATGCATGGTTTTGGAATGTGGGAGGAAGCCTGAGCACCTGCAATTCAAATCCCAAGAGAATTGTGAGACAGGGATGCTAAAGCAATGAAATCAGTTAGATTCCATCTTTTTTGAAGCATATTCCATGCATTAGTAGCAGAGTAAATAAAAGCTCTTTTACCCAACTATGTACAAGCATAGGGGGCCAAGCGCAACAAATAATCTTGTGACTGAAGAGAATAGGATTCAGTATTTTTCACAGTAATTAAGGCACGCACATATGAAGGTAGTGTTCTCAATATTGGATTATAAATAAAAGTGAACCAGTGAATGGCTCTTCGAGAGTATAAGTCACAGTGGTGAGTGGACATCATACTGTTAGTAATGAAACTTAAAGAAGCATGATAAACAGTATCAATCATCTGAAGACGTTTTTCAGCAACATTCATCTATAAAATATCTCCATAATCCAACACACAAAAAATGTTGTAATATCAAAATGCTTATTTAAAAGAAAAACGCAGCTTGTTTTGAAAAATAAAACCCAGTTTCAGGGTCAGCTTCTTCAAAACATTTGCTGTATGTGCTTGTAAGTGGGTTAGTCATCCATTAAGACAACTAAGTATTTATACATATGGACCACCTGTAATTCATTGCCCTTGAGAGTGGACATTAACTTTTTACAGATACAAAAAAACATGAGCTTTATAAAATCAACTTTGAGAACAATTTCAAGGCAAGGCAAGGAGGCTTTATTTATATAGCACATTTCATATAGAAGGCAAATCAATATGCTTCACACACAACACAACACCTACAAACGCAACAGTTAACATTCAGAAGCAAAGCATAGAAAACAAAGAGTAAAATAAGCCCCATATTTTTTGGACCATAAGGCGCACTTAAAATAGTTTATTTTTACTCTGAAATCGACGGTATGGATGTTGGCTTTTCAGTTCATTCTCTTTATTTCAAATTCCTTCCTATCACGTGTGCATTGTCATTCTCATCCGCATCTAATCTATTGTATATGTTTTCGTCATAATGGATCTAGGACTACTTCCTGTTTCTTTGTCTAAGAATCATGGGAAATGTAGTCCTACTAGCCAAATGCTGCACTCAGCTGAGCGTTTCTGGATGTGTGTTTGCAATGTTACAAGAGGAAATGTTACGAGAGGAAAACATGAAGTTAAATTCCTTCCTATTTACTTTCACATTTATGTTTGCGTTCTCTTTCTCATTCGCATCTAATGGCTACGCAGGCGTCTCCTTTCAACATGTCAGAACTAGAACTATTTCCTGCTTTTGTGTCTAAGAATCATGGGAAATGTACGGATGTGTTCCGTTTAGTTTTGTTTAACTAAGCCTGTTTATACATATATATATATATATATTTGGCTGTATTTATGCTTTCCATGCGCAGGCGTGTATTGTTAGTAAGTACTCTCTTGACCCCGATTGGCTCTCACTGACGCAACGCGGCCTGAAGTTCACTTCATCCTATGCAGGTGGAATGGGCGAAGGACCAAAATATATGCGCTACCGGTCACGCTACCTTGCCTGACCGCGAGAACTGCATTGACTATATATGGAAACACGCAGCTGGGAATGCTAAGCATGCCTTCAGTCTGCACGTAGCATAACTTCATAATGAAAAGTGTTCATGTTAGACCCTCCCCGTCCTAATGCCCCCTAGGGGGCATTCACCCCAGTTTGAAAACCACTGGGTTGGGGTTTGTGAGTGTGTTTGTTCGTTCCAGGCCAGAGGCAAACAGAGGTGGGCATTCCGTCAGACAGACGAACCCGCCCATCAGTCCATCACTGATCGACACCCGTTTTGCTGACGTTAGACGATCGAAGGGAAATTAAAAAAAAAAAAAAAAAAAGACGGACTGAGCACAGATGGAAGTGGATTTTCGTCCGTCAGGGTAATCATCACTAGCCTGGTTAAGTCCTGATGGACTTCAGAGTCATTGACGGACACAAGTTTTGTTGACGACAGACGGAAACGCAACCTGCCTGTCTCGCTTGTGAGTGTTATAACGGCAGCCGGCAGGCTTACTCGGCTGACTTGAGTAGACTGCATTGACGGTATATGTACAGTAGGTGGGGGTATGCACCAAAGAAAATCATGAGTTTGTCAGGCGGAGAGAGCAACAACTAATTAATGAGCTAAGAGGGGATTAAGTTGCTTTGAATACAATGACAGTTTTATAGAGAAGTTCTTGTGAATTAAGTTTTACATTTTTATTTTTGGAAAGAGTAATGTTCGGAGGTTGCGAAACTGTATTTTGCAGCCCTACACTCTATTTCAGAAGTTGGCAGTAATGCACTATAAATTGTTTGCCAACCACTAAAACATAGAAGAAGACAAAAAATAACTAAGAAAAAAACATTTCTTTATTGTCATGGCATCTTTATTTCAGTTTTCACAAGGACTAGGACGCTTTTTAATCCACCAGAATTGGACCTTTGGCAACAATGTGACATGGGATTCTAGTTAAAGGGATGGTTGGGCCGGGAAGGCCATGTTTTCATTAACAAGTTCTTTTTATATATTTTTTGATCAGGAAAATGAAAAGAGTTAAATTTGGGAGAAATTAGGAAATAAGTGACTCCATGAATAACGCCTCTTGTTAATGAGGAGAATGGCCGCGCCCCCAACCGTTCCATCCTTGTTTGGTCGGAGTCACTGGAGGGACCGATTACAAACTCTCCATTGGAAATCATTGTACTTTCATTGCTTATGAAGTACAAAAACAGTGATCAATTGGCACCAAAATTTATGTGGACATCCTTACTAATGACCACTTCAACATATCAAAAGGATTAACCTCCCCGTGGCTGATTCATATGAGAATGAGGAAATGTGGAAGTGAGCAGAGCTACATATTTATGCTGGTACGAGGGCACACTGCTTTTTTACTGAAAAAAAAAAAAAAAATACTGCTTCTTTGCTGATCACGGTTAGAACGGGTGAGGCATTAAACACCAGTCAGGATATTTACAGAGACTGAAGTGGGAATGAGTAGACGTGCACATTTATTTGGATGAGGAATGGCCCCAGTTTTTCGACCGACAACACGCCGTCCAATGATATGTAACAACCGAAATGGTGCGTTCCAATGCGGCCACACTCAGCTGTGGAGTTGGATGCTTATGCACGGGAGGCAACCCTGCGACATGAAGACGCAGGCTCATGATCACCTCCACACGCTGCGCGGACATGTTGTTGTGCTAACGCCTTATTTTTAACGGCCTGAAGCTAGTTGTTGCTATTAACTGTACTGTTCCTACTGTTAGCTGGGGAGGGGAGGGGAGGGAGGACGGGCAGGGGAGGATAAAGATCCATGCTTGCCTGATTGCTTGCCCGCTGCCAGTCGCCGTCTCCCTCCTGGGAGTTGACACGAGTTTAGCTTAGCTAAATGTCCGGAATATAATCAGTCGGGGTTTGTGTGCGCGTTCATGCTCTTGTCCGTTTCAGCTTGTGAAAGCCGAGGAGTAATCGCCACGGTATTTTTGATTTTGTGGAGGTGATCATGATTAGATCACGTTTTATGTCAATAAATCCAAACTATTGTGCAGAACACTTTTATGCTTTCACAGGTTGAAGTGGACAAGAGTAGTAAATGTGCATTTGCCTTTTGGTGGCGATCAGTCGCCATTTTAGACAACAGAACTGACAGAGCGAGCAATATTACCACGCTTGGCTCCCTCCCGTGACGTAGACCGCTGATTTGAAAAAAATAACTATAACTAATAAATAATTTATCATAATTCCTATAGCAATAATAATAACAAGCCCAGACCCAAAAAAGGGCGGGGCAGGTTGTCGTAAATCTAATTACAAAAAAATCCCTTAAATCACTACAGAGTCTTTTGAGGGGGGCATTTTAGTACTGATGTAATTTTTACATGCAAACCTATTATATAAGTGCCAATGTTAAGCTCATCCAAGTGTCACTTTAAGGTAAGTAAAACTTAGTTCAAGAGGCAGGCGGGCTCCCATTTAACAGTTCAACAGATTGGCAAATAAGTGCAGGATATGTGAAATGTCAAATATATGAATGTAAAGCAGTTTGAGCTGTAAGCCGACACATTATGATTTACATAGTGCACTCCATTTACCATTTTAATCATGTTGGTTCAGATGAATGGATGGATTTTTCGTCTGCTGGACCTTTTTTTCCCCGGATTGACGATTGGCTGACCTTTGACGTTTACTACCAGAAGCATGGTTAAAATAACATGACGGACTGACCGACAGATTAGTTTGGTTCGGCTTGAAAAAATGACGGATGACGGAGGGGTACCCAGGCTGCTGACGGATAACAAATGACAGACCAGCAAACTTTAGTAAAATGCCTAACCCTGCAAACAGACATACAGACACTTTTATTTTACAGTACAGCACTTTGTCTGATGTCCATAACATCCATGAATAGTAAAATGTTGTATTGTGCTTGCATGTTCGTATTTTGAACCGCGTGCCACATCCGACTCGTACGCAACCCATGCCGAGTAGCACCGCTCCCCATACGCTTACGTCCAACCATCATCATTGCCCAGTTCGTTCTTGCGTGCGTCCCTGTGAGCATCTCAGCGGGGCAGGTTTCGTACCCCTTTGGCTACTTTACCGCTGACATACATGTTGACCTTATCATGGCAGATAAACATATTAATGCACATTGTCTTTGATCTAAAGGTAAGTTACAGTACAGTACTCCAATATGTTTCTTTTATTTTTCTTTTTTTTATATTTTATTTTTATTATACTGTATAAACATGTTATTGTGTTGTTTTTATGTCCTGTAATTGTTTCAGGTAAGTCTTTGGTAATAATGCTTTATTATTTACAGAAGGAAATTTGAATCATTTTTACATAGCAATTATAGATTGAAAATTAATATACAGTAATCCCTCGCTACTTTGCGCTTCAAGTTTCGCGCCTTTAGTGCATTGCAGATTTTTCAGAAGCATTCATAACAAATTAAAAATGAAACAACACAGCCATATCGGCAGCTATATTGCTCAAGTGGATTTATCCCGCGAGCTGGTTGGCTGCGCATCATCACAGCCTCTCGCTAGTCTCGTCCAGGCTAACAAACTAACAGCACTTTTGAACAATGTTCTGTTTGCAAACTTATAACGTTATTCAAATATGACGTTGGGCAGCTATGTTTACATGTAATGAGCGGAGCGCGCTCGGCCACACTGCAATCACAAATGTGCTCAGCGCGACGATGACGACGAAACAAACAGCATTATGTTCGGAAACTCATAACGTTATTCAAATGCGACGATCATTTAGTCAGTCAAGCCGCATAAGAGGATAGTAAACAGCTGTCTTCATAAGTTGTGAAGGGAGCACGCTGAGCACAGCACACAGGATAGTGTGTTGTGGAAAGGACGACGAGACATCGGCAAATAAAGTGTAAAAGTGTTTTTTAGCTTTGTCTTAAGTTTGTCTTAAAACAGTTTACCTTAGCTACAATCCCATGTTGCATTTTATCCAAAGGACCTTGTTGATGTTGTTGTGCAAAGATAAAGTTAAGGCATGATTGACCGCGCTTCTTTGTTTTCAGAATAAGTAGGAGGCAACGGCTTCTTCCTCTCTTAGGGAGGCAACGAAGAAGAACTTTTACTTTCGCTTTGCATGACGACGATGAGCGTTTAAAAGTGCAGGATTGTACTTTTTGGATAAAATGCACTACAGCATTCTAGTTAAGGTAAGTCAATTGTATGATAAAAATTAAAACTTTAACGTAGTTATTAGCGAACGTTCCTTCATAATCGCCTGCTGCCGTGGTTGAAGCACAATTCATCTCACAACCCGCAGCTTGGTATTTATTCATCATTTTTCATTTTTCAAGTTACATTTATTGTATAACAAGTATTTATAAGTGTGAGAACCATGTCTGGGGTTCGTAACAGCGTAACAGAGGCGTAAATCCCCCCAATATAAAACTTTGAAATAAATGCGATACAAAATAATAATAGTAAATAATAATTATAATAATAAGTCCGACTCTACTTCGCGGTTTTTCACTTATCACGCCGGGTTCTGGTCCCCATTAACCACAATAAATGAGGGATCGCTTATGAACAATTCATCTTATCAACAGCCTCTTGGGCACTGTGTCAGTGCATATATATAGGTTTGTGTTAGCGTGTGATAGTCAATTCAGACAGGGAGCAATAATTGCAGACTACTGCTTAGAAACATGATGGAGACGAAAGATAAGGCTGCAAACACTTAAATGGAGCAGCATATAGCAATTAAGTTGATTCAGGAAAATGGAGGTGGCTGAATGAAAGGGGGTAAGGCTAAAATGAGCAGTAGGGAGGTTGCTCAGCCTGGGAGCAGTGTGATGATCAGAAGGAAACAGAAGAGGGTTAAATGGCAGAACTGAGAGCAGTGGCGAGTAAAGTGAAAGTCGTTGGAGGAGAAGAATGTGGCAATGACGGATGTAGGGCCATGATTTGGAAGAAAATGATTAGTTGAGAGAAAGAGAGCTCCAAAGGGATGTGAAGATGTGCGAAATCTGAGAAAATGCTTCTAGTTCCCATGAACTCTAAGTCCCATGAGACCTTAGCACAGGGGTGAACTGTAGAGTGCACTACTTCCTGTAGATCTTTAAATAGACATAGATGGAAACTCCCATGTAGAAAGACAATTTAAATATATCAGCAGATGCAGTGGTCAAGTCTTCCCTTTACTGGCATTACAAGAAGCTGTGTTTAGCTCATTGGGAAATGAAATGTTTTTGTTTGATCATACAGCTAATGGTGCTAATTTGTTCCAGTGAGGGAAAATGTTCCTTAACCACAAACACAACACTACAGGAACTGTTAGATTAATGCAATGAACCGCTCAGCAAAAGCATGAATACTAGAGAGGTTGCCATTTGGGTACTGCTAATTAGTGCAAACTGTCACCGGGAATGTTTTCTTCTAAATATTTCATCTTAATCGGTCGCACGACACATATTGTATCTATGACCATACTGCTTGAAACGCTAAGTTCCATATCTCCCTAAAAACGTTGAGACACAAAGCCTTGCTGAATTTACATTTCGTATTCTCAAATGCCTCTAAAGCGCCGTTCTTATTTGCTACCCTAAACCTGTATCTCAGTAACTTCTTGAGAAATACTGTATTCAATAATACAAGAGAAAAAATAGTTGCACTTTTCTTCTTTGTTGTGGGTTGGACTTGAATGTGTTATTTCCCCGCACTTACTTCAACTTAGTTATCCAGTTTCCCGATATAGCATCAATGCATTTTTGGCAGACTAAGAAAGGAGTGTGTTTATTTCTCCCAAGGACATACTGGGAGGAAGAGAAACTGATGGTCTGTTTGTTTGTATATTTGCAGTTGAGTGGGTGGGGATGAGAGGGAGAGAAAAAATGTATCTGAGTATGTGTGTTATCGTGAAAAAAGGTCATGGGACTTCCTGGCTGCCTTGTATCACATGGAAGAAAACGCTGTAGGATTTAAAATGAGGTTGGGTGGGGGAATATTTTTCCTTCCCATGCTATGGAAAACTGAATATTAGAACCAGCTTGATCATATTGACAAACTGAGGGGGGAAAAAAAGTAAAGTTCATCCGTATTGTCAGAGCTGGGCATTGCTTAACCATCACAAAGTTCCATCTGCATATTTAGCCGACCCACATGGTCACAGTCCGACCCTCGTTGGTGACAGCCAATCGGCGTTGAGAACTTAATTGTACACGTCACACACAGGCGCCACACAAGCAGACATGCCGCCAAATGAAGAAAACATAAATATCAAATAAAAACAACAGACACACACACACACACACACACACACACACACACACACACGCACAGCATGGTCATCAGTGAAATAAAAACAATGTGGAGCACATGTCATTGAGTCTGTGAATGAAAGGTATACAACACTCTTTTATTTTTTATTTATTTGGCTGCGTGTCAGGTGCAATCTGCATGTGACGTGGTACCGGTTAAGCCGTTCTCGACGCCGTTTGGCTGACTCGGACCGACTGGGACCACGTGGGTCGGCTAAATATAGTATGCAGATGGTAATTTCATGATGGTTAGGCGATGCCCAGCTTTGCATATCGTATATGTAACAGGGCCAAAAAAAACTTGGAAGTACTTAGTGTACTACATTATAATTATATAAAATCTGTGAATTGATACCTGATGTGTTCTTTTATTAGTATTTATTATTTGTTTTTTATTATCCTCTATAACCAAATGGTGGAACTATCATTTGTATGTGTTCCCCTACTTTAATTAAAGAGACACTGCCTCTTTTAAGTTCTGCTCACGCCTTTCACTCTCCCTTTTATGTCCATGGGGAGGGGCACGTTGTATCGCCACATTTGATGGGAGGATATAGTTTTGTGCTGTTGTCGTCAGTGTTGTGATTGCGACGATTAAACGGCCTGACACAGGAAATCCTGCTGTGTGTCATCACTATTGTGAAACACAATGCCACCGTACACAATATATATATATATATATATATATATATATATATATATATATATATATATATATATATATATATATATATATATATATATATATATATATATATATATATATACTTACATTTTCTAGTTTTTTAATTATAACATTGAAACATAAAACACAACAACAATTGGCACGTTTACTAAGGACTATGGAGAGGTGTAAAGAATAATTTTCTTGACCTCCATACAAAACACAGATTAATCTACGTGACAAGTATAGAAAGGCAACCATCCAGTTAGAAATCTGTTGAAATCAAACAACGGAGAGGGTTTGGTCTACCCAGTGTGGCAGTAGTAAATCAGTGCCAAAATCTCAATGAATGTCAAGCAATAATAACAAACTAAGCAATAAAACCAATACCATCCATTGAAGGTTATAGGCTCATACACCTCTGAATAATTCCCTCTCATTTAAACCAGAATACATCAAAATGAAACCTTTCTCCGGGTTTCTATCAATAAAACGCTCCGGTGCACCTCAATGTCCTCACAGCGCCACTCCATACGGCAACCAGACTTTCCGCCCTAAGGGGCCCTTGAAAAAAAACCTCTTATTTTCAGTTGAAGGCCTTCCACTTTGGATGTTTGAACTCCCTCTGAACATTTCCTCAATGGCCAGCGAGAAGTCACCAGAGACGTCCCATAGCTAATGCACCCTATTTTCACTTTTCTTTATGACCGTCACTGTAGTGAAACTTTACAAAGTGAGTGAAAAGACATCAAGCTGCACATGTGGGGCAAGTGCCTCACCTCCAACTTTTAAACCCTTGGTATCATCAAATCTGCTGTTTGCAGTACTTAAAGTGCATAAGTAGATCAACGGCTAATCCTATGGGCTTGCACTGCTTAGTAGCTCATCGCTGTCTGGGTGCTAAAGAGGGACTGCTTGCTGAAGTTGTCAGATGTGGACAAAGAATTGGGAGTTGATTAGCTATTGTTTTCCCAGGAAAGCACAGAGGGCTCGATAGTGCGGCGCAAGAGTGATGCAACCTTTCGAAATAGCAGCCTCCTTTAGTGTTTAGGTTTCACCATCTGCACACAAACTTGTGTATGGGCTGTATATTTACATGCACACATCAAACAAAGCATGCTAGTATGTTGTAGCACCTCTCAAAGTATACACCAGTCCTATAAACGTAGCACATACACCATGACAAACTGAAATCCCTCACCTCAGGTGAAGACGCTAAGAACGCTGTGTTTTCAGAAGTGTGTTCCATTTGAACAGAACAACTCTACATATCACACACTGTCCTCTATCCTACATATCAGTTTTGATTAGCTTCAAATTGTGGGTGCTTTTGAGACCAGACAGCTCCAAAATGTTTTGTTTCTCTGCTATTGGAGACTCTCTTTGCTCTTTTTTCCCTTTAATGTCAAATCTTACTTGTAAGGATAAATAATGGTATGTTCTTATGAGCCTCTCATGATTATTGTTAATTTTACACTTTTTCATCCTCATAAACAGAAAAAACATTCTGGAAACGTCCGGATCAGATGGTTAAATATTTAATTGACATGTTGTTTTAAAGTGGAAGTCAAGTCAAAAATTTTTTTTGCAACAATATGTTCTATATGCCCCCACTAGTCTAAACATGGTATTTTGATTAATATTGCATTTGTGGAATAAGCCAACTCATCCAACCATTTTCAGCTATTCAAGGAGGCTGACATTTGATGTGGCAATGCCCCTTACTGTTGACTGAAATTGACATCAAAGTGCCCATGGGCTTGCCTTGCAAACATCACGTGACCAAACTCAGAAAACAGGTGAGCCGAGACGTTCGCAATGTTGGAGAGATTAGTCTTTTTAATTATTATTTCGCAAACGCAATATTAATCAGAATACCATGTTTAAACTAGTTTGGGCATATTATTGTTCAGAATATTGGTGACTTGACATCCGCTAAAAAATATACCAGTAAGAACAACCAGAGCTGGGCATTTTACAAAAAATTCTTGGTCTGTTTATTGCTTACCGTCTGCAGCCAGGGTCCCCTTCCGCCGTCCATCTATCTGCCTTTTTGTCAGGCTGGACCAAATAGTAATCCCCTACATGCCGATCCGTGTATCATTTTAAACGGGCTTCTGTTAGCATTTCCACCGACCAACTTTGACCAAGTGTGACCAGCTACTGAGAGCTACTTCGATACTGATTAATACGAGGGGCTACCAGTAGAGGTGGGTGATATGGGCACAAAAAAAAGATCTCAATATTTTTTCAAAAAACTCAATAACGATAATTTAACGATATTCTACAAAAAATAGTTTAAATCTGCACATGCTTCGCAGACCAATTGTGGATGGACAGCGTTTAAGAACATCTCTTATAAATTACTAAATATAGCTTCTGCGAAACATAATGATATTCTACAAAAATATTTAACAACAAAGAACAAAAAATTATGTATGGACTTACATTGATTTTTGGAAATATTTATGTCATTTAACTGTCTCTGCTGTTATTCCATAATGATGTGATATTTTGAGCTGCAGTGCGTACTGGTGTACCACTGCCAACTACTAGAGGAATCAGAATGAGAAAAGGGTGTTAATTACAGCAATCAGAATGGGAAAAACTGTATTTGATATGTGACGTGTGACGAAGTGTCACCCAGCGAGGGAAAAAAAAGACGTCGTCATGACAACACCCATTCTCATACATTGCCCAACGTATTCAGAATAAAGTTGAATAACAAAACTGCAATTTCCCGAAAAGTGCATTTTCCCACTCATTCGTCGCTGTGATATGTAGACTTGTGACTTTATTCATGTTTGGGTGTATGCTAGCGTCTCACTAATAAACCGTCGTAGTTTGTGCAACATGCCTCGGGAATACAAGCTAGTTATGAATGATGTGGACTAAAAGCCTGTAAACTGAATGTTAACCGATCATCCAGGATGTCACGTTTGACTTGCTCGCTAAAGTACTGAGTGCGTGTGTGTGGGAGTGCGTGCGTGCGTTTATATTTGTTGGTTCAAATCGGTGACTGTTTTCTGAGTGTGTGTGTTTCAGCTTTTGCTTAGCGTGCATGTGCAGTTGCACAAGGTTTCCTCGTAATCCATATGGCTCGTGGTGCAACAGAGTTGCTCTTCATGGTGACCGTTTTGGCACATTTAACAATGTTATTCCCACCGATGTCAGTCTTGTCAACTCCAAACCACTTACAGACTGTACGGACGACGTGGACTCACTCCTTGCTATTATTCCTCGCTGGACACTCATCCATACTTGAAGCTCGGCTGCAGTGCGGAGTCACATGACCTGGTCGAATTATTCCAATTTCCTCCTCCTCTGCCGTCAATGCGCACTGATTTTTCAGCATTTGCTCATACTTTGCGGCCGTCGACTGACTCGAATCCGAGGCAGTATTAATACTCGAGAATGTAAAATTACACACCGTGAAAGCAAGATTGACGATGATATCGATAACGATATATATCGCCCACCCCTAGCTACCAGTTTGATAAAGACTTCTGAAAATAACACATTTCCTCAAATTATCTTTAATAATGATAGTATATGTATTAATTAATTATATTCATTTATGTGAAGATCCTGATCATATAAATTATTTCTCACAATAATCAGGAAACATAAATATCGTATGCAACACTTTTTTCTTTCAATAAATCTATGCCAGCATTTACCTTTTCAAATTATAACATCTATAACATTCCCCCAAAAAATCACAATGTCCCATTACTGCTGATCTATTTTTAGAATCGGGTCGCAGGCTACTCAGGTGGTGCTAGGAGGCTGCGTGGGCACCACATTTGCTCTTTTTTTGGACTACTCTAATCTGATAAGATTGTCCAGGCAATTATTGACGTTATTAGCAAAGATCAATTTCGCTCCATGAGCTAAAATTGTATCTATTACACCTCTGCTGGAAGGGAAAGTCTACACGAAAGTTTGGCCAGAAAGTAATTGCATCTATTACACCTGTACTGGAAGGAAAAGTCTACAAGAGAGTTTGGCTACAAACTACAGTGACAAGATAAAAGACGCCACTGTCTGAGCTCACCAATCCTGAGGCAGAGTATTCTAACTGAAGCCATAGATAAACGAATAAAAGTGCCTCCTGTTGAAAAAAAAAGACAATCTATAGGACCTGAGATGTCTGCGTGGCTCAATATTTTCGAGTTCTTTGTTTAACATCGTAGTAGTAATAATCATCATTATTATTATCCACTGATTGCACCCAATGTTTACATCTCTCAAACACATGACTGAAAATGAAATGTTTTATGTTAACACCAAATCCCCTGATTTGTTGGGAGGTGTTCTTTATCATAGGCGCAGATGGTACTGGGGACTGGGGGGAGGGGGCACGTCCCCCCCCACTTTCAAAACGACCTCAATCCATCCCCCTTTCTCTCTCCTCCCTCAACTTTAGCTCGTAAAGCGGCAAAGATCTCTAGTGAAACAGAGACTTGTGTATGTCCGGGCAGACTACGTACTAATGCATTTGAGTTAAACAAGAATGTCAGAATTTTAACTTTCGAATCAGTATTTCCCAGAGCTGGGCACTTGACCCTTTTTTGCCGGTCTGTCCTCCGTTCTCTGTCCGCGACCATGGTACCCTTCTGGCCTCATCCCTCCATCCTTATTTGTAAAAATTTGCGTCCTCCGACCCTGTCCGTTGTCCTCGTCCTTTTAAAGCGCTTCCGTCCTTGCATTCCGTCGGTCCGCATTTTTATCATTTCCTCCACAAACATTTGTGGACTACTTTATGTCTACTTAGCTAAATAGGTCTTGGGGCATGCACTCACCACTAGCTGAACTGCAATACACAACTTTAAAAATATCCATCACATCTGTTATTTTTAATGCTGAGCCAACACATCATTTTTTTTTTGTGTTGCGCAGACTGAAAACATGGCTGAAAACCATGACTCAAAAAAAGACTCAATGGCATTGCTGTGTGGTTCACCAGGAGAAGCTTGACAATTTGGACAGACGAGAAATTACCCAGCAGTACATTCATGGTAATGATAGGAGGAGAGATGTTTTTGGGTTCTTTATTTAGTCTGCTTCAAGACAGCAAAATTGTTTGGGTGCACTATATGGAAATATTAGTTCTGAAATAAGAATTTCATGTTTACATACGGTAATTACTGTATTTTTATTCATGTTAATGTGATAATTTTGGTTATACTACAGTTCATACACAGTGGTTAAAGTTCAAAATAAAATAAACTTTTGCGGTTAGCGTAATGTTTTAATCGGTGATTTGGCATTCGGGACGAACAACAATTTCATCTTGTACTGTATGACTAGTATTGATCAGGCATTGTCTTTGAACAATTCAATATTATTTCAATAATATCATAATTAATATGATATTATTTATTATTTCAATGATATTTCCATATAATTAACTTAATGAAAATGATGTGTGTATATAGTCCCCATTCCAAAATCCCCCGTTCTTCGTAATGTGCTAGTCAAAAGGAAGACAAAAGTTCCTATGTACACTGTATGCATGTGTGTGCGTACTATTGCTCGAGTGTGTGTGTGTTCACTGATGATTTAAAAGCAGCATCCTACTTTTCCTCAGCGAATAATAAGTAAACCTTGCAAAATACTGCTTCCAGCACCTCAAAACCTCTCTAATTAGCAACTGTAACAACCATTAAGTTGCTGCAAAGCTGTAGTAAAGCAAATATTTCACAGTTAAAGTGTGTGATGTGAACAATTTTTCAGCTTTAAAGCAAGAGTAAAGCACACTGTTTGGTCCCTGATCTCTGTCAGATGGCACCACTGTTTATAACATTCATACTCACTCTAAAGTGGATGTAAAAAAATCTTGCAAAATTGATTCACCAAAGAGATGAAGGTTGCTAACAACTCTGCCAAATTTGAAAAACAAATGGCCAAGTATATAAAATGGCTTCAAAATCATGAAAAATCAAGCCATTGTCTCCCCTGTCATACACTGTGGGCATGTCCGCGGGCATGAATGTGCTAAAACCACACCCTGCTCAACTGTCAATGAAATAGCTTTACTGCTACCTCGAAAAATGGATGCTACTTCGTCGAGAATCTTTCTTTTGCCTACATATCCCTATATGTATATATCCCACCCCGACGAGAAGCTGTAGCCACCGGCTAGCTCTCAAACTAACCAGGGCTCCTCTCGGCAGATGGACTGATGGCGCGCTCGTCCGCTGCGTCAACTCATCGCTTGATGTTGTGTCAGTGCGGAGGTTCATGTAACAGAAACCCTTCAAGTCAACCTTTTCTTAAACACTTGGCGAATGCAATTCAGCTTGTGGCTACCACTACATGACAGACACTTGAGCACATGATTCTTGCCAATTTTATACCCACAATGCTTTATGTTTCAACATATTATGGTAGCCTGAATAACACAAAATATATAACACCTGGGAATTTAAATAACGACACTGAGCATCCAGGGAAGGTGCAGTTTTCGGGGTGAAGACCTAGCTAGCTAGCAAATTGCACAGTGCAGTGTGATAAATAGCCACGTAATTATAATTAAGCGCCGGATAACTGCTGGTGCAAACAATAGGATGCTCAGTTTTTATATAGTGGGGGAGGGGCTGGATGCCCAGCGTCATCAGTTACCATTTTAGTCACACCCCCAAAAATCTGGAAAGCTGAAATAGCGAAAAACAGTATATCTCCACAACATATCTCCACAAGTCAGTACACATTGTTCTCAGTCTTTACAAGTGTTTTTAGCAATTATCTTCAACATGTAGACTGTATTTAGAAACAAATCTCTGAATTCACTAAAAAGGGTCTTAAGAACTTGATGAGACGGATAATCTTGCAGGGGTTAGCCTCCTCCACTTCACTCAACTTGCTCTCAGTTAGCCTGTTGAACTGAGGACTGATGGAGCCGAAGGGATGTGCCAAGGTGTGTTTAACTGAAACAGATCACTCCCCGCCTGCATGAATATATTAAGCTTTTCTGCTGCTATCATCCTGAGCAATGTTACTGCAATTGATAGCCCGTTAGCCTCCCTCGCTTTTTGTGCACTTCACCAAGCCACATGATGAGCATATCCTCAACATTTTATGTGGTGCATTATTACTGCATGACATCAATTCTTATCTACAGAAGTATATTTTGGTTGGTTTTATGATCTGGATGTGTGCAATATTTCAACACCATGCTCTAATATAGCTCTAAACTATGGGTAGCTTTTCCCCCGTTTCACTTTGCAGTCAACCTTAATTGATTTATACCGTACAGTCTCGGCATCACATTGCTGTGGCCATTTCCTCATTCTTGTGATTGTATGCATTCGGCCTCTGGATTTAGGACAGCGCCCAGGGTGGTTTTAAAGACACCGAAACCTTGAAATGCATGAAGCTCTCTCTTTCTCCTATCAGGCAAAGCTTGTGGAGATCCGCCTGCCTGTCATCCTGTGTGTCACCCTCCTCTGTCATTATCATCATTGCCTCTTAGCCACAAAAAAGTGTGTCTATGATTTTATGCATGAGGAGCCTGCGTGTGCAGTTATTCGTAAGCGTAGTATATGTCGTACCACACTTGCTGACAGATGGGAACCTCAGGCACATCGCTGGAGGTCTCTCTTTGAAGCAGCCATCCTTGCACCCCCCCTCCATCATATTCTCCCGCTTCCTCCTTGCCTGTTCATTCCTTGTGCTAACCCACCAAGCAGAAAAAAAGCTTCAATCTTACACAGGCAGCCCCAAGAACCAGGCTGCAGGCACTGGAAGCCGTCCTCTGTTACTATGGGGAGACAGATCCAACCCTGTGTTTGACATAATAAGACAGAGTGAGATGTTAAGGAAGCACAGATGCAATATTCATGTGAAAGTTACAAGGCTGGCAGCAACGTAGCCTGGCACGGTGGTATTTAGGAATATGTTTGCATTTTGAATATCTAAGCACGCTGAGGTATCTTGTCTTTGATATGGTGCTGTGTTGGTGAGTGCCCGGATACTGTTTGGAGTTCCTTTGCTTTATATTCAGTAACAACTAGGGGTGTAACGGTACACTCGGGTGTATTAATACGTTTCTGTATGGCATGTTCGGTTCGGTCCACTTGCGTTCGGTTTGGTCCACTTATTTGCTCGAGTTTACGCACGGACGCTGACTGATGCATGCGAGAGTGGCGGCACAAAAGAGAGAGCCAGAAAAGAGCCAGAGCTCGAAGGTGGAAGTGACAAAATGGCCGCCCCCAGAGACGGCTAAAAACAGGGATTTTTGCCGCTTAACTCTTATTCCACAAATGCAATATTTATCAGAATGCCTTGTTTCAACTAGTGGGCTTGCATAGAACATATTCTTGAAATAAAATATGTTTGGGTTGACTTCCACTTTAAAGTTAATTAAAAAATGTCTGTCCCAGTACTTTTGCTCACTTGGAAGGTGGGTGGCTTCAACGGCTCTCTGTTCTGAGTGGTTTAACACATCTCGATGTAAATATCATGAAATAGAAGCTGGAATTCCGAACTTTTATTTCAGGTTCATCTTTTGATTTAAAACCCAAATAGCTTCCCCATACAACAAAAACAAATGAAAACACCTTAACATTCCAATACTTTTGGAGGGGACTGTAGTTCAAGACCTATCCATTTATCTAGTTATGGGTGGGATGATGTATGGATGTATGGATGGATGGATGGATGGATATGTTGCATAGTTGTCCTCTGTGATGCTTTTTGTTGAGCCTGCTGTCAAAATCTGCAGCAGCATGTAACTGTCAGATAACACCAATAGTGGAGGAGGGAAGTGCACAGTAAAAATCAATTAAACTTCTCTTTCAATGTAATAATTTAATAACTAATTATTAATTGATTACCTCCGGGATGAAAAGAGCTGAAACACAAAGGACATTTTTTTAAGCGTGTGGGCACATAAAATAATGAAGCAAGTATGAAGCATCGACTGAAGTCACAAATGTGGTTATTTCTTGTTGGGCGGCATAGCCCACACGCTGAACACCACATTTGTCTTTAAATACCAGGGAGATGATTGAATTGCTTTGATTTTTCAAGATCAAAAAAGGACAAGTACTAATGGAGGGACCCCAGTGAGACTTGACAGTGCTGGGTTTCCAGTTAATAAGCGTGTATTCACTTTGCAGAAACATGGTCATAAACGGCACAAATAGAAAGATAAAGTTTAGAAAGTTGTGAAAATTGGGTGGGAACAGTTTATTTCTGCCTGCTCATTCAAATTCTGGTAATATTGCGCAGTCTAGGTACAGAGTTATGGAGTTGAAGTACACTGTCTAAATGTGTGCTCACACTGCTGGAAACATGTAAAGGTTTTGGTTCCAGCTTCAACATGCAAAAATACTGTAAAATTAATCATGTGCATACAATATTCACAACCAGATCGACAAGATCAGAAAGCTCTTTCTCTCGGCCAAATCTCACACTGTTGTGAGTCTTAAAAAAGCACGTGTTTAAATTCTGTTAGGCCATATTATCCATCCATTCCCTGTACCACTTACCCTCACTTGGGTCACGGGCAGGGCTTGAGCCTATCCCAGCTGTTCTTGAGCAAGAGGCGGGATACACCCTGATCTGGTCGCCTGCCAATCGCAGGGCACATATCAACAAACAAGCATTCAATTTGGAGTCTTAACATACCAAGCAGGTTTTAGGAATATGGGAGGAAACCGGAGTGCTCTGAGAAAACCCACACATGCACAGGAAGAACATGCAAACTCCTCCCAGGAAGGCCAGAGACACGATTTGAAGTCACAACCTTGGAACTGTGAGGTGGATGCGCTTCCCAGTGGAACACCGTGTCGCCACACATCATATTAGTACACCTTGGTGTGAAATGTACCGTATCATGTTCACTGGTCGTATGGGGGCACGCATGGCTAATTTTTATGCAGCTCGCATCAGATCAATTCCTGCTCAGTGACTGTAGGTGTGGATGTTGGTAGCAGTACAAAAGCAGCACCTTTGAGCATACCAACGCAATGACAAGCCATTTCATCTGTCCATCCATCCATTTTCCACACCACAAATTCTCATTAGGGCCACTGGTGAGCACGGGGTACACTCTGGACTGGGCGCCAATCAATTACAGGGCACAACAGAGAACCACACACACAAACTTGCACACTTACGGACATTCTTCAGTCTTCAATTAACCTTAAATGCATGTTTTGGAACGTTTGGGAAGCAGGAGAACACAGAGAAATCCCACTCAAGCACGGAAAGACGACAGAAAGAGTACAGGTCAAACATTTATTCAAAATGGCACTTTTTAAATTCACTGAACACAGCAATGATATTATATGATGGCATTCCCAGATTAGGCAAATTTTGCATACAATGTATTTTTTTCTGTGAGTGTGATCTTTGTGTTGATGCCAAGCATATTGCATAAAGACAGTGTCCACCAGTGAGAAAAGTCAATTCTCTCATTAAAGAATTGTTTGATCGGTTGATTAGTATTAATAAAGTATAATATTTTTACATTTAGCCGTGTTTTGTTGAATGAATAATTACGGTATTTTCCGGACAATAAGCTGCTACTTTTCTCCTAAATTTTGAAACATGCGGCTTATATAAAGGTGCGGCTATTCTGTGGATTTTTCTTCCACTGCTAGCGGCGCTCTAACCGGAAATAGAATCAAAACTAAGAAAAAAATCACTGCGAAGAAGAATACGCTACTTTTTCTTGAGCAGATAACACGCAGAGAACACGGACGACAAATTACAAACAGTTAAATATTGTCAAATCCTCATCCCTTCATCATGGAGCCCACACGAAGACGTTTTTATGATGTTTTAAGTTGAAACTTGCATCATACTTGCTATCCAGGAAGGAAACCATGCTGCTGCACGCAAGCTTAGCGTCAATGAATCTATGGTGAGACGTTGGTGGCGGCAGCGGGAAGTGAAAGGAATACAACTACTGGTCATTTTCTCTTGGTTCAGTTCCGTTTTAATCAGCAAAGTTGCTGCCGTGTTACAAGGCACTGTTAGGAAAGAAACTGTTCAGGTACATACATGTACATTTACAGTTCAAAATCGTCCTGTAAATGCAGTAAATATCAAATTTTTCAACATTGATAGGTGCGGCTTATAACCCAGTGTGGCTCATGTATTGTTTTTTCATTTTCTTTTAAAAATAGAGTGGATGCGTCTTACATACGCAACGGTACGGCTTACGGACCAGAAAATACAGTATTATTTCTACTTCAATTATAAATAATTGAAGTTTGACATTCATAATTCATTTGCATGTACATTTTATTTATTTATCTAAATAAATGGTTGATTAATTAGCAATAAACTACAGTAATAAAATAATTTCACATATCCATTTAATGTTTTCAAATATCAATAATTGCTACAATTATTGTAATTAAATTAAATGATTAGTATAATACAAACCATTTACATGAGAAATTCATTTTTATTAGGATTTTATTGATAATTTATTTTTCATGTGTTAAAAGATTTTATTTGAGATGTTATTCATTTATCAAATTAAATAGTTGGTTTACATTAAAAACAATTATTTTTCTTAAAAAATATATAATTGTATTATTAGACTACACAATTTTTTGATGTGACCTCTTTTTAAATGATTTAATCTACAAATGATCTGGCCCATTTAAAAAAAAAATCCAAAACAGCCCTGAAGCAGAAAAAGACTGCTCACTTTCAGATTAATTTGATTGAGATACAGTTGGTAGGTAGGTAGGTAGTAGACGGATGAGATGGAACGTAGAGGAAGAAGCGAGAGGTAAGATGAGATGTGATGTGATGTGGATGGGATATCCCATCACTACACCTGCAGAAAATCACTTTCTGTCAGCAAAATTTCGCTTGCCTGCCTGAATTATGTTTTTATATTTAATTAAACTGCGTCCAACAAAGCTTTTCAGATGCCCATGAACAAAAATCAAATTTTATTCAATACATATTCCTATATGCTGCAATTTAAAGTAAAATTTTGATTTAGTGCATCCTATAGAAATGCATTGAAACATCTGCATTCACTTAAACATCACTTACTGTATTTCTCTTACCTTTGCTGCTGCAGCAATATTGGCATGTGCCCCCCAGGCCGTCGTTTGGACATAAATGTGCTAAGTGTGAATATACAGAATTTTGATGCAAAGCTGACTAGCAAGTTATTGTAAATTTTGGCCAAAGAAGATGTCGGGAACACATTGAAATCAATGTTATAAATGTACATTGAGCAAACAAATTGAATGAGTCAAAAATCTGACATTGCTGTTCTTTGACTCCCACTTTCAGATATGGCGACCATGTTTGAAATACAATGATGCTCCCTTTTCTTTCCTTTGAAAATCCACTGGTTTGCCCACCATCTGCACTCATCAGCTGTCTTTGTCTGCACTTACCATCACAGCTGTATCTCTGGACACCTCGTCTATAGTTAAAAATTTGAAATTAGGTTTCATTGTCTCACAGTTCTATCCCTTGAGCTCTGAGCTTCACTGAGACCCGCATCTATCATCTCCAAGGCAAAGGTCCGATTGTGTGTGCGTGCATGTGCATGTTCCTCCCTCCAGCAGAATCTATCCTGCTGGAGGACAACTTTGTAAAAGATAATCTAGTTCTATCAGCCTCACACTCACCGGGGCTAAAGCTTCATTACAATCACCAGCTGGAGAGACACCTTGCGCCATCCATCACGGCGCTGTCTAGGATTCACATGTAAGCTCTTGTTTTGCACAGTCAACACACACATGCACTCAGCATGTGTGAACTCATAAGACTAAAGATGTTTTCAGTCTAATAAATTGATCCAATGGGGTGAATTGATGTAATAGTGATCTATATATTTTATTATAAAACTGCCCCGCTGATTATGGCGGCGTGTCTGCTCGTGCGGCGCCTGCTTGTGACATGAAGATTACGTTCTCGGCGCCGATTGGCTGTTGTCGATGAGGGATGGACCGGGACCACGCGGTCGTTTAAATATGCAGGACGGAACGCGGTGGTGGTTAGGCGTCGAGAAGAGAATCTTCACGTCATACTCACGTCACAAGTAGGCGCCGGACGAGCAGACACGCCGCCAAAGAAAAAAAAAGAAAAATATCAATCAAAAACAAAACACATGCACTGCGTGGTGATTGGTGAATTAAAAACAATATGGGGCACATGGCATTGGGTCTGTGTAACCGCAAAGTACACAACACTGTTTCCTTTTTACTTACTTGGCACCTGCGTGTGACGTGGTACAGGTTAAGTCAGTTCTCAACGTCATTTGTCTGATTCAGACCGTCTGGGACCACATGGGTCGATTAAATATGCAGATGCGAAATAGGCGATGCCCAGCTCTGCTGTTTGGATGTATCCATCTAGATATTTGATTGAGTAATTCATTTAAAGCAGAGGTAGTTGAAAGTAGTTTAAGTCCATTCCACATGCTATTGTGCCACATTTTTCACCCACATGAAAAGAGTCTTGGAGCACATTCATTGTTTTTTTTTTTTGTTCTTGTTTTTTTTAAACTGACCCAATTCTGACAAGTCAAACAAATGCTGCAACATGCTTGACTGTCACAAAACAAGCCGAAGCTATGTTTCTGTACTTGCTCATACTGTCTCAAAATGTCAGTGTAAGAGTGTATTTAGAGTTTTCTCTGCAGACGAAAGGAAAATAGAACACGAACTAGATGTAGGCCCAGTGGCACAATTGTGACACAAGATTATTGTTTTTTTCTTCAAAAACCTGGGTACTGTTTTGAATCGTGATGTCATCGTTGCTCTGGCTGACATTGTACACTTCCAGTCAAGTAAGCAATACAGTACACAGTTTATGAGTGAAATGGCCTCTGTAATCGGTCTGCATGAAAGCAAGTGAGATGTGTTTGCTTCTCTTAAATAATGATGTAGTTTGTCTTATTATGAGGGGAAATAACGTGTGTCTTTCAGTCACCCCGGGACAGTTATTCAAGCATGAACCTGTAAATAACAACAACATTAGAAAACAGAGTCACCCTAAGTGAAGTGGGGAGGGGAGTAAGGGGGGAGATCAGCCAGTGAAAAATTATATTTTGCACAGTGCATGCTTGGAGGGCCAGTCCATTTCTTGTCAGCAAAGGTGCATACTACACTCATTTATCCAAATTGGCAATTTGTAGGATAGCCAAAAATGTACAGGCATGTACCCAAATGTTGAAAGTGTTAAGACAGCAAAAGCATTATTTGCACCTTTTGCCTAGGAATGTACAAGTTAGCAATTACATTGTTAGTTTAAAAAAATAGATTCATAGGTAGGTCCTTTCTTTTATTTTTCCTTATGGACAAAAAGATAACGGTTGAGAAGTAGCGGCTGAGATTTTCAAACGTGTAGAGAGAGAGAGAGGGCAGAGGTGTCCACATACACTTCTCCCCATTATGAGTGCTTGTGGTGTTGTGTGCATGTGTGCACGTGTTTCCTTGACAACCAGAACAATGCTGAAAAGCTCTTTCACTCCAGTACGAGATGAAAATAATTTTCTCCATCATGCAATTAGCGAGACAGACAAGGAATTTAGTTAAAACCCGGTGAGTCCTTCCAGCTTCCAGAAAATTGAGGGGTGGATGCGAGTGGGGTGGGGGCTGGAGATTGGAGTGGAATTTTAATGCACAACGGAGAGCACGGGAGGAAATTGAAATAAAAGAAGTCAACGTATGTTAAAGAACAGCCAGCGAATGTTCGGATTGCATATAAACGAGAAATTGTGGACCTCAAAAGAGATTAGTTTGCCTAATTTTCAATGGATGTGAGAATTAAGTGAATATACTCTGAATAATACCCTGTAACAGGTCTCTGCGATCACACTGTTCCCTATGCGGAACTGATTGTTAAATAAACAAATAAAACTATAGGTAATTACATAAGAGAAGCGTGTCACATACTGTGCATACCTGTCCAGGATATCTATCGCATGTGGGTTAGGAAGTGCCCCAAAATACAATCCTCTAAAACTCTATCTCTACAGTAATTACTTGCTGTGCCCAGTTCCAAGAAAATAATTTCGAGTTTGACTGAAGCAGCATTAGAGCTTCATGATGTGAAGTGTTGGAATAGTTTCTGTACCACTGTGTTCAATCATTTCGATAAATAGGACATCGGAACACTTACATCTGGTACATTCTCTCTTGTTATCTGAATGCTCATTCTCCAGCAAGATCCATCCATTTCCTATACCGCTTGTCCTTAGTAGCATTGCGGTTGAGCTGGAAATTATTTATCACGGTTCATCAGGGTGATGCCTGGACCGGTCGCACACAGACAAACAACTCCTCACACTCACATCCGCACCTATGGCCAATTTAGAGTCTTTAATTAACCGAGCATGCATGTTTTGGGAATGTGGAGGAACATGGAGGAAATCATTCTAGCATGGGGAGCACAATAGATTCCACACATAGAGCAGGCTCACATAGAGCAGGCTAAACCGACATGCGAGTTGTGCTGCCTCTGGACAAAACAAAAGATTCAGATCAAAATATGAATTAAATGATGTGTCATGGTCTCATGAAAATAAACAATTGTGGCAAGATTTGCAGTTCTTTGTCTCTCCCTCCCAGTTCATGTGCCCATTTGGCACACAAACTAAACAAAGACCTTGAAGTATACTAGAATGAAACATTGATGTAATGACAAAAGAGACAAATCGTCTGTTTCACAAATGAACTGACATAAAGTGTTTGCAATGTTTATCCATCCTAAGTGTTGCAGAGTTTCAGGGATTTGGACTCCAACATTATCTTATAGTGAAATGACCCATTGAGAGAAATAACACAACCAAGCAACAGCAGAACCAGCAGGAATGAGAAGTGGGGTGCCATGCAGGGGCAGAGCCATGGGTGGGCAGACTGCCCACCCAGTGATATTCATGAAAAAATATATACTTTAAAATTGTAAGTAAATTATTAGTAAATTATTTTTTAATTTGAGTTTTTTGTGTTTATTTTATTTTATTGAATATTAAGAATAGCATAACTGTGGTTGTCTAAGGAAGATCTGAACTTCATATTATTCAGTTTGTCATTTTATTTGAATATACGATGTGTCGGGACAGGAGGATTGTGCTCAGTGAGAGCAATATTCAGACCCACCCATGTTTTTCTAGGCCCACCCGTTAGCCACGTTCTGGCTCCACCCCTGGTCCAAGTCTCACAATTTGATCCCCCTGGTGTGTTTTTACCTATGTAACTAATTTTTTGGGGCATTTACATTGTCAGCAACGGGGATGCCACTAGGTTGGGTGGTCAGTGCCTGACTAATGGAGCTACTCATCACAGTCGGTTGGTCGATCGAAAAAGAATCACAACTTCCTTCAGACAACAGAAATGGAATTGGAAGAATGTAAGTGTGGCATTTTCTCAATAAAGGCCATCTTCTACTTGAAGAAAGAACACACAATGCCACATTCTCACCTGTAAACCTTTGTTTACTGGACTTCTTTATGTCATCTTTCTGCATTATACCCATGATGCAAACACAAACCAGATCAGGGTTTGATATGTTCTACTGTACCGAGTCGAGTTAAACTAAACTGTCCAACTGACGGTCAAAATTTGTCAATTTTCACTCTAAGATATTTACACAATTAATTATGAACTCATACTAAGAGTTAACACTGTACAAGAAAGACTCCTGCTCCAGTATATAATTATAATAGTACTTGGTACCTTGAAAAATCATTTAATCTGATGTTGGTTTGAAATGATGTGTGCTTGTTTCTTTGATCCTAGTCACTTATCATCATTCCAGAAAATGGGTTGAACTAAATTAATTTTTTTTCTCCTTGAAGTCGAGTCCTCCAAACTTTGTTGAATACCTTGTTAAATAGACTATTCGGAAAAAAAATGTCAGGAAAAATAATCTCCATAAATCAACCATCCTTCCATCCACCCATCCGTCATTTTCTACCACTGACTTTAGCAGCGGGGCTGATATGGTCACCAGGGCACAAACATGAGGCAAATAACAGATCATTCTTTTGTTCACACATCTGGGTAATTTATAGTCTTGAATGAACCAACATGCATGTTTTTAGGATGCCGAAGGAAACCTGAGTACAGAGAGATAACCCACACAAACAAGTGTCAAGTGAGCCATGAATTAATAATTAATAATCTGAAGTTGTGGATTTTACTTCTTAAATAATTCATCTTACTGAGATATTTTGGGCAATTCTATGCTTCCAAATACAGTTTAACAATTTGGGGAAGGACCTGTGAACAAACAAATGTACACAAAAGCATGTCTGGCTGAATTTGACAGAAGAACTTGCTCTGACCTCAACCCCTTTCATTGGAATGAGCCGGAACAACATTGCTCTGCTTTAATAAATATACCACATATTCCAAAATCTTTCTACCCGAAATGTATTGGTAGTAATAGACGGATGCAATGATTTGTTGATAGTCAGAATTGTTCATTTTGGGGGCAAAATTGACTGACTGATTTTATCATACTCAACAAATACCCGTTTACACACATCAAATGTTTCTTGGCCAATTTCAATAAGTTTCCGTCTTCCACAAAAAGGTCAAGATCAAACGATCTGTCTTGTCCCTGCTTAGAATATTTTACCACTTAGATGAAAGCTTGAGCAACATCCTCTGCACGACCGACAAATCACATTGCTCCCAATTGGTCATATTTGTATATGACCATAACAACTGCACCTTTATGTGCAAACACCTCATCGAAGCATGCAGGGAAACCAATATTGCGAGCAGCTGCCCAGCTCTCTTTTGAGCAATATCAGGCTTTGTCCACAGTAAAATACGTAACGACTCGGCCTAGTCCGCAGGACAAAAGGCACAAGAAGTCATGGAGGTGGGCAGGCAGAGAGCTGTGTTGTGCTAATAATGGGGAGGAGGGCACTGGCATTCCCACTCATGGAACACGGCCACAGAAACAGATGTGAGGGAGGGGAGATGTGACTTTGTGCATGCGTGTGGGTGTGGGTGTGCGCTTTTGTGCTGGGGAAGAGAGAAAATAGATAGTCAAGCAGAGATATAAGGTAATGTGCTGCTGAATAGATAAAATGGAACGAGAGTCCAAAAACATACTCTCCGCTTCTAAACAAAAAAGGTCTCAGCTAATATATTTGTAGTGTAGGAAAATAAGGGGGGCTCAGACTGGATGGAAAGAGGAAACTGGGCTGAGAAGGAGGTACCAAAGAAGAGCCAAGGTTGAGAATGTGAAAGGGGTCTTTGTTTGGGCCTCTCCCCTCTTTTTCTCTTATTATTTTAAACTCTCTATTCTCAGTGAAATCGGCATAAAGCCACCATGTACACTTCTTAACACACACACACACACACAGCATAGAGATGACAAAGCACAATACACCTTTTTCCCATTCTCTTAGTTCTCATCACACAGAACATCTTGTCGCACTTTTACACTCACTCCCCGAGCTAGTGCCAACTCACAACACACATACTGAGCAGGCAGTCCTCTTGGTGTGGTGAATTTGGCTGGTTGTAGGCTTATCAGCCTTATGCAACACTATGTAATAGTGTGACCATTCTTGAGCAACCTTGGTGACGGCTGCATTGGGTTAGTAGGTGCGAAAACTGGCAGCAATTCCCAATCTTTTCATTGCGTTAGTTTGCCCTATTTTCTCAGCTTTGTGCTTCTTGCTGTCTCACGGTGCTTTTTCTGCCTGCTTGAATCAAGTCAGAAGCATTTAGGGCAAACTCAAGAACAAGCGAGTTAAATCGTCATTATTTTTGGGTGTTTTTGAAAAGTTCATCATTACATTTTCAAAATGACCCACACTCACAAACAGTTGCAAAAACTGCTTTTCTAAGAGTACACATTTACAGTATTTTCACTATATCAAGCTTAAACTTTACTGACAACGGTGTATGCAATGATTAATGGAACTAACTGTTGATGCAAATAAACGTGATAAGTAGGGGAGTTACAGCGCTACAAGTAGCAGGGTTACTAGTTTCTCAGTAGCAGGATTGTAATTTGACAGTTTTCAATATCAAATAGCATTTTAGTGGCAAAGCTGCTTCTGTGAGGGCAATAGTGTGGTAGCCAGTTGTTGAGAGGGTTAATATAAAAATATATTCTTATACAGTTACTAGTTACCTGTTAAAAATGTAGTTAGTATTATAATCCAAGTACCTTAATATTAATGTAATTTCAATCCAATTAATACCTTTGGATTACTCCATACCAAATATGTTGAAAAAAAAACTATAATACATATTTTTACATAATTGTCTGGTCTTTTCTGTCTTATGTCTGATTAATATGCATAGTTTTCGAATGCTGGAGGGAGCCTGAGCACCCGCAATTCAAATCCAAATCACAACAATTGCGAGGCAGACATGCTAACCACTTGATCACCATGCTGCTTAGACAGATAGATAGACATAGATAATTTCATCTGGTGAGGGAAAGTAGATTTGCTAGCTTCATGAAATAAAAAAAATAACATTTCCGCACAACTGTTTTTTTTTTTATATCCCATTTGCTCACACACGAGACGTTCTGTGACTGATACATAAGGTTAACCGCGAACATTTTATCTTATTTTTTTTTATTCCCAGTGACAAATTAAGCAGATTATAATTGGTAACAAAATAGAGTGCTCTGACCTTTGTGCTAAAAATAGTCAAATATTCTACAATCCCATGTGGTCAACCATACTGGCATTTAGCTTTGCCTTTTCTTTGTGAAAGCTGCTGCGCTGGTCAGTGTAAATATTTAGATTGCTTTACACGACTGCACGTTTTTAGTGGACTTTAACAGTGTGAAGCGAGAAGTACAGAGAGACTTTGGACAGGCAGGCAATTGCGCGGTATGCTAAGAAATTGCTTTTGATTGGCGATTTGGATCCATATAAATAATGGGGAGACATGATTGCTGACCTGAGTACTGCCCAGCGTGACTTATATTGACCTTGTCAATCATCTAATTTTCCACCAAAACCCATTTTGTGAACTGAAGGACTTTCAGAATTCCAACAGTAGGGAGGCAGATGACAGGTTTGTTCCAGCAGGGTTCGCAATGTGTTTACCATTTTCAAGATGCAGCGCTACCTAATAAATAAGATATATGCTCAACATAAAATCTGTTTTCTGGTTTCATCATTTTAAAATAGGTCTACCTACTTTAAAAAAAACAGCATTGAACAACATGGTTTTGTTTTCTTTTTGTGCTGGTCTCACACCCTACCAGTAATTATATATTTTTTTAAAAACTATACATACTATACATAGTACGACCAACGGTGGCCCATTGAGCTAGATAGTGAGCAGTTACCCACTTAACTCAGAGAAAGCTTGTTTGGCCAACAAGTTTCAAACAGTGAGGACTCAACTGCACTGTCTCTCTCCCTGCATTAAAAATGTAAACCTGCAAAATAATCCATATTTTTATTAAATCTACCCGTAATCTCATTATGTTTTTTTTTTTTCTCTAACTGTAACGGAATACAGGTCCATTTTTTTGTATCCGGAATACGTAACGCCTGTACAGAGCTGGGCATACCACCTATGTGACGGACCAGTCCGCCGAATGACGGACTCCCATTTTGTCGGCGATAAACGATAGATGGTAAACATAAAATAGTCAGACTAAGCATAGTTGGAAGACCATTTGTTTCCGTCTATGTAATCATGTATTTTAGATTTTGTAAAAAGAATAGCTCGGGGCGGGTAAGTCACGCTGAGTGGAGAAAATGATCATTTGTCCAATTACCTGTTAGTCACAATGAGTCTTGAAGACGTGACGTGGAGTGCGCAGAAAAGAAAGGACAAAAATTTGCAAGATGAGGTTAATTTTAAAATGAGTGACAAAGATAGAATTGTTTTTTCAATCAAAGGCAGGCAAAAGCTAGCGTCCCGTCGCAGTTGCGCAGTAACTTGCCAGCTATCTTTAAGCTTTTATTTATTTATTAATTTATTTATTTCATTTTAACAATAAAAGTTCCAAAAGTTCAGCTTTAATTGTTTTGGGTTTTTTTTTTTTTTTTTTTGGCCTTTCAGCAGACAATAATCAAATTTCTTGCTGGGAGGTACTAATTAGGGAATTTGTTTTTAACATGGTGGTCCAGTCTTTTTTTGTTGTTGGTTATCATAATGTAAGCACAAGTCAAGTAAATAATTTAAAAGTTTCAGGAGTCACATGCAGAGTCCAAAACAGTCCCTGACTTGTCCCCCCACTGTGTGCACCCTACTTGGGCTGTCAGATGTGGTTAATGGGAACCACTCAACTCCCATGGCCTGGTGTTCCTATACAGAAGAGTCCTGCTGGGACATACACACTCATATGCACACACATAGAGGACTTTGGAGGCTTGTCATCACACAGAGGAACCTGCTGCCATATTGTGGGTCCGCGTGTAACTGGGATCGCCTATTTTGCTGCCCAAACACATAACGCACAGCAAATAGCTCAAAGCCCCAAACATACACGTCATCATCATTTGGATTTAAACTTGTAGGCACCAATTTTAGCATAATTTTCACATTTTCTCTCCACCTCTCAAATGAATCACAACTATCGGACCCAGCCTCTTTCTCTCTGACACCCTGTTTCTTCTTAATTCTCAATCTTTCTTAAGACTTCACTGCACTCCTCTTCTTTACCTCGTCCATCCCTCTGGAGACGACTTCTCCATAGATTCTGCTCTCTCATTGAGCCGACTTGTCCCCATGTATTCATCGACATCACTGATGGAGTGGGGAGTCTTTGTCAATGGGTCATTCTCCTATAACCCCCCTCTGACCCTACAGCTTACACCCCCCCACCCCCCACCCCACCCACACACACACAATCTCACAGTGGATCCTTCTCACTTGCCATATGGCATGGATAATGAAGGACTGACAAAAGATGGCTAACGAGGTGTCGGAGAGGTTTTTATGTGGGTGTGCTGCATCAAAGAGGCTGAACATTCAGTCACCGGGCAGGGTCCAGTTGATGAAATTGATTGCTGTCTTGGAGAGGCATTGAAAACACAGGATAGCAAAAGGAGGGGTCTTTCCGCCTCCCACCATCAAACTCATTGGCTGAATGAAGAGTAATGAGAAGAGCCAGTGATTGGAACACAATGGGTGAACACTTGATGGAGTGTTGGGTAAAGCAGCTTTATCTTCATCAGTCATTGTCCAACAGCAGATGTGTTGTTATGACAACACAGTTATCATTCTGTCACCATCGTCCATACAATTTAAAAAGTTACACTGTTATTGGTCTTTGTCATCATCATCAGCATTTATCTTGAACATTGTTGTGATGTGTTGTTTCTATCATCAAAATAGAAACAACACAGTAAGAAAATAGTAAGAAAACCCACAACCCGTTTTTACTTTTTCCAGAAATACTATTAAATCGAATCACAACCACAAGAATCAAAATAGAATGCAATCATGAGGTTCTTAATGCCCACCGTTTATGTAACAGCTTGATATTAACATACTTTTAGTATTATTTACCTTAGTTAATTCAGCAAAGTAAGGGTAAAAAAAGTAAAAGTGGCATCACTGATTGATGAATTTCACTTTTCTCTGTTCTGAAGAGTGAAAAGTGTCTGAGTCAGCCAAGCAAACCAACCTTCACTATACCTACAGGAAAATGTGTGTGTCTCCTGATGTGTATGAGCACACAGCGGGGTGAGCCTCATGCCCTATTTCAGTCAGGCCCGATATCATCAGATGCCAGAACATGAGCTATTCCTCTCTCACTGGCCCTAGGCTTTTCAACCTGGAGGTGAGAGTAGGCCTAATTGCTGACAGTGTAAGATTGCTTATGAGTGTTCAAAATTACAAAGACACAGAGCTAATGGAAACAAGTGAGAAAATCATCTAGACATTTAGTTATATATACAGTTGGAATAAAAGAAAGTAAAGAATGCAACTGCCTAAACACTGAAGTTCAATAACAAGTCATTTGGACTTGAAAAATGAAATTTCACATTTACAAAGGCTTCTGTGTGGTGTTTTTTCTAGAATTTGATCAAACAAACTATTCCATATAGTCCATTGTAAAGTACATTGACAAAGTATACAGCCCTTGGCTTTTTTAATCTACTTTGTTATGTTAAAATCTGTAATTTTTTTTTTTTTAATCAGAATTTTATTTGATGGATCCACACAAAATAGTCCAAGAATTGAAGTGCAATGAGAAATACATATTAACTTATTTTTTCATAAAAAAGAAAGAATATTTAAATGTATATTTATTCATACATTCGTTGTGAAACCCTTGAAAAAGCTCTGATGCCAGGAATTACCTTCAAAAGTCACATATTTGTGAAAGGACGTTCACGGGCCCTATTTTAAATCAAGCACAAAGCGCAGTCTAAATGTGCAAATGGGTGGAGTTTTCTTTCTTTTGGTAATTTGCTAGAATTTGTTCTGGTAGCTAGTTCGTAATGGTGCGAAAGTAGACTCGCTGGGGTCCGTGCATGACATTGACAGGTAAACTGCAACATCTCCCCTTTCGGAGGATGTAGTCGTTCATTTGACGTGGGCAATTAGAGGCCACATTGCAAAAGTGGGAAAAGTCGTCACGAAGACCACTAGTATTTAAACAACAAAAAATAATAAAAATCAATTAAAAAGAGAAAACTAATAGTAACAGTGATATGTTTTAAAATGTTGGTGTAAATGGATAAGATAACCCAGACTTCCCTCTCCCGAGCCACTTCATCCAGCTCTTCCGGAGGGCATCCTGAGGCATTCCCAGGTCAACTGAGAGACATAGTCTCTCCAGTTTGTCCTGGTTGTTCACGTAGCCTCCTCCCGATGCAACCTGCCCAGAACACCTCATGAGAGAGGCGTCCAGGAGGAATCCTGATCAGATGCCAGAGCAACCTCATCTGGCTCCTCTCAATGCTCTACTCTGAGCGCTACCAGAGCCCCCTAACGACGCTTCTCACCCTTCCTCTAAGGGAGAGCCCAGACACCCTGCAAAGGAAACTCGTTCCACCTGCTTGTATCTGGGATCTTGTTTTTTTGGTCACAACCCTCAGCTCATGACCATAGGCGAGGGTAGGATTGTAAGCCGACTGGTAAATCAATAGCTCTGCCTTTCGGCTCAGCTCCTTCACCATGACAGACTTTACAGAGAATATATCACTGCAGACACTATGCTGATCAGCCTATTAGACTTCCGCTAAATTCTTCCCTCACTCGTGAACAAGACCCAAAGATACTTCAACTACTCCGCTTGGGACAGAATCTCATCCCCAACCTGGAGAGGGCACTCCACCCTTTTCCAACTGAATACCATGGGCTCTGATTTGGGGATGCCGATTCTCATCCCAACCGCTTCACACTTGCCTGTGATACCCCAAATCCATTGGTCGGCACCAGGGGTAAGGGATGCTGTCAAGCTGAAGAAGGAGTTCCATTGGGCCTTTTTGGCCTGTGGGACTCGGGAGGCATCTGATGTGAACTGACTGACCAAGTGGAACGCAGCTTTGGCAGTCACCGAGGCAAAAACCTGGGCTTAGGAGGAATTTGGTGAGGCCATGGTGAAAGACTTATGGACGGCTTAAAAGACATTCTGGTCTGACATTTGCCGGTCAGAAAGTGGAAGCATTGTACCATCATTACCGTGACTAAGTGGGCAGAATACTTCGAAGACCCCCTCAATTCCAGCAACACGCTTTCCTTTGAGGAAGAAGAGTCTGGGGACTCTGAGAAGGGCTTTCCTATCTCAGGGGTTGAAATCACAGAGGTGGTAAAAAAACTCTGTGGTGGGAGGGCCCCGGGGATGCATGAGATCTGCCCAGCTTTTTTTAAAGGCTCTGGATGTTGTAGAGCTGTCCTAGTGTACATGCTTTTGCAACATCACATGGAAATCAGGGATAGTGCCTCGAGGATTGGCAGAACAGTGTGCTGGTCCTACTTAAGAAGGGGGACTGGAGGGTGTGTTCCAGTTACAGGGGGCTCACACTCCTCAACCTCCCTGGTAAGGTCCTTTAGGAGTGCTGGAAAGAAGGGTACTTCAGGAAGTTGAATGTCAGTTACAGGAGGAGCAGTGTGGTTTTCATCCTGGCCATAGAACAGCGGGCCAGCTCTACACCCTCATCAGGGTCCTCAAGTGTGCATGGAAGTTTGCCCAACCAATCTACATGTGTTTTGTGGACTTGGAAAAGACGTTTGACTGTGTCCATCAGGTGATCTTGAGGGGGATGCTCCGGACATCCTAGAATGGGCTGTTTGGTCCCTGTTCGACCAGTATCAGAGTTTGGTCTACTTTGCTGGCAGTAAGGGTTGGACTCTGCCAAGTTTGTCCTTTGTTACCAATTTTGTTCATAACTTTTATGGACAGAAGTACTAGTATCAGCCAAAGCATTGAGTCTGTCCGTGATAATGACCTACGTATTACATATCTGCTTTTTGCTGATGATGTGATTCTGTTGGCTTCATCAGGATGCAATTTTCAAATCTCACTGGAGCGGTTTGCAGCCGTTCAGCTCTATGTTTTAACAAATATGTACATATTTTATCGACATATCATGCAATTGCACAATACCAAACCAAAACCTCACATGAGCACTTTGAAAAATGTACGGGACTCTTGCGGGCCAACATTGATACTGTATACTCATCACGATAGGCCTGCACATCAAAAATTAGTTTCAGTAAATCTGTGATTGGGTGCTGTAGATTAGATTGAGCATAAAACAAACAAAATCACACTATTATTTTTTTAGTATTTTTAATGTGTTAGTGCTAAAAGCATGGTGAGGCAGATTTATTTATATAGCACATACATTTGATACACAAGGTAACTCAGTGTGCTTCACATAATTAAAAGTACAACATTTAAACTAATTCAAAAACAAAATAGTTCAAGACATTTAAAAGCAAAGTAAAGAAATAAAAATTAGCTTACTGAAATGACTAAAATAACATACTATATAGTGCAAGAACATAATCATACAAGTAGACGGGACAAGTTTATTACAGTTATTAACTAAAACTACAATTGAAAACATCTTAAATTACATGCGCTGAAAAGTTCTCGTCGACGGGGTGTCCTGCGCTGAAACGTAATAGTTGACGGGGCTGGGGTGGGGGTTTGTCTGCTGGCTGCCCTGATGGCCAGGACTGGCTCGGAAATACATTTGCCGTTCATGAAAATTCACATATTTTCCCCAAAGTCCCTGCTCCTTGACGACAAACAGTTTTTGCAGCTTGCATGTTTGTTATTGCTCTCCTGCTTTTGTTACTTAATGCAGCTCGAAATGCAACACACATAACAAGTGCTTACCTTTTTCTTGGGTCGCTCTGGCCCAGCCACAAACACATATTAAGCGTATGCCCTGCAACATAGGTCCCACCCTCTTTCACATACTACTTGTAAGAAAAGGTCTTATATCCGGAGCTGGGCACTTTACCCATTTTTGCCGGTCCGTCCGCGACCTGGGTACCCTTCCATCCTCGTCCCTCCGTCCTAATTCATAAAAATAATTGTATTCCGACTCCGTCCAACATCGTCCTTTCAAAGCGCTGGCATCCTTACGTTCCATCAATCCGCACCCCCTGCTTCCCAAAAAAATAAATAAAACAATAAATAAACTCTGTGCACTCACAAACATTATTTAAAGATAATTAGCTGGATAATTTCCTGCGCACATCCACCGGCTGGGAGTAGTGGGTGTGAGTGGATTGAATTGTTTACAACTGTTTGACTAAGATAGTATTTAGCTGCAACACAAGACCGCCGTGATGTGATGAAGATGATGATGCCGACTGGAGCAAGCCAGAGGACATCACTATTGCGTTTTATTGTAAAATTTAACGTTTTAACGCAATATATTTTCAGTTTTTATAAAACAATTATTGCAAAATAACGTATGGTTATTTTAAGAGGAAACAAAGACTTCCACTTCCTGGTCGTTTAAATATATACGCTGGTAGAGATTTTTACGGCCTAAAGATGACACAAGGACATACTTCGCATGCAAAGGGATAAGGTACTAAATGTTAACAGTTAGTTAAGACAAAATTTCTATCCCGGATTACACACACAAGACAGGCTGGCCATGTTTCTGTAAGTCAGTGAAATGGCGTCCTTACTCCTGTGGCATTATCTATGGTATTACATGTGTTGAACCACTACAGGGCAGAATATGAATGTGCAATGTGACTATTGGGAAGCACATGAAAAGCGCTGTGCAGGCAATTAATGACGGTGGCTCGGTAGAACAGAACATGCGGTTGTCTTGCTTTTTAAAAAAATCCAACACAACACGTTCAGTCAGAACTTGACCCGGTTAGAGACGAATAGAAGGACGGACAAAAACCCACTTCCTTCCATGCTTAGTCCGTCCTTTTTAAAAAGCTTCTTGTCCTCTGTCCATCCATCCACAAAATGGGCGTCCCTCCAGGACGGATGGACCGTTCCGTCACTGGGACGGAATGCCCAGCTCTGCTTATATCTACTACCTAAAATGAGAAGTCAGCTATTCTGATATTAGAATGCTGCCACTGTTAGTGGAATGTGTTTTTATGGCAGCTCATATTCAGTATTTGGTGGAGATGTGGCTAGCTGATTAGAAACAGTGAAGGAAATAACTATGAGGGAATTAGTATTCCCGGCACCAGTGATATATTCACTTGGGAAAAAAGAAAAGAAAAAGATTATTTTATTCAAGAGGAATGGCAGATCAACTAAATTCTTTTCAACACCCACGACTGTCCTTTTTTACCCTGAAGAACATTTCAACACATATATCTCCTCACATTTGATATGAAATTTTGAATAACTCAAAGGGCAGACATGAAAAATTAAGATGAATCATACATTGCAAAAAAAAAATACAAATACAAAATTAGACTTTTCTCTTGTGCTTTTGCTTTTCTCCCCTCCTCCTGCTTAGTTCAAACAATCATTTTCTTCATAGAAATCCATTTTCATTTTGTGAAATTGTATCTATCAGAAGCAGCAGATGGTTGCAAGCACTTTATATTGAAACCCAGCTGCTGACTGTTTAGCTATTAGCCATAGTCATATCTTTGAACGCACATACCGTGTATATTATGTACTGTATGTCGGAGCACAGATGCACACACATAGCCACGGATCACAGGTACCATTTATGTAACATTCTGTGTTGCAATTAGAGCTGAAACAGGCTAATCACCTCCTAAGTAGACAGCATCACTAATAAGACAGAGAGCGAGGAGTTGAGAGAGGAGGAACGTGGGAGGAAGTAGGGGGACACTACCGAGATGAGTCAAAATAAGGATAGTGGAAGAGAATGACAGAGAATGAGTCTTTTAGGGCTGAGTTGATTAATAGAAGGAAGTAGGAAACAGATGAACCAACAGGGGAAAAAAGGGGTACGAAGGGTCGGATGATGAAATGAATAGGGCGATTAAAAAAAAGCTTGAGTTGCAAAGAAGCAAATCAAGTCAAGAGACTGGTTTGGAGGAACGAAAAACAGAAATCACAGAAAGCCAAAGAATGTTGGTGTAATGAGAGAAAGGCTCAAGAGATATAATGAGTTTCTTACCTCCCACAAAGACGCCCTCCAGACACATATACACACACACACACTCTTTCCCTCTAATACAACTCCCTCCTCGTCCCTTTCCCTTCACACCTCCCTCCATGGCTGCTCCTTTCACGCTGTCACCCTGTGAGTGTCTGAATAGCCTTTTATTATTCAACAGTCTGGGTAGGTCACAGGGTCAACACATTGCCCACCACGCTGCCACCGGCAAACAGTCAAACATACACATACAAACACACACAAAGGTTTTCAGCGCATTCTGGCGCCATTCACACAAAAGAGAGTTGTTTGTGGAAGCATGCAAAATTGCAAAATAGAGGCTGGCAAGCACTCGAAGCCATGCTAACTTAAGGCACGCCAAGTTGACAATGTACGACAGTCCCTTATGCATTCATTATAACAATTGTCCACCCCTTTTTAGCTCTGCAGCTATCTCTCCAATGCATCTGTGCTAGAAGCTAGTACCCGGTACGAAGCGTGCTCACACGCCTGCATCTTATGAAGGTGTATGTCGGTTCATGTGTGACAGCAGGAAACAGAGATAACAGTTGCTTTGGTATCTGCTCCATCTTATCTGCTGCACAGCCAGAAGCAGCTACACAAGCTAATTGGAAAGTGATAGACACACACACCCACACCTCCACTTACACACACACACACACACACATCGTAGACTTGTGAAACCCATGCTCACCTCTCCAGCATGTGGAACACACGAGAGAATTGGCAGCAAGCGAGATCGAGAGCAAGAGTGGGGAGAAAGAAAGAAACAGGACCTAAATGAAATGACAAAATGAGACAAAAAGTTACTTATATTTTTAGGTTGGGTGCGAGAAACACAAGAAAAAGAAGAGACTGCAATCAGCAAAACTATATGGAAGACAGGATAGCTCACATATATCAAGAAGAAAAGCTGTAACAAAGACACAGTTTCCTTCCTAAATACTACAGTAGTTGGGTCTGCACTGTCAGCACAGAACATTTGGGATAACATATTATACATTTATTATCTTATATTGTGGTTAATGTAACATTTGTCCTTGTTACTTGCACATCTTTTTGTCCTATCATACTGCTGGAACATGTACATTTTGCTGGCAACAAATAATATTAATAAAAAAGTATTATCTGAATATCATACAGTAGCCTATTTGCATTACTCAACAAAAGCCACTGTATTCAGGCTAAAGTACAGAGCAGGGCATTCTGCCTATGTGAAGGACCGTCCGCCTATCCGCCCATGACGGGCGCCCATTTTGTAGACGATAAACGATAAACTGAAAAAAAACAGTTAGACTAAGCATAGTCGGAAGCCCATTTTTTCCTATCTATGTAACTGTCTATTTTCGCAGTCCCCGTACGTGGTATCGATGCAAAGATTTCATTTATTTTTTATAATTTTTAAGTTTGTTGAAGTTGGTAGCCAGAAACGCTAATGAAAGCCCGTTGAAAATGATAGTCGGACCAGCCTATAGGCCATTACTATTTGGTCCGGCCAGACAAAATGGCGGATAAACGGACAGTGGAAGGGTACCCCGGCTGTGCGGAAGGTGAGAAACGGACCGCAAATTTTTGGTAAAATGCCAGATCCGCTAAAGTGTCTGAACACTTAAGGGTCTATTTTATTAAATAGCGCATCTGCCGGCAGGGCGCAGCAGCCGGCAGGGCGCAGCAGCCGGCAGGGCGCAAATGCGGCGGACATTTACTCCTGTGGCATTATACGTACAGTGTGTCCTTGGAGGTGTACCCAGCAGAGTGAAAATTTGGTGTTAGAAAGTTGGTCTAAAGTTACACCTGCTCAAACCGTGTCTAAATACTGCAGCAGTTGGTCTAACGTGATTTTGGTGAATTTGATTGGGGCGCAAGCAGACAAATACTGGACTCTGCATATATATTTAAGTTGGGAGCCGCTATCACCAGCTCATTCTGCAGACCCATTCACATTGTCTGTTATTACACCGTGGCTAGAGCAGTGACACTGCACTACTCATGCACGGATCGCTGCGATTACGCATCATCCTCTTACACACAGAGATGTCTCGGTTGAAACTGTCAGCTACGGCACATTTAGGAAGAGGTATATGGTCTATTTGGCAGAAGCATAAGCGGACTCTATGGAGTCCATGCAAGTATGTTTATAAAGAACTGCAAGATGATCTCCCCTTTAAGGATGATGTAAAGTTGGCCCCAGTGGAGTGGCCACTTGGAGACTACTCCCCCCACCCATAGCCGTGTCGTGGCCAGGGGGGTGATTTTTAGGCTATATTATAGATGACAATAATAAGTAATGTATTCAATTAATGGATTTGTACAATAATTCAGAGGGTTCGATGCATGCTGCTGTCATATTTATGAATGAAATACAATGGTATCCACCACACAAGACCGCAGAGCTCGCAGTCTGTGTGCCTGCATCAAATCCATAAAAATCGTGTTACACCCTCTGCGCCACAACTTAGACTGGCTTTTCGATCAAATCCACCAAAATCGTGTTACACCCTCTGCGCCACAACTTATACTTGCTTTTAGCTGGTCTAAAGATTAATCTACTTTCTGCCACCAAATTGCCAGGTGCGCTGGAGGCGTGTAAAAGGAAATGCCCACGGTCTGCCGGAATGCCCAGGGATGGCGCAATGCGGTCTGCCAAATACCCAAACATGCTAAAGGAGGCTTGCACATGCACGGAAATCAAGATGCACAAGTTTTACATCCAAGTGCACATGTGCTGTCTATGAGAATAGAGCCCATATTATATCGGTCTTGTCTCAATACAAATTTCAATGGGTCACCCAGACTGTTTCATCTGCCAGGATGATGTGCCATACAACTCCATTCGAAAAACATATAGTGCAGGTAGTATATAGGCCACACTAAACTCAACTGATGATTCCTGATACTGTATATGTTTTACAGTTTTTCAATGTTATGAGTAATTATGGCACATCTCTTCAGGCTGAACCAGACTAAATCTTTAACTACATTAGCCAATTTTGAATGCAGGTGAGACGTTGTAATAATAATTTTTGATTAGCTTGGTGGATCAGCATGTCCTGTCTTGTTTTGAATCCAAATGGAAGCCGCCATCCCTGAGTGGCTGCGTCATGTGCTTAGTGAAGAGTGACTGAATGTGTGGGAGAGAGATGTGGAATGGGGGGTAGCTGTTGCTGTATATTAAAGCAATCAAGCATGAATGCTTGTGTTGATGATGATGATGTGTTGCATGTAGGAATTAATTTGGCTAATTATGATGGATGCCTGTTTAACAGCATTCAAAAGGGAGGAAGAAGCCGCAGAGGGCATGATAATCAACCAAATGTTTTTGTCTGTGTATTTTTCTGTAATCACACTACAGTCGACATGGAGTTAGGTATACCTCAATGTTTGTTTTATGTGGTTAGGTTTGCCTAGCTCCTCTTCTCTCCTGCCATAAATGAGACCACTGGGAGACTTTTTTTCCATTTTATGTGTGTACTGTACCTATTGGAGTTTGCAAGAATTAAAACAATGATCACCTTCTTACATTATCCTTTTCTTGGCTAGAGCAAAATCTTTGGGCTGATTTATTGCTTGTTAGCTGAGAAGAGGCTTCAATAAAAGAGAAAGGGTGATGCCAACTTGTCAGGTCTCATCAGATGATTTGCAATAGCAATGCATATTACATTTATGATTGCTCATGTGCTGAAAAAACTCACATTTGTATTCTGCTTTGACAAAATGAAAGAAACATTTAATTTTGGGAGATCAAATTGCATTTTTCAATTATTTTTTTTTAAATACTTAGTTTAGGAATCGATTTTATGATACACCCACATTGCGGAGCATGAGGAATATACACATTGTTTACATTTAATTTTGCAAAACAATATGATAGCAACTATGACAAGATGATTTCTATATCTGCATTTGTCATTACTGACAGCAATGAGAACATAAGGCCGTGCATTATTAAATGAAATCATCCAATGAAACCAATCAAAAACACCTGTTATAATCAGTTGTCATGAGGATGTCCAAAACTGAAATCATCAATATTGCCACGTCCATCTGTTTCTTATACTTATTTATTCACTATGCCATGTAGGGCTGGGCGATATATATCGTCCTCAAGATTAACGTCAAAGACAAAAACAATTTTGTCCATTGATTGGCTGCAAATCAGAAGGAAGTGATGAAATCCTCATTCGGCGACGCAGCGTGCATAGACGGACGGCAAAGGAAGAGGAACTGAAATCTTCATTCTGTGAATCAGCAGGCAGGATTCGGTGATGTGACTCCGTTGCAGCAGCTGAGGGAACATAACATTTTTTCATCTATGGCCGAGTCCATGTCCTGAGACGGAAAAGGTGGAAATGATTCACATGGGTTAAAAGAAACATTCATGTCGAAAAACGGTCACCGTGAAGAGCAATTCGCTGATGCTTGTGTTCCTCCACGAACCATACGAAGGATTACGTGACTTTCTGACTCCACTACTGCTATAGAAAAGATAGCTGAGCAACACACTCATCAAACCCTCGCCAAGTTGAGCAAACACGCACTGTGCCATTGACAAAGCAAGCAAACGTTGGCGAGACATCACTAACGCCGCTGTCACCTACATTACTTTATTTGAGCAGTTGAAAGTTTGCCGGATGTTCGATGTTCGCTTAACATTAAGTTCTTACACGCTCGTACGCCACATCATAGCTACAATAGCGACTATATCACGTGTATTATGTGCAGGAACATTTCTAATACTATTAGTCCAAAAAACCTTGGCTGCATTTGTTGTCATTTCAAATGTTATGCAAAAATGTTACTAGCAGCTGTATTTCTCTTACCATCTGTGTTACGAACAGTCCACAAATTACAAGGTGACATATACAAATAACCACATAATTAAATAAAAGATTCATTTTTCATTCTGACTGCTGTAGTAGCTGGAAATGGTAGAGCGTTGAATACTACACATCAAACTTTGCGGATGTCTCTTATTAAGGAGAAATGGATGAAATAAGTTGTCAGAAATATTCACAAAAATCCATAATAACACCTTACATAGCCTGGACATAATTTGAAGTTCATTGTTGAATATTACCGTAGAACATCATCGTACAATGTTTTGCAGGGTATGTATAAAGCAATCGATAATATAAACAAAAGCTGTTGTTTAGAAATGCTGTCTATCCACAATTGTTCTATAAAACAAGTACAGATTATTTTTCTGTAGAATATCACCAAATTATCATTTTCCTTCAGTTTTTGGGGGATAAAAGAAGATTTTTCTTTTTGCTCTTATCAAACACCGCCCCTATAATCCCATGTGTTGTCGAGTAATTGTGTTAACAGCCATGAATTGCAAGAGTTCTTCTGTCCTCTTTCCTGCCCCCTCTACGGCTATAGCTTACTGCATGCTGAGCCGACAGAACATTTGCTGTTCACTGTTTGGATTCTGTGCCAAATCCCCTGCTTAAACTTGAAACACCATGCTAAGCGTTCCTCAGCAGAAGAATCCTCCTCAGAGGTAGAACCACTCAAAAGTGACATGGTCAATTTGTTAATGCTGCAACACCAGATTTGCAAAAGTATCAGTAAACAAGTAATTGTCTGTAATGTATTCAATTCCTCTGCCAAATTCTTTTCACCCATTCCCAATGACATTTTCCACTCAACTATTCTACAGTTGGACTTTTTTTCAAATAAGACCAAGATTCCTTGCTGATAAAGCAAGAGCATGTGCAGAACACAAACATCTTATTCGGGTTTAAAAAAAAAGCAATTATGAGCATATTTGGGATTTTGCACGCAATTAGATGGCCTTTAAAAACCTGAATACTGCCAATATTTGTGTTTTGAATGGGTTATTGACCACATGGAAACGTAGTCATTCATTCCTTGTTACTTACCTTCCCTATTTGACAAACCTCTGAACTCCTTGGCACCTCGTTTCCTCGTCACCACTCTTTATTTCACTCAGGCTTCAGTCACTCCATCAACGTTAACCCCCTTTCTTCCATCTTTAAATGATCTGTTCACGTAGCCATTCTTCTTCCGCTTTTCCTTGCTGCTTTTACTCTTGTCTCCCAAATGTAGTCCTCCATTCCACAACTGCCATCTCTCAGAACCCCAAGAATCATAAATCTGGTGCACCCCCACGATGTGAGTCACAGGGGGACACTTTAACATCTACTGTAACATTCCTGTGAGGATCTTACCCCTTCTAGAGTGTTGTTTCATGCTCACAGACGTGCACAAACACTGTCGTGCACACGCAGGCATACGTAGTGGATGTGTGGGCTTGAAACAGAGGAGCCAAAGTACAAGTCTGCGTTATTACAGCTCATGTTCTTACCTCTAATCAATCCAGGTTGTTGGATTTGAGCTCAGGGGAAAACAATGAGGGCTTTCTGTCACGAAGACAAAACAGTACTTCTGCTTTGCCCTGTTTTCTTTCTCCATGAATCCACACCCATCAGTCTAGTACTTGCCAGGAAGTCACTGTAGCTTGTTATGCTTGTGTGTGTGCGTGTGTGTGTGCGTGTGTGTGTGTACATATGTGGTGAGTACGCCAACAATTTCTGGTTTGAGTTAAGCTATATTGTGTGTTACTTATTTCTTAGACTACTGTAATGCAATGTTAACATTGTTTACTTCAAACAAGAAGTAGAAATACTAACCCACAAAACTGTTTGATTTTTTTCTCTTTGGGTCTGAGGAAACAAATAGACAACTGCATCACAGGTTTGTCATCAAAACCACACGGCAGAAAGTATGCAGCTTTTTGACTACATCAGTCCAAATGATTTGCATGTAGTCTCAAATTACACTCGTACAAAATAGCTTATGCCATTCACATGAAATGCCACACTGTCTTTTGGGGTCCAAAACCAATATCTTTCAGATGATGGCTGCCTTGAAAAACTTTGGCAGTCTTCATTACCAGCTTGACACTAGCTATATCAAATAAATCACACTGGATGGACCCAAATCTGTTTGGATGAAGCAAATTACTAAGCGACTTGTCTTTCTAAAGCACAAATCTCAGGGTCACAAATTAGTTGTCAGTCAGCAGGCATCGTATCAGGGATGACGCCATTCCCAACAAACTAACAACATGTCAATCACGCACAAACACAAGCTCGCCACCATTGACAAGACAAGTTACACAGGGGAAAGCAGACACTTGCAAAGCACAATAACTTGTGATGTGGCAGTATTTCCTACTTTCAAGTGTCCATTCAGTCACGGTGACTCCTGCAAAGCACTGCAAATGATATTGGGCTGAGGGCTCTAAAGTGCACGCTAATTAATATACATTTTCAATTTATATCATAATTTCATGAAGCAACTCTCTTCTCGAAAAAATGAGCTGTGTAAGAACCAAGATAAATGTTTTGTAGGATTCCACTTGACACAAATTTTCATTGATCTTAAGATGTGTCTGAACAGGGTTTGTAATTTGAAAATATTAACAAAGTGACACCAAAGCAAGAAATCTTTAATCCAGACCAAAAAAGGTCTCAATAGAGGAAATGACCCGTTATTTTACACAGCAGGCGTGTACATGTGTTTCCTATAGATGTGGTTGAAAGGTCAACAAGATTATATGCTTAAACTTTTCATTTGTAACTTTCAGACTGTACAGAGGTGGGCATTCCATCAGACTCACTGATTGACACCCGTTTTGATGATGACTGACGGTAAACCTATTAAAAATGACGGACTGCCAAATGACGGAAGTGATTTTTCATCCTTTAGTGTAATCACCATTAGCTGCGTCCGTCAGTGACTGTCCGTCAGTCCGTTGTCACTGGCGGACGCCCGTTTTTCTGATTTCTGTTCTGTTTCTATTTTTGGGGGGGACCGACTGACGGTCCAACAGAGATCTGATGGACTAACTGACAGCTTAATTGACGGACTGACTGACGATTACAATTCAGTTGAAAAATGACATACTGACGAATGATGGACGGGTACACTGACCACATGATGAATGAATACAAAATCAAAATTTTGTAAAATTCCCACCTCTGGTACTGTGTAGCCAGTCAGATATATCATGGCAAACTGGGTCCATCCCGCAGTTCATTAGAATCTCCAAGTTTTTGGACTAATTCCAAACCTCACGTCTTCATCAGCCAAATAAATAGACGAGAATAAAACCTAATGCAACAGGAAAGAATACAGTTCAACTCAATCAAATAATTTAAGCGTTATATGGTATTTCCATACCAGAAGTAAAAGCACATTTTGCTCTGGCGTTGCAGGGAGAAGATATGAATATTTTATATGGTTCTCAAACTAGCATAGCCAGTAAAGTCTGTAAAAAAGCAATAAGGCTGTTCTTTTCATTGGGTGCGGTGCTGAGGGACAAGCAGTGCACATACAGCAATGTGGCTCACTTCAAAGGTGACCAGACACATTCTTTCTTTGCCTCGTAGTTCTGCTTGGGCTATAAATTTGTCACCCAACTGTTGACATCGCTTGCAATATGTTGCGCTCAGAGTGTGCGCTGTGAACAAGAACAAGGTTGTGCACTCTGTCACGTCTGAAAGCACATACACTCACAATGGTGGCCAACGAGTCATAAAGTAATAAAGCTCTATGGACCCCCAATGAAAGTGAAGACGAGGGGGAGAGGCACTATGCTCTGATGAATAACAATCGCTGCAGTGTGTGTGTGTGTGTGTGTGTGTATGAGGTGGGATGTGGGTTGGGGAAGGGGCTGCCAACTTCTCCGTTCAACGCAAGTGAAAGCAAACTCACATAATGTCTCTGTGGCTACTCCACCCCTTTGGAAAAGGAATCCACAAAATGACCGCTAATTGAATATGTGACAATGAGTGGGCAGACGAAGCGACAGATGCTCGCGTGCCTTTACAAGGAAAGCACCAGCATCATGCACACGAGCATTCCTCCCGACTTAAATCTGGACTGGGGTGCAGGGTCTGTGTTTGGGGGGAAGAAGAGGGTGGGTCCAACACAAAGATCACCATCGTGTCAGTGATCACTTTAAAACTACAAAGTAGGGAATTTGACAACCCTTGTAGAATGAAGAGCCTATTCCGCTGTTGGTTGTTTGTGCTGTTCATATACGTTTATGCATCCAGTAAATCCAAATAATTGCCCTCCTAAATTGAACTTAGGGACTTCCAGAAACACAGTTGGTATAACATCCCTGCACCTGCTGCAGAAGATGAATATGTTTAACCCAATTATTGCTGTTCCAAAGTATCAAATGGGTTGTGTTTGTTCAGCTCCTCTGGTTATGCAGCGTGCCTAAACGTATTAAGCCTCCATCTGCTTTTTGCTTAGATGATGCACCCGTCTTTACATTAATTGTTTTATTGTGCACACTATTTAGGACCCCTTCCCCCTCGAACTCTGTCTCTCTTTTTTTGCCCCCTTCTTCTTTCATATAAACCCAAGAGCTGACTTTGTTCCCCAAATGTGATTAGTTTCTCTGGGACACAAGACGTAATTGCATTACTGCATTGTGAGCCATGGAAATGTTAGGCGCCTGCATCAAACCTGGTTAAATACCAAGCGCACTATGCTGAATAATGTGTATAAAGGAAAATGAATGCTAATGGTATGCAGACAGACGTAGACTCTGGTGATGAATAGACATTCAGTGTTCAACTAAACTTTTTTTTGGTGCCAATTGTAGGTGTTTCATAGTTATAATTTGTGTCAATGCGATACCTGCTACCAAACTATTGTGACTTTATATAATGTACAGAAACACCTTGACCAAACTTATAAAACAAAACAACAAACTTGCCATGTTTAAATGTAGAAATCTCTGCAATTTTTGCTAACACCAGTTTTTGTCTTATGGTTAATTATGCTCCTCTTTGACAATTTTAAGTGTCGCTGCTGTTCTTGTATTTCCTTCCAGACTATCAAATTTCTCGTCTTTATAGTTGTGTTCAAATATGGGGTTTTTGGTTCACCTATCATAGTCAACTGAAGTCCAGATTCATTTTGCTCTAAATGTGCCTTTGAGGCACTTATCCGCTCCGCAAACGTTCGTACGAGTAAATTGTGTAAATGGGTCTGGAACTGCTGCTTGGTATTTTAAAATCCTCCATGACGGCTGATGTGCGAGTTCGAAGCTCCACTGAAGTCTTGTTTAGTCGGCTGTAATAGCTGGGTTTTGGTGCCAAACAAACCGCGCCAGATGGTATCCAGAATGCATGGTGCTCGTTGCACACATTCGTAAACGCTCTCTCACCCCATCTCCCCCTCTCTCAAAAAGCATTCACATTTACGTGAATTTGACAATGGCGATGTAAAACAGCCCCTAAATGGTGAGGGTTTTTTTTTTGTTTGTTTTGCTTTGTTTAATTGTGTTGTATCCATCATCGAAAAATTCATCCTGTAGGGGAGTTTGGAGTGTTGATGAATAGATTTTTGCACGAGACTAGAAGTGTTCAACAGCGTGACCCAATATTTAAATGTATCCATTAGACGCCGCTTTAATACGATTTGCCACACAGCTTAACAGCCTTCTATTCTCACATAAGCACAGGTGATGTGGGAAAAAAGTATAATGGGCTCTAAACGCTCTCAACAAAGAACACGGAGGGAAAGAGGGCCAAGAATGGACTGCATCTTCAGATGAGATAACTATACTGTGCAGGCACAGGACATCCAGGACTTTTACGCACAGCTGTTAGAAGGTCTCCCAGCCAATATGAGTAATGATTTTGGTCATAATTGAGTTGACCATGTTTCAAATTTTTCTTTTGAGAATTAAGCTTGTGCCTCCATACTGTCTAGGCTCAAGGCGGGAACAGACCCAAGGCGGGACTTCTAGATCCTCCTGTGGTTTTATAGTATAGTGAAAACGTCACAGTGCATGAGAACTGTGAATGAATGTTTTCTTCGACAGGTTTAGTTTATTGCTTGTCAATGGGGGTGAGGATTATGGTATGGTTCCTGTGTAAACTCCCGCATGGCGGAGTTTCCTCCCTCCCCTTTTTTGCGTCTTTGAAACCCGTCTTGCGCCTCCTTCGCGACTTTGTGTGGCCCCTAGCCTGTATTAGACTGAAGAAGAAGCTATGTGACGCTAGTTGAGTGAGTCTCAGTGCAAAGACGCCTCAGACAGAGAGAGGGAGAGAGTGAAAGAGAGCGAAAGGCGCACGGGCGCAAGCAGGGAGGGGAAATCCAAAGAAAGAGAGAGAGAGAGAGAGAGAGAGAGAGAGAGAGAGAGAGAGAGAGAGAGAGAGAGAGAGACGCGCACTCCTCAATTGCACAAGGCTGTTGTTTTGCGAACTCGACATGCGCAACAGATTTGTCTGACGACGGACTAGTGGCATTTTTCATCTAAATTGGTGCAACTCAGCCAATATTGCATATGAATGTATTGTTGTGTCAAGCTCGAGGAGCAATGCAACCGGGAACACCCCAGCCAGTTGCCTAAATCCAATCTGGAAGTGACCTCTGCAACATTTTGGAGCTTCTTTTTGCTTTGATTTCGACCACATGAAGGACGTAATGACGGGACTTTTTCAGATGAGAATGTGGGGAGTTTTCATCATTTTCGTGCTTTCAACACTTCACGCCTCCGGTAAGACACTGCGATATCAGATTTACGAGGAACAGAAGGTTGGCACGGTTATTGCTCGTTTAAAAGATGATGTCGCGGATGTTCTGGCTAAACTTCCAAGCTCGGTGTTGCTGCGCTTCCGAGACATGCAAAGAGGGAGTTCGTCCTTTCTCACCGTGCGCGAGCAGGACGGAGAAATAAGCATCAAGTCCAGAATTGATAGAGAAAAACTTTGTGAAAAGAACCCCAACTGCTCGATTCAATTCGACGTGCTCACGTTGCCCACGGAGCACCTGCAGCTTTTTCACGTCGAGGTGGAAGTGCTGGATATTAACGATAACGCGCCACAGTTTGCCCGTGCCATAATCCCCATTGAAATATCCGAGAGCGCGTCTGTCGGAGCTCGCATTCCCCTGGACAGCGCCACAGACCCAGACGTGGGAGAAAACTCCCTGTACAGCTATGCTTTAGAGCCCAACAATTTTTTCAATATTGAAATACAGTCCAGAACCGATGGGGCAAAATATGCTGAGCTGGTGGTACTCCGAGAGCTGGACCGGGAGGTGCGCTCCAGTTATGAACTTCAGTACACAGCTTTTGATAGGGGTGTTCTGTCCCGAACCGGAACCACCCTGCTTAAGATCAGCGTCGCCGATTCAAATGACAACAGCCCCGTCTTTGACAAGTCGTCGTATGTGATAAATCTTCCTGAAAATGCACCTGTTGGAACATTGTTAATTGACTTAAACGCCACTGACGCAGACGATGGGACGAATGCCAAAATAGTCTATTCATTCAGCAGTCATGTGTCCCCCAAAATCATGGAGACATTCAAAATCAACCCTGACAGTGGCCACCTGACCCTCATTGCTCGTGTAGACTATGAGTCTGCTAATTCCTATGATATTGATGTGCAAGCGCAGGATATGGGTCCAAACTCCATGCCAGCTCACTGCAAGATCCTGGTAAAGGTGGTTGACGTAAACGACAACAAACCAGACATTAGCATAAATATCATGTCCTCACAGGGCAACGGGGATGCGGCTTATATATCCGAGGCTGCTCCACTGGACACATTTGTAGCTTTAGTGAGGGTGGAGGACTTGGACTCTGGTTTTAATGGAGAGGTGGAGTGTAAGCTTCATGGTCAAGGTTATTTTAAACTCCAGAGAACATACGAAAACAACTACATGATTCTGACTAATGTGTCTCTGGACCGAGAGAAGAGGTCAGAGTTCAGTCTGACAGTGGTGGCAGAGGACCGAGGGACGCCGAGCCTCTCCACAGTCAAACACTTCACTGTGCATGTAACGGATGAAAACGACAACCCGCCACATTTTGAGAAGGGACAGTTTGAGATCTTTAAATCCGAGAACAATGCTCCAGGGGCATATTTGACCTCCATCATGGCAACAGACCCAGATCTGGATGTCAACGGACAGGTGACCTACTCTATCCTGGAGAGCTCAATTCATGGGAGCTCCATTTCCACGTACGTCACCATTGACCCCTCGAACGGTGCAATCTATGCGCTGCGCACGTTTGACAGGGAGGACGTGAGTCGCATCTCCTTTGTTGTGCAGGCCAAAGATGCTGGCAAGCCACCACTGCTCAGCAATGCCACCATTGTTCTCAACATCCTGGATGAGAATGACAATCCTCCAGTGATTGTGGTCCCCCAGCTGTGGAACTTCAGTGCCGACGTACCTGTGTCAAAGTTCACTGAAGCTGGACATGTCGTGACTATGGTCAGAGCAACTGACCGCGATGCGGGGATCAACTCTGAGCTTGTTTGCTCCATCGTCAGTGGCAATGAAGAAGGCTTCTTCACGATTGATCCAAGAACATGTGAAATTCACGCCAACGCCAGTCTGGAGAACTTCCCTCATGAGCATGCTGAGATAACCGTTGTGGTGCGAGATCAAGGAAGTGAGAGCCTCAGTGCCAAAGCAGTTCTCAGGATCAACCTCTATGAGAATATAGAGAACCACATCCAAGTGATGGACCAAGGAGAGTCTCCACTTGATGCATCGCTAATTATCATCATCTCCCTGGGCGCCATCTGCGCCGTGCTGCTCGTAATCATGGTGGTGTTTGCGGCTCACTGCAACAGAGAGAAAAAGGAGACAAGGCAATCTTACAACTGTCGGGTGGCTGAGTCGACCCACCAGCACCACCCCAGGAAGCCCTCACGGCAGATCCACAAAGGAGACATCACCCTCGTTCCCACTGTGAACGGGACGCTACCAATCAGATCCCATCACCGCTCGCCTTCAGCTACACCCCCGTTGGAGCGAGCCCAGATGGGGAGCAGGCAGAATCACCACAGTCGTCAATCCCTTAACAGCCTGGTGACAATCTCATCCAATCACATTCCAGAGAGCTTTGCCTTGGAGCTGGCACATACAACTCCACAGGTGGAGGTGAGTGCGCGTGCACACACACGCATACACAAGCTTCACTCACTCACTCACTCACTCACTCACTCACTCACTCACTCACTCACTCACTCACTCACTCACTCACTCACTCACTCACGCACTCACTCACTCACTCACTCACTCACTCAGTCACTCACTCACTCACACACACAGTGGTGTCGGTGAGTGATAGGATTTCCTCGTAGTTGTGAAATAACTCTCATCAAGTGTATTGAGCCATGTCTTTGTTTTTATTTTGTTTGTACCTTGTCCCAATCCACGATAACCCTCAGCCATGCGTCGCAGCACTCCCCTTTTTGTTTTAACACCGTCCATTTTGTGTCATCCATATTAAGCAGCCTCTCCATCATTCATTTCGTGTACTCATCCATTTTTTTTGTCTTGTCTTGTCTCTCTCTCTTTATCTCCTTTTTTTCCCATTTGTTATTCCCTTTTCACCTCGACCCTTTTCATTTTCTCCCATTTTTTTTTTGTTTATTTGTTTCATTTTGTTTTGTTATTTTTGGATACAGCAAGTCTCACAGCTTCTGTCCATGCTCCATCAGGGCCAGTACCAACCCAGACCCAGTTTCCGTGGCAACAAATACTCTCGCAGCTACAGGTAATCCCTTGGCCCCAACACTGCCAATATATTTTTATTCACCTGTTAAAAAACACTTTATTGTCTTTGATTTACATCTGTGACACATGTTCAACAACCTGTTGTATAGTTTGTCTTCTTTTCCATATTCCAAAATGTCAACATACATACCAGTGTCATTCACGTTCCAAAGTCTTCAGCTCATTTGTCAGAATGTCCCAATTAGTTCTCGTCTGCCTTTGGAACAAATTTGGAGTATGGAAAGATTACTACTTTGTCTGCTTATCATATCGTTTGATTGACATACCTATTAGCTGTTGACATATTTAATCATCAGACCTACATTTGTAATTTCATGGAGTGGAAATGGGACTAGTTTGTTTGAGGATTTAACAGTTTGCAGAAATGTGTTTCAAAATAAAATGTCTGCCCTGCAGGCATGTTTCATAAAACACAACAGGGCATCCAATTTACAATATTGTGCATGAGTTGAACTTGCACTTTTTGTAATGGTTCCATCTAGGTATGCATTACAAGACATGGACAAGTTCAGCCTAAAGGACAGTGGACGTGGGGACAGCGAGGCGGGGGACAGTGATTGCGAAATGGGGAGAGAATCCCCCGTGGACAGGCTGCTGCTGGGGGAAGGCTTTACTGACTTGATACATCTCGAAATGCACCACCGCCACCATCCAGGTAAGTTGGTCGTTTCCCTCAGCCTGCGTCATGTGGCAACTCTTCATTTAACTCTGCTCTGCTGAATCACACACCTCCAACACCCTCAGATACTCCTCGCGCCTTAGAACACAAGCACACCTCCAATTAGTTTTGTCATGCAGAAGTGATGAAGACATTGTTTTTTCCGCTTGAAATAGCGCATACAGAGAAGGGTGAAATATGTTCCTCAAATATTGTTTTATCCGCTTGAAATAGCACATACAGAGAAGGGTGAAATGTGTTCCTCAAGTATGAGACCATAGGAGAATGTAGATTGAATCAAGACAGCAAGATAGAGATGCACAGTATGGATGGGCATCTAAACATCTTGGATTTGTAATTTTCCATATTGAATTTGCTGCCACTTGCAGTCAGCATCACATCTGGATGAAACTAGGTATCAATTGACAACTTTGGACCCTGCAAACGCATTTCGTTCTAATCTTTTAAAATGTAACAGAGATGTATAGACCACCATGAAAAATGTGATTTACTAAAAAAAAGGCCAAAAACTGGAAGCATGACTATTCATGATCCATCACCAAAACAGGTTGAATTATCAATTTTGTAGCCATGGAAGTTGGACACAAATAAAGCCACAGAAGAAAATATAGAACCCTCCTTGGGAGAGGTAATATTATTGTGGAAGTGAACTGAATTGAGCTGTTTCCTCTGTACCGCTCCTAGCAATTTTGTGGACATCCCGCCTGACAAATTTTTGCACTATGGACAGGTCAGGCCTGAGCCAACTAATAGTCCATGCGCCTGCCTATACAGCCATTCAGCACGCTGAAAACACAATCCCATTGTACTCTGCCCATTCTTCCACACAGACCCTATTTCCACACTTGTTATCACACCGAGAGAGGTGACAGTGTGTCAGGCTGTTTGTGTCACTCTGTGTGTGTGTGTGTGTGGTGGGTGGGTGTGTGTGTGTGTGTGTGTGTGTGTGTGTGTGTTATCTACCCCCCCGAGTCGTGTCTGTAAAATCCTCCCCGAAGCGGAGATGAGTCGCCTGTCACTCATCGCTATGCGTCTCAGGGTGCTGTTTTTCCCCCTTTCCTCCATTTTCTTGTCTTTCTCTTTTTTTCCCTCTGTTGAGTGACAGTGTTGCACTTTCATGTCTGAACTGAAGAGAATTCACAGTAATTGCTTTTAGAATTATGTTATTCTCTCTCTCACTCACTGACTCTGTCCCTCTCTCACCCGCTGCACCCGGAGAGCATCTTTGTCTTTTTGGTGTACATGTAACATATCGTCGCTATTCTGTGAAAAACAAGTATGTCCGATTTTGTCATTAAAAAAAAAAAAAAGGCACGTTAATGGGATGCCTGTAACGTGGAAACCCAATTAACATAAAAATGAAAGAAAAAAAAAAAGACATGTTTGGACAGCGATGATATTCTCCATCTTAATTGTTATGTATAAAAGGGGCTGGGGGTTGGCGTCAATTTAAGTGATTCCCACTTCCCACCTCCCTCCGCGGTTTCTCTTTTGGTGGCAATATGTCAAAACAAATGTAAAGGAATGGGTAGAATTAAGTTATCTTGGTTTCTCTTGAATAGATTTTATTTGTTTAAATTTTCAATCCTGCTTGATATGATAAAGCAAGACAATCCTCGCTTCCCTTGAACATGTCAAAGATGTGGGTAACATGATAGGAAGCTCAGTCAGATATGAATTTATCAGCCGCCTTTGATGCCAGATGGGTGGAATCTAGCAATTAATCATTTAGCTATCTAAATCTAGCAATTGTTTTCTTATCTGCAACAGTATTCTTATCGTAGCCTGTAAATAGCACCAATCTGCTCATACAGATAGAAGTATGAAGGGCTGCAGAGAAAAAGGGGGAGAAAACAATTACCAAGTTGTGGTAAAGAATAAGACAGAACCACCTTGTGAAATATTGAACAGGCATCATATATTAATATTCCAAAATGAAAAGTCCACGCATTCTTTCCGCCTTTCATGCAAAAAGTAACACTAGAAGAACCACTGTTGAATTGCTGCCTCTTCTGAAAAGCATACGTTCCTTTTCCGCTGCAGAATCTTAGACATGTATTAAAGACGACAGCAACGTCGGACCCTCGCTGTGACGCTTCTGATGTGTCTGACTTGACTTATTTGGCAGTGAGCACTTGTTTATAAAGACGTTTTCTTTTCTGTGCATAATAAGTGTCATAAGGGCATTGTTATCTTTTGTTGTACACGCTTCTCATGCTTGTCGTTGTTGTCTTCCTGTAGCAATGAGACTGTGCACGGATGAATGTCGGGTCCTGGGACACTCTGACCAGTGCTGGATGCCTCCCGTCTCCTCACCCGCATCCTCCGCAGATTACCGCAACAACATGTACATCCCAGGAGAAGAGTCTTCCCAGCAACCTCAAATTGATGATGACCAGTCCTCGGAAGAGTCGGAAACGCTCAAGAGTTTCTCCACTTTTGGCAAGGAGCCTGGTAGTGAGGAGGCGGGGCTAGCGAGAGTTGCCGCTGCAGGAGGAAGTGATGTGTGTGCCCCTGCAGGAGGGGCTGGCTCCCTACTCACGGAGATGAACAGTGTGTTCCAGCGACTCCTACCCCCGAATATGGACACATATAGCGAGTGCACTGAAACAAGCCCAACTTCATCATCGTCAACCGGCGACAAAGGAAGCGGACGCGGTGGCAACATTTCTGGTAATCATAGCAACGGCGCTGTTCCTCAGGATAGCCGTAGAGGCTTGTTGCCAGGTGGGAAGGGTCCTGCTTACCCCCCAGGTGTGGCCACGTGGGCTGCCAATACCCACTATCTCAATCCAGGAAGTAGCTCTGTGGGGAACAGCCATGTTTCCCCAGCCCCTCTCTCCTCCTCCACCTGCACCAACGGACAGCCACCACATCTCAAATGGCTCCCTGCCATGGAAGAAATTCCAGAGAACTATGAGGAAGATGATTTTGATGGCGTGTTCTTCCAGGGTGGCAAACGTGGCGAGAACCGCCAGGAAACTGCCATGGATGCAAGCGAGCTGGTCCATGAGATAAACAAACTACTGCAGGACGTTAGGCAGACCTAGAGAGTGAAATACATAACACTGTTTCCTCTGAGTCATTGGACCACCCTCTAAAGAAGATTCAACGTGCAAACATACATAATATGATAAACGCTTTGTGCTCATTGTAACGGCTGTCTTGTTTGTTTTACCAGTTATCCTCTCACCATTTTGAGATGAGAGACTTGAAGAGTAAAACAGTGCACTGTAACGGAAGTGGCACAAAGACCTCAGAACAAAAACTTAAAGGAGAGACCCTACAGTTGTTGTTGTGTTTGTGGGTGATTTTTGAGGGAGAATCCACCAATAAAAACTCCTTATCAATATTTGTAATGTTTACAGAAGCCAGCGGGAGAAACCAACTGTTTCGTGATCTAATTTTACAATGTACAAGAAATGTACAGTGTCTGTGAGAAAAGACTGCTTCACTTGAATATTGTGCTATGTCTCTTGTTTTGTTATCATGGAATGTAACTGTACAAATTGATCTTTGTATTTTAAAAATACACTCTTTTGTATTTCTATATATTTATATGTGTCCGTGTATGTTTGTACAGAAAAAGAAAAACAAATGTCTATTTTTTTATATTGCCACTGCATGTCTAAATATTCAGTGTGTCTCTCTTAGTTCTTCTTTGTTACTTTTATAAAACTATTGTATTTAATTTTGTATTGAATGTTTGTGAGCACCATTTCATAAAATCACATTCCAATGAGGTTCCATGTTGAAATATGGTTTTGTATAGTGTCCTTCTGACAAAGACAAATAAAGTAGAAGAATCAACAATGTGATTTTGGCTGAGTGTTTTAATTTCAGCACGTCCTGACTATTTCACTTTCGAATTCCAATTCACTTTGATTTTGACTCTTTTGTCTTCATTTTGCCCCTTTGTCTCTTAGCACCTCCTAATGTTCATTATGTGAACTGCACCATCTTTACTCAATTTTAACTGAGCCCACAAACAGACTCTACAACAATGCACAAGCATGAATGACTCCACCAATAGACAAATATTACTGCATCACTATTTACAAATGTACTTTAGGGTACTTATTTAAGTTTCCTCTCAAGAATATGACAAACACAGCCTTGTGGATGTATAATTCAGTTTATTGAAAAGAAAAAGTGTGTATGTAGGAAAATATGCCTTACTCGCTCTGTTTGCTCATGGGTGCTTATTTTATGTATTTTTATCACCCCCCCCCCCCCCACACACACACACACTCACACACACATACAAACTGACAAATATGAGGATTAAAATATTGAGTTGTTTGTAAATGAGGCAAAATTCAACAACTAAGGCTAAATGATGCACTTAACCTCATGAGACAGAGCTCAAACAAAGGTAAAGGTTACAATCTGTATGCGCACGCATAGCCTGTCGTGAATAGGCCTACATGAGAGCACACACAAACAGTTTCACATGTGAGCATGCACACACACACCCACGCACTAAATAATGAGCCCATTTGTCTTCATCATTAAAGAGACCAAGCCTCAATAGTCAGCAAGGACTCTGTGTTAATGTCCTAAGCATGATTCTAAATTAGCTTAGCTTTGTAAGGGATTTAATGGCTGTTATCTGTAATCGGCATCTGGCTGAACTATTGTTTATGATGGCATATAAGACTTTCAAATAAACACAATACTGTATATGCATAGACTTCAGTTTGCATTCACTAGATTCATCCGTACCACTTTGACAGTCTTTTTCATTTCGTTTGCCAAATAAAAGTAATTGAATATTCAGTATTCTAAATAAGCTTGATTTTCAAATTCGAACAGAGGCAGCATGAGTAAATTAACATTGTAAACAGTGTTGCAAAACAAGCCAAAAGACATCTAAAAATCATCCTGTGAAGACATGATGGATGATCTTTAGCAATAAGAAATATCTTTGGTTTGGGGTAATGGAGTGTGTAATAGAAAAAAAAAACAGTGGCTGAAATATTTGGTAGTGCTGATTTATTACCACGGAGGTACAGTAATTAATTTTACACAAATGGCTATGACAGTTGCATTGATAGGATATTGAAATATAACCTCCACCTTATCATTGTCTGTGCAAATGCTACATTATTTGTCAGTCTCAGACTCACTTGTCTTCAACTCATGTTCATTTATAAACCTGTTTTCTTTGGTCCCTCCCATCTTCCAGCTCTTTCTGTCTGTCCATTTTTTTGACAAGCATACATTTGCATGCACAGTCTGTACTTCCTTCATTCAGTTTCTCATCACTGACCACATTTTAATTTTTTTTGGATCACTTACTGTAACTGTGTTTTTAAAAGCTACTTTTGAACTATAATTTCAACCATGTAATACTGATGTGTTTCATGAAAAAAATAAAATAATAATAATGACACACTCTTAGCCATCCGAAATGCCTTGTCTCACTGTTAAACAGGAAATTAAGATGGTGGTGGCCTCTGTAATATTGACTTATTGGAAATCTCAACTTGACAGCAGTTTTCGTGTGAAGTCAAACACAATATAGAGTGACCCCACACTCTAGCAAACAGGATATTGGAAAGCGTGATATAAGCAGTACTAGATGTGCATCACTGTGATAAAACCGTTGGGGTCGTAGTCGATGTTTTGCTTTGTTCAACTTATACTACTATACACTATCTATCTTTAAAAAAATGGAACATTTTAATATATGGTGTACATCAAATTGTCATGTATATTCCTCTCTGCTTTGCATTGTGGCCACACCAGCTATGTAAGCTTATATGATTGATTAGAATGGCAAACATGTATCAGGTATCATGATGTGGTACACTGGAAAAAAAATGTGGAGTGATAATAATTGAAAAAACCTAATATCGTTTTTTTTTTTCACTCAGAAATTCTAAGTAAATTTTACCTGGAGAATTTTTGTTAAAAAAATTACTTTCATGGTATTACAGTAGTTTATTTTTAAAAAGTCACTCAGTATTTGACCTCCAACCTTCAGATTGGGAGATGGCCACTTTACCACCTGAGACATGCCGCTCCTACCTATTCCTCCAAAAGGAAACGAGTGATTTTGTTTATCACAAAAACTTGAACAAAGGTGTGTAAACCTTTTAGATCCACTGTTTTCCCTTCACTTCCTTCCTAAATAGGTTTAGTGATTGTGTTGGCAGAAATACATAAGTAAAATACTGTGTACTATTATTTTTTTAAATTGTGGGAATAATTTTGGTGATGAGTACCCTTTTTCGATTTGAGAAAATGTTTGTGCATATGTCTGCTGGCAAGGCTACCTTGTGAGTGGCAGCGTGGTTATTGGAATATCTGCTTTATATATCTGACACAATTATTGTAGTCTACACTGCAACTATACACTGCGCCTGTGAGTTTATTCCAGCGCCCCCTTTCCCCTTTGTTATTGAAAGTCACATGCCAAGGCATTCATTAATGTCGCTCAATGAGCAAAAGAATTGCAAAAGAATGTACCATTAGGTACACCTGCATCATCGATTTAGCTACATACAAGGGGCAAAGTCAGACAGCTGTCATACTGGACCTCATTAGATTGTGCAAGTGTGCATAATGTGGTGGCTCCTGAACGTGAACTTGAATTATGACTACTTAGGCTGTTTTAAATTACATTGCAATGAATTTGTCCAGCAGATGGCACTGTGGTTCTTAGCTTCCCGCGTCGGGGAATTTGCTTTCATGCAATTCAGCCTTCGTTTCACGCCATACATTCAGCTTCAACAATGCTGAGGGGCTGTTGAGCGGGCATAAATCCCGCCTTCATAATTGTGTTCAATTCATCTAGCAATTCTTTCTTTTACTTTGAGATGCCAAGGCATGTTACCTTTCTTTGTGAGTGAGTGAGCACATACAGTAGTAGCAGGTGTCTCTGTGTGTGGACTATACAGTAGTATACACACTATAGTATACACACATTATGAGAGATTTGTGGGAGTGCCGGTGAGGCCTCTGTATGTGTGTTCTGCTCGTGTCTGTGTGTATGGGGGTAGCTGGGTGTGTTTGCAGTTTCCTCACCCTCTCATAGTTATCCTAATCCAGCTTGCATCCAGTCGGATCGCAGCCAATCGCTGGATGCTCCATCTCAGTATTTCTCTCTGGCTCCCTCCCTCTGCCTCTCTTTCTGTTTGGACAATTGGATTAGTGCGGAGTGATAGGGACAAAAGCCAGAATCTCACTCTCTCAGTCAGTTGCTTGTCCTCACGACATGTATGATGGTGACACACACAAACAGGAAACGCACATACCTAAAACCACACTGCTGTCATTGTATCCCGAGGCTGAGCAAGTTTGATATCCAGATGGCTTAATTATGGCAAACACAAAGTCACCCCCTCACGCGCACACGCACACACAAAAGTCACAGTGCAATTTATTGGGGAATGAAGTGGAATATTTTGTTAAGAGCCATAGTTTAACATTTAGTGCTCTAAAAATTATAATAATAATAATTATTATTATTATTATTAAGCATTATTTTGCTGTTGTTTTTGGGTTAAACTTTTAAAAGCCCACAAAATCTACTGTATATATATATATATATATATTTTTTTTTTATTGGATAGTGACAAAATAATGCACGTCTGGACAATATCGTAGGTGGAACGCATGTAATGAAACTGTCCATCCATCCATCCATCCATTATCTATACCGCTTAGCCTCACAAGGGTCGCGGGGCGTGCTGGAGCCTATCCCAGCTGTCTTCGGGCAGTAGACGGGGGACACCCTGAATTGGTTGTCAGCCAATCGCAGGGCACACAAAGACAAACATCCGCACTCACAAACACACCTAGGGGCAATTTAGAGAGTCCAATCAACTTACCATGCATGATTTTGGAATGTGGGAGGAAACCAGAGTACCCGGAGAAAACCCACGCAGGCACGGGGAGAACATGCAAACTCCGCACAGGGAGGCCGGGGCCGGGATCGAACCCACAACCTCTGAACTGTGAGGTGGACGTGCTAACCAGTCGACCACCATGCCGCCCGCAATGAAACGAATTTAAACAAAAAAATTATAGACTACATAATTAGAATACATAATACGCCCAAGTATATTTCCAAACACAGTACATAATCCACACATTGATCATCTCTATGAGACTTAGAATGGTAAGACCTTACTCTAGAATAGGCTAAGATAAAAAAAAATCAAACTCAAATAAATGCATAGGAACTGCCATCCATTTCATAACATTAATTGACTTCAAACATTGTAGTATGTCCAAATGTAACATTTTTTTTCATTGAAATAAATAATCAAAATCAAAATGTTACTATTGTGAAACTTTGATTATCTGTATCTGTACAGTCAAAGTTTTAAAGGAAACACATTGTGTATTTGCTTTAACGATCAGCATGCTTGCATCAGAATGATGACTTACAGCATACTTATGACCCCACCGTTTGGAGGATGGCTCACCTTGTCCCCCTCTGCTGCAGTGTTCTAACACAAAAACGCCTTTTGGTACCAGGAAGACAAGGGGCAAAGGTACTTGTTGATCCCAGAGTTAAAAAGACAAGTCTGAACAGCACAAACCACACAAGCCCACATGAAAACAGAAGCATTAATTTTATTTTCTCACTCATGGAGTCCGCACTTAAGCACCAACCTTTCAAAATACACTTCTCAACTCAATTACTGTACAGATCTATGCTTGTGCGTCATGCAGCGGAAGTATCATCAAACAGAACTATTTAAAGGGCTCTTTTCTAAAACGTTATAAATTGATTTGGATTATTTCGAGAAAATTAGATTACTTTCTCAAGAACATTTTATTTCATTAATTTTATCCAGCAATTCGCTTCCTCAGTCTGAACATGTGCAAAAAGAGAAAACAGTCTCTGCCAATGAATAGCATTGCCAGTAAATTTGCAATTTGTTTTGTTTTGGAAAAGTGCTCTTCATTTGGTGCAATGTGGTTGGGGTTACTCCTAAATATATATGGAACTCGATCTGCTCTTGAAGTTGTATGGCAACTCGACTTGGACAAACTATGTGCCATGGCCAAAAAGAGGTAAAAAAAAATGAAAGAACACATCTTGTGAATTTATTGCAAATTTAGAAAACACAAAATTTATGGAGTATGCTCAAAAATCCTCCTACCAACCATGGACATTATCTCGCACTTTCACCATCATTGCCTGCTCATCTGCTGACTGCTTACTTCCTGGAAGCGTGAATTGAAGCGGATGACTCTCTTCCGGTTACCTCTCAAGTAGGCCTTGGATTGGTTCTCATCTCACTTAGTTTCGTCTGTTCCATTTTCTGAGTGGTTCTTTTCACCTACCCGCGTATGATTCCTTCTTCACTGTTTTCTTCACTGTGGAATTCTTCACTCTTTTCATTGTTTCTTTTATTTGTTGACGAGATTGTCAATCAATTTTGTTATCGTGATTGTGAAAATGAATGACTTCTACTTTAGTTTTTATTTCATTTTTGTCCCGAAAAAAAATCTTTCAGGTGAAATACATGACCAAAAATGTTGGTCTACGAAATTAACACTGCACTGAGGCGACTCTTCATTTAGTTTAATAAAGTTTAGCCACACTTGCGATTGGCGCAGGTGCACACTCACGACATGCACCTGTGCATGCTTTGTTGGTTGCAGTAATTGCCTCATCCATCACCAGCCAACCTGGCTGATAAATTTTATCAACACCCGCCAAGATTAATTCTAAGCCCACATTTAAGCGGGTTGGCGCGTTTTAATTCAGAATCCCGATTACAGCACTTGCGCCACAACTTAGACCTGCTTTTAGCTGGTCTAAAGATTTGTCTGCTTTCTGCCACCAAATTGTCAGGTGCGCTAAGGGCGTGTAAAAAAGATACCCTCGGTCTACCGGAATGGCCAGCATGGCGCAGCGCCGTCTGCCAAATTTCTAAACACAGCTTGCACCTGTACGAAAATCAAGTTGCATCACTTTTTATGCCGAAGCACACAAGCGCTATCTATGAAAATAGAGCCCTCAGAGTGTAAGAGTCAACTTCAAATAAGCCTGACTGGTGTTTCCAAAAAATGTGTCTTTCTGACTCACTCACTTACTCACTTCTCTCACATCTCAAGCTATCCCATACACACAATAAAGAAGACATGCATTGTTTTTCCCCCCGAAGTTCAAAGGTCACAGTTCCCAGGCTTCTCACTATTAAATTTGATATTTTTCAGTCAAAATACACAAATACACACTTGCCCCCTACTTACCAAGCCAATGAGCTTTCAATACCATGATGACTGGGCGAGGAGCTACGCTGTGGCTGTGCAAGCGGTTCCATTTTCTCAAGCAGACCAAGGTCTGAAGACTAAGACGAGATGAAAAAGACCAGAGAACAACAGTTATGTTCGCGTTTGGAGACATTAAACACAAACAGACCGTTAGTGTCTGATCGTGTCTGATGGTGGCTGATCCTTGCATGACAAATGCAGCGGACACATCGCAAAACACAAAGAGATGCGTAGTGGCTTGTTGGTGGATCTCGTTCTGAATTACAGTGCAATTATTTTGTTTGTTTCCTGATAAGTCCGAAATAAGATTTTTTCCCCCAATAATGTATTTATTTACTTGTTTTTTTTTTTGTAGTTAGTTATCTCTGGACCACAAATAAAACTGAGCATCAGGTCAGCTTATTGTTGCTGCAACCATTTAGTATTGTGTAGCGCAGCAGACTAACTGGTAGTGCTGCAGCAAAGTATGCGTATGGTACAGAAGGGAAGGACATACAATGTAAAATAAGATAATAGCAGAATACCCGGGTAAGAAAGAAAACACTATTGATGGGGCGAAAAGGTGCAGCAACTGCACTGTTATTTCCCAGATGACCCGTCTCCCCCTTGTGTCCCACTTCCACTATGGGTTACGTCAGATTCCATTCACTCCGTAATTCATCCCCCTTTAGAGTATCTGCCTGTGTGCGGAATTGTTTTGGTTTGTGTGTGTGAAAGAAGATAGGAAGGTGCCATATCTGACTATGCTTTGTATTTTAAAATATTATTCAACCCCTGCAACAGTCCACAAACCTATTTTCTGTGTCTCTTGTTGCAATTGTGCACTTGTGTGTACCAGGGACCATTGATCTAGGTATCGTGCATCATTTTTTAATGAAAAATCAATCCATGAAGAATTCAGATTGCCATTAGCACAAACAACCAAGATATACCAGCCAGATACGTAGGCTACTTTACTTGTACAGTACCTCCTGCTTTTTAAAAAGCATTGCGAAACAGCTTTGATAAACTATACCTAGACATATAAAAAAGCTTTACTCAAGTGAAACTGTGACGATCATGTATCACTGAAAACGAAAAGAATGAAAAATCCTTACACTCTTTGTCTTTGTGCTATATCTGTTGAGGTATCATTGATAATGTGCATAACATATGTGCAGTGACCTCTTCAAGTATTAAATTGTTTTGTATTGTTTTTGAATATAAGGAATATAAGGAAACAGGCAAACTGAAGAAGAAAAGAAGAAACATCATGATATGTTCATGGTACATTTTAATAACATTTTGTGTGCACAGAGACTATCCTCTGGGTCTTTTGTGAGCTATTGCTCAAATGAATAGGCAAGTACAAGTGCTCTGTTGATTAGTTTTTTTAGCCAGTTGATGGTAGCAGAAGAGACCGGTATCTCCACATCGTGTCACATCACCCCACAAAAATGTTGTGTAGCGTGTAATCATTAACAATAATTTATTTGCCTGTTTGATATATCTAAGCATTTTGGTTAGCTCCGCCCAACCTCTGAGCAAGAAAGCTTAAATGTTAAGTTAAACACGCCATATCTGAAACGTTCATTTATCAGCCAGCACTGTCATACAGTGCTCTCATATGTGCTATGTAACATGTTCAATTTTTCTTTCCTGTGGATAGTAGATTTGACTCAGTGAAGTTTGTAAAGACCCTGTAAATTCAAATCATGAATTCATGATTGAATATAATTGCTAAAACATGTGCAAAGACTGACAACTATGTACTACTCAGTTGTCGAGATAATGACAATTCCGAACATTCGGGCATTTCTGATATTATCCAAAATGCACGATTCGGAATGGAAGACAAGCAAAAGAACAGTTCTTTGTGAGAACATCTGAAGTGGCAATAAACGTTTTGAGTGTGATAAAATGTATTGTTTTGTTTTCAACATGTTTTAGGCTTTAACCGGCATGCATCATTATCTATATAAGCGCCGTTCTCCTCAGAGTGGCATTTACCTTACCCATTTTTCTTAGCTACAGGAGGGTAAACACAAAGGTATACTGAAGAAAAGTAGGAGAAACATCAGTCTAATTGTCCGAATCTCTGAAATCGGTCATGCTAACTCAACCCAAGACTAAACCACCACAATTCTGCGCTTGGCTAGACTGATTGAATTTACCTGAAAACATGCCATATGCTAGTCTTTTGACATCTTTGACACGTTTTAATTTTCTATGTAACAGACTAGTTATTACATAATTAGCATAATGCGCAATAATTAGATTACGTAACAACTGCAAATTGTATACATACACGTTTTTGATTCTTTCAGTTTTATTTGAAATAGTTTGAAATGGCTCTAGCGATGGATACGACGCAGTTTCACAGTGGGATGCCCTTTTTGTCTTTACTTTTAATAGTTCAGCAGTTTTCATCAAATCCATGAACTGTAAACAATTACATTCCAACACATTTTGCAACATGAGCTGATAAACGGAAACATAAACTTGAACAATGAGCAACAGTGATATTTAGATGGTTCTATAGATAATCAGTTTATATCTTTTCATTTGTCGTTTGTGATCAAGTAAATATGTCTAAGGTGCACGTATATGTTGCGTCTTTAACACCTTAATAATAAGGAGAGTCCGCTGATAGTGTAGTGGTACACACGCCTGAGTTGTGTGCGGGCAGCGTGGGATCGATTCCCGCTCAGTGACAGTGTCTATGTGTGCCCTGCGACTGGCTGGCGACCAGTTCGGGGTGTAGTCTGCCTTCGCCCATTGACGGCTGGGATAGGCTCCAGCAACTCCCCGCGACCCTATATAGGATAAGCGGTTTGGAAGATGACATGACATGACATGACATAATAAGGAGAAAGCCTTGGAGCTCAGCTTCTTTCAACTCTTTTTATTGCGTCAATGGACTTCATTCACAGTGGAGGCAAATCAAATCACTAATAACACGTGAAAACATTTCACTCCGCGCATGTCGTGTTGCGCTGAGGAATCACAGGGGGGAATAACAGCGCTTAGAAAAGTAGGAAAATGCACTTCAGTATAGGCCAGGGGTGGGCAATTCGAGGAATCCCCCGTCCAGGATGCCAAGTGGGCAACAATTTAAGACATAATATGATACTATACAATGTTGGTTAAATTAATGTGAAAGTCAATCAAATGAAGTGCTGCAGGAAGACCACTTCGGTGAAGTGGGTCCTAGCTCAGTTGGTCAATGTAGAAGTCTCCATAGCAACGCCTCAGAGGATGTGGTCAACCTCCGATCGTGTAGTGGTCAGTTGCTGTGGGAGCCAAACAGCAACCTCCAATTCGGTCATCATCACCTAATTCCCAAGCCTGGGAAAAGGGGACGAAACATATGGTATCACTAGGTCGATGAGAGAGAAATGTGCTAAGTCGTGCACTATTTTATAGGCAAGTAGCAAAACCTTGAAATCGCCTCTCAAGTAGACTGGGAGCTAATGCAAATTGGCTAGTATCTAAGTAATATGATCGAATCTCATCTTTGTCAGGAGTCTTGCTACAGCATTTTGGACTAGCTGCAGACTTGTCATACTAGACATGGGCAAGACAAGGCAAGAGAGCAAAACGTTACAACGTTGCACGGATTATAATTTGTGCGTCACTATTTGGTAGAATCGGACGAATTTCAGCAATATTGCTGAGATGGAAAAATGCACTTCTAGTAATATTCTTAATGTGCGTTTGGAAAGACAGGGTTGAGTCAGGGTCTGTCAGTCTGCCGAAATGCCCACCTCTGCGCACAAATATTTCATTGAAAGTTTAGCAGGGTGTTTTCAGCTCATTCGGTGGCTCATAGTTCCACAGTTTATGAGAGCGTGAATGAGAGAGTCTCGATTTTTCATCATTTTGAAGCCTGATTTTATGTATTTGGCTTTTTTAACTTTTAATTCATTCAAATTGGGTAGGCTTGTTAACAACACTCTGCTTTGGTGTTATTTTAACTTGTGAAAACAAATTCCTTTATTATATACAGCACCACATAGGTTAACAGAAATGTTGTACTTCCATTTACTTTGAGTTATTTTGAATGTCGATTTGAGTTAAATATTTTGGCAATAGTTCTTTATTGATTGCTGTATGATGGATATCGACAATTATACTGATGATATAACAGTTGATTTAAACCTAGGAGTTGAGTTCTTTCATATTATCCCGAGGTCACTTTGCATTGTATGTTCGATGTTGCTGATTTATTTTGTTGACTTATTGTCACTTAAATCATGCTGTATTGTACTGAGCAGCCAAGCCAGAGAGGTGCATAGCGCTTTCCTATGTAGCAATAAATTCAGATTCTGGTTTCAGGCACCTTCACTTCTCCTGGCTCCTCTCACCTCTGCTTTTCATGCTCTAGACCGAAGACTGCACTTCTACCCATTCAAACATCCCACCTGTATAAAGTATTGTATGTCGATGACACACTTTTCCTATCCTTTGTCTCAGGCCCAGAGGATAGCATAGACCCACACCGCAGTCCTTACATGAGCTTACTCCTTCACAAAAAGTGTTGTGACAATCGCCGTCAGCCGCTGGTTCTACTCCATTACTACAAAAAATATCTGCAGAGCACAGACAACACCTGCCATAAAATAATCCATCATGTATGAGCCGCACATAGTGAGAACAGTGCTTCTACAGGATTCAGGAGTGGACATCTTCCACTCAGGTGTGTACAACTTTCCTATGGCACGTAGCAAGCTTATATATTTTTTTTCATTAAGTTGATTAAATCTAAATATATATATATATATATATATATATATATATATATATATATATATTTTTTTTTTTTTTTTTTTTTTTTTCTTTTTTTTTTCAAACTTGAGTCTTGAAAAACAAGGGGTTGTCTTATAATCAGGACTGTCTTATATCCGGGCCAGTACGGTATTATGTAGCAGTAAAAGAGAATATATTTTCCATCGGCATACTTTATCCACCAAAAGACATATTCATATATCCATACATCATTTCACACTTATATTTATACCTTTGGAATTTGGGGGCCCATAAAAAATAATCATCCCCACCACTTCAATGCTGTAAATTAAATCATCCCCACCACTTCAATGCTGTAAATTAAAATTGAATTTTCTGGGATCCCCTAAAAGTCATGGGAATTCTCCCCCTGCAGTGACCAAACCTGTGGGTGTGAGGCAGATATGCTAGTGATTCTCCAGTGCATTTGGCTTCTGCTCTCCAGGTATTACTGTCACAGTAGTGTAGTTGGCCCAAGTCATCATCAAAAACTATTATTATTATTTTTTTTAATGATTGTAAGCCACCATTATGTTACTTACAGTTTGAACATGAACACTGCGCATAAATATAGGGGAATAAATACTGCACTTAATAATTCAATTAAAATGCATTGCACAAAAAATGTACACAGGATGTAAATATTTAAAAACAAACAGTTCTTAAAGAGTCACTGATGGTGTAATGGTACACACGCCTGAGTTGTGTGCGGGATTGGTTCCCGCTCAGTGACGGTGTCTGTGTGTGTGCCCTGCGACTGGCTCCACATCCGGACCGCGAGAAGGTTTTCTACGGCCCCTGGGATGATATTTCTTTATTATTAGATCCGGCCCGCAGCAAGCCGGTGTGGGTAGCAGATGTGATTGGGTCCTTCGTGCCTGCCAATGACGTCACGCTTTAAAATATATTGTAGTGGCGTCCAAGAACACAGACGTAGTTTTATTAACAAATTTTTATTAGCCCAACTGGCTAATGTGGGCCGCAGCCGACGCCAATACAGTACGACAACCGTTCAGGCAAAAAAGGGCTACGGCTCTCCTTTCATCCTCCGCTCCTCTCGCTCGCATGCCCTCCTGCATTTATTAACCTCGAAAACACCACAACTTGGCAAGACACAAATTCGACCAAAACACAGATAACCCAATTTGTTACACTATTTCTGTAATATATTTCTTTGCAATCTAAGTTTGCCACCCCCTGGCTGTTGTCATAACGAACATTACCGCCACTTTTGCGAGGATCGTCCTTCGGTCGTCTAAGTGCCGACTGAAGACTTCACGTCACTTTTCGTGGCTTTCAGAATCGGATTGTGGTGAAAAGTTATTCGGAGTAAAACACGCTTTATTAAGAAATACTTCATGTTAGAAATCTCACATTGTTTTATTATTAGTAATTGTTGGCATTTGATAAATTCATTGAGTTTCGAAGTATTAGTGAGATGTCCCATACTATGAGCATGCATTGAACGCTCCTCGAGCACTAAATGTTGATAGCGGGAAATGTGGTTTCTTTTCTTTTTCCTAGTTCACAGCTAGCTAGTAGTTTGTTCGTGCCAGCAAACTCAGTAGTTGCAGATTTCACGTGTTTCACCACGTTTGTTGTTGTGTGTAAATGTTAAAAGGTGAGTATAATAATTTAGGTTCGTATCAGGTAACTGCTGTACATATTTTATTTTTTTTAAACTGCTGTGCATAATAGCATAGATATGTTCTCATGAGTGATGTCACGTTGATGAACACTACTTAGTTATTTCGGCTAGTATGCTAACTATTCTAGTGATGAAACGTGTGAATGTGTATTGTATGTATTGTTTGGCTGTTTAATTGCTTAATACAGTGAACTGTAATGTTTAGGCATATTGTCAACTAATGGATGTGCATTGGATGACGTTGCTAGGTAATTCTTTGTCTGTGTTGTTGCAGACCACAAGAAATAGACGTGTCAAGTGGAATACGGGCCTGTGTTTTCTGACAAGAGCACCCACATACATACCTTGCCATTCTAAAATAGTCAGCTGGAGACATCATACCAATCATATGATCCTCTTCGTTTTACTTCACATTATGTACAGGTCATACAATCTTGCAGCCCGAGTCAACCAGAAAATTGTTTCCAGTTTGGCAGGAGAAACGCAAACGTTGATCTTGTTTCACAAGACGGGCAAATGGCTTCTTCTCGGGTCGAAAGCGGAAGTGACGTACGAGCTGCCTCGCAAAAGTAGCAGTAATGTATTTTATCTTATTTTTTATTTAGTAACTCCGAACATACAAACACAACAGCCAGGGGGTTGACAAACATAGAGGCAAAGAAATATATTACAGAAATATGAAGCGTGACATCATCAGCAGGTGCGAAGGACCCGATCCAATCTGGACATTTAAAAAAATGTAAATGAACATTCTATCAGTCCGGCCCTCGGCTTGTCGCAATTTTTTTTATTTGGCCCTCCGTCCATTTGACTTTGACACCCCTGCTGTACAGGATAAGCAGTTTGGAAGATGACACACAAGATGATGACACAGTTCTTAAAGATCAACTACAAATTTAAATGGAAGTCAGCCCAAACTATTTTTTTCAAGAATATGTTCTATGCAAGCACTCCAGTTGAAACAAGGAATTCTGATAAATATTGCGTTTGTGGAATAAGAGTTAATCCACTTGTTTTTAGCCATCTCCGGGGGTGGCCATTTTGTCACTTCTGTCGACTGAAAATGACATCACAACGAGGGCTCTGGTAACGGCATATCACGGCTTACCTGTTTTCTGAAGCTTTATCTGAGCCCTGAGCAACTTGGATGTAATTTTCAGTCAACAGAAATGACAAAATAGCCGCCCCCTGAGATGGCTAAAAACAGGTGGATTTTGCTGCTTAACTCATATTTCACAAATTCAATATTAATCAGAATGCCGTGTTTCAACAAGTGGGCCTGCTGGGAACATATTATTGAAAAAAATATGTTTGGCTTGATTTCCATCTTAATGAACTAAAAAGTTAAATACAACTTAAATGTAGTTTGAATCACTTTACTAGACCATTTACTTTTATGCTGCTGAATAAATGATTTGCAGGTGACACCTGACTGACTAATGTTTAATATCTTATTATTCCAATGTGTGAGTCATTTGAATGTTTACGTTATGACACACATACACAGTCTCTCTCTCTCTCTCTCTTTCTCTCTCTCTCTCTCTCTCTCTCTCTCTCTCTCTCTCCCTCTCTCTCTCCCTCCCGCCCTCCCTGCTGTCAAATGTATACCTAAAACTATGTCAAAAAAGAGTGAGAAAATGAAGAGATGTTAATGATGGCAGGTGTCATATTTGTAGAATTGAGTGTGCGCCTGTTGCTGGGCTACAGGTGCTGGAGTAGTGTCAGAGTAAACAGTCTCAATCTGGTACCGGCTGATTGGCCAATTAGGGACTGTTTCCATGTGACACGTAGCAGTCAATTTACACTCCCTTTTCCACCGCCTCCTACAATCGCTCCTTTGCTCTCATCCTTAAGTGCTTCCGTTTTTACCCCTATCCCATCTGTCTCTTCCAGTATCTTGTCTCCTTTTTCTTCCTCCCATTTAATTTCTTTCTCCCCACTTGTCCGCATCCAAGGTTCATTCACCCCCACAGAACCTTTAACCCTGACTTGCCACAGCATTATACGGTGTTTACTCGTGACCAATTTTAACTATAAGCTGTGCTGTTGCATGCGTCCGTCCACACGCATTATTAATAATGAAGATGGTTAACAGTGATATATTAGCGTTAGGCTATGAAGAGGTGGATTGGGTGCACAGCTGAACAAAGACAGGCACAGTTGGTCACATTAAACTAACAATTTAATTTAATAGTAATTCGAAGCTTATGCGTAGTCATTAAATATATCTTAAAGGTCTGTGCCTTAAACACTTAAATGCAGCAATATAGACAAAATTAATGACATCACTGCTAACTCAAATTGCAAAATAGCCAAAGCCAATGACTCTTTTCCTCCCTCGTGATTAAGGTTTTGGAAATGCACATTATCACATCCACAGAAACACTGATGGACGGACACACTTTAGTTTGCATACCACAAAGGTACACGAGTTAGTGATAGTAAAATACTGTCTAACATGAACACAGTGTCCAAGCAATCCCACAACCAGCCTGCTATTTGCAGATCTCTCTTTTGCTCTCACCACGCTACAGGAAAATATCCTGGCCGAGAAACATATACCTTTTTTTCCACCTCAATTACCACCTATTACAGTACTGAGGATCAGGGACTTTCTGACGAATGGGTCACAGAGAATTCGCCAGCCTAACCTTCACCTCTACTGGCTCCCTCCACGGTTGCGTCCTCACCCCAGCACTGCTCTTCATTTTCTACAACAATAACAGCAGGACCTACCGTCAAGACGTGTCACCTGGTCAAGTATTCGGATGACACACTTCTCCTATCAATGCACTCAGCTCAGTGCTCCTTGGGTTTGTGTAGTGTTGTGATAACTCCCACATGGAGTTAAATGTGACGAAACCAGAGAGCTGGTGGTGGATTTCTTCAAAAAACTTAGGAAGCTGGTTGGAGCAACTGGCCACACAACACATATGGAAGCTGTAGTGGTTGGTGAATACAAGTGCTTCAGACTTTCAAGTGCATCTAAAGTTAAACTATCTTAATTGATTTATATTAGTAGTTCCATTTTAAAAAGTAAAATTCACATATACAGGTTCATATAACAAATAGGAAACTACTTTTTAGAAATGTAATCCCTACCTAATTACAAATAATTTGAATTGTGTCTGACATATTATTCTATTATACCGTGTTGATGTTGCTTGGTGGTAAACCCATTTCAATCCATTTTCTCTGGGTCTAGTTCATAGTTGGTTGGAAGTACAGTAAGATTCCGAGTTCCGAACATACGATTTACGAATGCTTGCAGATACGAACAAATGCTAATCCATATCCACAAATGTTCGTAACATGCCATATATTTAACCATGCACCACGTCATACTGTTCAGTGAGGTAGCTCTCCTTTCTGCCGCAACAAACGCCGAGCCTCACTGCTCAATACGCTATCTTAACACTCATCTATGATGAGAAAAAGGAAGACCTCTCACTGGGCATCAGTTTGTAAGCCGAGTAGCCGATGTTAAACACTACAAAATGAAGGAACACCACCTCAGCCTTCCACATCAGCAGCCTCACCTCAACTTGCACTCTTAAACTCTGCTGAATATATTTCCTAGGAGCTTTCCACTGAAGCCGTATTCAACAAAATCGATGGAATTATCGATAACAATCAATTCAAAAAAGATTTGTTCATGACAGTCTCACAAACAATATCGCTATAATGAAATGTCACGACTAAAACACTGTAATAGCGCAACCGTTTAAGCATGTGGCAAAAAGAATAAAGGTTGGAAAGTGCAAGTAAATGAGAAAGTTAATGAAGCTGTTGAAAACAGACTACCAATTCACAGGCGCACACACCAACTGCAAGTGTCAATACTCTCCGCAGAAAAATGTCGCACCCGAAATGTTGCAAATTGTTCAAGGTTAACAATCCCAAACTAACATTAAATGTTAAAAAATTGTGCAAAAGTACAAGTAGCTGTAAAATCACTGTATTAGTGAACAAGCTTACTATCTGTTATGTGTACCTTTTGGCTTTGAAAAATTGTGCCTGTGTGTAATTCGTTTAACTGCGTCACTTACGCAACTTCATGGGATGTACGCACTCTCGGTGGACCAATGCTAAAATAAGGGCACACTCTAGAGACTGTTGTAAACCTAGCACCCCATGAAGGGGAAACATCATATTGTATGTTTTGAGTCATTACAGCTGCTCTGACGGCCAGACCGTCAACAGTCGACTCAGCCGACGTGTGCCGGGCGCACCGGGCCCACAGACTGCCCAACGGTCGTAATGTGTCCCTAGTACCTTACTGAGATGGCCAATTGTCGACATTCCGGTAAATGGTAAATCATATTGACTGGTGAAAAAAAAAATGCAAAAGATGACTTCATCTGTGTTGAGCATTTATGCATGCTGATGGGGGCTTGGTGTATGAAAGTGCCAATCACAAACAACGACAGTCGTCGTAATGGCACCGTGAAGTAAAGAGTAAGTCAACCCAAACAGTTTTTTTTTTCAAGAATATGTTCTATGCAGGCCCACTAGTTAAAACAGGGCATTCTGATTAATATTACGTTTGTGGAATATGAGTTAAGAAGTAAAATCTACCCGTTTTTGTACATCCCAGGGGGCGGGGCAATTTGAAAATGACATCACAGCTGCTCACGGCTCAGATAACAACCAATCACGGCTCACCTGTTTTCTGAACTGAGCCACGATTGTCGTTATCTGAGCCCTGAGCGACTGTGATGTCATTTTCAGTCGACACAAGTGACAAAATGGCCGCCCCTTAAGATGGCTAAAACTTGATGGAATTTGCTACCACAAATGCAATATTGATCCGATTGCCGTGTTTCAACTAATTGGACTGCATAGAACATATTCTTGAGAAAAAAAAGTTTGGGTTGACTCCCACTTTAAAGATTTTTAATCATTTAATATGGTGCCTTTTGATACTTGGGCACAAAAGGCTGTGAAGAATTTGTCAGCATATTGGAGAAAGGGAAGCAGTGACGTGTTTTTTTCATCAACAGTGCACAACAGTCCCAAATTTTACATTTTCACTCATGCCAGTGGAATGTGCTCAGTCTGACATGCAGGCTTACAGATGTTCAAACATTCAAAAAGAAACACAATTATCTGACATGCACAGGCCTGTTGTTTGTGCAAAGACACACTCATACAGTGAGTCTGCATCTGTGTTGCCACTGGAACGATTGTCTCCCCTCTGTGTTTTGAGCACTTTGATAGTGTTTCCAAGCCTGGATTCCTCTGACCTGCTTTGATGCTGGTGTCTAGTTTTATTGTCATCTCCCACCTCTCCATCACTCTTGGAATATCAAGGCAAAAACAAGGGCTGCTTGAAACTACTTCCACACATCTTATCTTATCTTTGGATAACAATGTCACGGTGGAAGGGGGAAAAAAAATGAAATTACTGAATGACAACTGAAGAGAGGAGGCAAAGCCGACCTTGAACGGTTGCAGCTTGCTTTTAAATCACTAATAAGCTTTTCTGATATGTTTTATTTACAGGGTTTTCCCCCCGTATACTGTATAATTGCACAGTACTTTGCTCGTGCCCGTCTCCCTCCTTGCTGTCTTTGAGTGTTTCTGCAGTACATATTTTCTGGTTCATCGGGCATATATAATTTCGACTCGGTCTTTCCCAATTAGTTCTGCAAAGTGACGAGCTGGGAAAGAACGTGGATGAAATTTACTATGTAATCCAGCAAGATTAATTAATAGATTAATATTTGCATTATTGTCTGAGAGTGGACCAGTAATGTTGCCAAAAAGATCAGCTAGGAACTATTAAGTAAGTCTGTAGGGTCTAAAAGGAAATTATTTTTGCGCAGTTGTTATTGTGGCTCCTCACTGTCATTTGATGGAAGTTAATTCAGAGATACATTTGGATGAGTTAATCTGGATGGTACTTTCGTGCAGTGATTCACTAGTCTACCGTGAGAGGTCAGCAGGTGTGCCAGGTGTTATCCAGTTTCAATTACAGTAGTTGGTCTGAAAATTATAATTTATTTATTACAAGTAATGCGTCTTTGATCATTTATGTCAGCTACGTGCAGTGACATGCAGAACAAGTAAATGCTCTTCCATTAGATGGCAGAAGGTTCAATGAACCTGTATATCCACGACTGGCCTTTCATACAACAGAATAATCAGAGGTGGGCATTTTACAAAATGTTGCTGGTCCGTCATTCATCATCCATCAGCGGCCAGGGTACCCATCCATCATTTGTCAGTCCGTCATTTTTTGTGATGAACTGAATTGTAATCGTCAGTTAAGTCCGTCAGAAGTGTGTTGGTCCGTAAATCGGTCCGCCCAAAAAACGTCAGAAAACAGGAATGACGGAATAACGGTCTGTCACTGCTGGATGACGATTACGCTGACGGATCAAAACCCCCTTCCGTCATTCGAATGTACATCTTTTTTTAAAGGTGTCCCGTCATTCGTCAGTCGTCAGCAAACCAGGCATCCGTCAGTGATGGACTGACAGACCACTCCGTCAATCTGACGGAATGCGCACCTCTGCGAATAATACCTTTGCTTAGGCCCGGGCCGATAATTTGATATCGATATGTATCGCGATTGACATGTGATCGATACCAATAGAAAATGCCTTCGATAAAACTTTCAATAGAAAAAAGAAAAACAAACCCGATCGCAGCATGCCTCCAAACATGAAGAAGAAGCGTTTAAACCAAAGAAGAAGCAGCTTTTAAACCAACGAGGAAGAAGCATTTAAACCAACAAGAAGAAGCTGTTAACTCAACGGAGCATGCTCGCAGGCCCGGCGTCCGTGTGCTACGCTCGCGGGCCCGGCGGCCCTGCGCTACGCTCACGGGCCCGGCGTCCATGCGCTACGCTCGCGGGCCCGGCGTCCGTGCGCTATGCTTGCGTCCAGCGAGCGAGCTCCGTAACTTTGCTCAAATAAATGACCACTCGACTCAGTACAACTCCATCCATCCATCCATTATCTATACCGCTTATCGTCACAAGGGTCGTGGGGCGTGCTGAAGCCTATCCCAGCTGTCTTCGGGCAGTAGGCGGGGGACATCCTGAATTGGTTGCCAGCCAATCGCAGGGCACACAAAGACAAACATCCACACTCAGAATCATACCTAAGGGCAATTTAGACAGTCCAATCAACTTACAATGCATGTTTTTGGAATGTGGGAGGAAACCGGAGTACCCGGAGAAAACCCACGCAGGCACGTGGAGAACATGCAAACCCTACACAGGGAGGCCGGATCTGTGAGGCGGACATGCTAACCAGTCGACCACCGTGCCGCCCTCAGTACAACTCTTACAATTAAATTATATTATGCATGATAACCCTATTAAAAACCTGTGGATGGAGCCATGGTGTACAAAGTAGAGGAGTCCTTGTCTTTGACATGCTAGCAGTAGTTAGCCTTATCCGACACCGGCATCGCATTCAAGGTAAAATCAAGCAAGTAAGATATGAATGGACTATGGCAATAATGAGTCCGCTAAATGGATAAAGTAGTCCTAAGACGGTAGGTCAACGATGATGTACATCGTTGATGATGCACTGCACTAGAGTATTCGTTCAGTTACACTGGATGAACATTGAATGAAGGCTAATATATGTGTCAACAACTGCTTTGGGGTAGACCTAATGCAAATACGCATTTACAATGCGATGATGGCGTTTCTCCTGCCACGTCAGAGTTTGGACGTGGATGGTATCGATTGCACTTCTGCACTTTCGCCTTCGAATCTACCTCACCTGCGCGTTGCGTTTTTACTCTTTTTAATTTTTGGAGACTATTTTTATCTTATTTTTTATTTATTTAAATTTTTGTTAATCTCTGGGTCGCTTGATCTCGCGGACTAGCATACAGCTAGCGTGAGACGGAAACGGGCTAGCTTGGGGCTAGCTTGGAGCTAGTGTATTAAAATGCCTTCAGACGACAGCGACGAACACAATGGCCTGCTGGAGAAGGCAAATAAGACAATCTCTGACCTAAGAAGGGATATTCGTCGTCTCTCAGAGGAGCTCCATGAGAAGGAATCGGTCATCTCTTGCTTCGCGACCCGTTTCCCCGAACTCTCCGCGGTGGTCATGAGAAGGCGCGCTCGTGAAATCCTGTCGGCGACAATGACGGCTGAGGCGGCTGGCCTCTCGGACACGGCGAAGTGGGATCCAATTGCCTGCCCGGGGCCATCCTGCTCGACACCGTTGCAGAGTGACACCTGGGTCAAGGTGGTGTCCCGCGGCCGGAGGGCCGGGGAGCAACCCCACCGCCCCCAACTGGTCCTGGGGAATCGGTTCGCCGCCCTGGCGAGTGAGTCTCCTGTTCCCATCACTGCACTACAGCAGTCGGAGACACCGACTGCTGCGTCCGACGCTGGGGCTGTGCTCCCAGGGGCTCCCTCGGATTCCCCGCCACCCACGGCGACGACCTCGGCCGGGAACCCCATGTTGGGCGGGTCCGCCGGTGACACGGCCGTCCACTCACGCGTCGGGCTGCTCCGGGACGCGGTGTCCCGGTACAAGGGTGGTCGTCATCACCAGCATCATCGGCGACACTCATCGGTGTCATCCACCGTCTTCACCCGGCCTCGGCGGAGCCATCCTGGACAGTGGGGTCGTGAATCTTCCGCCGGTGGTGAGTCCCTTGGCGTTCCCTCCTCACGTCACCCACCGACCACCGTTATAATTGGCGACAGCACCATTAGACGTACTCACTATCCCGGCTGCGTCACCCGCTGTTTTCCCGGAGCGAAAGTCATGGACATAGTTAACATCCTGCCGGGTGTTCTTGACTCTCTGCCATCATCCATTACCCGGCTCATCGTTCACGTTGGGACAAACGAGACAATACGCCGACAGTCTGAGCAGACGAAGAGAGACTTTCACGCCCTCTTTGCCTTGTTAAGAACCTGCGATCTCTCGGTCTGGGTGAGTGGCATTTTGCCGGCATTGTCTCGCGGAGCCGAGCGCTTCAGCCGCCTTTTAAGCTTGAACACGTGGCTCCTACGCACTTGTGGCCACCTTGACTTTGCTTTTATTGACAACTTTAACCTATTCTGGAATCGCCCGTCTTTTTACCAGCCGGATGGTGTTCATCCGAACTCTCTTGGTAGCAAGATTTTAGCCGCTAACATCCACCATGTCGTAACCAATTCCACTCCCAGCTGACTCTTGTTTACCAATCATATTTCTTCTTCTACTCATAAACGCTGCAATGACAATGTCACTACCATCACTTACAGGCCAATACCAGCTGCTCACAGTACCACCACCCTCACTAGCTCCCCCTGCAGGCCCTCATTATCATTACCACTATCGGACAATTTTCCCATTGAAACCATCACCGGCAGACGCTTCCCTTGCACACACAAACAACGTGGTTTTAACAGTGGTAATCTAGTATATGTTAATACTGCTCATTCGTACCACCATGAGCGCACGTCCAGCACAATAATTAATCTGGCCGTGCTGAACGTGCGCTCCCTTTTAAACAAAACTTTTATCATAAACGACCTGATTTTAGACAATAATTTACATGGTATACTTTTGTCTGAGACATGGCTTGGTACAGATGCTCCAGTTGCTCTCAACGAGGCTTGCCCACCGAATTTTAACTTTTTATTTTCTACAAGGGATGGCAAAAGAGGAGGCGGGACTGCATCAATTTTTATTAATACTCTTTTATCAAAGGAGATCATTTTTAGCAGCTATTTATCGTTTGAACACCATGCCTTTGTTTTTAGCAGTCCCCCTATTCTCTGCATTACCGTCTATAGACCTCCCCATCATTCCACTTCTTTTATTACAGAATTTTCAGAATTCTTATCCATTTTATATTCCAGTTATAACAGAATATTAATAACTGGCGATTTTAATATACACATGGACAACATCTCGGACCCACTATCCAGAGATTTTTCAAACCTTTTAAACTGCTTGGATTTTAAACAGCACGTCTTGCAGCCAACTCACAACAGAGGACACACCCTGGATTTGGTTATAACCTATGGCTTGTCTGCTGGTGTGTCCTCTGTTGTTGACTTGGCAGTGTCAGACCACTACTGTGTCTATTTTAACATCGCCAGTTTTAACCATCTAGCAGTCCCGGTCAGAACAGTGAAGAAACGCTACCTATCTTCTGAGGTGGCAGCAAATTTTATCGAGATCTTAAAAAACACTCCTGCTGACATTTTACCTGCACCCTGTGATCTTATTGTTGACAATTTTAACCTACATCTTAAATCATCATTAGATTCAGTAGCTCCACTTTTAATTAAAACAACAAAAACAAAGACTGTACCCCCGTGGAGAAACAATGCTATCAAAATATCAAAGAGAAAATGCAGGAGTGCAGAGAGGAGGTGGAGAAAAAGTAAACTTACAGTACACTATGAAATTTTATGCGAACAACTGAAATCTTACAATAAAACAGTAAAACAGGCAAGATCTTCCTATTTCTCAAACCTCATTACAGTCAATAAAAACAACCCCAGGGTTCTCTTCTCCACCTTTGAACTTTTAACTAGTTCTGATTTTAATAAGTCCCCACAGAGACCAACAGATGCTCTCTGTGAGGACTTTGCAGACCACTTCAGAAGTAAAATCGATGACATAAGATCCAGTCTTTTAGCCCGTCAAAACACAAGTTTTAATAAACCCGGACAATCATATTTATATGAGGAAACACTGGAAAGTTTTGCCCTGGTTGATGCAAGGACACTTGTTCGAGTTTTCTCCCAGGTAAACCCAACAACCTGCCTTTTGGATCCAATTCCCACATTTCTTTTTAAGACATTTTATGGATTTTTTGAGGAACAAATTTTAAATATAGTCAATTGCTCTCTTCAGACAGGCGTCTTCCCAGCTGCCTTTAAAACGGCGGTGGTGAAGCCCCTTCTGAAGAAGAGCGGTTCTGACCCGAGCGTTTTTAATAACTACAGACCCGTATCCAACTTACCGTTTTTAAGTAAGATTTTAGAAAAACTGGTTTTCATCCAGTTGAATCATTTTTTAAATACAAATAATATTTTGGAGAAATATCAATCTGGTTTTAGGATGAACCACAGTACGGAGACTGCTCTTTTAAGGATCTTAAATGATATTAGGTGCACTGCAGACGTGAGAAAACTCACAGTCTTGGTGCTACTGGATCTAAGCGCTGCTTTTGATACAGTAGATCACCAAATTTTATTAAATAGACTTAAAAATCTAGTGGGCATCTCTGGTACTGTTTTTGACTGGTTTTATTCCTATCTCACAGACCGATATTTCTTTGTAAGTATGGATACTTGTTCCTCTAAAACTCATGAAATTAAATGTGGGGTTCCTCAAGGTTCGATTTTAGGCCCCTTACTTTTTAATCTTTATATGCTTCCCCTCGGGGATGTCATCAGGGGACACGGCATCAGCTTTCACAGCTATGCTGATGACACGCAGCTGTATATTGCCGTGTCTCCTGATGACACAGGACCCATTGATACCCTTTTAAATTGCATTTTAGATATCAAGTCATGGATGGCAGATAATTTCCTACAGCTCAATGAGGACAAGACTGAGGTCTTAGTTATCGGTCCCGAAGGTCAGAGAGAGAAGCTTTTACCAAAACTACACATTTTTAATCCCTCACACTGTGTGAAGAACCTTGGCGTCATTTTTGACTCTGAGCTCAGTTTTATTCCTCATATTAAAAATGTAACCAAGATTGGTTTTTATCACCTTAAGAATATCGCCAGAGTCCGCCCGTTTCTCTCTCAGGCTAACACGGAAGTGCTGATGCATGCCTTTATTTCCTGTCGTTTAGATTACTGTAATGCCCTGCTCTCTGGCCTCCCGAAAAAGAGCATTTCACCACTGCAACTACTGCAGAATTCAGCCGCTCGGGTGCTGACGAGAACCAGAGGGCGGGAGCACATTACGCCAGTTTTGAAATTGCTGCATTGGCTCCCTGTGTGTTTCAGGATCGATTTTAAAGTACTTTTATTAGTTTATAAATGTGTTAATGGTCTTGGGCCATCTTATTTATCTGATTTGCTTTTATCATACCAGCCCTCGCGGATCCTGAGGTCCTCTGGCGCCGGCCTTTTATTTATTCCAAGGGTGAGGACCAAAATGCATGGCGAGGCTGCATTCAGCCATTTTGGTCCTCACCTTTGGAATAGCCTGCCAGAGGATGTCAGGTCTGCAGAGACTGTTGATATTTTTAAGAGGAAGCTCAAGACACACCTTTTTAGTTTGGCTTTCAACAACTTTTAAATAATTTATCTTTTCTTTTGATTGAAGATAATTCTATGTTTTGCTTTGAATGTTTTAAAGCACTTTGAGTTGCATTTTTATGTATGAAAAGTGCTATATAAATAAAATGTGATTGATTGATTGATTGATGGAGGACAAACTGCACATTACACTACATACCGATGTACAAAAAACAGTTGACTGTTATTTAAAGGTAAGGTTTAAAACAAAATCAATAATTATCAATATTGACTGATATGAAATACTTCGATTGTGACAGTTTTTCAAAAATTTCTCAGCCCTTCTAAGCACATTATCTTTAAACTGTAGTTTATTTAATCTTTATATCGACAGGTTTATTTCACTCTTTCATAGTTACATTGACCTCTTAAACGTTAAGTATTATGTTAAAATAAAATAACCTAAATGTATTTTTCTTGGGGTCATTATTTTCAATAGTTTAAAAAAAGAAAAAAGATCAATATATATCGATATCGACCAATATGAAACACTTATATCGTGATATACTTTTCAGTCATATCGCCCAGCCCTACCTTTGAGTTCAACTCAACAGGCCCAAATTTCAAACTGTGTAAGTACATTTGAGAGTAAATTGAGACCATATCATCATTCTCAGTATATTTATTTTTTGTTAAATTTTTGTTTGACGCTGTGCAGTGACAACGGGCGTTGGATGTATGGATAGATGCATGGATATATGTGAGTACTTTTCATATAATTGGATTAAAAATGGTAAAGACATTCCTCACTCGATTTAATTTAGAAAAATCAATCTACTTTACTAATATGAGTTTATTTGAATTATTGGCAGTTATAATTTAAAAAATTTAATCATTTTTAAAATTCATATATACAAAAAATGAAGTGATAGACACTTTTAAAGCCAAAAATATCTCCACAGTTAAGTGTTCCAAATTCTTGATTTTGCATTTTGAAGCTACCGGTAATTATATTTTTTCATACACAGGATATAAAGGATTTTTTGCTCCTATAGATCGATATGCTTTTTCCATGAAAACACAAACCGCTCACCTGTTTTCTGAAGCTGAGCCGTGATTTGTTGTTACCTGAGCCCTGAGCAATTGTGATGTCATTTTCATCCGACAGCAAGTGATAAAATGGCCGCCCCCTGATATGGACAAAAAACGAGTGGCTTTTGTTGGTTGATTCATATTCCACAAACACAATATTAATCATCATCAATCATTAATCATAAGAACATTTTTGAGTTGTCTTCCTCTTTAAACAAATACAGTCAAAACGTGTGACCTGAAATTTTAAAGTAGGATTTCAAAGTAGGCGTAGGGCTTTAAAAAAGGTTAAGAGTAGATTTCAAAGTAGGGTTAGTGTTCAAAGTAGGGTTAGGGTTTGAAAGTAGGGTTAGTGTTTCAAAGTAGGATCACAAATTATAACAACATGCAGGGTTAGGGCTAGTGTTAGCTTAGATATTTAACCAACTGATTGTGTGACCTCAGAATTCAAAGTAGGGTAAGGGTTTCACAGATGAGAGGAGGTTCACACCGAGCATATGTGACAGAGTCTGGCAGCACCATGGAGAACATTCTGCTGCATTCAACATCCTCCAGCACATCCCATCACTTTCACGAGGACGCAAGCGTTCTCATATGTGATCACCCCCAACCCAAAGCTCTAGAATACGGTGGTCACCATTTGTAATACAGTATTGAGATGCAACTGTCAGAATGTGTGACCTCAGTCTATTCGGGGCTTGGCGTGACTGCATAATTTATTGTGCGTGGCTGGTGCTGACCCTATATTTGTACCATTTTAATCAATGATACCATAATGAAATAGCAATTTGTTTTAGCATATTAAATTAGCGATTGAACATAATTTGGGGGTAATTATGTGAGTGTGCAACACCATATACAAGCTATCATACCGATTTAAACCAAGCAGTTTTTGGAAACTCAAGCAAAGTGGTGTTCTTTTTGTTTTTGCATTTTCTGAATGATAGTCAGTCTCTTTGATGGTGCGAAGCTTCCTCCCAAATTTTGAAATCATGCATATTGAGATATTGAAGACTATTGCACATATGAGTGAAAGTAAATGTGAATGGTTGTTTGTCTGTGTCCTGGGCTTCACTGGTGACCAGTCAACAGTCGCATCATCAGGGCTATCACGAGATGCATCAAGAGACGCTCGCTCGCTCGCTCTCTCTCTCTCTCTCTCTCTCTCTCTCTCTCTCTCTCTCTCTCTCTCTCTCTCTCTCTCTCTCTCTCTCTCTCTCTCTCTCACAGTCTCACATGCAGAACACGCACACAAACACAGTTGGCGCTTTCAGCGATAATAACTCAACTGAGGCCTTGGCCCTCTTTATGAAAAGAATCTGGCTGCAGGATTCCAATCACACCAGGGGATTTTTAGAAAGATTAGAGCCACAATAGTTTTAATTATGACCTCAAGCTTCGGGTTAATGACACAGATGCATGCCACTGGCAATGTGTTTATATTTGTTTGTCATAAACTGGGTTGATACGTGTGGTTTATAATGCTCAACTGATCAGACAATACGGTCTTTCCGCTACTTGAATAAAACATATTGCGAGGCATTTATATGCATTGTCCATCCATGATAAAAAGTTAAGGGTTAGTGCTACCTTTTGCGGCTATCACAGATTCAACTGTTTTAAACAGCTTTTGGACTAGTTCTGTGGGAACTTCTGCCCATTCATCCAGCATTTGTGAGGTCAGAGGTTACTGGTGTTGGAAGACAGGGCCTGGCTCACAGTGCCTGTTCTAGTTAATCCCAAAAGGTGTTTGATGGGGTTGAGGTCACTGCTCCCAAGTTCTTTCACACTAAAGTGTCATTTAATCATGCCAATATGGAACATGCTTGGCGCGCCAGAGCACAGAACATATAAGGGCCTTTCCTAAAATTGTTGTAAGCATATAATTGTGTACATCAGAAGACTTTGAGCAGATTTCGAAAAAAATCCTTGGAAAACTCTCATCTCACACCTGCTCACATTTAAAGACAAGACATTTAAAGACCACTGGCACACTGAACCAGATTTTATCCTGCCAATTGGTCTGATCACATCATTAGATACAGTATATAAGTGTATCACAGAGTAAAAGTGCTTAGTGATTGAGAATATATTTAAAGAGGAAGTCAACCCAAACATATTTTTTTCCAGAATATGTTCTATGCAGGCCCACTAGTCTAAACACGGCATTGTGATTAATATTGCGTTTGTGGAATATGAGAAAGCCACCCATTTTTAGCTAGCTCAGGGGGCAACCATTTTGTCACTTCTGTCGACTGAATGAAATTGAAGTTGCTCAGGTCTCAGCTAACGACCAATCATGGCTCACCTGTTTTCTGAAGCTGAGCCATGATTGGTCGTTAGCTGAGCCCTGAGCAACTTTGATTTCATCTTCAGTCAACAGAAGTGACAAAATATATTTTGTCACCTGTTTTCTGAAGCTGAGCCATGATTGGTCATTATCTGAGCCCTGAGCAACTTGGATGTCATCTTCAGTCGACAGTAGTGACAAAATGGCCTCCCCCTGAGATGGCTAAAAGTAGGTGCATTTTGCTGCTTAATTTATATTCCAGAATCACAATATTAATCAGAATGCCATAGTTCAACTACTTGGCCTGCATTGAACATATTCTGGGATAAAACATATATTAAGGTTGATTTTCCTTTAAGGTTTTGAAAAAAAAAAAAAAAAGCAGATGAGTTTTGCAAATGGAGTCTGAGTAGCTAAAGAGTGTTTGTCCAAATGAGTGTCTGAGTGTTTGAGTGATTGTGAGAAACTGTTCTTTCAGTCCTCTCAAGAGTTACAACAGTATCTTCTTTTTTTTCTATGTTTTTGGGTCTCCCACCAGACAACAGTACTTCACCAATGATCATCTCAATGCTGAAAAAGAAGCTTGACTCAGAGATCTGCTTGAATTTTAGAGTGTTTTATTCAGAGATATTAGTGAAGCACTGAAAACTGGTGTCTTTCTTCCTTGTTGCTCTTGTCAGTTGTGACAAGAACTAGCACTTGACAAGCTAACCTTAGTGGATGCATACATTAAGAGCTCAGCTTTGTGAGCACAAGCCAATGGGGGGCTGATAAGTCCTGCTGACTTTGCACCCCACATGTTGATCTTTTCCACTTTTTTCACATTCTTGAATAACATGATAATTCCCAAATTGATTTTAGTCTCAATTTTGAAAGTGTATCATCCATATTGTATGTCAACATAGCATAATTCTATGGTCAGACATTTTTTTTGCCGAGCGCTGGCGTCGGGCCAAAACCTTGTATTTCCAAAATAGTCACTATCCAGGAAAATGGCAAAAAATGGCAGGTTTGTTCAACCAATAGCTTTGCATCGTGAAAGAGAGAAAGTTATTTTCAACACTTTAGATTGGTCAATAATTTGTAAAAATAACACCTACGTGCGTGGACTGACCAATAGTGTTGAATTAAAAAAGAAAACATTAAATTCACCAAAATGTGATTTATGAGGTGTTGGTCCGACACTAGCGATTTACTTGAATATCTTGAGTAATAATGTTTTTTTTTACTCTAAAATATGTATTATAATGTACATTTAAGTTTGTGTGTGTGTTTGGTTGGGGATGGGGGTGATGGATAGAGGAGGGTAAATGGGGCCAAGACTTCAGAATGGACTAAAAGGAGTTCAGGCACAAGGTCACAAACCATTATTCTCTGTATTTGGTGTGAGGATTTCAAGTCCTATGATGCGGTACAGACACTCAGGGCAGATGAAAAATGGTTCCACTCCGTTTGGTAAACAGTTGGTTATAACTACCACTGAACACCGAGGTCAGTGCATCATCGCACTTTGTCGATGGTGGATGTTTTACCGACTGACTCTAATGTTTTTGTTTTAGTGTACAGTAGGTCACTTTGCCCAAAGCTGGTGGTTATCAGAATGGCAATTAATCATCAGCATATGCCATTTTAGTCAGATAAAATCCTTGTTTGTGAAATGTGTTTGTAACCACAACATGCCAGCACAGGATCCCTGGAAATATCCTATTCAGGACAATGCTTGTATTGTTTCTCAAGGAAAGGAAGGTAAATTGCAGGGTCGAGAAGCGCTCTATGAGGGCAAAAGAAAGTGGCAAGGCATACATTTGCACATTTAATAGCATCTTGGCTGTAATGGCCAATGTTTGTGCACACTTTCTATGGATGACCATGGTCATCGTCAAAGAAGGGAAGACATAATAGCCCACGTACATCAGGCTATAAATAGACAATGTAATGAGAGTGAGGCGCTAAAGGGTTACAATAATGATTACCACACAGGACAGGATCAATAAACAGCCACGTATCTGTTACAAATGCACTATGGCGTGTATATGTCATGTGTGTTAATCACTTCGTGGCCATTTTAGTGGACAGTACACCTTGAATCCTGCATTGGCGTTTTGTTTTGTGTTTTTGTGTGTGTGGGGGGCAGGGGGAATGCAGAAAGACTGTCAATGACTAAGTCCCAAGGAAAGACATAGCCCTCATTTAAATGGCCCGGTAAGGTGAGGTAATGCATTATAGCTGATAGGATCATTCTGATGTAGACTGAAGGTATTAGAAATCATAGTTGGGGGAAAAAAGGCGATGATATTTAATCACATGTATTTTCATAGAGATTATAGATGGCAGATAATAATTTTTGGGGACAAAATATTGATGTCAGTTCAACAAGGTCTGCATGGATGGCTAATTATGTGTTATGTCCGCACAATGAGGTACATTCCAAGTCTTAAATCTGTATGCTGCGACTTCTCTTACCAGAAGATGGCAGTAAAGTATTTTCTCACATACCCAGTTGAGGGGCTCCAGATTCATGGTACATTTTTGGCATCAAAATACAAGGTCTGTGTCACAGACATATTCCATAATGTGAGCTTCAAAAATAATGCATCTTTTTTTTTTTTTTACTCAATTTTCTGTTCTGTCATTCACCTTCTGGTGCCATGTGTCACTCAATATATTCTTTTTAAAATTTGCCATTTACTGAAGTCAAGGGCTGTTCGATTTTCCCTAATAAGAAACTCACGATTACTTTCTCTCAAACCCGATTTTACGATTTCTTTGTAAAATAAAAAATAATGAAAAATGAAGTATTTTGAATGTCTTTTATTTAAACTTAATTTTTCTTTCTTTGAACTCAAAATGCCAGTCAATTTAATTTAATACACACAGAACAATCCATTGGGATTAACAGCATTTTACTTACACAATAGATTTCAGATCTGTTCTTAACTAAACCAATAATGAAAGAAGAAAGAAACGAAACCATCTGAAACAAAATCATCAACATGAAAGAAGGTCGGTAGACATTCAAGTCTGTAAACCAAACAGTCTGTCAGCAAGTCTTTTTGCCAACCAGCTAGTGACTATCCTTTCTCCCTGGTCTTACTTGAATATAAATCAATAATTAGTGCAAAACTGTTACTCAATAATACAATGCACTGTCAAGCTTAAGTACGGATGCATGGTCCGACTGGACCAGAGGTCCGTTGTAGAGGAGAAAAAAAAAAGTGATGACTTTCAGACGTTGAGTTACTTGCTCACGGGGTTGTATTGTATATGCTTGGCACACACTAAACTACAGATCTATTTTTGCCCAATTTATTAACCAAACGCTCACTTGCCTGAGCAAATAGCAGAATCGGCGGTATAGCCATGGATGTTGTCGGTTGTTTCGGACTGTACGCTCGTGGGAGGAAGTGGAAATGCAAAGGAAACTACGGTGGCTTAGATACACCAAAAATAACAAAATCGTACGTGCCATTATGAACTTTTTTAACATTGTTTTATCCAGAAAATTCGGTTATGGTTCAAAATCGCTTAATCGAGCAGCACTACGCAAAAGTTATATGACTATTACATTTTTTCACATCTAAGAATGTGTCTTTGTGCTGGAGATGTCTCATTTCTCAGATGTTATTTAAAGCTGCAAAAAAGATAAGATTGAGCAAAATGTGATTGTGGGCAGAAAAAATTAAAAATTGTCACCATAGCAACCAACATACAGTAGAGGAGAGAAATCACATAGCACATCCTCAAATACACAGCAAGAATGCTACAGACTGTATATGCAATATATATAATTGTTGGAAGACACATGCACACCAATGTTAGCTACGTGATACTTCTGATGGTTTGCACTTAAAGTCATTAGTTCTAATCCAGTTTTGTAATCTTTCTTCCATGCTGTTATATTAATGTCACCATGACGTCTTGGCCTCTGTACCACATATACTGAAGTGGGTGACAAATGAAAATGGGCTAAATCCTGTAACACTCTTCAAATGTTAAGCCTTGCTCTCAGCAAAATTGCATACACTTTGTCAAGATTTGTTAATTTGCTGCTAGGGGGTTTGGGTGGGCATGTCCAGTGCATTGTATAAAGAAGCCATTTTAGTGCTGATATTTTTTGGTTGTTTTGTCTTTTAAAATTATTGTAATGACAATGACCTCCCTCCAAAAGCTGCTTTATGAATTTGGACCTGTGTGGAGCTTTAAAAGGCGTAGAAGAACTATTGGAGAGTTAATCTCATAAAACCAACAGATTACTGAAAATTCTTTGAGAGTCAAGGCAGTGGGCCATTAGCCCAAAGTGCCTCCTTAGGCTCGACTTTTTTTTTTTTTTTTCAAAATATATTTCCTTTTAATCCCTATGATGCTACTTATACTCAATATACATAATAGCTCCACAGATACAGTATATAGGCAGCTGGACATGTGTGTGCGACTGTGTGTGTCCGTCTGAGTGTGCGTCTGTGCGTGCGTGTTGGCCTTGTTTAGCCTGCCTGTGCGTGTTGCAGCCTACGTGAGAGCAAGACCCTAGGATAAACAGGAAGGAATATTTCATTATCAAATGTCTCTCTCGGTCTGCTCATGGTTACACAAGCTAAACCAGGCTTTATGAACCCCCTTGTCACACTGTTCCTTTCCATTTTACTCAGCTTAATGTGGAAGCTGGGGATGGCACACAGGCAACGTGTTGTTGGCTAGAGTAGGGTGAGGAACGAATATGATCAGAAGGAGAACGAAGGACTGACTGCTTGGATACGACTATTAAATCCTGTTCTCTTCCGTTAATGGCAGAGGCAGAGGCCTATTTGCCATTTCAGCCACTAGCCGAGCAGTGAGGTATACACGGCAGTACATCGACACACACAATCACACACGCGCACGCACTCACACGGTCAGATGTAGCCCTTGGTGCCGAGCTGTATCGATTAGAGTGGGAAGTACACAGTTATTTCTGCAGGTCTGTCATCAACATCTGTCCCCCTATAGCTGTCTGAGATTAGAACCATGGGGTGGCAGAGGATAAGAACCAGAAGAATCTAAACAACATCATGAAACACAACAGAAGGAACACTCAATGTGCATTCATTTTTTCCTGCTACTTCTACCTCTTAACGGTCACGGATGAGTAGAACGTAATTAAGTAAGTAAAACAACGGAGTACATTTTATTTATGCAGCACTTTTCACAGAGAGCACTCACAAAGTGCTCCACATAGTTAAAATGCAGTCATAAAAATGACAATATTTGACAGTTAATACAAGAGAGAACAGAAATCCGTCAAATCAAACAAAAATTACACCAATCAAAATAATCATGTTCCACTGAAATGCCTGCCTAAACAAATGTTTGTCACTGTTTTTTGAACAATGTCTACTGCAAAAGATTCTGTAGCTCTGAAAAAAGGATGTGGTGAATTTACTCGATTTTATTTTGTCAGTTTCGAAGTAGCCTATACATCTATTTAAAAAACGACCGGTATCTGGATCCATGATTTTATTTGGTGCAACCACTTGACAAAATGAAACAGTAAATTGAACAAAACCTTTTTAGTGTACAAAACGGAGTGAATTCCACATTTTGGTGGAAGCATTTTTAATCTTGCGAGTTGTGAGCCAGAGAGCAAAATTAATTGTATTCAATAAATTAGTGATGGCAAAATAAATCTTCAAGATTCTCCATGAACTAGTTGTTTTTTTACTCCTCTAGATGGCACTGTTGGTTTAAAGAAGGGAGTTAAAGAAATTACAATTTAGTGTGCTTTCAGCCCTATGTTGAACAGATAGTGCCATCTAGAGGGTTCACTACACACAACAATTGGTTCATGAAGCATTTGAAGCTTCATTTTGCCATCACTACAATAAATCATACAGTTCACTAACCTATTAGGTTTAACAGAAAAATGGACACATTGTCACATTGCACACATTGTCATGTGCAAACAAGTAGTATGGGATTAGGGAATGGCACCAAACACCGTACTTTTATTGGTATGGACAGATCTGGGTCGTTACTACCAAACACCGATTCACGTGCAATCAGATGATGCCATGTTCCAGTTCCGAAATGTGTCTAAATTGTGATTATGCAGGAGTAGAAGAGTTGGCCAATTTCAGTGGTGCACTTGAACGATGGCAGTGTATGCCCAGATAGCAAAAGGTGTTAAATCAATGTTGAATTAGGGTTAAGAAGGTTAATTTTTGGTTCGTTTTCGGTTTGGGTTGAAGACTGATGGTAAATCAACGTTGGTTCAATAACATCTTGTCAGCATTGAAGTTTATGATAAAAAAGATGCATTTTACTTACACAATAGATTTCAGATCTGTTCTTAATTAAACCAATAATGAAAGAAGAAAGTGCATGCACCATCTGAAACGAAATCATCAACATAAGAGAAGGTAGACAGTCAAGTCTGTAAACCAAACAGTCTGTCAGCAAGTCATTTTGCCAACCAGCTAGTGACTAGCCTTTCACTTTTCTCCCTGGTCTTACTTAAACATAAATCAGTGATTAGTGCAAAACTGTCACTCAATAATACAATGCACTGTCAAGCTTAAGTATGGACGCATGGTCAGAACCAGAGGTCCGTTGTAGAGGAGAAAAAAAGGGACCACTTTCAGACGTTGAGTTACTTGCTCACGGGTTGTATTGTACATGCAGGGCACACACTAGAGAATTGAATTATTGTATTACTAAACACAGCCATGGGGAAAATGACGGCACTGACCAGCCATGCTTCTTGAGTTTCCTGTTTATTTTAATGCCTTTTACAGCTAAAGGTACATTTGTTTGGGCAAATAAATTGGGGTGGAATTTAAGAGCTGATGGAGACATTTTCCAAAGATTTGTTATGGTACTCACCAAAATCACCGACCGAGTTCTCACATAAATAGCTACGGCACCGAAACTTGTGCTTTTAGTCTTTTGATAGAGTTTTAGAGACACCAGCCACATTGAAATGAAAACGAAATTGAAGAAAACATTGTGCTTTTATCCATTTGAGGTGCAACAAAAAACAATTGTATTTCAGAGCGTTTTGTGTTACATGCCCTGGTATACAATGTCACATCAAAGTGCTTGTCATTTCACAAGTGTATTTGTCAAGTGGACAAGGATATGAAATGCGTTATAATAATATCAAATACTCCTCATTTATTGTTGTTGATGAAAAGCTGCAGTCACCACCTGCAAAGGTGCCGCGCAGGTGAAAGAAGAGGCCACGGCCCACGTTGTCCGAGGCAGGGGAAACCTCTAGTGCCGTGGGAATGACGTGGGCTACGCCTGCATGCCGCGTTGGTGAGGTTGCGCCGCAATGTGTTTGTGACACTGACGCAAGTGGCCCAAATAAAAGACCTGTGGCACCCCTTTCACCGGTCGCAAGCCGCTCGTCCAGGGCTGCTTCAAGGCCGGAGCATCCAGGCGTCCCCACTTGCCGGGCATGGAGGCCGCCAAACGGTACGTGTAAAATGTCAGAGCCGGCCATCTTCATGGACCTGTGCACATCCACAGCAAGGGGAGCAGCCTCAGTCGCTGGGGCCTGGTCATGTTCGACTACTGCCGCATCAGGGACCTGTGCAGGACCAGAAACCTCCTGGCCGCGGCTCCCATCCACCTTGTCGCGGTTAATCACTGGACCCTCACTCAGTGTTGCGTAAGGCTGGCTTGCTAGCCAGCATCGCCGCGCTAACGACCGCCTTGTTTGTTTCCGCCCAGGCACACCAAGAGGTGCAAGGATGCCAACGCCGACACCGTGTGATTCCGGCTCCCAGCGGCGACCTGACGGCAGCGGACTCACTCCCGGAGGCCAAGACATTGATGAACGAGCCGGCTCTGCCTCAGGAGAGCCACGCCTTCGACCACCCGGCAGACACTTCCAGCATGGCAGTGACGCTCAGGGGTTCCGTCCTGCCGGACTTGTACCGGATGCTGCACAAACATACGGCGTCATCCTCCCCGCCTGTCGCCGCCTCCACCAGTGCCACAGCCTCCGCTTCTGCGCCCGCCGCCTCCACCACCTCCACCTCTGCCGCTCTGACATTCGACAAGCAGAGGAAACTGTTCATCACCGAGTGAGGGAGCCGAAAGGTGCTCATTTCCGCTGCAAGCGCTGTGGCAACCCCAAAACCAAGGAGTTTGGCCACAGCCGCTACAGTAATAAGCACTTTTGCTCCCAGGCGGCCGGACGTTCAGTGGAGGACTGGCTGGCCGAGAATAGGAGCCAGGACGCGACCAGAAAGGTAATGCTGTTGTGTTCCTGTCCCTTTTGCGTTTTCACTTTCAGGGAGTGAGGATTGGCGGACGGAGCATGAGCACATTTGGCAGCGACAGGTTCAGTCCTCAAGGCGCTCCTTTGTTTTGGGTGCTCTTGACAGCCTGCCTGAAAGCCTGCCACCAAGTTCACACGAGTACTTGCTTTGCTTTGACACTACGGCTGCCACAAACGATTATTTTGCTAGTCGACTAATCACTAACAGTAGTCGCGATTAGTCGACTAATCGGATAATATATAAATCGTGGCAAATCGCAGCAGCAAGCTGCTGCTCTTATAATAAGCATCATTTGCTTACAGCTTAAATTCTTTATGTACAAACTAATCATGAAGACAAGATGATAGTACATTCAATTTGTGTTAAACTTTGCAACTTAAGCCCTCAATTCTGACATGTTTATAAATAAAGGATCGACTTAAATTGATAGAGATACTCTGGCCTTAAAATTTTTAGCTGTAATCCTTTAGTGCGTTTTAAAATTGAACCAAAACTATACACAATGAAGAGTTGCACTAATACAGTGAAAGTATCTATAAATACAAAAAGAAGTAGTTGTATACATATTTCACTCTTCTTGGGCACCAAGACTTTTTTTTTTTTTTACAGAAAGTAGTGAAATCAGAGGAGTAAATTGGGTAAATGCTCAGCGCTAAAGAAAACTAAAATAAGCACTTGTATTGGTTTTTAATTTTATGTTAATTTAAACTGTATCAAAAATGTTTTGTTATTCTTTTCACTAATATAAAGTAGTAAATTGATCCACACAATCAAAATGTGGTATGCACCTGTAACAAAAAAAGGAAGACCTTTTTTTTTTTTTTTTTGCACTATAACGTAGTACCGTATTTTCCCGACTATAAGTCACAGTTTTTTCATAGTTTGGCCGGGGGTGCGACTTATATGTGAAATTATTAACACATTATATTGTATCTCTTTCCCTTTCAACGTCAGCAAACAATACACCAAACAACCACAGGACGGCGTTCTAAGGCTGCATATAAACCTGCATTACATATTGACTTTACAACGGGCAGAATAACATGTACTGTATAGTGTATATCATTTCAAATCTTACTGCAACCCACATAAGAAAACATAAAGATAAATCCTAAAATCTATTAGAATGCATGAATAATTTAATCGGTTAAAATCTAACATTTTGATAAATAAGTAATTAAAATAGTATGATAAAGGCAATTTGACTGTCTATCAATATACATCTATACACAATAGTGTACTGATGCTTTAAGACACTGGCTGGGGTCTTCCATCAGCCACACGTACGGAGCTGAGAGCGGGGAAGAGAACAAAGAGATAATTACGACCGAATACATAAATACTTTTGGAGACTTGGAAACATTCTACACGTTTGCGACTCATATATGTTTTTTTTTCTTCTATATTATGCATTTTATGGCTGGTGCGACTTGTACTCCAGAGCGACTTATAGTCCGGAAAATATGGTATATTACAACAAACTTAAATATGGATTTTATTGTTATATGATGGCGATGAGTGGCATATATGTTGTTTTTGTGTTGAGTGCTGATATTTCCTAGTTCATGAACGCAATAATGCATCACTCCGTTCACGAGTGAGAGAAAGAGAGCAAGTGTACGCTTCGTGCTTCGATGTCCACCACAGGCATAAAGACACATAGTTGTGGTTGTTAATCAATGCGAGTTTACTGAATAATGGCTGCTTGATCCATAGAAGATGCTACGACGTGTTAGCGTACCAAACAGGAGCGTTACATCAAACACACCGTAACGTGTGTATGCTAACTACAGCTAGTTAGACACAACTGTGGAAGGAGGAGGAAGTTGCGTCACTTGCGGCGCTCAGGCGCAGACAGGACGAGAAAGAGGAACCCGGAGCCTGAGCCTGTTCCAGAGCCTGAGCCCATTCCGAGTGTGGCCAGCACCAGTGGCGCCAGCGGTGGCGCACCTACCAGGTGCACCATGTAAAGGCGGAAAATTCAGGCCTCGCGGGACAGGGAGCTCCTCGCAAGCACAGAGGCGTTCGAGTGGGGGAACAAACTTGTGGTACGGCCAGCCTTGGACCTTCAAGCATGGCCATGCATTTTATCAGGGAAGCTACTTCTGCGAGGAGGATTTCCAATCCAAGGGTGTATATGTTTCGGAGTGGCTTCAACAGCAATTATCTTTATACCCGTAGCCCGCACCACTGCTTGTCAGCATCGTCAAAGCGAGGCCACCGCCAAGTGGGAAAAAAAAGACTAGAAAGGAGCCACCGGCGCGAGCGGAACGGCCAGCAGGACCAATTGACCCACCCGTGGAACTGACGCCCCCCCCCCCCCCCCCCCCCCAAAGGTTCCACCGCAAGAAGGCAAGAGTGCTGCCGAGTGCGGTTCCACGTTCGGAAGCTGAAGCTGACGAGTCATCCAAAAGTGAGGACTACGGGGATAAGGACTGGACACTCCCGAAGCGGTCCGAATCCCCGCTGTCCTCCGACTCGGAGCCCCCGGACGCTGAGCTGGCGGCCCCAGCCCGAAAACCCCACGTAAGTGCGGCCTCCCAGCGCGGGGGGGCTTTCGGTCACACACGTTTCCACGAGCAGACTGCCCAAGCGGACAATGCTCAGATTTTGCACGCTCTATGAGGGGAAACAACTGGCCCTGTGGCTGGCCGAGCAGCGGGCACAGGAAAGTGCCGTCCCAGCTGCACAAGTACACAAAACTGACTAAAGTATAGTGAATACACACGCACATAGAGAGAGAGAGCGAACTGCTAATGTCTTGTTAAACTGCTTGCTCGTGTTGTGTTTTTATTAGATTGCTTTTGTTTAAATAAGGAGACAAATGTGACTGCAGTTTTTATTTTATTTTTTTAATATATACACGCATGTATATTTTCATTTGTATATATAGAGAGAGATCTGTAAGTTCTCGTTAATACTTAACAAATAATTCTTCTTGTGTTCTTTTTCTTCATATGTATAGTTGCACACGTATAGAGTCTGAATGCTTGTTTCTTGTTAAACTGCTTGCTTGTGTTGAGTTTTTGTTTGGTTGTTTTTTTGTTTTGAATAAATATAAATCAGTCATTTCTTGTTAAACTGAGTTCATTCGTATTTTATTTTCGTAACAAGTCATATAAGTGTCCTTGTCGGGGTAAATTTGTCCATTTCTACTCAGTTTTCCAAACGTTTGACAACAAAGGTTCAGCGCATCCGCTTCTGTTTGACGCGGAGCGCACGAGGCTAATTTGCATACGGGGGCGAGGCTGGGGGTTGTGTTCTACGCACCCGCCGGATGGGTCCTAAACGGCCGGGCGGATCGCCGGATCTGCCCGACCGCCGTGCGGCCGGCCCCGGCGCACGCGGCGAGCGCATCCACGCGTCAGAAAACACAGGGGACGCTGTACCCAAAGGTTGCGCGGGTTCTTTTGCGCTGGCATACACTGAATGTAAGTGGATGGTTCTTAAAATCAAGTGCTTGTAAAAGACAAGCAATTCTGAATACAAGCAAAGTATTTGATATGTAATCCATTTTAAAACTAATTTCCTTCTTATGAATTCATAAAGTACTATGGAAACTATAGTTACGAATTACCCTTTTTACATATAATTATAGTTATGCTCAAAACTGTCATGGAAAATGTATTTACGCAATATATTTGATATATGAATGCTCTTGACATAGATGAGTTGATGGATTTATGTTGTAATTCTTCTCGCTGCATAGCCATCATTGGCAACATGCATAACGCATTGCTATGATGTGAAAACTAGTGATATCGCTAGCTAGTGATAGCTTAAGGCGGAAACCGTTGCATATGTAGGAAGAAGTTCCAACACTGCATCCTTGATCAGCATATCACAGTCTTCCCCAAATACCTCGAGTTCTCCTCAAGGCTCCGTCCTTGGGCCTCTTCTATTCATGATTTCCCTTTTCCCCGTTGACAATATTTGTTGATCAATGATTGCTCTGGAGTGAGCTATCGATTGATGTTTGTATCAAATGTTCATCCACTTTGCATCAGTACGCTATTGCGCGTGTACATTAAGTGATCACAGTAGTGTGCATGTGGCCTCACCTCACATTTTCAAGTTGTAAGAGTTAAATGTCAGAGTGGAGTGCCACTGACAGAAATACACTGATGTGGGAGAAAAAAAATATTACTAGCCTCTCTCTTTCTCTTCCCTCTCCCCTCACTCTTGCTCATCTCAGACACCCTGATGGCCCAAGGTCAGCCAATTACCCTTCAGTGACCAACACACGCACACTTGCACAGACAAAGACTGGCCTATATTAGCTCATGTGTGTCTGAGTGTAGGGCAGTGGACAGCAGCCTGGCAAGCTAGATTCATGGTGAATATGTCAGCCATCAGCCTGGGCCTTTCAAACAATGCTTCACAATGTGCTTGACAGCCCTGAAAAACAGCCTGGTGCTTGGAAACTGCCAGCCCATCATCTCCACTCCCTCATCTGGGCTCTCTCTGACTCTCTCTTGCTCTGTTTGTGCACTTATCGCTCAGCATCACTCTCTCCATATCTCATGTTCACTCCTAATTCACCCTCAAGCTCACATTTTCTGTCACACACATACCCGCTGCAAGTTTATATTTCCATTCTCTCCGTCCACATTACTGACAAGCCCCTCTGTATAGCGTTTGACAATGCTGATCAATTTCATTTTTCAACAGATTTTCTTACCTACACATGTATATTCTATGAAAGAGCACCAAATCACCAGATGCCCCTTATTAGGAGCAGGTCACACACCTTTTTTGTACATAACATGTACTGACAGGGGCGTATATTACACGCACACTTATGTACATGATGGTATTATCTGGACAGCTGGTGATATATCTGGGTGGGACACCAGAGCATAAAATGTGTATTCGCCTTCGATTTGGCACAGTGCCTTTCCTGCACCTCCTTTCTCTCTTTGCCCCCCACTAGTCACGTGCAGTACCTGACAACCCTGATTCACAGCATTCAATTTACACAGGCTCATAACAACAAGTGATGGGCTCTTGAAGATTGGAGGACTATAGGTATACGGTTGTGTGTGGCGGGTCAAGAGACAAAAAAGTGCTGAGATTGTAAAATAAGGGGGGGGGGGGGAATTTTTCCTCAATATGTTAATTTATTATACTGATTATAATCTCCTAGCAGGGGATTTTCAATTCACACTCCATATAGTTTTGTTGCTGGATACATATCACACACATCCAGGCATGCAAGGAGAGATGTCAGTACAAGGGTGTTTGGGGGGGGGGGTCGTGGTGGGGGGTGGCAGTAGGTGTTTAGTGCCTTGCTCAAGTGCATCTTGACAGTCAGGTAGCAGAATAGCATCGCTAGTTGTCTATTTTTGTCTGCTGCATGACTCAAACCTTGATCTTCCAGTTCCAAAGCCAAGGTCATTGCAGAAGACAATATTAGTACAAACAATAATTAGTATTTCTATTTGCAGCATCCGGTGTTTATTTAAAAACAATAGAAAACAATGGATGTGTGAGCTAAATCAAGTACAGAGTAGTATGGATTTCTGGTTACATTCATTCATTCTATTTTGTCTCCCTCCAAGGTTGCAAGCTTGGGATTGTATGAGTTAGCCATGTTGTGCCTTGTGGGTTCATAGTTTGATGTGTCAGCAAGGGGGTTGAAAACAATACTGAGAACAGATCGACCTCAATCCCATTCCCCTTATGAATATGTATTATTCCAAAAACCCTGATCCATATCTAGATGCTCTAACTTTCAACAATGAATCCTGATCTTCTCTTTTCCACTCTTTGCACCATACAATACATACATGCAGTAGAAATGTTAAAATAAGCTATGGCCGAAAAGCAAATGTAATATTCACATCTAATGATTTATTGTAGTACTTATTTTAACCTTAGTTCAATTGAAAAGCCTTTCCCAACAATTTCTTTCCATGCTGAAAGAAATACTTTTTTTCCCTGTTATTCTCAATAGAAAACATAAGAAAAATATCTGAAATTATGAATAGATGTGTTACACAAAGTAATTGAGATCAAGGACAAACTTGTTCAGCAATCACATTTGGTAAGAGAATGGAAGCATAAAAAGTGACTCATGTATTGTAGTTGATTCATTCAACTCAGTTTTACTGTAGTGAGCCCCACCGCTAAGCGAAGCGTATAAACAAGTACGAGCAGAATAAAACAGGCTTCTTAGCAAACTTCGCAAAATAACATCTCTAGACACTTTTTATGTGATATTGCTCCCCTGCCTATGGGCATTATCATGATGTGCGTGGTGGGAGGTGTGAAAAAAATTGCATTGCTTTTACAACGCAACCCACTTAAATTCATAAACATCTACTTAAATGACTACCTGCTTATAATTTTGAATGATGTGAGCTATGATTCTGGCATTTTAATGAAACAGTTGCAATGAACACAAACTTTCTATGTGATTTCATTTGAATCATACAACTTGTGGTTGCTAACAGCATGCCAGATAAATGTATGCAGTATGTCATTTCCGGACAGATGTTAATTACTACTATGGGTGTATTACACACTTTTTACATAATTTAGATTAGTGATTATTACCAACCAACCGCTGTGTGCACATTAGTGTGCTATGAGAGTGCCAAAAGAAATGATATATTTTACTTAATTAGTCATAAAACTGTAACTACAAATAATATATCTTTGTTAATCAATCTATGCCAGTGACAAAGTGACGGGCAGAACATTTTAAAGGCTTTTCCAGTAGATGTGTATACATTTTTATTTGAGTTTATATTATGCAGTATAGTTATTTTTATGACCATTCAGATCAATCACAGGTCATATGCCTGTGCACATGAACTGCTGAATGGTGCCGAACATTTGCTGCATTAGTGTACAGTAATGATGAATTCACTGGTGAGGCAAGCTGACATTCATGCACGCTCATAACCTATGATCTGCATTGTGCATGGATCATCCCTATTGTCCCTCAGGCTGGCAGAGATGTGGCACACCAGAGTGCAATGAGGAGATATTTAGCATTCACACTCTAGCCTGAGTGTGAGTTTCAAATGGTCAGTGACACCCAGTGTAGGTGATTCATATTCACAAGTACATTTGTGCAGCACAGGTAAAGGTCTCTGACACGTACTTGATCATTGAGATTCATTATGTGCTTGGTGCTGAAGCCACAGACATGTCAATAGATGGACACAGGAGGAAGTGAAGCACTAGGAGAGACAGAGCGGAGATTAGGCTGTCTTCACTGTCACCTTTTATTTGAAGAGGGATACCCATGGGACCTCAGACCTCTGAGTAGCAAATGGATAGGACACACATTAAAGCACACTCCAAGGTTATTTTCGTGAACAAAACCTAACAAAATATCTAAAATTACAATTTAAAATTAAAAAAAAACATGTTCATTCATGACATAAAAAAAATAATTAAAATGAAACTGATTTTAAGAAAACAAAAATTAACTGAAACCACATCTTACATTTGAAAAAAAACAACAAAAAACTAACTTTAACTGTAGTGAAAATGTCCTTCGTATTCGGCTTTGTTAATTAATATACATGAGCTTTTGGGGTTCATTTTAAATGTATTTATTTCAGTATTACTCTAGATCCGTACAGAAGAATGAAGGTCAAACAGTCATATGATGATTAGAGTTTACTTTACTTTATATATGTTACTATGCTAAGTAACCTTTTTTTTTATTTTGCGCTCCACAAATAGCTGTACTCCATATATTTGAAAAAAATAAAACTAATACTAACACTAATAAAAAAAACTAGACCTTAAAAAAAGCATTAAAAAAAACTGACAAACCCGAAAAACTAAAAATTAATCAAAAGTAACTGAATTGAAAGTCAAAAAGAAAAAAAAATTAAATCTAATAAAAAATCGATTATAACCCTTGTCCCCACACATATACAAGTCCACAGTACACATTGTGGTGAGGGTAACATTAGTTGAGGCCACGTCTATACATGTGTCTCAACTGGTGGGCCCGGACCCAAAAGTGGGTCGCGGAGCCATGATTGGTGGGCTCTGGACAGGTAGTAAAAATAGTGATAGTGTGTATTTTGATAATTGTGCACTCTAAAAACAGTTGAGTTAAAAATAACACAATTTTGGGTCAAAAAAGGACTGAACCATTACTTTGGTCAAATTGACCCAACTTTCTGGGTTGTTTTGCAGAAAACATCCACTAAAATGGTCAGTTTTGTACAAAACAACCCCCAAATTTTGGCTTTTTTTGTACAAAACAATGCAAGAAGCTGACACGATTTGTGGATCGGTCCATTTTTGACCCAAATTGTATTATTTTTAACTCAACTGGTGTTAGAGTGTGATATACTATATATATATATATATATATATATATATATATATATATATATATATATATATATATAAAACACGTATCTAGCCTGTTTTAGATGTTTCACTAGCTCTGACACACCTGATTCAAATGAGGGATGAAATTGTAAGATGCAGAACATTGTCCATCTGACTGGCAAAGTTCTATTGCATTCTATTAATTCAGACTGTTACAATTGTTACACTTGTCATTGGCCTGCAGCCTTCGTTTCCTAAAAGGAAGGCAAACTATTGAGCTTTCGCTTTCCTAAAAAGAAGAGATTAGTGCTTAGTTCATCCTCAATTTCTTAATAAGGTGTGGTGAAAGGCACTTTAAACTTGTTGGCATGAGTTATGTTTAAAAATATGACATTCATGTTTTTAAAGGGTACTGTTTCACAATACAAATTCTTTATTGTTTCTAACTTCTGTGAAAGTGGGTCACAACTTACTGACAGCAGAAACATATGGGTCCCAGGATGACAACAGTTGAAAACCAATGGTCTATACAATGCAAACATACCCTGATACAAATTATGTTCAGATGTCTTATGAGGCTATTGAGCTGCTCATCCCACCATACTGTCCTTGCATCATTTCCTGCATTAATGTGTCTCGTCAGAAGATATTTTACACACATCTCAGCGATTTTGTTTATATCAGAGAATGGATCTGGACGAGTGATTACAAAAGGAATAGAGTTTAACAAGATAAGAAACAGGTGTGATGCAACAATGCACTGCTGCAATGTTTGTGTGGTCATAAGCTCATATTCCAAATATTTAAACCCAGGGTTTCAAACATATGGCATGCGGGATACAGCCGGCTCACTAAGGGTTTAATTGTCCCACATCCCAAATCATACTTTTTAGGTTAATTGGAGACTCCAAATTTGACCATAGGTGTAGGCTAAATGTGATTGCTTGTTTGGGACCTGTAATTGAGTCCAGGGTGTACCATGCTTCTAACCCCAAATAAGATGGAATGGCATCCAGCTCACCTGACACCCTCATAATGGCTGGATGAAAGTTTATAATTCACATTATTATGGAAAGTGGATTTATTAAATGGATGCATGGATGAATATGCTTTGATGTAAATTCAATGGAGATCATGGTATAGGGTTAGAAAATAATAGTTTTTACGACTTGGATGGATGGACTTGGTCATGATGTGTGATCTGCCTGTAATGCTTTTATTTTATTATAAGAGTAACATTTACTTTACAAGAAAAACACAATCTCCCTTTAAATATGACCTCAAGTTAAATTGGCTAAACTTCCCTTGAGTGGCAATCAGTGGCACGGTCATTGTAGCATGTTGTGGCGGATGTGGTCAAGAGCAATAACATCAGCAGCTATTAATTCAAGATTTGAAGAGCGCGACTCTTGAGTATTGTGAGAAAACAACTCTTCCTGGACCGCACTACTTAAAGGGCAATGAGAAGAACGTCTCACACTTAGTTGTCAGTTGCACATAAAGTATTTATTGTTTTCTCTGTTATCATTTATGTATGATGCAAATGTACTCAAACATCAAACAAAGAAATGACAGGTGTCTGAAGAAACTCAGCTGCAAACAGACAACAAATGCTTTTTTCAAATTGTTCTTTACTTTTAATTGTGATTTTCATTGTGTTTGTAGGTTTTGTGAATCCATGCTGAAGTTAGAAGGTTGTAAAATGGTTCATTATTGCACTTGAAAAGTGTGTTATTCCAAGTTAGCTAACAAATATTCAGAGCTTACCTTTACGCTAAATGTAATGCTGGATCGTATGGCACATTATTTTTGTTTTGTTTTACCTGGTCCATGTACTGGATGGGTTGCACTTTCAAATTGATTTAATGTATCAAAATGATTTCTAACATTGGGGCGTCTAAAGCTAGGTTCACACCGCAGGTTTTAATGCTCAATTCGGATTTTTTTAAAAAATGCGACCTCGGTCTTGTCTGCTGTATGAACACAACATGCGTCGTCAAAGTGTCCCACATGCGCAGAAGAAGAGACGACGTCACACCCAACGTTGTGTTTGCGGAGGGAAATGTGGTCCAGCGTGTCGGGGCATTTATACAGTAGAGGTTGGCGATACTGTGAATTTTGGCATCAATACGACACCAAGTAAATACAGGGTAGTATCGTACGATACCGATACGATACCGACACTTTTTGCTTGGAAATGTCATGATCCCCTTTGTGTTAGTATATTATGTTTGTTATATATATATATATATATATATATATATATATATATATATATATATATATATATATATATATATATATATATATATATATAGAGTGATCCCTCACTACTTCGCGCTTCAACTTTCACGCCCTCAGTGCAATGCGGATTATTCAGAAGCATTCATAAACTAAAAAATGAAACACAGCCATATCGGGAGCTATATTGCAGAAAGACACATTGTTTCAAAGATATGACTTGACTCGGAGACTTTGTACATACCCGCAGCAGGCACTCATAAAAGGCGGTGACTGGTTCCCATCGCGAGATCGACCGAGAGCACAAATGGATTTCATTTTTCCACACACTGTACTGTACGTGAGCTGACTCGGTGCGCGTCATTGCAGCCTCTCGCTTAGTCTCGTCCACTATTCAACAAGCGACAAGCATTTTAAAGTGCAGGATTGGATAAATTACACTATGGCATTCTAGTTAAGGTAAGTCAATTTTATGATAAAAATTAAAACTTTAACGTAGTTTTTAGCGAACGTTCCGTCGTGCTCATCAGCTGCTGCGGTCGGTCGAAGCTAAATTCTGATCACAGCCTGCAAGCTTGGTATTTATATTCTTCATTTACCATGTTTATTGTTAAATTGATTGTTTAACAAGTATTTAGAAGTGTGGGAACCATGTTGGGGGTGACAACAGCGTAACAGAGGCGCAAATCTCCCAAAATAAAACTGTACAATAAATATCATATAAAATAATAATCATAATCATAAATCCGACTCTACTTTGCGGGTTTCACTAGTTTGCATGTTGTCCCCGTGCCTGCGTGGGTTTTCTCTGGGTACTCCGGTTTCCTCCCACATTCCAAAAACATGCATGGTAAGTTGATTGGACACTCTAAATTGCCCCTAGGTGTGATTGTGAGTGCGGATGTTTGTTTGTCCCTGTGTGCCCTGCGATTGGCTGGCAACCAATTCAGGGTGTCCCTCGCTTACTGCCCGAAGACAGCTGGGATAGGCTTTAGCATGCCCGTGACCCTTGTGAGGATAAGCGGTATATATATATATATATATAATGTTTTATTTTTTCATTAAATAACTATAAAAATTAGTGTAATGGTACACACGCCTGAGTTGTGTGCGGGCAGCGTGGGATCGATTCCCGCTCAGGGACGGTGTCTGTGTGTGCTCTGCGACTGGCTGGCGACCAGTTCGGGGTGTAGTCTGCCTTCGCCCGTTGATGGCTGGGATAGGCTCCTGCACCTCCCCACGACCCCCTTTAGGATAAGCGGTTTTGAAGATGACACATGACACAACTACAAACTTTAACATAACATGTAACATAACATAACTAAAATACATCCCATTGCAAAATGTTTTGAAAATAAAGTCAGTAGTGCAAATAGTGTAAACAATACAATGTAAGAACCTTTAACAATAGAAAAAAAAAATACAATACTTCTACTACAACTGTTTCAGAACAAATGTCAAGAGAGTCAAACCAATAAAAGCAGCAATGTAACGAAAATACAATCATAACAATGTCAACATGACAACTATAATACCTTCCATTGCACAATATTTTGAAAATAAAGTCAGAAAGTGCAAATAGTGTAAACAATGCAATGTAAGACCTTTAACACTATAAAAAAAATAAAATTCTTGTACTACAACAACTATTGGTGATTTTTTGGCTGGAAAGCCTCTGCCAGAGTACATTGTCTCTGTGTGTGCAGGGGTGTTCTGGGGTAGAATCAGCGTACTTCAAAATTCAAAATCTGCTTTTTTCTTGTTTAATTGCACTGTTTTAACTAGTTATAACCTATAATATTGACAAATATTTACCAGATTTTAAAACTTCCATAGTTCCTGAAAAAAGGGACAAAAAATGGCAAAATGAGGCATTTTCTGACACATTTATTGAGAGATAAGTGCAGATTGCTATAAATGCTCCACTAGTACTACTTACCCAACTGTGTGTGCTTACTTCTATTGCGAGCCCCGGGGTTGGTTTTGTCGTATTGTATAATTATTTGGGTCCAACAGACGGCCAAAAGTCGCATTCAACAAGTTATTTATTTTCCACACGTCCCTTCGTTCACGGCCTTCAAAATAAAAGTATACCAGCAAACCACTATACACAGCAGGTTTGCTTCGGCGTATTTCCGGAAGTAGAAAACGCCAGAAGAAGTGCATGAACTCCACCTTGATGTGGCAGTGTCATACTTGAGTGCTGCGCGCAGCTTAATATACTCCCGGACACAAGTTGTTCTGAAACAACTAAGTAGGGGGCGTCACTTCAAAAAGACAGCAACAAAAATGGATATCGTACCTGCTACAACCGTAAAGGGACCAAGATGACTAGACGATGCATTTAATTTTATTGCCAAACTAGTTTGCTTTTGCAGCAGCAACGAGCTGTGTGCTGCATCCTCTCTCTCCTCTCCGTGACATGTGACATAATGGACCATTCAGAGCGGCAACAATTCCTGATGGGTGCGTGGCATGTGTTGCAGACCTGTCGCCAACAGCACAATACGTTGGTCATGTCAATCAATGTGGCAGTTGTCGCTCGCGCCGACGCAGGAGTAGAAAGAGGCCTAAAAAGAAGACTTTCACTGATTTGGCTGAGATTAAATTTGGCCGCCTCACGACCACGTCAAACGCATGAGGGACGATTAGTGGGCCGGACTAAAATCCACTTCCAGCCATGCTTAGTCCAGCCATTTTTTTTAATTCGCCACCTTCCTCCCCCTTGCCCCAGAAATGGGGATCCGGCCAGGCTGGAGAGTCCGACCGGTCCGGCCCAAGGACAGACTGCCCAGCTCTGGGTAGCAGGTAGAAATAGATCCAGTATTTGAGGGAAATTATGAGGCGAGGCATTAATATCTCATTTCATGGAGACATAACTAACGATGACGTCACGCCTTAACCGTGCGTAAAAAATGAATCTACCTGAGCCGTGGCTGAATTACTACGATCAGCCATAAATGTCCACTTTGTGCTTCATGATTCAAGGTGGATTAAATTAAAGTAAAATATAGAGTCAAAAGTGTTACTCAAAACAGCTTTGTCAACAAATCCCCTGCTGCCAGCAGTTTCCTTCGCCTGCGCGGAGCACATTTTGGGCTCCGGATGACGTCAATGTCGGATATATGCGACCTGGCCATTCAGACCGCGAACGCATTGGAAAATATCGTTTACATATCCGATCTAGGACCACATATGAAAGTGACCCCAGGTTGCATTTGAAAAAATCGGAATTGAGCCGTTCAGACTGTCATAAAGAAATCAGATACAGGTCGCGTATGGGCAAAAAAATCCGGTCTGGGTCGCATTTGCCTGCGGTGTGAACCTAGCCTAACTGCGTTAGGATGATTATGTTTGAGTGAAACAGTAAACTTGAATGTTGGTGGTGTGTTTGTTTATCACCCCCAGCAACACTGCAACCTGAAAATCACACAGTATCACCACAATAGCTAAAGACATTGCCAGAGAGGTTCATCAGATGAGACAGATTGTAATTGAAGTGTGAGAGTGAGCATGTGTGATCCCTGGCTGAAAGTCATCCAGCTGTCATTTCTTTCTGCACGCATGGGTCTCTGATTTCCACCTTAACAGCTGCCCTACATCCATTGATGGCCTTTACCTTCTCTTCCTTTTTAGTCCAACCATTTTTTTTACTCTTATGTTAATCAGTAGGGCCCTACTGTGCACTGTTAATCTCTCCCTCCCTCTCACCCATCCTGACCATTTCACCTGATCCCATAAGCTTCGTTTTCACTTGATCTTTCCCCAACGGCTACACTTTAATGATCATTCTCCTTGCGGTTTCTGCTCCCAGTCCCTTCTTTTTTTTAGACTTCTTTTTCTCTTCGAACCCTCATCTAATTTGTTACGCAATGGAAATTAGGTTCTCAGCCCTCACTGCGTACTGGTCTTTTTTTTTTTTTTCCCCATTCCCTTGTTTGTTCCTCGCTGTGGGCTCGCAGTCTCTACTGTGACACAATTTTATATTTTTGGGAGATACAGTAAAGACAGATGAGGCTGGGGTTGACAGGACAATGCGAGCGCCCACAATCATTTAAAGCGAGCATCTAAGGCTGTCTATCTTTATATATATTTTTTAGAAAGCTATGGTCAGACTCAAACAGATGAAAGGGGGAATGGGCAAGCCAGGCATTAGAAGTAAATAGCTCGAGGGCAGTTGGAGAAATGTATGCTTGCAGCCCAGCCTCATGTAATGTGGAAATGTTTTGATGGCGTGAAAAACAGTTTTTCCTCTTCTCCAGTTCTTACTTTTTTGCAGATCACCCAACAAATGTAAATGTCAGACAATGGTAACCCAAATAAACATAAAATGCATGTTTAAATGGTGATATGATATATTGAGTGGGAAAAAAATCAAACCATGAATTTATTGTGGCTATTCACATTTTAAAGTTAATTTTCACTGACCAAACCCAAGCTTCATTACATCCAGACCTGTTCACTCAAGAAATCAGCTGACTAGAAACTGTCCGACAAAAAAAAAAGTCTGGACGTCTGAAGAACTCAGGATGTCTGAAGAATTGCATGCCTCACTCGCCTCAGTTAAGATCAGTTTTCAAGACTCAATAATGAGGAAGAGACTTGGCAACAATGACATCATCCATTGCAAGTGTTCCAAGGTGAAAATCACTTCTGACCCAAAAGAACATAAAGACTCATGTCACTTTTTACAAAACACATCTGAATGGTTCCTAAGAGTTTTGGGATAATATCCTATGGACTGACGAGCCGGAAGTTGAATTTGAACTTGGACTTGAATGTCTATGTCTCCTTAGATCTGGTGTAAATGTAACACATCATTTCAGAAAAAGAACATCAACGCATCAGTCAAACATGGTGTTTTTTGCTTATATTTCAGGGCCAGGACAACTTGCTGTGATTGATGGAACCATGAATTCTGCTCTTTACCAGAAATTCCTGAGGTAGAATATTCGGCCATCAGTTCATGAGCTTAAGCTGACGCACATTTTAGTTCTGCAGCAGGTCAACAATGCAAGACACCAGCAAATCAACTTCTGAATGTCTTGGAGTGGTTGAAGTCAAAGTCCAGACTTAAATCGATTAAAACGCTGTGGCGTGACCACAAAAGGCGATTCATGCTGAAAAACCCTCCAGTGTTGCTGAATTAAAGAAGCAAAAGTGGGCCTATTATCTCGACACAGATGTGAAAGAGGATTGCAAGTTATAGAAAATGCTTGATTTCAGTTGTTGTTGCTAAGGGTGGCACAACCAGTCATTAGGTTTAGGGGGCAGGTAGTTTTTCCACACAGGGCCTGGAAACTGGGGTTTTTTGCCCCTAAATAAAAGTTTCCATTTAAATACTGCATTTTATGTTTACCTGGGTTACCTGTTGTCTGATATTTAAAGTGTGGTTACTATGCAAAAAAATAAGAATCAGAGACGATGGCAAATACCTTTTCACTGCACTTTAAGTAATTATGTAGCACTGCAGTTCTGCATCTACAGTACAAGCTGATGAAAATGTTTACAGTCGAAACATGAATTATTGAAGAATTTGACATCGAATCATACTTGACATTATGGCAATACTTTTAGAACATTGCAAGATTCAGCTCTATTTTCTTGAGAATATGTTTTGCCTTTTCATCTGTATATCTTTTCCTAAATGCACACACAAATAACAACAGTTTAAAACAATCCAAAAGGAAAGCTGTGATACAGCCCTAGAACTGAAATGGGAACTCATGCCCAGCATATCATGGAAGCTGTCAAACTATTGACCTAGTTACAGCCTGCATCAAAAAAAGAATTACCTATTCAGACAGGTCAGGTGCCATGCTTGTCACTTGGGAACAAACTGTGTTTCATGCACCCTAACATTGTTTAACTTACATTTAACTTATATTACATTCATTTCAACTAATGTGACAATTACAAATGGCCTACAAATTATGTCTTATTCTGAATAACTATTAAATAACTTAGGGATGGGCAACCTAAACGATGGAGGGGCCTGCAATTTTTCATCAGCGCTACTGGGGGGCCACAGGGACATGCAACTCCTATCCAGATGTATTACCAAAATTACTGAGTTTTTTCCCCATTGCAATGGGGATTCTTGCATAAAAAATCCACTTCAAAGACGGCACAAAACAGCAAATCAACATTAAGTGCAAGTACTAGTTGTGTGCGTGTTTTCATCCCCCCAAAAATCAACTCAATTAAATAATTTAATTCAGTACCTCCATATGTTTGTCCTGCATGTCATTCAAGATGCCCAAATTAATAGGCTCGCTCATTCACCCGTGTGAACACATTGCAGTGTGGGGCTGAGAAATCCATCCCCAGCGCATCACGGTTGCGCCATCCGTCACGACAGCTGATTGTCCAATTAAGCCACCATATGCATTTGTAAAGCTAATATTAAGTGTCAAATACAATATTTCCATGTTTTTGGAGGACACACATTTTGTAACTCCTCATGCATTTCAAACTGCCAACAGTTTTTGTAGTGATTGGTGTTGTAGTGGTGATCTTAAAATCTTTGATGGCTGATAATATATGTCTAAGTAAACTAGACAGGTTTGTGTTTAAACATAATAATAATTTGCTTGCTATTTTACTGAAAGACAGCATTTTCTTGACCGAATATGGCCCTGGCTTACAGCCAGGACCCTCTCTCTCTTCTCTGATGCAGAAGTACATTCTTGTGGTTGTTGGCGCTCTTGAGTGATGTCTGCCATCTAGTGGTGAACACTGATGTTACAACTTAAAACTGCTCCTTTGCAGTTAATCTTTTTTTTTCCCTGAATTAACCGTACTTAGTGGAAGATTATTTTTTCCGAAGTCAAACACATTTTTTTCAAGTACATGTTCTATGCAAGCCCACTATTTGAAACAAGACATTATGATAAATATTGTTTTTGTGAAATAAGAGTTAATCTGCCCCATATTTAGCCATCCATGGAGGTGGCCATTTTGTCACTTATGTTCTTCTGACTGAAAATGACATCACAACTGCTCAGGACCAATCACGGCTGACCTGTTATCTGAAGCTGAGCCGTGATTGGTCGTTACCTGAACACTGAGCAGTTGTGATGTCATTTTCAGTCAACAGAAGTGACAAAATGGCCTCTCCCTGAGATGGCTAAAAAGGGGTGGATTTTGCTGCTTAACTCATATTCCACAGACGGAATATTAATCAGAATGCCGTTCTTCAACTAGTGGGCCTGCTGAGAACATATTATTGAAAAAAATATGTTTGGGTTTATTTCCTCTTTAAACAAGGCAGAACACTGGTCACCTGTTGATTTGTTACAAGAACATTATACAAGACTTAGTAGAATCACACTGTTTGTGTGTGCTATTTTTACCACACATATCCAACAGCATGTGGTTCGTAGTGTTTTCATCTTGTGTGAGGTCTCGGAGATATCCACCTCTAGGGAAAACTAACAAACGGGTGCTTCTAATTGGCAAGCGTTTGTTACACAGTCTTTCTAGAATAAGATGGAAAACATTTGCTCAAAAGCAAGCAACTATCAAGTCTTTTTTCTATAGGATGCAATATATCATTGATGCTTTTTCCATTGTCATAAAGGTTAGTGCTATGATCATCTACAAATTAAATGAGTGAAGGAAAGTTAAAAAGGTATGACTGACCTTTCCTTTAATCAACAATTTCTGACTGACTGTACTCATTTTCACCCCCCCCCCCATTTTTGTTTTGTTTTGTTTCCTTAACTGACCTCAGTTGACAAACCAGAACACCACATAAGAATCCTATTACTTGAATTGACCTTCTCAAAAACACGTTTCGTGAAGATTCATTTCTGATCTATAGAATTAGACAAAAAGTCAAGAAAACCTGGTGGAGCATGGACCAAGCAAGCAGCCAGCTCTGTTCTGAGTTCTAATGAATCTGTTGTTTTTGAGGAATGTATTGATTTGGACTTTTTTCGCCCATTCAGTTCTTCTTTGTGAAGCTTCCCTTTTGACTTTTGGTGTGGACATGAGCTAGGGTCAGTTGGATGCAGGGGCGGAGCCATGGGTGGGTCTGGGTGTGCACAGGCCCACACAAGTTGACAGACTGCCCTCCCAATGAGATTCATGAAAAAATCTATACTTTAAAAATGTTTGTAATTTATTATGAAATTATTTTTGAATTTGTGTTTTTTCGTTGTGTTTTTTATTGTGTTGAATATTAAAAATTGCATAATTGTGGTTGTCTAAGGTAGTGTTTTTCAATTTTATTTGAATATACGATGTGTCAGGACAGGACGATTGTGCTCAGTGAGGGAAATATTCAGGCCTACCCTAATTTTTCCAGGCCCACCCATTAGCCACATTCTGGCTCCGCCCCTGGTTGGATGCTTTGTTATTTTTTCTTTTTCGTCTGATTGGTTTCAAGACCATATCTGACCAACCCTTTTGTCATTCTCAAGACAGCAAATAGCAAATACAAAGCACATTTCATTGCTTTTTTTGAGAGGTAATACAGAACAAACTGCACATCATTTGAGATAATCATGAGAGAGTACAGTATATTTGTTTGACAATTTAGTAGGAAAAGTATCACCCAAAACTTAATGACTAGACTTAATAAATAATAAATAAATTTAATAAAATCTCATGATTAATGATTTATTGCATTCAATTACATTTATGTCAAATGTTTGTGGACGAATTGATCCACGGGGTAAAATGATGTACTGTATGTGGGTATCATGTGTTGAGGCACTTGGCCAAGGTTTTAGGTTGGGACCCATGTAATTCATAACAGCCCCATGAGCTATGTTGCAATGTGTGTCTGTGTGTGCGCGTACAAGCATATTTGTGTGATCCATAACATGGCACCCGCTCAGCTATGAGGGAACTCATTAGACTCCTGTCTTCTTGCCTGCTGGTTGGAAAAATACCTGGCATCTGGGAGTTTATATTCCCTCTACTTTACAACTCTTTCTCTTTATTGCTTGCACACTGAGTGCCACAAAAACTAACAGCAATCACCAATCAATCTTATACACCCACCTAGCATTCTTTCCACTGCTAACTATGTTTTGTCTGCTCTTGTTGTCCTTCACTACACATTCTACCTCCTTTTCAGTCACAAAGGCTATGTTCGTACCGTAACAATAGCATCATGCCCAACATGATGTCAACACAGAAATGTATAGAAAGTCAGTGGATATACTGAAAAAGTGAATACGTCCAACATCTTTTTTCAGTGTTAAACCAATAAACCACAATTAGCCATTAAAAAAAATAATAGTAATATTGCCAATTATAAACTCTCATCCATCTATATATTTAGGGTCACAAGTGAACTGGAACCTATCCCAGCTGACCTTGGTCAAGTGGCAGCTTATATGGCAGACTCCATACAATAATGTTTGAACAAAGATCTGGATATGTGAAGCAGACGCGCTAACCACTATGCACTTATTAACTATAATATTCAACTGAGAAATAATCCTTTTTTACATGAAAAAAGATCTACAAACTATATTGTTCCATACATGTTCAATAAGATGATTGTATGAAACATATGGTAACTAATACTTTGTTTTAGATTCTCAATCTTTTAGTCTTGGAGTCTATAAGCATTGCCTGTCTTGACTTGACAATGGTGACCCTCTTTTCCTTGCAAATGTTCCCCAAATCTGTCAGATTGTGATGGTTATCTCTTGTGCTCAGCACCCTTCAGGTCACCCCAAACATTCTAATCAAGGTAGGCAACTCTAAAACTTTATTTTCTCCTCATAAAAACTCTTTGGTTAATTTGAGTGTACACCAGGGATGTAACAATTCACTCAAGCCACGATCCGAATCAATTTTCGATTGTCAGTTCCCGATTTCATTTCGATTCGATTTTTTAAAATTGCTGCCATGTTTGTCTCTGTGCGCTAGTGTGGTGCTGCAGCCACCACAAACGCAATACACAATGATGTTTGGCGCAAGCGTCCCAAGTAGCGCCACGTAGCCACAAAGGATTGTTTTGGTAGTCACCTGATTGCCAACAGTAGTTGCAATTAGTCGACTTATCGGATCATATGTAAACCACGGCATAATCACACCAGCAAGCAGCTGCTCTTATATGACCATCAGTAGCTTACAGCTAGAATTCTTTACGATATGTACAAATGAATAATAAAGACGATTAGGATGATAGTACATTCAACTTGTATTAAACTTTGCACCTTGTACCAATGTTCCTGACATGTTTATAAATGATGGAGCAATTGAAAGTGAAGGCGAGACCATGGCCTTGATTTTTTTTTAGCTGTAAATGTTTAGTGCATTTTATGGAACCAATGGAACCAAAAACTATACACTTTGCTGAGTTGCACCAATATTACAAAACTGCCTATAAATACAAAAAGAAATACTTGCATAGAAATATTTCACTTGGGCAAGAAGGAGCTAAATCTATATCAATCGCTTAATATTAGCCAACATTTTTAACCAAAAACCAATATGACAATTACACATTTACGGACATCGCATAATCAGTTAAAAGTGTTAGAGTCAGCTTGCCCTGATCTGACCATGGGACCAGCTGGTGAGGATCAGCCCTACAGACAGGGCCAGCCAGGGAGGGGACCAGCCCACATTATGTTTAGATTTTGAAGACAGTATAAATGTGAGGATCTGCATGTTAGACCGTGCCCCTTTTCAGCCCTCGCCCGTCTCGGATGAGTGCATTCGCGAGGATGGAAAAGCTGCCCAGATCTGATCATTGTATGGTTCCTAAACTTCAGGGCTGGAAAAGAAGAACGGACAGAACAGAACAGATGAGCAAATTCAATCGACTTGTCTGAGTCTTTATTTACATTGGATACCTTCTTGAAAGATAAAACGAACACGCGTTGAGTAAGTACTTGTTTTGTGAATTGCTAATTGGTCTTATGCCTGCGAAACCTGCAAAATATTCCAACAGGCACCAATCCTTTTTTTAATGTAATATGGAGTGAAATCATATGAGTGAAATTAGGGAAATGTACTGTGCTAAAGAAAAACTAAAATGCACGTGAATTGATTTTTTCATTTTGTTTTTATTTAACTTAAACCAAAACGTTTTGTTTTGCTTCTCTAGTATGCATAATTTGATCTACACATTTATTATGTGGTATGTACCTGGAATGAAAAAAAATCCTTGAAAGCACAGGTGTCAAACTCAAGGCCCGAGGCCAAATCCGGCCCGCAACATTGTTTTAAGTGGCCCGCGAAGACAAATCATGTGTGTTGACCTGTTTTTTGAAATTGTCTTCACTGTGAACACAACATATTTGATATTTCAAGCATTTCTTACCAATCCTTCTGTTAAAATACATTGAAAAATAGTTGAACAAACTATTTATTGGATTCTGATTTCAAAACTAAGAGTGATCCATCAATTAGTTGTGTATAAGGCATTTACACGGGTTAACAGGCGTAACGGCCCTCCGAGTGAAATCAGTACTACGATGCGCCCGCGCCAAAAATGAGTTTGACACCCCTGCTTTAAAGATTAGTAGGAACATATTTTTTTAGCACTGTAAATAAGTATATTCTAACGACATAGGTAGGTTATGTCTTTTATTGTTAGGTGTTGTTCATACACAAGGCAACTTTCACACAAGCAAAGCCAACACTGACAAGCATTTACAAACACAACAGTTAGCAACATTCAGAAGCAGAGCAGAGAAAACAAAAGTAGTTTACAAAAATTATTTTGAAAATAAAAAAACAACATACAACACATGAACAGAAAACTTAAAAAAAAAAAGTAAAGAAAGGAGTGAGTTTCTAAAATAACTGATAGAAAAAATGTTTTGAAGACCTCAATCAAAGGTATGGAAAAAAAAACATTTTTTAAACTGGATTTAAAGGCATTCACACTCAGGGCTGACTTCAATTCCATTGGCAACCTATCCCATTTGTGTGCAGCAAAACAGCTAAATGCAGCTTCACCATGTTAACTTTGAACTCTGGGCTCCACTAATTGACTCATGTCCACAGATCTCAAAGCTCTACAGGGTATATATATATTCAATGAGCAATTTCTTTAATGGATCCAGGATCCAAACCATTCGAGCAAGTGTTACAGAGTTATTGAACAGAAAGCATGCCAATGTTAACAAACACAAGCTAACGAAACAAAGCACTATCAAACAACCCAGGACGGTAGACAGAGTGCCACGGGGGGAAGAGAAAGGAACATGACCCAAAAATACCTACAAAAGGCAAGGGAACTAACTGCAAATCACTTTAGTACTCACTGGCAGAACAAGACGAGTGTATACAAAATGTAGAAGCAGTGACGCAAGAAACCAACGATAACTTTGCATCTTCCTCCTGTTTGTCCTGCACCTAATGATGCATTCGGTGAAGGTGGGAAATCAGACTTTTGTCCCAGATCCAACCTCAAAGCATTCAAGGTGAATGTAAACAAAGACACAAACAACAAAGATGGATGATTCTGATAATTTTTTGTTGTTCCAGTACATCACAACACATTTTGACCTCCAGCAAACCTTCATAATTTCCCTTATTTATATAAATAAAGTAATATCTTCCAAGCATATAATTCATTTCACCAAATAACTCCATGCAGAGAGACAATAACATATTTCCACGCAGTCAGTACAAATCTCGTGTTACGTGAAGTTAATTCAAATAACTACACGTATGTCATAATAAATAAAGATAGACAATCTAAATATATGTAGATCAGTGAATATTGTTAATATTTGTCAACTGTGGGCTTGTGAAGCCCTTTCAGACTATTTTCTTTTTCAGGGCTACATAAATTTGACTTGACTTGCACATATGTGACTTACCTCTGCATTAAATTCTCTCTGATTTAAAGTTCTATCTATTTGTTTTGCGTAGCTTTGTCTTAAAATCACATTACCCCAAAATAGATCCTTGCAGCCTTGAAGTAATCACTTGCAAGTCACACATTAAGAGGAATAAATCAAGTCCCCTTCAAAAGGAGAACTCATATCCATTGGAGTCAGTACAGCAATCGAATGAAAGTCAGTTAGTGGCTTAGGTATAGGTACATGTCGTTACATGATGCCTGTTTGGTTGACAAACAGTCAACTGCTTGTTTGGTTGTTATGAGTGGTGTTGCCTCATTAGAGTTTAATGGTGGTTTCAGTGTTAAGCTTGGGCTCAGGGATAGCTGTCTCCTATGAAGGTAATTTCACACAATGATGGATTGACAAAAAGCACTGTTTACGCTGCTCACCGCATTGCCTCGGGTGTGTGGGGATGAGGTGGCAAGTGAAAGTGTGACTATCCGCCTGTTTTCTGTATTTGACAGCGAAGATGCGTGCACTGATGTGGATCAGTGTGTAGGTGAAGGCATTCTGCCAGGCATTTCTATCAACAGTTTCATTCTTATCTTCGCGGGCTCACATAAACATAGCTGCACATCAGTATGCAAGAAGGAAACTTTGCAGTTGGGGAAAAATGGAACAGTTAGGAAAGAGGGAAGATTTGTGTGCATGCTCAAGCATAAGTATTTGTTTGCATTTTAAAGGACTGGCTTAGCGAGCAGATTGTCAGCCTCAGTGGCATCTGGTGTGCATGCAGGTGATCAGCCAGACTCCAACACCGGCTTTCTCGCATATGATTGTGTAAGCGTGTGTCTTCCTCTTTTTAACTCTGCTGACCATCTGTGCCCCTTCTTCAAAGAGTCCCTTGTGCACCGCGCTGTTGACAAATTAATTATTTAACGACTTTTCCAATTGTTTCTTCCTCAGTGGCGGGACAGTAGTCAAAAACCTCAGGAAACAATAACTCAGAATCCATGCTTGTAACCTCCCGCCTAATTCCTCTGGTCCAATTTCCCCTGCTCACCTCATCCTTGGCACCTTGTTTAACTGTAGCACTCATTTACCACTATTGTCCACTCTTGTTTCACTCTTCTAATTGCCCCCATTCTTTTAACTGTAAGGACTGAATGCTTAATTTTGTACCTTTCTTCGCCCCCACTAACAGTGGGGGTGAAGAAAAGCCTATCATTCTCATTCCGTCCAAAAAAGTCAATTGTGTTCCTAACCCAAATGGCAGGGACTGAAGCCACTTGAGGAATCTAATAGGGTTGATTAAGTGCTGACAATATAATTACAGTCAGTGTGCAAGTCCAATCAATATTTCGCTTCCTGAATAGGACACATTTGCCAATGTGGATCACTGGTTAACTTCAAATTGGACAAAAACATTTAGTGATTCAAGACCGAGTGGAGAAAAAGTATGGAGAACTTTTATTATTGAATATTTATCAATGTACAGTTCTCACCATTATTATTGCTATCCATGATTTTTATTAACGTATATCTACGAAAAGCAGAGTCCACCTATGGAAAAATGTTCTGTGAACAGACGATTCCATTTTTTTAATGCCCAAAAGTGTATTGTTTATACTGTACTAACAAAATGATGATGCCAATAAGGGAAGGGGGGGGCACTATACATGGAGCCTTTCTCACTGTACTGTAGATCAGTGGATGTTAATATTTGTCCACTGTGGGCTTGTGAAGCCCTTTGAGACTCACTCATTTGTGATGAAAAGCTACAATAAATTTGACTTGACTTGCACATATGTGACTTACGGTCTCACTGTAGCACCAGATTCACTTCAACTCAGTCTTGGTGACTTGAGCTCAGCTGTTGTTGCTGTGACTTTTCTCCTGGCGCTGCCTCTTCCTATCTATCTGCATCCTGCACGCTTGCCAGATGAAACCAGTGAAGATCGTGGAGTCACGCATAGAAAGATTGTATAGGTTAGTCTGCACTCTTACGTAGGTTGGTGTGGCTAAGGCATCCATAAGAATCTGGATGGGTTTGGAGAAGACATCACTTCTTCAGCATCTGGCAGAAAAGGGCTCCATGACCATGTTTTGATCTTTCTGGCATCCATTAAATAGTTAAACTGAGAATATGTAGTCTTCTGGTAGTCACTGTTAGTATACTTTGCTTTTTGAGCGTGGATACCAGCAAATCGGGGCACCGTATAATACATGAGCACAAACAAAAAATGCTTTGTGTGGTTCACGACTGTATACATTGGTGCGTGTTCATATCGAGAACTTACGGTATTCGCTTAACATGAATGTTTTTGAACGTGGCAAGACCGAGATTCAACATTTCAAACCTCATTAATGTGCGACAGATTTATTAATTACTACTGCACCATGCTGCCACATACAAAAATCAAAATAAAGATGTTTCTTAAGAATCTCCTCATTGATCATAAAACTTTTATCAATGGATCATGACATTTAAACATTTGAAATGTTCATTTGTCATATGCACTGTAAAAACACAACAGTACCACTGAGCAATGAAATTCTTACTTAGCTAGTCCCCCTCCAATTACACAAAGAAGATTATAATCATAAGAGAGCAATTTTAAATAATTAAGCAAGAGATGTTATTTAGTTATTTATTATTTTATTTGTTTAAGAATTAATAAGAAAATATTCATACTGAAGGAAAAAAAGGGCATAGACAATGTAAACGAGAACAATTACAAAAAGAAAACAATGACAATTAAAAAAACTCAAAGGATAATGTATTCGAGTTCAGCAATGGTAATAATCTAGTCAGTGCAAAAAGAAAAAAATACATATGATGTGCAAAGACGCAAGCATTCCACTCTTCAAGTATTGCAGGTGTCACTGGTATTGCGCAGTGTAAACATTCAAGTGAGTTGCATTTGAGGAGGGGAGATGCATTTGAACAGCAAATTATTATCATCAGTATGTGTATGAGTCCTGAGAGACGATTCTCCCGATGTGGGTGGTGGATGACTCAAAGTGATGTAGACCTTGAAGCCAGATTGCTGCTTCCCTGTACTTTTCAACGTGATAAAAAGCATTTTGCAGTGTTATGTGAAGTTTCAAATTAATTCAAGTTCCAATTGATGCGTTGAGACAACAGGCATCACTTTAAAACACTTTGGTTTGGTTTGTGATCTGAAGGGTCAGTGCCAATAGGTTTAATTAGGGAAACCTAAAGTTTATGCCATTTAACCATTATACTTGTATACATATAGTTGCAAGAAAAAAATGTTTGAACACTTTGGAATGCCATGGATTTATGCATAAATTAGTCATTATATGTTCCTCTGTGGGCAGCACGGTGGGCGACTGGTTAGCACATCCGCCTCACAGTGCAGAGGCCGTGTGTTCGAATCCGGCCCCAGCCTTCCTGTGTGGAATTTGCATGTTCTCCCCGTTTCTGCGTGGGTTTTCTCTGGGTACTCTGGTTTCCTCTCACATTTCGAAAACATGCATGGTAGATTGATTGGACACTCTAAATTGCCCCTATGTGTGATTGAGTGTGAATGTTTGTTTGTCTCTGTGTGCCCTGCGATTGGCTGGCAACCAATTCAGGGTTTCCCCCGCCTACTGCCCAAAGACAGCTGGGATAGGCTCCAGCACACCCGCGAGACTTGTGACGATAAGCGGTATGGATAATGGATGGATGGATGTTCCTCTGTCTCAACAATAGCGTAGACAACATCAGTTTTCTTAACTAATTACACACAAACAACTAAATGTGTCCAAGGTTTACAAGAATCAAAATAATTTTTGGCCAAGTATGTGACAAAACACAAGGAATTTGTCTGCGGTAGTTGGAGCTGCTCTAGTCTAGCGAGAGCTGGGCATATCGCCTATGTGACGACCCGGTCTGCCTATGATGGACGCCGGTGTTGTAGGCAATAAACGATTGACGGGAAACTTAAAAAAATAGTCGGACTAAGGATAGTCAGAAGCCCATTTTTTCCAGTCTATGTAATCGTCTATTTTTGCGCCCCCAACGCAGATGCCTGTTTTTCACGCTAGACTAGAGTGCAGCCAGTGCGAGAAACAGAGATAGTGTGAGGAAGGTAGATAAAAACAGCGGAGCTAAACTTTAAAAAAAATGGCTAGTGGAAATTCTGATTCAGTGGTAACTTTAGAGCGTCACCAGCCACATTGTATGGTGTTAAAAAAAGTTGATTTAGAACGCTGATGCTCCACCAGATTTACTACGGTAAAGTAGTTGTGAACGGGTTGTAGCTGACGTCGTCTCTTCTTCTGCACTTGCAGGCCATTTTGGGGTCGCATTTGGTTCACATACTAGATAGACTGAGATCGCAATCAATTATGTTATGTGATCGAATACACACAACAAAAAACAATTTCTTCCCAAAATCTAGAGATACACCGATGTTTTTTTCTGGGCTGATACTGATACCAATTATTAGTAGTCAAGGAGGCCGATAACCAATATTTGGAGCAGATATTCATTTTCAGTAAAAAGGAAAATATTGGCATCAAAAAATAAAACAAATTAAAACTCTTAACTTTGTTGAAATGACTTGACGCATGAACATTTTTCGCATAATGTTGATGATTTTTATTATTATACATTTTTGACTATGCATCTTTGTTGTAAAATTCTAACAAAGTTCAGGGGGCTCCCGGGGTCATTAGCATGTCTTCAAAAGTTACATGAAAACTTAAAACAATTGCTCCCTATAGTTTTCGACAGTAAATAAAGTCCTCAAAAATTTCAAAATGACAGAAATATTAAAATTCACTTATCTTTGTTTTGATTTCAAACAAAACCAAAAGGTGCAGAGTGTTCCTAGGGTCAGTAGAATCTCTAATAAAGTTAACTGAAAATTTAAACAAATAGTTGCTTTAAGTTAACAAATTTTAAATGGATTTATTGGATTTGGATTGGATTTATTTATTGTTATGGATTTTTAAAAAAGGCCGAAACCCATATTCATCAAAATGCAGAATATCGGCGCCGATAATCGGCCCGGACGATAATCGGTCGATCCCTACCAAAATCTGAATTGAGTATTAAGACCCGCAGTGTGAACATGGCCGAACACACTTTCCTAGCCTTCTTAGCCTCGACTTCAATGTGCTCCAGGAAGGATTCTGTTGTCCACATCTTCCACTTTGATGACCCCCTTGAGCTTGAGAAAAAGAAAAAAAATGCATCGGGCAAGGTCATTTGATTGGAGAGGTTGCTCCAGCATGGCGAGTTCTTCTTGGACAGGAACTATCCGATGATCAGGCAGGTGCGCTATTGTCCTGGCGAAGCAGCCAAAATGAGTCCTTCCATAACTGTAGCCTCTTTTTGCACACCGAACAAAGCAAATGCCACAGGATCTCTTTTTTGATCATCTGGCCCTGTGAACGATGCCTCTCACATCGAAGAATGCGGTTAACATGACTTTGACTTTGTAATGCGACTGCCTTGCTTTGTTCAGCCTTGGCAACGTCAGACTCTTCCACTGACGGCTCTGGTATTTTGTCTCAGGGTTGAACTGAAAGATTTATGACTCATCACCAGTGATGACCCTCCCTAGTATATTGCATCTGGTGTCATCAAAATTCAATGGCTGCAGAGAACTGAGGTCACACTTACTGTATTCTTAAAAGTGGTTACACTGAAAGGGAAAACTCATATATCTTAGGTTTGGTTTTAAATATATCTTTAGTGACACCAGTCCTGGAACTTGTCCGACACAGCTTATGCATTCATAAGAGTGTAAAATGCATCATATTTTTTAACTGAAAGGCTTTTGTACAGCTCGACATTCAATGAAGTAAAAGCAGATTGGTGAACATTTTACTACAAACAACTGGATCGGCTGTTAATTTACAAGTTCAGCAAAACATACGGTATTTTAACAAGATTAGATGATGTGGTTCAAGGAAATTCTTTTGTTTGAGACAATATGCGAAGAGATGGTGGCCAGGTGGTCAGCAACATCTGACTCACTGCCTTGATGCTTACGCCCACTTCCCAAAACGATGCATACTTTTTGAAAACGCCAAATTGTCCAGAATGGTTCTTTTTCTCTGTGTGCCTTGCGATTGGCTCTCAAGGGCGTACATGGCCTCTTGTCCAAATTCAGCAAGGATAGACTCCAGCTTACCCATGGTCCAAATGGGGACAAGCAGAGCAGAATGTGGATGGATGGCTAATGTAATAGGTTTCTCGGATTTTCTAAAGTAACATTACCACAGCTGTCAATTAAGCGTGTCTTTTGCTTAGTCCGACTCTTGTCGTCAAGCTACTGCCTTATCAATGATGACATTATTTACTTAATTAAAAGGCTATCGCTGACACTGGAACTTAATATGCAATGACGCAACACTTGGAAAACTCCTGATGATGAAGGGAGCGGGGGGAGGAGAATAAGCTAGAAACACTCCTTCCTCATTGCGTTCCTTCTCCTTTGTCAGTCTACTGGGAAGAGAAGCTTTAAGTACTTTGGAGCTGCAGTGTCTGTCTTTCACACATCAAACGATTTGTTTCATCCGGTTCATATTCTCCCCTTCCGACCCTGTGCAGCCTGATAAGGCTTTGATGATGAAACGCAGAGGACATCCATTGCATTATATCTGAATTGGCATTCACATAGGTGTGTTTGCGTATGAGTGTTTTGTACGTGTTTTAACGCTTCAACAACGTGATTTCAGGCAAGGTCCTTTTCTGACAGCAATGCCAATAGACCCAATTCTCTCCACCTGTGCCTTTTCAAGAAGCTGTGTCATCCTTTAATGCCCTCTTTTTCTCTATCGGCTTTTATCTTTCACAGTCCTCTCATCCCTCAACCTTGCTGGAGTGAGTGTAACCAAATGAATAAGCTAATTAAGCAGAGAGGATTTCTTAACCACCTTTAAAAAGTTGTCGCTGAGTTATTTTGAAGCAAAGAATTCAAAGAAACAAGAAGTCTTTATCGCTGAAGTTTTCCAAATAAAAATGGGTGATGCTCAACCTCGTCTCATTAACTCTATGACATTTTAGGACTGACAAATATTTACAACGTATAGTTTGGTGACTGGCATGAAAACGGGGAATCTATCTATCTATCTATAAGCACCAAATTTTTAACTAAAACTTACACATATTTAAGATTACTGTTACTACTTGTGGTGAACATTGTTGAAATACTCTAGTAATTTATATGTTTTTTATTTAGATCATTGGTGGGACTGAATTAGGATGCATGCGATGTTGACGTCACAATGTATTGGATCTTGGATTGACATCTACTGGACAAAGCATTTAACTAAAATGACAGCATCTGGAACCTCTTTATCTCCGTCCCTAAAGAGGAAGTCAACCCAAACATATTTTTTCAAGAATATGTTCTATGCAGGCCCACTAGTTGAAACAAGGCATTAAAATTAATATGAAATATTAATTGAGCAGCAGAATCCACCCGTTTCTGTCCATCTCAGGGGGCAGCCAATTGGTCACTTCTGTTGACTGAAAATGTCATCACAGACGCTCAGGGCTCAGCTCACGACCATCATAGCTCAGCTTCAGAAAACAGGTGAGCCGCGATGAGTCGTGATCTAAGTCCTGAGGGTCTGTGATGACATTTTCAGTCAACAGAAGTGACAAAATGGACGCCCTTTGAGATAGACAAAAACGGGTGGATTTTGCTGCTTAACTCATATTCCACAAACACAATATTAACCAGAATCCTGTGTTTCAACTAATGGGCCTGCATAAAACATATTCTTTAAAAAAATATGTTTGGATTGACTTCTGCTTTAGGTAGTTTTCTCAGCAATCCCATTTCTTTCCACATCCCCATAAATGTAGGCGTAATTAAATATTGTGCACTGTCTACAGGTGTAAATGTGAGTCTGAATGTTTTAGTGTCTCTTGTGGCCTGTGATTAATTGGCAACTAACCTCTCACCCAAAGTCAGCTTGCATCAGCTCAAGTGAGAAGAGTATATACAGAGTTGGGCATACTGCCTATGAGACCGACCAGTCCGCCTATCTGCCGATGACGGACGCCCATTTTGTAGGCGATAAACGATTGACGGGAAACTTAAAAAAACAGTCGGACTAAGCCCATTTTTTCCAGTCTATGTAATCATCAATTTACGCGAATTAGACGAATCAAAATGAAGCAGTAGTTGGTCGCAGTTTGTAGTCTGAAACGCTAACAGAAGCCTTTTTAAAATCATAGGCGGACTGGCCCATAGGTGGGTCCTATTTTTTCCAGCCGGACAAAATAGGATAAACAGATGGCGGAAGGGTAATCCGGCCGTAAGCGGGAGGCGATTTTTTTTAGTAAAATGCCCAGCTCTGGGTATATATCGAAACAAATATAGTCATTGCAATGATGGCCCCTGCAATATGTATGCCGCAAAGACGTGCAAAAAAAAATCATATGGAATTGTATGCATTTATCTGACTTCTAACCAAGCAGATGTGACTTTAAATGCACATCACTTTCCAGTAGAATAGATAACAGGTGTCAAACCTAAGGCCCAGGGTTTATACATCCTTTTACAGTATATGGCCCTTAAAAGCAAATCATGTCTCAATTTCCATGATCCTTGCTGAAATCTGTCCCAACATTTTAAACTGTCATGTGTAAAAAATACAAACATTGAAATGTTTCTGTGTTTTTCTACCCATTTTACAGCAACTTCAACAATATTTGAACAAAGTATTACCCTTGACTTTAGATTTCAAAACTAGTAACCCATCAATTTGTTGTGTATAAGTAATAATCCGATGAGATGATTGAATATATATTTGGTTTGGTTTCAAAGTCATAATGTCCCTTTGAGGGATGCCGGAACTACAATCTGGTCCTTCATAAAAAATAGTTTGACACCCTTTGACACTATATATATAGTAAGTTATAATTAATTAGAAGAGTACATTGAGCCTGTTTATTTTGCGGCATGAAAAAAAATTGATCACATTAGATAATAAAAATGTCATTCCTTTACGTACATGTTAAATATCACAATAATATCGATAGCACAATATTCAACACCCATATGACATATGGAATGCTTTTCCAATAGCCCTTCAAGGAACCCTAATTAGGATAGGCGGCACAGTATAGAAAATATAGATAAATGGATCAGAAAATGCATTGGAAGTGCAGGTTCTCTTCAAATTTAAACCACACCTGAATTGTGCATCATGTATTTTCTATTTTTAATTTAGAATTATATAGTATTAACAGATTCTTACGGGAGGAGATGAAAGTCCCACCACTTACATTCACCTAATGGAGTGAAGTCAGTGAACCAAATTTATCATGTTTCTGGTGAGTCCGCTAACTAAACTCAGTCAGCCATTTCAAATCAATCATCCGAGTCCACTAATTCGCCTTGTGTACTTAACAGCAGACAGCCAGAAAACTTCAGCCAGATTCAGGTTGATGGATACCTCTGACTCATGATTCCTGAGTTAGTACGGTGATTTGAATAATTAACCTGGATGAATCAAAAGCTGACCGGCTCATTTGATACTGTAATTGCGCTCTGCGTGGGTTTTCTCCGGGTATTCCGGTTTCCTGCCACATTCCAAGAACAAGCATGGTAGGTTGGTTGGGCACTCTAAATTGCCCCTAGGTGTGATTGTGAGTGCGGATGTTTGTTTGTCTCAGTGTGCCCTGCGATTGGCTGGCGACTAATTCAGGGTGTCCCCCGCCTACTGCCCGAAGACAGCTGGGATTAGGCTCCAGCACGCCCGCGACCCTTTTGAGGAGAATGGATGGATGGATGAACTCAGACTCAGTATTCATCAATTAACGCAACAGACACACCCCAAAAAATCTGATTGTATCAATGGGATTGTTTGTCACAATTCATGTTAAGGATTAGTTCAAGAGAATTGGATAAGACCTGCTCCAAAACCTAAGAGCACACTCAATTCCGATTTATCCTTCTGGAATGGTTTTTAATTCAGCCGAGGAAATTGTGTCCCCTGCCTGGTGCTGAAAATATCAGATCATATGTCTTAAAGCTATCACTGTATACAACACTACATCATGACCATGAGTCAAGACTCTAACTGAACCTGCCTGGCCTGGAGCCGCTACATGTATCACTGTAGTAGGCTGGAAATATCCCAACCTTGTACTCTTGCTACACTTCTACTTTGCTATGACAAAGAGCCAGTGCCGACGTGCACAAACTCACAAAACGTCTATGGCTAGTCACATCTCGGTGTTGTATCGCAGCCCCTCCCTACACCATATTGTCCCATATCACTGTTCCTTCCAAAAACCTATGATCAAATGTCCTTTTTTAAGATTTATATAGTTCCATTGTTTCGTTCCTTTTCCATTCAGAATCTCCTTCTTCCATCTGCTGTGCTCTCTATTAGCATTTCTCTGTCAGAATGTCTCTCACATTCACTATCAGTCATAGGGTTAACATACATTTTTCCTACAACACCTTGTAATAGTCAGAATTCTCATCCATTCGAAAATAGCAAAAAGTAGAGCCAGCAGCGAATCAAATAGATTGTTTTTGCTTTTGATTACTTCATTTTGATTGATTTATTCCGTGTCAGAGACTGCACCATGATAGCTCAAATTTGTCCTCCATTTCCTCTTCCACCGGCGCCCGGCCTGCGGCCGCCCTCCTGTTCCCGTTCCTGCGGCGCGCGACCGCCCTCCTCTTCCCGCTCCTGCGACGCACGGCCGCCCTCCTGGGGGTGAGCAATTATGTGGAAGCAAAGCACACCAAGCAAGTTAGGCCTGGATATGGAAAAAGCTAAAGCTAAACCCACAAGCTAATAAAGCTAACAAGCCTAATAATAAAAATCTAACACATGAATCATGATATACAATATTATTCTTACACAGTCATATAATCAATAGATAGGAAAGAAACTCTTTGTCTTGTGTAGCTCACAGACACACGCGCACACACACACTTTTATCTGCACACTCATATACACACGAGCTTGTGGAGTAGAATGTGGCCTCAAGTTGTTTCACAGGGCTGAGTCCTTGGGACTCTGGAGGCTCCAATCGGGGACAGAACTCGAGGCGCCAAGACTTGGAGTGATATACTTGTAGAAGATTCTTGCGCCCTGGTGCCCCAAACCAACAACTCCAACTATATGTATATATATATATATATATATATATATATATATATATATATACATATATATATATGCCTTATATATGTATATATATATATATATATATATATATATATATATATATATATGTATATATATATATATATATATATATATATGTATATATATATATATATATATATATATATATGTGTGTGTGTGTGTGTGTGTGTGTGTATATGTGTCCATCCATCCATTATCGATACCGCTCATCCACACAAGGGTCGCGGGGCATGCTGGAACTTATCCCAGCTGTCTTCGGGCAGTGGGCGGGGGACACCCTGAATTGGTTGCCAGCCAATCGCAGGGCACACAGAGACAAGCATCCACACTCACAATCACACCTAAGGGCAATTTAGAGAGTCCAATCAATTTACCATGCATGTTTTTGGAATGTGGGAGGAAACCGGTTTAATGTTTTGCTCGGTGTTTCTGTCTGTCTTGTCATGACTGTGTCCACCTTTGTGCCCACAGTAAGGTAATTAAACTAAAATACATTATGTTCTTGTTCCTGTGGGAGTTGGTGCATGTGCACAGAGCTTACAACGGCACACTGCTGCTTGTATTGATAAATGTTTTTTTTTCCAAAATATAGTAATTCCACCTGTGTTTTTTATGTACTGCTACACATGTTTTTTCGTTTTATTTTTGACACATACAGTAGCAGGACAGGATAATTCTCAGAGCACTTCATGTTATTTGTGCAGAACAGCTGCTGTGAGGATTTCACCAGATGCTGACCTTGCATGGTCGAGCAAAATCTTCATGAATGTATCAAGACCATAATCTGCCCTACCACCTTGCAAAGGACTCTTTAACTCCTTCAAGCATTTAAATGATAATTAATGGTTAAGCCAGCAATTGTAACAGTATCCCACAAGGATGAGAACCTCCTCTTTGCCGGACTCCTTGAAAAGACAAAATAACAGTCCACGGCTGACAGACAGACTACTTTAAGGCTCCATGAATAACAACTAGCCAAGGATAAAGCTGAGGCCCCACTCAAGTAGGTGTCAGGAAGTCAAGTGGGTTTGGTGTTATCTCTGCGTACTTTCAGCTGTCCATTAGCATAGCTTTTCAGTCGGCACGGTGCATGGCCCACAATGGGAATAGAAAGGAGAAAGCCAATCTCCCTCTCTTATTTTCCTCTTTATGTCTTCCACTCTTCAGACCTTCTCTCTCCTTGTTCCCTTACCCCTCACTAATCCGCTAAATCCCAGGAGGGACGAGAAGTTGTTGAGTTCTGAAGTGTTTTTTTGTCTTCTAGTTTTGTGATGAGAAGTGGGAAGTCCACCTGCTCCTGATAATTTCAAGTTGTGTGAGGGAGGCTGTAATGATGGGTGCACATGAATGCGATTCAGCAGGTATGACATATTCTGTCACGGAGAATAGTTTTTCAAGGCTAACTTGAAATTAGCAGGAATTAGGTGTGATATATCATTTTAGATCTGCATGGACCTTATTCTTCACCAATGGAATTTTCCAATCATAAAAGTACCAAAGAAGAACGATGGGAAAGAAAAATGAGAAAACAGCTGAGTACATTCTGTCTTGGGTATTGAAGGGAAGTGCTTGGATTTTTCTTTCTTCATAAAATTAGGTTTTCTTCATTTTATGAATAGGCAATACTTACTTGCTTCTCTGAGGCAGATGCCCTTTCAGAGAATTGGAAGCCATGTAATTATGATTTAATGACTACTTAAAATGAGAACATATTTAAATGAATTACATACTGCATTATTGGCAGTGATTAATCTCCCACTAATCATGTCCCCTTTTCTTTTGCAAAAAAAAGTATTTCAACAAGACAGCATCACCAGTGAATATATCTTTAATTGGTTGCACAAATGCTCTGCTGCAATGTTGCTAGCATGCAATCTGCAGTTGGCTGCTGTGGGCTATGAGACAAGCCATCTAGATGACTGACCTTGTGAACTGTGTTCCCCCCTTAATTGTCTTTATTTGTATTCTGTACATACCTTAAAGAATTCAGGCTGTAAGCTAATGATAGTTGTGTACCTTATGAAATGTGTTGGAATGTTTTGTTCCCCCCTTAAATGTGTTTATTTTTAGTTTGTACATACCTGAAAGAATTCAGGCTGTGAGCTAATGATAGTTATCTAAGAGCAGCTGCTTGCAGGCGTGATATGCTACAGTTTACATCTGATCCGATTAGTCGACTAATTGCAACTACTATCGGTTACAAGCCAATCGCAGGGCACACAGAGACAAACAAACACCCGCATCTAATTGGGTTCACGAGAGGGGCGGAGCCAGAACGTGGCTAAAGGTTGGGCCTGGAAAAATCATAAATATTTCTCTCACTGAGCAGAATCCTCCTGTCCCGACACATCGTATATTCAAATAAAATGACCAACTGAATGATATGAAGTTCAGATCTTCCTTAGACAACCACAATTATACCATTCTTAATATTGAATAAAATAAAAAAACACAAATTCCAAAAATAATTTAATAATAATTTACTACAAATTTTAAAGTATATATATTTTTCATTGCCCTGCGACTGGCTGGCGACCAGTTCGGGGTGTAGTCTGCCTTCGCCCATTGACGGCTGGGATAGGCTCCAGCAACTCCCCGCGTCCCTGTATAGGATATGCGGTTTGGAAGATGACATGACATGACATATATTTTTCATGAATCTCAGTGGGTGGGCAGTCTGTCAATTTGGGGGAGCCTGTGCACACCCAGGCCCACCCATGGCTCCGCCCCTGGTTCACGGTGAAAGAAAGGTTGTGGAGCACGGATAAAGGTTAAGTGGCTTTTACTATGGAAAGTTATGGAAAGGCAATTCTCGACATTGATTGTATAATCATATATATACCCGTATGTGGGGAGGCAGAGCAATACTTCTCACATAAACCATGTGTGCAGAAAACCATATCTATTTTTGTTTTTCAATCAAGCCATGTATCATTGGAATTAAAGTTGTGTTTGTGCCTCATGTGCCAAGTTTAGAAATCAGGTATGTCATCTGATTCATCCAATACTCATGGAATGTCTTTGAAAATTGTAATCTTGATAAGAATATACACCTTTGTAGCAATAACATCAGGTATTTAGCTGCTTCAGTCACCAACCACAATTGGATCAGTCAATCAATGTTCCAATACAAGGTGTAGCTCAAATTGATGCAACATCCACACATTTAATTTGTACAACATTAGCAATAAATCTAGCCATGTAATACTGCAATAATGTAAATTGGCTTACCATTTTACTTTAATATGCAATTGATCCTTTTGCCACCACACATGATCATCACATTGTTATCAACCCTACAGTTTTGCCCTTTTCACTGGCCACATTAGTTGTTTGACATCTTCCTTTACAGTGTGTGTTTCACTTTCACTATTTATTATTGATTCTCAACCCTGACATTCTTGTTTGGCTCTGATGTCTCTTCAATAGGTTCACAGATCTATGGTTAATTTCAACATTGGATGTCTTCTTGCAGAAATTTTGAAGGAATTTGCACAACCCATAATGGGATCTGATGACTGCAAGTGCTCACAAATCACTTTGCCATTGAACCAAAGCTGGATTTCAGAAAACGTTTTGAGCTATGGTGCATCACTCTAAACAGATTCCCTTAGCTTTTACAGTGTTTATAATGATTGTCTTCCATCCTAATTCCACTTACAATATACTGTATGTGCATTCACTCACCTATTAGTTCCCCTCGTGCACTCCCACTCTTACCTCTAAATCTTCTATTCCACACCATTCCTTCTCCCTGTCCATGTCCCTCACAAGTCGATGTCTTGACCTTTTTACTAGCTGCTTTAAACAGATTAGCTGTTATTAGAAACTATGCACAGCTGATGACTCTTTCATGAGGTGGGACCTCTGCCTCATGGGCAGGGTGATATTGAGGGGAATTTGGAGATAAGTTGGATGTAGATAGAGAAGTCAGTTAGGGGGCGACTGTGGGCGGGCAGGCTACAGACATGCCAGAGAGGAGTACCATTTTCTGCAGTGAACGCATAAGAGAAGTTGGCAATGGGCCGAAGTTGGGTGGAATGTAATTGAATTGTTGAGGAGGAAAAAATATGTGGAGTTTAAAGTCTTAGATAAATGATAGGGAATGAAATTGGAAGGATTCAATAAAAGTATGAAATACAATATTGTGATTGTGATGAGTTCAGATAAATATCAGTTTTATCAGTGAAGGCTGCTGGTTCACTGAATTTTCCCTTGTCATCCTGAAAACCAGAATCTAAATGTGACTCCTCATCTCAGGCTGACATTTGTGATAATTGTACCAAAAGTGAAATGACAGTCTGATTTATCTCCCAAAGCTAGCAGATTTGCATAGTGCCTTTCTGTTGATCACACAACGTTAGGGATAGGTATAAGATTCTAATACTACTACTATGGGTGGGAACGATAATAATTTTTTCGATGCATCGTTCGTTTTATTAAAATGATTCTGCATATTCTTGTGTGTGTGTGTATCTATGTACTTGTACTTGTCTTGCAACTACAACATTATTTATGTAAAATAAATACATTCAAAAACTATTTTACAGAAAAAGTAATTATACTGTTAAACACTTCATAAGGAGATGTACCCAGCACTGGAAGGTGGTATCAATCATTTGGGATGCCAACGATCATCGTTAGTGTGCCTTGCCCACATGGAAGAGGCGGGGTTTTAGAAAGTGCCTGACGATGACCCAGCCTGTCTATAGGAGCTCCATTGGGACACATTTGAGTTTGCTTCTGGTTTTAACCAGAGAATGGTTGATTGACTCGAAATCCTGATCCCACACATGGATTTGGATATAGGTTGGCTTTTGCAATACCCTTTTATGTACTTTTCCATTTTTATTCTTTTTTACATTTTTCTCTTTAAGTCTGTAATGGTACAAGACTTGAGATGAAGGGAAAGACCTGTGCTGAAAAACAAGGCTTTGTGTGGATAATCCTTCATACATCTTCAAAATAGAGGACGGAGTATCGACAACACCTGTCCCTCCACAGACAATGCCCTCCTTTCACACATTCCAGAAACACTGTACTTGTGCCTCCACTATGTTTTTTTACATGCAAATGGGGAGTGACTGTGTGCCAGGGAAAATAAATACCTCACTGCACATAGCCTACTACTTCATTGAACTCAAGAGTCTTGTTAGAACGTCCTCTCCAAGGAACAAAGATGAAGATAAAAAAAAATCACCGCTCAACAGGCATTGGATAAGTGCTTGAGCTAGGTAGACCCATGTGATGCCGAAGACAAATCTTCAGCTAAGCTCGGACTCTGATCGTTCTTCAGGTAATATTCCCCATGGATCTTATTTTCATTCTATTACTATTGTAAGCATATATGCAAGCATTTGTGATGTTGTTTGACTATTGCATTGTTTATATTATTTGAAATTGTTCACACTGCAGGTGAAGAGACTACACCTCAACCAAGAAAAAGAGATCGGACAGGGACTGGGCCATCATCGATGCGAAAGATGGAACAGTGTCGTGTAAAGAACAAGTGGGGAGAATTCTCCATTTCACTCCACTAGAATCATTGGCCTTCAGAGCTTCCTTCAGTTTATCCTCCTGGGTATATTTTGTGTCATTCACGAAGGGACTGTTCAACATGGACAGAAAATGGAGCATGGTTCATGGGCCTCGCTGAACTCATGGCATTTATTGAAATTATCATCTTGCGGGGGTTGATGAAGCTCCCATCAGTGCTAGACTGCCGGTCGTAAATCCTTGTGCACCCACTCATCATTGGAATTATGCCTAGAAACAAGTTCCAGGACATCATGCGTCATCTACGCTTCGACAACATGGACATGCGCAGTAACCGAACAAATCCTGAACAGTTTGGTGCAATTTCCGATGTGCGGGGAGTGTTTGTCACCAACTGCATTTCATCCTACAATCATAGCTGTCACATCACCATTGATGAACAGATATTCCCATCTAAGACCAAAAGTTTGGCATCAGATTTTGTGACTTGAAGTCTAAGTATGTCTGCAATATTGCCCCTCATCTTGGCAAGGACCCCAGTCGTCCCAGTGGGGAGAGACTGTCCGAAAGTGTCGTCATGAAGTTGACGGACCATTCATGGATAAGGGCAGGATTGTCATCACAGGCCCTTTTTTTTTTTACATCCCTTGTCACTTGCACGACAACTGCTTGGTCTGCAAACTAACATCCTCGGCACAGTGAACAAGATTTGTCGGGAACTTCCTGAATCAATTAGACAACTGGACCATAACGAATTCAGCAGTCAGGTACAGTATTTTGCAGATAAGACTGTCTACATTCTTAGCAGCCTGCACAGCGTGGTTGAGATCGAGACCACAGTCACCCAATACAACACCACAAAGTGCGGCGTGGATAAAATGGACCAGATTGTGTGCGCAGGAACACGGCGATGGCCAGTTGCTGTGTTCTACAATATGATTGTCACCGCAGAATTAAATGCACATACTGTTTTTATACCAAGAATGCACCGGAAGGAAGGAGCGACGGGTGGAATTCCCGATACAGCTTGGAAGAGAGCTTGCGAACAGGCAAAGAAGATGAAGAAACAACAGCTTAGACAACAACCTTGCCCAGGGAAATACATTTTTGCAACCTTGACATTTTTCCTATATTCTGTATATTTTGTATACATGATACGATTCGTGTACTTGTAATTCTGTTCTTGATTTATCCATTAAAAAGAAACAAGAATGTCTTTGGATACACTTCAATCTCCATTCCTTTGTATACTGTATCTGTCAGGCAGTCACACACTCTTTTAGCTCATAAATAAATCTCAACAAGAATAGAAAAATGCATGTGTTGATCTCATCTAAGTTACTCAGTAGAAATTCATGTAGTGATTCATTCATAGGCAAAGTGATTGCACAACTCCAAGTTTCTTCCAAATGGGTTTGTGTGACTCCCTTCAGACACACACCCCCACTGTGCGTCAGTAATTACCTCGTTTCCAGAACAAAAGTGTCTGAGCACAAACTTATGTAGAATGTTAACTAAAAGCCTTGTGTACATTGGCGACCTTGCTGTACAAATGGGGTTCATCGCAAAGTGTCCGAACCTTGGTACGTTTAGTGGACAATGAAATTCCTTAAATCCTTGATCCATTCCTCAACACAGCCAGAAAAAGTGTAGCTTGGCAAGGGCTTCTACTGTTTCAGTGTAATCTGCTCTTTAACCAATATTGCTTTGATTTTCGGTCCGTCCCGTTAGGGGTCACCACAGCAGGTCACTCGCTTTATTTTTTATTTTAATTTTTTTGAGGGGGTACCATTTTTATGGCGAATGTCCTTCCTGACAATACTCACCCATTTTCTAATCCTGGGTTAGGACTGGTGCGTATTGGGGCACTGACCAGGAATCAGACCTGCACTGTCTGCATGAAAGCCAGCAGCATGTACCACTACACTATCAGTGCCTTTATAACTACTCTCAAATTGTTTTTGAAAGATATGCATTAAAAAAGCACATCTTTATACTGGGAACTTTGAACCTGTTGGACTGCACTTATTTAAACTGACTAGTCATTGCTATTAAAAAACTGTAATACTTTGGGGGGTTAATTAAGTTAAGATGGTTCATTTGTTTCTGTGAGAATGTATTGAGTAAATCAATATGTTTATCACAGGAAAAACTTATAAAGATGCACAGTACAAGTATTTCAGGAGTGAGTCACAAAGAATCCTTTTTCTTGATGTTTTGATCAATATTGTGCTGTCGGTTTTGTTGAACCTTGTTTTTCCTGAAATGCATCCAAAAAACAAATGTTACATTGGGACATAGTTACTCCACAATAGTTATGCGATCATACCGTTTGCAAAATGTAAAGAAATAGTCCATTCTGTACAAAATACATTATTAGCAATCCTTAGTAAAGTCTCTTGGGAACACTGAATACAGAGCTACTTTGTTACCATTATTCCCTTGATGATAGCAGCTTTCATAGTAGATGATGCTGTTCAGAGTAGTTCTACCATTTGTTTGTACCGTTTCCATTGTGTTAACTGGTGCTTGAAAGCAAGATAGGCCTCATTCAATTAAACGAAGACTAAAAATGAGTGGGTCTTTTAGGTTAATAGAGAAAGCACTGTTGTACGATCAAAGACAGCATTCTGAAGGTGAAATGTTCATGAGAGGATCAGTAAAGTAATTAACTAAACTTTAATATTTATTTTCCCTTTTCAAACCGAAATCCAATTTCAGGCTTTGCAACACTCCATGATAGGTCAATCGCGGACTGCATTAGCCAAATTATCAAACATCTTTTCATTTTTGGCCCAGTTGAACTCATCATACTGCCTCTGCTCCAACAACGTGCACAAAAACTTCCATTTAAATAAACGGTGCTAAAGAAACAGATCTACAGGATTAGACTTGCATGTATTTTTCATTCTTCTAGCACTCATGTTTTATGTTTCACTCTAACCTACTACAACAGCCCTTGTTTTCTTTGTCCATTCCTAACCACTGGCTCCTAACACAGCACCATTTATTCTTCCGACACAGTCTAAATGGAAAAAGAAAACCCAAGGTCATATTTCATCAATTGATGTTGTGTGCCAAAGTATATTTCCCCCTTAAAACACCATGACATGTTTGTTGTGGGGCATTTTTCCCTCTTATGGTGCTATAGCTTGTCAATCTGTGTATAGGTATATGGTAGGTGGATCTTTAGAGAAACATAAAGTATGTATTAGTGCACCTGTCTGATACCATTTTTTTCCCTTGTGTGATGTACAATGTACTAAATTGAAGCAGCATGGAGATTGGGCCATCAATGGATCAATCTATTGATTTACACTGTTGTGTATGAGTCTGCCTGAGGCGTATGTCATTGTTTTATGGACTGCATTTATAGTATTTTTGTCTGCATTTAATATATGTCTTCCCACTGGATGCAATTAACATTTTCTGACATTCAAATGAACACTTTTTATCATCCTCTCTGACTTCATAATCAGTCAGGCTTAAAAAAAGCAATAAGATTTCCCATCTGTAAAAAGATCCCTCAAAAGACTAAAGCCCTGAAATGTCAGGTTTATGGTTTGACAATTTAATGGTAAACACGGCGGTTATCTCAAAAGATTTGAATTTGGAGATATTTTTTTCTTTCCTCACTTGCTTCAGTTGTTTTTTTTCCTGACAGGCACATTCCATGGATAGTGTGTGACAAAATCAGTGCCTACCAGAAAGTTAATACTCTGCAATTATCTATTATTAAAACACTAAAGTCAAATCTTGTCTCACTGGTGAAATGTGTGCGCATTTTTTAATTATCCTTGACTAGTAGATTCAAGCACAGATTAGAATTAACATGTAAACAATGGCGACAGCAAATCACAAGGAAGCCCTGGTCATTAATGTGACAGGGCTCCTGCCAGAGGGGGCACAATGGCAGGGTTCACCCGCTCACGCTGACAACTGTAAAAAGGTATCACACACATTGTTATAATGAGGGCCAGACTGGCAGTCCACCGTGTCCTTCACTGTGCATATGGCGAGGAGAATGAAACAAACACACAGGCAGAAATGAATGGTTGCCCGATATAGTACTCAGGTAAGAAATGATTTTAGATGTATTCAATTTTGAAGGCTGGACCAATGAAAGTTCAGTAAAAAGGTCAGAAAGAAGATTTTGATTGCGATTAAGAAATGCAAAGTATTGAGTAGTTTCATTCATTTCATTTCATTTTCATTTTCATTTCAGTTCATATCAGAAATTTTTAACAGGGGTGGCAAGGAGGTTCAGTAGGGAGGGCAGAGGTTATAACATGCACACAACTGCAGTCAGGTGCATGCACATACATTCCTAAATCAAGTTTTATTTTCTGCATTCCCTGGCAAGTTTAACTCATTCACTGCCAAGCACATATTTATGTGTCTTTTCGCAGTCCAGCCATTCAATCCCAGGAATTTATTTATTTATATATATATTTTTTTTTTTTTTCAAACGGTAGGACAGGGGCGGAGCAAGAACGTGACTAATGGATGAGCCTGGAAAAATCAGGGTGCACCTGAATATTTCTCTCACTGAGCACAAGCCTCCTGTCCTGACACATCGTATATTCAAATAAAATGACAATCTGAATGAAGTTCATGATATGAAGTTCAGATCTTCCTTAAAAACAACAATTGTGCCATTCTCAATATTCAGAAGAATAAAGAAAACACACAACAAAACAAATTCAAAAATAATTTAATAATTTACTAAAAATTAAAAGTATATATATTTTTTCATGAATCACACTTGGTGGGCACTCAGGCCCACCCATCCCTGCGTTAGGGTAAAAGAGGGTCTGAAAATGACTGGCAGTAAATAAGTTATTGCATGTGACGTGAATAAGGTAGCTTAATGTTGAGCACTAGCCTATGTAGGCTGTGCAATAAAAAATCTCAACTAGGACCGCCACAAATGATTTCTTTGCTAGTCGACTAGTCACGATAGTACTTGTCGACTCATTGGATCACGTAAATCGAAGCATATCATTCCAGTAAGCAGCTGCTCCTACATAACCATCTTTATCTGACGGACCAATTTTTTCTTTATTCTTTATGGTATGTACGAATGAATAGTAAAGAAAATTAAGATTATAGCACATTCAAGAGAGAGCGAGTATGTGCGCATGCTGTTGTGTGTGCGTTGTTGTAACTAAATGTGAATTTACTGTCGTAATGTCTCCCGTGAACTTTGGAAGACTTTGCAATATATTGTTTTCAAGATCTCTTTTAGTATAGCCAGGCAGCATGCCTCGATGTAAGTTAAAACCCCAATAAACAACCCTATACCTAAAAATACTGCTGCTGCTAACTAGTACTTCATATAAGTTTTCACACTTGGCAGACCATTTGAACATATTAAACACAGGCTAGTGCAACCACAAATATGCATAATATAGCTTACCTGACTGTCTGTGGTCCGCTGGGGATGATGAAAATGCACTTGACTTTTTCCTTAATGGGTGGTGTCAGTAAGACACAACTATTTATTCTCAAAAGGGTGTCATAGTAGTAGTAAACTGTCATCACATCCATACTATGGAGACAATATAAGGAACATGCATAATACAATTTAGTAATTAGTATTGATGGATTCATTGCCAAGTTGTGTGAAATTCCTCAAAGTACACATTGCTAATAATTAAGGTGACTTTGATTAATTGAGAATACATTGAATGCTATCTATGATTTATGTGACTCTTACCTAATTCGACTTCACAGGAAATAGCAGGACACGATGAGTATAAAAAGCCTTATTCATCTATTGAAAGGTGACTATTGGTGGTAGTCCAACATTAGCGGAAAATATGGCTGGTTTAATGTGATGATTTTTCTTATAATTCTAAAGACTGTACTGGGTGGCTGATGATGCATGAGTAGCAGGCTTAACCACTGTATCTACGAAATTTAGCAAGTGCGAAAGAACAATCATTGTTGGGTTGAATTATGTATACACAGACATAAAAAAATAAGATGAACAGGTCACAAGCAGATGTTGCTATAAAGCTGACAACACAGAACCAAATTTCACCATCCAAGTAGTCCCTTTTCAAACGCTGAGGAAGTGGCGGCTAATATGAATTTAATCCGGTGCCACCTGTATGACAAGTTGCTGGAGGAATTCTAGATCGTGTTTTTTATAAATTTGTGAAAATGTCCAGATTTAATTGTTTCTCATGGTAACAATTAGCATGTATTTGATTTGACTGACGATTTGCGGGAAAACAAGAGGCGGTGTGTTTTTATCTTTTTTTTTTTTTTTTTCCATCAGAGGCAAAGTGTACCATTACCGGTGTGTTGTGTGTGACATGGGTACTGGTGGGGGGATAACCCAGGGGAGAAGACAAGTAGCGGCAGTGAGAATGAATGCATGTGGAGCAAGGGCTTATGTATCAGTCCGTGGTGCAGAGCAGATGTGCTCAGTTACAAACATGCAGGTGCCATAGAAAACCGCTGCTGAAATGGGATGGAATGATGCCCCAGTTGAATAATCAAGCAATATGACTAGGGATGGGCGATACCAGTGATTTTGGAATTGATTCGATGCCAAGTCATTCTGTCCAAATATCACGATACCGATCCAATGTCGATTCTGGAAGTGACTTTTTTTTTTTTTTTTTACCCAAAGTACTATAAACTATTTTCATAGTCATCTTGTCAACAGTGGCCTGCACTCCATGCAGTGCCTACAAGACGTGGGCCTTCACCGTCGTTCTTCATCCAATCAAACGCGTTTACAAAGTTCTGGTGGGCGGGACCAGAGCCAGCAGTCTGTTCCTGCCAAGGCAGAAAGCGCTTTGCCCTTACAAAACATAGCAAAAATTCAGATTGGATGACAAAACAAATTTATTATAGATTAGAAAATATATATGATTTAACTGCAAATATTGATGCTTTAGCTTGAGGACCGATACTTAAAATTGAGCACTCTGGATCAGAATATCAATATTTCGGTATCGAACAGCCCATCCCAAAATACGACATTCCATTAATGTTTCTGTGTTTCACTGCTGTTGTTGAACTAAGTCACTTGACCAAGAGGTACATTACGATTACGTTTTTCGGAGCTGATGACACTGGCAACACACGATAAAGGTAACAGTGTGCAAAGCTTGCAGGTATGTTTCAATGTCTAATAAAGGTGCTGGTCGGAGATCTCAAAATTCATATTGACAGAGAAAAACAACAAAAAAATCTGTACGAGGAGAGTATATGCAGAGTAGACTGACTTCCTTGTTAGACCCGGGAACACGGAATGGAGAAGAAAACAATTATGAAGAAGAAAACTGAAGACTGAAGTGACATTTTTTCCTTTGTTAAATTAATATCTTTCTGAGACTACTGTTTTATTATTTACATTATTACACTAAAAAAATTTTGTTAAAGGTGGATTTTCTACAGAAGAGGTATTATTCAGAGCAGGGGTGCCCACACTTTTTCAGCCTGAGAGCTACCTATGACATGACCGAGTCAAAATGAGCTACCGTCTACTAAAAATGCAAAACACATTATTGATAAATATATTGAGAATTATTTTTATATGTACCATATATGCTGGTGTACCTTGCATGACTGCATCAACCTATATAGCACAATACAAAAAAAAATGTTTTGTGATTACCTTACTCTGATGACTTGCACCGAATGGAATCAGCCAGGGACGCATAGTCCGGACAGTCGCTACTGATAGCCAGCCTCAAGCAGATTTGCAGCAACAACAATCCACCCCTGATTTAGAGGTATTACATTACATTTAAGTAAGAAGAAAAAGAGAGCTACTGTTATGTTTCTTTTTTCTACCCATAGAGAAGTGGCATCATTTAAATTAGGGCTGCACAATATATAAAAAAAATATTGTCATTGTGTTAATGGCACATGCAGCGCAGGATGCAATAAATTCATAAGGAATTGTATGCTTTTATCTAACTTTGACCAATCTGACGCAACCTTAATTATGCATTACCATCCAATAGGATAACCGAATATAGGGGCATAAAAAACGCTAAATAACTTTATTAATTAATTAAAGAAGGATACATTAATATTCCGCCTGAAAAAAATGTATTTCTTTCTTTAGATAATAGTTGCCATTTCTTTAGATACCGTATTTTCCGGACTATAAGACGCGACTTTTTAGCTAGGTTCTGAACCATGCGGCTTATACCGGTGCGGCTATTCTGTGGATTTTTCTTCCACCTGTAGGGGTGGTCTAACCATTTTATTGTATTGTATTACACAATACAATTGCCATTAACAAGATGTGACTGCAGGTGGAGGGGTTCAACAGGCGAGGGCGCTATGCATTAGGTGCTATGCGGAATAACTGATAGTGGCAGTGGCACGTTAATGGGTGTGTATTGGTCGATTAAAAAACATGTTAAAATGCAAGGAATTGGCGGGGCTTTACAAGAATAAATTAGACTGTGAAGCCAGAGACCTTATAAATGATTTGGAGCCATACAGAATTCCAAATACTGAGTGAAGCTACGAACCAGACCTACTTCCTCCTTTAAAAATAGAGTGGGTGAGGCTTATATAAAGGTGCGCCTTATAGTCCGGAAAATACAGTACATGTTAAAAAATCAGAATAATATTGGTATTGCAAAATGCAACACCCATAGTGCATATTGAATGTTTTTCCAATATTGTGCATCCCTACTTTAAATATATTAGAGTTGTACTGTGTGGCATCTTTCAGTATCATTTCAGTATCTCTCTGTCCTCTTTTTTTGTAAATCAAAATATGGTCACCCTAACATATCGCAGGCAATGCAATTTTTTGGAACAGTTCAATAATCTTTGTTTGTTTGTTTGTTTGTTTTGTTAGATATCTGGCATTTTTTGGGGGGTGATATTGGTATATTTATTGTGATGCGCACTTTTGAGTCGATTGGAATGCTGTGCTCCAAAACCAATTTAGATGTTTCATGCTATGCAGTAAAACATCGACGAGTGAGCTCGCAAACTCTCAGTCTCAAGGCAGATAATAAAACCACAAGGTCAGCAAGCCAGCTTCATACTTGACACCATAAGTATTTGTCAATGGTCTTTCATTTACACGCTGATGAAAACAGAGAGGAGCTTTTGATGTTAGCTGCCACTTTTCAGGTCATGCAGCCAATCCACTGGGTAGGTTATGCTCAGACTTCCTCCCCTTTTGCAACAGTTTTGCCTCACATTCTTTTGTCATTTGGCTTTATGTTGAATATATCACTCTTTCCCTCATGTTCTGTGGGACTTATCGTCTCCCTCTTGGTTTCACAGAGGGCTCGCTTTGCTCTTGTAGCCATAGTAGTAGAAATACACTTTGATGTGAGCCGACAATGTGGCTTGTGCCTTTGCTAAATTTAATCATATTAACTAGTTAACCATGCCACCACTGTGGGACACGCAGCTTCAGTTTTGTTCATTCTCTTTTTGTCCATAGTCATCTAGCCTTGGGACTGAGGGGAAGAAGAGAGCAGAGTGCTTTACAGGGGACCTGCTACCTAGCGCCCTCTATTGATGAGTAGGGGTGTAACGGTACACTAAATCACGTTTCGGTTCGGTTCAGTTTTTTGTAAACTTCGGTTCGGTATATTTTCGGTACAAAAAAACGTTTTTTTTATGTTTATTTTGAAAAGATGACAAGTAAACTGTACTTTTTTCGAAAAAATAAATAAAAGCGAACCATTCGGGTGATATTCTAAGAAATTATACCAGAATAAAAAATACACTAACAATAAAGATCTCTTAGTTTTGTAAATTATTAAGACACTGAAATCTTTAAACACTCAGCAGCAACAGCCTATGACACATCTAAGTATTCAAGTTAAAGACAAGTTGTCATTACAGTACATATATACACGTTTTGTGATGAAAAAATACATACAATAGCAGTTACAATTAGTGCTTATTAATATAGTAACTTTAAAACGTCTTTATGAAATTGTATACACTTTTTAGGCATTGCAATCTTTGAATGTTCAACTGCATATTGTAACGAATTGGGTTATCTGTGTTGTGGTCGGATTTGTGTGTTACCGAGTAGTGGTGTTTCCGACGTTCACGAATGTATCGTACGGCAAGCGAGTAGAGCAGCGGAGAAAGAAGAGCACGAGCAGTTGTATTTAGATTAATGAAAACGGGATAATTAAACTACGTCTGACACCGCGTTCCTGGAAGACGCTACAATATGATAAATCTTGCTATTCAAATGTGACGTTTTTGCTCCCTTGTCTAAGAAACATTCACAGTCGGATGATGCCGCACATGTTAGACGTGCTACCTGCCGCCCATCTCATGTAGCAATGTTGGCACACAACTTTCGGACTTAACCACGTACCTTTCCCCACCGGCGATTTTAACAGGACAGCCAGAGTTTTCCCAAACAGGCGACCGCATTGTACGGGGGACCTTCGAGCTCTGGCTCTCACTGTTGTGCCACCACTCTCCTCTCCCGCATGCAACAGTCAATAGCGCCCGTGCGTAAGCTCGTGTTAATAAGTGGACCGAACGGAACGCAATTGGACCGAACCGAACATGCCATACCGAAACGTATTAATACACCCACGTGTACCATTACACCACTATTGATGAGCCACCACTGGTTGTGGGATAGTCTGGGTTGAATATTTTGGGACATTATACACTGAAAAGCAGAAAATACTTACAGTAAAATGATTACAGTAATTTCTCCACATTTTTTCCTCCAAAATAATCATCCAAAATTGAGGGTGAGTACAAGAGAAATTCCGAAAATTCGTAACATTATATAGACCAGAATTGCCTAGCCAGTTGATCGCTGTCGACTGATAGACCCCGGAATGCTCCTGAGTAGGCCGTGAGAGGTGTGGGGAAAAAAGGTTCTTCTGTGAGCATGTTACTATCATGATACATTATGTGTGAGTATACAGTACAGCGTGCAAACCTTATCAGTCTCACATCCACAAAAAAGTATTAAAAAGAAAAAGAAAAAATTGGTGACTTTTACTTTACGGTGGCACGTGACCTGCATCACAGGAAGTTGTTAGCAGTCAGCAAGTCAGCAGTGCCTTAGCTAGCGATCATAGCCTTGACCATTTTTGGGGTTTGTTTATTCTCATTCAAAGCTTGTTTATTTGATCTGCAATGCAACTATGGCATTGGCACAGCAAGGTAATCTGGAGTGATATTTTAAAATGGCGAGTGTACACACAAGCTAGAATAGCGATGCTCTTCTAAAAACGGCTTTTCGCACTACAAATTGCATCCCTGCCTCCGCCTCCCAGTGTCAGGTCATCCACTAAGGTAGACAGTGAGTTCCTTTATTCAAACTTGGATATGTAGCCTACCTGTTTTGTATCTGTTTTATTTTTCTGCTTTGTGTATGTTAAGGTGGGTCAGCATGCAGATTAGCATGCAATAAGGCATGCGTTTGAGCGTGTGCATGTATTGTACAATATGTTAGCGTGCGTGTGTGAAAGGAGCAGAGAGAGTGATATGATGTCTAGTGGTTGTGTAACAAGAAAAAGTGTTACGAGGCTGGTTACTACAGATTAGAAAAGGTGTGTGGGTTTGTGATGTTGAGACTGAACTGGTCAATCGCGGGAGGTTGGCTGCTTCAAAGTAGATCTTGGTTGAGATGTTTGCTGGTACCATTGGATTTGTTTAAAGATGTACTTTCATTCCAATATGACATGTAATGTCTAAAGTTACAAATGTGTTGGCTGTATAAAAACTGCTCTCAAGAATGATAACAGGCTTTGTCCCGAAATGGGTTAGGATGAAGAGCAAGGAAATGGCCGTTAATAAAAACAAACCCGTTCTGTATGAAACTGGGTGCCCTGTGAGCATAAGCGGTTCATATAATCAATGGATGGAAGTCTTTTTCGCCACATTGCCATTTTTAAAGTTCTCGATCATCTTCGAAGACACTTAACGCTTATCTGAGCCTTTTTTTCCTTCTTTGTTTATGTGACATCATGTGGGAGTGCTAACCACGAAAGCCGAAACAGCAAAAGCAAGGGAACACAAAAAATCCCATCCGTCAAATTACTATGGGGATAAGTCAATTTTAGAGCATGGATAACGCCAAATCAGCTGAGCACCTAATACATGAATATTAAGCAAAATCAGCTTTTAAAGGGTGATTTTCGGAGGAAGCATATAGTAGGAAGCGAGTGTGTGTGTGTTATTTTCGAGAAATTACGATATCCTATCGAACTGCACCAGGTTATAACAAAGTGTATGTGTCACTCTCAGAGTGAATGGTGATTAGTCCAGAGTGTTCCTCACCTCTCATCCCATGCCATCTGGAATAGGCTCCAGGTTCCAATAATCCTGAAACAGAGAAGCAAACAAAGCAAACAAACAGTAGTAAGTATTTGGACTTGTACATAAAAAAATCATTTTTGCAATTAGTAGCATCTTAAAATCATAAAATTTATAACAGCAAATGTCTCAGAAGGTTTATCAGAAGTACCAGCCAGGTAGATAAAAAAGAGAACAATTCATTTCAAGATGACAAATACATAAAGTAGGGGTAGGCACAGACATCATTAACCTTTTGTTGAACATATGGAATAAATGATGAGTCATTAACTCCTCTTTTTTTCTTCCCTTGCCTTACAGAAAGAAATATTTTCCTGAGAGTTTTCCTTTTTAAGATTTCCAGTCACAAGGTAACCAGAAGCAACCCTGAAGGCATGGTTGGCTCGTATCCACTCTACCCGGCAAGGTCTCTTCAATTGAAAAATCTCAAATTACCCAGTTAACCACACAGTGAACATCTTTATCTTCTTAAAATGTGTTTTGTTGTTAGTATTGCTGCCCCTGGCATTTTATATTACATTAGTGCTCGCTTGGAGACTGTTGATCTTTCACTTTTAGTGTCTCAGGATTACAACCTCACACAAAGGCCCGATTTCAATTTTGGCAGATTTTGGGCAGCTTTGTCAGTGAGATTATTTATGGCCAAACATCTCTGTTTGGGTGATTGTTGAGGATGTGACTATTAATGGCACTGTGGTTTGGCTGTGCTTCTACCTGGGAGGTTAGTGTTTGGAGTTATTTGTGCCCCTGTTTTTTTTTTTTTTTGCCACCATTCCAATTTCACTGGCCCAGTTACCGTGACAACAGCCCAATCGTCTCATCACCATATATCAGATGTGTCATCATCCCTTATCATCTCTGGCTGTCAAACTAATTGTAAATCTATCACTCAATACTTTGTTGTTAATTACATGTCATGTTAATTAAAAGATTCTGTTGTGAGAAAATAAAATAATAATTAACCCAGCTGTTGTCCACACTTATGTTTTGGCCTGTAGTGCTCATTTGGCTAAATCAAACAAGCTCCCGACTATTGCAGCCACATTAAGAACATTTTTAAGTTGAGTCTTTTATGTAATGATGCTCCTATTGCTTTTTGTATGATGCCTTCCGTAAGAATAATGAGTCAATTAACTTTTGTTTTCTTTTGTTATACAAAACCTTTTCATATTTCTCCATGCCATTCAGATAATGAAACGGGGTTCATGCTGATTTGTGCATTTATATATCAAAGTATAATAAATCTAATCATCAGTTTCAGCAAGTCAACAGAAATCATTAGAGGCACTTTTTCCTCTTAAATCTTACTATGCTACTTCATAAATGACAGGAATACGCTGAGACATAGCATTAGTGTGGAATTTTAGGATTAGCCAGGATTTAACTAATCCTCCCAGAGAAGGAAGGATTTAGGAGGGATAGCACAGCACAGGTTAAAAAGTAGGAGAAGGATAAGGAGACCAGAAAACCCTCTGTACGAGGGAAAGGTAAGAAAATATCTGTTAATGTTGCAAGAGCATTTGGGATAAAAGCGGGTTAGCAGAGAAGGACAGAGGAAAACAGTCAGTATTGTTTTAATCCTGTCAGTTGGACTCTTCTAATCCCTTGTTGTGAACGTCACAGAAACACTTTGGTGTTTTTGTTAGCGAGTGTAATCCCTGGTTTTGCGGCCCTTAAATCCAGGGTGGTAAATCATAGACACAGTGTTAAGTCCAATGCATTTCTGAAACTAAAGGATGCAAGGACAAGCAATTACCTGTATTCATGTGTCAAACCCTTTTTTAATAGTGATGGACACCAGGAAGAAGACCAATCCATTTATGAGATAGAGCCTATCCAAAGAGTCGCTGATGGTGTAGAGGTACACTCGCCTGAGTTGTGTGCAGGCAGCGTGGGATTGGTTCCCGCTCAGTGACGGTGGATGTGTGTGTTCCCTGCGACTGGCTGGCGACCAGTTCAGAGTGTAGGTCGCCTTTTGCCCATAGTCAGCTGGGATAGGCTCCAGCACCTTCCCGCGACCCTGTACAGGATAAGTGGTGTGGAAATTGACACATGAAGCATGCCTATCCCAAAATATTTAGGCCAAAAGATGGCACCCAGGACAGATCACCACTTAATCACATGCAAGACAATCAGTCTTAAGTGAGCCATAGAGTACATATTTTTGGACTGGATTTTAGCATACATCTGGAGTAAATATTTTCTACATCTTGAGTCACTATTTCTTCTGCGAATGTACATCTTATGGTGAATACTTACCCCTAGTCGTATAAAGACAGTGAGCACGAATTCTACATTTCACCTTGCTAGATTGGCAATAGAATAAAATAAAAATGTAAAATATGTCATTATAAGATCTCACTGTTGCTCGGTGTGGTCACATTAATGACACCAAGATTCCATTTTTCCTTCTCTTGAGGATAGTCCGACATTGCTTTGCCTGGTGGCTTATAGTTATGATGTCAGTGGGTCATAGTGGTTTATGGGATTTAGCCCCTGGAGGAAGTCATAGGCTGTTTAAATCCAAGACAAAATGGCCTCTAAACTTAATTGAGGTTGCAAGTAGGTGCAATAACACTGATTGTTGTTATCATAAAGCCACAGAGGCATTGTATGCTTCAGTGTTGCGGATATTAACAATAAAAGCCAAAACAGTTGTATGAATCCAAATGAGCTTAACTTAGAAAAAACAGTGGAATGGTGTCGAACTGAATAGAATTATTTGAATTTTATAAGTCAAAAATAGATTGAACAACTGAAACAACAGCTCATTATTATCGGGACATTCCATTTTGCTCTAATGACAGGTAGTACAGTATCCCATAGAAAATCTTGATTCTGAAAGGAAAGTATAGGTGTTCTTACAAACGTGTTGGGGTGTACTCATATATATATATATATATATATATATATATATATATATATATATATATGTATATATATATATATATATATATATATATATATATATATATATATATTTTTTTTTTTTTTTTTTTTTTTTCAACAGATCATACAATTCTAATCCTGAAGTGGTGAAATTATGTATACATCAAATATAATCAGTATTTTGGTTCAGATTTTCATGTCATCTGAAAGAAAAAAAACACCTGTGCCATTGTTTTAGGAAGGTTTCAGGATGTTTTCCAGCATCAGTCAATAATCAGACAGTGATTATGCTTATTTACAAGTCTGCATGACATCTTTAACGAACCCAAATCAGAAGAAGTCTCAAGATGATTGACAGTAATATAGTATGTGTAGTTTCCCTAATAATAAAACGTTATGATAAAAAGAGTCTCTAAAATTGCTGGATAGGCTCCAACTCAACCAGAACCTTAGTGACTATAAGCAGCATACTGTAGGTAATGGATGGATACGTCTTTGTTATGATAATAAACAAGTTAAAAATCCCACACAATTAATATGAATTAACCATATATATAAATGTAATGGACACGTTTCCACAAATTTGCCACAAGTAGCCTACAAAATAATCACTGAATTAAATCAATATGTTTCCCTGATGGATTCTGTAAATAACTGAATACTGCTATTGTCAAGAAGTTTGTATTTTTGGCAGAAATTTTAAACTATGCACCCTTAGCTTAACTTCAATGTAGCTGATATTCTACTGAAGCACTGATTATATCCATTTGACACTGTAAATGATTGATTATATATTTGATTTGAAAGTGTCAAATGTGTAGGTTGCATGTTCGTGCTGTGCTTGTGTCTATAAAGTATGTTGTATAATATCACTGAACCAACCGTTATTAATGCTTGCAAGACAACATAAATATATCGTCGCTGTCCTGTGAAAAACACTTACGTCCATTTTTGTCAATTTTCTTATTTTTACGTGAATAGTGTTTAAGCATTACAGGCATCGCATTAACGTGAAAATTAAACATTTTTTCCAAAATTGGACATAAGTGTTTTTCACAGGACAGCGACAATATGTAATTTATAAATTTGGTCCATTTTAATGTGAAATATACAGTAGATATATAAATACGGTAAAACTAACTGTTTCCAATGTGTACTTACCTTTTACAAGATGTGTAACATGAACAGGATTTGCAGCTCAAAAAGTATCTGTCATCCCATTGCAGAGTTAACTACAGTATGTTATTTTAAAATCAAATCAGTGATTTTTGTTCAATGTTCTCCTTCACTACAGTTAGCCAATGAGACACGGTGTTACTTTTTTATTGCAAGATGTTTGCCAGAAAAAAGTGATGCTTTAGACACAGGGAAGGGGTCCATGTGCAGTCTCTATCTCCACTGATGACATTGCAGGTTTCTCGTTCCCTAGCGCCATTGGTTAGAAAACAGCTTCAGGCAACCCCAAGGCACTTGTTCTTTTTTTCTTTTGTTTCTGTTCCTTTGACGGTGAATGTGCATGTTTGTGCTTATGCCTGCTTGTGGCCTGATCTCCCTCTCAAACGGTTTCATTTTTATTAGCAGCTGCTCGCTTTATTTTAGATGGTCAATGTACTGCTTTTGTATCCAGGACATAGTGAACACACGTGTAACTTTATTGCGATGGTAAAACCATTTACCTAAGACATAATAATTATAATAATTTGCCCTGTGGGGTATTAATCTGTTTTTAAATGAGCTGGACATATCAAAGACCCAAGTGACTATACAAATACTGTTACTACTGTTCTGGACTAAATCCTATGGGTTTTACTATGTGTTGGGGAAAAAAAGACACAGACCGGGATCAGACCAAGGGGAGAAATAATGGTGGAGGAGCAAAACAGCACATAAAAAACGTTATTCACAGATGTTTGCACAGTGAGAAAGCAATATTTGAAGCGAGGTAGTCTTCCCTGTCTCTAAGCATCTCATGTTATCTGTTTCTGTTTCAACTGTAGCCACAGACATACAAAAGACATCTTTCTTATTGGGTGGCCGAGATAATAAATATATACAGTACTGAGTGAAATTAACAATATTATGAACACTTAGAAATGTTTGTTTTCAGGTGCAATTTTTATTTCACTTTTATGTACAATACATTTCAACTAAGTACAGTTTATTTATTTTCTATATTTAAGCAGAATGTTGATGGTTAATGGATGGGTAATATATATATATATATATATATATATATATATATATATATATATATATATATATATATATATATATATATATATATGGGGGTACACCCCAGCAGGTTTGTAAGAACGCCCATACTTTCCTTTCAGAATCAAGATTTTCTATGGGATACTATACTACAAAACACTCCCACAAATATGCCCATATTTGAATGCAAACATCCATCCATCCATTATCTGTACCGCTTATCCTCACAAGGGTCGCGGGGCGTGCTGGAGCCTATCCCAGCTGTCTTTGGGCAGTAGGCAGGGGACACCCCGAATTGGTTGCCAGCCAATCGCAGGGCACACAGAAACAAACCTCCGCACTCACAATCACACCTAGGGGCAATTTAGAGTGTCCAATCAACTTACCACGCATGTTTTTGGAATGTGGGCGGAAACCAGAGTACCCGGAGAAAACCCACACAGGCACGGGGAGAACATGCAAACTCCACACAGGGAGGCCGGAGCCGGGATCGAACCCACGACCTCTGACTGTGAGGCGGACGTGCTAACCAGTCGACCACAGTGCCGCCTGAATGCAAACAAGATTTGTTAAATGTTTTACACACAATGTCAATGGCAGTGAATGAGTTAAAGACCATGTTGCACAAATAAGTGAACCCAGAGAAAAACACTTGTTCCTTCCAGGCCTAGAAGACATGTTGCTGTCCATAAAAGTCATAGAGGTCATACAAAATACTAGATATAGGTAATTGTTTTTGTTGTGAGCTTTATTAATTTTTTGCATTCATTAAATTGATTACATTTAATATTTTGTAATTTATACATTATATTATCAAACTTCCTTTCATGTTATAAGTTTTAAACACAGTGTACAAAAAACACTGTAAAATTTGGGAAATTGCTCTTATATTAATTGAGATATTGAATAAAATCTTACAATTTTTCAAGGGTGGTGAACTCATATATGCTAAGCACCGTATATATACATGAAATATCCACAGCATCTTTTCTATTCATCGTATCAGCGACTTGAAATTGGCGTACAGCATAACAAGGGTGACATCTCAAACAATGCTCCTCATCTAACTGAGAGCTTTCCATACTCTTTGTGCACTCACAAAAGCACACACATTGCGCCTAGATCTCAGGAGAGAGGCAGGAAAAGCATTTGAGAGCTGTTTCCATTCACTTTCATCTCTCATCTCTTTTTAATACTTCCTCCTTTCTGGAGTTTTCTCCTTCCACCCTCGCTCCCTCAACTGTTATTTAACCAGCCTTCAGTGTGTGAAATATATTACCGATCAGTGAATGGGTTGAGCTGGAGTTTGAAAGCAAAATCAAATTGTTTGCCTTCAATACAGTATATGTGCAGGTATTAGATCATGTTGGGCCCATTCTCTTGTCTCCTTTGGTCGGTTGCCAACACGGCAGGCTGCCTCATGTCCATTAAGACCCCTCATGCACCCCACCACCACTTTTCTTTTTAGTTGGATGTTATGGTTCACTGAGCTCTGTTATTGTTTGTATATATACTGTACATCCAGTATGAGATGTGTCCATTTTTAGGGGAGGCATAATTGTGAGTTTAGTCTGTTAAGGTGTGCCTTTGCTTACACCACTCAGTCTTCATTTATCATTTTTTGTCTACCACTAGTCACCTGAGAATCCCACTGAATTCTCACAAGGGGTGCTGCTTCAGTAAGCATCATAAATAGTAAAAAAAATAAATAAATACTGTTTTATGCATGTATACACTTACCGATGCAAAATCATGTACTCTTCATACACTTGTTACATTTAATGAGATTACATTGCAGAGCTGCATCAAAAATGTTGCCTTTGTAAATACTGTATAAAACATGTAACACAGAATAGCATAGAATACAATACTGTCAATGTGTTGCTCCATGAAATTGGAATGCTACTCTTTGGTGTGATACAAAAGTGACAGAAGGAAAAAAGGGGTACAAATGAAAATAAAATGTGCACAATGCAGTAGAAGCAATCTGAAAAATAAGAATGAAAAATAATGATGAATAAAATTGTATGCAAAAGGGTAAGGTGGGAACATTTGAAAAGATGAAGCCAATGTTGCATTTGTATGATATGTTAATATTACACATGCATGTCATTCATATTAGGTTTTATTCTTCTTAATTAAGAGGGAAAAGATGTATGCGCGATTGTATTTCTGGGCTGAGCGGATTCTCCCATGCACTTCTATCATTTACGCATTTTCATGCCAGATATGCACTCTGGGTGGAGCAACCCTAAGATGTGCGGTACCCATCAAATCTGATCTCGTGCACATACTGCTGTTAACTTAAAGCTCAAGTGTGAAGTAATTTCAGAAAATGTCAAATGAAGTCTAAGTAAAGTAATTAAACATCATACAAAAAATAAAGCATGAAAAAATCTTTTGTATGTCATATATTCAACAAAGTAATAATTTTTCCGAAGTGAGATCCTGGTGAGCGACAACCCGAAAGTGAAACGTCGCGTCAACAAGACGACAGCAGTGCGCAACATGGAACGTGTACACAGCCAGTCAGAAATCGACTCGGAAAGCAACATTTCAAACTTATCTGAGGCGATCCAGGTGTTTGATGAGTTGGAGGAAGAGAAGGTTGTTGGCATGATGTACTGTATGTTAGACCATGTGTACAGTTTTCCAGAAGGACGTGGCATATTCATTCATAAACAGTCAAGTTTATCTCATGGCGTAATGAATAGTGCGTTTGCTCCGATCATGCGCTGCTACCTTTTCTTCCTTTGTGTCACAGGTTCAAATAATGCGCTCTACCTTCAAATTTAGATCTTTTACTGTGTTTACAATTTCTTACATCCAGTCAGTTGTAAACGAGACATTTTGTGTCAAGTGTTTATTGCAGAATTGAACAGGTATGCAACTGAAAAATGTTGATGTTGCTTGTGATGAATCTGCAGACAGGAAAAACATAATTACTGGCCTGGCATTGCCTGAATGGGCACAGCTGGAATCAGGAGCCAGTTGAACTGTAACGCAAACTGGTCTATTTATGTGCCCTATTCTTATCTTTTTTTAGCCACTCAAACAACTGTTGGCCTGAATGTGAACAATGCATCGCCACACAGCGGCGAGACATTTCACCAAAAAATGCGATAACAATGGCAAAGAGCAGTTAGCTCGACTGGGGATACTCGCCCCGAGGTCTCCCCATTGCGGCGGCCATCTTGGGCAGGGACATTAGCTTGACTGGGGATACTCACCCCGAGGTCTCCCCAGTGCAGCGGCCATCTTGGGCAGGGACATTAGCTAGACTGGGGATACTCACCCCGAGGTCTCCCCAATGCAGCGGCCATCTTGGCCAGGGATATTAGCTAGACTGGGGATACTCACCCCGAGGTCTCCCTAGTGCTGCGGCCATCTTGGGCAGGGATATTAGCGAGACTGTGGATGCTCACCCTGAGGTCTCCCCATTGCGGTGGCCATCTTGTGCAGGGACATTATCTAGACTGGGGATACTCACCCCGAGGTCTCCCCAGTGCGGCGGCCATCTTGGGCAGGGATATTAGCTAGACTGGGGATACTCACCCCGAGGTCTCCCCAGTGCAGCGGCCATCTTGGGCAGGGATATCAGCTGCACCCACCCATGATTCTCGCCACTCAGCCAGCTCCAGTAAGGCGGCCATCTTACAGTATTGGAACACCTAGAATTGTCATCCCCAGGTCTCCCTAATGAAGCGGCCATGTTGTTCAAAAGTACTGGAACACCCAGAATTTTCATCCCCAGGTGTCCCTAATGAAGCGGCCATGTTGTTCAAAAGTATTGGGACATCCAGAATTTTCATCCCCAGGTGCCCCCCATGTGTTGCCAAAGGTGAAGAAAGAAGAAAACAAAAAAACAACTTCCTTGAGAATAAGACAAAACAAGAGAAACTATAATTCTGTATTTAGACAAAGGGTGGCGCCCAACATAAGTGTTGGACCCGGATACTCCAAACTCACCACACTAATTGGCCAATCCAAAACAGGTGTGTTGACAGGATAAAAACAGTTGCGTTGGCACACTCCAATTTAGTGCAGAGGAAGAAGCGCAGGGATGTTGCTGGTGGGTATTGGTAACCTTGAGTATGGTCTGGTCAAAGTGAGAGGCTGTCAAAAACAAACCAATCACACACAGACCCGCAGTCTCAGACCCAAAGCGATGAAATCATACTTCCGAATCAGATGAGAGAAGAGGAAAACAAAGCACTTGGAGTTGGCTATGGGAGAGAAAATGCTTACCGCAATAAATTTCTCAAAGAAAAAGAAGAAAATGAGACTTGGCACAAATCTCACGAAAGAAGAGGTACGGCTGGGGTCACCGGAGCCACCAAGCAGAAGAGAGTTATTAAGCCAAATAGCTGGACTCTATGACCCGATTGGTCTCGTAGCACCTCTGAAGCAAAAAGGCGCTATCCTGGTAAGATGGGCTCTCCAAGAAACTGGTGGTGTGAGAATGGCTAAAGAAACCTGGGACAAACCGCTTTCAGAAGACCTCAGAGAGGAGGATATAAAGCTCTTTGAAGAGTATGCCGAACTGTGTCAAATCAAATTCCACAGAAGTCTAACACCAGCAGATTGGACAAGCAACCCTGTGGATTGGTGGTGGATACCAGGCAACTTAAACATTGCTCACATCCTAACAAGAGGGGGATCAATGGAAGACTTGAAGGAGGAATCTGTGTGGCAGAAAGGTCCAGATTTTTTGAGATGGCCGGTGGATGAGTGGCCTATAAAGTCTCCTCAGGAAGTCGCAGCTCATGCAAGAGAAAATGTAGACAAGCTCCAAAGAAAGTATTTTGTAGCTGTTGTCACCAGAAGCCAGTCATCAAAGAAGACACAGCAGCAGACATCCCGGCAAAGTGACGTGAGCCCAGCGGTCAAATCTAGGAATTCTCCAAGTGGTTGGGTCACAAAACTCATTGCAATAGAAAAGTTTAACAACCTGCATAAGCTTGTTGATGTTGTTGCTTGGACTTGGCGTGCTGCTCAAATGTGGCTAAAGAGAGGGGTAGTGAAAGCCAGAGCTAGTCGTAACATCCCTGGACTGACTGAGCGTCAAGAAGCCCTCAGAGATCTCTTTTTGACAGCCCAAGAAGGGCAGATCTTGCTGGGCCGAATTTATTCATAAGGAGCAAGTGGCATACAAAATAACGAAATGTTGCTGTTGGTGACATAGTTTGGGTAGCAGATCAAAATGCACTACGTAACCAATACAAATTCTGCAGAGCGGTGAAAGATGGAAAGATGGAAAAGGACATGTCAGAGATGCCCATATCAGGGTGGGGCCAAGCTACCCAGTCTCTATAAAGCCTGGAAAACTCAAAGAAAACAGGAAAATTCAAGTTCAGTCCAGTTACGGTCCAGTCATCATCCTCCAAAGAGATGTGAGACGCCTCATCGTCCTACTACATATTGAGGAACAATCACCAACAAAGCAGTGAAGCTTTCTGTTCTCCTTGGGTTCTCACCAGGAGCTCAAGTGGGAGGTGTGTTGCCAAAGGTGAAGAAAAAAGAAAACAAAACAACAACTTCCTTGAGAATCAGACAAAACAAGAGAAACTGTAATTCCGTATTTAGACAAAAGGTAGCGCCCAACATAAGTGTTGGACCCAGATGCTCCAAACTCACCAGACTAATTGGCCATTCCAAAACAGGTGTGTTGACAGGATAAAAACAGGTGCGTTAGCACACTCCAATTTAGTGCAGAGGAAGAAGCGCAGGGTTAACTTTCAGGAGCAGCACATTTGACCAAAGTATCTTAGTTTATTCATATTGGAGGAAGAAGCCCTTTAGGTGGCCATTGTAAATTGCTACATGCTTCTGTTAGGATTTTGAATAAATTGAATATTGAACTGTTTAATACATAACAGTAAAGATTTCATATTTAATAAGTTACGATGGAAAAATAATAAGTATAAGAAATAATAGTAAGTAATGTTTAAATATTAAATTATAATATTAAATAGTAAAGTAAATCTTAGTTAAGTACTTTTAGTCATGTTTTCCATGTTTTCAATATACATTCTGAGATATTTCATTTTGTTTGAATTGAGACACATTTCAAGAGATACAATTGTCACTTAAAGGTTCCTATTTCATTTGTTTATTAATTTCTTCAAGGTTTTCAACCTACAAAAGTTCAAAAGTATTGGGACACCCCGATTTTTCATCCCCAGGTGTCTCTAATGAAGCGGCCATGTTGTTCAAAAGTATTGGGACATCCAGATTTTTCATCCCCAGGTGTCCCTAATGAAGCGGCCATGTTGTTCAAAAGTATTGGAACACCCCGTTTTTTTCATCCCCTGGTGTCCCTAATCAAGCGGCCATGTTGTTCAAAAGTATTGGGACACCCCGATTTTTCATCCCCAGGTGTGCCTAATGAAGTGGCCATTTTGTTCAAAAGTATTGGGACACCCCGATATTTCATCCCTAGGTTCCTTCCTTCCCGAGATTCCTATTTCCCTTCCTTCCTTGCTTCCTAGTGTCCTTTCTTCCTCATTCCTCCACCTCATCCTTTCCTTCCTATTTTGTATTCTTACTTTGTTTTCTGTCTTGCTTGCTTTGTCTAACTTGCTATCTTGGTTCCTTGCTTCCTCCCTTCCTTTGATTCCATCATTCTTTGTTTTCCTTCCTTTTTTCCCTGACTTCCTTCTTTCATAGTTTCCTTACTTCCTCTTTTTTTGTTTCCCTTCTGATTTTTTTTCAAGGTCATTCTACTTCATTGAACTTCATTCCAACGCATTCCACGGTCGGTCACAGTGCAGAGGTCGTGGATTCAAATCTGGCCCCAGCCTTCCTGTGTAGAGTTTGCATGTTCTCCCCGTGCCTTTGTGGGTTTTCTCCGGGTACTCCAGTTTCTTCCCACATTCCAAAAGCATGCTTGGTAGGTTAATTGGACACTCTAAATTGCTCCTAGGTGTGATTGTCGTTGCGAATGTTTGTTTGTCTTTGTGTGTCCTGTGATTGGCTGGCAACCAGTTCAGGGTTTACCGCGCCTACTGCCCAAAGACAGCTGGAAAAGGCTGCGACCCTTGTGAGGATAAGCAGATTGGATAATGGATGGATAATAATAATAACAATAATAATGAGTTGAGGGCTTGTCAAAGAGGGCCTGCGAGTTGGCAATTACTGCTCTTTAGTTGTGATATTTACAGGCAAACACCATCTGCACAAGTGGACTATTTTCGTTGTTTGTTTACAAGGCTTACCTACGACTGCAAGGAGCAATTACGCTTCAAACATTTTCCAGGCTGGAATCAAAAGACGAGACTTTGGAAATCTTTAGGCAGGACTCTCTCGTCAAAGACAACGAGCAGGGTACCCACCAAGCAACACTATCATGGCAATGGCGTATAATGGGGACTTGTACATTTCATTATTTATTTTATATTTTTATTTATTTACTTGTTAATCTGACTGGCCTGGTTTGTGATACAAGGAAGGTTGGGCACATATGATCTAAAAAGGCACTCCCTTCTTTATTGATGGACCCCCAAACGGCATTCGGTACATGTAGTATGCGCACAGTATTGGATTTATTCACGACAAAAGAGTGTTCTGCTTCAAATGTTAGTATATTAGGTGTGCCTTTTCTAAATGGCTGATGACACATCAGCTACATAAGGTATTTTCATATTTGAAGCATGCTATATTTTTGTACTGGATTTCAAACATTTTCACAAGTCTCAGGAAAATTCCATGCGCCATGATTTACTGCTAGTCTCAGAATTCAATGTATCACACGCATTCACTGGTTTCGCGTGGTGGATGTGTCAGAAAACTGGACTGAAGAATGCAAGCAGATAAGTGTGCAAGCCCAGGTGTGTAAAAAATTGGTGGGTAATGCGATGAATTATGTTTTATTCCTTTTTTTTCATCGCTGTTGAGTTTGGTGATGGCTCTGGGAAAGAAGCTGTCCCTGAGTCTGTTTATGCAGCTTTTATGTACTAAGTGTTGGCCAGAGTGCAGTAGTACAAACCAGCGGTCGGTGTTGGGAATTGTCCTTGATGACGTTTGCTGCTCTGCTGAAGTAGTGAAAGCTGTCAATGTCCTCAAGATGGGCTGTGTTCATTACTCTCTGTACTGTTGTCTCATCAGCTGCTGTGTACCTGGCGTATCAGACCTTTACAGCAATTTATTTTACAGTCAATAGACTAATAGTAACAGTAGTAAGTGTTTTTTATTAAGCTTGTGGTGGTGTACAATTGCACTACATCATCGGCTACTTTCAAGTGGTAAGCAGTTAATAACAGAAACAAATATTTCATCTCACCTTTTATGTTACCCACCTCCTTCCCTCTAAAATTGCCCTTTTGTTTTATCACACACACCTGTACACATTTTATTCAACAAAGTCAGTAGCTAATCCAACCATTATAATGCAAAGAGGCTTTTTTCTTGGTAAAACCAAGACATTTCCCTCCACTGATGTTTCTTTACATTGGATAAACACCCACCTTTATTGCGCTCTTTTCTAGCTTCCATTGTTGAACCCCAGCTGTGATGTTTTTGTTCTTTTATTATACCTAAATGGACTCCATGCTGGGACAATTGGCTCAAGTATAAATGACCGAAAAGGCCTTCTAATAAGTGCACATAATGACCTGTGTGCTGATACACTCGCCTGTTTGTATTCGCTAGCATGTGTTCGCTTGTGTTTTTATGTGTGCATTTATCTGTGCGTATGGGTGTGCTTGATAATGATGTCCATGAATTATGCATGTGGTGCGATGCTTTTCATTCAATTTCTGCTCTTATAACCCCCAAACAACATTACAGAGGCGGGTCTCTGGGCATTTGGCTGTAAATAAACTGTGAACTAATAGACTCGAGACATCTCTGGGCAACACCAGTCTAAAAAGCACTCACTGGGGAGGGAGCATAACAAATTGCCCGGAGGCAGAGCTGTTTTCAGGTCAGCTCTTGTACATTACTTTTGACTGACAGGGGCACCAATGAGGTTGAGAACTAATGTGAAATCAGCAATATAGGGCATTTTTTGTTGTTGTTCAAAGATTATTCGAACAACAAGAATTAGATTAGAAGAAAATTATATGAAGCGATAAACTAACAGAAGCTAAAATAATTTTAATTTAATATAATAAAATACATACTGATGATATCAGAGATGGGCTCGTCAGTAAATGTTTCCAGTCCGTCATTCGCTAGCGACCATTGTCTATGGCTATGTTATCTACAGCACTATAGGTCAAAGCTGAGCGCTTTTGGTGTTGCGTTTCCATGTACTGTCAATGCAGTCCGCTCGAAGCAACTCCGGTATACATTCACCCCCGCTAACAAACACACGTGAGACATATGGCGCGTGTTTTCAGTCGTCAACGAAATCAGATTCCGTCAGTGACGGACTGAGAAGGTTCACCAGCATTGACTCCGTTAGTGAGGATTCCGGTGATGGACGAAAATCCTCTACCGTTGATCGCCACCTTGGCACTTGCCACTCTCTAGTACAGGTGTGGCCATTACGTCGATCGCAAAGGCATTGTGGGTAGAGCGCCAGCCTATCATTCGTTCTCACTACTATATTGCTACGTTCACACAAACTGCTTTGTGAGCATTTCTGGCGGCGCGTTTGAAATGGAATCAATGTAGTTCGCGGGCGCGGTTGCATGCGGGGCGGCACGATTGATACGTTTGGAGCGGTGGGACACGTAGCGAAACACAGAAAATCCGCCCATTCGCTCCATTCGGCGCGTAGAAAACGTCAACTTTTTTTGCCGTGGCAGCCAATCAGCATCGGGCATACTACGTCACACACAGCCAAACAGCGTACTGTTCACTCGGCTTTTTTTTTTTTTTTTTACAGTACTTGAACTTTACCAAGACAGAAATAATGTTAGCATTAGCATAGTGTGCAAATAAGTTGATTTGTTTTATATGTGTCGAATGGAGCGAATGGGCGGATTGTTGTTGCTGCGAATCTGCTTGAGGCTGCCTATCAGCAGCTACTGTCCGGACTATGCGTCCCTGGCTGATTCCATTCAGTCCAAGTCAGCAGAGTAAGGTAATTACAAAACATTTTTTGCTGTTTTATTGTGCTATGTAGGTTGATGCAGTCATTCAAGGTACACCAGCTTATACATCACATATTAAAATAATTCTCAATATATTTATAAATAATGTGTTTTGCATTCTTAGTAGGTGGTAGATCATTTTGACTCGGTCATGTCATAAGTAGCTCTCAGGCCGAAAAAGTGTTGGCACCCCTGCTAAGCATTAGGAAGTCTACCCTTGACCCTTTTTCACCAACTTTCACAAATCCACAGAGTTTTACGGAGTTATTAGAGGAACAGTTGCAAACCACAGCACATGGCGGCCAGTAAGTCAGTGAAGGGGAAAGCATGCCGGTTCAGCTTTGGCAGCAAGGATTTTGAACTCCACTTCCATCGATTCATCTCATAAATTTATGGTCCCTGCGCAACAAAATGGACGATCTTCTCACACAGACCAAAAAAAACTTTGACCGTTCTACTGCTCTCTGCTTTACTGATACTTGGCTCAGTGAACGCATCCCTGACACTCTACAACTCTACAACTTCCCATCTTCCACATTCACTGTGAAAATCATGTCACCAGGGAAATTAGAAGGTGGTGGAATATGCTACTACATTAACACCAGGGAAATAACATTCTTGACCACTGTTGCACCACACTCAAACACTTATATTACAACGTCTCCCGTTGCTTTAGGTTTGTCTAGTCGTGTTTAACTTCTCAATACCAACATTAATGGACCAACTAAAGTCTGCAAAAGCCCATGGTGAAAACCGTAAAGAAGTGGACCAATTAAGCTAATCTAGAATTATAGGGTTTTTTGACTGCATACGAGTATCTTTAAAACTTCAACTGGCAGCTTGGATGAATATACAGACTGTGACATCCTACATCAGCATTTGTGTAGACGTGTGTGTCCTGACAAAGACATTCCGCACGTTCGTTAACAACAAGCCTTGGTTCTCTACCAAACTTCAATAACTCCGCCAGGCTAAGGAGGACACTTATCAGAGCCCTGTACAGGCAGGCCCAAAACCAGTTGATGAAGGAAATTAATATCTCCACACTAGCCGAAAACCTGTTTTCTGCTCAGGCCTCTGCGTCAGTGTGGGAAGGTCTGCAATCAATCACTAATTACAGGAGACCATCCTCCGAGGCAGAAAACATTAAGGGACTGGCTGACTATTTGAATATGTTCTATTGCAAATTCGAAAAGGACACTTTCACACCTGACACCTGCCCAGCCTCTCCACCAACGACTTCCATCACACCTCTGACTCACTCTTCTGGCTTGACCATTCACGAACAAAATGTGAGACGGCTCTTCAAGCAACAAAAGATCAATAAATTGACTGGGCCGAACCACGCATATCACTCCTGCCAATTTGTGCTGACCAGCCGACTCCAGTCTTCATGTATATAGCATATCTTCAACATATCCTTGGAGCTTTGTGTTCCAACCTATTTCAGCCGCTTCACCATTATTCCAGTCCCCAAGAAACCTGCAATATGGGCACTGAACGACTGCAGGCTTGTCCATGTGACATTGGTGGTCATGAAGTCCTCTCAAGGTCTTGTGCCAGACCACCTAAAGAGTGTCACAGGATCCCTGCTTGGCCTCCTGTAGTTTGCCTACCAAGCTAACAGGTCAGTGGATGCTGCAGTCAACATTGGGCTGCACTTCATCGTTGAGCAGCTATGGACACAGGACACACAGGACACAAGGATCCTGTTTGCTCTTCAAATAAAACATGTTTTTCTAGCCTTGGATGTGGAAAGATTACATACACATGTATGTCTCTGTTGACCAAGTGGTAGTAGATGCAGAGTGAGGAGGTTGCCTTATGTGACTGCCCTTATCGCCCTTATCAATGTCAAAGATTTGTGACCTTGCCGTCTTTCATCACTTACTGTTGGTGACTGCTCCATGGCTCAGAGCACTGTTGCACTTTGTCCTCTCCCTCTCATCACCTCTTTCTGCCTCTCTCTCTCCATCACTCTCCTCTCACTCACTTCTTGTCTGCTTTGTTGCTCACAAATGGCCCCAAGCTACTTGTTTGGGGCCTGGGGTGACTAGGTCTGCACTTGTGACATTGAAAGTGTGTATGCGTGTGTGAATGTGTGTGTGTGCATTGACTGTATGAGTGTACAGTGCATACATGCATGATTGTTTTGTGCCCATGAGAGTAGGAGTCATTTTGTTTAGTGGAGTGGACAGAAGTCATCAATTGCATTGGTTCAAGTGTTATAATTACCAGGAATGGGAAACTCGAGTCATATGACTTGACTCGAGTCAGACTCAAGTTATATATTATATATATATATATATATATATATATATATATATATATATATATATATATATATATATATATATATATATATATATATATATATATATATATATATATATATATTATATGTATATATATATATATATATATATATATATATTATATGTATATATATATATATATATATATTATATGTATATATATATATATATATATATATATATATTATATAATATATATATATATATATATATATATATATTATATGTATATATATATATATATATATATATATATATATTATATGTATATATATATATATATATATATATATATTATATGTATATATATATATATATATATATTATATAATATATATATATATATATATATATATATATATACATATATGTATATATATATATATATATATATATATATATATATATATATATATATATATATATATATATATATATATATACTGTATATAATATAATATATACTGTATATAATATAATACCAACAATTTTGTCCCCAGCACCATAGTGACTACGTTTACATGCAGTCAATATTCGGTTTAAGGTAAAAAAAACTTTTATATGTTTTTCACATATATTCTGAATAATCTATTTACATCAGAGCTGGGCAGTCCATCCCTGGGCGGGACCGGTCAGACCCTCCGGCCCGGCCGGATGCCCATTTTTTAAAATGGCTGGACTAAGCATGGCCAAAAGTGGATTTTAGTCCGGCCCACTAATCGGCCCTCATGCATTTGACGTGGTCCCGAGGCGGTCAAATTTCATCTCAGCCCACTCAGTGAAAGGATTCTTTTTAGGCTTCTTTCTACTCCCACGTCGGCGCGAGCGACAACTGCCGCATTGATTCACGTGACCGACGTATTGTGCTGTTAGCGACAGGTCTGCAACACATGCCACGCACCCATCAAGAATTGTTGCTGCTCTGATCGGTCCATTATGTCACATGTTGCGATGACACATAGTTTCCCACAAGAGGAGGGAGAGGATGCAGCACGCAGCTCGTTGCTGCTGCAAAAGCAAACTAGTTTGGCAATAAAATTAAATGCATAGTCTAATCATCTCTGTCCCTTTATGGTTGTAGCAGGTACGGTATCCATTGTTGTCGCTGTCTTTTTAAAGCGACGCCCCCCGACTTGGAACTTAACTGTTTCAAAACAACTTGTGTCCGGGAGTATATTAAGCTGAGCGCAGCACTCAAGTATGATGCTGCCACATCAAGGTGGAGTTCAAGCACTTCTTCTGGCGTCTTATGCTTCTGGAAATACGCCGTAGCAAACATGCTGTGTACAGTGGTTTGCTGGTATGCTTTTATTTTGAAGGCCGTGAACGAAGGGAAGTGTGGAAAATAAATAACTTGTTGAATGCGACTTCTGGCCGTCTGTTGGACCCAAACAATTGTACAATACGACAAAACCAACCAGGTTTTCAAAAGGCTGGGGGGGTGATAATTTTTACAAATAAGGGCAGGGGTCGCGGCCGGAAAGGTACCCAGGTCAAGGGTGGAGGGTCGCGGCCGGACCGGCAAAAAGGGTCAAGTGCCCAGCTCTGGCTTACATGAATGAGCGGACAGAGTTGCTCCGGCATTTGAATAACCCACTGTGAACTGCAACGTACATTCTGCTTGTTACTTTCAACTGTCAATAAAACACTTGAGTTTCATGTCACTCACCACAGGAATGAAGCAGCTGGTTTCCTCAGTGCTCAAAATGTGTGCTGCGTCTCTGAGCTTGTTTACCTCTGCTTGTGTATTTGCGGTTGGATTGCACACCAAATAACGCACTTCCCCATACAAGCACGTCCTGTACTACAAAGACCAGGATTCTTTTGTTGTTGAGCATGCGCAGAGTGTCTCCATCGGGTCTGTTTGCGCACTGGCAATCGCTTTGCCTTATTCACCCTCCTCTCCTTCTTCTCCATCCACCTCACAGAAGAGGTAATTACAAAATCTTATGTTTTTATTTTGATATTATACTAACTATTTTGAAGTAAATTTCGACTAACGGTGAAATCTGACATACGCAGAAATTCGGGTTACATCGCCGGTGTAGGAATGCAACTCGTTTGTAAATTGAGAACTTCCTGTACCATAGCTGTAGTATGTTGCTTGTGTTTGTTTTCAGTTAATTCCATCATTTAGTGGAAATATGTGCAGGTTTGAACAGTCAAATTTTGAGAAACATAGCTCCTCTGAGGTAGCAAAACAAGACCCAATGAAATCATGAATTATTTTGACAGTTGTGGTTGAAATAGCAAGGTTAATGTTTGTGTTTTTCAAATAGGGATTTTGCTGTTGGTTTAGGGCAATTCTGCAGGAAATTCATGCACTTGCTCTGTAGTGACAGTAATACAATCGGGAGCGTCCTTGACTTTAGGCATTTACTGTGAGCTCCGTCAAATTAGGTTTACTGTAAGACTACTTGATAGCTTCATTGTATAGAAAGGTCAATCATGAACCATTTTATTTCTCATTACAGTAAATGTGACTATCTATCTGGCCCTGCCCCAATATTCGCACGTCCACTCTTCAAATGCGCATACCAGTTGATGAGTACGAGTGTGTTGTAGGGTGTCACAATTCTCCCAAGCGCTCTGTCGCCCCGCCTCGTTTGCTCCATTGTTCCACACTTCAGCTGAGCCCGTATCCATGGGCCTACAACCAAAGCATATTACCCACAATTCATTGCCAATTTGACCAAAATAGTGGGAAAATGCAACTTTCAGGGGAATCCTTGTACCTGTGCCGAAATAATGTCTTTTCAAGTGTAAGTATCAAATTATTGCATATTTAAACAAGTTGTTTATCACTGCCGTCAGGCCAAAAACGTGTACCTCCTCACTTTTCAGGAGGCCCCAAAAATGGCAACTTTGTTCAAACATTAGCATTGCATCATGAAAGACAGCAAGCCATTTTCAATACTATAGATTGGTCAATAATGTGTAAAATAACACCCACGCTTGTGGACTGACCAATAGTAAAGATTTTTTTAAAAATATGAAATTCACCAAAATGTGACTTATGGGGTTTTGGACCAACACCAAGGATATTTGTAATTTCAATCAAAATATTAAAGTTAGCTACCTATTTTGTCCTAGTGTAGTTGTCATACTTGGTGACCTTCTGCGCATGCACTGCAAATCTTGCAGGGGCTGCAAATAATGCATCATAAATCCAGTGCCGCCACGTTTGATGGCATAGCTCCAAAAGTGGCACAACACACACTGTCACAATTCTGTAGTTTTCACACGCTTATGACCTGTGCTATCTAACCATCCATCCATCCATCCATAATTGAGCGAATGGAAATGACACACCCAGCAAGAATATTAAAATAAAACCAATCATCAGAATCATCTTTTTTTTCATCAAATTCGATGCCACACAATAATGACGGCACCCACATAGACAAAGTAAAAAAAAAAAAAAAAAAATTACTGATGTCGCCGAAAACCGCCTAGGCTGCCTTGAAGGCTCCCCTGAAGGCTCCCCTGGCTGAGCCATTAGATGAGGGGGACCCCGTGCTGTTCTCAGTGGCCAACACATTTGTTGCTTTAATGTGGCTATGTAATTAAATAAATAAATAAAAAAAACGACATCTTAGTGGATCAGGTGCAGATTAAAAAAGCAAGCAGGCAAAAATTGAGGCCGAAGGCAAAGAGCTGAGCTGGTCACAAAAGGGTTTATTCTAAGCGGAATAAACCTTGAGAGTTCTGTCCTGGGAGCGACTCAGAATCACAGTGAGGAGAGCACAGGTTTTTATACAGTATTTTATTCAGTATTCTAGGAAAGTCCCTTCCCTCTGATTGGGACAATTTAAATTCTCTGAAATGAGCTCATCTCTACTGGTGTCTACTTGGGCTTTCCAGTGATACAGTGGTGTCAATTTCCAGACAATGAGCACATGGTCTTGTCTATCTTTGTTTTTTCCAGTTTTATAACTGTCAATTTTTTTTCTGTATGTACAGGTGTCACTTCCTAAATGCCAGTCTCGCTTATGACACAAGTCTATGCCGTTTTGTTTGCACTAGTGTCTCAGGCTGCTGATTACAGCCTAGCAGCGGTGGCCCTTCATTTGAAAAATTGCATAATTCTAAGCACGGTTTACTCATCTACTGTTGGAAAGCTTTTGCTTCAGCCAAATTTCACTTTTCTACATTAGAATCAGTTCTCTCCAAGTGACCTGCCCTTACTGTACATAAAGGCTAAAACTACTACTACTATTACTACTACTTCTACCACTAATACTACTACTACTACTGCTACTACTACTAATAAAGAAAATAGACACTACACTATGAAAGACTGACTCTATTTAGCTGTATCTATTGTGTATATTGTATTGAAATTTGTGTTTATCATCACTGCTTAAAGTTATTAAAAACAATTTCATTAATCCTATAATATTGTTTGTAAAGGACAGTGATTGTACTCACAGTCTATACACACACACATATATATATATATATATATATATATATATATATATATATATTAGATAATTCGCCGCGGTACACAGTTTGAAAAACACTGGTATAGATTACTACTACTACTGTTTATTTCTTTAAATTGCATTTTTGAAAGACATGCACGCTTTTTTTACCCTAAAAAAACAAAATGGTACAGAAATACCTTTGCCTATTTCTACCATTTGTGTACATTTTCTAGTCTGCCCTAGGTGTAGTCTATGTGTAGTCTGCCTTTCGCCCATTGTCAGCTGGGATAGGCTCCAGCACCTCCCCGCGACCCTGTACAGGATAAGCGGTTTGGAAGATGACACATGATGGCAACCACTTGAAGAAATAAAATTGAGTAACCAGTGCACACCATTTCTTTCTGTGTACAGTACCTTTTTGCAGGGGTACCCTGCTACTCGCTATAAATTAGCTGTGATAGACTCCAGTTAGCTAAGACTCTAATGAGCACAAATGACTCAGAAAATGGCTGATATGATGGCAAGTTAAAAAAAAAATGCTGCTGCAGTTAAGTCTGTGAGAGTCACAGTGAAGAAATAAATAATCCATAGGCTATTGCATTTGAACTCATCCAAAAAAATAACATTGTGGATAGAGAAAGGGCTGTTTTGAAACGTGCTGATTAACAATAACTTTGACCACATGGACATGAAATGGCAGTATATAGTAAGGAATTGAATTTGGTTGCATAAGAGGGAAGACAGTCATCAGACGCGTGTGTGTGGGGGGTGCGTGGGGGTGGGGGTGTGCGAGGAGTAGCAGGCAGACAGGCAGGCTGACATGGGGTTTATGCTGCAACAAAAGTTACCGTTCCTATAAACATCAGACCAGTTAAAGCTTTATTGTCATCTTTGTACAGTTTTATTTTTTATTGTTGTATAGTTCTCACTGCTCACACTTGTGTGTCTGTATGGCATAGGTGGGCACTTTACCCTTTTTTGCCGGTTCGTCCTCCCTCCGTGACCTGGGTACCCTTCCGTCCTTGTCCCTCCAACCTTATTCATAAAAATGAACGTCCTCTGACCCTGTCTGTCCTTGTCCCCTGACATTCTGTCGGTACACCCCCCGCGATCAAAAAAAAAAAAAAGGCTGTGCATGACATTCTTTGAAGCTCATTAGCTGGCTAATTTTCAATGCAAATCCACTTACCGGCTGGGAGTATCGTGAGTGGATTGAATTGCTTACAACTGTTTAACTAAGGTAGCTTTTAGCTGCCAGCAACCACCGTCGTGATGTGATGATGATGATGATGATGATGATGATGTGGATGGAGCAAGCCAGGGGACATCCAGAGAATATTTAAGATTATACTATGCTATTGGGTTTTGTTGCACGTTTTCACTTTTTATTGCATTATTTTTAGTGCTGCCAAGCGATTAAAATATTTAATCATAGTTGATCGCATTTTTTCTTAGTTAACTCGTAGTTAATCTCATATTTTATTTATTGAAAAAAAATCTCTTGATTTTTCTGTCCCATTCTTTTCTTGAATTTTAATACCCTTAAAATTAATAAGATGATTGATTTTCTTATGCAAATCTTTTATTAAAGGGAAGTCAACCCAACCATATTTTTTGCAAGAATATGTTCTATGTAGGCCCACTAGTTGAAACAAGGCATTCTGCTAATTATTGCGTTTGTGGAATAAGGGTTGAACCACCTGTTTTCAGCCATCACTGGGGCAGCCATTTTGTCACGTCTGTTGACTGAAAATGGCATCACAGTTGCTCACAGCTCACCTGTTTTCTTATACTGAGCTTGGTCGTTATTTGAGCCCTCAGGGCATCTGTGATGTCATTTTCATTTGACAGAAGTGATAAAATGGCCAACCCCTGAAATGGCTAGATTTTGCTGCTTGACTCATATTCCACAAATACAATATTAATCAGAATGCCTTGTTTCAACTAGGGGGCCTGCATAGAACATAATCTTGAAAAAAATATGTTTGGGTTGACTTCCTCTTCAATTGAAAAAACAAGCATTAGATTCAACTCACACAAACAGCCCCTCAGCCCTTTCAAACACATAGGCCTACACGTGATCGCACGCACCCACACGCACACGCGTCCGCGCATGCACACGCCCACTCACACAATCATTTACATTAGTGTTGTTCAGACAGATATGTTTATTTCGTTTTGAGAGCGACTTGCTGCTCAAGCGCCGCTTGGATTTAGAATTATACGAGAGCAGTCATTTGTACGCACGTCACTTTTTATTGCACTCTGGCAATGACTTCATCGACTAAAAAGATTATTACTCGCTGCTCGAGTGTCTTATAAGGGTATTTTGTTTATTAAAATTCTGTTGTGGGTATATTTTAATGTAAATTGTGTCAGATAAATGAATGAGAAACAGTTGGTGCAACGCTGAGATTGTCCCGTCCGGCTCTCGACCGTGCTCATGGTTCCTGCTGTTAGAAAATGCAGCTGCTTTGGAGCAAACGGCATATTATTTTGTATATATTATTTTTCCAAAATGCTGCAATATTGTTTTGTGAGTATATATTTATATTGTGCTACTTTATTCCCTTTTGATTTGGTTTGGTACGGCGCCGAAGAAGAAACGAGAGAGAGAGGTGAATTAGAGCGGGGCTGTTCACGTCTGAATACAAAGACGCAACAAAACACTGTCCTGCCGTGTCGGTTGTCTTTACCAAGGAAGACGCCAGAATAAATACATAAAGTCAAACCTATATTGTAACCTGCCATACCACGGCCTCCGAAGATAAGGAAGAACAACTTTTAATCGTTACATTACCAACGCGTACGTCACGACTATCTCCGCGGGTCAGGGGAACTCAATCGTGCATGTGTAAGATGAGCAATTCATCCTCATCGTCAATATTTTGAAGCAGATGTGATGCCTCTACTTTAAAGCTTTTTTGAAAATATACATGTATAGATCACAGTGACCAGCAGCCTTGATCAATGCAGCCGCTGGTTGCTATGGAAACCTTAATCACGCGATCCAAAAAATTGACGGCGTCAAAAAGGGGTTGGATTAATGCCGAGAATAACACGCTAAATTGACAGCCCTAGTTATTTCACAATAAAAGTAATTATTGCAAAATAAAGGAATGTTATTTTAGGAGGAGAACAAACGTCTTCCACTTCGGGGTCATAGCTTTCAATGTTTTTTTTGCCTCGTCAGTAAAATAGGTGTCCACTAGAGGGCAGACTATGCCTGTTAGAACAATATTGCAGGAAGGGTGCGCACTTGAAAAAGAGCACTCCAGTGTAGTGCAGGCTTATCAAGGCAGTCTTGGTTTTTAAAAGAAGCCAACACAACATGTCAGCCGGGACTTGACCCGGTTAGGGATGATTAGAGGGAAGGACGAAAACCTACCTCCATCCCTGGGACGTAATGACCAGCTCTGCTGTATAGCATCGCCAGTATATGCACTGACCATTCCATCATTACATATCTTTGTAGCCTAACCCTGCTCTGGTGCCCTCCATTCATCTTATTGTCCACATTGCCTCAAACTGCGAATACACTACGATTTTAAAAGCATTAATATTGAATTCTATCTTGCAATTTAAGAGCTAATCATTATCGGAGGGCCCCTTTCAAAACAAAGAAAGGATTTTTTGCCATCAGTGAACTTGAATGCTAATGTTACAAATAATGCTAACAACAAAGCATTGTGCTTGTAGCTTTGTGTGTTCCATGATCTCGGCCCCATAAAAGTATCAGACAGCGGCATTTTAGAAGAATGAGTCACATACTTTACCCAGGCACAATGTGGGTAAACGACTCAGAGATTGGCAAATACAATCAGAACTCGGCTTCCAATGTATTAGATCACTAATAGGACTGACTAAATACTGACCCACCAAAAATTCATCTGAAGGTCATACGACGGGAGCTGGCAATCATTCTTCCTAAGTATGCACCTGAAAACTACAAAACAAACATTTTGAAATTGGTCCATTCATAGTGAGCTGACTCAGAATCTGGTTTGAAAAAGATGTACAGTATGTTCAAGTTTTACTTTACGCATGCACCTGTATTCTGAATTGCAGTATAGTCTTGTATCGTCATCACACAATTTGCAGAGCTGATTTGCCTTTTTTCCCCAATATAATTTTTAATTTCCTTTCTGCTGCTGGGTATATCAATTTAATTGATTGTTTTTCATTATTTTTGTGTTAGATGAGAAAGTAATAATGACAGTGATCCATTTAAATGTTAATTGTGTCGTCTGAGTTATTACTAAGTTATACTTGATTTTCCCAGTGATACGATGGCAGAAAAACAACTCGACACATCCAGAATGTTCTTGTCACTTCAGACGCAAGCAAGCATTAAGTGTGCTAACTGCAGATGCATGTAAGTGGTGAAGGTTAATTAGTTCTACATAGAGTAGTTCTACACTGTAAATTCCGCCTGTGTGACGGACCGGTCCGTCTATCCGCCTATGACGGACACCCATTTTGTAAGCAATAAACGATAGATGGGAACCTTAAAAAAAAAAAAAAACGGATTAAGCATAGTCAGAAGCCCATTTTTCTGTCTATGTCAGGGGTCATTTTGACCCCGTAAAAGAAAACACTGGTAGCCGCAAACACTTTATATATACGTCTCTTTCAAATGAATTAAAAAGCTGAACTTAAATTATCCAAATAGCAAACAAAACGCCTGAATTTAAAAATATAGTGGGGAAAAAAAGAGCACTATTTCACTGAAAAATGAAAATAGATATTTTCAAAATAACTGCCTGAATATTCATTTTACCTGGTTAATGAGACTTCTGCTCCTGAACATTTGCGCACATGCAGCGTCTGCAAATCAGGGCTCGGAAGTCATTTTCATCTTTACGCAGGAGCTACCGTCTTTTTAAGAAAACTATTTTTTTATGTAAGCGTTCATATTACATTATAAATGCGACCTCGGTCTCTTTTCTTGTGTGAACATTGTGAACAATTGCACCCCTAAAGTGACCCGCACACGCAGAAGAAGAGACGGTCGGCGTCACTCACGACATTGTGTTTACTTTGCGAAAGTGAATATGGTGCAGGGTGTCGGGCATTTCGACAGGGGAGTGATTCGGTCAGAGTTACAAATACAGTATTTAGGGGAAATGATGAGGCGAGGCTTTTTCGATCTCATTTCATGGAGATGTCACTAAAGATGACGTCACGTCATAACCGTGCGTTAAAAATGAGCCGATCAAGCCGTGGTCTGAATTACTACAATGACCATTAATCCTTTCATGGCCGGACTAAGAAATTGTCACTGAAAAAATGTTTCCTTTCATTTCCTGGTTATTAGGGACACAAATAACAAAAAAACATGGACATTTAAAAAAAATACCTAAAATTGTAGTTTTTATAAACCTGTGCCAAACGGCATCGCTGGCCAACCTGTGACAAAATGCGTTTTGGTTCCAAAATATGCCGAGCCATGTGAAATCTTGTTTTTGGATTATTTATTGGCTATTTCAAAAGAAATCTTACATCAAACTTGCTCAATTGGCCACAAACAATAAATAAGCAAAGAAAGTTGTCTTAAAACAGCAATACTTTGAATACTGCTTTGGGATTCAAGCAACATCAGTTGTCCTTCTTGTGGTATGTTGCAAAGCATGGATTGCTTGCCTTGAGACAGAGGAAGATCCTACATGTAGGATGAATTCCCACTGCATTGCTAAGGAGGGTCACACACTTGTTGTCATTCTACTTGACTGCGACAATCAGCTCTGAAGATCTGTAGTCAAATTCTCCTCTGCCTTTCTTGTTCAGCTCATTGTCCTTCATCAAGAAACCTCCACCAGTGCACTTTTCACAAGCTGTGCCGATGCATTTCACACCAAAGCTTGATTCCAGAACCTTGGACAGGCTGTAACCCGTGAATACGTTGTCGCAGAAGACAACAGCCAGTCTTGGCTCAGGGATGGTCTTGCAGAGAGTCCGCACCACTTTGGCTCCCAGCAGAAGCTTCTTTTCTTCCTCACTTAGTGTGACATTGAAGAAGGTGGTGGCTCCTTGGCAGAGTAGCAGGTCATGGATAATTCCAGAGGTACTGGCCTGACTGTGGATCTTGAAGCCCAAATGACGAGGCTTGTTTCGGATGAATTGACGCAGATTTCCTGCTCTGGTGCCTTTGTAAGGAACCATGAACTCATCCACTGACTGCTTGAACGTAGATGGGATTTTGAGGCACTGCTTTCGCAAGATGTCAAACAGTGAGCGCATCTTGTAGAAACTATCGGGTCTCTCTGCAACTTGCTGGTTGTTATTGAAATGGATGAAACTACGTAGCATGTTGAAGCGGTTTTGTGACGGGATTTCTTCAATCATGGGGATATGCGATTCCATGGCCCAGTAGTCTTCAATACAGGAAATTCAAATACACCCATGAATAATAACATAGCCAGGAAGTGTTCCATCTCTGTAATGCTTGTGTTGATTGGATCTCCCACTTGTTGAGCAGAATAGTGATTGGTGTGGTAGACAATGTGCCTGATCATCTCATCCGTGAAAATTGTTTTGAAGTAAGCAAAAGGTGTCTTCACTTCTTTAAGGAGGTCAAATATTTTTTCTGGTATCAGGAATGTGTCAACTCGATAATTGATCTACAGAGAAAAGGTGTTGTTGATATTCAACAAGGTCCATCAACTTGCCTTTGTCCACAGAAATCAGAAAGGTTCCGTGACTAATTCACACATGCCATGCTTTGGTTTAGACAAGACAATAAGGCTCTCTACAAGGCCTGCATTTGAATGGTTGGACATTCATGTCAACGACTGGATACTGCATCTAGATGCAAAGGAGTTGTTCATATTCAACAAGGTCCATCAACTTGTCCTTGTCTACAGAAATCAGAAAAGTTCAGTGACCAATTCGCACATGCCATTCTTTGGTTTAGACAAGACAATAAGGGTTACTACAAGGCTTGCATTTGAATGGTGGGACAATGATGAGTCTTTAGAGTCACTGAAACACAAGAAATTATGCCTGTCCCCAAAACGTTTTTAAGTGTTCTTTTTGGGCATAACACATGTATACCAAGTATAAGAGAAGGTTTAATGAGTTAAAGTTCACTTCTAAGTAAATGTCTATATTTTAAAACAATCTAAAGTTAGTGTGCCAAATGGATACGGTGGCCATTAAAGGGTTAAGGTAAACTTTATACTTCAGTTTTCAAGTGGGATTAAAATAAAGTCAACTATAAAGACAACACTGTTATGCAAAACAACTGCAGAATGGCTGTCAGCACTGCTCCCTCGCCCGCGCGGAGCGCATATTAGGCTGGGGATGACGTCAACGTCGGATATATGCGACCTGGTAGTTCAGACTGTGGTTGTATTGCAGAAAAAAAAATGGAGAGATGTATCCACATATGAACGTGGCTGAAAACTTTGATTTACTAAGAAGACATGATGCGTGCATTATTTGAGACAAATAACATGCACTTCAATTGGACACTTAGAATTTATTTTCCCAAGCCACGCAGAGCCGCAACATAAGGATGAATGAGCCGCATGTGACTCTGGAGCCACAGGTTGCCGACCCCTGGTCTACGTCATCGTCTATCTTCTATTTTTGTGTTTAAAATAATAGGCGGACCAGCCTATAGGCGATTATTACTTGTAATGGCTGGACAAAAAGGCAGAATGGTACAGCGGCGGAAGGCGATAATCAGACCGGGAAATTTTAGGAAAATGCCCAGCTCTGGTTTTACATTTTGGGAACCATACAGACCAACTGTGTGACTGTCATGTGGGTCGTTGCGTAACAAGTATTTAACTCTTTAATAAGGCAAGGCAAAGCAGCTTTATTTTTATAGCACATTTCATACACAGGGCAACCCAATGTGCTGTGGGCATTACTGACATGATAGGTACTTGCTACCGTGTCTGTATGGCCACAGTGCAATACAGTAATTGTACTGAAACCTGCTCTGCACCTCTCACCGGGGAGCAACTCTAAAGTAGAAGAGAGTCCAACCCCTCTTAAAAAGAGTGATACCAGAGCCCAAGCTGCGTGTCGAGGCAATCCCAACTACATGCCATGCCTCATCTTGAACTTGAACTGAGACTCAAATTTCAATCAGGTGTCCAACCTCATAACAGTACAGAATCCGCTTTTATCAAAGTGCTAAATGATATAAGGTTGAACACCGACTATGAAAATGTTTCAGTTCAAGTCTTATTGGAACTCAAAGTGGCATTTATGAGATAAATCATAATATACTGTTAAACAGGTTGGAAACTTGGGTAGGACTCAATGGAACAGTTCTTAAATGGCTCAGATATAACATATGGGTTCCTCAAGTGTCAGTTCTTGGACCTCTTTTGTTCAGCTTGTATATTTTACGCTTGGGTCAAATATTTCATAACGCCAAAGTTGACTTTCATGACTATGCTGATGACACACAGTTAGAGTTCTTAGATTAGGCCTGTCTGGTATATAAGTAGAGGTGACTAAGGCTGTTGTGTCACTGTAACCTTTTTCCTGGCTCTGCATATGTCTGCACTTTGGCACACATATCTAATTGGAACTAGTTAAGACCGTGGAGTCACTCATCGTCACATGGGCTATGAAAAAGTCTAGAGTAGACTTGACTATTGTCATAGTCTCCTGACTGGACTCCCTCAAAAGAGCATCAAATAGCTGCTACTCATTCAGAACGCTGCATACCAATAGATCAATATGGAGATTGCCAACAGACCAACATCGGAGGACCTGCTAGGTATGAAGGAATTGTCACTATGTGTGTACTTTGCATGAAAACAAAGTTGGATCCTCAGAGAAAATCACACAGACACTTGGCTGACCAAAATCTCTTTCAAAAAATGTGTGCATAATTGCTCTTTCAGAGATATCAGAATGGGATGCAGAAATACATAAACAATTATTAAACGTCTTATTTTCTGTAATTGATTAATACAAATTGTCCCAGCCATAGTTGCCAAAAAATAAAAAATAAATAAAAGGCCAATGTCTTAGAAAGATTGAGGTCTGTTTTTTGTCTTCCTTGTTACCCCAGCCAACACGCTTATGGGCAATCAAAATCTCACTTTAACTGTGGCCAACTCTTGAAGTCCAGTAACCAAGGTATAACACACAGCATTAAGAAACGCCACACCTTGGGCCAGAAGTGATATTGAAGGTCAGGGAGCAGAAAGAGAGAGGGAGGAGGGCGGCGGTCACTCCTTTTACCTCCAGTTCCCCTCTTGTGATTGACTGCAGATAGTGCCAAATGCCTCTGGCTAATGATCATAGGAAAAAACAACCACTTTCTATGACCCATTTACATAATGAGAACTTTTTGTATGGTACCTGGTAACCCAACAAGTGACTAGACTACAGAGCTCCACAAAACTGTAGAATATCACTGGCATCCGGGTGAAACTGTAAATTTGGTAAATTTCATATTTGTAAACACATATTAATTGAGATGGTGTTATTTTTGCGGCACGGTGGTCGACTGGTTAGCACGTCTGCCTCACAGTTCAGAGGTTGTTGGTTCGATCCCGGCTCCGGCCTCCCTGTGTGGAGTTTGCATGTTCTCCCCGTGCCTGCGTGGGTTTTCTCCGGGTACTCCGGTTTCCTCCCAGATTCCAAAAACATGCATGGTGAGTTGATTGGACTCTCTAAATTGCCCCTAGGTGTGATTGTGAGTGCGGATGTTTGTCTCTGTGTGCCCTGCGATTGGCTGGCAACCAATTCAGGGTGTCCCCTGCCTACTGCCCGAAGACCGCTGGGATAGGCTCCAGCACGCCTGCGACCCTTGTGAGGATAGGCGGTATTGATAATGGATGCATGGATGGGTGTTATTTTTGTGTGGGTGTTATTTTTACAAATTATTGGCCAATCTAAAGTGTAGAAAATGGCCTGCCCTCTTTGATGATGCAATGTTAATCATTAAACAAACCATTTTTGGGGTCTCCTGAAAAATGATGATTTTGGATTATGAAGATTTCACCCGAAGCCAGCAATATGAAATAATTATCACCTTTCACGATTCCATGCTTAATGGCGTCAGTAAAAAGAAGTCCAAAACACAATAAAAAAGCCACTTTATTTTTTACTTCACTTAGCAAGCTGGCCTTGACCTAGGTCTGCGTTCTTAATGCTATTCTTGTTATTGCTCCAGTCCATGCTCACTGTTATCTCTGAATCTCATGCACTTCCACTGTAACTCTCATACATAGTATGCAATTGACTTAAAGTGAAAGTCAACCCAAACACATTTTTAGAATATATTCTATGCAGGCCCACTAGTTGAAACAAGGCATTCTGATGAATATTGCGTTTATGGAATAAGAGTTAATCTTTCCATTTTTAGCCATCTCTGGGGGCGGACATTTTGTCACTTCTGTCAAATGAAAATGACATCACAGTTGCTCAGGTAACGACCAATAACGGCTCACCTGTTTTCTGAAGCTGAGCCGTCATTGGTCGTTATCTGAGCCCTGAGCATCTATGATGTCATTTTCAGTCAACAGAAGAGAGAAAATGACTGCTTAACTCAGATTCTACAAACGCAATATTAATCAAAATCCCTTGTTTCATCTAATGGTCCTGCAATCATATTCTTGAAAAAAAACATGTTTGAGTTGACTTCCTCTTTCAAGTGACAGTGTGTAGAATGTTTTGATTTTTCAATGTTCATTCATTTAAAAACACTTTAATTTCAATAATATGCGAAAAATATGTTCCATCACACCATCGTACATTTTTATATATAATCGTACCAGAAGCAATTTCTAATTACATTACATGCACCCCTACAGAAGGCGGCCATGTTTCGTGGCCATCTTTCGGATACTGCTACTCGAAGCTTAGCGAACGTAGTTCCTCAACATCATGACTACAGCACGTGTAACAAATGCAATGTACTTACTCCGTCACTCGAGGGGATACTAATAGTCATTTGTGATGACATTTTGCTTGCACACTGCTGAAGAAATTGGTGGTAGGCTTGTAAAATGTGGTCTCTCTGAGGCACCATAGTGCGGATGCTTCAAAATGTATGCACCTTGAACGTAGGGCGTTGCATTCTATTTGTTCACCACTAGATGGTAATACATTTTAAACACTGGACTTTTAGAATAAAATTATTGTATGATGTGTTCATTAAATGAAGATTGCTTCAGTTGTGGGTGTAGTCCGCCTTTTGCCTCCAAGTCCCAAGACCCTGAATAGGACAAACAGTGCAAAAAATGAATGTACTGTATGTATTGTTTGAACTATATGTATGTACTATATTTATGTATGTATGTATGTATGTATGTATGTATGTATGTATGTATGTATGTATGTATGTATGTATGTTCGGATCCATGTTTTCTGTGTCACACATGTCACTGTTTTGTTTATTTCAGTTCCATTTTAATTATTTATGTGCACCATACAAAGAGAATACATTTTTTAAACAACTATAATGAAAGCTCATATTGACAACAAAAGAAATTATGATCACTTTGATACTCATTATTGGCACAGCAGCTGCCGGATTGTCTGGGGCTCCTCATCCATTATAAAGCTCAGGCTAATATGTATTTCTCGGCTAATGGCGGGATGGTGCCGCAGTGCCTTGAAATGAAAGGAACTTTGACCCAGATATCTGAAATTAGAAATCCATATTTCATTTCTCAGGCAAGAACCCTTGTTTCCCCAAGGCCGGCAGCTGATGTTGGCAGCTATGATAGGTACTATGTCAGTGTTCGGCCCTCGTTCATGCTAATGTCTCCTTTTTTAGTGGTTGAAAACTCTTGATAATGAGAGAGAGAGAGAGAGAGAGAGAGAGAGAGAGAGAGAGACAGAGAGAGAGAGAGAGAGAGACAGACAGAGAGAAATCGAGAGAGAGAGAGAGAGAGAGAGAGAGAGAGAGAGAGAGAGAGAGAGAGAAAGATGAGAGGGTTTCCAATGTGGTCTGAAGGTTCATGGTGATATTAGGTCATATGATATAATATGGTCATAGTGGGAGTAGTGAGGGAGAGGGGGATAACTTGACCTTTTCACTAATCACCATGCATATTATTTTTTTGTGAGAAGAACGATTATGTTTGACTTGTCTAACAATATAAGTGCTTAGAGACCAAAATATCCATAAGTTATGGATCACTAGTTGATTGGTTGTTGCTTGACAAATTTTGTTTTTCTCTGCCAAATCAAGATTGACACCAAGTTCATAACCTTATGGACTTTACTTTAAGATAAGATAAGATAAGAATGCCTTTATTGATCCCACAGTGGGGAAATTTTCGTTGTTACAGTAGCAAAGATATAGGTCACACAGGGGCGGCGGCATAATGTGGCCATTAATGTATAACATTGACGGCAAACATTTAGAATCAAACCTATGTAGATATACGCAGTAACATGTGTATATACACATGTGTATACACACCAACCTACATCTACATAAAAAATATGAGGAACACTCATTTCGGCCTGTACATAGTACAGAGGAAAAAATACTCTAAGTGACAGTGCTGCAGTGCTGTAGTGAAATGTAAGGAACAGCATTGGATAAAAATAAAACTAGACTAACAGTAGTGGGGAATGTTGAGTATTGCACAAACTTTCTCTATTGGGGTACAGTAATGCTAGAAACAAAGTGCAAAATAAAAGAATAGGTTTGTCTAAAATCTGCAGACCTGGACAGTCCGTCCCAGGGGCGGAACGGTCAATCCCTCCGTCCCGGGCGGATGCCCATTTTTGGGGTGGAGGACGGGGGGTGACGCGTTTGAAAAAAAGGGGCGGACTAAGCAAGGGCGGAGGTGGATTTTAGTCCGGCCCACTAATCGGCCCTCGTGCATGTTAATTGGCGGCCAATTCATCTCAACCTCCTTGGCGAAAGGCTTCTTTATACTCCTGTGTCGGCGCGGGCGACAACTGCCGCATTGCATCACGTGACCGACGCATTGTGCTGTAAGACATGTTGGCGACAGGTCTCCAACACATGCTGTGCATACATCAGAAATTGCTGCTGCGTATACGACGCCACCCGCATTCTCTCTTGTGATTGGTCCCTTGTGTCACATGTTGCGATGACGTACGGTTTTATTTGTTGCCACAGAGGTCAGGATCCACCAATCAGGTCGTTGCTGCTGCGAAGCAAATTAGTTTAGCAGCGGCCTGGATGTTATGTCACAAAAGTGTGTGTAAAGAAGCTACGCACGAAAGTATCACCTTCGCTGCCACCTTCCAGATGGAATCCATTTATGTTGCTGTGTTTTTGAAGCGACGCCCCCCGACTTGGGATGAAACTGTAACACGTTTTCTTTGCCGCAGTGATGTGTTCGCGGATGACGCGAGCACATCAAGTTAATCAAGGTTGAGTTCTTGCACTTCCTCTGGCGTCTTCCCTACATAAACAACCAACACAGTAGGACAGTGCTTCGTTGCGTCTTCATTAAAGTTGAACAACCTCTCTCTAATTCACCTCTCTCTCTCTTCTTCACTCCGGAAATGCGCCGTAGCAAACCAACCCCAAAAGGAACAAATATTTAAGCAGGATAAAAATAAATATATACTCACAACACAATATTGCAGAATGTTAAAAAAAGAATAAATACAAAATAACGTATCGTCGCTGTCCTGTGAAAAACACTTATCTCCAATTTCAGAAACTTTTTTAATTTCCACTTTAATGCGACGTCTGTAACCCAGAAACATGATTCATGTAAAAATAAGAAAACGACAAAAAATGGAGATAAGTGTTTTTCACATAACAGCGACGATATGCAATACCAAAATCAATATAGAAAAATGACAATTGACAACTAAATCATATTGTAGCATCTTCCAGGAATACGCCATCAGACAAAGTTTCGTTATCACGTTTTTATTAGTCCAACCTGCTATTGTGGGCCGCAGCCCACAAGAATACAGTACAACAACCGTTCAGTCCAAAAGTACAACGGCTCTCTCCCTTCTGTGTCCTCTGCTCCTCTCGCTCGCACCCTCTCCCATCCAGTGAGCCGCGCGATGCATTCATTAACCTTGGAAACAACACAACCCAGCAAAACAAAAATTCGACCACAACACAGGTAACCCAATTCGTTGCAATATGTCACACTTGCATTGGGAGCCCCAGCGGGAGCGTTGTGCGCTGCGCGCGTTCGGTCTGCACTGAGGGGAGAAGAAAAGGAAGGAGATGAAGAATGAGATGAAGACGAAGGAGAGCTGGCGTTTGACCGTGGGAAATTTGAAATCTGAATGGCGCAGCCGCTTCATTCGCGTACATCGGAGAGGGAGAGCTTTTGCTTGGTAGAAGACGACGACTGGCAAAAAAATAAATAAAATGGTTTCGAACATCGCAATCAAGTGGCCGACACTCCCCTCCGTGCGGACCGAGCGTGTGTAGTGCACAGCGTTCGTTCCTGTCGGGGCTGCCAATGGAAGTAAGCATGCGCAGTTGGGTAACTACTAGTGGCGCGTTTGAAGCGTGTCCACAGCCGGTTTGAATAGTAAATTAGCCAGCTAATGAGCTTTAAATAAACCTCTGCCGTTAGCATTTCTCCTGGCGGCGTGTCATCGTGTCATGCACGGACGGTGGGGGGTGGACGTAAGGACGGGACCACTTTAAAAGGGCGGGGTCGGGGGCGGGGCGATACTTTTAATGAATAAGGACGGAGAGACGAGGCCGTAAGAGTACCCAGGTCACGGATGGAGGACGGACCGGCAAAAATGGCCCAGCTCTGAGAATGTTATGGTAAGATGGTTGATTTAGGGCAACTAAGGTTGGTAGCCCAACCCTTCCTGTAATATTTGCCATTTTGTTAATTAGTGTCAGGATTGTTGTTACAGTTTTATTCCTCCCTGAGCCATCACCTTATTGTGGCAGGGGGGTTGGTGTGTCCCAGTGATCCTAGGAGCTTCGTTGTCTGGGGCTTTACACCTCTGGCAGGTTCACCCATGGCAAACAGGTCTTAGGTGAGCGGCCAAACAGAGCATGTGAGTGTGATTCTTAGAATAAGTAAAAGCATAGATGCATAATATGAGAAGGAACATCAAAACATTTAATGAAAAGCCATATCCTCCCGTTTTTGATTTGCTACTCCTTTCTTAAAAGAACAACATCAAAGCCTGTGAAAAATCAAACAAGGATTTATTTCAGTTTTCATTTGTAGCTGATGTTAAAATTCTGGTTGATCTGCCCTGGAATTAAACACCTGACCTTTTGATTGCTGTGATGACATTTACCTGCTTATTCACACATAAAGCACTACATAAATTAAATGAAGGTCAGAGGTTTATGTCAGCTGTAGGCTAATGATGAACCATGTTTCATATGTCAGCTCATGTGCCTTTTTCACTTCAATGCTATGACCGGATTAATTGACCATCACTTAATTTAAGCATGACACATTAGAACCGTCTCCCCTTCTGACAAACATTTAAACTTTAACTCAGAGACTCATCCATAGAGGAGGCTTGGGAAAGGCAGCACAAAAACATTTAGGTTAGTTTTAGGGCTCGTTAGTACCACTGATGCACCAATATTGGCAGTAAAAGATATATCATGATCACAGAGTTTATGTTTTATAACAATAATACAAGTATATAATTGTAATACTTGGGAAAATAGGGTTTTAATATTAAATAAGAAAAATGTATTTTACAAGTTACAAAAACGTGAATGATACAAGAATGGAAATAACGGTTGGTGTGTGTAAGATTGGTCTCTGCCTTCTCCTGCTTGTGAAAAAAAAAAAGCGGGACCTTTTTCGTGTTCCGGAACGCCTCCATATCCCAAAACATCAGCTGGCCACAGAGTAAGCAACTAGGTAGAGCTCAAGATATAAGACGGTGGCAAGGGTCCTCGAACAACAAAAGGTAATCATTGAAGTGTTTGTCTTCAGACAAAAACAACAGGCAACTGATCCCGACATGGCAGGACATTGATGTTCTTGAGTCACTCAATGAGGCCTTAACTCCTCTTCTGGAGTTCACAGACTCCCGTTCTGGGTGTGTGAAAATCTGCTTTGTGAAGCCGGTGCTCCGCCTGTTGCATACAAATTTGCTGAAGAAAATAGTACAGGACACTCAACTCACAAAAAAAAAAAAAAAAAACGTTAACCATAATTAGCCCATTAAGGACGGGAGCGCATAAGCGTGTTTCTACCACTAGAGCCGGGAGCGCATAAGCGTGTTTCTACCACTAGAGCCGGGAGCGCTGTTGCGTCATTCTACCTTTAAAGCTGGGAGAGCGGATATGTCAGTGTCTTTTTTTACTCCAATGCTCTGTCTCTTGGCCAATTTAATGCATCAGAATATACACGTGAGGGTGGCGCGAGACCGCGGAGGATGTCGTGGAATTTTTTCGAGCCGGAGGTAGACTAATGGCGGACGCCGTCGATCGCCCGGAGCTCTGATAAGTAACGGCAGTGATATATAGACACGCATGACGAATGGAACCAGTCGAACGTGATATGATATGGTTTGTAGACAATGACGATATAGACATCGTTGTAATAGAGGATGGTAATTACCACTCAATTAAAAAAAAAAATTAAATGGTCCTTCTCTTGCACTGACACATTATTTTTACATCATCGATTGAAACAGTAAATAATAAATTGTGCCTGTGTGAAAGCCACATGTCTAAGCTCTTTAATTCTTTTGGAATTATGTTTCTGTCTGCTACAGGGACAGATATATTAATCATTTTGTAAGTGTTTAATTTCTGGGAAATCTTCAGGTTTTTAAGAGTAATTTTGCTTGTGAAAGTCGGCCGAAGTTTGCAGTCCGAATCGCTAACGGACGCTCCAGATTAGAGCCGAAATGGGCAAGACGAGATCGGGCTGACAAAAAACGAGTTTTTAATTGTTTTTTTTCCCGTACAAAAATTGTTATACGGCGTACACAAGTTGAAATGATCAAAAAACGTATAAAATACGGGGAAAACATACAAGTTGACAGGTATGACTGCATCATTTGCACAATTGTCGTTGTATTGGTATTACATTGCTCACTGACATTGTAAAACATTTATGTACAGTATGTCCGAAATATATATTTAGTTATGGTGGCTTGTTTGCTGTAGTACTAGAAATTCTGATGTACACTGTGTATATGTATGTATATATTGTCACACCGTTTAGCCAGCTGACATCTGCCGCACACACACCAAGAGTAAAAAGGGAATATGCTCCAGCACCCAAAGACTGCTGGCAAGGCCGATCAAAGAAAAAGTATCACTACCATACAAAGAGTGTAAGATCAACTGGGCTATGGTAAAAGGGAATTTTGTATGGATGATTATTAACATTTTCTTTTATCCACAAGGGCTGTGGAAGTCTGATGTTGAAAAACAAAAATATATTTAAAGGCACTTATTCAACAGAGAAGCTACTTAACTGTCACAGTCTTAAATGTGCTGAGAGAAAATATTTCTTTTAAATATTCACCTTGGAATGTATGAAGGGAGAATGTTTTTGGGCCAAAACAATAAGAAAATGAAAAGCTTTTTTCACCCTCTTTGTGCTGACGTGTTGGTCCTTTGCTATTACCTTCCACCATATTACTTTTTGCACAGTAGAGGAGAAGGTCAGGGAAATGCCATTAAATACAGAGTGCATGCATATGATACTTTAAGGAACAGTTTGGCAAAGGTTCAGGGTCTTCCAGAAGTGTGGCGTCTTGATTTAAATTCAAGTGTACTCTTCTGGAGTCCCTCTCAAGTGACCGTGACTCGAGTTGGGTGGCGCATTTGTAAGAATTACCATCATACCACTACTAGATACTCCATCTCTACACATAACAAGTAATGTCCATGACAATATAGCTACATATAAATAGACTCATTCCGCAAGTGACAAACACAGATGTAATCAAACAAATATGTACACATACATGTTTTGTGAACACAAGCATGCATATTATGGTAGTTTGTACAAACAAGTGCACACTGTCTTGTTCTTTTCTGATAATCCCTTAGGCCTAGGCTCAAGGAGAAAAGCGTAAAGCTAGAGGAGCCTTAATGTTTCACAACGTCCCAAAGACCGCTGTTCTCTCTGGAGAAGCTGGCGTTTCATGAAATAATTGAGCAAATCACAGTATGCGTAACCAAGCAAGGGCTCATCTCGAGCATAGAGAGTGGCAGAGTAGATGAGTGTGGACTCAATTCAATTAAGTTTTATTACATTTGTATGGATATATGTGATTTAATGTGGATTATGCCTGACTGCCTTGTAATGAAAGAATTTGAATACTTGATATTCTCCTTGAATATACATCGTAACACACACAGTGTTGCTGACACTCCTGCGTACTTATTGGCCTCTGTGACTCTGTGACTCTAGCGGGGGTAATCTCAAGCATCCTTGACTCCATACAATGCATGCTTCTCTCCTATTAATGCTGTTCTACCGGATGTATTTACCTTGTGGTTTTCTTTGATTTTACCCAGGCTCACCGAGCTATCATTTAAACACAGAAAAAGAGAAGCATAATCTATTTACTATGTGACGCTATGATAAATTTGCATATTTAATTAGTGCCAAAGCAAGTAAACAACTGAGTGTGTATCGCTTTCACATAGTGATGATCAACACCCCAGCAGTGTTAAGAATTTCCTAATCAATTTCAAATGTACGCTGCGCTAGCAAGAGTGAGCGAGAGAGAGAAATTTTTAAAGATAAAGTCAAGGCTAAAATTTTCTTAACAATAATATGTACTATGCCCTCCACTGGTCTAAACATAGCAGCATTGTGATTAATACTGCATTTGCGGAATATAAATTAAGAAGCAAAATCCACCCGTTTTTAGGCATCTCAGGGGCCATTTTGCCACTTTCTGTCAATTGAAAATCACAGCACAGTTGCTCAGGGCTCAAGTAACAACCAATCATGGCTCACCTGTTTTCTGAAGCTGAACCATGAGGACGGAAGTGGGTTTTTGTGCCTGTAATCGTTCCTAACCAGGTCAAGTACAGATGGTTGTGTTGTGTTGGGTTCTTTTAAAAAGAAACACCACTGTTCTTTTCTGCATTACAATGGAGCCACCTTTATTAACACTAGGAGTACCAGGATTTTGACACTACAAGAAGTACGAGACCCATCAATTTGACGTAATGTGCTCTAGCAATGACGTCATCGACCAAAATGATTATTACTCACTGCTCCAGTGTCTAATAAAGGTATTTAGTTTATTAAAATTTTGAAGTGAATTGTAAATTGTCAATCATGTAAATCATTTCATATAAATGAATAAGAAACAATTGGTGGAGCACCATTGTCCAATGCGGCTGTCACACTGCATGTGGGTCAGCTGTTATAAAATACAGCCTAAGGAAAGGAGACGCGTGTCACAAACGGCTTGACTGCACTTCACTTCAAAGAAGAGGAAGTAAATCCAAAGTACACCATACAAAACAACTGCGTACCGATCGCACACCGGAAAGATTTTTTTCCATGGGGGAATTATGTCAACAAGCACATAAGCTCATTATTTTATTTATTTCGACTGTCTGGTATGCACTACCCACAATGTCATGACTATCACATCTAACAGCTCGTCTTGGCTGGCGCAGGGGTACTTTTTACTCTGACTCGCTGTGTGTCAGATAAGCAATTCATCCTCAGACTCGTCAATATTTTTAAGCAGATACTACTGTATTCTAAAAGAAAATTGCAACATGGTAATGAAATATATTTGGAAATGAGGAAAAATCAAGAAGCCAGGAGCATTTTATGTCTATATACACAGAGTAAGAACACATCAAAGTTTGAAAACAGTCAAAATTACTGCTCTCGTACTCCTAGTGTTAACCATATGCAATAACACTGTAGAGTCCTTTTTTTTTTCTTTTTCATGTGCATTCCCTTCAGTAACATTGTACTCGCATTCATAGTCTGCCCTCTAGTGGTTCAAGACATGCAATACCATGTATTACGCCACAGGACACCCATTTAACTGACAACTGACAGAAAAATGCCCAACCTGTCTTGCGTGTGTAATCCGCCAATACCTTACTTCAGACCGAATGTTGAAATATCACGACGTGCCGCTTGTCTCGTGCATGTACTGTTCACCATATTTGTATGCGGGAAGGAGGGACTTCACTTTGCTTCAAGCGGACAGGAGGAGGAGCATTCATCCTCCGTGGTGACCGACGGTGGTTGTGGTGACAGCTAAATGCTAACGTGGTTGACACGTAAAGGGAAGTCAACGTCAAAAAATTCATTCCTAGACTATGTTCTATACAGGCCCACTAGCCGCTCAGGTAGCATCCATTTTGCTACTTTCTGTCAACTGAATATTATGTCACAGTTGCTCAGGCTCAGAGACCGATCAATCATGACTCAGCAGGGTGGATTTTGCTGCTTAACTCACATTCAACAAACACAATATTAATCAGAATGCCATGTTTAGATTAGTGAAGCCGCAGAAAACATATTTTTGCAAATATTTTAGGGTGGTTGACTTCCTCCAAACAGTTGTAACCAAAATTCAATCCACTCTCAAGATACTTCCAGCCGGATAGGCTAAAGCGCCCATCTGTGTGTGTGTGTGTGTGTGTGTGTGTGTTTATTTATATATATATATATATATATATATATATATATATATATATATATATATATATATATATATATATATATATATATATATATATATATATACACCCAGATTATGATACTTTGTATAATTTTTGTTTTTGTACCCAAATAAAACACAGGAGAGAATAAATGACCATTTAACAGTTTTAATGTGTTTTGTTCACGACCACATTCACCACTCTTTCTATCATCCACCTGTTCACTTGTGCTCATGAGAGAGAGCGAAAGAGAGAGAAATTACAGCTGCAAGCTCTAATTTGAGGATGGAACTACGGTGTGCCTGATTTCATGAATATCATTAGTGGGTGAAAATTATATCCTTTCCAACTGCTGTTGTAATTCAACGACAGTCTTCTCGATAATTCACATTCAATATGTCAAATTTTCTCAGGGGCGGTGGGCAAATGGAATAGCAATGCTGCTTTTGTAATGTTTCCAACATAACTAGTACGTGAACAATGATAATTCATTTCTTTTGGTAATTCCTACACATGCAGAACTCATAGGAATGCAGAGTTCCGTGTCCCACCTGCATTTCCATCACCCTAAAATGGTGTCTTTGCTCTTTATTGGTCTATCACTGTTATGGTAAGTTGCCACAGTTATCCAAATCATATTCAAATACAGTGAATGCTGGGTCATAGTTTAATCAAACCCGCAAAGAAGCATGGTGATATTATATGGCACCTGCTATCGGAAAATGATCACTGACATCACATTCTTGACCAGTGAGAGAATCAGATTAATAGTGGTGGCTGACCACATAGCGTTTGCTTGAAAAGCTTCAATTTTGTATGTGTGTGAGTGCACGGGTGTGCGCAGGTGTATTTGTGCCAAGTTAGAAAAGCAGCGAAAATATATATTTTTCCAGTCTACTCTCAATCAAGTACCAGTTCAGATACGAACATGTGAGAGGAAATAGATATAATAAAAAATAAAAAGTATTTCTCACCAGTTAAATGTATGTCTGGAATAACATTCTTGGTCAATGTGAATGCATACTGAGAAAACTCATGTTTAACAATATAACAGACATTTAAAGGACACATTTTATGCACTTTTCACAATTTAAAGGTCCCCTTAATCCATGTTTTTTTCCATAGTTTTATGCATAACATGCTATATATAAAATGAGTTTCTAGCCAGCCATCACCATGGATTTTTTTTTTCCTCCAGGGGGATCAGGATGTCGCCATGCCGTACCCGCGTCTCAGTGTACTGTGGCGGCCACATTTTCTGTCGACGTTCCAGTCGACCTGCAGGAAAATCCACCTGTTATATTTCATTTTTGTGTTGAATTGATAATTTCTAGAACTGTGATGCCATACTGCTTGTAGCAAGAGGTGGATTAAGTTGGGTTCCCACCCACTGAAAGCACATATACTCGGCCAACCACCAGAGGTTGGTAATCCAGGTCCAGAAAGTAAAAACCCTGCCACAGTTTGGCTTTAGCCACAGGTGCTTCTACTCAACCGCCAGGTAAACGAGCTCAGTTGATTAGAAGCACCTGTGGCTAAAGCCAAACTGTGGGAGGGTTTTTACTTTCTGGACCTGGATTACCCACCTCTGTCAACCACTGTTTGATGGGTGGGAAGTCATGCCAGAGCTTCAACAATTTGTATACAAAAATGAAAAGTGAATATAATATGTTCCCTTTACGTTTTCTGACTCAAATGTTGGCAAAAAGGTTGCAAATTTACCCAAAACGGTGCTAACCAGCCCCACTCACGCAACAAATCTTGTTGCCCGTTTTCTGCACTTCTCCTCTCAGTCTCTCTTTGTCCAATTATAGTCTTAATCACCCTGAATGAAACAGCCAAATCATCAAAAATAATTAGTGACTCATTTTCTGTGGAAGAAGAAATGTTTATTCTCATGTTGTTTTCTCTTTTCTATTACATAAAAACAAGACCTTGTACTGGAGGTGTGTAATAAGTAGGGTTGCCAACTTTCTCACTCCTAAATAAGGGACAGGTGCACGGTGCCACGGAGGTGTGCGCACGATGTATGAATTTTTGATTTTTTTTCTAATTTTCACGCTAAACCACATTCACGTAAAAATAAGAAAAAATGAAAAAAAAAATGGACAGTGTTTTTCACAGGACAGCGACGATATGTCACCTTATATGAAACGTCATATGAAACCACAATTTGGCTCTTTTCATCAAAAAACGGGTTTAAGAAATCTGAAATGTAAAAGAGGAGTGTGACTCACCAAATTAATTTTTTTCTATGGATATTTCTGGCTGCTTTTGACTGACTCAACAGTCTTCTGTCATTTTGCGCGCCCAGAGAGAAGTCCTTACATGACAGGTGGAGTGATTGCCGCTTGTTCTGAGATTGACTCTTTATCTGATCTAGGATCTGTCATGTGTAGGACCGAGAGTATCCATTAGGAGCGCTGTAATGTGCTATCACTGTTTAAGAACCAGCAATATATGTTCGAGCAAGTATACAAGTAAAAGGCATTGAGCTGCCAACCTGTCTGCGTCCGTCCTTATTGACGATCGATCGCCATCAAAGCTTTACTAAAAGCATCTTATATTACAGGATCGGAAGATTGCAGTTTTCTGTATTTGCAAGAGTTGCTCGTGAATATATGGGACATTTAAGGTCTCGTATGGGACAAACCAAATTAGCCCCTAATACGGGACAGTTGGCAACCCTAGTAATAAGTGACTATTCAGCAATGTTATTTATTACAATTTAACCTCTCTTAAATGTAATTTAGTCAGATGAAATTCAATTGATATAATGCACATGCTTTATCTCTAAGAAATCTTTGCAAATATATGGTCTCGCAGCAGGAATTACACGAGATACTATACTTATAGGAAAAAGGTTTATTAATTAAGATTTAAATAGAAGTCAAAACGTAACTTGGTGGTTACTGTGTCCATATAAAAAGTACTTTACACAATGTAACTTGATGGCTTTTGATGTATGTACGGGGCATTTAACCTTATAACCAATGCACTTGAAGCGGTACTTTCTCTTGTAAATATTGGATACTTCATCAAAAAAAAACAATTCCAATGAAGTTAAGATGTGGTGGGAAATGAAAACAATATAATGGTTTGCAAATCATTTCAAACTATAGTCTATTGAATACACTATAAAGAGAAGATTTTTAATGTTCAAATTGATGTTACTGGTTTTTTTTTTGTTTGGTTTGTTTTTTACAAATATTCTCTCATTTTGAATTTGACTCCTGCAACACATTACAAAAAAGCTGGGACAGAGGTAGCAAAAGACCAGGAAGGTTGAAGAATAGTGCAAAAACACCTGTTTGTTTCCACAATCTAGTCAAGTGAGGTCCTGGACGTAGCTCTGTTGTACCAACGAGCCCCAAAGTCTGGTCTTGTGCTTGATGAATGAAAGTGGATAGGAGGGCGGATCACCGCAACCTGGCACATCCAGGAGAGCCTGTCGCCAGCCGAGAAGAGGTGGTTTGGAGGCTGCCTGGATCACTTCCATGTACACAGTGCCTCAGATTCCAAGATTTATTGTCATTGTCACAGGAACAACGAAATTATGTTTGGAGCATCAACACTCAATAACTCACTGTTATTGAGACTGCTTCTGCACTCTTAGCACTATCAATACCAAAAGGTAATTACAGGTTTTCGAGCTACATATGCAGCCATTCAAGCAACATCATTTTAACGGATGTCCCTGCTTATTTCAGCAAGACTATGCCAAGCCACATTCTTGAAACAGCGCTTCGTAGTAAAAGGGTGCACGTACTAGGCTGGCCTGCCAGCAGTCCAGACCTGTGCAAAAAACGACAACGAAGACTCAGGACTGTTGAGCAACTGAAGTTGTACAAAGTACACCAAGTAAGCATGTGAAACTCTTCCACCTACAAAGCTTTTAATAGTGTCCGCAGTTCCCAAATGCTTATTGGTTGCTGTCAAAAGGAAAGGTGATGTAACGCAGTGGTAAATATCCCCCGTCCCAACATTTTTTGAATGTGTTGCGGGCATTCAATAAAAAAAATATTGAACAGTTACAAAAAACAATATAGTTTATCAGTGAGAACATAAAATATCTTGTCTTTGTAGTGGAGTGACTTGAATATTGGCTGAAATGGATTTGCAAATGATTGATAAGCGGTTCAGATAATGGATGGATTCTGTATTTATGTTTTACACAATGTCCCAACAAATGTGGAAACTGCAATGCTTGTGGCATTGTGCACTGTGATTCTATTATGCCCAACTCTAAATTGTAGATAGAAGTTCAGACCAGATCTAGTATAATAAGGGAATCATTCAGAGGTACCACCAAGTGTCATCTCCTATCTACACTACCGTATACCTCAATTGAAGTCATTTGTCTCACACTGATTTTATTTACACCACCTCCTTTTGTCCAATTATCGAATGGTCTCTCTCTCCACTGACTGATGATATGCAACTCAGGCTGTACTACAGGCCAGGAAACATGCAGCATCTTGGCAAAGAACTTGGCATGCCTCACCAATTTCTTTTACAGGATAATGGCGTACTTCCATTTATACAATGGTTCCAAGCTGTGTCTTTTAATGAATACAACATTAGTATCCAAAGTACATCAGCCCCTCAAAATAATCTTGATTAATGGAATTAAAGACTAACTAAGTAACAGAGCTGGGCATTTTACTAAAAAATGTATGACCATTATTCGTCAGCTATCTGCAAGCATGCACATCATTTCTTTAACATACTAGGGTTGAAGATAATGATTTATCAACCAGTAGCGAAATTTTAAAATGGATTCTATAGCCTCAGGAAGCCAGTCTAAAGCCTTTAGAACTGGAGTAATATGTTCTTATCTCTTGTTCTGGTCAGAACCCGCGCGGCAGCATTCTGAATGAGCTGCAGCTGTTTGATGCTCTTTTGAGCCAGTCAGAAAAAGACCATTAATAATCAAGTCTACTGGCGATAAAAGCAAGGATAACCTTCCCCTGGCCTGCTTGGAACATGCAACACTTCAATCTGGTTATGTTTTTCACAGCTGGTAAAAGGCTGTTTTAGTGATTGATTTGATATGACTGCTAAAAGTTATATCCGAATTTATCAACACACCGAGGTTTCAAACTTTTTCTCTGGCTCTGGCTTTTAAAGACAGTGACTCCAAGTGTTTTAATAGCACCCGATTTCTCTTCAGTTTTGTATTGGAAAATTACAGAAAAAACAAAAGGGGTCCAAGGACTGACCCTCAATTCATCCATCCATCCATTATCCTAGCCGCTTATCCTCAGAAGGGTCGCGGGCGTGCTGGAGCCTATCCCAGCTGTCATTGGGCAGTAGGCGGGGTACACCCTGAACTGGTTGCCAGCCAATCACAGGGCACACAGAGAGACAAACAATCAACCACACTCATGGCCATTCAATCATATTCAAAACTTCCAATGGTCACAAAATAGCTTTCCTCTGTATGACCTGAACCATTTCAGGACTGTTCCATTTAGTCCTATCCAAGTTTCCGACTTGTCATGTCATCTTCCAAACCGCTTATCCTATATAGGGTCGCGGGGAGTTGCTGGAGCCTATCCCAGCCGTCAATGGGCGAAGGCAGACTACACCCCGAACTGGTCGCCAGCCAGTCGCAGGGCACACATAGACACTGTCACTGAGCGGGAATCGATCCCACGCTGCCCGCACACAACTCAGGCATGTGTACCACTACACTATCAGCGGACGTGTTTCCGACTTGTTTCAATGTATATTTTGATTTACTGTATTGAACACTGCACTGAAATCTAATAAGGCTTGAACTGACACCTTTCCAAAGTCACTACACTACTACTAACATAGCTTTTGAAAAATGAAATAAAACGGCTGATTGGGTGAGAGCTTGTTAAGTCCTATAAACTATATCTTGGAACCTTGACGAGCGCCACATTAGTGCAGCAGAAAATATTTGTGGAAAAGGATGCATGAAAAACCGTGAGACATCTTCAAATCCCAGTTGACTTCCACAAATAATTATAATAATACCAATAATAATGATAATAATAATAATAATAATGAATACTAACAATATTAATACATTTATTTATAGAGTACTTTCGAATATCATGAGACTCCAGCCTCATGAAAGTTCAAGAAGCAGCCAAAGAATGACTGGATGTTTTGGGGTTTTTTTTCCCACTTTTTTTTTCCCTTCCTAAATGTGCGTACAGATAGAAAAGCTGTGACGTAGACAATGGAACTGAAAAGTGAACTTACCACCAGCATGTCACGCAAGCAATCAGCACACCTCATTTCAGCTCTTGTGACACATTTTGGAAAGGACAAGAGTGAGGAGAGAAGAGGAATATGTATGCACCTGAGGTTACAGTGAAGTCAGCATGGAATAGGGGTTAACACAACTGTCTCACAGTCAGTAAATCGCTGTTGGAATATTCTGTGTGGGCTTGGAAAATAAACACTACTCCATGGAAAATAGCTTTTAAAGCCATTAAAGTTCAGAGGGTTTTGTGTAACTTAAATGTAAATCACATATTTAACAGTGGGTTTGTGCAATTAACCTTGTCACAGTTTTCTGAAATTAGTGAAAGTAGGCTAGATGACACATGTTCCCTATCTGGATGTAAATATGATGGTTCTTTTAAATGAATAATTTGCCAACCCAAAAATATCTGAATCTTCACACCTCAAACTCTCCTTGGGATATAATTACTTTATGCATTGGATATTGCATTTAGTTTTTAATATTTCACACACCCCGTCTGCCGTCTCTCTTCGTACCTCAGTCTGCTCCTCTGCATGTGTTCCATTTTCATTTTCACTCCAAATGGCAAATCTTTGCAAGAAATTAGATATTGGCATAGCTGTCCAATTCTTTTCACACTACAATGAAGAACCCTTGAGTAGGGGGTGAAAAACTAGTCTCTCCTGTCTTTCTTGGCTCCACGTTTCAACTCACAAACATAGTATCTTCATCCTCTTTCAGTTCTAGTTGAAATGCCTGAGCTTCCCACCCCCAAGAGCACTCAGCCTCATGCTTCTGCTTCACCTTTCGCATGTATTAAATCAAATGGAATACATTAAAATGGCATGCACAGCAGACAATAGCTTTTATGATTGCCTGTCATGTTCAGCCTGGTTGTGCTGCAAGGCCCCATAAAATGCCATTTGAATCACCTCATTTGATCAGGCCTTAAGGAAAAAAACAAAAAGAGTAGGAGAGCAAGATTAGAGGGAGATATCATGCGGACATGTGGTACAGTCGTTTGAGGATGGAAGGGTAGAGGAGAAAACTGATAAAAAGGAGAGCTTGTGTCACAGGAAAAAATCCAGTCAGAGTAAAAAAAAAAAAAAAAAAAAAGATGTGATGTATGCAAAAAAAACCCCTCAGATTACAGTCAGAAAAAAAGTTGAATTAAATTAGATAAAATTGTAGTGGAGAAGAACCTTTAAGTTAAAGTTAGTGTGAAAATGTGAAATAAGGGTTAAAAAGGTAACAGCGGGGACGGTAAGAATGACAAGATTAAAAATGAAATGTGGTGAAAACAGTCCAAGTGAAAGACACGCAGAGTGGAGAAAAGACAACGTGACAAAAATGTGAAAAATGATACTCGTGAGAGAGACACGGTAGGAAAAAATAGAGGGTTCCACACAGACTTAATATACGTACAGGAATCCCAGAGACTATTAAAAAAGAGTGCTGGATCACGGCTCAGATTCAGAAAACAGGTCAGCCGTGATCACACGTGGTCGTTGTGACCAGTTGTGATGTCATTTTCAGTCGACAGAAGACAAAATGGCCGCCCCCGGAGATGGCTAAAAACAAGTGCATTTTGCGGCTTAATTTATATTCCACAAACGCAAAATTAATCAGAATGAGGCGTTTCAACTAGTGGGCCTGCTGAGAACATATTCTTGAAAAAAATATTTTTGGGTTGACTTCCGCTTTAATGACTTGCAGAGCTGGCCAGTTTACTAAAAATTGAGTGTCCGTTATTCATCACCCGTCTGCAGCATGTGTATTCTTCCGTCGTCCGTCATTCGCCTTTTATTCCAGGGGTAGAGTGACCAGATGCAAACTCACCAGATGTAGGACAGGGACTATGCTTGTGGGGAACAATGTGGGACGCAGCTGACGCTCGCGATGGACACCAAAAATGCTTATGGCAAGCTGCCAACTGTTCAGTAAAATATAATAAACTGTAACAAAATAACAATTATAGATCTACAAATAAAAACACAGAACACAGAATTGTAGTTGAGCATTGCATTTACAAAAATACAACACAAATTGCGAGTAAAATGGTAAATCTCTGAGGGATTAATATCAATAGGAGCTCAAAATAAAGACTGAAATTAGTCAGTGTTATATCTTGAGGTAGATGCACTTTGACAATGGTCACACACACAAAAAACCTTGTCAAATCTCAAGTCAACATGTAGAGCATGAAGTGCAGTAACAATTTACTACAGTAACAAAGACAATCCAAACAAAGACAGGCTACTACAACTACTGCAATTCAAATTAATTTCAAATTAAACAGCGACAGCATAAAACAAAAATAAAGAAGTCTTTCAAAACTAGTCAGGAGATAACAATACTGTAACTACAATAAATTCAATTGTAAACAAGCGTGTCCACCATAGCAGCACTTCCAGAACCAAGGAAAGCACTGATGAAACACTTTAGGTTACGTCCATCACGACTCAAGTCTTTCACTTTTCTCCATAACAGCAACAGCAGCCACAAAGTTCACAGAAAGCTTTATCTGACTCATTTTTCACTGGCTTCACCCACGGACAATGAGTTCCCAGACCTTCTTGTAACTGCTTTTCATTTTCTTTGCAGTCTTCTTACTTTCCTTAGAGTCCTCCATTTTAATTAATTCAACACAAATTTCTGGAACGCATTGCTAAAATGCTTGTTTTTGGTCGGCGTCTTTTTTAAACAACTATTACCTGCCCGTGCGCCCGGCTGTTTGATTGACAGCATACCCCTGCCTCTCACAGTCCCGCACACAGACAGTCACACCCGCCCAAACACCGTCCCCCCCCCCCCACACACACACACGCACACACCACACACACACACTACACTGCCCGAGACCCACCCCCATAATGGCCTCCACTGCGTGTTGTCTGCTCTCCCCACACAAGCGTTTAATAAAAAACAAGATTTTAGACGCACATTTGAAAATTGCTGCCTGCCGATCAGACGAGTCAATTTGCGGGACGCATTAAAAATCATTAAAATGCGGGACAGTCCCGCGCAAATCGGGACGTATGGTCACCCTAACCCGGGGGGAAAAATAGTACCTGTCTATAGGCCAGTCCGCCTCTAACTTTTAATTTTAAACGGCTGTCAAACCCCCAGACTTGAGATTTGCCTTGGACTTGGATTTGGTACTTAATTTGACACATGATGACTTTGAAAGACTTTATTGTTGTTCATTTTATGTTTGATATATTATTATATAATATAACACCCCAGTATGCTAGCGTAAATTGAGAATGGCCCGATCTCCATTGGAGGATTAGCCTATTGATCAATCAAACCCCTTACTAAGGAGAAGCACGCACTCTAAATTAAACTAGATTGTCTCATCGGCGGTGGCAGTTGCGGTGACTTTTTGCTATTAAACTACAAATGTGACTGCAAATTTTGATCTTTGAAGAAACTGACAGCAAAACCACAACGCTGAACTTTATTCATAATTTGAAAACTCATTCTGATCTTAAATGACCCACGTGGTCCCAGTCGGTCCAAGTCAGCCAAACGGTGTCAAGAACGGACTTAACCTGTAACACGTCCCCTGCCTCGAAATGATTCAGTCCATTTGATTCCCAGCACTGCTCTCACCACCCTCGCGCCCAAGCAAAACACTCACGGAGAAGCAAAATATGAACAGTGACTGTTAAAAAAGTTAAAAACATCCCATCCAGAATAAAATTTAAAATGTATGCTGATAATTATGTATTTTCTCTTCATTAGTTGGCCACATTATCATCACATTTTGATGGACTATCTATAAACCATTTCCTGGTAAAAAAGTTATGAATTGATTGATACAGATTTTTATGATGCTGAATTTTTATCTTGGTAATAAAACAGCTTGTGTTTGATAACACACAGGTGGATTATTTATTTTTCTTATTTTATTATTTATTACTTATTTAAATGACTGACTGAATATTTTTAATGACTGAAAGATGTTTGTATGTGATTGTTAGTGGAAAGGGAGAGAGATAAAGAAAAGGGAGAGGATATGATGGTGCAAGAAAAGGAAGAGCCAGGTAAGAAAATGGACTGACTTGTGGACTTTATTTTAAGCATCACATCCTCATTACATTGTCCTTATATGCTTTTCCATTTCATTTTTTACTGTTAAAGGGGAACAGGGAGAGACAGTTGGAGCTCAGGGAGAGAATCAGCCTGCCCAGCAAGCCCAAGACTTAGGGGATAGAAATAATGGTCCTCATCAGTTAAAGTTGCCCCACTACCCAGTGGATCCGTTTGGATCACAAAAATGAGTCTTCCAGGGACAGTGGTTTCAAGCTTTTAAATGGCTGGAATATTCCCAAAAAGAAAATGCTGCTTTTTGCTTTGCTTGCCGGATATTTGGCAAAAAACTTAAAGAAGATGCATCAGTGAATGGTGGGATCCGTAACTGGCAAAAGGCATTGAGCTAGTTTAAGAAACACAACGATACTCAGTCAAACAAGGACAGTATGATGTGTTGGAGTAGCTACAATGCCAGTCTGTCACAAGGTAATGTGGTGGAACAGATAGAAGCAGCCACTACCGGTGAAATTAATGAAAGAATGGAATACCTGGAACATGTTGTGGCAGTGACCAGCTTCTTAGGGAAGCAAGGAATACCATTGCGGGGTCACGATGAAAAGGATGACAATCAGAGCAAGGGCAAATTTCTGGAGTGCATGACAGACACTCTTGAAGAAGTTTGACCCATTCTTGCAGGGCTATGCACCCGCAGCAAACACCGCATACCTTTACATGTCAAAATGAGATGATAGAATGTGTTTTTTAAGAGGTGACTGCGACCATTGTCAGTGAGTTGGAAGCCTCCAAGAAGTATGCCATAATGGCTGATGAGTACAGAGATGGAAAGAGTGAACAACTGTCACTCTGCATGAGATATGTGACTGTGGATGGTGCTGTGAAAGAGAGGTTCCTTGCACTTACAGAAATAGCGCAGTTTGATGCTTAAACAATAGCCAATGCAATTGGGGATCAGTTGATAGTGCATGGAATTGATCAGTTGAAATGTGTGGCACAGACTTATGATGGAGCAGCTGTCACGAGTGGGTCAGTTAGTGGTGTGCAAACATTACATTGCTTTTGTAGATTATTTTCAAATGAGAAGTTTTTATGTAAAAAAAACACTCCCAACTTTTCATGTCACTACCGAAACGCAAAGAGTATTTGTCTGTAGGCAGGGCTTGGTTTTAGCCACATCTCCAGAAATTCCACCAGTAAGAGACATTACCTTCATGTTCATCACTGGGTACATGGCGAGTAATTAGTTGGCAGCATTATTAAGTTATGTGCCCTCCAAAGTCTGAAAATCAGCATGTCGTTTTAAGGACCATCACTACCGAACACCTCAATTCGGCAATAAAATGAGCACTTTTGATTTTAATGCTAAATGTACTGTTTTCTATCTATGTACACATGCTCAAAACTGTCTGTGGTAGCCACATTGTGCCTCACATTGTTGAGTATTGTCAACAACTATCATAAAACGTCACTCCCGAAACGATCACTACCGAAACGTTTCGGTAACGACATAATGGTTTTGGTAGTGACAATATGATGTTTATTTCTTTTAAATAATATAATACATAGATACATACGTCATAAATAGATCTTTCTGATTTTAACTATATTGTATTCCATATTTCATCTTAATTTGAAGGGAAAAATCAAACCGAAACAGTCACTACCGAAACATGCAGAAAGGTTTCGGTTGTGACATAATGGTTTCGGTAGTGACAATATGATGTTTATTTTTGAATAAAGTAAGTTTTGAATAATATAATACATAGATACATATGTCATACATAGATCTCTCTGATTTTAATAATATTCAATTTCATATTTTACCTTAATTTGAAGGGAAAAACACCAAAATGCCAAAAAGCCCAGCAGAGACAGAGTACAGGCAAAAGGTTACAATGATCCAGTGAAATCCAAAGAATATTTAATAAAGGAAAGAGAAAGAAATCAGAGTTGGAAGGAAGAAGGAAAGCTGAAGTCTACCAATGAATTATCCAGCAGAGAGCAAAGGAAAGTCAGAAGAGCATGGAGGAAAAGACAAGACCACCAGATGTCTCTCAAAAAATAGAGAGAGGGAACATACATACAGGGAAATGTATGTTACAAAAATGTTTGTCATTCCAATTACATTTTCATTTGGAAGGCGAAACCACAGGTTTTCAATGATGAAGAGCCCTGTGATGGACAGGTGACCGGTCCAGCGTGAACCCTGCTTTTGCCCTAGGTCAGCTGCGATCAACTCCAACCCCCTGCGACCCTGAGTACAGTACATAGCAGTAGTTATAATACACATTAAAAGTTAAAATATAGCAAAACTAGTTAAGTGATTACAATGCTACCCTCACTCAAAGTATTACTTCAACAGCAGCAACAATATGGTCACTACTGAAATGTTACAGTCACTACCGAAAAAAACTGATGTTTTAACAAAAATAAAAAATATTGAATAATCAACCATCAATTTTTGATAATGACTGTTTAAGGGTATGTTTGTTTTAATTAATGATGACTTTTGAAGTCAATATGATCATCTTTCTACATTTTACAATGAAGAATACCATATAAATGTTGATTTATTGCGGAAAAGGTCATATTAAATTCTGTTAAAAATTCATTTTGATTGGTTTTGATGTCAAAACCATATATATTAATTTATAAAAATACTCTGTAGAGGGGGGAATGGAAAAAAATATGAATCGGCTAGTAGAATAATTTTTATTCTTCTGTAATTGTGTGTTTCGGTAGTGACACATTTTAGGGACGGGCAAGATATTAGGGAAAAGCTAGAAAATACTATTTGAAAATTGACTGTACTTTTACTATATTTGTGCCCCTTAGATATGGTGCAACATTAATACAATAAAATTGTTTCTGAAATAAAATACACATTTCACAATTTTCCAACTCTGAATTTGAACCAATTCAGTAGAATGGCCCATATAGGTATGCTACTCGGATACATTGGCAAATAATATAATTATTGGATCTTGTAAGTCTTTATCAGTTATGAAAATCTAATAATTAGGTTTAATAAAATATAAATAAAGTAAGAGTGCAATAATGAGGTGACTGGACTTGGGACTTGACTTGATTTGACTGGCCGAAGGCAAAAATGACTTGAAGGTTATGAATTGTGACTCAACATGGTATTGCAAAAGGTATTCAGTCACCTTCCTTAAATTACATATAAACTCAACTGACATCCATCCACTGACAGCTATCAAGTGCTTCAACTCTTCTGGGAAAGCTTTCTACAACGTTTAGATGTGTGTTTATAGGACGTTTTGACTATTCTTCCAGAGGCACATGTGAGGTCACAGACTATTGTTGGATGTTAAGGTCTGGCTCTCAGTCTCTGCTCTCATTCATCCCAAAGGTGTTCGTTCGGATTGAGGTTAGGACTCTGTGCAGGCCAGTCAAGTTCATCGACACCAAACTCATCCACCTATTTGCAATTTTAATTGTCTGTAATGGCCACTCATGGTCTTGGATACTCTATGTGGCATGGTGAGTGTGAGCTTGAGGAATTTGCTTTGCTAATTGGAAAATGTTTATCTCCCTTAAGTGTCTGGTGTATGTTGATGTTTATTGAGGGACTGATAAAACACAGCAGAGCAATAACAATTGCAGGAACCACAGAGAGATGGGAGGGCAAAGTGTAAGAGGAGCACCTTGGGGGTGTTTACCGGTGAGAAGGAATATGAAAAATCAATGAGTGCATAATGAGCTTCATTTAGAAAGTTGTCAGACACTAACAGAGGGCTTTTTAGCATGCTCAATCCACGGTGTGAATCAGACACTGTTTACTCAACACAGCGCTCAAGGTTACTACTCCATGGTTATATAACAATGTCCAGTGCTAAAATTGAATCCAACAGGAATGCCTCCTTTCTGCATTCAAAATATAATATTGCATTTGTGAGCTTTTGTCTTTATACAATATACTCTAACAAGAAATTAGTTTTATATTAACCTAAATGCACATTGGGCAAGAAAAAATAAGCATCATGAACTCCAACAAAGTTGGCAAACCTTACACACTATTTGAACGGTGAGTCTGATATACTTTAATTAATAAAAGAATACATTTTGTCATGTTACCGCAAAGCATATTTTGAAATGAAAGTGTGTACAAAGTAGCCCTAGCTGAGGGTGACCAGATTTTCAAAATTAAAAACCGGAAAACTACAATTTCGCTGAAAATGAAATATACAATAAACTCTCACCAAGAACTACCTTATATTTATAAAATAAATTAAATCGCTAGTTAATCTGGGGCACCTGTGGTTGTGTTCTTACTTTAGCTTATGCTAAATGCTATCTTGGTTGACAATTCAACAGCGCTAAACGAGTCAATGCACTCACCATTATCAAACCTTTTTTTTTTGCTTTTTTGCACTGTTGTGGAAATGTAGTTTCCCTCGAAAAAAATGGTATCCCCTGCAACTTGATTTGACATGCAGCTATTCTGATTTTAGTTTGTCAAATACTGTACATTATAAAATGTTTCCACGTACACCCTGCGATGTGCTCATACACTAGTCATTGCTGTTTGGTGCATTAAATCAGTATTTCTATGGATGTGCAAAGGATGTTCTTCACGTCTGTAAATGAAAAAAGGTACACCGCTTTCACTCAATGCATGCACGCTCCCGTGGCAGGGGATAAAAAAACATTCAGGGGTAACTATAATGGCACAACATACCTGGCGGTCCCACATTGTAACGTTGGAAACGCGCTGCCAGAAACTCTCAGCTTGCATTCAATCTGACTACATTTCCCATGATTCTTAGACACGGAAACAGGAAGTAGTTCTGGTTCTGGTATGATGCAAACGTGGATGTGAAAGTAAATAGGAAGGAATTAAACAATTAAATTCTTTTTTAATTAGTTTATCGTATAAATTACCAGACCACTTCACCCTATTTTGCCGGTCCGTCCGGGACCTGGGCACCCTTCCATCATCATCCCTCCGTCCTAATTCATAAAATAATCATCCACTGTCCCCGTCCGTCCTCATCCACATTCCAAAAACATGCATGGTAAATTGATTGGATTCTCTAAATTGCCCCTAGATGTGATTGTGAGTGCGGATCTTTGTTTGTCTCTGTGTGCCCTGCGATTGGGTGGCAACCAATTCAGGGTGTCCCCCGCCTACTGCACGAAGACAGCTGGGATAGGCTCCAGTACGCCCCGCGACCCTTGTGAGGATAAGTGGTATCGATAATGGATGGATGAATGGCTGGACTGTGCAAAGACAAGTAAATTCATCAATGGCAGTGAATGAGTTAAAGTGCTTCTGTCCTTACATTTCACCAGTCCGTCACCCCGGCTCCCAAAAATATAAAAATACAAGCGTCCATGCGTGACGCCATGCCTGAGAGAGAGGCTAACAGCAGAGGTTTCATAATTTAAAAACATTATTTAAAGCTCATCACCTGGTTAATTTCCGATTCACATCCACTTACCGGTTGGGAGTATCTTGTGAGTGGATTGAATTGTTTACAACTGTTTAAGTGTCAACTAAGATAGCATTTAGCTGCCAACACAACCACTGTCTGTCATCAGACGAACTGGCGATGTGTAAACTATTTTGACGGCGGACGAGTGCGCCTCCTCTTGACTCTTTGAAGCAAAGTGATGTCACTCCCTCCTGCATTCAAACATGGTGAACACGCATGTGACAAGCGGCGCGTCATGATATTTCACATTTGGTCTGAAGTAAGATAGGCCTATTGCCAGATTACACACGCAAGACAAGCTGGTCGTGTTTCTGTCAGTCGTCAGTGAAATCGGCATCCTGTGGTGTAATCCATGCTATTACATGTGTTGAACCACTAATGGGCAGACTATGCCTGTGGGTACAGTGAAAAGAGAAAAAACGGACTCTACAGTGTTGTTGCGGGCAGTTAAAAAAGGCGGGTCCGTGGAAAACGGCAGAGAACAGTGTTTTTTCTTTTTAAAAGAACCCAACACAACACGTCCGTTGGTATTTGGCCCGGTTAGGGGACGATTACAGGGACGGACGAAAACCCACTTCTGTCCTTGTTTTGTCCGTCCTTTTTAAAAAACCTCTCATCCTCCATCCTCAAAATGGGGTCCGTCCTCGATGAAAGGAAAGACCATTCTGTCCCTCTGATGCAATGCCCATCTCTGTGAATCACTATGACAGCTGTGTAATGATTAACGTACAAATGGCCCAAACAATTGGATTGCTGACTGAAGTTTACTGAGCGATTACTGTTAGTGATTACTAGCAAAATAATCGTTTGTGGAAGAACTAGTCATAACGGTAAAGGTTGATGTCTGCTATCTCCAAGTGGAAGCATTCAGATACTGAAAAATAAAGGGCAGAGTACCAATCTCTGCGGGACTCAGCAGGTAAGATTGCATTACTCATAGGTCACATTGCCATGAATTACAATCCCATATTAATTTAACTGAGTGCTCTTGTCTTCTTTGCCAAACAGTCGACAACAAAAGCCAAGGATTGCTTATCTTTTCTTCATTCCTAATGTGCATATAGTTGTAATTACAAGTAATCAGCGGCCCTCTTGAGTCCTTAGAAATATTCTGTCCTTGACTTGAACAGGACCTTTCTGCACTATCGAGCAGCGCTCATTGTCTGATAGCCAGAATGCAGGATCATCTTCAAGCGGGGAACACTGATTAACGTGACTGTTAAACTCCTCAGTGAGTGATAAAATCTCACAATCCAACTCTTCATCATCCTCAGAGCCTAACTGGCATTCCCATGGGTCCACTACTGTCTCCTTTTGAGAACCAATAAAACAGTTTTAATCTTTATCCAGTAACAAGGTGCAACTAAATGCATTTCCTCAAGTACTGTACTTGAGTCCAGTTTTGACAAAGCTGAGCATGTAATTTAGCAGTTCTGGGTGGAACGGTCCATCCCGGACGGACGCCCACTTTGGGGACAAAGGACGGGGGACGACACATTTTCAAATAGGGACGGACTGAGCAAGGGCGGAGGTTTACTTTAGTTCGATCCACTAATCGTCCCTCATGAGCGTGACATGGTCGCAAGGCGGCCAAAAGTTCATCTCAGCCTACTCGGCAAAATGGGCAACAAAACGACAAAAATTGCCTCAGAACGCTTCAAACGCGCCACTAGTTACCCGACTGTGCATACTTACTTGGATTGGGAACGCCCCGGCGGGAACATTCGGTCTGCACGGAGGGGAAAAGAAAAGGAAGAAGGAGAAGAAGAAGGAGCGCACGTCGCGGACCGAGGACAGAGGATGGACCGGCACAAAGGGTCAAGTACCCAGCTCTGTAATTTAGGACACTTTGTCGCAGGAAGTCACAGGTGTGTCATTGTTTTACTGTTGTCAGGTCAAATTTATTTATATAGCCCTTATCACAGGAACGTCTCAAAGGGCTTCACATGCCCACAGCTGACAACATATTAACGACATCCCCTGATCTTAACCGCCAGGAGGGCAAACAAAAATTCAAATAAAAAACATATTGGGAAAAATTAGAAACCTTGAGAAGGGACCACAGATGGGGGAATCCCCCTTCCAAGATGATCAGGTTGCAATGAATGCCGAGCGGGCAACATTTAACACATATCATGATATTATACAGTGTTCGTTAAAATAATGTGAAAGTTAATCAAATGAAATGCTGCAGGAAGATGACTTCGGTGAAGTGGGTCCCTGCCCAGTTGATCAATGTCGAAATCTCCATAGCAGCGCCTCAGAGGATGTGGTCAACCTCCGATCTTTTAGCGGTCAGTTGCTGTGAGATCGAAACAACAACCTCCAATACGGTTGTCATCACCTAATTACCAAGCCTGGGAAAAGAGGGCAGAGAAAAGAATAGAGGCGACAGTAAAGAGGCGAGTGATTAATTAATGATATTTAAGACAGAGGGTCCTAGGATTGTAAACAATTCTTTAATGAGTTTGCCAGGAAGCGGGTCGAGCACACAAGTTGTCTGTTTTGCCGCACTAGCTAATTTTGTTAGGCTTTCAAGAGATACCATTTTAAAATAAGATAGGGGTGTCAGACATTTATCAGCCATAATACCCCTGCTAACATCATTATTTGCAGAATTCAACGGGGTTTTAGAAACGGTGTCCTTAATCTCGTCCCGAATGCGCTCAATCTTCTGCGTAAAGAATTGCATGAAGTCATGAGCTGAATGGGAGGAGCTATTGGAGGTTGTTGCGTTAGCATTGCCACTGTATCAAATAAATATTTCGAGTTGTTTTTAATTAGAACAATTAATCTGGAGAAGTAATTAGTTTTGTCTGAAGCGAGTGCTTCTTTGTTTATCAGTAAACTATCGCACCATGCCTGACGGAAGACCTTAAGTTTAGTCGCACACCATTTGCGCCCTGGCTTCCGACATGAGTGTTTTAGTGTGCGGGTTTCCTCAGTAGGCCATGGAGTAGGCCTCTCAGGACGAGTTTCAGGCTTCAGTAGCTTGAAGACGAGGGGGGGGGGGGGGGTTAGTTAGAGAGTGTCTGTGTGCCAGATTAGTTCCTACCTCAGCCTGGTTCATACCTTCGATTATATTTGTGCTTGCACATTAAAGTCTAAAGTTTGATTTTAGTTTTAATTCCTCAACAGCATTCAAGCGACAGGTTTTTCCTCATGAGATTCTTGGGTGAAACATGTCTTTGAGTGTGGACTGCACACCTGACAACAATTGGGAAATGCCAGTATTTTGAGGGTAAGATCTTACATTAATAAATTGTAACAAAAAAAAAACAAAAAAAAAACTATGTAGTAGTTCATATTTGGAATGATTAACTTAACTAACCCTAAATCTAACTTTTGTGAGCTGAACTTTGAAGTAATTTGCGTAGAAAATACATTTTCCCAACACTGACTAATGTTATATAATTTCACGTGTGAAACTATTAACCTTGTTAACTTGCGCATAGAAATTACTGCACGTGGAGGATGTCATCCAGTAATTCTATTTTTCATGTCTGCAGTTTACAAGCAACATTGGAACTTTTTAATAGCATACCTTTTCAATTCTACAATAAACACTTGAAACCAAACCTCTCGTTCACAACTCTAGACTGACTGCAAGAAATTGTAAACATTGTAAAACATGAAAATATAAAGGTAGAGAGTGGCTTTTGAACCCAGGGGGAAAAAGCAGCAGCAAGATCAGAGCGAACACTCTACCCCCTTGTTGTTGTCTTGATGTGACGTTTCACTTGTGGTTGTCGCTCGCCAGAATCAAACTTTGGAAAAACGATGACTTTGTTGAATATACCAAATATAAATGATTTTTTTTTCATGCTTTATTTTTTTGTATTATGTTTAATGATACTTTTGGCATTTTCTGAAATGACTAGTCAACCCAAACATATTTTTTTCAAGAATATCTTCCTCTGCTCAAGATGCGCAGCACTGTTTGCGCTCTCTCCCCTTTCACTCTGACATCTTTACTTGCATGCCTGCATGTGTGTGAGCTGGTTCTCTGTGTGGTGTGCGACAAAAATATACAGTAGTCGGTTCAATTTCCCCTTGAGGGGTCATAATGGGCAAAATAAATAGATGTGCAGATTCTCTTATCTGGGTCTATGTGTGCATCCCATCCGTCCATCCATTTTCTATACGACTTGTCCGCATTAGGGTCACGGGTGAACTGGAGCCGATCCCAGTTGACTTTGGGTGGGGAATATTCAGGACCAGTCACCAGCCAATTGCTGTATGTGGAAATCCCATTAGATATAAACAAAAGTGCTTTTGGCTACCATGTCTCAATTTCCCTGGTGCCTTTTTAAGTGCTGCAGTGTTATTTTTACACTGCCATGTGTCAAGGCTTAGATGGATAGGTTGCTCTATGACTGTTAAAAGTAATGGTTGCAGGTCCCTCAGTGATTTGTCTCACCAAATGTTTGGGACGTATATAGTGGACCAGGAGGTATAAAGCTCAGACTACATTGTGTGTGGTGGGCATACTGTATGCAAAAAAAAAAAAAAAAAACAAGAACTGTGTACCGGTATATGGTTACAATCAAGTATTTATTTTAGGGCTGTTCTTGTTTTTGTTTTTGTGCTGCTGATTCCGATACTGATCATCCATGATCCACGGTTGCAAATGGATACTTGATTACAATTTGCTCAGCATTCTGTACTGTCCCATATTTTTTCCATATTTTAGTTACTGCATCGAGATTTGGGGTAATAATTACATAAATTCAGTCAGTTCATTAATAACTTTACAAAAAAAGGGCAATAAGAATCATCAATAAAGTAGGCTTTCGTGATCACACTCATTTACTTTTCTTGCAGGCAAAACTATTAAAATTTGTAGATTTGTAGAAGCGCATTTTATGTATAAAGTAGGTCTATGTGGATTTATAGCGATGTATCTGTTAAGTATTTCTTATTTTATATTAGCACTATGTAGTGGTTCATTATCATTATTACTATTATTATTATCATTATCTTTAGTATTATTTTTACCATGGATAAAGAATAGAGATATACATTAAAAAAATGGAGACGAGATGAGATTTAATAAGACTAGACTTATTCCCACTTCCTAGAGCATGCAAGACTTTTGTTAAGTGTGCTTTGGCTATTTTTTGCTTGTTATTTTTTCCCATATATTATTTTAATTGTTGTTGTATTTTTATTGTTTTTTTCTTTCTTAATGTTCAAATAAGTACTCATTCATTCATTTAATCATTCATGCATCCATGAGAGATCGGCCTATACAGATTCCGATCATATGGACTGCCTGCCATTTTTCAATTTCAGAGCTGCTCACTACGATTATTTTAGTAATCACTTAATCTGTCAATATTTATTCAATTAACTCTTTCATTGCCAGCGCTGAGATGATTTGTCAACTAAAATCACGATGTGGCATCCCAGAGACGAGTTTTGTCGTCAACTGCATTTTATTTTTTTGAGTGGATAGTTGGTCTTGGGCACCTCCCCTCTTATTAATGGGCCTGAGAAATAGTTGATGAATAGTTGGTCTCTTTAGAGAAAAACAGGAAGCATAAAAAGTACTGTATAGAGATCTGCCATTACTTGATAGAAGAGATGTGTATAGTAGTATGGGGAGAGGATGAGAGACTGGCGAAACACAAGAGCTCTGTAAATAAAAGTATCTTAAACAAATTATTTGTCGTGGTAGACCAAAATGTGGTGGATTCAGAAAAATATGACGGTAAGCTTCCTATATAGCTAACGTGGAGCATTTTTCTAAGAGCTTCTGTAATGTGATCGATTGATCACAGTTAGCCATTGCTTATATATAGGGCTGTCACTTACAAATCTTTTCACAATCTATTGTCGATTATTCCATCAATTACTAGGGTGATTGCCCCGCCTAGCACACATACAATTGACCATTTTTGGGGGTTAAAATATCTGACAGTGGTAAGCACGCACCTACAAATAACACTTCAGATAGTCAAAGTTGATGTATATACTCACTTAAAGCATGGTCAAAAATATTGATTTTGACAGCTTTTCAAAATACCATATTTAAAGGGGAAGTCAACCCACACATATTTTTTTCAAGAATATGTTCTTTGCAGACCCACTAGTTGAAACACGGCATTCGAATTAGTATTAATACTTGAAAAAAAATATGTTTGGGTTGACTTGCCCTGTAAACAGTCATGAAATTCCATCTTTTGAAATGACTGATTTCAATTATTAGGCTTGAACATAGCAGCAAAAGACTAATAGACTTGAGATTACTTTTAATCCACATCAACCCCAATTACCTGTGCAATATAACGCAGAATAATGCATTCAAGGTGTCCACCAGACTGACTGAATGTCAAAGTCATGATTACATTTTTACATGAAAACTTAAAGGGCCGCTTTCTTGCTTCTGCAGTGAAGCATTACAGCAATCATTTTTAACAAAACCTACTCAAACATATCTAACCACAATATTTTGTTGCTAGTGGAGCTCTCTAATGGCTTTCATATGGTTGTGTTTTTTCATAGCTAGAATGTGTTTCTCACTACAGTATAACATCCAACTTGAAATGGACTTACATGGAAAATGTGAACATTTTGTAACTGGACTGGGTTACATTCATTCATTCATTCATTCATTAACCCTACCGCTTATCCTCACAAGGGTTGCGGGCGTGCTGGAGCCTATCCCAGCTGTCTTCGGGCAGTAGACGGGGGACACCCTGAATTGGTTGCCACCCAATCGCAGGGCACACAGAGACAAACATCCGCACTCACAATCACACCTAGGGGCAATTTAGACAGTCCAATCAACTTACCATGCATGTTTTTGGAATGTGGGAGGAAACCGGAGTACCCGGAGGAAACCCACGCAGGCACCGGGAGAACATGCAAACTCCACACAGGGAGGCCGGATCCGGGATCGAACCCACGACCTCTGAACTGTGAGGCGGACGTGCTAACCAGTCGACCACCGTGCCGCCGACTGGGTTACAAATTAATGATATTTTAAGTCAGGCTCTCATTCTTTTGAACGTTAGCTAGGTGCTTGAATCCAGGCATATCACTGTTTAATTAACAGATTTGCTGGGAAATGACCCAGACCTTAAAGACCTTAAAGCGGAAGTCAACCCAAACTTTTTTTTTTTTTCAAGAATATGTTCCCAGCAGGCTCACTAGTTGCGTTTGTGGAACAAGTGATAATCCACACATTTTTAGCCATCTCTGGGAGCAGTCATTTTGTCTTCTGATAACTGGAAATTACATCACAAATGCTCACAGCGACCAATCACGGCTCAGATTCAGAAAACAGGTCAGCCGTGATTGGTTGTTGTGAGCAGTTGTGATGTCATTTCCAGTTGTCAGAAGACAAAATGACTGCCCACAGAGATGGCTAAAAACTAGTGAATTAACACTTATTCCACAAACGCAAAATTAATCAGAGTGCCGTGTTTTAACTAGTGGGCCTACTGGGAATATATTCTTGAAAAAAATATCTTTGGGTTGACTTCCCTCTTTAAAGGGAAGAAAACATGTATACATATACTGTGTTTTCCGGACTATAATGCGCACCTTTATATAAGATGCACCCACTCTATTTAAAAAAAAAAAAACATATATAAGCCACTTCTTTATTTAAAACCGCACCTATATTTGTTGAAAAATTTGATATCTACTGCATTTACAGAACGTTTTTGAACTGTAAATATATGGATTTCCAGTTTTGGATTTGATGGATTTACACCTCTGTTATGGCGTTGCGAACCCCCTGACATGGTGCCCAACCATCTAAATACTTGTTATACAACAAATTTAACTTTAAAAATACAAAATGTAGAATAAAATACCCATATGCATCACATTGTTGTGAGAGAAATGCTAGCTTCAACCGCTGCAGCAGACAGACAGACATGACAGAACGTTCGCTAATAACTATGTTAAAGTTATAATTTTTATCATAAAATTGCCTTACCTTAACTAGAAGGCCATAGTGCATTTTATCCAAAGGTACAATCCTGCACTTATACACGCTTGTCGTTGTTGTTGTTGTTGCTGCTAGGCTTTTTAGCATTTTGGTGTTTTTCCCTTCAAATTAAGATAAAATATGGAATAGAATATAGTTAAAATCAGAAAGATCTATGTATGACATATGTATCTATGTATTATATTATTTAAAACTTTATTAAAAAAGAAACATCATATTGTCACTACCGAAACCATTATGTCACAACCGAAACCTATCTGTATGTTTCGGTAGTGACTGTTTCGGTTTGATTTTTCCCTTCAAATTAAGATAAAATATGAAATTGAATGTTGTTAAATTCAGAAAGATCTATGCATGACATATGTATCTATGTATTATATTATGTAAAACTTACTTTATTCAAAAATAAACATCATATTGTCACTAACAAAACCATTATGTCACTACCGGAACCTTTCTGTATGTTTCGGTGGTGAGTGTTTCAGTTTTATTCTTCCCTTCAAATTAAGATAAAATATGGAATAGAATATTGTTAAAGTCAGAACGATCTAAGTATGACATATGTATCAATGTATTATATTATTTCAAATTTACTTAATTCAAAAAGAAACATCATATTGTCACTAACAAAACCATTATGTCACTACCGGAACGTTTCGGAAGTGACCGTTTCGGTAGTGACGTTTCATTGTAGTTGTTGTCAATACTCAACAATGCTAGGCACAATGTGGCTACCACAGACAGTTTTGAGCATGTGTACAGAGATAGAAAAGAGTACATTTAGCATCATTTTTACATTCATCAAAAGTGCTCATTTTATTGCCGAAATGAGCTGTTCGGTAGTGACGGTCCTAAAAACCACATGCTGATTTTCAGACTTTGGAGGGCACATAACTTAATAATGCTGTCAATTAATTACTCACCATGTGGCCAGTGATAAACATGAAGGTAATGTCTCTTGCTGATGAAATTTCTGGGGATGTGGCTAAAACCAAGCTCTGCCTACAGACCACAAACTCTTTGCATTTCGGTAGTGACATGAAAAGTTGGGACAGGTTTTTATACATAAAAATTTCTCATTTGAAAAAAAATCTACAAAATCAATATAAATCTTTCACAATACATTTAAAAGCAACCAACATGTTTTATTAAAGTAAAGTATTTTGTAAATTGGCAACAATCTCCTACGTTTTTTTTTTCATTAATTGAAATTCAGGAGTTAGAGATTGGGACAGCCACCTCCCAATAGGAAGTGACATAGAAAAGAAGACTTTTTATCCATTCAGTTTAATAGTATCTCAATTAATGCCTTCTGGTAAAATAGATCATAAGAAGATATGACTAAATATGCAAGGTCTGAACACTTCATTGTTTTTTAAAATTTGATTTTCATTGTGGGACAGCAATTTCAACCAATTCGGTAGAATGGCTCATACATGTATATATGTTTGTATATATTAGGCCTGCACGGTGTGTCTTTTGAACATCGCGATTGCGATGTTCGCATGCGAGATAGTCACATCGTTGAACGTGCCATGTTTTAACTGTTTTTTTCTTAGAACACGCAGATTTTTGTTTTCCTTCAAAAAAGCAGCAACCTTACTCCGTGCTTTTACACAGCCCGTCTCGCTAACCCCCTCCCTCCTGCCAATCAGTCACCGCCCCCTCCCCCTCCACTCTGCTGTGACTGTCTGCTCTGAAAACACAGGCGACATGGAGACGACAGCGAAGACGCGGCAGTGGATTTAGTCCCAAAAGAAAGTCAACATCCAAAATATGAAAGTATTTCGGCAATAAAAAGGAAGATTCAGAACAACAAAAGATCCTTTGCCAACAGTCACAAGCCCCTGTATGAGCAGTTCAAACTAAGAAGTGGGACCCAAGGTGAAACTTCATCGACTCGAAAAATACAATTACAGACGCCTTCGCCAGCATAACTCCTTATGATAATAAGTCCAAACAGCACCGACAAATCAAGGATGAAATATGTTTTACAGACCGTTTTAGTTGTTGTTATATTTTGTTTTGTGAACAACTCAGGGGACTAATGCACCTGCTCTTTAAGTTTTCATATTTTTGCTCTAATTTGTTTAAAAGTTTGATGGAGTTTCACAAAGGTTTTTTTTTTTTTTAATCTTAATGTTATATTTTTGTAAACAACTCAGGCGGTAGTACACCTGCTTTTTATTTTTGGAATATTTTATAGTGTAGTTTAAAGGTGTTTATAACTATGCTGCTGCTTTAGAGTTTTTTGTATTTTCTTCTATTTTTTTTAATGACGCAAGGATCTAGTGCGTCTGCTCTTTTTTATTTTTTTGTTTATGATATATTTGATATTTTGCTGCTGTTTACATTGAAGTGTGAAATACAATGTTATATAATCTATTATGTTACAGAGACATGACCGCTGTGATCCCTTTTATAAACAGCAATCCTCATTCACAGATGAACCTCCTTAGTCTGGATTAAACAATATTATATGAATACAATGATGTCATGGTGAGTCAACCAAATTATTCCCAAACAAATCTATTCAAGTCATCTGGTGAAAATTGTGTTTTTAACATCGCAATATATATCACCCCCCCACCCATATATATATATATATATATATATATATATATATATATATATATATATATATATATATATATATATATATATATATATATATATATATATATACAGTGGGTTCGATCCCGGCTCCGGCCTCCCTGGGTTTTCTCCGGGCACTCCGGTTTCCTCCCACATTCCAAAAAACATGCATGGTAAGTTGATTGGATACTCTAAATTGCCCCTAGGTGTGATTGTGAGTGCGGATGTTTGTCTCTGTGTGCCCTGCGATTGGCTGGCAACCAGTTCAGGGTGTCCCCCGCCTACTGCCCAAAGACAGCTGGGATAGGCTCCAGCACGCCCCGCGACCCTTGTGAGGAGAAGCGGTACAGATAATGGATGGATGGATATATACAGTGTGTGTGTGTATATATATATATATATATATATATATATATATATATATATATATATATATATATATACACACACACACAGCTGGGACCACAATTTCTAAGAAAACCATTGGTAATACACTGAGACGCAATGATGTAAAATCCTGCAATTCAGGCAAGGTCCCTCTGCTCAAGAAGGCTAATGTCCAGGCCTTCCTCAAGTTTGCCAATGAACATAATGGATTAATGGTTCAAAAGGAGACTAGGAGAAGGTGCTTTGGTCAGATGAGACAAAAATCGAGCTCTTTGACTTCAACTTAACTTGTCGTATTTGGCGGGAGAAAAACATTATGAATATAATTTTTGCTATTGGTGCGTTTCTCTTCTCTTCTAAGGGAACAGGCATCCGTCAATAATGGACAGTGAGGTCCGTTCGGACTTGACCAGGTTAGTTATGATTACACAGACGCACGAAAATCCACTTCTGTCTCTGCTTAGTCCATCTTTTGCAGTTTCCCACCTATCGTCTAACGTCAGTAAAATGGGCGTCCGTCATATACGGACAGGTCCGTCGGTCAGACGGAATGCTCACCTCTGCGTAACAACTGACCTACTGTCTGGTGTTTGTTTAATGTGAATTTCATCTGTTCATAGTCCTTTGTGGGTTCTTGCGAGTGTGATGCCAACTACTTGCCTTGCATTGGATTTGGCCATCTGTACCTTATTCTAAAGTTCTGCTCTTCTTAGTTGCTATTGGTTTCTGTGTTAGTCATCTTGTTCCTCCTGCTGTTAAATTATTTAAGTTTTTGACTAATTGTTTTTTTTTTTAGATATTATGTTTGTTACATTTTTTCGGCACAAAATATTGCCAAAGTCAATCTCTGCGTTGCTGATTTTCTCCATTGGCTCTACTTGCTTTCACACCTCAGCAAAAATGTAGCACCTACTTTTCAAGCTAAGCTTTTTTTCACAGTTAAAGGAAAAACTCTTGCTTACAACTGCCCTGTAAATCGAACTAAGGGCTACTTGTACGTCCTCTCAGACTTCTGAAACCATTTTACAGTTACACAGAATAACAATCATGACAGGAACACAAGACTAGTGAAAGTAAATCAGTTTGGCATCTGCATGTTATTGCAATGCTTGTGTGTGTTTTCTCTAGGTACTCCGTTGTTCTCCCACATTCCATAAACATTTATGTTACATTACTTGAAGACACTAAATCACCCACAGGTGTGAATTGAGTGTGAAGTGTTGATTGTCTATATGTGCCATGAAATTGACTGGTAACCAGTCTCGTGTGCCCTTTCTTCAGCTCAACAGTGACCCAAATGAGGATAAGCACTATAAGAAATGGATGCATAATGTACTTAAAAAAAGAGTAATATAGTATACTTCAAGTGGTAATTTCCAAGTATTTCAGTGTGTGCAATGTAAAGGGTTATAGTGAGCCAGAGCTTGAAACTGGACAAAAGGAAAAAAATGGAATCAAAGATGATGGTAGCACCACTTTGCAGTCGTTTGTAGCTCATAAGTAACATTGCGCCATGAAGCAGACACCCTCAAGGGCCAGCACATAACAAGCAAAAAAGCACATCTTCCCACTCAGCTTTCCAAAGACTGAAAATAACATTTTTTTTTAGATGACTTGCATAAATAGGGCATTTAAAAAAGTTTAGTTCTACACACACATGCACACACGCATACACACACACGGTCTGACAGACAAGGATGGTGAGAGTAGATGTGGGCAGATTCAGTGATTCTGGTGTCAAAGGCGGTCTTGAACACCGTATGTGTCTATCCTCTCTCCAGCAGACCTTACATGGCAGTTCTCCTCTCATGGGTGTTCTGAAAAGAGACAGGAAGGGCAGCAAAAGAGAGGGATAAGTGGAAGGATGGGAAATGATGGCAGGTACTGGGGGATTGTTCCAATGCCCTTGACATCCAGGAAAAGCTAGAATAAGAGGGAACAAGTGCCAACCAAGAAGAGGGATCAAAGATAGGACATATTTAAGGGGAGTGTGTATCTGAATGTGCACATGCATTTGTTTTTTTTTTAACTTATTTAACCACTGGTATATTCTACATATAGACATGATTTTCTGATTGTGTGTTAAGTGCTATACCAATTCAATAAATTAAACAGGGACTGACAACGTGTGTGTGCGTGCGCTCACTCTCCAAACCCACTGTGAGACCCAGACCAAGGCTTTTCTTTGGCTGAGCAGATGTTTTGCTCTCACCTTGCCACACCTCATAAAGCGTGATGGCTAAGGACCCTGGGGCCAGAATATCACTCACACAAGCACACTCATGCACCAATATGCCAGCCTAAACTGAACCTCCACTTGTGCAAAGACATGCATTCACACTTACTTAGAACCACCATAAAATTGTGTGTGTGTGTGTGTGTGTATACATATATATATATATATATATATATATATATATATATATATATATATATATATATATATATATATATATATATATATATATATATGTGTGTCTGTGTGTATATATATATGTGTGTCTGTGTATATATATATATATATATATATATATATATATATATATATATATATATATATATATATATATATATATATATATATATGTATATATATATATATACATATATACATACAGTGATTGGCTGTCATTGTATTTGGCGTAACCTGATAGGCTCCTATTGTAGGCTCCATATTCAGGAGCAGAAGAAGTGAAAATGGAGGAGCATGTGAGAGTTGTTGGTCTGATGAATGATAAATTAAAAAAAATGTCTTGACAGCACTATTGATAAAGGCAGAGTGATATGCCATCTTTTTAAGAAGGACTTTGCTTACCAAAGAAGCAGATCAAGCCTACCACATAAATGCGAAGTAACTGTCAGGTAACCTAGAACACTGTAAACACCTTAGAACACTTTAAACAACAGACAGGAAGGAAGACAAGGGAAGATTCTTTTTTTTTTTTTTTTTAACTCGCGAGGTGAATCGGACCGAGGTGCTATGTTACAATCTCCTACCGTTCTGACACATTTTGCCGCCCCCTCTCTTTTTATTCTTTGGGTGGTCCCTAATTGTATACATAGAAATTGCTACTCCAAAGGGTCAGGGAACACGGTGAAGACAGTGTTTGTGTGTGTGAGTGTGTGAAAGTTCGTTGTTATTGTTATATTCTGTCCCAAGGACTCAACATCCAACCACGGGATGCTCTTCGATAAGAGCATTGTTCCTGTTTTGCAGCTGCGCCCTTCTCACATTCCACTTTCGTCGCAAACAACTTCGACGTACATGATGCAAACAAGTTTATAATACTGAATAAATGCTTTACAATACTTATAAGAGTGAATATGGGATAATGTATGTACAATTATTCTAACAGTAACCACCCGTGACTAAAGCTACAGCTAATGATAACAAAGACACTAATGTAGCGAGCCATTGAAAAGCTCTTCGCTAAACTAGAATCGAGAACATCCTGCATATGAGCAAGTCTGCGACCAACAGGCTGATGAATGTTCTTGCAAAGCAAATAGCGATGAACTGCAGGCTGATTACATAGTTGAAGACAAATAATTAATTGAGGAGTTGCAAACAGTGTCCAATGACCCATCATACAAATCACCGGGAAGGACTGCAGTGATGACTACAATCAGCAAGATGAATGACTGTGAAAAGAAAAGCAAACGTGATGTTTTGGTGGGGATTCGGACAAATGCATTGCTATAACCACAGATCACAGGACCTCAACTCGCAACAATGGTTATTTTCGGGGACACTTTATTGATGGTCGGTGGAACTGCAACTCATTTGTCACTGATCGTCGTGAAAACAGAAACCAGGGACCTGGCTAATAAATGTGCGAAACGGTTCCTCAAGGTGGCAAATGACTGGGTAATTGAAAATTTTTTTTTAAATCAAATCAATTTAAAAAAAAAAAATCCCATTTTTTTTTTAAATGGACTCATCACACAATCCCCAAAAGCTACATTGTAGAAAACCCCTGCCAACTTGGCCGCATCAAGGTGATGCACGCGGGCAAAAACTGTCGGCCCAACGGTGGTGACTAAATGCTCCAACCTGTGCTTAGTATTGCGGTGTATAAAGCATGAGTCGTTAGCGAGTGAAAATCTGTATCAGCAAACATTGATGAACATCAACCAATGCCAAATAATTAGTGGGCGTTAATGGTTCGAGTCCGCCAACTTCACACGGAAATGTGGCAAAAGACACAGAGTCAAACGGCGGTTCGCAACATCAACAATCAGTTCATGTGCACACAGAAAATCTGTGCCGATAATTGAAACTGTGATTGAGGAAAAACTAAAGTTCCACTGTAAATCACGTCCATATAAGCACACAGTCACCAACCAGGAGACAAAGTTGATGATAGGCGAGCCGTTAGCTGCACACAGGTACGGTCGCAGCCACTGGCCACCTTGTCTGCAGCAGTGAGTGTAAGCAGGCTCACTTGTGAATCTCTGCCCAGCAGGAAACGTCATCCTGATGACAAGTCTGTGATGAAGGGCAGCGTGCTTGCGGCCGCTACTGAACGCCGGAGCCTCGTAGGTGCAGGAGGCAACACAACGCCACTCAAACCACAAATGGAAGAAGCAGAGAGCCCTCTTGCGCCGCTTTCGTGCAACCACTCCGGCCACCACTGTCAGGTCCACATCTGGCGTCGCCTCCAGGAGGGGATCGGCCGACGCATTTTGCACTGCGAACCGTCCTGTCACCAGTGGAACTCGATCCGCTTCTTCAGCCAAGCCCCAATATTCGCCGGTCGTCAGATGGGAAATGTGCCGGAAAATGAATACACCCTTATCCAAGCCTAATAGCAAGAGCGTATTGTCCCTTAGAACCATTGGTGAGCCATCGGCCAACCTGGGCATGGAAAGGAGCCTGTTTGCTTTCTCCAAGTCCCATAAACTGAACCTCCTGAGAGAAGCTGTTTGAACGTGTTGAATTTCCTGCTTTGTGGAGATGCACGCAATAGCTCCATAACACAAGTCAGTGTAGTCAGTTAGTCGAGGGATGCCATGACCACAGGTGGATAAGCACTTCAACATGGTGAAGCCACAAAGTCGGGTCACTCTCTCAGAACTTTCTACTGTCACCAATGTAGCAGAAGAAAAGACTGAACTGTAAAAACGTCTTTTTTCAACAACTGCCAACAATCTGCACAATAGTGCACCAAAAACATTCATATAGACACACCCCGAGCTGTATGCCTGCTGGGTGAGGGGCATGGTCCTAGTGTACGCCACAACCCTCCCCCGGGGATAGCTATGGACCAAGTCCACTTTGGAAAAAGTGGTGGTGCCGACCGAACGTGTGGAAAAATCTTGAATGTATGGAATGGGATAGCGGTCATGCATGGTAAAATTATTCAGCCAGTGAAAATCACCACAAGGCCGCCGGGAACCATCACTTTTAGGCACCATGTGTAAGTGTAAGGCCTATAAGCTGTTAGAACATCTCACAACCCTCAAACGCTACAGTGTAGTAAACAGAGCTAGGCAATTTACTACAAACTGAGCATCCGTCAGCAGCGAGGGTACCCTTCCGTCGTCCGTCATTCGCCTTTTTTCCCTGCTGTAAAAAAATAGTACCCGTCTACAGGCCGGTCGGCCTCTAATTTTAAACGGGCTTCCGTCAGCAATTCCGACTAAACTTTCACTAGCACCACCCCATTGTCTGATATTTGAACAGAAATAGTGACTCACTGAGTCACGGAAGTGTAACAGTGTTTCAATGGATTGGAATCAACTCTGCTTCATGGTGCCTTTATTAGCATACCTGTGTGCATATAATGACACGTGAGCATGGCGTGCAACTCCCGACAGCCTCCTGGAGATCAGAAACAACGTAAATAAGGTGCACATTAATCGCCGTTAGCAATATTAGCTTAGCGCTAATCACTGTTAGAAAGATTAGCTTAGTCCGGCGACGGACAACAGCCCCAAAAGTCACCCAGTGACTACAACACATGCCCAAAATCACACGTGTTATCTTAAATCAAAGTATTCATCATCATAGCACGACCCATCTGTTGGAATATTGTGTTTTTCTACGTTAATTAGCGTGGCTATTGGGAGAGAGCAGCATATGTGTCTTACCTCGATGAGCCATGTCAAGAGCAAGAGTGAGTTGCGACGTAACACTGTTAAACTTGGGAGCGTTGCAACTTTCCGTGGGAGACTTTAGAGTGCTGAAATCTCTCTTTTGAAGCTTGATAGCAGCGGATATGAAGTCCGCATCTGTCACGGCGATGTAATTGCGGGAGTCGCTGTAGCTAGTGTGTTCCTCCTTCTTCACGTCTCCAAAGTCCCACCCATTCCACATTAGCTGCCAATCACATTAGCAATACTGGGTGCATTCTTCAAACTACCAATCAAACGAATTCAATATCCCCCACTGGCCGATATTTGAACAGAAATAGTGACTCACTGTGATATGCAAGCCTGCTCACAACTTGGTCCCTCGCTCAAATCTGTCCCCCAAGCAACAACAACTCTCAATTTTCCTCGCCGCAGCCATCGAAGCCTCGCCGCGAAAAATAGACTAATGACGGACTGCAAACGAATGGCGGACTAAATAAAGCGGTTTCCGTCTATGCTTAGTTCGTCTATTTTTAAAATTTTTGCCATCAACCGTGAGCAAAACAGGCATCCATCAAAGACGGATGGACGGACCGGTCCGTCACATAGACAGAATGCCCAGCTCTGGTAGTAAACTCCTGCCAGCTTATACAGTATAATAAAATAGAGCAAATTGAAGTTCAAGCAGAATGGGATATCACAGAATTTATTGTGAGCAAACCTTGAGGTAGCATTACATTCAATTTGTGGCTACAAGTTAAATGAGTACACTAGAGGTGGGCGATATATATCGTCATCGATATCGTCGTCAATCTTGCTTTCACGATGTGTAATTTTACATTATTGAGTATTAATACTGCCTCGAAAAGTGAGTCAGTTGACGGCCACAAAGTATGAGGAAATGCTGAAAATCAGTGTGCATTGACAGCAGAGGAGGAGGAAATGATAATTATTCGCCGAATCAGCGGGCAGGACCTGGTCACGTGAATCTGTCCGCACTGCAGCCGAGCTGGAGAGTCGAGCGGGGATTCATAGCGAGGCGCAAGTCGACGTCGTCCGTAGTGTGTAAATGGTTTGGGGTTGACAAAAGTGACGTAGGTGGGAATAGCATTGTTAGATGTGCCAAAACGGTCACCGTGAAGAGCAATTCTGTTGCACCACGGGCCATATGGATTACAAGGAAAACTTGCACGCTAAACAAAAGCTTAAACACACACACTCAGAAAACGGTCACCGAGTTGAACCAACAAATACAAACGCACACACGTACTCACTCATGCACACACACACTCAGTACTTTAGCGAGCAAGTCAAACGTGATAGCCTGGATGATCGGTTAACATTCAGTTTACACGCTTGTAGTCCGCATCATTCATAACTAGCCTGTATTCCCGAGTCATGTTGCACAAATTACGGCGACTTATTAGTGTTATTAGTTATTAGCAGGATACACCCAAACATGAATAAAGTCACTAGTCTACATATCACAGTGATGAATGAGTGGGAGAATGCACTTTTCGGTAAATTGCAGTTATGTTATTCAACTTTATTCTGAATACGGTGGCCAATGTATAAGAATGGGTGTTGTCATGACGACGTCTTTTTTCTCTCTCGCTGGTGACACTTCATCACACGTCACATATCACATACATTTTTTCTCTTGCTGTAGTTAACACCTTTTTCTCATTCTGATTCCTCTAGTAGTTGGCACTGGTACATCAGTACTTACTGCAGCTCAAAATGTCATTATGGAATAACAGCAGAGACATTTAAATGACTTAAATATTCCCAAAAATCAATGTAAGTCTACAGATAATTTTTTGTCCTTTATTGTTAAATATTGTAATTATGTTTTGCAGAAGCTGTATTTAGCCATTTAAAAGAGATGTTGTTCACAAACGCTGTCTATCCACAATTGGTCTGTGAAGCAAGTGCAGATTTAAAATATTTTTTTTGTAGCATATCGTCAAATTATCGTTATCGAGTTTTTTGAAAAAATAGCGAGATTTTTTTTTTTGCCCATATCGCCCACCCCTAGAGTACACTAAAGTTTATGTAATTCTTTAGAATTTTGATTTTGTTTTGGTGAACGTAATAGTGCTGAAGTATTAGTAGCATTACAACAGAGGGTTATAAGACAGCGGTAGTGTAATATAGGTATAGTAATTACTTTCGTTCTTCTATAATGGTCATAATATGATCCAACAATTTTAGAACTGCTTGCTCACAGTGATAATTTTTCATATACTATCTCTGACAAATTTTAACATTTTGAAATTTTTAAATTGTAATTATTGGCATGATGAAACATCGCTGGCTTTGACTAGCTGTCCTTGCAGATTATTGAAGTACATTTTCACCTCAGATTCAGAAGCAACTTTTATCACATAGGACATTATTAAATGGGTTCTCTAACTTCCGTTAGAACTAGAACTAATGTTTGTGTAGATTTTTTTTTTTTTACCCCGTGTGTGGGCACAAAAAAAAAACGTAAAAATGATTGTGTGATTTTCTCATTTCGACAGGTTGGTCAGTATCAGGAAGATGTAGCGATGATTAAATTTGGGGACCACTAGCTTGAAAATTGGCAGAGTGATGGACAGAATGTCAGGCAACGTCTCGTCTGTGGAGTCATTATCGAGCTCCCAAGTGTCTCAGAGATTCAGGAATGAAGGTGCTCAAGCTCCTTAAGCACAGTCAAGGAGGCTGCAGAGAAACAAAAGAGTTTTGTGAGCAAACCATAATTCTTTCTTGCCCATATTTTGGGATGCTCAAGCGCCCCTAAATTCAACCCAAGCAACCCTAATTTGACTGATTTTACTGTATGTAATTTTTAAACAAGCTAGAAAAATGTATAGCCATACAGTACTTGGCTGAAATTGCAGTACTTTAACAACAAAAATAAAGCACCGCCCCTGCGTCAAAAAAGGTTTACAGTATTCCACTTAGGCCCTCCTATGTCTCCTCAATTACCAATACGCTGCCTTTCAGTTAGTGATGGACGACACAATTTTAATTCGATACAATAACTTTTCAGGATGTTGTTGTTCGAAACCTATATAGCTGCTTGGTGTGTTTTTTTTTTACCCCAATAAAACATGACAATAACAGACCATTTAACTATTTTAATGTGTTTTGTTCATAACACCACCCCCAAAGATGAATAGAAACAGGTGGATTATTCTGCTTAATTCATATTCCTCAAATGCAATATTAATCAGAAGACCATGTTTAGACTAGTGGGGTGCATAGAACACATTATTGTTAAGAAAGCTTTTGACATGACTTGTTTCTTTATATTGTACAAAACAGTTTCATTTATCTTGCCTGGCCGGGAGCTCAGCACCCCTCCGCCACTGATCCTGGAATCACCCATTGTGCCAATTGAGAATTATGCTAGTGAGTTTGGGAAAAAGTGAATAAGACACAATTATTTTTTTCTATTTATCCTGGTATTATTCAAAACAGTCTTACTGGCTTCCTCTTTGCCCCTTCTGACATGCTTGTTTCTTCATGCAGATTGGACAGCTTTTTTTCCCCTTTGAAATACAGTATGTTTTAATTTGATATGACAAGAGGTTTTGTTTTTGCACCAGTAACCATCAAAATCCAACCAAAACTCAACTTTTAACATCTCCCCATTCAGTTGACAAACTGTCAAAACTGTTATGACTTTTGTTATTTTTAATAATGCACTGAGTGTGTCTGAAAGAGAGATGATTCTTCAAAGCAGTAATGTCCTGAAGAATAATACGAGGGAGAATAAAGAAAATCGAAACATTTAAGACAAGAGAGAGAGAAGTGCACACACGTTCTGTAGGTTTGACAGGCAGACCGGAGGGCAGTCAACACAGCTGTGATTCTCATTAAAACACAAAGGAGAAAATCCCTCTTAATCGTGCGAGCGTTACCCTTGTGGTAATCCACTGTGTTGGTTGTGCTGAGCATCAACGCACAAGTCAAACCATAAGGTGGTAGAGAGCCTGGCTGTGCTCCACAGTGGTTAGACAAACAAACTTTATTTTTAAGCTCTTGAAAAACCAGAATAAGAAATCACCAGAGGCGAATAACAACGTATTCCTTTGTATTCCAAATAACCAAGACAGTTTACATCAGACACTGTATCTTTCATTTCAAAAAGAGCAAACAGGTTAATAAACTGCAATGAACTCCTCATTTCATCAGTACACTTTGGCTGGAGCATAGACCGATAAGCATAGCATAAATGTTTGTTGTGTTGCTGTTTGATATTTTATTCATCTGTAAAACTGCACTATTTTTCAACTTTTTGCAAGAATGAAACATCATTTTTAGTCCTTTCATATGTACATGCTTGTATAGTTATCTTAGCAACTTTGGGTTTAAAGCACTCACAATCATGGACAATCATTCACATCCTCTCCATGACACTGGCAACAGCAAAGGAGCTCTTCCACAAACAGACTTATTTAGCTTCGTTGCTGGATCATCTTTCATAACATTCATGGTTCACTTTTGTATATGACGGTTCCACACTTTGTGTGAAGAAACTACCCTGGACACTGGGCCAGAATGTAGCCTATACTTGTTTCACATGTCCAATAATCCCTCGATACATCCATTTATTTATTTATATATTATTTCATGTCGCTTATCCTGTTAAGGCCCTGATACACCAAAACGACGTTCACCAACAGTGACAGACGCTTACCCCCTATGGCGTCCGGCCGGCTGTCGGCACGTCACGCTGGCAAAACACACCACAACGACAGACAGCGACGCTGACCATTAAAGTACCTTCTGCGCATGCATAAGATGTAATACCCTTCCATACCAACAGCGGCGGTAGTCACCATTTCTCATGGTTAGAAAACTCCAACCGGAAAGACGTTGGCCGGGGGCTGATTATAACAACGTAAACAATGCATTCGGCTCTATTCTTCGCTCACGATGAACTCCCACGCGAAGTAAGCCATCACGTTCTTGACACTGACATCTGTCGCAGCTGACTTTGGGTGACTGGCGGACTACACTCTGAACTAGGCACCAGTCATTCACAGGGCACATAAAGACAGACAACTATTCATGCTCACATTCACACAAATGAACTCACGCTGCCTGCACCAAAATCAGGAGAATGCACCACTACACATGTATGGAGTAGTGGCGCAATGATTCACATTCACAAGTCAGGGAACATTCTTATTTTATACATGGCACAGTGTATAAAATACCAAGGTATCCTGCCAGACATTTTGAGCTGAATGTTTTCTTATATTTAATGAGCAAAAGTGTTTTTTAAAATAAAAGACAGTTTGTTTTATAAAATAAAAGACAGTTTTATTTAGCTAGGTTTTTTTTCCATCATAATGAAAAAGAGGTGCATAATGAAGAAAAGTGCTGTTTAAGGGACATCACCTTCCGTTAAACAGAGAGAGTGCAGTACAAAGTATTCTAGGGCCACAATATTGAAAAAGGAGTTTAAAAAATCAAAGTAAGCCAAGGAACAGCTGTTGAACTACCAGGCGGGCACTTGTTGCTCATGCTAACAGCTAGCTGCTAACCACTAATGCCAGAGACGTTTGCCGTATCATAATGTCATGAAAGTGTAATTAGCGGTTTGTTAGCGTCCTAAATTAGCGACTGAATATGATTTTGGTATGGTGTTGTGTTGATGTTGGTGGCAAGCGCTAAAATGCAATAAGGGTAGCCGATTAGCCGAAACGTAGAATATGGAAGTCAAAATAGCCGTTATGCCACCATGCGCGGCAACTTCAAAGTAAAAATTGACAAAGGCTATTATTATATTGGCATCAATGACTCAATGTATTTTTTGTTAAGCTTCATTCATGAAATTAGCCTTTGCGGAGGTGGCGTTTCGTTGAGTATGTTTGCAGTGTCCTTGACATGTCTGTCTGAATGACGTGTCGGGACACGTGGCAAAAAAACAAAAAAAAAATCCTGTATCATTAATTTGAAAAGTCGTTTCACCTCAAGTTGCCAAAAACTCTTCCATACCTCCATAAGAGTTTTCAACTTCCTGTGGTGCTATTACAGTGAAAGTGGACTAATCATGGTACCTCACTGTGAATGCGCGCAATTTTTTTTCCACCAACCATTCTGTGGTTTGTGAATGTGAACAGTGTTTCTTTTCATCAACCGTTCTGCAGAACCGGGCCCGGGCCGAACCATGATGCTTGAACCGTACGAATGAAAGATGATCCATTGCATCGCTAGTGAATTGGTTACAGAGCAAACACATCGAGCTGCCTTCGAGAGTTTCAATGCACGCAAATTTGTCCGTCCACTCGGCATTAAACTGACAATTTTCAACCTTTCTTTTTTTCAGTTTTGATAGTGATGTGTTTACAGACTGAGCGCCAGAGCGAGGCGCCTCCACGGCTCACTCAGTCTTCTTCCTTTTCTCCTCTTGCTTTGGGGGTAACATCCGGCACGCTTGGCTTCTCGCGCTCTGCAATCCCCTCAATTTCCGGTGCAGGAAGAAGATCTCTGAAGCTGCTTCCTTATTCTTTTTCTACTGTCGGTAGAGAGGCATAGCACTGCACTATGCCACAGCGCCTCCGACCTTCCCAGGCGGTGTGTAACATAAGGATGTGTACATGTGTCGAACGTCTGTGTTTTTTCTTTTTGGCAATCTTCTGTGGGTCGGACCAACATGCTTGGAGGGCCTGATCTGGCCCACAGGCCGCCAGTTGACTTTTCAACTCTCTACAAATACAGTAATGTTGTAGAGAAAATTATTACTAGTTTTTGCAAGTACAGTAATTAGAAATATGTAACATATTACATTTAGGAAGTAACTTACCTAACACTGAGTATATCTCAGCATCTTTGTGTGGACACACACATTTCTTGAAAGGATTCCGTGTGTGTGTATGGGAGAGCTTTTAAAAATTAAACATGATTACAGTGATACAGTGACGACTGTTGTGAAACTTCACCAGTTTTAAAATAGTTTGAGTATAGTATCTCATTATGGAAGTGTATCTAGTGATGTGATCTAAAAGTGTACTTTCTCCAACTTGTTAACAAGTACACTGAATTACAAAACAATATACTTCAACTATTTGAGAGTCAGTAATGCACCATCAAGTGCAGTCCAGCATGGTTCACTAACTGCTGCGCCATGCTCAGAACAAGCCATTCAATGTAATGGGTTTTAGCTTCCACAACTACCTTTGTTTTCTCTTAAAAAAAAATAAAATTGTTGCTTTGGCACAGCTTTTGATGAGCCTAACTGACTAACATCACTACCACAGTGGATGTTTTCTTTGAGAGAATTAAATAACTGATTCAACTACTGCTTCTTGGAAACGTTGCTGAATACTGTTGGTTTTATCTTTTTCTGCAATGTAATTATTAGTCAAGGAAAATAACCACCTCTACCATTACCACCTGTCGAAACCTTTTCGCATATTTCACCTGAATATATGAGCGCAAACAAAGATCAAAAAGTAATATAGCAAATGGGAGACAACCAAATGTAATTAAACTTTCCCATGAGATACAGTATCTTGCACACTTTCACTTCTACCAATATTCTCCTGCAGAATACTACATTACAGTTATCAGTTGCTTTGGTACGAATCTCTGATTAGAATTTGATTTTTCAAAACTACTTGTTGGATTTTTTTGTTCAATTTGTGAACACCAAAATAGCAGTTTTCATTGCTTCCACAAAGTTGCAAATGCTTTGACCCAACCATGTAAATGATTATGTACAATTCTCAGCTGTTTCTGACATCAATTACTTATGTTGATCAAAATGTATGACAAAGTGTCTATGCTGAATTCTCTCACACCCCACAATATTTTGGCATTAGTTCAACGTATAAATCTTTCCATGTAAAATGGTTTAACAAGTTGTCATATGTCTAGCATGTTTCTATGCATTTCAATTTGGTTTGCAGCTATGAAATATTTTGGCATTCGGATCCAACTACAAATTCGATTGAATAATCGGCTATTCGAGGGCGGCACGGTTCTCGACTGGTTAGCTAGTCCGCCTCACAGTTCAGAGGTTGTGGGTTCGATCCCGGCTCCGGCCTCCCAGTGTGGAGTTTGCATGTTCTCCCCGTGCCTGCGTGGGTTTCCTCCGGGTACTCCGGTTTCCTCCCACATTCCAAAAACATGCATGGTAAGTTGATTGGACTGTATAAATTGCCCCTAGGTGTGATTGTGAGTGCGGATGTTTGTCTCTGTGTGCCCTGCGATTGGCTGGCAACCAATTCAGGGTGTCCCGCGCCCACTGCCCGAAGACAGCTGGGATAGGCTCCAGCACGCCCGCAACCCTTGTGAGGATAAGCGGTATGGATAATGAATGAATGAATGAATATTCGGATAAAAGTAAATACATTTTTTTGCTTGGTTAAATATACAGAAGACAAAAAAACCCTAATTTCCGCTAAATAACAAATGGCCAACTTTTCATTTTTAGATAACATTTTATACTTAAATTTAACCCGTACATAGTAGTACACCGTTTTCCTCTCTCCAAACATTAGTAAGAATTTAGGTAATTCTCTCCCCATAAATTTTCGTCTATGAGACTAAGTGACGTCAGAAGCACAGCTGCGATGTTGGCGGCTAAAACATTATTTCAGTAAGCCTGGTTTATTAAAACATCATCAGCAGGAATCAGAGGTGGATATTTTACTGATTTTGCCGCTCAGTTATTCGTTCATTTTTTAAGCCAAACCAACCTGTAATCATCGACAGGTCACTCCGTCGGTCAGGTAGTTTGTCAGGTATTATTATTATTATTATTATCATTATTATTATTATTATTATTACTATTATTATTATTATTATGTCAGTCGGTCCACATACACTTATTTTTTCTATTTATTCTTAGTGAGATTAATTGAGGATTCTAAGTTACCCACTGGTATGGATTTGATTATGAATGTTTGTTTGTCTATATGTGTACTGTGACTGATTGGTAGTGTACCCCGCTTCTTGCACAAAGTCAGCTGTGAAAGGGCACCAGTTCCCCACAACCATAATGAGTAGAAGCAGTGTAGAAAATGGATGGATGGATGGATGGTCTTATTGACCACAGCTGTGTCAGGAATACAGAACTGGCAACAAGAGTGGCGGTTCGCAAAACCTAAATTAAGTGTACACAATTACATTTAGGCTGATAACAAAGTGGCAATGAGAGGACGGTAAGAGCTGGATGGTCTTGATTGTGATTTATCAATTAATTGATAATTAAACTTAAAACATGTTAGTTGATGTTTTTTTTAATCTCTCTTAATCCTTTAATCCATCGAGGGATTATAAATGTAATAAAATAAAAACTTCAATTTGTGAGTGTTTGCAATTGTTGATGAAGGAATTCAGTCATGTTTCTCAGTTAACTATTAAACTGAATACAAATGTAAGGGGTAAAATCACAAATGGGCAACTCTGATGATCGCAACCACAATTGTGTCATTGGCAACCCATTTTAGCTGACAATCAGCAAGCAGTCCAGCACTGTTGCTGTGGAGCTGAGCTCTTGCACATTGCCCTGTACAGTGGATTACTTGCACCTGAAGCACTCTTGCTTTCCAACTGTGGGTGCAATTTCTGGGTACTTTCACTTCCTCCCGCATCGCAAACACATGCTTCTTAGTTAGATTATTTGAGGACTCTAAGTCACCCATTGATGTGACTTTGATTATGAATGGTTGTTTGTCTATATGTGTACTGCGACTGATTGGTAGTGTACCCCGCCTCAAAACTGAATGAACTGAATCAAAACTGAATGTCATTTACTGACGTGCAAGGCCGCATTGGAAAGGGTGGGGCTCTGTGTGGCCTATGGGTCACCAGTTTCTCAATGCCTGCCCATGATTATAACTATCAGTGAAGGCAAAACATTGACTCAAGTCCAATACAGCTTCACAAATAATCAAGTTTTAAATCTGTTCTACTTGGCATACAAATTCAATAGTCCACATTCACTTAAAATGGTCCGTGATATTAATTGATTTATAGTGTGCAATGAAAAAATATACAAGGACAAGTAAAAGCACACACACTGCATTCTAACTGCCTGCCTGACTTTTCCATCAGCAGGACCTATCACAGCTTATTATCAGCTCCTTTGAACCGTAGGCTCAGAGCATGATTGCACTCTCAATTAATGTCTCTATGATCTGCTTTGACTGAGCGAATAATGACAAGCGATGTGCTCGTGTGTATAATGTGTGCATTTGACAGCAATGTTTGTGCAATTGCGTCAATATAAGAAGGACCAAATATGTGAATGCTTGTGTAAAGCTTCTCATCAGGGGGTAGTCGACCAGATAAAGCCAAATTGAGAGGGAAAGTAAGTTACTATGCAGAGAATGTCTTTTCAAAGACAATATATTTGCTTTGTCTTTTGTAACCAATAGAATTTGACGACAGAGCGACTGTGATCGCCGGTCGGGCGGAAGGTTATACAGGACGCCTCTCATGTTTATCCTTGCCAGGAAGATAAGATGCAAAGTATCAAGGTCTGTGTTTTGAGCTCCAGCATGTAGTCAAATACACTCCTCTCCACAGGTGTTGAGCAGAGATACTAAATATTTTAGTTTTGCTGTAGATTGAAAGCATTTGGGTTTGTAATCAAAAGTGAATATGAGACGAGATCACCATTCTAAGTATTCGTTACCACTAGGGATGTTCCGATCCGGTTTTATGACACGATGCCGATCATGCATGAGTGAGATCGGCCGATATCGATACTGATTCCGATCACATGGAATATCCGTGTATTTTTCCATTTATTTATGGTGACTATACTGCGCTGTGACAGTAACGCCTCATGCATAACAAGCTGCAGCATGCGTGCCATTCGCCGTCTGCTCGCCTTGACTTCAATGTAGTAAGCCTCGTAAACTCACCATAGTCTCCCAATTTCTTGTTCTTCACATGTCGGATTGGACATGTTGGTTGTGTTGAAACTTTTGGCCATGCTCCCCTCCGCGAGGTACCTTTTCATGGCATATACAGTATTACAAGACATAAACTCCACACAGCAGATAATGCTACATTCACACCAACTGCGGTGGGAGCGATTCTGACTGCGCGTTTCAATTGGAGTCAATGTAGCTCGCGCCGGCGGGCGCGGTTGCTGTAGGCTGCGAAGAACGAGTTGCGGGTGATCGAATGTTTTGATCGGCAATAAAAGGCTTTGATCAAATATTCCGTCATTTTTCACGAAAATCGGCCGATCATGATCGGTGCCCGATCGATCGGAGCATCCCTACTTAGCACCTATTCTCACTCTTGTCCGTCAAGAAATGGAAGACTATTGGCTGCACTATATTGGAAAAACGTGTTATGCAATACGAATGTTGACTATAGCGATGTCGATATTGTGATATTTAACATGTACCTAAAGAAATTACCTTTTTTTATCTAATGAAATAAATATTTTTGGGGTGAAAAAAAAGTACATTTATTTTCCATGTGGCAAAATAAGCAAGCTCAATGTGTTCTTAGCTAATTAATTGTAATATTCCCTATATAATGTCCAACTATCGGGTGATGATGCACATTTAAATCTTCATCTGGCTGGTTAAATTCAAATAAAAGCATATTAGTCCATAAGAAAATGATATGTATATTACATAAGCCATTATTGCGATAGTTTTTTTTTTTTTCTCGGCATATTGTGCAGCCCTACTATCATATAGCGTCACTTTGAGGGAAAAAAGACTTTTGCTTGTACAGTTCTCCCAATAAGAGGCAGATCAAGCTGTTTATTTGGTTGAGGTTTACTGTATAGCTGACATGAAGAAAAAAATGGGACTTAAACATTGTGTATTTGAATGTTCAACAAAACTACATACTTTCATTTAATGAAAGTCCACTATCTTAATGGAAATATTTAATGATTAACACTCACAAAGCAGCAATATGGATGGATGTACAGATGGAACAGATGGACACATACAGTAGATAGACATATACATAAAACATGGTTGATGGATAGATTTATACTTTAATTATTCGATGAGGGAATATAGCTCGTCACAGCAGAAATAATCACAGTTACACCAAAGTAGACAGAAATTTAAGGTGTTGCCTAATGGTCTTTGTGGCAAGTAATAAATAATAAAAGTAATACAGTTCAATTATGCCACAGCAGTAGCCATTCAAGTAGTGCAAAAGTAAAGTATCACACTGGCAGTGGCAGCATATTTGATCCGTGATTGGCACGCATCAAGCATCACGGTTTAGGCCGGGCACGATCCGTGGAAAGGTTGGTGAAAAAAAAACCAACCCTGCGCATTCATAATGCAATGCCTCTTGACCGACAGTAAAAAAAGAATAAGAAAGAAGCTTCACAGCTCTTCTTCCTGCACGTGAAATTGAGGGGATTGCAGAGCGTTAGAGGCCAAGCGTACCGGATGTTACCCCCAAAGAAAGGAGAAAAGGAAGAAGCCTGGCCCATGGAGGCGCCTCGCTTTTTTTTCTTTAACATCATTTTCAATATTGTGGCCGATGTAACACAAATTTCGCGTATGTCGGACTTCACTGTTAAAGTCCAAATTTACGTAAAAATAATATGTATTAAAAAAAAAAAAAAGAAAATACATCAAAATAAAAACCATAAGATGCTGTGCTTAGCATTACTGCTGAGAGGTGGACGGAGAAGGAGGAGAAGGAGGGTGAAAAAGGCAAAGACACTGCCGGCGCGCAGACATTCGAGACATTCTGCGCATGCTCAACCGCAATGAATGCTGGTCTTTGTAGTACAGGAAGTGCATTCTTTGGCACGCATCCCACCGGAAAGGTATTTTGTATTGCATTAAGTTAAATGCCCATATAAGACATTAGGAGTTGATTTTTTACTTTTATTTTTTTTGATGGGCAAACGTGACTTGTAGTGGTGTAAAGGATCACATAAGTCACACTTCAGATCGGTCACAGATTTTGAATCACGACATGATTTTAAAATAATTATAACATTTTAAAGAAAGTTTTTTTTCTATCAGAGTTGCCCCGACACTCACTCATTCTTGGTATGAGAACATGATGGAATTCTCTTTACTTAATGCTGGAGATGTTGACAGAGCAGTACCCTGCAATCCAAGCAGCCATCTTGGATCCACGGCTGAGAAAATCTATGGACAGGGACAGGTAGAGATGGATAGATGAGATGGATTAGATATTTGATACTAATGTATGACACGTAAACATGTAAAATACCATTACACACTGTAACACTCATTATATGAATTTGAAGAATAATATAGTGGGCATATTACAGACTCTAGATGGGCTAGTGTTTTTTAGTTAACCCTAAATCTATGGAGTTCATGTTAGGTGTTTTATTTAAAAAATAAATAAATAAATAAATTCGAACACTAACCTATATGCCATGTGCTCAAAATTTTCCATAAAGAAAAAGTTGGAGAAAGAGCTCCATTTGTACAAGGAAATTCCATTGACTGTTATGTCCCAGGACCCAGTTGCATGGTGGTGGAATCAACGAACAATATATCCTTGACTGTCAGATCTTGCTTTGTCATATTCATGTGTTCAAGCATCATCTGCAGTGAGCGTGTGTTCTCAAATGCAGGAACCACTATCTGCCCAGAACGTTCACGTATGCTACCTGAAAAGGCAGATATGATCCTTTTTCTCAACAAAAACTGTTGACTTCACCTGTACCAGCTTTTATGTTTGACCAGGTTGCACAACTTTTTCTTTTTATTTGCACACTTGGCTAGCCCATTAATGGATGTAATGGGTGTTAAGTAGCATGCTGCATTATTGTATTGTATTTTCCTGGAGCTCTTCAAAATAAAGCGCTCTTGTGGATAATTCAAGCGCAAAGGTATGATATTAATAGATTTGTCAAAAATATCCATTGAGAAAATCATGGGAAACTTAATAAACAGTAGAAAACTTCATGAAACAAATATTCCTCCCTCCCTTGCCCCCACCCACAAAAAAAAAAGAATTGGAATCGAGAATCATTAGGAAACGGAATTGCCCAAATTCAAACAATGCCCAACGCTACATGTCTACTGCAATGTGTGTGCAAGAGAAAGATGGCCTCACTCAGGGATTGAGTCATTATCAATTAAATGAACATATTTGCTTGACCGTTATGGTGCAAATGTATTGTCAATACCAACAATGGATGAGATGAAATGCAGTCAAATACGTCAAGAATATGGCATGTAATGTAAAGACTTATAGTGAATAAATATATATACTGTATATGTACATATATTGACATGTATACATGCTTATATAAACATATAAATTCAGGCATTGATCTAATTAGTTAAAAAAAAATCTCATTCTTGAAATCAGAATTGGGTAATTCTGTGTCCAAAAAGCATTGAGGCTATACAGCTGCATATGTGACAATGAAAATGATCATAACCTGCTCAATACTGCATTACAGTAGATGTCACACTAATGGCTCTATAAACCTCTGTGCACATTTTCTACTGGATGATGTTCAAAAAAGGAACTAGTTTTCTTAAAGTTTAATTTATGTGTAGTCTATAAAATATAAATAATCAAGTATAGAAAGAAACAGTGGAATATATTTATCTGACTCTCCCTGATATTTTGAATTAATAACCATTTTTAAGAATTTAAAGTTCTTTTAGCAGTTATAATTGTGCTGCTTTTGCTGATTTTAGATATTTGTCGAGGTACCGTTTCGGTATTGAGGTATTTTATACAGGTATAGTATCAAAGTCAAAATTTTGGTATCGTGGCAACACTACTTTAAGGTTTGGATACACATCTTAAACAATGTAACAATCTTATGCCTCTAATAACCGCTTTCAGCAGGACTACAGATCCTCTCTAAATGAATTTTACATTCTAAAACCAATTGAACTTCTCTGGAAGGACCTGAAACAAGAAAACTGGAAAAGGTACAGTACTGTTCAAACCTGAGACAGCAGCGCAATTTGCTCATAAAGAGTTTTATTTTTGCCAGTTTGTACACAGTCAAGTATTTGGCATGAAGCACATTCATACCTTGTTCTTTGTAAAATGTCAAAATTTTAATCCAACTGGATTATACCACATTACATTAACCAAAACAAACCTTGTTGCAAAGCACAGTAGGAGAGCACTTAATTATCAAAATAAGGAATTTGGGAGTATGGCTGCCCCTCTTCCAATTATTGGTAGCAGACAGGCCTGTCATGTCTGGCACTGAAGAAAATATTCCCATACTTGTCCTGACAATCTGTCAAAAGCAGTTGATTAATGAATAGACATGTCAGCCATGCATTAGAGACTATGACTGTTAACAAGCAGGAGAATTATGCATGAAACATTCCTGTATTGTTGGATGGAAATGACAGGCTCTACTTCAGGTCATATTTTACGTGAATTACACTAAAATATGAGTAATGTATAAACAGCAGAGAAAGGGTCACAAATATTTATGCACGAGTTTATGGGATGGTGAACTACACATACAGTACCAGGTGACTGAAATAACACTCAATTCAACACATCAGCACAATCTCCTGACAGCTAATCTAATGAAGTACCTCTTCTCATCACTCGCCGCCAAGTGGCAACGCTTTGTCAAGGCTCTTTAGCATCTCTTACTGATGAACAAGGCAACCTTTCGTGATTGTAAGAGGCATGGCGGGTTGTTAATCACTTCCAATGTATAGCCTCTCGTAGACTCAACAGCTCCTGTCGTCCTACAGTGTATGAGAGGTGTGATACTAGTAATGGATGTGCAATACGGACAAGTGTGTTTTCCAACCACAACCATGAACCCGACCCCTCTACCAAATATGTCTATTTTTGTGCAACCAGACAGAAAAAACAGACACTTGATTAGGCACTTACATACATATTATAATGACAGGGAAGAGTCATAGTACATCAATAAAACTATTCATTCACAAGAATGGCACACCACTCAGCGTTTCCTCAGATTTATTTGGATGTAAAAATGTGATGGACAGAAATTTTGTTCTACTTCAGTAAAGTCATTCGAGGCACTTAGATAATTCAAGCTTTGACCACTCTTAGCACCTGACTTGGGATCTTTCTGTTTGGATTTATAGTAAAGCAAAGTATTCCAACCTTTTAGCACGCGTATATTTAAATCTCAGGTACTGTCCATTTCTTATGATGATCCTTGAGCTGGTTCTACACCTTCATTAAAGTCCAGCTGTGATTAACTATATTGACCGTACTTAGGCCTGTCACGATAATTACTATATCGACTTATCACTCCATGATTAAAAAATGGATACGATAGTTTTTTCTGACTCGATAAATGGTCATTTACAGTACATGCGTGTTTGTTACACCATCAACATTAAGTCGCGCTGCCTCTCACAGTCATCTGACTCTCGCTAATCGAGTGTGGGCACTCACACGTGATGCACAAATTCACATTAGGGCTGGAACAACTTTTGAAACCCGTTTAAACAGTTTGTTGGCTTGCATGGATTTATTAACTAGGGCTAGCAGTCAGTAGCGCTAATAGCCAAGTAGTGCTAACGCTAGCTGATGCGTTCGGCCAACAACTATGGTCTCTTTTTGTACAATTTCATTGCTTGTTTATGCGCTGAGGGTTTTATGAACATTTACGACGCCCGCCAGGATCTTAAAGAGATTGGCTACTGGCACCAGATACCCATTTTGAGTACCACAATTACCGAGTCTGTATCTGTCCAATGCTTGTGCATCAAGGGAGCTTAAAGCTGGCTTGAAATCGCTATACATTTATACAAACACATCAGTCCATGTGCATTATATTAGATTATTAATACAGAGCCAAAGTAGCTGTTTTTCATGACAAAAATCTCATGGGTAAACAGTAAACAAAACTTAAAAAGTATGAATAATAACTGAAATAATTAACTTGTCTACTCTCAATTTAGTCACAAATGTACTTAAATGCATTTCAGAAGGATGCACTTCACTTGTGTTTGCTCTATCATCACGAAATCAGTGGCATTAAAAAAACAAACAACAAGGTGATACGTGCGCGTGTAGCTTCTTTACACACACAAATGCGTGACATAACACCCACACCGCTGCCAAATTAGTTTGCTTCGCTGCAGCAACAAGCTGCGTGGTGGATCCTCTCCTCCGTGGCAACAAATTGACCGGCCGAGCCAGGGGAAACTGTACGTCATCGCAACATGTGGCATAACGGAGCAATCACGAGAGAGAATGCACGCGGCGGCATATACGCAGCAACAATTTCTGTCGTGTGCGCGGCATGTGTTGCAGACCTGTCGCCAACATGTCTCACAGCACAATGCGTTGGTCACGTGATGCAATGCTGCAGTTGTCACCCACGTCAATGCGGGAGTATAAAAGAAGCCTGAAACGAATTCTTTCGCCGAGTAGATTGAGATGAACTTTGGCCTTTTCGTGACCACGTCACACGTATGAGGGCCGATTAGTGGGCTGGACTAAAACTCACTTCCGCCCTTGCTTAGTCCTCCCCTTTTCTTCCCAATCGTGTCACCCCCTGTCCTCCGCCCCCAAAATTGGCGTCCGTCTGGGATGAAGGGATGGACCGTTCCCCCCCCCGGGACGGACTGCCCAGCTCTGGCAATACCCCACAAGATCACTTCATTACAGTAGCTTTAACTTTGACACTATAAACAAAATTGCTGATTTGTTAGCGGGCTGTGCTCTGTAAATGGTCTGTTTTTCTAATTTTTTACTACTTGAACTACTGTAGTGTATTTTACCAAATGCAGGCTCATTATATCTCAAGCCAAGCATGGTGTTAAATTAATGCCATGATTATCATACAGGGTTTCTGATAGTATATCATGCAATGAATAGCTAAACATGATACAAGATCAGACTGAATCGAGTCAAAACTGAAATATCAACAGCAAGCAAGCAATTCATCTCCCTTTTAATCATAAATGGGTTCTCTGCATGGAATAGGGGTACCACTAGGATTGCTTACATGTGTGGTTTTGGGATAAACTTTGTATATCTGGATTAGCTTTGACATTAGTGAATGTTAAATGCTTTGAGACTGACCGGATTAGATTGTTTCCTCATTTAATTCATACATTACTATTAAATGTGTGGCTTTGCTCAGACAGAAGTGGCATTAAACGCTTAACACATTTGTTCTGGGGGAAAAAAAACACAAAATTAATAACCTTTGCAAGGCTTACTCACTTTTATATATTATTAGTGCAATAAGGGATTAAACTAGAACATGCACATTACACTTTACAAGCAAGCTTCTCAATATGTTTGTAGATTTTATTTTTGTAAAAGTGATCTTACTTTTTAAAACACTTTAAACATTCTGCTCATCCTGTCGCCCATTGATTCAATTAACTTTAATGGAGGTGGGGTTCCGAAGAATCCACATTTTCTGCATGTATCCTCTCCCACTGGTGTTACTACCGTAGTAGCACTCCACTAGTACAGTACCTTGTTTTCCTCCCTGCTCCATGAATGTGTTGCTCTTGTTCAATTTATAGCCCATTTCTCACCAGTGTGTCCTGGTTCCCCAAAAGCTGGCGCGAACCTTGTTGACCCGGGCGACATCTGAACTAGTATGTCTCTACCATTATTTGTGTCAATCATCCGAGATATCGGCGCATGGCATTAAGGTTCTTGCCTAAGGACCCAACACTGATATTACCAATCGCCCTGACCAGTATTTGAATCCCGCTCCCCTTTGTCCAAAGTCAGTGGTCTTAACCACTGGACAATCCAGCTGCTGCATATGCAGAAGTATCAGGTATCCAAGAGATGCTTGGCTATGAAACGAACTGGGATGAGCCTGGGCCACCTCCATGGAAGAGAAGGCTAAAGGCTTGAGGCAAAAGTAATGGTGACTAGGAGGTAAATTAACCTCCTAACAGAGCAAAACAAAGGTGTAAAGTTTAAAGAACTGCCCAAGAAATTTAGCTAAATGTCCACAGATGAGGCACTTGAGACTGCCAAGCAAAGAATCACAGCCTTGGCTACTCGCCTGAAGAGTTATACGAGAGAGGTAGATGTCAGGAGAATAAACACAATGTTCTCCAACAACCCAGCTAAGGTTAAGGTCTACTCTCAGTGGCAAGGTAACAAGACTGAAACAGACCCACCCAAGGCTGAGACAGAGCAATACTGGAAGAATATCTGGGAGAAAGAAGCATCACACAATACCAGATACAAACAGCAATGTCCCAGAACAAGAACCCGTCATCATAACAGTGGCAGATATCCACGAAAGAGTGTTGAAGATGAAGAGCTGGACAGCACCAGGGCCCGACATAATGCATGCCTACTGGCTAAAAAAGCTAACTGCGCTCCATGAACTTATTGCAGCACGAATGAACCAGCCGTGGGTTCACATCCGTGCTCTGGCCTTCCTGTGTGGAGTTTGCATGTTCTCCCCATGCCTGAATGGTTTTCTCTAGGTACTCCTGTTTCTTCTCACATTTCAAAAACATGCATGATAGGTTAATTGTACACTCTGGATTGTCCCTAGGCGTGATTGTGAGTGTGAATGGTTGTTCGTCTATGTGTGCCCTGCGATTGGCTGGCAAACAGTTCAGGGTGTACCCGCCTACTGCCCCAAGAGAGCTGGGTTAGGCTCTAGCACGCCCACGACCCCCATGAGGATAAACGGTTCAGATACTGGATGGATGGATGGATGATGGACTAACATCAGTGAATTGATCTGGAAGCTTCACTTACTGTAGCAGGAGGTAAAAAAAAGCATGTTGGTGTTTGTTTTTGTTTTTGGTGTACTCCTATTGCCCAAAGTGAGCTGGGATATGCTTGAGCACATCCATGACAGTAGTGAGGATAAGCAGTACAGTGAATGGATGGATGCATGCTTGGCGTTGGAGAAAAAAATTGTTGTCATATAGTGTATGTTACAACTGTCTGTATGACCTGACCGAAGAATATTGAAAATGAACTTTGCAAAAATCCTCCATCTCTGGCCCCATTTCAAGTCTCTAATTGTATTCTAGTAATTACTTTAAGACACACCACTCTTTGACAAGAAAAAAAATACAATTTTACTTATACAGCGCATTTCACAACAGCTACAGCTGTAACAAAGCACTTTACATTCAACAACAAAAGTTATAATACAACAAGTGAAAGCAATAAATTAACACAAAACACTATATACAATAAACCCCGGAAAACAGACGAAAATTGTCAGTCTCAGGTCAGATCAAACGCCAAAGAATAGACATGTGTCTTCAAAGGAGTTTTAAAAATGGACAGAGAGGGGGCTTGCCTAATGGAATTCATTTGTTGTGCACACTTGGGCACAAAGCCACAGCCTCGTCGTGTTACCATGGACACCCAGTAGCCTCGATTTCCTTGGCCGGATTATTTATCTCCAGTTAGCAGCAAAACTTAAAAAGAAGAAATTGGTCAACTCCTGAGATAAAACATATGTAGCAACACAACACTCCATCTGTAATTAGTCATGCAATGTATGGACAATGGAAAATGTAGCAGTCATGGCTAAAAACAAATTGTTTGCTGTTATTGAGGGGCATAGCTTTGGTGAGAGACTCGAGGTAGGCTACATTCAAACTTTGCTTGAAGTTCAAAAATTGGAAATCTCCCTTAAATCAAGAGAGGGATTAAATAGAAACAAAACAATGGTGAAATGTCACAGAGACCTTTCTATTGTGCATGGAATTGTTGAGTAATTTTGCAGTAACTGTATGTGTGGGGAGAAGGGTTTTGAAGGTGCATGTGTGGCTGTTATTAATTCGCAGCTAGCCCCAGAGACTGTTATTCTCCAAGAAAAGATCAGTGTTGCATATTCAGATGATCTGTCTCATGGGGGTCATTAAAAAGCATGTTTCAGAGGAGCTAGCAATTCCACACTGCTGTTAATGAGATATGGTTATGGGTTTATTAAAACTAACACTTGTTAGCCTGTCTACATCTGGACATCGGCAGAGAAAGGACATCAACGTGCATTGGCCTTTTTGCTGGGCAGTTGTACTGTACATAGAAGTCATTTTATAGACTTGCACTTAGTTTGTTGCCAATCTTTACTGACAGACTTTGAATATGCAGCATGCATTAACTGCTCTGTGTCAGTAGCATCCAGATATTTTGGAAATTGAAATGTGCTGCCAAACTCAAAAGTGATATGAAACACTTGACAGCATTGTAATTCTGTGCAACAGGAAGTCAGCCATTCATCGACAGGGCTCTAATTTTGGTGCACCAGCTGAAAGCTTGTTGACATCCATTTCAAAGCATTAGTGAGACCCCCTATACTTTCATTCCATTTAAAGAATGTTTTTCCTGAGAGTCTTGTGCTGTTTGAGGACAATACTTTGGTAATTTGGAGTATGTGGAATATTACAACGGAAACTATATTATGTAAAGAATCAAGAAACTAATGAGTGATGTCAGTGTTAATTGTATAGACGCCAGAGATTGGCATTCCATCCCACGGATGGGACGGTCCGTCCTTCTGTCCCGGATGGACAACCATTTTGTGGATGGACAGATGGAGGATGAGAATGAGAAGCCTAAAAGACGGACTAAGCAAGGACAGACGTGTGTTTACACCCGTCCCTCCATTCGCCCCTAACTGAGTCAAGTATAGACTTGTTGTGTTGTGTTATTTTAAAAATCAAGACCACTGTTCTCTTCTGAAATACCACAGAACCTACTTTATTAACTGCCAGCACAATACTTGATGTGCGCTCCCTGCAATAACATTGCTCAGGCATAGTCTGCCCTCTAGTGATTCAACACATGTATTACCATGAATTATGCCGCAGGACATTTCACTGACTGACAGAACACACCCAGCCTGTCTTGTGTGATGTAATCCAGGTATTGGGCGTAGGAAAAAGGTGGATAGCAGTGTTGTTAACTAATTGTTAACATTTCGTACATAACTTTTCCCTTTGCATGCAAAGTATCTCCTTGTGTGGGACATCTTTAGACCGTAAAAATCTCTGCCAGCGCCAATGACCCGGTGAGTCTTTCGTTTCCTCCAAAAATAACCTCCTAAAAACTGAAATCTTATTGCGTTATAATGCAAATGTTAGGCAATAAAACACACTAGTATTGCATTATAAAGCAATCTTAAATATTCTCATGAAGTCAGCTGGCGGGCTCTGGTGACCGACCTGCGTGAAGTTGGCAGCTAAATGCTATCTTGGTTAAAAAGTTGTAAACAAGTCAATCCACACACAATACTCTCAACCAGTAATTGGATGTGCATATGAAATTAGCCAGCTAATGAGCTTTAAATAGTTTTTATGAGTGCACGGACATTTGGGTGGGGGCAAACTGACGCACTTTGAAAGGACGAGGATGGACATGATCGGAGTACAATTACATTTATGAAAAAGGACGGAGGGACGATGACGGAAGGATACCCAGGTCGCAGACGGAGGACGGACCAGCAAAAACGGGTAAAGTGCCCATCTCTGATAGACGCATTTGCTTGTATTTAATTGTGAGCATTTTGTCTTTCGATTTCATCTTGGGTAAATGGTTGCATTCTTATGTTTTATGTCATCTTTCTTATAAATGCATGTTTGTGTTTTCATGCACTTAATTTAAAAGACCGAAAGAACACTTCATTCATGGTGGGGTCATCACAGCCTCTGCAGTTAACCTCATGGTCTCTCACAAATGGGATAGTGACTGGTGGCAAAAGAGGAAGTGAGTGGTGGTCATGAGTGCAAATGCAGCCAGAAATGGGATACGTAGCCGACTAAATTACATAGTGAAAATGCTGATATGCTCAGCAAAGGACATGACCACCACTGAGATGTGATACTGTCAATGACTGATGAAGAGTACGCTTTCATAGAAACATCCTTTTATCTCTCCGGAAGCACTTGAATTGGGTTAAGGAGGGCACAAGAGACAAACTTGCTATGAGATCAGATCTGCAATTATTCAGATCCATTGGAGGACAGCGTCTCCACCAACTATCAGGAATTGAAGCTGATCCTCTGTGCCAGAAGCAGCATGCTCTACATGGAGCCAGATAAAACATGTGGGGTGCAGGCCGTCACTGTGAACAGTCCAAGACCGGTTTGGCAAGGAAAGCACAATCCAATAAAACCCTTGCTAGACTCTAGAAACCATTACTGCTGAAGAAAAAGTGCAGGAGTGGCTGGAACAGTGTGTGACTGGAAATGCTTTAGAGGATTATTTTTGTTTCTTGAATGTATAAACAAGTAACAGAACATATTATAATAGAAAGTAAAAAATATATACCTGTATATTTAATAAGAGCGAAAGCACAAAAATAGTCATTAAGCACAGTTTATATGTTAAAAATGGAGTAGGAAGAAGTAACAATCTTATATAGTCCGACCCTTTTGTCATTGTATATTTTGACTTATTTCATTTTATTACAATAATAGGTCATTCAGATAATATATCCCAAGAGAAAAAAATAGCTCAACATATAAACTTAACACATACATACAACTGCACACATGTGCGTACATATACCAACAGCATATGTACATATTATACCCTCATACTCACACATTGTCATTACAAACAAACTAATACATCACACAAGTTACGACATTTCTGCTGTTTCACAGACTTCTACCTGATTTCTGTATATTTTTTGGACTTTGCTTTTGAACCACATTTTGAACACAGCAAGTGATTCACACCTTTTCAGGGGTCCGTTTCACAGAGCAGGTGTAGTGAAAAGAGTCTGCTATCCCTGAAATGAGGGAAACTCTGACTTGTCCGTTTCAAGAAGGGAGGTAACTCAAACCAGAGAAAGAGGTGTAACTCTAGTCGGTTTCAGAGAGAGAGATAACTTCAGCTCCCGGTCAGTTACTGCAGTAACAGACTCTCTGAAACTAACCTGGTCAGGAGCAGGCTTATCTCAGTGAACCTCAAGTTTTGCTATGTCCCCGCCCTCTTTCAGAAAAACACACTCCTTTTCATTTCCGCATTCCTTCAGTTCGCCCGTTTTGTCGGAGCGTAGTTCTGCCATCTGTCATTAAAGAAATCGGACTCAGTTTTCAAATACTGACTCGGATGAATTGAATTTACTCAATTTCATTTTGTCAAGTGTTTGCACGAAATATAATAATCTGGATTAAGATGCATTTTTTAAGTAGACTATACATCTACTAAATAAATGTATCTGGATTTGGATGATTTTATTTTGTGCAACCCCAAAAAAAAAAAAAAAAAATATATATATATATATATATATATATATATATATATATATATATAAATATATAATATATATATATATATATATATATATATATATATATATATATATATATATAATTATTAGGGCTGTGCAAGTAATCGAAATTCAATTAAGATTTCGATTATTACACTCCACGATTTGGCGTCGTCCGCAACGCAAATCTCACTGCATCCGGATAGACTTTTTGCAAACTCTCAACAGGGTCTTTTGCCGGACAGCGGGTGGGGCAGGAGACCGGTCTTTCTTTGCTGCGGCCTGTCTTTCCTTCAAGATCACTCTGGCTCTCGGGATGTGCTATCTTTTGATGATTGTATCATTGACTTGTGTTGCCGCAGTATGCAACATGTTTATCACACAATTGGCACCTTGCAATAACTTGCAGTGTTTTCCACATGATGTGCTATTACTGGAAAACTGTCACATATTTTGTATATTTCTGTTTACACATCTTTGCAGTGATCAGTTTGTTTTATGACTTATTTAAATGTCATCCACCTCTTTGAGTGACATTTATGCTGGTTTTTATTTCGTGGACTTCCCTTGAAATGCTATCAAGTTGTGAATTTATTGAGACCGTTATCATTTTAACAAAGCCTTTAAACCTGTCCTGCTGTTGTTGCATTGGCGTTGTAAAAAGCCCTCTTTGTTGTTGCAATAGTTAATTTATCTGTGTGAGTGCCATGTATTCCTTGTCCAGTGTGGAGAGTAACACCCGGGTTATGGCCGCTGGTAACTTCTGTTTTTTTCTGAGGTGCTGTGTCATCAGGGACAATCAGGGAAATGTGGAGCACCTGGCTGACCATTCCACTCCACCCCTATACATATATCTGCCTTCAGTGGCCTGTGGCTGCCCTCCTCCTGGCCTCTGACGTGTGAACTCCATCAGTTGCCTTTTCTTTAGTTTCTTTGGTTGTTATTTTCTGTTGCAGCTGTCTTCAGTTATATTAAATTACTTAGATTTGTTTTCAAAAGTGGTGTCCTCTTGTTTGTCATGGCCATTGAGCCAGGATATGACACCAGCTTTACATCTGGCAGGTTGTCGTGCGACCATCTGACATTGCAACTTGGGCTTCTAAATATGTTTCAAAAGCAAAGACAAACGTATCTGTACCTGATAATGGGTTAATGACCCATTAATGATAAACCTACATGGAGCTGTGCTTTGTATATCTAGCACATAAAGCCAAGCCCAGAAGACATTCATGCAATAATGGCTTTTTTCCTTCTGTGCCCATCCAAATACCATATAGCTAAGAATTGTATTTGAATGTAATTAATTTCCAACGCCTTATTTTATTTGCCTCCGACATTTTTTGAATCATAGTATCACTGGTTTTCCTCCCTAAGGGGAATGTATTACTGTGATTTTCTGTAAGTGTTGAAACGGACAGTATTTTGTTCATTTTCGTTTGTGCGCATGGGTGGACTCTGCTTTCTTTTGGTGTTTTGATAGACTTTGCACAGGTAGAATTGGGCATAACGGGGAGTTTGCACCCATGTGTGCCGTTGTGAGATTGAAGTAGTCTTTTCCCAGTCAATCATAGCTTCAGCCCTCAATTACATTAAAATCAGGGTGGTTGGGAAAATCAGCGTAGTACGCCCGACTATGCTGTGCTTGACATTGCGGATACAGAAATAGACTTATTCTTGTCCATGCATTGGCAGGCAGGTAAACGGCAAGATCTCCCCTTATGGTTGATGTGGAAGGCCGTGCATGCAACATTGGCAATTGGAGAGCGCCTTGCACGCACGACCGTGTGTCCGTGTGTCACCCCCCCACCTCTCAATAGTAGCAGGGGTGCTGTTAAAATATTTTAAAATGCATAATTAGTAGAATTCATCCAATGCATTGATTTCTACAATCCGTCAGCGGGATTGTCCCACATTATGTTTATTAAGGAAATCCACACACATGTCCGTGGAGCGCCGATTCGGCCTGCCTGAGCCTCGATTATATTGACAAACGCTCTAAACTAGACTTGCCCCAGCACCAAAGTTAAGATGCGTCAATTTTTATGCCGAGCGCAGTCTACTTTCTGTGACCAATTTATCAGGTGCGTTGGGGGCACGTGTCGGAACTCCTAGAGAGGACAACATGGCCCAAAAATACAGTAGACCAGACTTGCGCTGCCCCCAAAAGGATGATGCGGCCGTTTTTATGCAGCGTGCACGGCTGCCTGCCTATGAAAATAGGGCTCTAAGTGTTTTTTTAAGAAATGTGTGACCTGACATTTATCTTTGAATCTTACAGGCATATACTTCAGAAAATATGCGAAAGGCACTTAATAGAAAAAGATGAAGTGATGCAGCGGCTGAGTGAAGTTTGCATCACTGAACTCCCAAGCCACTAATGAGTATTCATCTTCTGTTTGGGTTTGAATGACGTCCTTTTCATCATCACACGATATGCATTGAAAACAGGGTCTTATCTTTTTTCAGAAAACTATTTAGAGTCTGCTATGATTGATAAATGGATTTTTGAGGGAACAAGCTATATCACAGGCATAATTATTGTATTAGTATTGATTGTTTAGAGCTGATTGCTTCTTATTAGGTATAGTACATTCTTTTGAATAGATTTTTTAAAAGTTTTACTGCCTGAAATATACTTTTAAGACTGCTTAGTGACAGATTTTACTTCGTCTTTCATGACAAATCACTTGTATTATGCAGTATGCGTAGACATTCATTTTTATTCACCCTTGTCAGACTTTTAATTTAGAAAACTGTGAGTCAAGTAAATGTAAAAAAGTAGCTCTCCAAATAATTACTTGAGTTAGAGTAAGGCTGTAGCGCACACAAACTATATAATATAAACAAACACACACACACGTAAATTAATAGTTTTCTTTCTACACCACTTGGGAGCAGTCCACGGTCTACCAGTTGTGCAGGATCAAATCGTTGGGCACTCCTGGTCTAATCTATCCAAAATGATTGCTTGTTCTCATACTATCTTTGGTTGCGCCCACGTAGGGGACGACTTTGCCTATCCCATATGACAATGTGTGTCACTGTCTTAAGTGAATTCAACAAGTATGTGCCAGAGAGTGCCATAACTAACGGAGGTCTAATCCCCAAAATCAAAAAGAGTTTCAGATCAAGACTCAAAAATGAGCAATCTCTCAACGATTCAATGCGAACGAAAAGGAGTGGTAGACAAGGCGAGGGAAATAAACATCAGCAGAAAGTGAAATTGCAGTGATCCTGAATAGGGCAAAGCCTGGTTCACACGGCAGGATTTTAAAATTGTCGACCAACTTCCAAACTCTGAGAGACCCCACGGGGCACACCATGCGCAGTGCAAAGTCGGGCCGAAACAATCCAACATGTTGAAAAGCCCCGATTTGACGTCGGGCTTCCTTCAGAGCGGCCGGGTTCCAACTGACCACACAACACATGGCAGAATTACCTGCTAAGATTATCTTTGGAGCCATTACGAGAGTCAGCACCAACCTACGATTGTTGGGAGGGGAGATTTGGGACTAAAATCGGGCCGATTATCCTGCCGTGTGAACCAGGCTTTAGTCTTGTAAGGATGGATGAATATTAGTTTCTTTTTTGGCCCAAGCCGCCCTAAATTCTGTGGAAATTTTTTCAATAATGTTCACATGCACTCAGACCCAAAACAATTTTGCCCCCCAAAAAATACTAATATTCAAATATGCATTAATGTATATGTGAATGTTTGAATAGAAAATACATTTGGAAAACCATAATTGTAAAAATGAGTAAGTTAGATTAAGGAAACGTGGTTTGTTGGTTTGTTGAACATTTTTGAAATTATTTGTTTCACTTTATGGTCTGATGAACACTGTTAATGATTTAACCTGACAGACAGTGTCTTACATGTTTACTGCTAGGTGACCTAGACATATTTATCAGCTTCGGGACTCATCAGATGTTGCCATACTCACTTCAATTGTGGCTTCTTCCTTGTCACTTAGTGCCTATTAGCAATTACAAATGATCTGCGTGCTCAACAACATGAAATGCCTCCTCAGTTTCCTCGGAGTGAATATGAATTGACTTCAAGGGCAAACAGAATATCATATTGGAAGAGGGAGAGATGCACTGAGAGGGATACGGACGTTTATTTCATTCTATCGCTCATTCTGGCTTATATGTCCCCATGGGTGATTAAGTCCAGTGCTGAGAAAGCCGATAATTTCAGTCCTGAATGAATACGCATGTCATCAGTCGGAGCTGTACAATCTATTGGGGTCTTATTGGAATGCATGACTGGGGGGAAGGGCTTTTGAGCCTGGATAGATTGGCCGTAGAACAAAATGAGAGTCACTCGTTTTGTGTGATCCATTCCTGGCTTTGCTGGCAAGTCTTTACCATGCATCAGCCGCCTCTGCTCTTCGGAGACGGGCCGCATCTGCGCACCATGTTTCGCTCTGCCGAGTGAGACAGCACAAGAATGTGTGCAAAGCACGACAGGGACTGAGTGACCGTGGAAGTATATGGAGAACAAACAAATACAGATTTTAAGAAATAAAAATAATAAAAGCAATAGCTCTGAAGGGATACTAAATTGACTAGAGAGTAAACAGAGCAGAACAAACAAAGAAAGCAAAAGAAAACAACAGGCATTTATGTGGATTTGATGTGAATGCTATGGTTGGTAATAGACAAGCAGAAGAATGATCCTAGACTGAAGTACTCAAATTAATGTACTGGCGGGAAGCTCAGTTTACTATGGTACAGACCTATGACTTTTGAATGACGCACAATTGTTCACACAGTCAAGTGTGGAATTGTTTATGAATTGTCTTTTTTGTGACCGTTTTTCTTTTTTTTTTCAGATATATATATTTGCAGCTTGTGTTTTCTATACAAATATTTACTGTAATTCTAACTTTACCACTGCATGGGTTTGGCATGGCAATATGGGTTTGTGTCAGTGATACAGTATAGACGATGTGTGTTCTGATTTATCTAGTGATTCGGATTATATCAGTGTCATAGGAACAAAACACTAACAGAAACTGACGACCCCTTGTACATTATTGTTCTTTTTAATGCACAAGATGAACACAAATGGGGACAATGTGACAACAGCCCTTATTTTTATGATGCAATGTGTCACTGCATCAATCTAATCATGTTGCTTGATAACATCGTTTCATCTTTCCGATTGTATTTTACTTAGGTCAAAGGAGAGGAAAAAGCTGAGCCTGTGTAAGGGGGGCAAGAAGTGTCATGGGAACTTCAAAGGGGTTCCCCATGATGCAAGTGAATGCAACATATTGCCAAACTCTAACAGTGGGCCCTGAAGATGCAGGTATTTTTTTAGCATAGGCCAACAAACTTGTCACGAGTGCGGACGGGAACCAGTGGCTCTCATTATCTTCATCTGATCCTCTTGATATTCAGGTTGAGTCTGAAATGTGGCTTTGATTAAGATTCCTCTACTCCTGTGCAAGAAAGTATATTTTCATTGAGCTGAAACTGGGGCACAATCATGTGATAGCACATATATTACCTTGAGAGATAAGAACTAACATGAACCGGTGTCATTGCTAACTCTCGCTCTATAATTCTCAAGACTTCAGCTATTTATTTTTATTTTTATTTTTTTTAGCTACCACTTTGTGTGTGTGTGTGGGGCGGGGGGTATCAGGGGCGGCGGCATTGCGTGCGTGTACCGGTATATTGTGTGTGTGTGTGTGTGTGTCTATATATATATATATATATATATATATATATATATATATATATATATATATATAAATTGTTTTCCCTTAAATCAAAAACGCTGATTTGATTTTAGATCTTTGTATTACAAGCAAATTTCAAAGCAATTCCATTAAACCCACCCACGGCTGAAAACGCTCCCTTTGTTGCTTTTGTTTACCCGGAAAATGACCCATAAGTACATATGAAATGAGTGTTCCTCATATTTTTTATGTAGATGTAGGTTGGTGTGTATACACATGTGTATATACACATGTTACTGCGTATATCTACATAGGTTTGCCGTCAATGTTATACATTAATGGCCACATTATGCCGCCGCCCCTGTGTGACCTATATCTTTGCTACTGTAACAACGAAAATTTCCCCACTGTGGGATCAATAAAGGCATTCTTATCTTATCTTATCTTATCTTATAATCACGCATTTTAAGAAAATGCGTTCCTTCGCAAAAAACTGCATTATCTCGCAATTTTTGCGAGGGAACGCAAATCTTTGCGAGGGAACAAAATCTTTGCGAGGGAACACAAAGTTGTTGTGTTTTTACTTCCATGTCACCTTAGGGGCTCCGTAGTATTGTGCCATCCTTGAATGATCATTTTTATGCAAGAGCCCTTTGCACTGGGAAAAAATACATTATGTGGTTATTTTGTTGATTGCTTCAAACCTTTGTTGTTCGATTCGGATAGTGGATCTTTTATACATGCGTTGAAAAATCATAAATGAAAGAGCATGTAATTTGTACGTATGTACATATTTTGTCCATATTTAAAGTTGCATTTGTGTCATAAATCTAGTCAGGAACTGCAGGGTCCCATATGCCCCACCAGTAGCACTGATGAGAAAGTGTGCCCCCTTCCAGCATTTAAGGTGCCCATCCCTGCAATATATATACTCAAATGTGTCAGTAAATATTTAGTGAATTGGCTATACATTGCAGGGGCGGAACCATGGGTGGCCCTGGTTGTGCACAGGTCCACTCAGATTGACAGACTGCCCACCCAGTAACATTCATGATTTTTTTTTTTTTTTTTAATGGTTTCATTATTGCTACTTTTTTTTTTAATTTGCAATTTGTTGTGTTCTGTATTTTATTGAATAATAAGAATGGCATAATTGTGGGTGTCTAAGGAAGATTTGAAATTACATATTATTCAGTTTGTCATTTGATTTGAATATATGATGTGTCGGGACAGGAGTATTGTGCTCAGTGAGAGAAATATTCAGGCCCACCCTAATTTTTCCAGACCCACACATTAGCCACATTCTGGCTCCGCCACTGCTACACAGTACAGTTAATTTGCTTTTAAGCTTCAACTTAATATCTTTGTTTAATACCTGTTGTATGATAAGGCTTGGTCAGTGTGTCAGAGAACAATCTCTTCAATTTAAAACAGCGCCTTTAAAAAGTTAAATGCCCTCATGAGTGACTGGAGGATATCTCAAAAAGCTTGAAAGTGTTACATTCGTTTTCCAACAATAGTTTTCCCTGTGTTTGAAAATGATTAGTATAAAGACAAATGATTCATTTCAAAATAATCTATAAAGTGTCGGTATCATTGACGGTGATTTCAAGAGGTCCACTTTCCTTGGAGATCAGCCATCTATCAGTAGTTGTTGGAATTTATTTGTTTGCATCTGCATCTGATTAATGCTTGAGTAACAGGCATAAATGATTGGGAAAGAATCACAATGAACAGCACAAGATCAATGTTTTTCATTCAGTCTTTGCACCGTAGCACCTTTTTAGTGACATTCTAGGCTGTCGTTTGAAGGAGGCGGACTTGAATATGCAAAAGCTGAAGCTTTTGTACACGTGTTTACCATAATGCAAGCTGTTCTCAAAGGCTGGGAGAAGAAATCTAGCTCTTTGAGATAAGCGACGCTTTGTTTTTAATCAAAGCCTCTGTTTGAATGAGAAAATGTTCAAAATGACTAGCATCAAATGTCACAGAAATTTAGGCAGCAACAGAGCTTTTACTTATCAAATCAAACCTCAAAACCACAACCATAAGAGAGGAGGCTGGGAAAACAAATTAACATTTTGCGACTTTTGAAAAAGTTTCATTTTCACACTCTTTGACATCTCAAGTTATAATTAAGGAAACTGAAAGAAATTGTGTATTCAATATGTATATGTACAGTGAGCAATTCTTCTGTCATTCGCCAGCAGCCGGCCCATCACTCACTTATTTCTGTCAGTCCAACATCATTTCAGGTCGGCCCAGCCCGTCAGTCGTCACTCCGTCATCATTCTATATAAACCAGTATTGCACTGCAAGTGAAACATGCTCTTGCTTTTTGTGGAGATGGTGGGAGATTAATTGTCTAACCTTATTACACTCAGAACTGGACTAATCCACAATCTCTGACCACACTTTCCCATCACTTTCCCATTTGGATGTGGTTACAGTTAAGAATAGTTGGGTTTTTTATTTTGTCATTCAATTTCATACCATAATTGACTACATTCCGATTCTAGTATCCTTTGGACTGGTTTGAAAGAACCATCAACTGTATTGTTAAATGGGAGATATACATTTAATGTAATTTTATAGTCCCCAAACAGTACAAATAACCATGCTATGTATTTTATTAATATCATTTGACCTACTCCTCATCTTGTGATATAAAGTCAATAAAAATGATACAAAAGATTATGGTAGCTCCAGTTGAGTCACCTGTGTTTTGCAATAAATTATCCAGTGTGTTTGCTTATTTCAGTTAGGAGGCAGTCTCTTACATTAAATGTTGCAGCAGTAGAAACACATGAAGGAGCCATAATAATGAAGAATGATTTCAATTTGTTTTTATTTTACCTAAAAGAATCATTGGATTCAAAAAATGCATTTCACAAGGTAGATTTGGCTGAGAAAGCATCCATTCAGAGGCACAACCTACGATCACCAAAACTGTAATTGGCTACTATAACACTAAATCACAGCTGTTACTGCCCACCGGAACATGTGATATTACACTTCTACCATCTCAGCCACATAGCGACCATGACAAAAAGGTTTAATATCAAAGATTAAAATCTTAACACCAGCACTTTAAACATCACAGTCTATTTTACAGATTTTGTGTATCACTGCACATGACACAGGGAAATGTGGGGAGTCTGGAATCACAGATAAATTCAGGTCAAGTGATCATGTGTGACGAATCGAAGATTTAATGTTTGCTGTAATTTATGGATGAAACTTAAGAGGTCATTCATCATCTCGTTATGCTAGTTGCTAATGATCAAAGGTGGGTGTAACCAACAACTATACTCAAGTCAGGTCTGTGTGTGACTCTAGCGTATGTGCAGCCAAAACAAGTAACAAACAATTTAAATATCTACAACTTACTGCAATGTGCTTTCTCAAGTCAGATTTTGAGCTTTTGTAGGCTGAAATTTCCACTGTTCCATACTGTTATTTTTTGTATACATAAAGGGGAATTCATCCCAAAAACGTTCTTTACAATATCATGATCTATGCAGCCACACTAGTCTAAACTTGATATTCAGCATCAGCTCAGCTTCAGAAAACAGGTGAGCCATGATGGGTTGTTACCTGAGGCTTGAGCAGCTGTGATGTCATTTTCAGTTGACAGTACGTGAATCAAATGTTCGCCCGCTGAGATGGATAAAAATGGGTGGATTTTGCCTCTTTACTCATATTCCACAAACGTAATTGAATCAGAATGCCGTTTACACACTAGCCATTTTGCCTGGTCGGAAAAAATGGTACCCGCCTATGGGCCAGTCCGCCGATGATTTTTAGCGTTTCCGACTACAAACTGCGACCAACTATCGCTAAATTTTGATTTGTCTATCCGTATGATTCCCAACACCCCCTAAAAAAACATCATATTTGAACAGATAGTGTACTATTATGTGGTTATTTTGTGTATCTACATCATTCTACCCCAAGAGCTTTACAAAGCCTCACATGCACTTATTTTATTTTCAAACTTAAAACCTACAAACTTTTATAAGTTTAAAATGGCTAAACTATTACATAGACAGGGAAAAAATGGGATTCGGACTACGCTTAGTCCGACTATTTTTTTAAGTTTCCCGTCAATCCTTTATCTACAAAATAGCCGTCCGTCATAGGCGGACCGGTCTGTCACCTAGGTGTATGCCCAGCTCTGGTCCATAATCACATTTTGGTGTATCGTACGCTTCTTTAGTCAATCTTCACTGAAATAAGTCACTTTGGCTGTGTCCAAATTCACAGGCTGCATTCTCCAAAAGCCGCATTTTTGGCTGCGTTTTTCGGTCACATGACGTCGCTTCCGGCACATGGTTTCCAAATTTGAGCGACAATTGGCAGTCTGGGTCCTACAAGGCCTTCAAAGGCTGCGCCTCATGTAGCCCCCGTGGACCGCATGAACGGTGGCGAATTTGCACAGGCTTAATGTGAATTTGGACACCATATGCGGTCGAGTCGCGCCGGCAGTGAAAATACGGCCTTCGGAGTACCCAGCCTCTGAATTTGGACACAGCCTTTGACAAGCCCACAATTACTGCATGCGGCATGTTGCTGCCCGGATCTGTTTGAGTGGCGAAATGGAATCAAACGTCACTAGTTATGTTTGGTAAACAGCAGCCAAGCAGGAAGTCTAAAAAAAAAAAAAAACACCCTAAAAATACAAAGTAAAAGTAGCGAACAGAATGCACCTCAATGTAATGGAGTAAATGTACTGTTTGATCCTAAGGGGAAGTCAACACAATTCTTTTTTTCAAGAATATGTTGTATGCAGGCTCACTAGTTGAAACAAGGCTTTGTGATTAATATTGCATTTGTGGTATATGAGTTAAGCAGCAAAATGCACCCGTTTTTAGCCATCTCAGGTGGCGGCTGAAATTGACATAACAGTTGCTCAGGGTTCAGGTAACGACCAATCACAGCTCACCTATTTTCTGAACCTGAGCCATGGTTTACTATTTGTTACAATGGGCTTTGTTTCACAGAGCAGTTTATTTGAACTTTTTTTTCAGACCCTTTTTTAAGCGTTCATTAGCACCGATATGTCTTGCACAACTTGGAAACTTGATGCGCTGTTGGCGGTTGTGTGAACAAGCAGAAGTTGAATCTGTGACTGCAAGTGCAATATTTGAAACTGGCTGTCTGGACGAGTAGTGTTGTTGTGGCTCGCTACAGCTTGGCGGATAAATAGACCGCAAATTTCGAGTAAAATGCCCACCTCTTCGAATTAGTCCAAGAGTCGTTTGAAAAGACCACCTCAAGGTTGTACATGTGCTCCTTTACATTTTGTGGACAAAGAGCACATCGCAACACTTGCGTTGAACTTTGTGCTAATGTGCTTATATTGCGATAAACCACCGGAGATTTGCCACGGGTGCCAAGTGCCACAAGAACAACAGGCATTGTTTTTATGTTATTTGTCAACCTCTGAAATTATTAAAAGGATCGCCGCAATATTTTGTATTTTCTTGACCGTAAGCGCACCTATTTCATGCAAATACTCCTAGGGCGTAGGCAGAGCTGCACTTACCAACAGGTTTACACAAATGTTCACAGACAGACAGTCAAATTCAAACTCCCATCAGCATTTTGCATCTTCAATTCACATGTTTTTAGGGCTGTGGGAGGAAATTAGAATTATTGGTAAAAACAAGCAGGAGTAAACCTGGAAACTTTTTTGCTCTCTTCTTGTAATTATAACATGCCCACTGGATTTTCACCTTACTTTACGAGTGCAACAAAGCAAACGCATGTGTAGAATTGAAATTATAACATGCCCACTGGATTTTCACCTTTCTTTCTTGTAAGTGCAACAAAGCAAAACCATGTGCAGAATTGAAATTAGATTTGGATTGTCCACCCCATGCATGGTGAGTTGATCATTATACATTAAGCTGTGCAATGTGTTGACTGCTTTTTCTCCCTAGAGTGATGCTTCACACACTCTGTGTGATTACGATTTTTAAATGTGCAAACTGGCCACTGAAGGACAGCATTTTGCCTTGTGTGTTTTGCTGTATGTTGCAATTGGGTTATGTTTCAATACTTCAGTTCTCCATCGTCCATCCAAACAGATTGCAAGTCATACTGTATATCCAAAGATGAGCTATTAGTGTTCACTGCCAAGTAGCTGATGTTTAACCAGAGCAGAGGCACATACTTCCTGCCTTTTTGAAGGTCCTTTAGAAGTCACCACTAACTAGAAGCTGGGGAATAGAGTGTCTGAGTTGATGCAGAAGCGAGTTGAGTCCCACAAGAGGCTCCGTCAGCACCTCAATACTTGCACCTCATACAGATTCTCTTTGATGTGGACTATTAGCATCAGGTAACATGCAACTCGCCGCTTTGAAGTAAATGTAGTAAATATCAAAGACGTAGGAAGAGACATAGGAAGGGGATGTCAACCATAATATATAGTATATTGCTGGCGCCGGGCAAAAACCGCATGTACGATTTTTGGTCAATTTAGGATTTTTCACACATCGACACTATTGGTCAGTCCTCACATAGGTATTTTATTTATTTATTTATCACATGGGATATTTAAATTTATTTCTACCAATGATTAACCAATTAAATTTGTTGAAAATGGAATGCTTTCTTTGGAAAAAAAAAGGGCCGGTGTCCTGCCTGTTTCCATCTATCCCTGCCGCAACACACCTGATTCAAAAGATCACAACCGTTATCAAGCCTCTTCAGAGCTCGCTGATGCGCTGATCATTTGAATCAGGTGTGTTGCAATAGGGACATAGGCAAAGTGTATTGGAAAAAAATAACAAAAGTATTAATTAAAACCCCCCAAAATCCCTAATAAGTCCGACCCCAAATTGTATTGAATGCTGACACACTAACATGAAGAAAGCCCCACTTCCCTGAACTAGCAACAGAGGAGAATACCAGCACTAACAGACTTATTACTGGGTCACCCACTCTGAGTTCACTGCTGGTAGTACAGTTTTTAACTTTCACTTCCATTCTTGGACAAGTTCATGTCCTGATATTCTGTTAACCTAGATTGCAGAAAGTGCCGTGTGCCAAGTTCAAGTATGAAGCGTCTGAATTTTTGGGAAGAAATACATTTTTTCTCCTTTCTTATGGTTCTTTATGCTTCTGGTACCTGTATTTGTTTTGGATTTATGACAGGCATCATGTTTCGTTTTATTCAACTATTCATTTTCATTTACTGTATGTAGAAATGGAGTGACTATTTTAGTTGTTATTTTGTTGTTGATTTGAAAAGGAATGGTTTTATTTTAAATATGTGACCTGTGGAAAGCCAATAAATGGGATTTTGACTCATCAGATTTGTTTTAAATACAATACAATACAATACAAGTGACCTGAGGAAAGTCAATAAATGGGCACTTGACTCATCATAACGTTTGTATTTGAGTACAGTATATTATTCAATACATTCATATTCCCATGTTGAACAAATATTAATGGCATGGGAAGAGATTGTCTGGCATTCTCACAAACAAACACAAGCACTTCACCAAGCGCATGATGAGACATGCATTTCACACCAAAGACACTTTTTTTGCTGCTTGGTTAATCCCATGCCTGCATAGAGACAGAAAATAACTGAAAGAGATGGACAGAGACAGAAAGAGACTTTCATGTAACGAGGTTCAGCCAAGTGTGAACACCAGATATGTGGAGTACTGGAAGAGAGCCTGATACCCAGGGCCCATCTCGCAAACACAATCAGACATCCACTTGTAGAGGCACACACAGCACATGCACAGTTGCCTGAAAATATAAGTAGGTGAACTGCAAAGCCATCCCAAGCCCTTTGGAAGCCTTATGGAACTATATCAGGGTCAGATACTATACCAAATCAAATCAAAGACTGAAGACTCAAAGACAAGAATCAAAATGGGAAAATAGTGAGACTTCAATAAATGTTGTTTGGGCTGCACAATATGTCGCAAAAATATCAATATCGCGACAATGGCCTACGCCAGGGGTCACCAACTCCCGTCCTCGAGGGCATCTGTCCTGCAGGTTTTCAATCTCTCCCTGCTGTAACACACTTGTTAAAATGATCAGGATCGTTATCAGGCTTCTCAAGAGCTTGCTGATGAGCTGGTCATTTGAATCAGGTGTGTTACAGCAGGGAGAGATTGAAAACCTGCAGGACAGGTGCCCTCGAGGACCGGAGTTGGTGACCCCTGGCCTACGCAATATGCAAATCACAAAGACATGCACTCATTTCCTTATGGAATTGTATGCTTTTATTTGGATTTGACCAGTCAGATGCAGACCTGAATGCGCATCGCCACCCAATAGTTGGACATTATCTGATGAATTACAATTAATTAGTTTAGAAAACATTGAGCTTGCTTATTTTGCCGCATGAAACAAATGTACTTCTTTCATTAGATAAAAGTCATTTCTTTAGGCAAATGTTAAATATTTGATATTGCTATAGTCAACATCCATGTCGCATATCACATGTTTTTCCAATACTATGCAGCCCTAAATATCATATATGACAAAGACTCAAAGTAAGTGATTTCGCATCGCTGTTTGCAAAATAAAATGACCATTTTGTCCCTCAAACGGCACCACAGAAACGCAAAACTTTGAATGGGCTAGTGTTTATTTGGCAAAAAGCAGAGCTGCTAAATGTTCTGGAATCACTGAGTGAACCCTAATGCTACATTCACACCAAACGCGGATGAAGCGTTACACTTCGCTTCATTCACTCGTGTTGGACCGCAGGAAATTTGAAACCTGATGCTGCATTCACACCAACTGCGTTGGGAGCGTTTCTGGCGGCGCGTTTCAATTGGAGTCAATGTAGTTCGCGCGGGCGTGCGCGGTTGCGTGCGGGATGGCGCGAATGATGCGTTTGGAGCGGTGGGACGCGGAGCGAAGCACCGAAAATTCACCCAATCGCCCCAATCGTCGCGTATAGAACAAATGAACTTTTTTGCCATTTTGCCTCGCGGCTGTATGCCCGATACTGGTTGGCTGCCGCGAGGTGAAATGGCAAAAAAGTTCATTTGTTATATATGGGGCGAATGGGCGGATTTTCGGTGCTTCGCTCCGCGTCCCACCGCTCCAAACGCATCATTCACGACACCCCGCACGCAACCGCGCTCGCCCGTGCGAACTACATTGACTCCAGCTGAAACGTGCTGCCAGAAACGCTCCCAATGCGGTTGGTGTGAAAGCAGCATGACTTGTTACGCCCATCACTCATCGAGATTGTTCCAAATATTTAAAAATAAATAAATAAATGAATAAAAATCAGAGTTGCCGCCAGCCAGTGCTTGTTTTCCCTCCTGCTTCACTCTTTCAGTTTTTTTTTTTTCTTGCTCTGTCCACTCCCTCTGTGTGCGAGACGAGAGTGCGGCCGCCCCACCTGTGTTTCCCTCCTAACCAATCAGGGAATGTGAATGCTCTGTCTTTATGTAAATACGTAGTGACATCATCATTTACGGGCTTGAAAATGGTGGCGTTCTACCAGAGCTTGTCCATGACGGAAGAACTTGTTTCAAGTTATTTGTAACTTGTTTTTATCAAGCCGTGCTAAATAGATGAAGACCACCTTGATAAATCACATAATACATCGATCCACGCGTCACACTGCTGTAAAACGGCTTTTCAAATAAATGTGGAGCATGCATACAGGTGAACATAAATCTTCAGTCTGAATCATTTAAATTGGAATGAAAAAAAATCTCCATGTAAAGCCGTGAGTTGTGTAATTTAAACCACTTTGTCCACTTTTTTAATGTTTCCCACCAACTAAAAGGCAATGAAAGTTTATTTGTATTGCATGTATCATATACAAGACAATTCAAAGAAAGCAAAACATAATATTAAGGCATTGCAAAAATCCTAATAATATATTCTAATATAATTATATCAAAATGATTAAAACCAAGCATCATTAAAGATACATTTAAAAAATAGTGTGCAAATGGGGATTAAAACGAGAATAAAAGTTAGATTCATGAGAATGTTTTCAGACCTGATTTTAATGAAGTGATAGTTTGCGCAGACATCTGGTATCCAGGGAGTTTGTTCCACAGGTGAGGAGCATATCATTAAAAGGTGTGAATTGGAGCAGATTGTCCTATTTCCTGAGCTACATGAAGTCATTAAAATTGAGGATTATTATCTAACAAGTGAATCATCCAAACACTTTAACTGAAATTGATGAATGAATGAATTTCTAGACAATAATATACAGTTTGCTACTATGCACAAAAGAAATAAAATCTGTTAATTATATGTAAAAAAAAAAAAAAGAAACCAATTGGTTGTTCATTAGTGAGATAGATATTAAAGCGGAAGTCAACCCAAACACATTTTTTTTTCAAGAATATGTTCCCAACAGGCCCACTAGTTAAAATACGGCATTCTGATTAATATTGTGTTCGTGGAATATGAGTTAAGCAGCAAAATCCACCCGTTTTTAGCCATCTCAGGGGGCGGCCATTTTGTCACTTCTGTCGACTGAAAATGACATCACAACTGCTCCGGGCTCAGGTAACAACCAATTATGGCTCAGCTTCAGAAAACAGGTAATCCGTGCCTTCAATCTTCTAAAGGATGCCCTCCGCACTCACCAACAGCGCGCACAAGATGTACAATTTATTTGTATATCACACCCTAAGCCTTTTGATTAATGGGTTTTATTAGTTTTTGACTCAGTTATACAGTTGCTGTATCTTACGTTGAGCAGTTAGCCAACTGATCAGCTGTTAACATCCACCACTGCCATTAGTGATCTAGACCTTTCACTGCATAATCTTGATAAGTTCACTGCCCTGCTTTCTCGAGCATCAACCTCGCCTGATTGTTGAACCTGAACTGCAATAATCTGTCATGCTGCTGTTCACTGTCAAGCCAACAAGCTATCAGCCAACATCAACTACTCCTCCACTAACTTGGTGCCTAAGAAGGAGAAGAGCATTATAAACCATTACAGAAAGCACAAAAAGGTGAGTGTGGACAGTAAAAAATCAGAGTCGGTGAATTTGCATATGGTAAATCAGGATTTCATTTTATAGTGTCATCGTTATTATGACATCAATCCAATATACACTTTTTTTGTATGGGCGCTGGAGTATCAGGTGCACACACCAATGTAAGACAAACACAAGCATAGATGGAATGGTGATACATTTAGGGTGGTGGGGGTGACATGGAGTATTTGGCTTGAGTGGTAAAGTGTAGGCTTGGCAAGGTGCTCCAATCTTGGTTCCCATTTCAGTCTCATACTGAACTCCCTAAGATTAATACCTGCAACAAAATGTATTTTAATGTGTCTGGCTGCATCTCTAGAATTAAAGAAAGGTACGACTAGGGCTGTTCGATTTTGCCTAATAAGAAACTCCCGATTATTTTCTCTCAAACCCGATTTTACAATTACGATTTCTTTGTAAAATAAAAAATAGTGAAAAATGAAGTATTGTGTACACATATACATACATATATATTTATATATACATATATATATATATATATATATATATATATATATACACATATACATACATATATATATATATATATATATATATACACATATACATACATATATATTTATATATATATATATATATATTTTTTTTTTTTCATATATATATATATATACATATATATATATATATATATATATATATATATATATATATATATATACATATATATATACAAGCTGTATACACACACACTCATACATGCATGTATGTATATATATATGTGTGTATATATATATGTATATATATGAGCATATATATATATATATATATATATATATATATATATATATATATATATGTGTACATATATGTATGTGAATATATGTGTACATATATGTATGTGAATATATATATATATATATATATATATATATATGTATATATGTGTATATATATGTGTACATATATGTATGTGTGTATATATATGTATATGTATATATATATGTATATATATGTGTATACGTACATGTATGAATGTATATGTGTCCCTCTCGCTCTATCTATCTATCTATCGATCTATCTATCTATATATATATCTATATATATATATATATATATATATATATATATATATATATATATATATATATATATATATATATCTATATATATATATATATATATATATATATATATATGGATTTCTTATTGGTCTGTTCATTACCTTGTTGATTCTTATTGTGAACAAAACAGAGCTATGGATTGCTTTTGCTTTGTAGAAATAATGCATTGCTTCTGTTCCAATTTCCTGATCACTCTGAGTAATTAAAATGATTGGGGTCAGAGATTTCTTTTCAAGGCCACTGCAAGTGAGTGTGCACAAGGGGGGAGTGCGGTGCAGGGGCTGCATTTATCTGAGCAAGCATGCGGGGAATTAATGTCTAGGATTGAGAAGTTGACCACTGTTGCATTAAAACAATGAGTCATTCTCGAAAGGCTGCAATTATTGGTATTAAAGGAGTGGAATCAGCCATTCATCTCAGGGAAAAAAGCATTCATAGACATGCTGGGGGATTCAAGTGGGACTCTAAAGCTAAACAAATGTAGTTGAGTTTAGATAAATAGACAGACTGTGTTTTTTTATTTTCGATATGTTCTTATTTTTAATATTCACATGTACATTTCCCTTTGCCAAATTTTAAAATGGGACAGATGAAATAGATTTGCAGCTACATCCTCTTCCTCGCTCTTCAACTCCCCTGAATGTTTTAGTCAAAGTGATATTAAGCGAGTGTGGGCGGTGATTTTTGGTTAAATGTGGGGGTAATCAGCTTAATGCAGAGTTAAAGGGATGATGGGATGCTGGCCAAATAGCTGAGCTATTAAAGTCGCGCCGCATCCCTGACTGTGACCTCGACTGCAGCTTTAATTATGGCTATGGTGTTGCCTTTAGCTCCTCATTCCCTCTCATTTTCACTATTTGTGAAACTACTTTTACATCTTTTGCAGCTCAAATTACGGGTTTTTCCAATCTATAATAAGAGTGCTTTCACATTGTCACCCTTAGTCTTTTTTAATGTAACTGTAGTTAATGCTATGCCCTTGATGTGGTTTATTTAAACGCAAACATACTGTGGTCCAAACTAAAAACAACTAGTCCGAGCCCACCTGCAAGATGTGACTTCCAGTTTGATGCAGCGTGTGTGCAGAATTATAACAACTTTAGCAAAAGCATCAGCAGCTAAGATAACAGCAAAAACATGTGTTGGTAATCTGCTCTCACCACACTACAAAATCCCGATGGTAAGATAACCGCACACGACCCATAATGAAATTGACCTAAAATGAAATAATGAAATGTCATTGTTCACTTAACTTTGTCTTGTCTGCATAGTTACCCGACAGGTAAAGCATGCTTGTGTGAAGCTGTTTGTTAGTGTACTGTAAAAAAGAGAATCAGCCATTGGATATTTAAGCACCAAAATGTTCAATCAAACCATGCACCGTATTTTCCGGATTATAAGACACGACTTTTTTCCTAGGTTTTGTACCATGCGACTTATATACCAGTGCAGCTATTTTGTGGATTTTTCTTCCGTCTGTAGGGGCGGTCTAACCAGAATTACAATACAATACAAACCACTGAGTGGTGTACAATTGCCATTAACAGGATGTGATTGCAGATGGAGGGGTTCAACAGGCAAGGGCGCTATGCAATAGGTTATGAATTACGCGACAAACTGTAGTGGCAGCTGCACGTTAAAGGCTGTGTATTTGTTGATTCAAAAATATGTTAACAGTTAAATTCTCAAAGAGGAGACTTTAGTCTCCACTCTGTTTCCCCCCCTCAGAAACCAAATAAGTGTCAGACCCCTAATTACTTTCCATTGTATTGTTAAGGGTTTTCTCGGGGTACTCCGGTTTCCTCCCATTCCAAAAACATGCATAGTAAATTGATTGGACTCCCTAAATTGCCCCTAGGTGTGATTGTGAGTGTGGATGTTTGTCTCTGTGTGCCCTGCGATTGGCTGGCAACCAATTCAGGGTGTCCCCTGCCTACTGCCCGGAGACAGCTGGGATAGGCTCCAGCACGCCACGTGACCCTTGTGAGGATAAGCGGTATCGATAATGGATGGATGTATTGCTAAGTACCCATCAACGAGAGGGTACTTTTACCCACTGACACAAACAAAGCTGTTCTGCACAATCTGCATAAAGTCAGATTTCACACAGAAGTCACCATGGCACACGATTTTGAGATTTGAAGAGTAAAATTTCATTGTTGGTGTGTATTATGGAAATTTTAAATGTTTCTTGGATCAAAAGACAAAAGGGGATGATTTTCAAAATAAAGACACTGAATACAAGTTTGCCCTCTGTAAAATGACTGGCCATTGTAAAAATAATTTTCATGGCAAATAAATAAAAATGTTTCTTGAATCAAAAGACAAAAGGGGACGATTTTCAAAATAAAGACACTGAATTTTATAAAGAATTATAAAAATAGATGTTATGGCAAATTTAAAATGTTTCTTGAATCAAAAGACAAAACAGGATGATTGTGGAGAGCTGTTGTTAAACACACCCAGGGCTGAGCATGCACAAATAGGATTTCAATGGAGATAGAGTAGCGAGAGTGGATTTTGCAAGTTCTGGAAGAGGGAGGGGGCAGAAGTGGAAAATGTAGGACTCTAAGTGTTAAAATGCAAGAAATTATAAAGGCTTTACAAGGATGAATTAGACAGTGAAGCCAGAGACCTATATCTTGCAAAAATAGACATAATAGACACAATTTTTAAACTTGAAAGATAGTAAAATATGGTATTTTCTGGACTATAAGCCGCACCTTTATATAAGCCGCAGCCACTCTATTTAAAAAAAATAATAAATGAAACAACAATGTATCAGCCTATATATTGTATACACCTATACATGTTGAAAATGTTGATATTGACTGCATTTACAAAACCATTTTGAACTGTAAATGTACATGTATGTACGTGAACAGATTCTTTCCTAACAATGCCTTTTAACATGGGAGCAACTTTGCTTATTAAAACGGAACAGAACCAAGACAAAGTAAATAGTATTCATTTCACTGCCCTCTGCCACTCCAGTTTGTCAATTAACGTCCACCTTTGATTGCTCTACTTCCACACACCACCTAATGCATACCCTTGTGCATAGCGCCCTCGCTTGTTGAACTCCTTCACTTGCAGTCACATCCTGTTAATGGCAATTATATTGTAATTCAGATTAGAGCACCGTTAGTAGTGGAAGAAAAATCCACAGAATAGCCGCAACTTTATATAAGGAGCATGGTTCAAAACCTAGGAGTGGCTTATAGTCCAGAAAATACGGTAGTTTTAAAAATGAAGTGATTCACCATCTCTGGCTGCTAATTCAAATTTGTCCCTTTTTTTTGGTGGATACTCACAGATTTTTACTTTTTGCGGGGAATACGGACTCGAGTCACTCTGTTTAGCTCATAAATTTCTAAATGTGTGTGTGAGACTCTAATTTCAGCACCAGCCATGAACTTCTCCGCGCATCAGTGGTGTGAACAAAAACCGAACTGGGATGAGGACATTCTTTCTAAAGCTATCAACTGATTTGCCCCAGAGAAAGAGGAAGGTGCCAAGGACTCCCTTAATAAACTCCTGCAGCACCTAGTTTCTCAGGTGCATTTGCAGATGTCATTTCTCCTCCTTTGCTTTTCTGTCTCTTGTGACATACGTTAATATTTCTGAAACTTCCTCGCTCAGCCCACCCACCCTCTGCTCTCGCCTTCTGTTCCAACCCTGCCATCTTGTGAGGGGAACAACTCATGAACGCTCTGCTCCTTTATCTGTCAGTTCTTTTTTTCTCTTGTTCTCCTATCTCATCTTGCATTCCGTGCTTTGCTCTTGGTCGTCACTTCAGTACACTGGAGGTGAATGGCAGCTGGAGTGAGCTAGAAAGTATGCCGCTCATTTGATGATGTCTAGAGAGGCCAGTGGGAGGTTTCATACCATGATGACTGTCTACTTTTTACTGTCGTGAGTTAGGGAGGAAAGTGAATGATGCTATAATATTTCTGACAATGGGTTCCAATGTTTTGGGACATTTGAATTTGCTTTTTTTTCTTCTTCTTTTCACTCACTCTAATGCCATTCCCCTTTTTCTCAATGCCTGGCAGGCTATTTATCCATGTCCCTCTCATCTTTTTTTGACATGATCCTTTTTGTTACCCTTTTTACTCTTTCAGGAAAAAAAATACAATATAATTATATAACCCTGTCATTCTAATTTTATCTGCATTATGATTCCAACCCTACCTTTTAAGACAGTCATTCAACCATTTTTTCGTCCATCTCAATCCCCGTCGAATACAGTCTAACCTATTTTCCCCTCTTTACTACCTCATTTCTCTTTATCACATCTCTTTACCTTGCTGTTTGATTTTATTTATTCTTCTATACATTCACCAGCACATCTTTACCCCAAAGATGTATAATCAATAAATGTTTTCTCACTGGTGAGAAAAGAATGTTGCTGCAAGGATCAGCCAGTCATTAAGAAACATCTGTTGACATGGAGATAATATCCACTTAAACTCAGAATTATATTGCTTGCCCAACACGTCTTCCAGTCCCACCACTCGGCAGTGCTTGTTCACGGCTGATTACTGTTTGCTGTATGGGAGAATATCGGCAACAGCAATCTTACTAATCTGCAACAGGGAGAGGCTCGATGGATCACGAGCTCCTAGTGAAAAAGGCTGAGCCTACACTAAGCAACTCCCCAAACGAGAACCCACAGAATGTTATTATAACAGTGAGAAATATTGAGTGAATTCATACATCGGCAGGAATCGTTGTTTTGAGAAGAAGGCCCGTGCAATCACTGTGTTAAATTAGTTAATGCGACACCATGCCAGTGCAACCAAGTGGAACCTATTAACTGATTTAACAAAGAGTACTGCATATTAGTGTTCTTTCTTCTCGGTATTTGGCTGTTAATTACAAGAAGATCAACTTTAAAAGATGATTTAAGTAAACGTGTCTCTGCAGTCTAGGCTTGCCAACTCCCTGTAAAAAAAAAGGGACACCTCATCGGCAGAGACGGCCAACCTAACTGCCTTCAACCTTCCTTACATGACTTTTATTTTTTGTTTCCATATTTATTTATTTTTGTGGGTGAAACCATTTTTAACTATTTAAACCCGAGTTGGCGGCACAAATGTCTCACAGTGCAGAGGTTGTGGGTTCGAATCCGGCCCTGGCCTTCCTGTGTGGAGTTTGCATGTTCTTCTCGTGCCTGCGTGGGTTTTCTCCGGGTACTCCGGTTTCCTCCCACATTCCAAAAACATGCATGGTAGGTTGATTGAATGCTCTAAATTCTCCCTAGGTATGATTGTGAGCCCGAATGGTTGTTTGTTCATGTATGCCCTGAGATTGGCTGGCAACCAGTTCAGGGTATACCCTGCCTGCTGCCCGTAAACAGCTGGGATGGACTCCAGCACGGTTTGGATAATGGCTGGATGGATGAACACATGAAAAAGTTATTATCCAGAAATATACATACTTTAATACAAACTAACAAAATTTACTTATCAAAATGAATATCTCTTGAACTTCTAGAAACATTTCCTGCTCAATTCAAAACTGAACAAATTAATATAAAACAATAAATAATAAGCGGACCATTCATAACTTATGAGCAGCTCAATGCCACATTATGTCGTGATGCCTATTTTTTCCATTTATATTGCTTCTGAGATCTTGCTGCAGCGAGGAGCCATATCATGTCAAGCTCACAATCAGCTCACCTTTATTAATCAGTTCAGCACAACATTTGTTTCGCACATTTATCCACTTATTCTTCATAAAAGACAAGATCAATGTAAACACGTTTTTACTGTATATATTAATAGTTAAAGTAGTATATCAACTGCCTGTAAAGCAAACATTTTGCATATATGTTTAAACTTGTAATTAATGTAAGACTTTGTGTGAATTCTTTCATTAGTCATCAATGTATTACATATCTATTTAGAATGTCAATCGATTGGACTTATTTATTCCACCCCAAAATCATATGTTTGTCCATACAATGCTGGCATGCATTGGACATTCCCATTTTAACCTTAATTAGAGGTTTAAAAAATAAAACATCATTCTTTACACACCATATCTAGCTCTGGCATTACCTGATGGACAACAAATTTGTCTAATTCTTGCACTTTTTCGACCTGTGTGTTGTTTTCTGCTTTCCAGTACTCTCTGTATTTTGCTACCAAGAGCTTGTGCCGCCGTAGCAGAATCGGAGGGCGGCTGCCGAGCTTGCAACAGTACCTCGACCAATAAGATAAACGGATTCTGTATCGTCATACTCGTGTATGGATGTGCTGTCAGCTCATTGGTCACAGAGCAGGGGATGTCCTATGACCGTGACCGTAAATTGGCATATACAGGGGACTGTTGTTCATTGATTCCATTGACATTTTATTTTATCTTGCGTATTCAATCGAGCCATGTGGCCACTCCCTTGCCGGCGACAACCAATGTGCGTCGAGAACATAATCTTCACGTCACATGCAGGCACCACACGAACAGAAATGCCGCCAAACAAAAACAACTGACACACACGCACAGCGTTGTCATTGGTGAAATATAAAGAATATGGGACACTTGCCATTGCGTCTGTGGAACCGCAACGTACACCACACCCTTTTATGTATTGTTTCCTTACTGGACCGCGTGTCAGGAGTGGGGCACCTGCATGTGACGCGGTATCGGTTAAGTCCGTTCTCGACGCCAGTTGGCTGACTCCGACCGACTGGGACCACTTGCTTCGATTAAATATGTAGGACGGAAACTCGGTGGCGGCAAGGCGAGGCCCAGCTCTGCATTTGTAGAAGAAATCTTTGTATTTGTAGAAGAAATATTTGTACAGATGGTCTGAGGCTTGTTCACCCATGAAGTAATGATGTGTCTGGTGGTGTTAATTGTCCTGTGATGATGTGTGCCATATAATAAACATACAAAAAAATCTCTGACAATCAGTTGTAGGATTCTCTCAAAATTCATACTGTACCTCAAGTTACTCATGACTATACAAACCTGCCCCATTTTGTATTATTGTACAGCACGATTGTATCATTGGAGGGATATTGGTTAGCATATCTGGTTTACAGTACAGAGGTTCTGGCTCAAAGGTGAAATACTGTAAATTAGGTTAGCTCAAGATTTCCTGTATGGACTTTATCCCCCCCGTGCTTTTGTGGATATCTTTGGGTCGCTCAAGATCATCTGGGATAGGGTCCTTCTTATGGGCGATCCTGATGAGGACAAGCAGATTTGTTGTGGGCTAGAAGAGAGAGTGGCGCAGTGTCACAGAGTTGGCTGACACAGGTGTGATTATTAAAGCTGATTGATCTCCTTTTATTCTCATTTAGAAAGATGCTCGTCTTGAGTTTTGTTTGGCGTGAGACAAAGAGAAGGACCTCTGCATTTTTTTTTTTGACTGGAGAACCTGTGCTACTGTCATCAGGCACGTGCAGCCTCACGCCATTTGTGAGCACTTTTGACACCATGCCATTTGTTGTGAAGCGTGTTAGGGAAAGAAACAGCAAATTCAGATGTGTCATTCAGCTCATAGGGAGTGGAATTCAACACTTTGAAAGTGTCTATATATGACATCACTGGCTGACAGACCATCAAATGCAGTGCAGCTATTGTACATCTTCAAATGACTAACAAAGCCAAATTGTTTAAACACAAGTAGTAGAATCCTCAGATTAACTATAAGCACACTAATATTTGCGAAAAATCTCAACATGGTCCACAGCTTGTCATGAGCTGATTTAAGCACTATTCTTGTGGACTTTGTGAATAGGGGAAAGCAAGTGAAGCAACAGTAGAATGCGTGACAAGCCACTGTTCCAGCCTAGGGGAAACACAGGACGAATATTAGACACATTCACAATAATTAATTAAGATATTTTAGAGAGGAGAATAAGACAAATTAACTAGACTCACCTGAGTCATGCTGCGCAGACACGAGCTATTAAATGTGCTCATTTAGTTTCTTACAATCTATCAGGTTTGTTGGTTTGAAAAAAAAAAAAGAAATAAATAAACAAGACATATCTGCCAGACATTTCCTCCCCAAACCTCATGGTCAGTCTTGGTCTTGGTCAATCGACAGAGGCAGACACATTTTTACACTGAGGCAACTTAAAAGTGTATATCTTGATTGACAATTCAAACAAAAGCCTTTGTCTTTTTACCAAGTCAGCAATGTCCAGGAATGGGACGACATCCAAGGTTGTCAAACAGCACTGCTGATCTTGAACCAATGTTTGAAAGAACTGAAATGCAAGGGTGAAGTTAGTCATTTGAGGGCTGAAAGGCAAACCCAGCCTCCTGATCCATGTATTGCACTGACAAGGTCTGTTAGAATTTTCTGACATCTTAAGTTACATGTTACATAACAATTTTATATGTTCCTCGTCCTGTACAGTGACTAGTAATCATCACCAAAGATTTTGAATATGGATATTTGTCATCAACTAAAAAGTGTGACTTTGAAACAGTTCTATTTACCAATTATTTAATCCTTCTTGAGGATTATTTTCTAACAAGTGAATCATTGTAAACTTGTAATGTTTTACTCTAATTGATAAGAACATTTGTCCACATTTAATATACCGGTAATTTACCATTTCAACCATTTACCCATCAAATAAAATAACTTGTCATGTCATGTCATCTTCCAAACCGCTTATCCTATATAGGGTCGCGGGGAGTTGCGGGAGCCTATCCCAGCCGTCAGTGGGCGAAGGCAGACTACACCCTGAACTGGTCGCCAGCCAGTCGCAGGGCACACATAGACACTGTCACTGAGCGGGAATCGATCCCAAGCTGCCCGCACACAACTCAGGCGTGTGTACCACTACACTATCAGTGGACCTATAAAATAACTTTTTCAATCAATTTTATCTGTATACACAGTTAAAACTGCAACACAAAGTGCATTACAGAAATAAAAACAATCAAATCGAAAGACAAAAACAATCAAACAAATACCCAAAACGCCGACCCTCCGATTCCTGCATGTATAGACACACACACATACAGGTACACACAATGCATATTAAATGACAGTATGGACATGGCAAGGCACTGAGCATCCAGGTGAGGGAAACAATCTACATGAGCATTCTGCACCGAGGTGCCAAAGTCCACAAGAGGATGCCGCCACAACTTCAATTTGGGTAAACAGAATTGTCCATACCCTGTACCTATCTGTCCGAGATGCCATGGCAGCTAACGCGCGCAAACATACTTGCTCCTCCTTTGCCTGCAGGAAGCAGACCCATGATGTAGTGTCGTTGAAAGGCGAATCTGGATCTATATCAGCTGCTGCTGGCGCTATCTGCTCGCACAGGATTCTGGTCTGTGAAAAAGCTATCATGGTGGAATGCAAAGCATATGGATATCTCAATAACAAGCGAAAAAACAAGGATAGGATTACTTTTGCGTCCCTAAAACTGTTAATCCGGAATGTAAATTCATCGCGGGAAGGTGGCTACATAACTCGTATCACTCAATAGCAACTCGTGTGTCCAAGGGAAAGCCCAGTCAACGATGTGGCATCACATCCGTTCCTACCGTGGTGCTTTGCATTAAAATTAACCGGTGGGATTGCGGCCACATTTCTTTGGCGAGTACATGACTAGACACAAAGATGGGAACACCACATTTTTATTGAACTTTACAATATTTCTCCGTTTCCCCATCAATACCTCGAAATAGACCATGTGGGGTACCCTTCAAGCAATAAATACTGCTGTCCCTGTGCTTCATGGAGTGGTACATCAGTCATTCTCTACACACACTGAGAGAGCGGGAGATAGAGTATTAGGGCACATTAAAGGAGATTAGGGCAAGCAATCAAGTAATGGTTGTCATGGCAACGTCAATCCTAAACTGTTATTAAGTGGAGCCCAGTGGATAGCCAACAGTAAGATTTAACAATAGGGATAAGCTATATGTTTTCTGGCTCTCGTAGCTTGGCTGCAATTTGCACTCACACAGCAATCTACATAGTAGATAACAGATAGACACTGTGCTGAAAGTATATTCACAGTATACTTGTGTTTATTCACGGCAGCATGGATTATAGAAAGACCAGTCAATTATATTCATCCATTAATTGGAAACGAAAAATACCGTATTAGCCCGGATACAAGACAGTGTTTTTTGCATTGAAATAAGACTGAAATAGTGGGGGTAGTCTTATATTCGGGGTCTAGACATTATACCCATTCACGACGATTGATGGCGCCAGATATCATTGAAACGAATGCTGAACTTGACTCCGCAGGCCAAAGCAACCCGTCACGTGAGGATGACGTGTTATGGGAGGAGCCAGAGGATGGGATTAATGACAGCGACACTGAACACAGCGAGGCAGATAATTGTTTGTGAGGAGTAATATTCTGTCATGATAGATCTCAGTTACTCTCAAGTTAAACCAGTTTGCATTATTTTATTGCAATGTTTTCCCTTATTCAGATTTGTTTCAAGACTACAGTTAGTTAGACTTAACGCAGTTATTGCAATTTTGTTGTTTGATCACAATCGATTGGTTCATTTACATTTCAAAAACCAGAAGCCATTCATTGACGAATGTGATTGCACTTCAGTTTACATATTTAAATTTTGAGATATTAAGATATGAATGAGGCAAAATAACATGCCTTTTCCCTCAAATATATTGTTATAATCATTTGTTTCGGATGTACTGTAATTATTTTCTGTATAAAAATTGATTTGGTGTTCAAAAAAACATTTTTCAAACTTGAGTCTTGAAAAAGAGGGGGTTGTCTTATAATCTGGGCCGTCTTATATTTGGGCCAATACGGTACTTGTGCCAAGTGACATTACAACTCTCCATTAGGGCTGTGCCGATCGATCCAAGTATTGACAGAATTGATACCAAGGTGACTATTAGTATCGTACTGATACCAAAGCGCTAGTATCGACCCTTTACATTTATTTATTTTTGTTTCTCATGGGTTCCCTTTTTAAAAGCATGCAAGAGTGAATGAGGCACGCTAGTCATCAATGACAGCGGTGGGCTGCACCGGCGGTAACAACAACACAAGAGGACGTGAGAAAGAAGCATGAAAGAAACATGGGTGGCTGAAAGAAAGCGCAAGTTATTTAGTATTTTGAAGTAGTGACCGGAGCCAAAATAAGCGCCAACATGATGTGAGGATTGGTTCAGTATAGTTTATGGCTTAGTTAGGTAGCTTGCGACTTGAAATCCAAGTATGTCTGCAATGTCATCCCATATCTTGGCAAGGACCCCAGTCGTCCCAATGGAGAGCGACTGTCTGAAAATGTGGTGATTTGGCTCATGGCACCGTTCCTGGACAAGGGCAGAAATGTAACAACGGACAATTTCTCCCTCATTGTCACTTGCCCGATCGGAACATCACCCTCCTCGACACAGTGAATAAAATTCCCCGGCAAATTCCTCCATCTACAAGACGGACGGACCACCGCGAATAATTCACCACTCACGTTTATTAGTGTGATTAGCATCATGTCTTCTATGAGTTTACAAACTTAATATTATGACCCACTGTACAAGAAAAAGAAAATGGTAACTGATATATAGTGATCAGAGCGTGTACGTTGTGATGTAAAACACATTTTCTTCATTTCTACAGCTCCTGGCTCTCTGCCCTAACAAGCTTCTAGCCAGTCTTCTGTAAAAAGACTATGATACACATAAACACATTTGGGGTTTTTCCCGACTCTGCATTTCACTTTAGCGGGGGGCCAAAAAGTGGTATCAGAACAACACTGGTATCTGTGCTGGTTTGAGTGTGTAAAATTACTGTGAAATAAACAATTTTTCTTTTTCTCATTTATAAGGTGTTTTCAACAACTGTTGCCACCTTGACAGTGTATGCTCCCAACCGGAAGAAGATTGTTTATGTTCTCAGCACCATGTATACCGAGGTTCACACGGAGAATACCACCAAGACGAAGCCAAATACCATCAACCTCTACAACACCACAAAGTGCGGTGTGGATGCGATGGACCAGATGGTGCGGGAATACACTGTCCGAAGAGGAACACGGCGCTGGCCAGTCGCCGTGTTCTACAACATGATCGTCATCGCAGCACTGAATGCACATGTTTTGTACCAGGCATGCACTGGGCTGAAGGAGAGACTGGCAAGCTTCTTAGGAAAACTCGCACATGAGTTGGCTCACCGTTATATAGATGCGAAGCAAGCAGAAATGCTTCGCCGACAGCCAGCTACACCGAGCCCTGGGAAAAAAATTAAGTGCCAGGTCAAACACAACTGCAACAGCAACTATGCCACCAAGCAATGTGTGCTCTGTGAAAAATGCAGAACACAAATGCCGTGGGCCTGCGTACAGTGCACTGTCATTCTGTAACACACACATACGCACGCACACAGACACGCACCCACACAGCATGAGGACAAAGTATTTTTTTTAATTATGTGTGGATATATTTTTTGTTCTGTGTTCAATAAATCACAAAAACTCCCATATGTGATGATTTCTTGCAAAACCGTCATCTTGGGAACAATGCAAAAATTAAACAGCGCAAAAAGAGCATGCACGCACCCAACTACTGGGAAACTTACAAAATGTACGATTCTCTTCCAGACAAATGGTCAATGAAGTGGTGGGAGCGGGGTGGGCAATTGCATTGCAAAGTAGGGGTGGCTTCTCTGGCTACTACACTTTAACATAACAATAGCTCAGCTAATGCCCGGAGCCCCCCCTCCCTGGTTAAAAAAACAGCCATGGAAGCCCTGGGGGAAGGGCTGTTAGATTTTGCCTAGCAGGAAAATCCCGATTATTTTCTCTCAAACCCGATTTTACGATTTCTTTGTAAAATAAAAACCAATGAAAAATGAAGTGTTTTGAATGTATTTTATTTAAACTTAATTTTTCTTTCTTTGAACTCAAAAAGCCAGTCAATTTAACTTAATACACACAGAACAATCCATTGGGATTAACAGCATTTTACTTACACAATAGATTTCAAATCTGTTCTTAATTAAACCAATAATGAAAGAAGAAAGTACATATAGTAGGGGTGGGAGATACTGGTAATTTTGGTATCGATCCGATACCAAGTAAATACAGGATGTATCGGCCGATACCGATACGATACCGATACTTTTTGCTTGGAAATGTTATGAAATGTTATGATCCCCCATATATACATATAAAATGTTTTATTTTTTATTAAATAACTACAATGCAAACTTTAACAGTATAAAAAATAAAATACTTCTACTACTACAACTGTTTCAGAACAAAAGTCAAGAGAGTCAAACCAAAAAAAGCAGCAATGTAATGAAAATACAAATAAAAATGTCAACATGACAACTAAAATACATCCATCCATCCATCCATTATCTGTACCGCTTCTCCTCACAAGGGTCGCGGGGCGTGCTGGAGCCTATCCCAGCTGTCTTTGGGCAGTAGGCGGGGGACACACCTCACAATCACACCTAGGGGCAATTTAGAGTATCCAATCAACTTACCATGCATGTTTTTGGAATGTGGGAGGAAACCGGAGTGCCCGGAGAAAACCCACGCAGGCACGGGGAGAACATGCAAACTCCACACAGGGAGGCCGGAGCCGGGATCGAACCCACGACCTCTGAACTGTGAGGCGGACGTGCTAACCAGTCGACCACCGTGCCGCCATAGTGTAAACAATACAATGTAAAAACATTTAACACTATAAAAAATAAAATACTTCTACTACAACAACTATTGTTGATTTTTTGGGCTGAAAAGCCTCTGCCAGAGTATGTTGTCTCTGTGTCCGCGGGGGTGTTCTGGCTTGGAGATCTCCCCCCTCCTCCTCCTCCCTAAACTTCGCTTGTAGCTCGTTGCTCTCTGTAGGGAGAGCTTTTTTCATATGTTTGTGTAAATGTGTGGTGTTACCACAGCAGCGGAGCACTTTATTACACAAATGACACTTGGCACTGTCCTTTTTTGTTGTTGTAAAAAAAAAAAGTTCACACCGCGCTCCGCTTCTTGTTTGGCTCTATATTGCTTTAGGTTCCGGCCGCTCTCTCACTCTCCCGTCGCCCTCTCTGCCAGGGATGGGCTAAAAGTGTTCCTGAGTCACTCACTCAGGCAGAGAGTAGCAGGAGGCGCTGGGCAAGAGAGAGAGGGGGGGAGAAGCGGCGCTTTGAGCGAAGTATCAATCTCAGGAATATAGTATCGATCTGATCCAAGTACTTGCTTAGTATCAATAATATCGATATTTGGATCGATCTGCCCACCCCTAGCATATAGCCTACCATCTGAAACAAAATCATCAACATGAGAGAAGGTAGACAGTCAAGTCTGTAAACCAAACAGTCTGTCAGCAAGTCATTTTGCCAACCAGCTAGTGACTAGCCTTTCACCTTTCTCCCTAGTCTTACTTAAACATAAATCAGTGATTAGTGCAAAACTGTCACTCAATAATACAATGCACTGTCAAGCTTAAGTACGGATGCATAGTCCGGCTGGACCAGAGGTCTGTTGTAGAGGAGAAAAAAAGGGACGCCTTTCAGACGCTGAGTTAATTGCTCACGGGTTGTATTGTACATGCTTGGCACACACTACACTACAGATCTACATTTTCCCGATTTATTAACTAAACGCTCACTTGCCTGAGCAAATAGCAGAATCGCCGGTAGCCATGGATGTTGTCGTTGTTTCGGACTGCGCGCTCGTGGGAGGAAGCAGAAATGCAGAGGAAACTACAGTGGCTTAGATACATCAAAAATAACAAAATCGATTTCCGAAACCGATTTGAACATTTTTTAAATCGTTTTATCCAGAAAATTCGGTTACGGTTCAAAATCGTTTAATCGACCAGCCCTACCCGGGGGCAAAAATCCTGGAAGTCCAAGTGTTAAACTGAATACCATTTGTGTTTTATGTCATTTCAAAAGAGTCAATTACATTTACTAAAATGTAGGTAGTTTTGAGAATATGAACTTGCGCTGTTGCTGTTTGATGCACTTTTGTTGAATGCATGAAAATGGTTTCTGAAATAAGATATTCGAAACAAAAGAATTGATTATATGACAGTGTTTTGGAAGAGGATATTGTTTATTTTTATATTTAGATGTTCTTCACAATACATCCACCCATCCATCCATTATCTATACCGCTTCTCCTCACAAGGGTCGCGGAAGTGCTGGAGCTTATCCCAGCTGTCAACGGGCAGTAGGTGGGGGACACCCCAAATTGGTTGCCAGCCAATCGCAGGGCACACCGAGACAAACAAACATTTGCACTCCCAATCACACCTAGGGGCAATTTAGAGTGCCCAATCAACTTACCATGCCTGTGTTTGGAATGTGGGAGGAAGCCGGAGTACCCGGAGAAAACCCACGCAGGCACAGGGAGAACATGCAAACTCCACATAGGAAGGTCGGGGCCGGATTCGAACCCTCAAACTCTGCACTGTGAGGCGGACATGCTAATCAGTTATCCACCGTGCTTCCTCTTCACAATAAAGTTATTTTCAATTTATTTATTTATTTATTTTTTACAGTGAATATGACATTTTACGTTAAAGGTAGTCGGAGTAAATCTTCAGAAGGAATCAAAATCTCTTCACTCAGAGTACACGCGGCCCCGCCCCCTGTTCTCATCAGTGTAACATGTGGGTGAGTAACTTATGTTCTCATAAAATAAAAGTTGATTTTAATAGTTTGGAATGCAATTAATCCATTACTTTGAGTAAAATTTACTCTGATTATGTAACTCTTACAAGTGTAAATTTTACTCTGTTTAGACTAGGACCAAATAAAGTCTTTTTCAGAGTATAATTTTCCTCGATTAGAGTAAAATGAAATTCACTGTGTAAGCTTGTACTTTTTTTATTCTATGACATCTTCAATGTCTTCAATCTTTTTTTTTTTTTATCACATTTTGTTGCCAACCACACTGAGAGCAAATAATTGTTCTCTTAAGGTCTTGGCTTAAGTGAGTGCAAGAAACTGCATTGTTTTTGTTGTTTATTGTTTTGGTACGGTGGTGTTGAACTAAAAAAGCAATTAAAATAAGGAAAACTATACAAAAATATATAATTGTTTAAATGCAAAAACTCTAAAGAACTTCATGTTATTGTATTTTATACTTATTCACTCTTCATTTGTGCACAAGTGTTGCATGTAAAATGGTGATAGTTCAGTCCTAAGGGACCAATAAGGTTATGTGTTTGAATCCCGCTGCTAACATAAATGTGTATATGCTGCAACATTCTGTTAAGGTGATTAAGTTTTAATTTATAATAAATAAATGCAATGGCAGGAATAAAATCTTGATTTGCATTCGAGGCTTCTATTCCTACTTCACATTTGCATTGTTCAGAGTCAAACAGACATAGCCACTTATGGGAAAATAACCATACCAAAGGACTGCGGAGCTATTTATGACAATGAGACAATTCCAAGGAAAAAAGAAAACAACACTTCTGTGTTCTTCAGCATTAGTGATCATAAGCACGACTAAGTTAGTGTTCAATTTTTAGTATTATCAGTTAGCTTTACATAACTGTATAAATGAATGCTTGTACAGTAGTATCTAAAACATTGACTTTTGGTTTTAACATAGAAACTAAAAATCTGTCATAAAATTGGTTTGAATGGAAGACAATTTCAAATGTTTAATCGATATAGGCCATTTCTTTTCTTCTACCGCAGCAGAAAAGGTCTTGACAAAACCATATCTTACAGGTGAGGAAGTACAGAGTGTCTTCACACACCAAGTGAAATAACAAATCCAACACACCTACATCAGCAGCCGACTGAAAGATTTGTAGCAATGCTCAACGCCTTCAGCATTAGGTTTATTACAGTAGAATCACTGGTCAACGTTGAAATGCTCAGATGCTGGCAGTTAGAGAATGTGTAAAGATGCTCTAAAAAGACTCATGCAGTGTACCTTTAAGAAGGGTTTTTTTGCAGAGATAAAAATCCTTCAGATTCCTGGGTGACTGATGTTGGACTAGATGGAAGCCAAGGCACTTAAGTTCCTTCATACCACACTCATCACACTTTGAACAACACTTCCATTGATCTAGTAGGTTTCACAAAGTGTTTCGGATCCACCACATGCACCCTCCAGTCATAAAGGGTTGCTCTAATGGTGGAAAAGATGCATATAATATTTGACTTAATGCAAATGTAAAGCACCTTCAGCTTGTTGAACTCCATAAGTTACAATGTTTTTAGTTTAAAAAATAAATTAATAATAACAACAAAAATAATAATGATAATAATACATTTAAAAAGTCAATATTAGATAATGGATTCTGTGGCTTGGAAAAGACAGAAGAGAGCAGTTTGAACAAGGAAAAAGATATATAGCATTTGGAGAAGAGAAAAAAAAACCTACACAAATCTAAAAACTCCATGCCACTAAACAATTTTTAGAGAAAACTTTAGCAAATTCTTCATCGGTATGGACTGGAGAGTATAAACTGCATATAAACTGATTCTTATGTCAGGATGTGTTGATGTGATGTGTTCAGATGTGTTTAGATGTGTTGGCCGATTACTCTTAACGTTTTTTGGCACATCTTACAATGTTTTTTTGACCATCAGTCTTGTCAAAGCCCAAATCATTTCCAGGCTAGGGACGTGGACTTATGTATTGCTATTAAATTACACGTTGAGACACAATAATATCAATGATTATATATATCGCCCACCCTTAGTCAACACCACAAAAACCCTGCCCGGTAATCATCCTATTTCTCAGAATATTTGACACTGCTCATCCAGGAAGAAGCTTTAGCCCCCGCATATTGTCATGTCATGTCATCTTCCAAACCGCTTATCCTATATAGGGTCGCGGGGAGTTGCTGGAGCCTATCCCAGCCGTCAATGGGCGAAGGCAGACTACACCCCGAACTGGTCGCCAGCCAGTCGCAGGGCACACATAGACACTGTCACTGAGCGGGAATCGATCCCACGCAGCCCGCACACAACTCAGGCGTGTGTACCACTACACTATCAGCGGACAAAATTCATGTCATGTCATGTCATGTCATCTTCCAAACCGCTTATTCTATACAGGGTCGCGGGGAGTTGCTGGAGCCTAACCCACCCGTCAATGGGCGAAGGCAGACTACACCCCGAACTGGTCGCCAGCCAGTCGCAGGGCACACATAGACACTGTCACTGAGCGGGAATCGATCCCACGCTGCCCGCACACAACTCAGGCGTCTGTACCACTACACTATCAGTGACCCTCCCCCGCATATTGAATTTGGAATATTAAAACAAAGCAGAACATATAATATTGTGTCAAAACACCACCACCCCCCATCTCCACCACGCAACCCCCAGTACCCTGGGAAACTTTGCTAAACAGAAGACAGCATATTGCATGCCGTGTGAGACCCATGTTTGTGTCATGTCATTACACCTGTACTACATGCAAATCATGCCCTTTCGTGAGCATGGGAGTTGAGGAGCAAGTGCATCAACACCCTAACTGGCAAGTAGTGACAGAGGTCACCTGCATGCATCTGGGGATGCTTCTGACATTAATTATCCTCCCTGTTATATTACCCTATTAGCTAAATCCCAAGCGATGCCTTATCTTTACTGCCATCTGCTGGCATGGCATAACAATTGATTAATGAACAAACAAGTCTTAGAAAGAGCAGAGACACTCATTAAAACTTATTTTATAGGACAGTCATGGGACTGAGTGCCAAAAATCTTTTGGGTTAGCCAAAATGACTTCGCTTCACATGCCTCCTGCCCCCATCTTTCAGTACCTCAGGGAGCAAAACTGCAAAATGGTGAATCCTTCTGAATTAAGGCCCACAATTAAGGAGATGGGTTGAAAGGGAGTAAGGGTGAGGGATGAGGAAGTGTGTGCGTGTGCATGTGCATGTGTGTGTTTGACGAAGGAGAGTAAAGACTTGAGGGAAATATGAGAGACTTGATGCACCTGCATTACAGCAGATTGTGGCCCACAATAATACAGGACGAAATAGAAGCACAACTCCATTAAGAACAAGTTATTACCCTTAGGGGAGTTATTGGCTTTGGGATTTTTTTATGGGCACTGTGATGGCTGGAAATTGGCAGGAGATCTTGTAGCATTAATGGAATGCTGTTTAGAACACATTCCCATTGGATATATTTCCCATGCCTGACTGTGCAGTACACAGGAATGTGTGTATGTATGTTTCTGTGCTTGTACTTGAACATTGTAACCTTTCACATCCCTGACTGCTCCAAGAAATTCACAAGAATTAGCAGCGCGAGGCATACAGACTAACCACCTACGGGAAACGCCCCCAAAAAAAGGCAGACTAAGCATAGGCGGAAGTGCATATTTTTCTCCGTCTATGTACTGCCACGGGGGAGGGGGACGGCAGCAGAGGGGTACAGCTCAGGCATCCTAAAAGAAGAGGTATTTAATCCGGCCTTGGTGAGGCTTCCATTACACATTGGCCACGGTGAGTCTTTTTGACAGCTACTCGGCCCTAAAAGGGGACTAATTTAGTCCGGCCGCGGTGAAGCATCCATTTCACATCGGCAGTGGTGAGTCTTCAGAATTTTTAGTAAAACTCTGTGAATCATTTTTTGCGGCTATACTTTTAAATTTCTATCTGCCGCAAAATGGCAGCAAAGGCACACACACCGTCCCCTCTATATTGTGCCACACTGGTTTATTCCATTCTCGTGAGATCAACAGTGTTTACAAAGATTATTGAGTCCAACTACATCCAGACAAGTACAGGAGCCAAATTCTACTGTACATCATCAGAATGATGTGACACAATCTGGTGCACTCGGGAATTCTTCAGAATTCCCAGCATCATAGGACTTTGTACTTTGTCAATCTGCTGCAACAACAATGGACTTGACTGCCGTTGCCTTCCTCCCTCAGAGAGGAGACGCAGTGTCAGAGGAAGCAGAAGAGACGGCAAGCGAGATGGGTCGGGGGTAAACTAGGCTAATGGGGAACCCACAAGTCTCATGCCAAATTTATGCTCACTCAGCAATCAAAAGGAAATGTATACAGCTGCAAAGGGCTCCCTAGCATGACGTGAGAGTCTGCTCTGTCTATTACAGAAACATGGCTCAAACACACACCAGACTCTGTACAAAAGAAGGGCTAACAGAACACTAAACACAACTACCACTGTAGGAGAAAAGTTTCAAGGCAGTGGATTTTGTGTTCGGCGAGGCTTGTTGCCAGGATGCTCTGGTGGTTTGGAAACGCTGTCCACTTTCCCCCCAACCATCAACAACGCTACTAACTCTACCAAGCTATCAGCAAAGAACAGAAAGTCCACCCAGTCTGATTTGGATTACGACTGGTGAATTAATCAATGCAGGGCTCAATTGTTGCTAAATATTAAACATTTGCACTTTTCAAGAGGGGGAAAGAACACTTTGGACTCTGACTTTACGTCTTCAAACTGGACCGGCTGGTGATGAACACCTTGTAATTTCTCAGTAAGAGATTGCAATCAGCTTGGGTCGGCAGCAACACCTCTAACACCATCATTCTCCTCACAGGCTCCTCCACACCAATGGATACGTTGCAAGACTCCTTCTCTTTACACTGATGACCCTTGTCTTCACACCAACACTGAGCAGCAATCACATTTTCCACATGACTAAAACCAGATATAAGTTAGCCAGCACAGCGTGTTTGGTAAAGATAGGCACCTCCCCCTGAGCAAAAGCAATACCAACATTGATTATTTACTTCAGGAAAAGGATACTGCCAACTAGGAATAGCAATTATCGATGCATCTTGATTAAATGCATTATTTTCTATAAATGTATTTTTGTCTACTGAAACATATTTACGTGATTAAGGTAACAATATGCGATGGGTTGTACCCCAAAGCAGACAGAGTGTAGAAAGAGCGACTCCAAGTCTTCATTCCAATAAAGTTAAAACAAAGGGCAATACTCTGCATAAATCGCTAATAACAAATAGGAAATATAGTAATATATAAAGTACAAAACGGGTCGCTGATGTTGTAGAGGTACACTCGCCTGAGTTGTGTGGACTGAACCCACGCTGCCTGCACACAGGCAAGTCAGGCGAGTGTTCCACTACACCAGTGACTTGCCCTACTGTATTTTATTGTTTAAAAACAGCGTATAAATATCTCAAAATCAATTATATAGATTTGACCCACTCACAATTGCAAGTAAAGATAATTTTCACACTAGCCCTTGAATGCAATGCTAAGGCAAGCTGATCAAAAAATAAATACCCAATCCTTGTTCATGGATGGTTGCTGGTCCATGAAATATCAAACGTACCATAAACCATCTGTGGCAGAAAAAAGGTCGGGGATCAATGGCATTTCCATTCATTTCAGTGGAGAATGATGATATGAGATACAGGTGTTGAGTAACTAGCGGGTCATGGAACAATTTAAGCTTGTATCTCAAGGCACCGCTGTATTGGCAAGCAAAGTAACCACGCCAATAGTGTGTTGTTTTTAAGTCATATTTGCATTCTACTTAAATACTGTACAATTCAGTCACATCAAAATTAACTGGAAAATCACTCATCAATAATAGGGATCACAGACTTTAATCTTGCGCTTCAACATTTAGGACACAGAAATCTGAGGCCCACGTTCCCTGATGTCACAATTAGAAATGGCAATCCCTTCTCAAATTCTATCGGATTGCTCAAGAGAGCTAAATGTCATTTGTTAATCACAATTTACCATAGCAATCCCCCAGATACAATGAAAACATGCCTTCTGTAGTGGCTATGTGCAGTTCATAAGAAGATTGCCGGAAAATTCAAAGAAAAAACAAACAAACATGTATGACACTTCTGTAATATTCCACAAAAATATGCCATGAATGTGTCTAGTTGTGTGGAAGAACACACAAAACACACAGTGCTTGTATTTCAAAACACATTTTTTTATGCAAATATTTTTATGATGAATCTCCAACATAAAAGGCTCTATTTTCATGGCAGCTAGCCAAAGTGCAGTCTAACTGAGTGTATGTGTGGAGTTTTCTTTCATTATTGCTACACTTTGCACAGGTCGAAGTGGGCGTAACGGCGCTGTGCCTTTATATGCTGTTGCAGGATGGAAGTATGAAGAGAGATTTGCCTCAAAAATTATTCACACAAATACATCCGCAATTTTCACGTGTTTTCAAGATACACAAATATACAGTACATTTCCACATGTTTTAATGTTGTGTGTACATTTATCATGCCTTATCATTTGTAAATATTCAATTCTGCTTGTGAAGTGTTGAATGTGTGTCTGTGGATCAGCAGACGCGGGCAATCATTTTTGAGACAAATGTCAAGCGCCGTTTGAAGATATCTACACACTGGTCTCAGATACTCACATGTGTGGAAAGGCCATCCCTTCTCCATCCGCGAGGAGGCGGTGTTGCTGTATCCATTGAATGGGAACATACCAGCTCCTGTTTTTTTAGAAACTGGAAATTGAAAAACGGAAAACGAGCCATTATCTTATCTTCTATTATGTGTTCATTTAACACAAGTCTGGAAATAAAATACGACCATGATTTGTTTCCCGTGAGCTTGTTTTGTCTTCACACGGAGGACGGAAGACCTCTTTTCCCAAGTCGCTGCAGCAGTGACAAAGAAAAGGAGATTAAATATTCCACCTGCGCTATGAGTTAGACCTGCTTTGCAAGTCTAAAATCTAGTCTGTTATGTACCAAATTTGCAGATGCACGTTTACTAAATTCACTAACATGCTAAATTGCCATTGCCCTGGCACGAAAATGACGATGTGCCTGTTTTTATGCCGAGCGCAGACTATCGTATTTTCCGGACTATAAATAGCATTTTTTTTCATAGTTTGGCCGGGGGGGCGACTTATACTCTGGAGCGATTTATGTGTGAAATTATTTACACATAATATCGTATCCCTTTCCTTTTTAAGGTCAGCAAACAATACGCCAAACAACCACAGGAGGGCGTTCTAAGGCTGCATATTAACCTGCATTACATATTGACTTTACAACGGGCAGAATAACCTGTAGTGTATTTCATTTCACATGTTATTGTAACCCACATAAAGAAACATAAAAATAAACCCTAAAGGCTATTAAAATGCATGAATAATTTAAACGGTTAAAATCTAATATTGTGTTAAATAAGTAATTAAAATAGTATGATAAAAAGACAATGTCTGTCTATCAATCCATCTATACAAAATAGTGTATACTAATACTGTTCCTTTAAAAGGCGCCGTGCTTGGCTGTGGTACTGCATCATCAGCCAGCCACACACACACACTCACACACACACGCATGGAGCGGAGAGCGAGGGAGAGGAACAAAGAGATAATTAAGACCGAATACAGAAATACTTTTGGAGACTTGGAAACATTCTACATGGTCGGCGATAAATAAAAGACTTATTTAATCGACCTACGACTGTTTTGGTGAGTTTAAAGTTATCTTACTGTAACTTTCTTGTAATGCTACATGTGTGGATGTTAGCTAAATGTTACTATCGTAGCTCGGTGGAAATGATGTGTACTAAGCGCACAATTTTATTAATTTGATTTATATGGACACATTTATTTGCGTGACACGACAGAGACAACTTAGACGACTTATACTCCAGTGTGACTTATATATGTTTTTTTCTTCTGTATTATGCATTTTATGGCTGGTGTGACTTGTACTCCGGCGCGAAGTACAGTCCTGAAAATACGGTACTTTCTGTTGCCAAATTGACAGATGAGTCGGGGTCAAGGAAACTAGACAAGATTTGAGCATTTTTTACACAGAGCACGCAGGCACCAGTCTACCAAAATAGGAAAGTGGCTACACTGTACCGTTCACGTTATTTCGAAGGAAAGAACTCTTCCTTTTCGTGTCTTCAAAGTCATGTTATAGAGCAGTCTCCTATTTCTTCACATATGCAGTATCTTTGCATGTGAGTTGAACTCTGCAAGTTCTGTCTTGCTACAGGGGTTGGTAAGTAGAGAGTAGGTGAGACAGTGCTCCAAGGTGTGTTCTGCTTCTCCACATTCACAGATGGTTAGTCTAGTCTTGTAGCTCCATTTGTTTTGAGCAACCCTGGATCGTCCTGTTTTTGTTGTCAGGGGGTTCAAGGTTTTCCATTGGGTCCATCGTGTGTCTGAGTCAGGAAGGAGGGACATACACTAGTCAATGAATTTCAGTATGTTCATTTTAATACAATGTTAAACAATAGGTAACGTCTTGAGATTCTAGTTTCATGTGTTCTGTGACCATGCTTATAATTCCGAACACTTGTATTACAAATGATATTTCCCTATTGAAATGAATTAAATTGCCCTTAATCCATTCCAACCTTCACAAAAAGACAATTTTTGTAATGTAGATTTTAATGAAGGAAAAAATATCGTACTTTATAAAAGCAGACAGTAATGACAATTAAATGTAATTGCGCATTCCTTTCTTCGCGCGCACGATGCACATTCTAAATGACAATATCAACATTTTATCTTTGGAGTAGAAAGAGAGCCATTTGTGCGTCGCTTTTCAAGCCCAAGTCCGATCTCAGTACACTCCACCGCTCCAATTTCTGGTCGGGACTCTGTGAGACAATGACGAGAACACATGACATCACATCCGCAGAAACAGCGTGGGAAATTTTAACCCGATTCTAGTCTGAAAAGTATTTTCCAGAAGCTTGCAAGAATACCCACTGTGAACAGCTAAAGTGTTATTCTGCTATTTATACGATGTCTGAGTCATAAATTGTCAAATGAAAAGGCTATTGTAAACATATTTTGGGGCAAAATCTTGCAGAGTACAGCTTTAAGGGGTTATAAGACCGCAACATAGTCTACAGTATTCCCATTATGTGCTAGCATTAGCATTAAGCTAGCTGACATACAGGCTAAGATATGTGGTTGTTTCAAATACACAAAGTGTAATCCTCTATATTTTCCATTTAATTTGACAAAATTCAATTGGGAGTTGCAATAAACAGCTTGAAGCCGGTTTTGAAGAATTGCTCACTAATTCTATCTGCCAAACTTCTGCTTGTTGTGAAGTGAGTTGAGTTTACTGCCACCATATAGTGCTCATATTTTAAGTTTGCACTTACAAGTCAAAGCAGAAAATGGACTAAATGACAGGTAGTATCACAAAAAAAAAAAAATTGTGTCATATCTTCAAACACCACTGTATATTATTCAGAGCGTAGCAGCAAGAGCACACCGACGTTTCAAACGTCCCTCTTGGCCAGCCAACCATCCCAACAAGCAACGACCACACTAGACCTGCAACCTCCAGAGCAGGACGCACGTCATGGACAACACCTGGATCGACAGACAGGCAAGCCTCACGCGGGAAGAGCCGCCGCACCTCTGACAGAGGTCAACCTGGTCACCCATGGCCCCAACGAGGGAACCACAGTCAACAAGAGTGAAATCCTCCATTGCAAAGATGCCCCGCAGACCAGGCACGCGCTAAGCCAAAGATAGGGGACATGGCGGCACAGGGCCAACAGGTGTCGAAAGACACAGGACACAAACCAGATAGTGATAAGCCGAGCGAAGATGCCACCTGCACGGCAGATGTCAGGGGGAAGAGGGAAAACCTGCGTGGGAAGCTGAAATGCCGCAGGCAGGAGAGAGGACGCAATCACGCAGTCATCACCAGCCAAGGCACACGGGTTAACAAGGTAAGTCTGCTGCAAAAAAAAACAAAAAACAAATTAAGTAGACAGAAGTGCACAACGCCATAGGCTAAGAGAGGGGGCCAAAAACACAGCCCTCACTAGCAAAGCCCCATCATGACAAACTGCGGGCAAAAACGGCAACGGTAGCCATTACTGTACATCAAGGCAACGCGCCGGTGAAAACACGGTAGCACTAGCCTTTATGATGCAGCACCACACTCAGCAAAGTTGGGAGAGGACGTGAGGACGACACGAGCAAAGGCCTGCAGGCAACCACAAAGCAACACCGCCGGAGGAAAGTCAACGGCAGCATTGCCTAATTCTGGATGGTGTAACCAAGCACACAAATCCACACCACAGCATGTAGCAAACAAAAAAAGCGAGATGAGATAAAAGAACAAGCACCTCACCTCATGTAGTAGGGCCACAAAGAGCAGCGAACACACAGAAGTTCAACTTGGCAAACCCAAAAAAAGCCACCGCAGGAGTGTGGGAAACAAATCCGCAGCTCCAACCAACATGGTCACACGCCACCCAGCGATGAAAAATAGCAGAAGAGAACAAACAACTTAGATCTGCAGGGAAAAGCGAAACCCAGGCACGCAAGCCAACACGTGAAGTGTTGAGAGAATGTCTTCTGGGTGCCACGGGCTTTTATACACGCCGTGGATCACCCGGGGTCACGAATGATGTTTGTTGATATTCATTTTTGTCCGGCGCTTGTGCCAAGGTGTATTCTGTGCTTTAGCACTGCCCCTGGCAGTCTGGAGGGACGTCATAGAACTGTGTTGATCATTGGCATGTGGTTCGTCACATCCTGTCAAGGTATTGTAGACACACATCTGATGGAAAAGCCAAGTGAGCTGACAGCTTTCAAACTTGGCCTAATATTTGGCGCTTCCATTGCAAGAAGTGAGAATTTATTCTCCACTTTGACAAACATGTTTTCAGACCACCAGTGCACAGTGCTCCATAAATACTTTGCAAAAGGGCCCAGTTAGTTCAGCTGCCCTTTGAAAGACACAACCCAAAAATCTGAGTTGGGCAGTCGGGGGCTAGGAGTGGAACTTTCCGTCCCTCTGTCCCAGACGGACGCCCATTTTTGGGATGGAGAACGAGGGTGGGGGTGTTGGTGGGGGGATCGGTGGCTCCGGGCGTCGGCAACAAGTTTTAAAAAAAGGACGGACTAAGCAAGGGCGGGGGTGGATTTTAGTCCGGCCCACCAATCGTCCCTCATGCCTGTGACGTGGTCATGAGGTGGCCAAAGTTCATCTCAACCTACTTGGCCAAATGGGCCAATGACAAAAGTTGCCTCCAAGCACTTCAAACGTGCCACTAGTTACCCAACTGCGCAGGAGATTTTTCAACAAGAGATACAGCGCAAGTTCTAATATTACGACAAGTGAACACACTGGCGAGTGATGCCAGCATGTTGCTTGACTGTCTGCTGCTGGAGGAGTACGTAGCTTTAGTTGTAATAAAGCTAATGCAAACAATTATCGCTGCCGTGGTAAAGTTCAGCAGCAGTAAAAATCTACAGAAAGTAAAACCATACCAGGTATAACAAGCTCACCGCTCACGGTTCTCCAAGCGTGGCCTCTTTTTCTTGTCCCGGTCCTGGTAGCTGGCCGGGTCATATAGCTCGGGATGTCCACAAACCACAACAATAATGTTTCCTTTCATTTTGCGCTCTCCACACAAGACCTACCAACTATACAGGATGCTGTGTGTGACGTAGTACTCCCCGATGCTGATTGACTGCCGTGAGGTAAAGAGGGAAAAAAGTTAATTTGTTTAGCCACTCCGAACGGGCGGATTTTCGGTGCTTCGATCTGCGTCCCACCGCTCCAAACGCATCATCCGCCCCTTGCCCCGCACAGATCGGCGCCCGCCTGCGCTTACTACATTGAGTTCAATGGAATCACACCGCCAAAAGCGCCCTCAACGGATTTGTTGTGAACACATGGAGTAGCATCGAAACTGCTGGAGGGGAAACCAACGAGGTAATCAGCAACCCGAAGGGCTGACCAATGTAAGCGCTCCTTGGACCGGGCGTCTCCGCCCATCCGTTCAGACTGAATGACCTCGCTCACGTCTGCTGCATGACGTATAAACAATGGCCGCTGTTAAATAAAGCAGTTACATTTCAACTCTCAACTCGCTCACTTCGTCTCAGTACACACGTGCAACGTGTGGTGGCAAGCGGTTCGTCAAACCATTAACAGAGAAGTAAGGTAAGCGGATTTGAATAGTTAATTAGCCAGCTAATGAGCTTTGAATAAACCTCTGCCGTTAGCATCTCTCCCGCGGCGTCAAGCACTGACGCTTTTTTTTTTTTTTGATGGGTAGGGCGTACGTAAGGACAGAACCGCTTGAAAATGACGAGGACGGACGGGGTTGGAGAATAATATTTTTTATGAAAAAGAACGGGGGGACGAGGCCGAAAGGCTACCCAGGTCGTGGAAGGAGGACAAACCGGCAAACAAGGGTCAAGTGCTCAGCTCTGCGGAAAATGAACAAGCAAGTGGAAGGACACCATCGTGTATGCCCACACTCACTGCCTCAACTCTTCAAAATTGAAGCAAATTGAAGCCATGTGATTATTTTACCTAATGCCTGCTGTGGCAAACCTGTTTATAATGCTTAGTGTCTGTGTGTGTGTGTGTGTGTGTGTGTGTGCGTGTGTGTGCGTGCGAGGGGGGGGGGCGTGCGTGGGGGGGGGGGTGATCGCAACGCCACCGCCCACATAATGTGGGTGTGTACTAATTAATTAAATATGTGCCACAATTACTCAAAACACACACACACTGGAATGTTCTCAATGCCATATCTACATGAATATTTTACAATTCTCACACAATTGATCAGCTTCATTTTGCATTTAGTCATGTTTTAAGATGCCACAGCACACTCACTGAGGATTTTCACATCATTTGTAAGTGTTCTCTTTATATAATGTCACGAAAGCCCATAAGCTTCTCTGGCATCTCTGTATCACTTGCAGACTGCCATCGCTAAAAATATTCTCACTGAATAAACAAGTGTCCGCCTCTCCCAACACTCATACCCTAATTATTCATAAAGAGCTTAATGCGACATTGTTCATCAAGACTGTGGCTCCAGTGGCCCTGGTGCAATGGTCTGTACACCTACTGTATGTTTGTGTATGTGTGTAGCATGGTAGGCTAGAGGAGAATAAAGAAAAACATCTTGAAGCAGCTCATGCTCAGGCAGCCAACGTTCTAACTGGCAATTAAAATACCTATGGCCAAACAAGTTCAGCTGTCTTCTCACTATTGTTATGCTAATGACGGTTCAAGAAGGAAAATGCATTCCCACCACCAAGCAGGTGAAGAGAACATGTGTTTATCTTTGTAATATTTTAGACTATGTATTTCACAATGTATAGGATAGGTTTGGTCAGTAAGAGAGAAATAAGTGTGTGTGTGTATATATATATATATATATATATATATATATATATATATATATATATATATATATATATATATATATATATATATATATATATTTATAATCATTTTACAATTATTATTATAAATAATAGTATGATACAATGAGGATGAATTGGGAGAGTATTAGATTATTGTTTAAACTGTTTTAATTTGACCAAGGCTCGCAATATATATTTTTACTCTGCGGGGCAGTTTTGCGAATCAATTACTTAATTTGAGGAGCAACTTTATGATTTTGTAGAGGTTTTTTTTTGGGGGGGGGGGGACCTGAAGCAAGGGTTTTATTAAACAGCAAAAATAAGACCATATGAACAGTTGGTTTTCCTTTCTAAATAATCACCAGTTTAAATTTCTTAAAGAAGAAGTAAACCCCCCAAAAATTATTTGCAATATGTTCTATGCGCCTTCACTAGTCTAAACATGGCATTCTGATTAATATTGTGTTTGTGGAATATGAGTTGAGCAGCTAAACCCACCCGTTTCTAACTATCTCAGAGGGCCGCCCCTTGATATGGACAAAAATGGGTGGATTTGACTGCTTCATTCATATTCCACAAATGCAATATTAATCAGAATGCCATGTTTCTACAAGTGAAGGTTCTATGCACATTCACATTGCAAAGAAATGTTTTGGGTTGACTTTCCTTTTAAATTGACATTGTGTATCGCAGCAAACTGTGAAAATACAGTTTGTCTAGACGCAAAACTAAATTGATTAAAAAATAAGACTAGATCTTCTGTAGTGTAATTTTGAGAACATTTATTGTGCAGACATCAGAAGTCAAAATTATATTGTGACAATAAACTACTGATATTATGAATATTTTATACTATGTTAATGTACTTTTAACATTATAGGCCATTCCTCCTGGCCGTTGTTAATTTTCGGTTTCTGGTTCAGTTTAGCGAGTATAATTTTCTTTCCAGACTGCAGACACTTATTAATTTAGCTAAAGGGGCGTGCGAAGCAAAGTGGATACCCGGGCTGAACGTCAAATTCAGTAGGTCAAACAGGAGGCAAGGGCAGCAGTGGGGCTTGCGCTAGTGCTTGCACCGGCAGAGCATGGTTGGAGAAAATAACAGGACGCAGAAGAGGATCAGAGAGTGACCGCAGGGCTTGAGCTGCTGGAACATGGTCAGAGGGTGGCCGCAGGGCTTCTGCCACCGGAGCAGGGCCAGAAGGTGGGCGTGGGGTTGTGCCGCTGGAGAATGGTCAGAGGGGGGCCGCAGGTCCTGTCCCGCCAGAGTAGGCTTGGAGGGCGGCCGCAAGACGTGCGCCACCAGGGTAGGGTTGAAGCCTGGTGTTGCTGAGGAGACAGGACAGGGGCCTGCAGCTGCCAAGGCAACGACCAATCACGGCTCGGATTCAAAAAACAAGTCAGCCATGATTGGTCGTTGTGAGCAGTTGCGATGTCATTTTGGTCGCATACCAGCCTGGCATCAGTGTGGATGATGCCATCATCTACCTCCTCCACACTTCACTCTCCCACCTGGAGAAGGCGGGGAGCACTGTGAGGATCATGTTCTTTGATTTCTCCAGTGCTTTCAACACCATCCAGCCCACCCTACTGGGAGACAAGCTGGAGCGGGCGGGGGTGGCGCACCACCTCACCACATGGATCCAGGACTACCTCACAAACCGGCCACAGTATGTGAGGACACAGGACTGTGTGTCTGACGTGCTCCTCTGCAGCACGGGGGCCCCACAGGGAACTGTCTTGGCTCCCTTCCTGTTCACCCTCTACACCTCGGACTTCAACTACAACACCCCTACCTGTCACCTGCAGAAGTTCTCTGACGACTCTGCGATTGTCGGCCTCATCACAGGTGGAGATGATCGGGAGTACAGAGAACTTACTCAGGGTTTTGTGGACTGGTGCCAGCAGAACCGCCTCCTGATCAATGCGGGGAAATCCAAAGAAATGGTGGTGGATTTCGGTAGGCGCCAGCACTCTTCACCTGCACCAGTGAATATCCGGGGAACAGATGTTGAGAGAGTCTCAACTTACAAGTACCTGGGTGTTCATCTGAACAATAAACTGGACTGGTGCGACAACACAGACGCCCTCTATAGGAAGAGTCAGAGCAGACTCTTCCTACTCAGGAGACTGAGGTCTTTTGGGGTTCAGGGGACACTCCTCAGGAACTTTTATGACTCGGTGGTTGCATCGGTCATCTTCCAGGGAGTGGTCACCTGGGCAGGCGGCGTCTCGGCCCGGGACAAGAAGCGGCTGGACAAACTGGTCAAGAGGGCCGGCTCTGTCCTGGGCTGCTCCCTGGACTCTGTGGACTCGGTGGGGGACAGGAGGATGTTGGCCAAGCTGTCATCAATGCTGGGCAACCCGGACCACCCCCTCCAGGGCACCCTAACAGCACTCCACAGCACCTTCAGTGACAGACTGTTACACCCTCGCTGTGCAAAGGAGAGATTCCGCCGTTCCTTCTTGCCTGCTGCTGTCAGACTCTTTAACAAGAACATTGTGTAGTCTCTACAAACTGGCGGACATTAGTGCAATTGTGCAGTCCTGCACCTGAGCTCATATCGTGCAATACCCAATATTCCCCACTACTGTAATACCGTGCAATACTCAACATTCCCCACTACTGTTAGTCTAGTTTTATTTTTATCCAATGCTGTTCCTTACATTTCACTACAGCACTGCAGCACTGTCACTTAGAGTATTTTTTCCTCTGTACTATGTACAGGCCGAAATGAGTGTTCCTCATATTTTTTATGTAGATGTAGGTTGGTGTGTATACACATGTGTATATACACATGTTACTGCGTATATCTACATAGGTTTGATTCTAAATGTTTGCCGTCAATGTTATACATTAATGGCCACATTATGCCGCCGCCCCTGTGTGACCTATATCTTTGCTACTGTAACAATGAAAATTTCCCCACTGTGGGATCAATAAAGGCATTCTTATTCTCTTATTCTCTTATTATTTTCAGTCGACAGAAGACAAAATGGCCGCCCCCTGAGATGGCTAAAAACGAGTGCATTTTGCTGCTTAACTTTTATTCCACAAAGGCAAAATTAATCAGAAGGCTGTTTTTCAACTAGTGGGCCTGCTGGGAACATATTTTTAAAAAATATATGTTTGGGTTGACTTCCGCTTTAAGGACTTCAATTGACATGACTTTGTGTCAGTTGTAATTACAACACACATATTTTACATTGCACTGTCTGGATGTTCGTTATTCGAGTTATTCGCTTATGGGCAGCTGTAGTTGGGTGCCACTCTCAGCAAAGATGTCCTTGAGCAAGGTACATGAACCCTAAAACTGGTCCCTGAGAGCTACCAGTCCTGCTTGAGGTTGCACTGCTGTGAGGCCCTGGTCAGGCTTCCCCTCAGCCTCCTCTTTGGGTACTGTCTCAGCATTTCGATGAGACTGATGAACTGTCCTGAAGCCCTGAGTGTGGTTGGTGTCTTCTTGACTGGGTCCCTCCATCCTCATTGTGTCCACATAGTAAACTCCATACAACTCTGATAACCAACGTGGATGTGTGGATTCATCCTTATGTCTCCCTAGACACACACATATGGGATTTATTTGCTTGATGTGTCAACAATGTGACACCGGATTCTGGTTAAAGTAAGCAAAACTTTTAAGTAAAACTTTTAAGTGTTAAAGCGGCAGCAGGCTCCCACAGTTGAATAGATTGGCAAATAAGTGTAGGCTGTGTGAAATGTCAAATTCATGTGAGTGTAGAGCCGTTTGAGCAGCTAGCCGACACATACATAGTGCACTCCATTTACCATTTTAATCAAATCGTTTCAGATAATGGATGGATGGATTTTTCATCTCTTTTTTTTCCAGATTGACGGTCTAACAGATCTTTGATATTTACCTACAGAAGCGCAGTTAAAATAGCATGACGGACCGACCGACAGACAATTAGTTTGGTTCAGGTTGAAAAAATGACAGATTGACGAATGACGGACGGGAACCCAGGATTCTGACGACAGATGGCGAATGACGGAGCTCCAAAATTTCGTAAAATGCCCACATCTGCATATACTGTTACACTGTATTATTAGGTATGCCCTAAATTAAGTCATGTTTCTTTGTTGAGTTATTTTTACACATTTGTGTGACATGTTTATGCCATACAAAATGCATTTCTACTCTTATTAAAAAAAATCAGCTTGACTTATTACACAATTCAAATTACACTAAATATTTCATTTGTCTTAATTATATATTATTATAATGTGATTATTAGTTTAACTACACTCAGGCAATCCATCGCTTCATGAAATACAGAGCTGCTGCTCAATGCTTTCTGGTAACCTGGATTAATGAGAAATCAGGACAACTTCTACTTAGCCCCATTTTTCTTCCCTTGTGTTTGAAATTTTCATTGATAAAATAAAGTAAATGTAAAGGCTGCAAGAGATGTTTTCATATATCATGACATTCCTTTGTGTATTTCATTATCATTCACATATTTAGGCATATCTCCTTCCACATTGCCAACACAATCACTTCTAGCCATTGAATTAGGCAGTAGCTCAAATTGTCCTGACTGATTTTCATGAGATTTCATTGACATTTGCAATAAAGTTGGATGGAAACGTAATGAGGGATGCAGAGCGGCAGACATGGCTGTGGTTCTCTGCACATCCATTCAGAAACCTCCCTGGATAAGCACCCACTTTCGAGATAAAGCCCTTGTATCATTCAAATGTTAATAGGCTTTATATGGGCTTAAACCTGCATTTATTATCGTGCAAATTAACCAATTTCCTCATATCTATATGCTGCTGTTAGAGCTGGCATGTTTAGTTGTCTGAACTTAATTAGAATTATTAGAATAGAAGGATAATAGAAGGCAAGTATGGAGGACAAGGGGAGAAAAGAAAAGGGAAAGGTGAAGCTTTTGCAGAAAGTTTCCACATACTTTCTTTTTAGCACGCAGATTTATGGATGATTTACTTTTTCTCACTGTGTTGTCCTTTTTTTCTTAAACAACAAAATGTCCACCCTTGTGGGGTGAGTTACCTTTGCCTAAAGCAAGTGTGGAGAAATGGGACAGAAATTTTGATATTAGCAAATAACATACAATTGACATACAGTTGGTGCGGAAAACAATCAATGCAAAACAAATCAATTTCAGTGGTAGGGATCTGTTGGGGACCCTTGAGGTCTAATGTGTTGAAGGCAGTGCAGCGCTGATATATCCCCTCAATGATTAAAGCTGTCAGTGTGTGTGTGTGTTTTTAGACTATGTGAGTGTCATTAGAGGATACTGTCCACCTCAAATAAAAAACATTTGTATAGCATATGAATAATAATTGACGTTTTCACCTCACCGTGGTTCATCGTTTGTGCTACACTATATTGCAGATTTTTTAAAGTTTAATTTTATTTTTTATTGATTTTACAGTCCACATGCATGCAAGTCTGCGTTGCGTTTTCAGTGTAGCACCATGTGTGTTGCAATATGCCCAGGGAGCACTTAGGTCTAAAGGAAGAGATGCAGTGTAATTAACAGCATGAAGAGGCAGAGAAGGTCCCCAACTTTCACAGTCGTGCCCATCAGTAATAATCCTTGTTCCCACAGCGCAGAAAGAGCATATGCCAGTGGGCTTTGTTGTATTTGTTGTTGTTGTGATGGTTGCTAAATCTTGGTTCCCATTTTCCAAACCTGCTCCTTTTTTATGTTCCGATGTATTGATAAAATGTAGGCTAAATGCTAAAAAAAACCCATTTTTTCCCATAATGCGATGGGGTATTGACTTGTGCATAGTTATTGAATTTAGCCTGAATTGTATCAATAAATTTGAATGTACTTTGCAAACTTATTTGCACAAGTTTGCAAAAAAGACCGCAATGACATTGTCCCATAAGCGTGGTTAAAATAACAATGATGGAGTCACGGACTGATGATGTTAGATTGGCGGGCCGGCCTCTGGTGAATGACCTACCAGTGAAATGTCCTCCCGCGCCCACCACTGTTAAGCTTGTAACCATTTTACATTTACTTACGGACTGTAATTTAGCGTTGACGGAAGCGGTGTGAAAATAACGATGACGGAGTGATGGACTGACGGATGGGTGGCCCGCCCACTGGCGACTGACAGACCGGGAATATTTACTGACTCATCTCGTTTAGTCTTACTGTGCCACATTATACTCAGCAATTCATACTTACTCCATTGTCCAACAGCAGAAACAGAAAATAAGTGAATGAGAAAAAAATAAGTAGGAATTAAGCTCTATTAGAATACTGTGTATGTGCACAAAGAGGAGAGCTCCAACTTTTCATGCAGTTTTTAGCTTGTGTTATGCCCCTGGGCTAGTCAACCAGGCTGTGGCGGTGCCATGGGTGCTAGCATGGGCTTTGGCCTCCCTCCAACCCATCAGCAACTCAGTCAATCAGCTGTATTCCATCAACTTGATTTACTCAGCAATGAAAGTAATTTTGATGAGATGTTATGTTAATGTTGTGACGTTCACGGATGAGTCATTCTTTTGAATGGCTCTTCTGGGGTGAACAATGAAAATCAATTTGCAGCTGCTAACACTTCTTCAAAGATTGGGATGGAATTTAGACTATTTATGTATGTTGTGATAACTTCACTCGTACTGTAGCAGATGAAATAGTGAAGCAAAGTCCTGGAAAGAAAAGAAGAGTGGGAAACCTGGTAGCACCTTCCATGGTGGTTGAGTGGAAACGTACATGTAATATGTTACAAGAGCTAGCAAGAATTTGTACACGTTACCAGCCCTTTTCATTTGGATAATTTGTATATTCTTTGCTGATTTAAAATATTGGCAATATGAGTGTGTCTGCTTTTATTTTGTGATAGCCAATTTGCGTATCAATAGGTTAATAAAAGCCCCGGAGCAAATTGCTTCTCACCAAGCAGTCGATGAGGAGTAGCGCTCATGAATTTTCACTTGATGAGAGCACTGGGCAGGTACCATTTCTCTGTGTACCTCTATTATTACTCATAATATAGCTTGGAGTCTAGTGATGAGAATTTTGGCTCTTTTTAGAGAACCTTTAGAGCACAGGTATCAAACTCTGGTCCTCGAGGGCCTCTATCCTGCATGTTTTGAATATTTACCTCCTCCAACACACCTGATCCAAATGATCAGGATCATTATCAGCCTGTTGATGATTTTGGATTCCATAATTTTTTCATAAGAATTGAGTGATTCCATATTTTTTTCCGTCTGCTTGGTCTAAAAATGTAGCTGTTACTATCACATTTTTCTTAATTTCTATTAGGGCAGCCACTCATTCACGCACAGCGGAGAGGGGAGGGGCTTCACTTTAACGACGAGAGTTTTTGTCAGCCATTTTACGAAGGGCCATGGCCCATGGAGGATGAAGTACGTAGTGGAAACCTGCATTTTGTACTTGCTCTGGAAGAAATACAAACATCGGAATGCCACACGCCATCGTGTATGGATTCACCACACCATCCAGAGGCACGTACAGCATTTATTACAATACATATATGTGCACTTGAATATTATTATCCTCTCTGTCTACTGCAACTATAATGTGGTGCGATCATCATAATGTAGGTTTGCCATCAAATTGTACTTTTATTTCAAAACTTGTTTGATGCTCGAGTGTTTTATTAATTCTTGTTTTTATTTCAGCGAAACAGAACGTTTAACAAGACATGTAGTCATCCGCTTCATTTGACAAGCCTGCACTTCGTAAAGCGTGAAAACAAAAATACACCGGGTGCGTGACGGCCGTGTGTTATGTCCTACAAAATAACAAATGTTTATATATGTAGGCATAGTGTCTACTGCGATTATTGTTGTTGTTAGTATTTATCCCCATTATTATAACCATGATTATAATGGTTATGTTAATGGTTTTAAATGTTATCGTACGTTAACATCACAACTTCCTTTTGAGTGTTTTTTTATTTTTTTAAAGTCCGGTGCATTATCATCAAACACGAATACGACTATTGCCTGATGTGATTACAGTACATCAATGCAATCAGGTGTGGACAATTTTATAAATATATATATATATATATATATATATATATATATATATATATATACATACATATATATATATATACACACATACATTTTTTTTTCAGGGGGAAAATTCACCCCGGGGGGTTTGCAGGGCCGAATGATTCGGTGAATGATTCTTTTGAACGATTCTTTTTGATGAACTGATTCTAATGATTCAGTTCACTTAAAAGAACTGTTATGTCCACCACTAGCCTGGATGACTGCCGCTTCCAGCGGTATAAGAGGATGACCACTGCCTACTTCGATGTCCTGTTTAGGGGTGGGCGGATCGATCCCGATATAGATATTATCGATACTAAGCATGTACTTGGATCGGGTCGATACTATTGTCCCGGGTTCGATACTTCACTCCTCCACCAATTTCCTCAAAGCGCCGGTTCTCTGCGCAAATAGCGCACCCAATTCTTTGGTGGAAAATGAACGAGCCAACATTTCCCTGTCTGAGAAAGATTGCAAATAAACAGCTGGACTAATGGCAACATACTTGCAGAAAGGATTTTCTCAAAATCAGGACACTTAGTGACTCAGAGAAGAAGTGCAATAAAAGAGAAAAATGTAAACATGTTCCTGTTCCTGAACAAAAACCTGTAAATCCGTTGTCACTATGGCAACAGAGCCAAAATTATTCTTCCTTGGCGCAGAGAGCCAAAGGCTGGGAATGAGAGCCAATTGTGTTTACACTTTATTTGCACTACTGACTTTTTTCAAAATATTGTGCAATGGAAGGTATTTTAGTTGTCTTGTTGACATTGCTAGACGGTATTTGTATTTTCGTTACATTGCTGCCTTTTTTTATTTGACTCTCTTGACTTTTGTTCTGAAACAGTTGTTGTAGTAGAAGTATTTTATTTTTTATACTGTTAAATGTTTTTGAATTGTATTGTTTACACTATTTGCACTACTTACTTTAATTTCAAAACATTGTGCAACGGGAGGTATTTTAGTTGTCATGTTGATATTGTTATATTTGTATTTTCGTTGCTTTTTTCAGTTTGACTCTTTTGACTTTTGTTCTGAAACAGTTGTGATGGAAGTATTTTATTTTATTATACTGTTAAAGTTTGCTTTGTAGTTATTTAATAAAAAATAAAACATTTTTATTGCCTAAAATCTTTGTGCTGTATTTATCATAGTTATAATAAACTAACTCAAGGGGGATCATGACGTTTTCAAGCAAAAGGTATCGGTATCGTATCGGCCGATACTACCCTGTATTTACTTGGTATCTCATCGATACCAAAATTCCCAGTGTGGCCCAACCCTAGTCCTGTTAGCTCGCGCCGATGCTAGAATATCCCGCATGGACACGAACTACAGGTGTTCTATTCTGCTGCGGAGCGCCTGTCCATAATTGTCTCCGGTGAGTGCCGCTATTGTTGTTTATGTCAGCGCTAGCTGAATGTATCAGAAATTATATTTAAATACATAGGTCATGCTACCAAATCTCAAATTGTTTTTTCCTTTGCTAGCAGCTATACAGACATGTCAATTAAATAGCCCAACTAAAGCAAGACCTTTTGTGTATTAATGTTAGATGTACAATATCTAATCACATGAATATCAGTAATAGCAGATGAAATTATTTTTTATACACAGCCAGCCAAAAATAATGTATACACACAGGGAAACAAAAAATTGGATAAATGCTTAATTTGTAAAAGTACTATAATACATATAGATATTTTTTTTAAGTTTTAAAGAAATTTCCACTATTTGTGCAATAAATACTTTTCTGTAATTTCTGCATGACTCTGGTACAATTTAATGATTTATTTATTGCAGATACCTTGGCACAGGTGACTCATTCAGGACCATAGCGAACAGTTTCCATGGTTGTCCCTGATGTGGCAACGGAAATTTGGGACTGCCTTGTCGATGACCTCATGGCTGTTTCCACCACAGAGGAGTGGAGGTCAATTGCAGAGGTTTGAGTACTCTGCGGTTTTCTCTTCCTCAACCCCTCACTCTATATTCCCACTTGTCTCTCTCAAGGACACGAAGGGATCGAGAAAAGACAGAACCGCATTGTACTTCCATTTTTTGGCCGGGACTACGGCCGCCGCTCCACTCCTCTTTTCTTGGTGTTCCCTTATTTTTTCCTTCATATCAGTCCCTTCCATTTTTTACGGCAATAATCCTCTGACAGAAAAAAAAAGTTTCAACATACAGTAGCAACCAAGTGGCCGACAGTGTGCCAACTTTGGCTAGTTTAATGCTAGAGTTTGACAGCTGTAAAATAAAAGAACATATGCCAATGATAACATTAAAATACATACCAAGTATGCCAACTTCCTCGCTCACAAATCGCCAAGCCTTTTTATTTTTAACAGTGAAAACTTCCATCCATTATCTGTATCGCTTCTCCTCACAAGGGTCGCGGGGCGTGCTGGAGCCTATCCCAGCTGTCTTTGGGCAGTAGGCGGGGGACACCCTGAACTGGTTGCCAGCCAATCGCAGGGCACACAGAGACAAACATCCGCACTCACAATCACACCTAGGGGCAATTTAGAGTATCCAATCAACTTACCATGCATGTTTTTGGAATGTGGGAGGAAACCGGAGTGCCCGGAGGAAACCCACGCAGGCACGGGGAGAACATGCAAACTCCACACAGGGAGGCCGGAGCCGGGATCGAACCCACGACCTCTGAACTGTGAGGCGGACGTGCTAACCAGTCGACCACGTGCCGCCAGTGAAAACTTGATTCTTTTATTTATTTATGTGTGGGTGTACATGTATACATGGTACATGGATGTATGTGTATATTTACATGTATATGTGTGTGTATATGTATGTGTATGTATGCAGATGTGTATATGTTTGAGTCTTTGCACTGAAAGGGCCTGCACTTTACTTTTCGTTGCACTTGTTGTAATGACAATAAATTTGAACCTGAATCTGAATCTGTGTGTGTTTGTGAGGGCAGGGAGGGACGGGGTGATTCTTTCAGTTACTTGGCCGCTAGATTGTTACCCCCTTCGGCCGACTTTAGACAATGTGTGTGGCAAAACGTGCTCCAGTTTTCAAGTGCTGGTTTATCCCAAGCAATATCCGGGTTATGTAGTTTTAACCAAGGCAACCCCAACACCAGGGGTGCCGCGCGCGACGGTATGATAAGAAACTTTATTTGTTCAAGATGGTTCCCCAACAGTTTCAACCCTAACGGCCCATGTGTAACAGTAGCTGGTAGCCGGCCATTGAGATCTGACACCTTTCTCACTTCGTCGAGCTCTATAATCGGACAACCTAAAGCCTTCACCACAGAGGGGTCGACAAAGCAATCATCCGCACCGGAATCAATGAGAGCCATGATTTTAACGTTCCATCCCGAGCCCGACAATTCACCCGAGAGTTCCAATCTACTACGATTATGACCCCCATCCGTGATTCCCCAGGAGTCACGCAGAGTCGGGGAGTACTCACATTGTTCATTGGTGCCGGCGTTTCTGGTAAGAGGGTCCGAACTACTGCCTCCGAGCAGACTGGGTGGTGATAACTGCGTGCCGGACGAGCGGGATGAGACACTCTGTGACCCAGTTGACCACAATAAAGGCAGGCACCGGTCTGGAACCGTCGTCGCCTCTTGTCTGGATGCAAACGTCCTCCGAGCTGCATGGGGTCTTCCGTTGGACCAGCGAAGCTGGTAGACGGCTGTCCTTCGGGCTTGGAGAAGGCGGTGGTGAAGTGTGGCCCACTGCCGGTCCGGAGAGTCTCTGCAGCAGCCAGGAGGCTCTCCCACTCGCGGTGTCTCTCCCTCATTCGATTGTCTAAACGGATGGCCAGAGTGATGAGGTCTTCCAGGTTTGTAGAGTTGTCGTGTACCGCTAACTCGTCCTTGACGGATGAATTGAGTCCACGATGGAATACACTACAGAGTGCATAATCGTCAAAACGGCTCTCGGCTGCCAGGATGCAGAAGGAAATTGAGTAATCAGCCACAGACTGATCCCCCTGCACAAAATCTAGCCATCGACCCCCAGCCTCCCTACCCTGAACTGGGTGGTGAAATACCCGGCGGAATTCGTCTACGAACGCTGAGTATGAGGACCGGAGCTCCGGTGGTGCGTTGCTTATCGCCATCGCCCAAGAAGCAGCCTGGCCAGTCAAGAGACTCATGACAAATGCGATCCTAGAACTGTCCTGGTAATAAGTGGAGGGTTGCTGGTCGAAAATGAAGGCGCACTGATGAAGAAACTGACCGCAGCTATCGGGTTCTCCACCATATCGCGACGAATGAGGTAGATTAGCTTCACGGGGCGAACTCTGAGGTAGTTACCCCACTTCCGTGGAGTTGTGGGAATCGCCCGATTGCACCCCATGCAGGTTTACAGGCGCCATACGGGAACCCAAATCCTCGCACTTTTGAGCCAGCAGGCATACCGCGTCGCGGATCTCCGCTAGAGCGGTCTCCTGCTGACCCACCAATCTACCCTGACCGGCCAGAGTTTTAAAAATGTTCTCGTCTACAGGATCCATGGTCGGATTATTCTGTCAAGATTTCCAGTGAGAACTGGAAGGGGGTGGATCCCATAAACGCAGACAAGGAGAAGAAGAAATGTATTTAGCAATTTTTTTTTCCAGAAAAATAAATTTCACCGCAAAAGTACTCTGCCAGGAGAAAAATGATCAACAAAAAGCGCTTGCAAAAAAAAAAGCAAGGAGACTAACCAATGCAAAATCCCTTGTCAAATGAGGGACAAGGAAACTCCAATTTCAAACAAACAAAACATGTGAGAATAAACAACCAAACACTCAAAACATGGAAAAACTCAAACAATCAGAACGGACTAGAAGAAGGATCTATGGTGTTTAGGAAAATACAGTCTCTTGGGCCAACGGAGGCAAGCAAAGTGAATAATCCGACAGCGGGCAATTGTGGAAGCAGTTCTTTTAAAGTCCTTGATTAGTCATTCACAACAGGTGCGGCGTCAGAAGGCACGCCCTCCAGTCCCGCCGCTGCCTGCAACAGACCAGAATCATGACACAGCCCGTTCTTAAATTATCTTCCTCTGCGATCGTGGGTGGCATTGCTGCATCCCCCAACACAGCAACGGTTGACCATGTTTATTTATTTCGGCCGTCTAAATCAAGCGAAAAACACAGCGAGTTTGTTTTGCGTCCAACAACAGTAGTCACATCGCCCCCTGAGCGCTCCCAGGATGGCACTACCCCAAGTAGTGCACGGGCCCTATAATGTCCAACTCGCCGCGCAATCACTGCGCGCGTACTGATACTGTACACTGTTAACAGTCACATGAAGTACGTGAACACAATCACTTAAACATCTGCAGAACAAATTAGAACCTATTTATACAAACAGATAGATGTATTACAGGCAGAATATAAACAAAGTAGAACTTATTTATAGACACAGAATATGAAATATGGGAAATTATTGTAAACTCCCAAATAAATTGCAGACCCTTCAGTACATAGAGAATTGCTCAATTTTGTTGTTTGGCTATACAGAGTGCACCATAAACGGCACATGACACTCACCGCTCCGAATGGGATATGGTGCGCAAGTGCTGCGTTCACAAATTAATGAGAGCGGGGCAGACTTTACCTCTCTGAACACACCCACTCTCAGGATAGTGCATGGGCATCAGAGTCAATTTTCAAACTCGCCCTAGGTTAACATTAGTTAGCTTGCAGTCCATCTCAGCAATGGGTCGCTTTGTAAGAAAAAGAAGACCCGCTTCTTCCGCCAAAAATCTCCCCGTCTCTCAGGGTTGGTCAAAGAAAAAGAGGACGATTGGAGCCTGGTCTAACTCCTGAAAGGAGCACGAGTCACAGCTCATAAGTGTGGGGTCTTCAAAATAGTGTTCAACAAGCATTCCCCAATAAGAACAGGGGAGAACAGCGAGGTGATGCAGGCGTACAATTTAGACATTTCTGTCACACTGAGCAGTACGCACGGAAGGGGATATACAAAGACGGAATCAATTACCGCGATTGAATAGTAGGGTCCAAATTTCTATCTACGGGCAAATTCATACCTTATATTGAATAATGGGAATACCGCGCACCACTAGTGTGAATTATACTTTTATTTAAAAAAAAATGAGAGAACCTTTCAAGTAAGTGAAGCTATAAAAATATTTTTTTTTTCCTCTGCCCCCCAACATATCCAACATATTGCCTGTTCTTTTGTATTTCCAATAGATCTAAATTCCTCTTTGTTCTTATAATCCTAAAATACAATCTCCATTTTTTTTTACCTCACAGTTCTTTGTTTTTCTTGTCACTTGTACAACCCCTACTCTGCTCTCCCCAGGCGAGATTCTGTCCATCTGCTTCGTCGCTGTGACAGAACAGTGAAAGTGACCACTGACACCAGCACAATCAGTCAGAGTCTGGCAATTGGGATAGACAGATTTCTTTCTTACGGGGTTTTTGAGCAGTCCAATTGCTCACTTGCTGAGACCTGGAAAAGATTTTCGAAAGATTGTTAGTATACATCTGGCCACACAAGACAATACCTAAGAGCGCGGGTTTCCACAATCAGGCCAGTTGTATTCTTAAAATAACATACGCACATAACAATAACACAAATGCATTAAGCTTGTGCATTACTCTTCACAATGGTTGGCATGAGTCTAACTAGGCTGGACAGTAGCGGGTGTAGTTTCATGAGTGAGAAACATCACAAGTCAGTATGAGAGTGTTCAAGTTGTGGTGGGATTTTAAAAAAATAAATAAATTAAGTTAAAGCAACACTGTGTCATATGTCAGTTTTTGTTGATTATGGTGGCACCATGTGGACAAAAGCAGTAGAGTTTTGACAAACATTAACCACATTTCCCATGCGCACCAGCACATTGTGTCGTGAAATCCTGAGCTCTTGCTGGCCTGCAAGTTTGACTGAATTACATTTCTATTTCCAGTGGCTGTGTGAAAGATGAATAGCGATGAAGTAATGAATCTAATTTTGTTCAAACAATACTTTTGTTTTTCTTGTTTGTTTTGAGGTTTCTGCCATGACACCAGTAATAGCACATAGACGTTCGAATCGACTTCCATCCTTATAGCGAAAGGAGGAAGTGAGTATGTCGTAAAGTAATTCAGGACACTTGTATTTTTTTTGTGTGTGTGCGAGGGTTGCTCCCATCCTCCTCAAAGTTGCTTAGCGCCAGTAAAACCTATACAGACCCAACAAAGGGCGTGACAAAAATCCAATTCAACTACTTATAAGTCAATGTTTCATCAAAAGAGTTGTGAATTTTTTTTGTTAATTAATGTCGAATTCTTGCCCAGTGCTGCTTTAAGAGGTGTGACTGTTTAATATGCAAGGATGTAATTGCAGACTATAATGCTTGAATACACTCGAAAAGAGCATGAGAGTAAGTGTCAAGGCGACAGCAGAAATACACAAGCGTGCTAGACTCAACTACATTTTTGCTGTGCCCCAAAAGTAAATATTTGTTTTATTTTACTCCATGACGTAATAAGAGTGCAGTTCATACAAACACCAACATATATTTTTAAACTGTGCAACATAGTAATATCTCTTTTAGTAAGAAAAATTTGCCTGCTGTCTGAACAACAACACAAGAAAGTTTTGTGTCTCTGAATATTTACTGTATATATTAGCTTGAAAACAATGAATGTAATTTGATATCAAACACCTATCAAGGTTTTTCTGCTTCCTTATTAAATGGTTTAGTAAAATACTTCACACAAAAAACTATTTAGAATCAAATGATAAAATCATAACCATAAATTCATTATGTGCTGACAAATAAAGAGTGTTAAGTTATAGCTTCAAATTGAGGGAATCACTATAGCTAATTTCCACCTCCAGAGTTATAAAATATACTGCACTATAAGCATTTTCAACAGTCCTTTAAATGACGTCTGCTTGGCCCATTATGCACATGGTTTGCTTCTGAATGTGTTGCTCAGTGAAGTGGCAGCTCTACTGTAGTGGGATGTAGGACCAGTGCCATCTAAATTCTAGCATGATTTGACTCACCACAATGATTCAAATTATTAGGGTCCCAAAGCAACATCAGCTCTGTTCTGTAGTAATTTTACTTTACAATAATAGCTATGAAGCCATTATTTGCAATGATGATACTTTAATGGCATTTTTGAAAATGGGTTAGCAGATATTTTGGTGTTATACAATAATGGTAGACAAACCCTTGCATGTGCTAAAGTAGTTGCTAGCAATAACCTGTTATTGTGAGTTGTGTCCTAGCAGACTTTACTGTAGATCAAACCAGTCAGAAAATTTGTATTTGAAGACACAATCTGATCAAACTAAGGCCTTGTCTACACGTAGGCGGGGTTTTTGCAAACGGCGGGGATTAGCCTGCGGTTAGCCCTATCATCCACAGGTCCCCGGAGTTTTTTCAGTGAAAACGCAAAACTCCGGCTACAGTGGAGGTTTGCGGATATCTCCGGATCCGCGTTGGGCTGTGGACAGTCAGACAGTCAACATGGATTGCCGCAGTGCTGCGTTGGTTATAGCCATTCTCAAGGCGCTTTTTGCTAACTTATTTGTCCGCAACCAACCACTGCTTCTCTTTGAAAGGTTAAAAAGCAATTCTGACTTCTTGTCGGTCCTCCCAAACGCGTTTGGCGCCGTGTTTTTGGCTTTGTAGAAGTGATGTCAAAGGACGAAAGTTCCTTCTGAACGGACAGTATTTGGTGTGGAAATGAGCGAGAGAGCTTGAGTTAACAGCACTTTAATGTGCACACGGGCAGCAGCAAAGCAACAACAACAACATCACAAACATGGCAGCATGGTAGAACATATGTGGTAACACATATCCAGTTATGGACTGATCTACATTTAGTCAGTGTATTCATTGGCAAGTCTTATTTTTCAAGATACTCTCACCTTGATATTTAACACAGACATGGTAATTATTTATGAATAAAACACTGATACGCTAATTAAATTTTCTAAAATCTCATCAGTTCAGTTATCTTTTAAAAAATTTTTAGGGGTTAAACAACACGCAAAATTCACGGTTCGATTCAAGACATTCCTGTCACGGTTCAATATTTTTTTGGGATACAAATGAAAATAAAAACAATTTTAATTGAAAAATGTTCATGCATTTTTCGTTTATTGAGATTTTAATTTAGATACTACTCTACTTTCACCATGATAAACTACAAAAGGATGGTTTGACATAATTTCCTCTTTGCACAGAGTGATTTGTAAATACTGCTATGAGCTGATTCAGAACCACTACAAATTGTGCATCCACGCCACTGGCGTTGCCTGATGAACATGCCCCAGTATTAATGAGCTGTTCCCCAGCATCAGGCGTGAACTGGCCGTTATGGCCAGAGTGGGAAGAAAAAAGACACTTTCTTCCCCTGTCTTCCCCTCCCCCACTCATTGTGTGTCAAGCTGGCAGGTGGGTCCCACCTGCGACAGACGGCTGATATTGGTCCATCAGTGACACAGTTCTAAAAAGTAATTGCAATGAAACACTGGGTGCTAGTGAGCCCCCTAATAGCAAGTTTGTTGAAAAGACATTCAAAGCAAGACTGTATGAAGAAAACATATCGATCAGGGCACACAAAAAGAAAAAAGAAAAGCTAAAGGTGAAAGAGGAGAAAAGAACAAAAGCGATGGTGGTAAGTGCCTTATATGTTACAAAATAAAAGTAGTGCTGCTAGTATGTTCCAGTATCACCAACCATCACAATGTTGACTTCACAATACTAGCTAACATTAAACAGCAAGGCTGTCAACACTCACGCATTGAGCGTGAGACTCACACATTTCTGTCCAATGTCATTCTCACATGCTTTACTTCAATTTCTCAACCTAAGAAAAAGTACCACTGGGAAAAACACAAAAGGTTTTGTCATTGTTGAAAAGGGGGCTGTTGATTCTGTGCTTTGATTGGACGTTGCTACTGTTAGTTACAAGGTTAATTAGATTGCCGATAAGTCGCCTGCCAAAGCCTTTTTACCATGCACACGCTTTGTTGTTTAATGTTTTTCTTCCTGCTGCGGGGAGCCTCATTGGCTAGTTTTGTTGTACTTGTACCAAGAGTGGGTACCTGTTTACTTGAGAACGTGTTTAAATCAGGGCCACTGCTACCTCTTTGGGCTGAAAAGTCAGAGGGTAACTGATGGCCAGACATTTTTTTTGTTGAAGAGGCCGGGGTGGGAGTAGGGGAGGATGGATGCTGGATACGAAACAGTTACTAGTGACATAAAAAAAGGTAGGTCAGTTAGTAACCAAATTCAAATACCATAATATTGAAGTAATCTAACTTGAATACTTTTTAATTACATTCAGATTACTCTAATACCAAATATGTTTTAAAAAAATTCTAACAAACAGAAAAAAATCATCCATCCATCCATTATCGATACCGCTTACAAGGGGCGTGCTGGAGCCTATCCCAGCTGTCTTCGGGCAGTAGGCCTATCCCAGCTGTCTTCGGGCAGTAGGCGGGGGACACCATGAATTGGTTGCCAGCCAATCGCAGGGCACACAGATACACAGAGAGAAACAAAAATCCGCACTCACAGTCACACCTAGGGGCAATTTAGAGAGTCCAATCAACTTACCATGCATGTTTTTGGAATGTGGGAGGAAACCGGAGTAGCCGGAGAAAACCCACGCAGGCACGGGGAGAACACGCAAACTCCACACAGGAAGGCCGGAGCTGGGATCGAACCCACAACCTATGAACTGTGAGGCAGATGTGCTAATCAGTCGACCATTTATACATTAGTCCGGTCTTTTTCTGTCTTATGGCTGTTGAATATGCATGTTTTGGAATGCCGGAGGAAGCCTGAGAACCCACAATTCAAATCCAAAGCAAAAGAAATGTGAGAGAGAGATGCTATCAACTTGTGCACTATGCTGCATAGATCGATTGTCTATCTATGTATCTTTCTGTGTTCGGTCGTTCTCGAACGATTCGCTCAAAAAGAACGAATCTTTTCAGTGAACGTGAGCGAATGGATCACTTCCTCAAATGATTTGTTCTTTTTTTTATATGCCTTTATTTAAGCAAAGAACAAGTTCAGAACAAAGTGATTCTTCTTCGCCTTCTGTTCTCTGATCATTTGAGCTCAGCATGCGCATTTTGTCAATCTTGGCAAACAACCAATCATCTGCCAGCGTCAGATGGAGGATGGATTTTATGAACATATTGCCACACAATTGGCGTTCACGAAGGAATCATTAAGGTAACTTCATGTTCACGAAGGAATCAATGACGTAACTTCCCATTTATGAACGAGTCAGTCAAAGAATGTACTGTATTTCCCTTTCACGAATGAGTCAGCAGGTGAACGTGCTGCCATTTTCCATTCACCAACGATCCAGTGAGTGAACGTACTGCGTTTCCCTTTCACGAACGAGTCAGTGAGTGAACGTGTGAACGTGTTTGCTAGTATGAGTGATGCAGGAGTGTACAAAGTCCCATTTTACTCACTTTTATAATCCGGGCTGAGCACCGGGAAAACGGTGGGTTGTTGTACTTCTGGTTCATCTTCACGTCACTTTACAGTTCATTGCTGCTGGGTTACACTGGTAAGCAGTCATGGGAGACCCAGCTGCTTATTGTAAAACAACAAAAACAGACAAACAAAACTAAAAAGTCCATGGATAATTTGTATACCTCCATTTTTTTTCATTTTCTTATTTTCACATGAATGGTGTTTCCGCCTTACAGACACCGCATTAATGTGAAAATTTAAAAAGTTTCCAAAATTGGAGATAAGTGTTTTTCACAGGACAGCAACAATATGATAGTCTAGTCCTGGTTTGAATACTGTGTGAGGCTATATTAAAAATATAATTCAATATAAGTTTCGCTAACACTTTCATTCACAGTTATTTTTCAATAAACACATATATACAGTAGCAAATCAACTGAGAAAATGGGACACTTTGTACAGAGTTGTGTATGTCTGTAAATTCACTATTTAATAGGCATGTTTGTTCTAGAAATACTCCAGAATAGTGTAAATGACATCCCCTTAAAAAAAGACTTTAAAGGGAAAGTCAACTCAAAATTTGTCTTGACAATACTATGCACCCAGGAGAGAGAAAGAGAGAGAGAGAGAGAGAGAGAGAGAGAGAGAGAGAGAGAGAGAGAGAGAGAGAGAGAGAGAGAGAGAGAGAGAGAGAGAGAGTCAGAGAGAGAGAGAGAGAGAGAGTTGCAAATAAGTGCATGTGATGTATATAGATAAATATAAATATATTTAAAGATCTTTGGGCAGCCACCGTATGTTGTAAATACACTTTGATCTAATGCACTCCACTGCACTGACGTATGACAGACAGGCATAGTGTATGTGGGTGTTTGCACAATGCTAGGGAATAAACGTAACTTAAAGAGTTTTAACTACAACATGACTATCTTATCTCTCAGTGACGATACACAAATTGAGTATATGCGTGTCCCTTGATGTATGGTAGGAGCTGGCAGTTGAAGCACATGCACCTTTTAGTTTCTTACCAAGCCTTTCATGTGACATTACAATGCAATGTGTGTTATAAGTGATAAAAACAAAACCCGCTTAACAATGCACCCAAGTGACACATAAGTATGGCGGAAACAGAATTAATCATTATTTCCGGGATTCATATTACTCAGTATGTAAAGGGATTAAGGGTCTAATTATTCATTGATTATGTTGGTAGCTTGAAAACGTAGTGGGTTTAATCTCATGAAAAATTTAATTGGATCCTACTTCCTTGGGATAGACTGACACACACTCTCTACCTCCAAGCATGTTCATGTCCTCAAATAAATCTAAAACCCATTACATAAGCCACTGGTGACTTGTTAGCATTGAAATGATTTACAAATTTACTGCTGTGCCACTGCTGTGCTGAAATGTTCCGAACTGATGTAGCAGTGGAATTCACATCATGAAAAAATATGATCAGTACTGCATATTTTTATGCTCTGCATGTGAGTGGTTTTAATTACAGTATGAATCCAAGATGGTGAGTTCTTTTGAAATGCTCAGCGTGTGACAAATGCATAAGGTTAACGAGGTAGCAAACTTATGTGTGCATTGTGCCATGCTCACAGTTCTCTTCAATGATGCACTAGTGGCCTGATCAGATTCAGATGTTACATTGTATTTAGATCTCTTATCTGTAATAGTTTATTTTACTCTTGGAAATTCCTGTGGGGCACTTTGAACCCAACACAATGGTGGTCACTGAGGCACTGAAGACTAATTGATGCACTACTAGAGTGGTGTATGCTTGAGTGGGGTTTCTTTTGCTGTTGTTCATGTGTAGATCATGTTAGTTGTATTTGTACTGTTATTTGTTCTATAATTTCTCAAGGGTTAACACCATTTCCTTGTTATCAATTTTGTTTTTTTATTTAAACCAGATTTTGTTTTGTAATAATTCTCCATTTTATTACAAAAAGTCCTGCATTCACCGTCAAGTTCATTATCAGTGTGGTTTGTGTTTTGGTGGCATTTACATCCTAATCCTCAACACCTCTCAGCAAGCATATAGTTTGTCACAAGACGAAGATAAGTGGTTGTCAGGGAATTCCACTCGGAGGACTGAGACAAGCCTTGTTAGAGGACTGTAAAAAGCAACTCAGACCAGCCAAGATTGACTTTTCATGCTCGCCAGAGACAGACCGTCAGCCTCCGTGTCCCCTCGTTCGCCTTCTATTCAGCACAAGCAACATGCATTTCAAAATCCAGACACACGAAACCAGCCATACTTCCTCATTCTGCACATTGCACTGTGTTTGTGGGCTGACAGTCTTCTATCAAAGACATCCTGTGTCACAAATTAAGCATACATTTTTAATGCAGAAACTTCGTGGGTGAATTCAACAAAAGGTCACAACAGGCGTATCGAAGAAATAAACTTTTAAACATGATATCATTGTAACTGTCGATTTCTCTCATATTTCCCTCCTGTATATCATGATTAAAATAAAACAAAGCATAAACATCACCCAAAAGCTGTTGCTTGAGTGGGAGGAAAACTGCCCAAAAACCCAATGGGAAAGGGCAGAACCTGCCCAAAAACCCAGTGGGAAAGGGGCAGGAACCCTTCCCAAGCAAAAGCCAAACACAAAAAAGATAGCAAGAACTAAAGTGTCAAAAAGTGTTTACACAATAGTAGAATCATCATCAGTAAAATCATTGTCATCATCAGAATCCATGTGCACCTGCTGTTATTCAGACATGGGTACAGTAAACTGTGCAGCTACTTTCAATTCAACAGCATCCATCAATCTGGCAGTACAAACTTTGCAGGGGAATACCACAAAAGATGCACGAACAGGACATTAATAGGACACAAATAATAATCACGACTATAGCAACAGCTATACTTTTCCAATTTCTAAATGTACCTTGTAGCCATTGCAAAAAGGTGTTTGGTTCTACTCCTTCCATATTCTGCGTTTTCTCTCTGTAAACTCTGAGCAGTGTAAGTGTGTCTGTTAATGAGCCATTAGACAATGTGTGTAGAGGTATGTAAGTACAACAATCACCAGTTTTAATTAGTTGACACCCCCTTTTTCAGCCAATATCATGTCTAATTCCTGCCTATTCTGCAAAGCCACAAGTGATGTTGCATGCAATTGTGAAGCGGTATGCGTGAACAATGCTTCTGTGAAATTCGTCAAAGTGTTGACCTTGTGATTCAGGTCTGGGATTAATTCAGTCTGCTTATATGTGGTTATAGGAAAAACATAACCTATAAACGGCAACTGTGAGAATGCTGCACTTGTTTCATCTAACAATTAATCATTATCTGGGATATTTCGGGGTTGGCCAATTGCATAAAAATAAACAGGAGTGTTCTGTGTAATCAGAATTGTTGAATCAGCGCTGCCCAAATCTCCTTTTGCCCTGTGTGTACTGTTAAATGTCAATACATCATTGACAATGTAGGAAGTTGTTTGCTGGACTCCATTGACATAAACGCACGTTCCTGTCCAATAGGGAGATCATCTAGAGTACAATGTTCCTCCGCCACAATACCATCACAACTGAGACCGTCGAATCAACCTAGTGAGAGTTTTTTGCCAAATCTCAGTGGTGTTGCACATGGTGCGGTCAATACTGCCATGATCAGTGCACTTAGTGTGGCTACAGCTGTCTCGTTTAAAACATGTGAATTTCCCGGAAGTTGTGGGGCGAAATAACATGGGTTTCGTCGCTACTTGCACAATAGGGAAATGAGCAGATTATGCTGGTCCACTGATAGTGTAGTGGTACACACGCCTGAGTTGTGTGCGGGCAGCGTGGGATCGATTCCCGCTCAGTGACAGTGTCTATGTGTGCCCTGCGACTGGCTGGCGACCAGTTCGGGGTGTAGTCTGCCTTCGCCCATTGACGGCTGGGATAGGCTCCAGCAATTACCCGCGACCCTGTATAGGATAAGTGGTTTGGAAGATGACATGACATGACATGACAGATTATGCTGAACAAAAAGATGAACTTGACAGACCCCGGGTCATGTTGAGAACACATTCAGACGGAACTGCCTCCACAACTCGCAAGGCGGCACGAGGTTTCATACGGTCAACACAATCTTTATTTAATGATTTAGCTACTGCCACCACTCGTTCAAGGAAGAGGTTATCGTTGATCCCAACATCTGTGTCTTCTTTTAACAGTTTCAATATCTTCGCCCTTAAAGTGTTTTAACACCACGCGGCTGTTTTTTCGTTTCCCCTCGCAGGGAGGTGATGCAAATCGTGGATGTTGTTTCTCTGACTGATCACTATTGATGGGTGGCTGCCAATTATGGCACAATTTAATTGGGACATGTGGATCGGCCCCTGCTCCGTTCCACGGCCATAGCGTGAGCATGGTACATTTGTCTTTGTCCTTGTTAGGCAGGGACGACATTGGCTGCAATCCAAAGGCTATGGTGGGTCCATTGGACTTCATCATTGTCAAGGATATTTTGCTGTGCAGAATTCAACGCTCCCTGATTTCTATGCGGGTTGGACCAATATTCACCGTCAACCCAAATTATATAGTTTGACCAAGACATCCATTCTCTATTATCTGCATCAAGGGCACTCATTAGATAGAACCAATAATCTCGCCACTGACTCATTTGAGTCACTTCAGTATATTTTTCTTTCATATCTCCCACCGACATATCTGGAACCGCTGAGACTGTGCTAAACCTGGTCTGGCGGGACTGCAATTGGTTCATAGGTATGGTAATGGGCAGTTCTTGAGAAAGGGAAGTCGCATTAATCATTGTTCCAGTTTTGTCTGTCAGGAGCTGTAGGTTTTCCAGAATAGACATAGACAGGAGTCTACGACTAGGTGATTGTTCTGTGTTGGTGCTTCCTTGGTCGCGAGGTTGTGTGCCAACTGCCACCAAGCACAGTCCTGCGAGGATGCAAACAACGTACTCAGTTGACAAGACTGCAGTCAGCTTCCGGCCTGTTGTCTGCTCCATCTTCCCGACAGGGGTGTGCAAGCACGGAAAACTCTCTTTCCAACTGTGGTCTTTCGACGGTGCGCAGTCAGCGCACTGGGGGCTGATCCTACTTCGAGGGACTACTTCAAGCTTGTACTGCGACTGGTGGACCCAGCCGTCATGCCCTTCGATCTTTACAGCAGTTGGACTTGCTGCAATCACCTGGTAGGGGCCATCCCAGCGTTCACTGTCCAAACGGGGTCGTCTCAGCGCCTTGAGGAAGACCTGATCTCCAATCTGGGCCTGGCACGTCTTTGGAGCAGAACACACTGGCAAGTCATTGTGCTTATGCATTTCTTTTTGGTCAAACAGCTTCCTCATGTGGTCAGGGATAGAAGTCCCTGCTACTGACTGCTCTGGGGCAAGGTCAGTTTGTTCACAAAGTGTGTCCCATTGTCACTTCTGATTACAGACGGAATTCCAAATGTTGGAATTATTCGTTCACACAAAGCCTTTACAACAGTTTTCGCATCATTGTGGGTACTCGGAAACAGTTCAACCCATTTTGAAAACACATCAACAAAAACAAGACAATATCGTTTCCCTTGTGTTTTGTTCAATTCAATATAATCCATGTGTATTGTGTGCAATGGTTCTGGTGGATCCGGAAATTTTCTTCTTTGTGGTCTCAAATAACCTTGTGCATTGTTTTTTAAACAAATTATACAACGTCTGCAAAAATGTTTTGATTAGTGAGTAAATCCATGTGTGTGATAGTGCTGGTGTACCCGTGCTACCATTCCCCCTGTTGACACATGACTCAATCCATGTGTCAATTTTGCTGCCCACTCATATAAGGATTTAGATAGCTTACCGTTGGCCAATTTTACTATTCCTGTGTCATCTGGTTTGGCCCCTTGTTTTCCCAATGTTGTTGTTCTGTACGTGGTGCTTGTTTTTGTCATGACTTCAAAATGTCTTGTGTTGTGTTCTGTGTTTCTGCTTTAAGCAGTTCATGTGCTAATGCTGTGTCAACTGGGGAAATCCCCTGGGCTGGTTCCTTAGCCGCTCTGTCAGCTAAGTGATGCCAATTGTGATTGGGTCATTTCCTGTCAGATGTGCTTCACATTTGTAAATTGCAATTTTTTTAGGCAGTTGCACTGCTTCTAGTAGCTGTTGAAGTAATGCCTTGTGGGCGACTTCTTTTCCTGTTGTGGTTTTGAACTCTCGGTTTGCCCAGTGTTGAACCCCAGCCGTATTGGCTGTCTGTCCAAATAGTCACATCTTTCCCTTGAAACATTTTGCATGCTGATAATTTAGCAGCTTGTGCAGAATACATTGATTTCAACGTTCCTTGGAATAAAATCTCGGTCTGTGTCGTAACTGCATATCCCACCATATTGCGGCGGTCTTCCCCTTGGCTTGCTGATCCGTCAACAAAAATAACTTCTCCAGTCGGGAGAGGAATGACAGTTAGGTCACGTCGCGGTTTGGCGGAAATTTGGACTTGGTTTCCACAGTCGTGTGGCGTGCCATCTACTGGTGTGGGCACAAGTGTCGCTGGGTTTAAGACGCCATCCATACCTTACAATGTTAATGTGTCCCTATGATAGGAGAAGCTCGGTGCAGTGTAAGTGTTGTGCTGGTGACAAAAATGTAATTTTCGTTTCCAAGAGCAGCACAGAGACTGCATGTGGGACCTTCAACGTTAAAGGATGGAACAACACTACTTCCGCTGAAGCCTCGACTGCCAATGCTGCGGCCAGCACTACTTGGACGCACCCAGGAGTAGCTCCAGCCACAGGATCAAGTTTTTGTGAATAATAAGCTGTGAAGAGAAGCACCACTGATCTTTCCAGTAGTCGGGGTCCGGCCCTGGGGTTAGCTTGAATCTTATGGTCACATGCAGGTTGTCTGTAGTCTGAATACTTCCTCCTGGCTGCGCCTTTTTTGCTGCCAGTTGAATCAGACATTTGGAGGTTCGAGTTACATCATCATCTGGCAGGTCAAGGGTCCAGAAATGATGAGCATCATTTTTACTGTTTCCAATGCCTGCTTCTATTTGGCCTTTGTAGTTTACAATGGTGTAAATTTCAAGTTGTGTTTGAGCATCTCACCCTCGCAAATTATGTGGGCAGCGTGGATGCAAAACTGCCTCCACTGAAGCCTTTTTCTCGGGATCTTTTAGAGATGTTATGATCACTGTTTGTGACAATGGCAAGGGCTGTACTGAGCCATCGGCTCCCTTCATGCAGACCTTGCCTTTGCCTACCTTTCCCATGTCACGATCCCAGCGCCCTAGAACCGTTATATCAGCGCTGGTGTCCACAAGGAAAACGGTTGGGATTCCTTGCAATAGTAATGTCATTTCAGGTTTTGTCATGGGATGGTTTGATGTCTTAGCAACTCTCCATGTCAAACATGTGGTTACTGTGCAGAAGGTTTTACAGCCTTCGTGACTGCTCCCTCTGTACTTCCCCTTCCAAGTCATTGTTCCTCATCTGAGGAGTTCTCATTATGGTTCCGCATGCGTCCATCCTTTTGGTGTTGTTTGCATTGTCACGCAATGTGACCTGTTTCGCCACAATTAAAACATTTGCCATCTTTAAGCCATTGTTGTTTTTCCGGGGTCAATTTGGAGGGATCAAACGGCCTTTTTGTTTGTCATTTTTATGAGGACCTTTCTTGGTGTTTTGATTATTCCCGGTGTAGTAAATGTTAGTAACGTGGCTCTCAGTCCTCTTTTTCTTGTTTTCAACTCGCTCGAAATTTCGTGCATGATTCAAAATTTCCTCAATCTGGGAAGTTGGCCAATTCAGATTATGTTTTTTAATATAATGGACAATATCAGACTTTGCTGGTTCAGCAAATGTTGTTTCAAATGCGAATTAAACAACTCCAATTGTCCTTCAGGAATTCCCCCATGTGTTTTGAACACTGTTCGGAGGCGATGAAAAAAAAAATCATCAGTTATCTCATCTGGTTTTTGAATGCATTAAGTTATTTCTTTGGGATCTTGGGGTTGCCTATAGGCTCGGGCACATCGTTCCATGATTTGTTCAAGGGGACCCCCAGGTAGTGAGAGTTCTTCATATGAGATGAAGCCTCCCGCCACCTGTCTTCCATTAAAGGGACCAATTGCTGTACCGTATTTAGAGCTGGTTGTTAATGCGAGTAATTTCAACAATTCTCCTGCATTTAACCTGTGACTATGTAGCATGTCTGATATTTCATTTACAAAATCGTCTGGGTTTTCTTGTGGTTTTCGGAGTGATTTGGCTCTATCTTTGAATTCAGTATTAGTCCAAGGCCAATATACAAAAAGAGGATCTTCTCCCCCTTGGCTTGGCATTTCCACCATCGGATATGCCTGAATTTGGTAATTTCCATATCCAGATTCACTCAGATTTTGAATTTAGGGAGAGGATGGAATAACAGTGCGTTTCCAGTCCCCCACTGGACCTTTGGATTGGGTGTGACAAGGACTAGGAGTTGAAGTATTTTGCAATTTGAAGTAAGTGTTAGGATTCCAATTACTTCCTGAATTCTGATTAGGGGATGTTACCGGGGTTTGAATTGTTGGAGTAGATCATGAATTTTGTTCTTCTGTTATTTGAGAATATGCAGGTAGGGTTGGGTACAACCCTCCTGTGGTTGAGGACGATGGAGTAACATTTAATGGGTCAATTTGGGCTGGGGCTGTGGCTGTTGTTGTGGCTATTGTTAAATCATTGTCCATCTTTTTCCTTTTTTCTTCATGTTTTCAACGAGGGCTTTACACTTGCACCAGTATTTTCCGTATCATTGTTTTTTCTGTTATCTTTCACTGCCAATTTACTCAATACTTTTCCTAATTCCTCGCAATCATCTTGCCCGAAAAAACGTACTTATTTTTCCATTTCTGTACAAATTGTGTTGACCCTTTATAGTGTACTTCTGCACAATGTACTTTTTCCTTCAACTTGTCTTTACTATAACAACAAGTTGTTGACTCACTTGCCTCCTTCGGCCTCGCCCCTTCATCTGAGGACTTATTTGATTTCACCATTCTACTTATGTATTTTTCCTTTGTTGAGAGAAAAATGCCATGGGCCTGGTGTCGTGTCAAATACCGAGCTTCTGCTCCCAATTGGAGTGGGTATTTTCTGGGCGTTTATACTCGCGACCGTTTCATAAGTTTTAGATTCCTCTCAACTCAGTAAAGTAACAGTTTCTCTTAGGAAACAGTACTTATTTCCTACTATCTGTCTTCAGGTTTTCACCTTACTATCTGCTTCAGAATGATTAACTCTAACAATTCCTACTATCCTGTCAGTTTGACCATACACTGACCTTAGGTTCCTAAAATCTCTCCACTGGGCTGTTAAGTCACCTGCGTTAAAGCCAACTCAAATGAAGCTGACGTGTGTGCATATATTTATTAATATCAAAAGATATTACTCGACCAACTCATAAAAAATATACACAAAACACATTATCTTAGTGTCTACAAACACGGTACACTGTACTTATGAATATGTAATATTTGTACCAAAAAACATGTAAGGACAACAACACTCAGTAAGATGTTAAAGCGGATAAACCTCACTTGTGTCACTACATTTCAGTTTAAACTAGTTTGCAGTATAACAAAATAGCCCTCTGTGATATGTCTTCACATCAAAACAGGGCTGACTGGGAGTTCACTCTGCGTCTCATCTGTAACTCTGGCATATCCACACCACTAGCAGCCTTTATTGGTACCTAGTTGTAGAACAGTTGAGTCTCTATACAACATCTAGTATGCAGAATAAGAACAAATTATGAATCCGCTCCATGGAGCAAACCTGTGATAGAAAAATATATGAAATGTCATGGTGTGTTTTATATGCATCAATTTATAGTTTGTCAGGACTCTGAAAAAAAAAAACCCGTTGAATTCACTCAATTTTATGTTGACAAGTGGTTGCATGATATAAAACCATCTGAATCCTATTAACAATGATCTCTTTTTCTTTTTTAGTTTCTTCATTCTGAGCAAATCAGCCCAGCTGCACCACCCCCGAAGCCCACTGCAGTATCATCAGCATACCTACCTGTTTGGTATACCCCTTACATTTTCTCCGGAAATTATTTTAATAGATCCACTGTAAATGTTCTGGATGAAACAATTTACTCCAGCCCAGATTCAAGTGTCAAATAGGGCTGTCACAAACGATTATTTTGCTAGTCGACTATTCACCAACAGGAGTTGCGATTAGTTGACTAATCAGATCATATGTAAATTGCGGCATAATCGCACCAGCAAGCTGCTGCTCTTATATGACTATCAGTATCTTACAGCTAGAACTCTTTAAGGTATCGTACAAAAGAATAAAGATCAAGATGATAGAACATTCAACTTGTACTAAACTGTGCAGGTTGTACCAGCATTCCTGACTTGTTTTCAGTGGAGTACCAGTAATTGAAATTGAATTGTGACCATAAATATTTTATTGCTGAATGTTTAGTGCATTTTAAAATGGAACCAAAAAACAATATACTATGCTGAGTTGCACTAATACTATGAAACTACCTATAAATACTAAAGGAAATACCGGATTTGTAAACATATTTCACCCTTCCTCGTCACCAGTCATTTTTTCTCCAGCGGGAGATGAGGCATTTTTGAGAGAAAAATTTGCACCAAATAATTTGAGAGCAACTATTGTTAACATGGTGTTGCGAATTGATTATAATTTTTTTTTTTTTTACATTGTTGCATATTTTATGCAGTTTAAATTGATTTTAGATGAATCCTTACATCCCTAGAAAATGTGTCAAACAATGTGTAAATTAATCATGTGTAGAGTCAGAAATCAGATTTCAACTGATTGAAACTGATGTACACAAATAAAATTTCACACACAAAAAGTATTGCCTGTTCATCGCGTCCAATGATACTGAATAATAAATGTTATGCCTACCTACAAATAATATACTCAGTGAAATAATTGATGTCTATTATACTCTGATGTGTTGCATAATTATGCATTTTAGTACTCATGATTTTATCAAGTATTTTAATTTCTATGCTGTCATTGTCTCATGGCTCTGTTTCAATCCCCACGTCGTCATTGACATTGTCCCCCAAGTCAGGCGGTCCATCTGAGGGCATGTGTTCATCGTCGATTGTCATCAGTGTTTGCCTCCATCTCCAACTCTGCTGTTTTTTCAGCCCACTCCGTCTGAATCTCAGCAGTCACCAGTGACTTGCAGTTACACTTCAAGTCAGCATGCACGGTCTGAGTTGTGACCGTCACCAAAGAGATCCTCCTGGACATGACTGTCTACATTTCTGAAAATCTAATTACATAAAAATATTTATCAAGCAAAGTATACTGTTTGAGATGATGGTAACTTCGATAATATGTAATCAAAATAAATTATTCAACTAATTGATAACATCAATAATTGTGGCTCTGAATTAAAAATGCATATTGTTATCTGCATATTGTCGCTGTCATGTGAAAAACATTTTTCTCCATTTTCTCCATTTCTATATTCTTATCTCCATTTTTTTCAATTTTCTTATTTTTACGTGAATAGTGTTTCTGCTTTACAGACATCGCATTAACATTGAAGGGTTTTATTATTAGTTTGTAAAGATATATAAATGTATGTTAACCATTTATTAATGATTCAAAGTTGTATTACAAATGAGTAGAAGTAGAGCTGTTTCAAGGTTGCAGTATCAGGGGAGCGGATGTATCAGAGGAACACAATGTGTGGGCGGTTTGATGGTACCAGGTGCCGCCAGTGAAAAAACAGGGAGACAAAGGCGTGGACCACAGTTTCTCTGAAGGTCCCGTCCTCTTGGAATGCAGATAACTTGGTGTTTTCAGGAGCTACAACCAAGCGAGTCATGTGCACAAGAAAAGGCGTCATCTGAGACGGCGGGGAAAAGAGAACCAATCAGCACCTGAAGAAATATATTGCAGATACCATGTAACTAATGAAATGATAATGGCTAGTGTTTTTGGTGTGTTTAATTTGCATATTGTTTTCTATAACTGTTCGGGGCAACTCGGGTGTGGTGTCGCTCTCTGATGGCCACAGGAGCGCACAGATCTGTATTGAGAGGGAACCGAGCCCCCGATACTGTATTAGCTTTTGCTGTTAGGAATAAAATCTCGGTGATTTGGCTGATTGGCTTTCTGGTCTTCTCTCTTACGGAACGAGCATGCATAATTGTTAGGTAAGGTGAAGCTAAGGTTAATGTCGCTTCAAATAATAAATATATGGTAAATAATTTGGAGTCAGATAATTAGGGTAAGTATCGTGATTTAGACCTTAAACCTAACAACATGAAAATTAAAACAATTTAAAAAATTGGACATAAGTGTTATTCACAGGACAGAGACGATATGCTGTATGTTGAAAAGAAAATGAATTAGTGTTACCCTCGTCTTTTTGATTGAATCAATACTGATACTGTTCTTCAGGCATGACATGAGCCTTCTTGTTGCTATAAATAAATAAAAGAAAAATAAATTGCATTGAAACTAATATTTTCAATTAAAATGTGTACAACTTTGTTGGCTTGTGCATGAAACCTTCAAAATAGATATCCTGATAGTCAATGATATTTTAGCAGTACAGCATTGTAAACTGGGATTTTTGGGGAGTGTAACTCAAAATCCATTAAATACTTGGTTAATGTGTACTGATATATAATAATTTGCTCTTCTTGTTCATATACAAACAATAATTTGTTAGAATATACAATACAATACAATTTTATAAAATATTTATAAAACCTCACTGCCCTTTCGTGTCACTACATTTCTATTAAGGATAGCTCAAAGACAATCGGACTCAGTGACATGTCTACTAAACGAAAAAAATTATGGGAAATTTTGCTTAAGTTTTTTTCTTTTACAGTAACACACTAATGTCCTTGTTTTTTGGGAGTTCTGTGAGACTACTTAAATTAATAAAATGGAGCGACCAATTTAGCAAGAACTATTAACAGCATCCATACAATACATACATTTTTGTTAACGTGCTGAATTGTGGGTATAAGTGACTTAACTACAGTATGGTGACAGATATGTTGAAAACAGAGCTACATTAGCCAAGTACTAATGCTAACAGTGAAACGCATCATTAGATTGCAATTTATCGCTGTAAGCCTGAGTCCAAAGCTATTATTTGAGACAGAACGACTTTTATGAAATACATATTAATAAATTGGATATACACGTTGCTGACTTAACCTGCTGTGAAGATGCGTCTCCTGAGTTGCTGGAAGCGGCGTCCGATCCGCTCGCGTTTGCCATCTTTGTTTTCTTATCTACGCATGCGCGGAGAGAGGAATTGCTGATCGATTAGCTCCTCTTGGGACTTGCCTGTGTTCTGCGTGACGTCATCCTAATTTGCATGTTGTGCAGATTTGTGCTCTCACAAAACTGATTCGTATCCTCAGCTGGCAATTCCTGCGTAGATTCGTAGCCGTAGAAGCGAGAGTTGTATTCACAAAACAATGGCACTCACAGTTTTTATTCGTACTCATAAGAAAATAAGTCAAACCCTCAAAATTTTGATTCGTACTCGCAAAAAAAATTCAAACCCTCACAATTTTGATTTGTACTCTCAAGAAAAGAAGTCAAACCCTCACAATTTTAATTTGTACTCACACATTATTACTATTACGGATACAAATCTTTAATCACGGATATGCCTTGTACTATTATGGATACGGATCTTTAAATCACGGGTATGCCTTTTTGACAGCGATCTTACTCCATAGTTATAGTTGTGTTGAAATAATGTGGTCGGTTCATTCATTCATTCATTCATTCATTATCCCTACCGCTTATCCTCACAAGGGTCGCGGGCGTGCTGGAGCCTCTCCCAGCTGTCTTCGGGGAGTAGGTGGGGGACACCCTGAATTGGTTGCCAGCCAATCGCAGGGCACACAGAAACAAACATCCGCACTCACAATCACACCTAGGGGCAATTTAGACAGTCCAATCAACTTACCATGCATGTTTTTGGAATGTGGGAGGAAACCGGAGTACCCAGACGAAACCCACGCAGGCACGGGGAGAACATGCAAACTCTACACAGGGAGGCCGGAGCCGGGAGTGGTAAAGTGGTCATCAACCCAGAGGTTGTGGATTCGATCTACGGCCATTGTGACCATGTTGAATTCTCCTTGAGCAACATACTGAAACCTCAGTTTCTCCTAAAGGCATAGATAGACCAATCCGACGTTGGCCAACTGTGACGACACTTACCCCCTGTGGCTTCGGGCCGGCTGTCAGCACGTCACGCTGGAAAAATACACTGCAACACAGCCAACTGTGACCAACACTTACCCCCTGTGGCTTCGGGCCGGCTGTCAGCACGTCACGCTGGAAAAATACACCGCAACAACAGACAGTGATGTTGACCATTAAGGTACCTTCTGTGCATGCGTAAGATGTAATACCGTTCCATACCATCGGTGGCGGTAGTCACTATTTCTCATTGTTAGAAAAATCCAACTGGAAGGCTATTGGCCAGGGGCGGATTATAAAAAAACGTAAACAATGCATTCAGCTATAGTTTAAGCTCACAATGAACTCGCACGCGAAGTAAACCCTCACGTTCTTGACATCTTGGTATCATGAAATACTTACATTGTCAAACCTCGCTCTTGTACTTGTAAGAAGATTAAGGCAGCAAAGGCGTGCTCACTGTTTATCCGCATTTGTCACTTCCTGTTTGTGCTCCGTGCACTGATTCGCTAGCTAACAGCCAATCAGAGTTACCAAAGGTCACAACTCATGACGCCGATTCAACATGCTTTGAACACCGAAGGTAGAAAAGCCCTATACAAGTGATAGCCCATTTACTGTGTTTGTTTTGCTTATAGAGCTGAGTTTCACCTTGCGAATGAGAGTAATTTGCTCTTGTTTAATGTGCGCCTGGCTATTTGCTCGTAATCTTGTCTTTATGATTATTTAAGGAAGCAGATGTAATCCTACTAACAGTAGGATTGCCTATGACAGTTCTTGTAGTCTAAGGTTAGGTTTATCCAAGTCTCGGTCCGATGAGGAGGTTGGTTGTGACTGGTCATGTAGTAAGACAGAGATTCCACCTCAAATGAAAACACACCAAAATTATGTCTGAGTTTATGTCATCTTCCAAACTGCTTATCCTGTAAATGGTCACGGGGAGGTGCTGGATCCTATCCCAGTTGACAATGGGCGAAAGGCAGACTACACCTTGAACTGGTCGCCAGCCAGTCACATGGGACACAGACAGACACCGTCACTGAGCGGGAACCGATCCCACGCTGCCTGCACACAACTCAGGCGTGAGTACCACTACACCATCAGTGACCCTTGTTCGAGTTTAGAAATAGTAAATATATTCAAATATTCCACTCACAATCAGAAAAAATGCAACAATGGCAGTACCTCTGAGATCTCAGGAAAGAAAACCAACAAAAAATAATATATATTCAACTAAGTCCAAAGTTCAAACAAAATGTATAATACCCCCTCTGAGCGCACTCAAAAAAGAAATGAAATTATCCTACCACCCCTTTAATATTTAGTAGGGTTGTTTGATTTTGCCTAAGAAAAAAATCTCGATTATTTTCTCTCAAACCCGATTTTACGATTACGATTTCTTTGTAAAATAAAAAAATAATGAAAAATGAAGTATTTTGAATGTATTTTATTTAAACTGAATTTTTCTTTCTTTGAACTCAAAATGCCAGTCAATTTAACTTAATGCACACAGAACAATCCATTGGGATTAACTGAATTTTATTTCCAAAATAGATTTCAGATCTATACACTCTGATAAGGGCGGCACGGTTAGCACGGCCGCCTCACAGTTCAGAGGTCGTGGGTTCGATCCCGGCTCCGGCCTCCCTGTGTGGAGTTTGCATGTTCTCCTCGTGCCTGCGTGGGTTTTCTCCGGGCACTCCGGTTTCCTCCCACATTCCAAGAACATGCATGGTAAGTTGATTGGACTCTCTAAATTGTCCCTAGGTGTGATTGTGAGTGCGGATGTTTGTCTCTGTGTGCCCTGCGATTGGCTGGCAACCAGTTCAGGGTGTCCCCCGCCTACTGCCCAAAGACAGCTGGGATAGGCTCCAACACGCCCCGCGACCCTTGTGAGGAGAAGCGGTACAGATAATGGATGGATGGATACACTCTGATAAGGGAGTTTTCATGTATCAACCTGTAATTGGCCAAATTAACAGGGTTACACAGACATTGTTTGCAAAAGCCAGCAACTGCTCCCAATTAAACTATATGGTTATTAGCACACTTACTGTACAGTACTTATTTACCATTTATGTACCAACCCAAACATATTTTTTTCAGGAATATGTTCTATGCAAGCCCACTAGTTGAAACGAGGCATTCTGATAAATATTGCGTTTGTGGAATAAGAGTTAATCCACTCATTTTTAGCCATCTCTGAGGGCGGCCATTTTGTCACTTCTGTTGACTGAAAATGACATTACAACTACTCAGGGCTCACGTAACGACCAATCACGGCTGACCTGTTTTTTGAAGCTGAGCCGTGATTGGTCGTTACCTGAGCCCTGAGCAGTCGTGATGTCGTTTTCAGTTGACAGAACAGTTGACAAAATGGCCGCCCCCTGAGATGGCTAAAAGGGGGTGGATTTTGCTGCTTAACTCATATTACACAAACTCAATAATAATCAGAATGCCGTGTTTCAACTAGCGGGCCTGCTGGGAACATATTCTTGAAAAAATATGTTTGGGTTGATTTCCACTTTAAGAGTCTGTTTACTTTATCTGTTTCTGTTCTGTCTTTCTTTTGTTTTATTTCTGACTAATACTTTTTCCCTGCCTGTCTGTTGTTTTTCTTTCTCACCTTAAAGCTAATTTTAAATTGTAGAACACATAATTGGCCATAATAGGCTCCCTTTCCTAGATTGGCTCTTTCTGTAACCACCTGCCTCTAACATAATAGAAATACAATTTATATTATTTAATTCAAAATAAATTGTTGTGCCACAGTGAATGAAAATGGGCCCTGCAGATTAAGAATGAGCAAACATCAGGAAGTACAGTAATTGTGTTTCAGTTGAATAATTATAGGCTATTGATTTTACCACTATGTACATAGCATGAGTGTACTGTACATTTTAAAGGACCATTAAACACAAGACAGTGGTTAGGGACAGGCTTCATTGTGAGAATATCTTTTACAGTACTTACGTGTTTCAGTATTTAAATAATATTCAGTGTCCTCCCTACTTGTTTTTCCCAATAAGACCCGCCAACGGTCAAGTACGGAATCTCTACTGTGTATGACTTCCAGGCTGCTTACATGTGTGTCTTACACATCTTGCATATCTGGCTCTTGGGTGGCATACCTTTGATTGCAAGATGTCTCTGCCCTCCAGGTAGAGGGACAAGCTTCAAAGTCATAATAGAACACAATGGCTCCTTGTTGTCGGGTGATTAGGCAGTCTGTTGTGTTTTTCTAGACGCAATTTCAAATAACAATGCATGTCAGACTTGACGAATGAGGAGCATGATTGGCAATGCCTTGTCTTGTAGACCTTTTCAGTACGATGACGATGTCAGAATGGTCATTTGGGAAATATAAAAAAAAAATGTTTTAAAGGTTAAAAAAAGTCTAATTGCCCTCCTCTTCTGCTGAATATAGGATGGCCATGTGCTTGAGTTGTGAGTGATACACTATGTCCGATATAGTTAATGTAAATGTAAATGTCATTAAAAAATAAACACGTGGGTTGGCATCTCACATGCATAAAGCTTTTCTAACTCCTGCCAAACTCTCTATTCCATGTCTGTGACTGAACTCTCTATTCCCTGGCTGTGACTGAGCCTGCTTCCCTTTCGTTCTCACGTCTTCAGGCCTAGATGCACCAATCGAAGGTCGGAGGTCGTGAAGCGTCATGGCATCTGATTGCACCGTCTGATTGGTGTAGTGGCCACCGTCGTAGTGTCGTAACCCGTCTGTAAGCGTCTTGGGGGCGTTTCAGCATGTTGAATCGGCGTCGTGAGTCGTGACATTTGGTCACTCTGATTGGCTGTTAGCTAGCAAATCAGTGCTCGGAGCACCAACGGGAAGTGACAAATGCTTATAAACAATGAGCACGCCTTTGCTGCCTTAATCTACTTACAAGTACAAGAACAAGGGTTGACAATTTTGACAGTATTTCACGATATAGTGTCAAGAAAGTGAGGGTTTACTTGGAGTGGGAGTTCATCGTGAGCGTTGGATTTTTCTAACCATGAGAAATAGTGACTACCACCGCCGATGGTATGGAAGGGTATTATGCATGCGCAGGAGGTACTTTAATGGTCAGCGTCGCTGTCTGTCGTTTTGGTGTATTTTTCCAGCCTGAAGTGCTGACAGCCGTCCCGACGCCACAGGGGCTAAGCGTCTGTCACAGTTGGCCAACGTCGGATTGGCCTATGTAGGCCTTTATTCTTGTCATTGGGACAATCGCATTGTTAATAATAAACTTGCATTTTAAAGAAAATATCCAAAAACAAATTGCCCGAAACAGTCTAATCTTCATTAAAACAAAAATGTCGATCTACTGTTAGAAATGCAATGCCCCAAACTGTTACTTCTGTAACCATTGCTGTAAACCTTAATACAATTAGACTACATATATCTTGAGGGCAGGAATTGGGAAATCAGGGAGGATGTTACGGATGTGAAGAAGAACAAGGTCAGTGATGGGGTGGGGGTTTGGCTATCAAAGTGCTTACTAGGTCAAAGAAATTAATGCCTACGGGCAAAGTATTGTCTCACCCAGTGTGGCGGGTGCACAGAGATGAGTTTTGGCCTCTGACCTTGGATCTCTCCACATTTTGGAAGAGGTCAGAAAAGCACATCCAACGCCCTGTTTAGTATGTCAAATGAAAATGTCTGTACAGGTTGATGCAGATGATTTGCTCTGTGACCATTTTTCTCCTTAAGTCTACTCTACTATAAGCAAAGCTGGGGACTTGACCCTTTTTTGCCAGTCCGTCCTCCGTCCGCGACCTAGGTACGCTTCCGGCCTCGTCCCTCCATCCTTATTCATAAAAATGATCATCCCCGACCCCGTCCTTCCTCGTCCTTTTAAAGCAGTTCGGTCCTTACGACGCGGGAGAGATGCTCACGGCAAAGGTTTGCTTAAAGCTTTAGCTGGCTAATTTACTATTCAAATCCGCTTACCTTATATGACCTTATGGGCACCCACTTCTGGGTTTGACAAACCGCTTACCACCACACGCTGTATGTGTGTAAGGTGACGAAGTGAGTGAGTTGAGAGTTGTAATGTAACTGCTTTATTTAACAACGGTCATTGTTTATACTGTATGTCAATGCAGCTAACGTGAGAGAGGTCAGTCTCCGAACAGATGGGCGGAGACGCCCGGTCCAGGGAGCGCTTCCATTGGTCAGCCCTTCGGGTTGCCGATTGGCTCGCTGGTTCCGTTGAGGGCGTTTCTGGCGGCACAATGTAGTTAGCACGGGCGGGCGCGGTTCCGTGCGGGGTGGCGTGGATGATGCGTGTAGAGCGGCGAGACGCGGGGTGAAGCACCGAAAATCCGCCCATTAGGCCATTTGGCTTGGCTAAACAAATGAACTTTTTTCCCTCTTCGCCTTGCAGCAGTCAATTAGCATTGAGGTGTATTACGTCACACACAGCGTCCTGTACACTCGGTGGGTCTTGTGTGGGATTATCGTTGTGGTTTGTGGACATCTAAAAAAAGAGACCAGGCTTGGAGGACTGTGAGCACAGAGCTTGTTATATGTGGTATATTTTTACTTTCTTTAGTTTTTTACATCTGATGGACTTTACCAAGATGGCAATATTTGTTTGCATTAGCTTTAGCACAACTAAAGCTACGTACTCCTCCAGCAGCGGACAGTCAAGCGACATGCTGGCATCACTCGCCGGTGTTCTGGCTCTGATGCTGCTCGTGCTACTGGGTCTCATCACTTGTCGTACTAGTAGAACTCGCGCTGTATCTCCTGTTGAAAAATCTCCTGCGCAATTGGGTAAATTGTGGTGCGTTTGAAGTGTTCGGAGGCAATTTTTGTCGATTGCCCATTTCACAGAGTCGGTTTTGATTAACTTTGGCCGCCTTGCGACCACATCACATGCATAAGTGACGATTAGTGGGCCGGACTAAAATCCACCTGCCGCCTTGCTTAGTCAGTCCCATTTTTAAAACTTGTCCTCCCCCGTCCTGCATCCCAAAAATGGGCGTCCGTGCGGACCATTCCGCCCCCGGACTGGCCAGCTTTGACTATAAGGTGGAATGGTCATCACTCCACAGTAAAACTGAAGTGTGGAAGCAACAACATCAGCCACATCTTCAAAATCTCATGCCATCTAGTTCAATAGTTCTATCAGCAAATGTGAAAATAGCATGAAGATTCATCATCAAAAACTGGTATTCCAGCCCTAGAATTAATAATTCGTTTGTGCAAGTGTTCCCAATAGTGGCCAGCGTAATATCTCAGATTTAAGATTCCTTACCCCTCATCACCACAGGTTCTAGACAAAACTGTCTAGAACCGCCAGTACATTGTTGGATGTTTTGTATCGCCCATGGCTTTGAAAAAGAGGATGGGAAGAGAATGTTATACGTTTGTTCGGCGGTGGAGTGTCGTGGCTGCCTGTCAACACAGTGAACAACAGCCATCATGGCACTGTGTTTGTACCATGTTAATCAGTGACAGCTTAATAAATTATGTATTTTTGAGGATATTTTCAATTGAGGATCATTTTGGGGTGCTTTTGTGTTGATGTGACTGTGCAAAAGCATATGATATCTTGGGATTAGCAAAGCTTGTAATGAGGACGGCTGGCGTTGCTCCAACTTGAAACAAAGCAGTTTGAAAACTCAAACAAGATGTCATTTTTTCAAAACTACTTTTTTGAAAAGTTGTCATTTTGGAGGTGAGGGGATTCCACTGCTTGCTGCCACGTTTGTACTGTATAGTAAGAGCCTTTGTCCACACTGGCAACATGGTGAATTTGGGTGTCCAGTTCTGACTATGTTTACATGCAGCCAATAAACCTTTTAAAACTGGAATATTGGCTGTATTCTGGTTTTTAAAAGCCTTGTAAATGTGCGCAATAACCCGAATATGCCCTTATTCTGGTTTTTAAAGTTCAGAATATCATGCCTGGGTTACTCTCTTTCCAACCCGAATATGCGTGCATGTATTTTTTGTCATGTTGTCATGCAGTAAATTCCGCTATTCATTATTGCATATTTGTGAAAGGGTATCTTACTTTATTAACACGTCTGCAAAATGTTGGATGACTAATATTCTGGCAGTGAACACCCTAAAGTTCAGGCCTGAATTAACCTCCCAAGATGTAAAATATATAACTTAACCAGTTTAGAGTATACCCTGCATCTCGCCCAAAGTCAGCAGTCCCCAACTCACCTGTGACAGCAATGAGGACACAGTATTTGAGATAGAAAAAGGATGGTGGGATCCATTATTGTCCATTAATTTGATAGTAGCCACATTACTTCTACTTTAGGACTGTAGCCAATCCATCTATACTTATGAATAGTTGTCTGTTACACATAAAATATATAGGCAAAAAACACAGATGGAGTGTGAGACGAAAGATTAGAGCAGAATAATTTCAACTTTGAGGTCCTGTCGCGCTCTCCTCCACAATCATGTCTGTCTCCTTTAAAACACTCCCTCTGTACATCTGCCTTCCTCATCTCCTTCATCTGCTTGTTTCACCCGCTCATCATCACCTCTGCCTCATTTAAAAATTGCTCCTTTCTTCAGGGTAGTGTTAACCTCGACCATTAAGTCACACAGCCCTAAGGCCATGATTAGAGAGACGGAGAAGGGAAGGGAAAGAGAAAAAAAGGAAAGAAAAAAAGTGATGGTTGATGAAAATGTGAATGTAGGCCTCAGCAGTACACAATAGTATGATGCAGCCATCAACCATCCAGTTAGAGGCATTTTCTTCGCGTCTTTACCTAGATACACAACTACTTGAGCTTGTCTTTATCTCCTATAATTGTTTGGACCTTATTACACTGTCTTTGCTGGTAAACAAGTCATTTATTTACTGAGATATTTTTGTAAAAATGATTAATGATCATCAATAATTTTCTGCCTTCCAGGTTCCATGTACCTGTTGGCTGATTGAATCGCATTTCTACCCATATACTTCTATAATCTAGTCATTCAAATTGGAAAAGTATAAAGATGGCATTTGTTCAGGCTTTAAAGCAGTTTTCCAACCTTCATTTAGCTAAGGCACCCATTTTACATCCCACCCCAAAAATATAAATACTGAAATAATGATTTTGTTTCCATTAAACATACATTGACGTACTCAGTGTAATATCTGTGCCTGTTTAATTGAACACAAAACTGATATTCACAGGAAGCCATGACGCATTATTTACTCAAAACAACAAGGGACATAGTGTACGTGTCTGATTCTGAATAGCTATGTTTTTTTTTAACATGGACACGTTTGAGTTTTTCAATAGTTTCAAACAATATCATCATGGCTAGGTGTTGTGTGTGCGGGTGTGAGTAGAAAGGATTAAAAATGTTCTCAATTCCAAGAGAAAACATATAATTTCAGAAACACCAGAGGAGGGTGTGGCTGCAAGCTATTAAATGCGCAGACTGTATGGAGGACATAGTCAGGAATTCCTGCATATTTCATTTTCATGCCAGCACAAGTCTAGTCTACCGTATTTGGGGCTGTCTTGCGCCTCTCTGGGTGTTCAGGTGCACCGAGTTGCCTCTCCCCCGACTCATCCGACAATTTGGTAACAGAAGGTAGTCTGCGCCCGGTGTGAAAATGGGTGCATTGTCATTGCCAGAGCAGACGCAGGACTTGGGCAAGGCAATCTCCAATTGGCCACGTCACCTGCATGGTCAATTACATCATCTACAAGAGGCAATTCACTTGCCAATGTCATGCCCTGATTTTGTTGCAAATGAGGCATGCCCGTAGGAATACGATGGAAAAGATGATTTCCATCCTCCAATGGCGCAAAAGCCCCATTTCGCCCAATTCTACCAATGCATTCATCCATCCATCCATACTGCTTATCCTCACAAGGGTCGCGGGCATGCTGGAGCCTATATCAGCAGTCTTCGGGCAGTAGGCGGGGGACACCCTGAATTGGTTGACAGCCAATCGCAGGGCACACAGAGACAAACAAACATCCACACTCACAATCACACCTAGGGGCAATTTAGAGTGTCCAATCAACTTACCATGCATGTTTTTGGAATGTGGGAGGAAACCGGAGTAGCCGGAGAAAACCCACGCAGGCACGGGGAGAACATGCAAACTCCACGCAGGGAGGCCGGAGCCGGGATCGAACCCACAACCTCTGAACTGTGAGGCGGACGTGCTAACCAGTCGACCACCTACCAATGCAGTCTAGCAAAATACCAAAAGAAGGAAAACTCCAACCGTGCACACAGTGAGACTTCACTTTGCGCTAAACTTGCACTCAGAATGAAAATAAAGTCTGTCTTGAAATGTTGAGTAAGTGGTCAGGAATTGTGGAATAATAGCAATGTGTTTCATCCCAGGACACCTCAGCAACTTAAAAGTATCCCTACAATGCTGTCCCATCGAGATCCACAACAATTTGATGTGACTCTCAATAGGGTTGTGCAATCATTCGAAATTCAATTACGATTTCGATTATTACACTCCACGAATACAAAATTGGCATAATCGTAAAAAAAAAAAAAGATTATTAATACTAATTTTGAATTGTTTTGAGGCATGCGCACACAAGTTACTCAGCCGCGCCGCCCTCTCCAAGATAGCTAGTTAGCTAGGGTTTGCCGTGGAAGACGGCGAGCAAAGACGTATAAAGTGCAAGCTGTCGCTGCATCCACCGGCAACACAACAAATCTATTCAACCATCATTTGGTTTACGATGATGTTATGATACACCAAAGCAAGAAAACACCGAGTTAGATTTGGCGTCATCCGCAATGCAAATCTCAGTCGTTGAAACACTGCACGCAGCAACCCCCACCCATCAACATTGGAGAGACACAAAAAGATAACAGAATCTATTGCCCGGGCAAGGCTTCCAAATGTTTAGGGCACAGACTCCACTTTGCAATCGGCACGAGGGATTTCTTTTAAATAACATATCTGATGCAAATATACACTACATTTACTAGCACAAAAATAGAAACCATGCTAAACATTATTACTGTGACTTAATTTAAATTTCTTGTGTAGTCTATAATATGAAGTCAAATTTTTTTGTGTTCATTTTTGTTTCAAATTGCTTCAAATGCAATTTGCAAACATATTATTGGTCATTATACTGTAATACAGTTTATATATGGCCTACTGTAATTTTGAAGTATTGTATAGATTATGTACTAGTATGTAACAGTCAACATTTAAATTAGTTTGACCCAATTAGCATATTACATTTGTAATTTATCAGAAGCAAATTACTTTTACTTTGTTTACTATGTGTAGATATTACACTCCACTAAATAAAGATGAATAGTTGGCCATCGGGCCACTTTGTAACAGTTTCCAAAAATTGCTTTCCATCTGGCAATGGTAGTTTTTTAAAAGTAATTTTCGCAATCCTTTATAAAATTAATCGGCTTGTGTACATACGTAAGCCACCATTCTTTGTACTTCAACAATGCGCGTGATTACGTCACCTACTTACAAACTGAAAATTGTTCCATTCTGTTGTATGAATGTCAACAGGTGGACACCCAGGTTTGTTGTCTCTTCTGCCATCTAATGGAAAAGTAATAGTTCTGCCAGTCACTAAGTGTCCCAGGCATAGGTAAAGATATATAGTAGAATCTCTTTTTTTGGGGGGGGCATAAACCTGCCCGAGGGACTCTGATGCTCATTTCTTGGAATCAAGCACCCACATAATGCGCATCCTCATGCGCAACTTTATTGAGTATTTTTTGAATGGTAATTCACTTTCACTTTCACTGTCACTTGTATAGCGCGTTTCTACCTTTGGTACTCAAAGCGCTTCACACTGTACCTCATCTACCTACTAATGACACAGCATCAGGAGCAACTGGGGGTTCAGTATCTTGATCAAGGATACTTTGACATGGCCACAATGGCTGGGGATCAAACCCACAACATTCAGGTTATGAGACGACCACTCTACCACTGACCCAGCCATCTGCAGAATGGGCATCCGTCTGGGATGGAGAGATGGACTGTTACGTCCCTGGGACGGAATGCCCATCTCTGTCATTCAGTTTGTTCGGACATGCCCAATCACAACAACAGGTTAATTTAATGTGAAAAAATATACAAGTTTATTACTTCCGCAAAAACAGAATGTTGAATATTGTTACGATATATAAAGCACATTGTCAAAAGGGTTTGTTTACATTGCTGTTTTAATTAATAAAAAGAACCATCTTATTCTGATAATAACGTACGTTGGTGCATAGAAAGAGAACTGTTTTGTTTCACTTTCTTTATACTAGAATATTCCAAGAAAAAAACTTGTTCTGATATCAGTGGTGTTGTTTTACATTTTGGAATCGGTAAAGCTGAGTTGGTTTTGAAAAAAAAAAAATCCAATTATACTACATTCTATTTGGCGTTACCTTTAATTAGTTTAGGTTTTGTATGCAGAAAAATGATTGCTGCTGTATCAAAATATCGTATCAAAATCACCTTTTTTGTATTGAATTGTCATGTCATGTCATCTTCCAAACCGCTTATCCTATATAGGGTCACGGGGAGTTGCTGGAGCCTATCCCAGCCGTCAATGGGCGAAGGCAGACTACACCCCGAACTGGTCGCCAGCCAGTCGCAGGGCACACATAGACACTGTCACTGAGCGGGAATCGATCCCACGCTGCCCGCACACAACTCAGGCGTGTGTACCACTACACTATCAGCGGACTCGTATTGAATTGTATCATTCCAAAAAAACGATATATTGCTTTGTATCGAATCATTAGGCCCTATACGTAACGTATCGGTCAAAAGACGCATCGTTATAGCAGCTGAAGTGGAATGTGAAGTTGTGCTCGTCAATGGAGCAATAAACGTTAAGATCACATTTTCCACCATGTGTTCAACATGCGCACACATGAAGAACATTGATTTTCATACCTTTCTTAATGGTGAATTGCTGTGAAGCTGCAGATCTTAGGGAGGATCTGTTGGTATGCCACGCTGCAATGCTTCTGGATAATTTAATTTCATTGTAATATTTTCTATTCACTAACAAGTCTACTAAATTTGACTCTGTCCTCCATCTTTGGATTATTACCTGGACATCCTGACTGTTCTAATTCCATGACTTCAAATGTCCATTTGTGGTCATTGACAGGGTATTTTGAATATTGATCAACACTGCATTTGCTTTCACTTTAACAGGATAATGCTGTAAGAGCGCTAACATGACCAATCCAGCTGCTGGAGAATGCCATGTGAATTGAAGACTGTTTTTATGACCTTTCTTTGGGGGAAATGGTGAGTGAGGCCTACTGTATTGTGCTCTTTACTGACTGAACTATCAACGACACTCATAGAGGTTGCGATGGTGACTGAATCATTGTGATGGCAAAAAAGTAACCTTTAACAGTGTATGAATAAACCGTTGATGCTGTGTTTGGTTGACATTTACTTTATTGCCTCGTTGTTTGGGGTCCCACAGAGTCCATTGCTGCATGCTGAATTAATTCTAATAACTATAAATGTTGTTTGTATTTTTTCTGACCTTATGAAAGCCTAATGTTTTAAAAAAGTATTATTTTTCACATGCTGAAATGAACGCAGCAGTTAAGGGCACTGTCAAAAGGCAGATATCACCTTGAAGTCTTTTGTTTGCCATAAAGTCAAAAAGCATGACATGTACTGCGTATGCAGCATTAGGTTTAGGTGCAATTAGTCCTCTCAGACCCCAACAACTTACTTCAGGAATAAATAACAAAAAACAAAAAAAAAAACAAAAAAAAAACCACACAAAGTAGGTGAAATTAATTCCTTAGTAATTAATTCCTTGACCATGCTCACAAGTCAAAACACTCATATCTCAATCATCACTCTAGATTCCCTTGCAGCTTCTGCCCACAAAAAATCTAAACATTTTTTTTAATAAGGAAAAATAGTACTCTATAACATCTTACGTTATTAAAAATAATAATAATAATGCTGCAATTCAATTCATTGTGCTGCTCCTGATGTCGATTTGGCCACCAGGAAGCAATATAACACAGTCATGCAGTCATAAACGAAGGAGAGTGAGAAGGGGTATGTTTATAGCTCCTTCTCCCCACACTCCTGCAGACAGAAATATTGTCATTTATTGCATGCTTGGGCTTGAAATAGATAAGAGACGCTTTTTTGAACATGCACAGAATAAAACAGGACGTGACTACTCTTGTACTATAGTCTTAATCTTAACATTCTAAAAACAATGTCATCCTTTATCAAAATGACTGGATGTGACTTAAATTTGTGCAACTTGTTTATAGTTTTTGTACAGAGATAGGCACTTTACCCTTTTTGCCGGTCCGTCCGCGGCCTGGGTACCCTTCCGTCCTCGTCCCTCCATCCTTATTCATACAAATTATCGTCCTCCCACCCCATCTGTCCTCGTTTTTCTAAAGCGCTTCCGTCCTTACATTCCGTCAGTCCGCCCTCCCATCACCCCCCCCCACCACCACCAAAAAAACCCCGTCCGTGCATGAACTTCTTTTGAAGCTCATTTGTTGGCGGATTTCCTATGCAAATCCACTTACCGGCTGGGAGTATCCTGAGTGGATTGAATTGTTTACAACTGTTTAACTAAGACAGCTTTTTAGCTGCCAGCAACCACCGTCGTGATGTGATGACAAAGATGATGATGATGATGATGAAGTGGACCTGAGCAAGCCAGGGGACATCACGATAATATTTTAGATTGCGTAATAACTAGGGCTGTCGAACGATTGAAAATTTTAAGATAAATAATCACATCTTAAAAAATAATTGATTGTAATTAATCACAATTCGAACTGTATCCAAAATATGCCAATTATTTCTGTAAATTGTTTTTGGAATGGAAAGATAAAAGACACAAGACGCATACATACATTCAACATACTGTTCATACGTAATGTATTTATTTATTACAACAACAAATCTTCATGAGATGAAAATTAAACATTTTGAATTAAAGTTATTAACATTGTTTCTGTAGTAGACAGTATTTTTATTCACTACAAAAACAAAAACGCAAAAGGGCCTCAGAACAGTGACAGAAATATTTCAAATGAGTGCAAACAAAGTGTGTGAGAGTGAGGGGGGGTGCGTGGGGGTGTGTGTGTGTGTGTGTGTGTAATGTACACGTTTATATGTGGCCCTAGTAATATTCTTAGAGTTTATGTTTTCCAGGTGGTCCCTGAAGTGCACACGAATGTGATTGGCTCATGAGTGTTATGCTCTGTTCTACTATGAGAGTGAGACACAGTACAGTTATCAGCACGTTGTGTGTTCCTCCTTTAAACTGACTTAATGAACACAAAACAAGACAGCCCTCTTTTCTACTCATCCTCAGTCGCTGAGGCTCTGCTGCCCACTGTGCACTTCTGAGTGGGATTACGCATCAGCGGTCATTCTGCACATGCTTTAGATGTGTCGAATATTTTGACGCGATCAATTACATAAATCCCGTTAACGTGGTAAATTTGACAGCACTAGTAATAACACAAGACTATTGGGTTTTGTTGCACATTTTCACTTTTTATTGCGTTATTTCGCAAGAAAAATAATTATTGCATATAAAGGCAATGTAATTTTAGGAGGAGAACGGACATCTTCCACTTCCGGGTCATAGGTCTTAGTGGTTTTTTTTCCCTTGTCAGTGAAATGGGCGACCACTAGAGGGCAGACTATGCCTGTGAGAACAATACTCCAGGGAGGTAACGCACATGAAAAAAAGAGCACCCCAGTGTTGTGCAGGCTTGAAGGCAGTCTTGCTTTTTAAAAGAACCCAACACAACACGTCAGCCGGGATTTGACCCGGGTAGGCATGATTAGAGGGATGGACGAAAACCTACCTCCATCCTTGCTTAGTCCGTCCTTTTCAAGAGTTCCCGTTCTCCGTCCGACTGTCCACAAATTGGGCGTTCGTACGGGACGGGCAGACGAGAGCGCTCCCAGCTTTAGTAGTACAAACGCGCTTGCGCGTTCTCGGCTTTAATGGGTTATTTTATATGCAAAAAATATCTTCAAAGCCTTACATTCATTTTGCCAAATAACGTCATGCAGGGAGATAACAGCATATCTTTACGCAGTCAGTAGCAGTCAGTCTTAAGTCTGAAGTTATTGTGAATAACTAAATGAATGTAATAATTAACATTAGGAGTACAAGAGCAGCCATTTTGACTGTTTTCAAACTCTGATGTGTTATTACTCTGTGCATATAGATATAAGATGCTCCTGGCCTCTTGACTTTCCGAAATTCCATATATGTTTCATTACCATGGTGCCATTTTATGGTCATTATTCCCTTAACTACGGCGTGCCAGTCAATTTTATGGTTCAACTTACTCTTACGCACGTTGTGCTGGACCGGCTCTACCGGGTTTCTTTAGCAGCCAGTGGTTGCATTGAGAAACGCTGCTACTCATCATGATCGATGAAAAAAAACATAAAACTAATCAGAATGCCTTGTTTCAACTAGGGAGCCTGCATAGAACATATTCTTGAAAAAAAAAAAGTTTGTGTTGACTTCCTCTTCAATTGAAAAAACAAACATTGGATTCAAGTCACACAAATAGCCCCTCAGCACTTTCAAACACGCACGCACGCACACACACACACGTGTGTCGGCGCACGCACACAATCATTTACATTGGTGTTGTTCTGACAGATATATTTATTGATTCTTGAGGGAGACTTGTTGCTCATGCGCCGCTTGGTTTTCTGGACTGTGCTTGAAATTGAACTACCTGGATATACGAGAGCAGTCATTTTTACGGATGTCACGCTCTGGCAATGACTTCGACTAAAAAGATTATTACTCGCTGCTCGAGTGTTTAATAAAGATATTTTGTTTATTAAAATTCTGTTGTGGGTATATTTTTATGTAAATTGTGTCAACGTAGTTGTGTGTCATGCTGTTATAAAATGCAGCTGCTTTGGAGCAAAGGGCATATTATTTTATGTTTGTTATTTTTCTAAAATGCTGCAATATTGTTTTGTGAGTATGTATATATTTATGTATATTGTGCTTAAGTATGTAATGCTTTTTGATTTGGCTTGTTACGGCGCATTTCCTGAGCGAAGAAGAAAGGAGAGAAAGAGAGTGAGGCTGTTCACATCTGAATAAAGATGCAACACAGCACTGTCCTGCCATGCCGGTTCTCTTTAGCAAGGAAGATGCCAGAAGAAATACATAAAGTCAAACCTATAATGTAACCCGCCATACCACGGCCTCCGAAGATTAGGAAGAACAACTTTTAAGGGTTACACTACCAACAACGTACGTCACGACTATCACCGAGGCAGGGGGACTCAGCCGAGCAATTCATTCTCATCGTCAATATTTTGAAGCAGATGTAACGCCTCCTCTACTCTAAAGCTTTTTTTCAAAAGTACATGTGTAGATCATGTTGACCAGCCGCCTTTATCAATGCAGCCACTGCTTGCTATGGAAACCTTAATCACACGATCCAAAAAATTGACGGCGTCAAAAGGGGGTTGGATTAGCGCCGAAAATAACGCGCTAAACTGACACCCCTAATATGTGTATTAGGAATGGCGGGAGGCGGCGGCACGGTGGTCGACTGGTTAGTACGTCCGCCTCACAGTTCAGAGGTCGTGGGTTCGATCCCGGCTCCGGCCTCCCTGTGTGGAGTTTGCATGTTCTCCCCGTGCCTGCGTGGGTTTTCTCCGGGCACTCCGGTTTCCTCCCACATTCCAAAAACATGCATGGTAAGTTGATTGGATACTCTAAATTGCCCCTAGGTGTGATTGTGAGTGCGGATGTTTGTCTCTGTGTGCCCTGCGATTGGCTGGCAACCAGTTCAGGGTGTCCCCCGCCTACTGCCCAAAGACAGCTGGGATAGGCTCCAGCACGCCCCGCGACCCTTGTGAGGAGAAGCGGTACAGATAATGGATGGATGGATGGAATGGCGGGATTAGAACACCACGAGATTTCTCGTCCCTGCACAGCACCAGATCTATTTTCTTTTGACAGTGTTTTGGAGTCCGGGTGAATATAGCAGATGTCATAAAAGGAGCTGTCACCGAATGGGAACTTCCGAGGCCAAATCACGGAGTCACTGTTGTGACCGACAACGCTCGCAACATGGATGTGGCGATACGTGAGGCTGGCTTTGAGCCACACATTAAGTGCTTATCGTCCAGGCAATGAATGCAACGCTAGTGCAGCTGGTGCATAATTGGCCGCGTATCAAGTTTCTTTATTACGTGTCAAGCGTATAGTTTCTTTTTTTCACCGATGCTCAAGAGCAGCAGCACTTTTGACATCTAAATAAAGACAGCTCGAGCTGCCCGCCCACAAACTAATTATGGACGTAATCATTTGCTAGAACAACTCTTTGGACATGATGGCTCGCGATTTAGAGCATCGGGGTGCCGTATCTGCAGCTCTGAGGAGCCCACAACTACGACGAGTTGCAGAAATCTTGACACAGACGCAGTGACATTCCTCTTGTTGAAGATTGACTGAGTAAAACTGTTTTACGACATAAAAAATTGCATTGGCCTACTTTTAATATGTATGTCAACGGCTGTATCAAAATAAATAATCTTCCCCTAGAGATTAGTAGGTTTGTAATATGTTTATTTTTAAATTCCATTCCATTACTCTTTTGCTGTGGATCAAAATTTAAATAACCTTGATCAGATTTGATGGTTTAATCATAGACGTGTTATATTCTCTTATATAAATGTGGGAATTAACTTGTATTAACTTATAAAAAAGTGAAATTTATCTTGCCTGGCTGGGATCCAAGCACCCCTAAACTGAAGTTGATGTGCCCTATTTTACCATGTTTTATAAAGCAGGTAGTAATGTGAAACTAGTACATGAGTCTGAAGTAATGCTTTCATCAAAACAGCAAAACTATGTTAAGTGTATTATTGCAGCAGTCATTACATTTGGATTAGTAATAACAGACCACAAATCTTAGTTCCACCATTTACTGTATCATTATGTTTTTCCATTAATCACTGCATATGGCGATTTTACCCATTCAGCCCATTGTCTTGACCTATGCCCCTGCTTAATCTGCTGTATCTGTCATTTTTTATTCCCATAATCACACCATCATCCCTACTTGTATATCCCCACCTCTGTGATCCTTAGCCTCCCTTTTCGACTATACAGTACTGTATATATCCATTCTATATTCTTTTTTGTCATTTGACCTCAATTACCCCATTCTCTTTCATTTTGCCTGAAAATCCTTCCCCTTGATCATCCCTCTTCATCTCCAAATACAATCCTCATTTCAAACCTTCTTGCATCTCCTTTTCTGACATCAAGACATTCTGATCATTCCTTGCAGCTTTCGTTGTGCCTCCTCTCCCCTCTTCTCCCCCAATACCTCCCTCCCTCCCTTGCTGGTTCCTGACCTCCATCCTCCCTATGATCCTCCCTCCAGAGTTAAGACCATCTGTTCCTTCAGGAGAACCAAGTGCTTCCCTGCCCCTGTTGCTAGCTAGACTACATGCAGTCATGTGCACAGCCAATTTGGTGGGTAGGAGCGCAAGACAAAAATAGAGTAACCATTTCCAAAATTATTCATACAATTAACATTACCATATTTTCCGGACTATAAGTCGCGTTTTTTTTTCATAGTTTGGTCAGGGGGGGCGATTTATACTCTGGAGTGATTTATGTGTGAAATTATTAACACATTATATTGTATCCCTTTCCTTTTCAAGGTCAGCAAACAATACACCAAACAACCAAAGGAGTGTGTTCTAAGGCTACATATAAACCTGCATTACATATTGACTTTACAACGGGCAGAATAACCTGTAGTGTATATCATTTCACATTATTCACGTTATTGTAACCCACATAAAGTAACATAAAGATAAATCCCAAAAGCTATTAAAATGCATGAATAATTTAAATGGTTAACATCTAATATTGCGTTAAATACGTAATTAAAATAGTATGATAAAAAGACAATTTGACTGTCTATCAATCCATCCTTACAAAATAGTGTACTGTTCCTTTAAAAGGCGCTGTGCCTGGCAGTGGTATTGCATCATCAGGCAGCCACACACACACACACACATACACACACACACACACACACACACGCACGGAGCAGATGAGACGAACTAAGAGATAATTAAGACCGAATACAAAAATACTTTTGGAGACTTGGAAACATTCTACATGGTCGGTGATAAATAAAAGACTTATTTAATCGATCTACGAACGTTTTGGTGAGTTTAAAGTTATCTTACCATAATTTTCTTGTAATGCTACATGTGTAGCTGTTAGCTAAATGTCACCATAGCTCGGTGGAAATGATGTGTACTAAGTGCACAATTTTATTAATTTGATTTATATGGACACATTTATTTCCGTTACGCGACAGAGACAACTTGGATTCCGAGAGGGGGTGGAGGGGGCTGGGGGGCGATTTATACTCCAGTGCGACTTATATATGTTTTTTTTCTTCAGCATTATGCATTTTATGGCTGGTGCGCCTTGTACTCAGGAGCGACGTATAGTCTGGAAATACGCTCCTACAAAAACAGTAGAAGATACTCAACTTAAAGTATATATTGTATTTATTTATTCATTTTTAACAATCAACACAGTTAATAATACAACGGTTAACAAAGGAAGTGAGGGGAAGCTACAGCGATACAAAAGGTTTGAATGTGACTGTGACTGCTTCCTTCTGAACACAGGCACGTCTCATATACAGTATATGTACTGTTAAAAATGCACTTCCAAAATCAGCTGTCACTTTATGCTAAAGCGGAATGCTTGTAATCTGATGAAAATTACTAATCAAGTAATTTGTTAATCTTATTTAGTTTGAAATCAAGTAATCTGTAAAGTTTGAAATCAAGTAATCTGTAAAATAACTCCTTACTTTTAGAATAAAGTAATCAGGCAATTCTGTGTATATATATATATATATATATATATATATATATATATATATATATATATATATATATATATATATATATATATATATATATATATATATATATATATGTGTGTATTTAATTACACACAGAGTTAGGCATTCTCTATTCTTTATTCCGTCTATGGGTTCCTGTCTATATTTCAGACCCGCCCTGTCGGTTCGGGTTAGCCAAACGGCGTCGAGAACAGACTTTACCGGTACCCCAAACACAGGTGCCCCACTCCTGACACACAGACAAACAAAGAAAAAATAAAACAGTGTTGTATACCTTTCGGTCTCACAGATGCAATGGCATGTGCCCCATTTTGTTTTTCTTTCATCCATCAGCATGCTGTGCGCGTGTCTATTGTTTTTATTTATATTTGTCTTTATTTGGCGGCATGTCTGCATGTTCGGTGCCTGCGTGTGAAAATTATGTTCTTGACGGCGATTGGTTGTCGCCGACGAAGGACGGACAGGACCACGTGTGTCGGCCGGAAATACTGCCTAGAATTATGTAAATTTGTGACTTGATAGTGGTGGTATTTAGAGTTGGATTCGGCACCTCAAGTCCCCACTGAAGGCCCAGCTCTGAAATTCACTGGTGTACCACCACTGGTGTAAAATCACATCTGTGTGTGTGGGGTGTGTGTGTGTGCGTGTGTTGTGTGTGTATGTGTGTGTGGGTGCGTGTTAAGTAGCAGCAACAGGTTAGGTCTGGGTCGCCTCTCTTTAGGCTGTGCAACATTCATGCAAGAACATCTATCGGTGTAAAATCCCTTTGCACAAGCACAGTTATCATGTTTGCTTTGTCAAAAGAATAATGTTTTGTTTTTTTCCAACCAAGACCTCCAGGATTGTGTGCAAATAGGGAATGCAACAGACTGGATGAAAATAGTACTGGTGAAATAGTCTTTTGTGCTAATTGTTTGCGCCTTTCCTGGATTGATTAGAAAGTTCCATGCTGTTCTGCTCCAATGATGTCATGTTATTTACAGTACTCATTCAGCTGTTATGCTTATATGCCATCATCCACGCATGCTCCGTGCTAACGCTTAACAAATCAGGATGAAGCATTGACCAAACTGCGCCTTGTGGAAATGTGGCTATAATAATGTTATTTTACAACTAGCACCTGTTGTATTTTTCCTGCAGGGATGTTTCTTCTACTGGATCTGGTGACCAATAGAGCATCTTTTAGAGTCGAGCGCACTATTTGAAGAATAATCATGAATTCAAAACCTAACTAAACTTGCGTCATACTGGATTTAAACCAAACTGTCAACACAGAAAACACAGGAGGCCAGTATGTTAATTGTGAAGTGAGTAAAATGAGGCAGGTTGTATGATATATCTAGCAGATTTGATCTTTCGGACGCACGCAAGAGAAGCAATTATTCACAAGAATTGTACATTTTTGGGTGGATTCTTCATTCAATTTGTGAATTCAGCCTTGATAACAAGCAGTACAATCAATGTCCACAATCCACCCACCTTTCTCAGCGTTCCTCAGCCTTTGCTCTCATCTGAGCAGCAGCTGTGCATATTCCTCCTTAGGGTGAATCCTCTTCCAGCAAGAAGGCCTGCTTTACAAGAATGACCCAATTTATCAGACAGGCTGTTGATGGATCTAAATTAAAATCTGTGTGCCAATCTTATAAAGGCCAGTGGAAATCATATTCATATGGTATGGTTTTAGTTCCACGAAGGCAGTGATTCCCAACCTTTTCTGCACCACCGACCAGTTTCACGTAAAGATTTATTTGGATGGATCACAAATGAAAGTAAAGGATTAAATAATCCACCGTTATCCCATTTCCCTGAATGTAGTTGTTGTAATTAGTGGGGGCCCTACACTTGTTTCTCTTCAATTAGCCCATCCGGTCTTGGGGTAATATATTTTTCTTTCAAAAAACTCCAAAGACCTGTCCCTTATTGGTTGGCGTTGGGCTCCTTTTGCCAAAGCAGGTTCAATAGTGACATAATACATAGAGTAGGTTTGGTGCTGTGTGAGTTAACGAGCAATAAAAGCAAACCTTAAGTAGTACTGCTGATATTGTCTCTTAAGTGCAGGTTTTTTTTCTTGATCTTCTCTCTTCTTCTGTCTCATTACTTGGCTTGTTCCCTTTTTTTTCTTTTCTTTTTTTTTTTTTAAAGAAACTCTCCAAACACATTTGATAAAAAAACAACAACATTTTGACAGAGGCACAGATGCACCTGATTATCAAAAATAAACTTCTTTCTGATTGATGATGAATTTTTGTTCAGTCACCCTGTTCAGCCCAGTACTAAATGGCCTCTGGCCCTGTCCTGGCCTACGGCCTTGTGTGTGTGAAACCCTTCTACTTACTGTTTATATAATGAACCCCTTTATTGCGATCATTTATTTTCCTTTTCATGTGTTTATTTCTCTGGTTACTATAGGCCAAGCCACCTTGTATGTAATGTAATACTTTATTTACTTTTTCCATTTACGTATTATTGTCTACTTCAATGTTAACATTGACAACTGTCAGTTCCTGATGTTGACACATTTACTTGCAATCTATTAAAATATTTGAAATTGATTGTAACTATTGAACTTATTGAAATATTTAACATTTTTGAGTGTGTGTCCCGATCATTTAATGAGTGGGTGGGATCCTGATACAACGCACTACAGGACAATCAGTTTGTTGACAGGAAGGGGAATTGGCACCAAATATCTTTAAATGTGAATCGGGCTTAAGTAGGGTAACACAAAACATTACTATGACCTGATCACAGCACATTTTAGTTTGTCACACATCTAGCTAACATGTTGTTTCTACTGGTTCAGACTGCAGCAAGCTCCAAAAGCCACTAATCACGTCCATGTAACCAGTATACACTTTTTGATACATCCTCCTGGCCTTTTTTTCCTATAGGTGTTCTTCTGGTACAGACAACAGATGATTGGATGGTATTCACCCAAGGATTCTCCCTCATTTTTTTTTATGACAATCCTCAGCTTTTGAGGACAACATTGAATCCAACTGTGTGTTTCCAATGTCAGAACCAGAGCTGGGCACTTGACCCTTTTTGCCCGTCTGGCCGCGACCCTCCACCCTTGACCTGGGTACCCTTCCGGCCGCGACCTCATATTCATAAACATTGTCGGACCCCGCCCCGTTACGACTCCCCCACCCAAAAATACGTGCATGATGCCCCCGTGGGAGGGATGCTAATGGAAGAGGTTTATTTAAAGACAATTAGCTGGCTTACTTACTATTCAAACACGCTGCGGACATGCTTCAAACGCGCCACTTACTCACGTACTTACCCAGCTGCGTGTACTAACTTCCATTGTGAGCCCTGGGGTTGGTTTTGTCGTATTGTATAATTATTTGGGTCCAACAGACGACAAGTCTGCAAGCATTCAACAAGTTTCTTATTTTCCACACTTCCCCTTCTTCACACTTCCCGGCCTTCAAAATAAAAGCATGCCAGCAAACCACTACACAGCAGTTTTTCTACGGCGTATTTACGGAAGTAGGAAAGTGCATGATGTGGCATACTTGAGTGCTGCGCGCATCTTGAATATACTCCCGGACACGAGTTGTTTTGAAAGAAGCCTAAAAAGAAGCCTTTCACCGAATAGGCTGAGATTATATTTGGCCGTCTCGCGAGCACATCACACGCATGAGGGCCGATTAGTGGGCCGGACTAAAATCCACTTAGTAACTAATCCACGCTTAGTTCAGCCATTTTCAAAAATTTGTCACCCTCCGCCCCAAAAATGGGCATCTGGCCGGGCCGGAGCGTCCGACCGGTCCGGCCCAGGGATGGACTGCCCAGCTCTGGTCAGAACCTTCAATATCAAAGCTAGTTTTCCTTTAGTAAGAAGATCCATACCACGTTTAAATGAAGTGTATTGCTTGGTGGAAATTAGGCTTATTTATATCAATTCGGAGACCAACTCTCTGAACTCAATGAGTTCTTTATTATTTTTCTTCTTTTTCATCCTGTCCCTCATCTACCTTCTTTAGTCTATTCCACTGCCTTCCCTCTGCAAATAATAAGATTGGAGCACAGCGTTACAGCCTTAATTATCTGGGTTGTTTGAACAAAGGATATAAATCCTTATAACGTCATGTTTTCCAGCCGAATAAATTTAATGCTACTCACACTTTGTGTGATAATATAGCTCGTAGTGAAATTTTAAACCAACAGCAGTAGGAAAATGAAGTAATTGTGGCTGCACATACCTACAATTGGAGAGCGCTTTCCTAGAAAGCAAAAATAAAAAGATCTTGCCACGCCATTCTGTTGTATAAGGAGTCCATTATATTTCGTGTCAAGCCACAACGCATTACTTTTAAATGTACTGCATACTGTGTTTACTTAGTTGAAAACAACAACTTGACGACCTCATGACTCACAGATCCAAGCTTAATTTTGCTTTTTGAAATGCATATATTTCAATAAGATATTTTGGTTGTGCCTAGGCACAAGAGGCAGTAGATGACATTGATTGAATGAAATGAGCCTTCAATGTGAGAACCTAACATTCACAAGCCGTAATTGGTTGTTAGTTGAGCCCTCAGCACGTGATATCATTTTCAGTCGACAGTCGAAGTGGCAAAATGTATTTTTTAAAGGTGTTAATTGTACAAGAAAATTAATGAAGGAATGAAATTAAAGACAAAATACAAATGAGTTTTCCTCCTGAAAATTGCCTCCCTTTAAAATATTGTATGAATTTCGTTCCACTCGATGATTGGTGTTGAATTTTCACCCCCCCAAAAAATCCACTTTTATATCTTTATTTTTGAAGCGTGAAATGTGGCAAAAGATAAAAAAGTACAAGGGGGCGAATTCTTGCACAAGCCACTGTATATGACGCACTGTAATGGGAAGCATGTAAGGTTTTGAGGCTCCACAAAATCTCTTTTCTCAGGTTTCTTAAATAATCTCAAGAAAGATATTTGCTAGTATAAAAATAAATGGAAAGTGCAGCCTTGGTAAAGCCAACCGCTGAGAATAGAAGTAACACTCTAGTTCAGTTCATACAAGCACTAAACGTTCACCATTAGACCCTGCTGTTGTGCAGATGGATTGGGGGCAGAAACCTCCTCTGTGCATGGTGGAGATTGCCTTTGATTCCTCCTGTAGGTTGTTGCTAAGTGCATTTTTTTGGCGCGAAATAAACACTTGACTCAACGATTGCAGATTAATTTTGCAAAATAACCCAGCCAAGTTTCTTTTTCACATTTGCACACTTTGGAGTCTGCACAAATATACATTTCTATGTAAGTAAGTAAGTGAGTATAATTCAATGTTCATTGGAGCTTGTAACACAATGAGGCATAACCTATAGATAATATAGTCAAAAGAAATACAGAGGTGCCTTGACTTTGTGTGATCAAGATTGTAACTCAATTTAATTGACTATCAAATCAATATTCCACATTAAATTTATGTAGATGCCAATAATCTGTTCCAGACCCCCCCCAAAAAAGTAGTTTTTAATAAAGAAAAAATAGCAATGGTTTGTAGAAAAACACTATAAAAGAGGACGTGAAGATATAAACTAGTTACCGTATTTTTCAGACTAAAGTGGCTCCGGAGTATAAATTGCACCAGTCAAAAATGCATCTTGAAGAAGAAAAAACACACATATATAAGTGACTCCAGAGAATAAATCACATTTTTGGGAGAATTTATCTTCCAAAAACCGAGACCAAGAAGGGTAGAGCTCTGACTCACACCCAAAATCCCCGTTCCGTAATCATGAGTGCGTTCAAAAATACGCTCCCAGTGTGCACTGCTTCACTCCGACCTTTTGGAAACTCTGAGCGTTGTTGAAATGTGCTGTTCGATTATTCAGAGTGCCCCCCATAAAAGAGTGCCGGATCCCAGTGCGTTAGGCAGCACAGATGGAAACAGTTCAAGAAAGAGCTGCTGATTGCTTTATAACATAGGCTGTGTTTGGAAATTAATGCGAGGGGAGCACGCTCTGTCTCTCCAAACACACAAACTCTCAGGGTAGTGTTAGGGTGTCAGAGTGAATTTCCAAACACATCCTGTGTTGATGGCAGTGAACCAGTTGCAGTTGGACAGAATTTGCGCTTCTAACCATGGAATAGTTTTTCTTTTTTGTTTAAAATTGCTTACATAAACTGAATCCTGCATCATATTGTGGCCAAAGGTAGAATGCTGGTTGCTTATTACTCCTTTTGATGCTGTAAATCCTTCTTGTGGTGTAAGGAAGCCGCATGCTAAACTAGCAATACATCAAACATCACTTGCCATGACTACTACTACAGGAAGTCCTCAGTTTACAAAAGAGTTCCGTTCCTACACTGGCGATGTAACCTGAATTTCCGCGTATGTAGGATTTGATCGTTAAAGTCGGAATTAACATCAAAATGCTTGGTATATAAAACCAAAAATACATTAAAATAAAAAGCATAAATGCTGTACTTAGCATTACTGCTGAGAGGTGGATGAAGAAGGAAGAGAGGAGGGCGAAAAAGGCAGAGATACTGCCGGCGCACAATGACACATGCTCAACCGCAAGGAATGCTGGGCTTTGTAGTACAGGAAGTGCATGTTTGCGGAAATGTGGTGTTTGACGCGCAACCATTGCAAATACACAATCAGAGTAAACAAGCTCAGAGACGCAGCACAAGAGCACACATTTTCAAAATGAGCAAAAATAGTTGCTAGATAGTAGCGACTGGGTACTTCATGTGTTTGACAACATGCCAGTTGCAGACACGGGGTTGTCGTGCACACTGCGTTGTCTCACTCTTAACTTAACGTCCATAGAGTTACTGATATGCGAGTGTGTTTGATTGGGGAATCAGGAGGATCCGCTATGCCTACAGGCGAGGGGGGTGCGGAGCGGAGAAGCCTGTCACGGGTCCCTCATAATCAATCGGGGAAGACCCGACTAGACCTGCTTAAAGTGGAAGTCAACCTAAACATATTTAGAATATGTTCTATACAAGCCCACTAGTTGAAACAAGGCATTCTGATAAATATTGCGTTTGTGGAATAAGAGTTAATCCACTCGTTTTTAGCCATCTCCGTGGGCGGCCATTTTGTCACTTCTGTCGGCTGAAAGTGACATCACAACTGCTGAGGGGTCAGGTAACGACCAATCACGGCTAACCTGTTTTCTGAAGCGGAGCCATGATTGGTTGTTACCTGAGCCCTGAGCAGTTGTGATGTTATTTTCAGTCAACTGAAGTGACAAAATGACCGCCCCCTGAGATGGCTAAAAAGGTGCGGATTTTACTGCTTAACTCATATTCCACAAATGCAATGTTAATCAGAATGCTGTGTTTCAACTAGTGGGCCTGCTGGAAACATATTCTTGAAAATAATGTGTTTGGGTTGATTTTAAGCAAATTGACACATACAGTATAACCGCAATGTACATATGAAGTGTTGATGGTGAATTCACATGGGTCCTCGCAGCTACAAGTTGCTGTCTTCATCAACGCACGGGTCGCTAATCAAACATTGACGGTGACATCATCAGCATGAAACTTTTTTCTTTTAAATCTGAGGAAGGTAGGAATTAAGTAACGACACACAGACAGTACCAGCTATGTTCCTCTTCGATTGAACTGCTGTAGTGTAAAACAGAGTAAAACAGAAACCCCAGTAGCGATACCATGATACTGATATCAATACCGATGTCCATTGACTATTTGTTCATATATGAACCAAAAACGAGAGCACACGGAACTTCATGGGTGGGTTGAACGACAAAAGAAAAGAGGAGCTGCATGAAGGCCATCCATCTTTTTACATGTGTGCACATCAGCGGGCAGCAATCTATATAAAGGTGCTGTCAAATGATGACTGTTAGGTCTGGCCGTGGGGTGCTGGAGCCTATCCCAGAGTACCCGGAGAAAACCCAGGTTGTAAACATGTGAACACATTTTAATATTTAAGGTTAAACTCATTTTGGACCCAAATATCGGGACAAATCCACTCGTAACACACCTCATACATAAGAATAATTTTATGGGGGAATCTTATGAATCAGAAAATATTTGGGCGTTTGACATCCTTGGTCGGGAAGTTACAAAATAGGGACAAAAGCCTCTGGGTACCCGGCCTTAGAGTACAGCATGTTTGACAGTTTTTACGGTTCAATAAAAGATGAGTGCATCAGTGACTCTTATTCATGTTATTGCATGTCACTTGAACGGCAGTGGATCTGAACCTTGCTCCTAAATCAAATTTTGGCTCCCAACACAAATCAGGTGACAGCTCATAACTTGAAAAACTCTAAGTTGGGGCACTCTTCAGTCAAGCCACTACTGTATATCAATTGCAATCACAGTTGGTAATATAACATTGTATAACCCCTGGTTACTAGTCAGAATCAGCACAAGATATGTGTGCAATTAGGATTTCCTTTCTTGTTTTGATGGATTTATTTGAGAGACTGAGGAGTGTGAAATCACAGGAGCATAATGAATAATCCTCACTTTTAAAATGGAAACCACCAGCCCATCTGTCATCACATGAATTTGGAAATTTGAGCACTTCACCTGCCTTCCCAGGTCTAGTTGATTCGTTCTTTTCCAAAAGTCAACTATGTCTATGTATGCATACAGTATGTGCTGTATATATCAGGGTGGGCAATTAATTTTCCAAAGGGGCCACATCAGAACCTGTAACTTTTGGGTTAGGATTAGGACAGGGGTGTCCAACTCCGGTCCACGAGGGCCCCTATCTTACATGTTTTAGATGTCTTCGTCCTCCAACACACCTGGTTCAAATAATCGGTATGATTGGCTGGCTTAGGGTTTCTCCAGGTACTCTGGTTTCCTCCCTTTCCATTCTAAAAACTTGCATTGTAAGTGAATTGAAGACTCTTAATTGTCTGTGAGTGTAAATGGTTGTTTGTCCATATATGCCCTTCTATTGGCCGGCAACCAGTACAGGGTGTACCCCACCAGCTGGGAGAGGCTCCAGCACACCTGTGACACTAGTGAAGGTAAGCCGTACTGAGAATGGATGGATGTTTACTGCCTCTCTTGAAAAGTTGGGAAAAAAATCGAATTGATTTGTGCATGTTATAGGACACAATGATGGATAAAGTTTCAAAATGATTTGTCGTGGTTTAATTTTTTTAAGTCTCAAAATGTGGCATTTGATGAGGAGGGTATAAACTTTTTATATCTACTTGATGTAAAGGCTATTTCTCCTAACTCATTCACTGCCAGACATTTTCAGGCCTTCTTTTACCCTAACGTTTGAAAAAATTGAAAAAAAATATATAAATAAATTCCTGGGATTGAATGGCAGGACAGTGAAAAGACAAATAAATATGTCAATGGCAGGAAATGAGTTAAACGATAGGCAGCAAATATTCTGTCAAGTATCAGATGTCCTGACAAAAGAGAGTGACAGGGAAAAATAAGCTAAATTCAATGTGTTGAATTTAAGCGAATTGTTATCAATAGAATAACAAATTATCAGTTGCACTCTTGTTTTATCAAACATATACATTTCTGGGTAAACAGCGGGGGCACAGCGCAAATAAATGTGAGTCATCTAGCCACTTACACTGGTACAATGTGTGGTGTAATATGTAAGGGGATGTTGACATAACAAAGTATGCATATAGTATTTATTTTTGCATTTAATGTGCTTATACCACTCTGGAAATATGTTCACCTTCAACTAGATATTAAAAACACTGAAGCTGCAGCGGATGAAGAGTACAAAAACAAATGTGGGGGATTTCGAAGAATAACATTATCTACCCAATAGCAGACTTCTCAGCTGGTGTTTCCCTCCAGGAAAAATACACACAGAGGGTTTTTCAGCCCTGATGATAAGTCTTAACCTTACCTTTGAGGATTCAACAATCCCCTGTAAAATTAGCTCAATTATGCATTGCCTTTGCTCTAAGCGCAGTACAGTAGATTCAAAAATCGAAATCCAGTAATCAAATCAATGCTCTACAGTACATGGCTGCGACATGTTGACATTTAGAAATCCACATTTGGCTTTGTATCAATTCCATTCCCTGCAACATTGAATGTCACTGCAACCCACATGATGTGTTTGCATGTCTTAATAACCATGACCTTTCACATTAGTCAAGTGACATCAACCCACTGGTTCTTGTGCAGATACTGGTAATCCAGATTTTAGAGGAAGGCAATGACAAGATGGTCAGAACACAAAACAGCAAGGCTGCCTATACACCACTTTTTAAATGTTAGGATTATGAATACTGAATGAATGTGAGAGGGAACTAAATTAATAGATAACCTTGCCTTGCAACACTCTAAACGCAAGATAAATTGGCCAAAACCACTGAAGTAGCCATTGTTCATTATTGAGTAGTCTGCTACCTCAGAAAAGCTGACACAAACATCATCAATCAGCTGGCTCTTTTATATGACACATTATTTAATTCTAATGACCTCCTTCATGAAAAGAATGTTTTATTTGTGTTAAAATGTTTGTGTTGCTTTTTTATATGCTTCCAGACATACCAGAATTGGAATAGTTAACTGGTTTTGAGCCACTCTGGAAGCAGAGATAGGAAGTAACAAAGTAAGAATACTTAGTTACTGTACTTGAGTAGATTTTAATACCAGTAGCTGTACTTTTTACTTGATACATTTTCAAAACAGGGTCGTTACTTTCGTTTTACATGATGCGTGACGATTAAAAAAATCAATTTGACCAATGTTCGTGGTAAACATATGATGGCTTACACCCGGTCCTGGACATTCCAGCTGGCTCTATCTCAAGCTCTAATATCACCTGAGAATACTGAAGTTCAATTAATTTTAAAAAAATTAATAAAATTTCACCAGAGAAAATGCTATGCTACCCGCTACAGAAGATAATTTAATTGGAAAGTAAGAAGATGTCAAATGATCGACGATATGAAGTTTGTCGACGAACAATTCTTGGAGCTTCCACGAGCTTGCCGCTTACAAGAATTCCCCGTCCAATCTGAGGAAACATCTTGAGGTAAAGCTAAATGACTACCCTTTCGTTAGCTTGGCCCTGGTTGATGACGTTTGTTTAGAAAAACATGCTATATTAGCGTGGTAGACCATTTGTTTCCATTTGTTTGCTCTCAGGAAGACCTTTGAAATTTTAAAGTTTGGGAACTAAAAAAACAATCCAGTCAGTTTAAAGGGTGTGTTAAGTGACAACCTTTCTAATTTAATATCCTTCAAATTATATGACATGAGGAGGAAATATTCAGTAAAAGTACTTTCAGAGCCTGTACTTTTTTACTTTTACATGAGTAAGTAATTGAATGAGTACTTTTACTTTGACCAAAGTCATTTGCTTGAAATCAAACATAATGATTGATCACAGTGACTTGATATTGTCAAAACAGTGAAACTCAAATCATTATTTTCATTCTCTGCAAAAAAACCCCCCAAAAACACCATAATTATTATGGTTATTTGGTGTATTATATGAGTTAAGCAGTAACATCCACCCGTTTTTGTCCATCTCAGGGAATGGCCATTTTGCCGCTTGCTGCCAACTGAAAATGACATGACATCTTCTCAGGGCTCAGGTAACGACCAATTATGACTCAGCTTCAGAAAACCAGTGAGTTTCCCTTGGAGTTCATTTGGAATGTCTGGCCTTTACCAAAGGCCGAAGTCAGTCCCCTTTTGAGGAAACCTCTGTTTCCGCTGCCTACATCCATAGTTTCTACCGAAATGTATTGAAACTCTGGAAGGTTCAGAAAATAAGAGTGCTCCATTTTTTGGTTGTGGCCTCATTTCCCTGTGATGGGGGCCAATGACAGCTATGGGAGCTTACTACAGGAAGGCTGGAGAACAAGGGGCTTGCGAGACGATGAGGAAAAACCTGCTTGCACTAATGTGAAGCTCCAAATTACAGGTCTGGGAAAACAAATACCGATGACTGCAGTACAGCACTTTTTCAAAAGGGAGGGATTATCTTTTTTAAACAGTGAAATGGGGAACCTTTGATATGTACAAGCACCAGTTTTCTGTGTTGTTAAAATGCATTGCATTTTACTGTGAGCGGTTCCTATTATTCTGACTTTCTCAAGTAACTGTATGACAAAGGTCACCAATCTTTCTGAAACTGAGAGCTTGTTCTTCTTCGCTATTGATTAACGAACGGCTATCAGTTTGATCTCTACTTCTGGCATGAAAAAATTGCTCAAATTTTATTTAATTGTAAGTTATTAATAATAACTATATTAATCTATGGAAAGACACCAATAATGTCGATGATTGTATGCGAGACTTAACAATTATTAGTGTATATTCTGTATATTTCTGCAAGTGTTTACAATTTGAAATGATCAATTTTGCAACATTCCAAGGCAATTGCATTTGCTCATGTAGTCCTTGGGGGCCTGCAGGCACTACGTTGGTTGTACTGCCTGTATACGGCGTTTAAGGTATCAAAAATAAAATGTCTACATCAGGGGTCAGTGATCTTAGATACAATATATATAATTAGGCATAACGGGGTGTTTGCGCCTCTTCACCGTTGTGGGATGAAAATAGATTTTTACAGGCCAAACAGGTCATTCCGAGTGCAGTATGCCTGCGTACACCATGCTAGACATTGCAGAACCAGAAACGAAAGAGTCGCTGGGGTCTGTGCATCACATCGGCAGGTAAACTGCATGCTGTCCCCTTGCGGATGAAGTATGTACATACTGGGGCAATTGGAGACTGCATTGCACCCACGATCGTGCTGCTGTTTGTGACCCCCTCTCCCTCACCACAATAGTGACATGGGTGCTTTGAAAATATTAAAATTAAAATATTTAATTATTATATTATATTATATTATATTAGTCCGCTGATAGTGTAGTGGTACACACGCCTGAGTTGTGTGCGGGCAGCGTGGGATCGATTCCCGCTCAGTGACAGTGTCTATGTGTTCCCTGCGACTGGCTGGCGACCAGTTCGGGGTGTAGTCTGCCTTCGCCCATTGACGGCTGGGATAGGCTCCAGCAACTCCCCGCGACCCTGTATAGGATAAGCGGTTTGGAAGATGACATGAAATTATATTATATTATATTATATTATATTATATTATATTATATTATATTATATTATATTATATTATATTACATTATATTATTATTATATTTTTATAATTGGTTCAGTTTTTATCGGTACAATTATTAAGAGGGATTGTCCCATGCTGGTGTCATATTTATGAATGAAATCAGACGTGTCGATGGAGTATCGAATTTGTTTGCCTGCGCCTCCATCAAATACACCAAAAGCGCATTACACTACCTGAGCCTGTGAATTAAACCTACTTTTTGCGATTCTAAAATCTAGTCTTCTTTTTGTGACCAAATTTGCAGAGGCGGCTCTAGGCGCGGCAGGAGTTCCCAGTGCAGTGAGGCGTAGCGCGTCTACCAAATTTGCAAACACACTGAACTAGACCATTGCCCCGGCAAGAAAATGACAATGAAGCCCATATTCACGCTGACTGCAGACTTTCTGTTACCAAATTGTCGGATGATTCATGGGTGAGCCAACTCTGCGCACAACATGGCCCCAAATACGGTAGACTAGACTTGCGCCTGCACAAAAAAGAAGTTACGCCTTCAAAAATATCACACTGATTGCCCAATATTTGTTATTTTATGGACAGTGCATTTCCTCACTATGCGACATAATCTTATTTAGTGAGCGCCTTTATGGAGAGGAAAATGTTACATCCATAAAATCAGTAATATTGCGGCGATACAGTAGTTCCAATATTTTCAGAGGTTGATCTACACATAAGCATGTCAGCATCATTTTTGGTGATGACTGATCGTGGTTTTGGGACATAAGCCTATGTTTAGTTTTCACGTTACACATTTAGACTGTCCCTGACACAATCACAGTACGGCAAGTGAGGAGGGACATATGAAATTGGGGTCGGAAACTAAAGAAGCATTTGAAACTGTTTCATAAAATAAACCATGAAAGCCACAAACTAAAATGAATATTGCTTGTCATGAATGTGTGTTTTTGTTGATTTCCTTGTGTCCCTTTTTTTCATGTCTGTTTCGTTAGGTTGAATGCACCCGTTCTCGTGAGTCGTGACCCTTATGCCTTCCAATCAGCTCCCTCAGCCATTTGTGTCTTTTCCAGGTGTTTCTCGTTATCTTGTATGCAGAGTTAGGCATCGCCTATTTTCCCGTTTGCATATTGAATTGACCCACTCGGTCCGAGTCAGCCAAACAACGTTGAGAACGGATTTAACCTGTACCACGTCACACGCAGGTGCCGCACTAATGTTACGCAGCTTAGTAAGGAAAAAATAAATAATTAAAACTGTATTGTGTACCTTGCGGTCCCACGGACGCAATGACATGTGCCCCATATTGCTTTTATTTCACCGATCACCACACTGTGCATGTGTGTGTGTCTGTTGTTTTTGTTTAGTATTTTTTCCTTTGTTTGGTGGCGTCTGCTTGTGCGGCGCCTGCTTATGATGTGAAGATTATATTCTCGATACCGATTGGCTGTCGGCGACGAGGGATGGACCAGGACCACGTGGGTCAATTAAATATGCATGATGGAACGCGTTGGCATTTAGGCAGTGCCCAGCTCTGCTTGTTTGTTTGTATTTAGTTTTCTTACTTTCTGTCAGTCGTTGTCGGATCATGGTCGCCGCCACATACCCTTGTGCACCTTTGTTACTTGTAGTGATGAGTGTTTTGTTTCCCAGTGTTGCTTTTAGTTTTCGTTTTTATTAGTACTGTATTTTCCGGACTATACGTCGCTCCGGAGTACAAGTCGCACCAGCCATAAAATGCATAATACAGAAGAAAAAAACATAAATAAGTCGCACTGGAGTATAAGTTGCCCCTCCCCGCCCCCACTATACCCCTTCTCGGAATCCAAGTTGTCTCTGTTGTGTAACGCAAATAAATGTGTCCTTATAAATCAAATTAATAAAATTGTGCGCTTGGTACACATAATTTCCACCGAGCTACGATGGTAACATTTAGCTAACATCCACACATGTAGCATTACAAGAAAGTTACGGTAAAATAATTTTAAACTCACCAAAACAGTCATAGTTGGATTAAATAAGTCTTTGATTTATCACCGACCATTTAGAATGTTTCCAAGTCTCCAAAAGTATTTTTGTATTCGGTCGTAACTATCTGTTCTCTTCCCCGCTCTCGTGCGTGCGTGTGTGTGGCTGGCTGATGATGCACTGCCAGGCACGGCGCCTTTTAAAAGAAAAGTACACTATTTTGCATAGATGGATTGATAGACAGTCAAATTGTCTTTTTATCATGCTATTTTAATTACTTATTTAACACAATATTAGATTTTAACCATTTATATTATTCATGCATTTTAATAGCTTTTAGGATTTATTTTTATGTTTCTTTATGCGGGTTACAATAACATGTGAAATGATATACACTACAGGCGGCCTTAGAACGCCTTCCTGTGGTTGTTTGGTGTATTGTTTGCTGACCTTGAAAAGGAAACCGATACGATATAATGTGTTAATAATTTCACACATAAGTCGCTCCAGAGTATCAATCGCCCCCCCCCCGGCCAAACTATGAAAAAAAGCACAATTTATAGTCCGGAAAATACGGTACTTTGTTGATTTTGGATTAAGAGCCTACCCCAGTACTCTTACCATTTGTTTTTATTAATGATGTGGCCATTGTATAAAATCAGCAAAAAATATCCTTAAAATTGAGTTAGAATCACATAATACAGTCAAAAGCAATGGTTCAGTCTTAATCCCGTGAATTCTGTCTTAATGATCTTCAAGGAGCAAGTGAACGAGTCAGCTTCACAAATCGCTTCACTGTGCCACATCCAATATAGCTGTGGTGTTGATGTACTCAAGGTGGGATCTATGTATATAGAGTATACTGTAAATGTTGTCTATGATCATATTTGCTAGTGGCTGTCACAAAAGGCACCATTCAAGACTATTGAGTGGGAGGGGCAGTGCTGCGTGAGTAGCAGCAAATATATGGAGAAAAGTAAGCACTGTCTTTAGGGTAATAATAATAATTGGACCCCTAATACATTTAATGTACACGTCTGAAGTCTGGGGACGGGTCTCTTGATAGTTCTATGCTCAATAGCTGAGTGTCCCAGGTATCGTAATCTGTTCCGATAAGTGTTGATAATGCATTCTGGTATGCATCATCTAAGAAGCATTTAAATAAATCACTACAAGATACACACTCTCTGCTGGGCTGCAGCATGTAATTGTTTTTATGAAAAACGAAATATTTAAGTATTCTTTTTAGACAGGGAAAGGCGAGAATAATGGTTTGACTCAGTTATTGCTGAGTAGTTGTGTGGCTTCTCTATTTTTTTTTCATTTTATATAGAAATGAATATTAACTACACAGGATGAAAAGTAAATCAGAATGCAGCATCATTATTTTAAAAATCAGGGTCGAGAGTTCAAATTAAATTCAAATTAAATATAACAACAACAAAAACTAAAGAAAAGATCTTGTTCAAGTTCATTCTGCTATTAAGTGAAAAAAGAATAAGTAAAACACCACAACACTGCTAGTGTCAAGCTAAAAATTAAAAGCTGACATTTCTGTTTTCATGTTTCTCGCTTTTGTTTGTTGCAGAAGTTGTTGTGATGTTTCTTTAACCTTGCCTTGCCTTAATCAAATGATTGTCTCTGCTATTTTAGGTAGTGTCGCTTAAAGGTCACCCCAAAGTGGCTGTTTTTAGAACTTCAGTGGAAAAGATTATTCAGACTTGCATTTTTTGCATTAAATATTAACAAAAACCCCTGATTTAAAATATGCATATTATATGTAGTTATATTCTCAGGAGAACATTGTAACGCTGATATCAGAAGTACTTTCATTTGTGGATCAATCTGGTCAGCCTATTGTACCCATAGTCAGTGAAAACTCACAAAGGATTAATGGATACAAAATCAGAAGAATAAAGCAGTTTCTCAATGCAAACTCGGAAATACAAAATGTGAATTATGTATACTTTCTAAAATCAAATCAACCATTAATATCTGTTAAAATTTGATAAGATGGTGTCTATTTATACATATCAACATTATGGATTTTTGATCAACAACCTGAGTTAAAAAAAAAGTGTTCTTAGAATGATTTGGTATTTATTGCTGACTACAGAAGCATTTTATCAGACCCACCGAAATTAACATATTGTATACTCGTGTTTAGACACATGCAGTACATGTGTACAAAGTTAGTGACACATGGATTGACTCACAGACAAACAAAAAAAAAAGACAACTAGTGACAGATGGGGCCATATACACGCACCCCCAAACACATGCATACATACACAACACACCACACACTCACACACACACAGCACCTCTTCAGTTGATCAGAGGCTGTTCCAGTGTCACCTCTCTCCTCTCCAAGGAGCTTGCTATGTGTCAGTGACGCCAATTTGTAGACGAAGTGCCTGCCACCTCTGTAAGTGCATATTTGTTTGTCATGGGGGAGGGAGTTAAATAGTTCATTCCCATAGAAGAATGGAGTGTGGATACTAATGCTAGCTTCACAAATGTCTTGCAAATGATAGACTGATGGAGGCATGGTATGGCGTCAGATCAATCTGATAGGATGCCAAGCAACCAAGTGTAAGAAGTTCATTTAGAAACAACACTGTAAGAATCATATAGGAAAAGGAAAAGTAGAAAACATTTTTGACTAATGTTAATCAGTAAGTATTAACAATATTTCATAATTAAAAGTATCATCATAAAATACAGTTTAGCATTACAGTTAGCTTTAGGGGTGGCGATATGGGATAAAATATCTATTATAAAAAAAAAAAACTAACGATAATTTGATATTCTACAAAAAAAAATACTGTAAATGCGCATGCGCTTCATGGAACAATTATAGATAGACAGTGTTTCTGAACAACAGCTCTTGTTTATGTGTTTTATTAATTCATATATCTTCTGAAAAACATTGTTCAACAATATTCTATGGTGATATTCAGAGATAAGATAAGAAGATAAGAATGCCTTTATTGATCCCACAGTGGGGAAATTTTCATTGTTACAGTAGCAAAGATATAGGTCACACAGGGACGGCGGCATAATGTAGCCATTAATGTATAACATTAACGGCAAACATTCAGGATCAAACCTATGTAAATATACATAGTAACATGTGTATATACACATGTATATACACACCAACCTACATCTACATAAAAAATATGAGGAACACTCATTTCGGCCTGTACATAGTACAGAGGAAAAAATACTCTAAGTAAGTGACAGTGCTGCAGTGAAATGTAAGGAACAGCATTGGATAAAAATAAAACTAGACTAACAGTAGTGGGGAATGTTGAGTATTGCACGGTATTACAGTAGTGGGAAATATTGGGTATTGCACGATATGAGCTCAGGTGCAGGACTGCACAATTGCACTAATGTCCGCCAGTTTGTAGAGACTACACAATGTTCTTGTTAAAGAGTCTGACAACAGCAGGCAAGAAGGAACGGCGGAATCTCTCCTTTGCACAGCGAGGGTGTAACAGTCTGTCACTGAAGGTGCTGTGGAGTGCTGTTAGGGTGCCCTGGAGGGGGTGGTCCGGGTTGCCCAGCATTGATGACAGCTTGGCCAACATCCTCCTGTCCCCCACCGAGTCCACAGAGTCCAGGGAGCAGCCCAGGACAGAGCCGGCCCTCTTGACCAGTTTGTCCAGCCGCTTCTTGTCCCGGGCCGAGACGCCGCCTGCCCAGGTGACCACTCCCTGGAAGATGACCGATGCAACCACCGAGTCATAAAAGTTCCTGAGGAGTGTCCCCTGAACCCCAAAAGACCTCAGTCTCCTGAGTAGGAAGAGTCTTTGGAGATGGGCACTTTACCCTATTTTGCCGGTCCATACTCCATCCACGACCTGTTCCCGTACCTCCGTCCTTATTCCTAACATAATCATCCTCTTAAAGCGTTTCCGTCATTACATGACCCCAGTCTGCCCTCCCTGAGAACAGTGGTCTTTCTTTTTAAAAGAAACCAGCACAACACCTCCGTCCGTACTCGACCCGGTTTGGGACGATTAGAGGGACAGAAGAAAACCAACTTCCATCCTTACTTAGTCCTTCGTTTTTAAAAAAAATATTTTGTGTCCTCCATCCCCAAAATGGGCATCTGTCTGGGACGGATGGACAGAATGCCCATCTCTGGTAATATTTAATAATGAAGAACTTCAAATATATCCAGGCTATATAGAGTGCTTTCATTCCTTTTTGTCAGCATTTATATCACTTAAATGTCTCTTATTTTTCCATAATGATAAATGTCATCACATCTTGAGCTGCAGTAAGTACTGGTGTACCACTGCCAACTGTTAAAGCAATCGGAATGGCAAAAGGTGTTAGATTTCTGGTGAATATCAGACAATCATTTCAACCAGTTTCTCCATAATACAGCTGTTAGAGCCATTATTGCATATACATTTGAAGTGCCGACAAATGCATTCGCGACCTTTTGGCAAATAGTTTCCAAAATGTTTCTACACATACTACACGTGACAAATCACAAATGTAGCTATGATGTGGAGTATGAGTGTGTGAACTGAATGTTCGCATCCGGTAAACTTTTAGTTGCTCAATTAAAGTAATACAATACAATACAATACAATTTTATTTATATAGCGCATTTCATAACAGCTAGAGCTGTAACAAAGGAAGGTGACAGCGGCATTAGTGATGTCGTTTACTTGCTTTGTCAATGGTACATTGCATGTTTGCTCAACTCAGCTTTATTTATCATTTCTGCAGCGGTAGTAGTGTTTTGGAGTCATGAAGTCACGTAATCCTTCACATGGTTCATAGTTGAACTAAAGTTTCGGCAAATTGCTCTTTACTGTTTTTCAGCTCATGTTACAATGTCATTTTGACCGATACCAGTCCCAGCATCATTTTCAGGCTAGAATCGTGGACTTAAGTCTATAGCTAATAAATTACGTCACTGAGATCGGGGACTCCTCCATAGTTGAAACAATGTTGTCTTTCCACAGATACTGCCACGTGACTGAATCCTGCCTGCCGATTCACAGAATGGCAACTTATCACTTTCTCTTCCTTTCCTGTCCACGCACGCTGATTCGCTAATTGACAATTTCATCATTTCTTCCTACTTTCCAGCCAATCAATAGATGTGTTCGTTTTTGAAGGGGTCTGTCTTTGAGACAGTTTTAATACTCGATAATGTAAAATTGCCCACCGTGAATCAACTTTGATGATAATATCGAGGATGATTTATATCGGCCACCCCTAGTTAAAATTGTTGCTGTTGTTTGTGTTTGAAGTCAAAACAAAAAAAATAAAGTCGACTTTAAACAAAGAAGAATGATGTCACCCACAGCAGCAGTTCAAAGATTCTAATTGTAATTGTTGTTTTGCAGTTTGGGCCATGTATACAAAAACGATGGCTTGATATGATTAATAGTACACTGTTTCCAAACAAAGAAGGCATATTGCTTTTTATCTCCAAAGCCCTGAGAAATGTGGATTCTACGCAAAGCTACAAAGAAAAAGAACAGACTTGTCGAGCCAATGTTTTGACATCTCCAGGCAGAATGCCACAGCTGAGCTAATGGTAAGTGATAAAATGTAGGTTTATGAGGGATTAGTCGGGTGTGTGTGTGAATTAGACACACGCACACGCAAATGCGCATGAAGGCACATGAGATTCCCCAAGTTTAGCGATGCATTAGTGGTGTTTACAACAGCTTTCAATGGAGCTTACCCTCTGCTCCTGTAATGCCCACCCTCCCCGTCACTGCCACCATGTACAAGCATTCAAGCAACGGAAACCAGTTTTGGAGGGGGTTTAGTAAAAGACGGAAATTGTCAGTCACAGATGTTCAGGGCACAGACAGTGGGAGGGATGGAAACAGTCGTGCTGGTTGTTTATAGTGGGGTTACAAGGAGAAGGGGCTGGAGGTCACGGCAAAACGCTAGGAGAGGAGGAAACAGATATTTGGGGTAGCGTGCAAGAAACTGCACTTTGCACCTCGCCATCAGGGCTGGTGCGTTTGGAACAGGTGGGTGTACAATTAGTGAAAGAAAAAAAACAAAAAATGAGACAACGGGAGAAAGTCAGGAAGTCATCAACAAGCTTTCTAGCTAAAGCATAAGCGTGTGAAATGAATAATGTTAAAATTTAATTTGTGTTTTCAGCGATTTTTACTACATGCAGTATTGACTTGTGATACAAATACCAAATAATCACCAATAAGCTTGTACACAACCACATCTGCGTTTCCAGATCCCCTTTTTTGCTCGTCTGGCCGCGAACCTCCACCCTTGACCTGGCTACCTTGACCACCCGCCCTTACTCATAAAAAATATCACACCCCGCCCCATTACGCCCCCCCCCCCCAAAAAAAAAAAAGTGTCTGCGATGCTAACGGCAGAAGCTTTTTAAGGATCATTAGCTGGCTAAGTTACGATTCGAACCGGCTGTGGACATGCTTCAAAATGCACCACTAGTACTTTACTACTTACCCAACTGCGTGTGCTTACTTCCATTGCGAGCACCGGGGTTGGTTTTGTCGTATTGTATAATTGTTTGGGTCCAACAGACGGCCAGAAGTCGCATTCAACAAGTCATTTATTTTCCACACTTCCCTTCACGGCCTTCAAAATAAAAGCATACCGGCAAACTAGCAGGTTTGCTACGGCGTATTTCCGGAAGTAGAAGACGCCAAAAGAAGTACATGAACCCCACCTTGATGTGGCAGCGTCATACGTGAGTGCTGCACACAGCTTAATATACTCTTGGACACATGTTGTTTTGAACAACAGTTAAGTTCCAAGTCGAGGGGCGTCGCTTCAAAAAGACAGTGACAACAATGGATATCGTACCTGCTACAACCATAAAGGGACCGAGATGACTAGACTATGCATTTAATTTTATTGCCAAACTAGTTTGCTTTTGCAGCAGCAACGAGCTGTGTGCTGCATCCTCTCTCTCCTCCCCGTGTGGGAAACTGTATGTCATCGCAACATATGACATAATGGACCGATCAGAGCAGCAACAATTCCTGATGGGTGCGTGGCATGTGTTGCAGACCTGTCGCCAACAGCACAATGCGTCGGTCATGTAAATCAATGCGGCAGTTGTCGCTCGCGTCGACGCGGGAGTAGAAAGAAGCCTGAAAAGAAGCCTTTGAGTAGGCTGAGATGAAATTTGGCCACCTCGCGACCATGTCAAACGCATGAGGGCCGATTAGTGGGCCGGACTAAAATCCACTTCCGGCCATGCCTAGTCCAGCCATTTTTTTAAATTTGTCACCCGACAAATATATATATATATATATATATATATATGTGTGTGTGTGTGTGTGTGTATCAAAAAGATGGCTTGTGCTTGATATAGGACAGAAACACTCTTAGCTCAGAGCTTAGCAAACACTGGAATCTTCTTAAATCTATACTAATCCATTATCCTCTGGGTGTGCTGTTTTCAATGAGAGGGGTGAGTGTGTGAGTGCGTGTCCATGCGAGTGCTCGTGTGTGTGTGCTTATGTGAGGGTGTGAATGTGTGTGTGTGTCAAGTCATACAATGTGTGTCATTTTCATCTGAGGTTTTTTTTTTACACACCTGTTTTTCTCCTGTAATTATTCTGCCATTTGTTTGGGGTGGGCGAGTGTTTTAATGCCGACACCATTGAATGTACCCACACAAGTAAGGTACCAAAAGATGTGTCTCTATGGTGCCAGGTGTGATTACTATTTTTTTTTTAAATTCCATGTTACTACGGTGATGCAATTACCCTCAATTTAAGAATAAATTATTATTGGAAATGAATGGGCTGCCTTTTTCCAGTCATCATGTTGTAGCATAGAGGCACTGACAGACTTGTTTCCCATTTATTTTGGTCTCACACGTCTGATCTACATCATGACATTGATTTTTTTTTCATGACATTTTTACGTTCTCTTTTGTCTTGGTTGAGGCAGATTTCAATAAGTGTGTCTTGTGATTCATGGAGTCGATAATGGGATTTATGCGGAATGTCACGTGACCAAACCAGAAAACTAACAATAAGTACGGGTTGAAGGCATAATGATTTGAACCCAAACTTGCTAGGATGTTGTTTTCTGTATTGCTGGCATCTTTGGACAACAGACCTACAAGTATATCATTTATTGAGAGATTTGAAGATTTGAAATGCTAACCTCAGAATTGTGAGATGGATATGGTCACCACTCGTCCACCATCCCGCCCCTTTAAACACCTCCAAGCCATTCTGCCACTTGATGTTATTTTGATTACACAAGCTCAGAAGCAGTGGCCAATCAACAGCCAGCAACCTGTCACATGGCTGAGCCCCTCACACCTAGCACAAACAAAACGGACGTTTCTCCCTTTGATCCCGAACTACACACACACACGCGCGCACAACACACACACACACACTAAAGCTTGCTTTTACACGCATCAGTGTCTCATGTTTACAAAGTAAATTGCATATTATGTTTATATATAGTTTTGATATACTTGCTAAACCCCAAAAATATTAACTCCACTATGATTGGCCAAATGTTTCGGAGGGGAGTAATTTTCTAAACTAGTCAGCTGTAAAAAGTTAGTCAGGGAAGAGTTACCATGCATGTTGTTGAGAATGTTGAGGAAATCGTGACTTATACACCCAATCTATGTAGGGGCGCTTAACCCGAATATTTTAGGGGAGCTTGAGCCCACCTTTAATAGGCGTAACTATGCTACTGGGTGGATGTAAAAATATATTTGTAAGAAGGAGAGCTGGGCATTCCGCCTATGTGACTGACCGGTCCATCTATCCGCCTATGACAGATGCCCATTTTGTAGGCAATAAACGTTAGACGGGAAACTTAAAAAAATAGATGGACTAAGCATAGGAAGCGCAGTTTTTTTGTCTATGTAATAATTTATCGTCTATTTTTGCGGTGAGGCTTCAATGGCCGTGGGGAGGCTTCCGTTTACTGTTGGCCACAGCTGAGGCTGTTTGACAGCTTCTGGGTCCTAAAAGGAGATGCATTTAGGCCGGCCGCGATGAGGCTTCCATGCCACGGTGAGTCTTTCGTCTCAAATGTCGCTCAGCGTGCGAGAGCGGGGTTGGGAGGGGGGAGAGGGGGTAGTGGAAGTTGTTCGAAGTTGGTAGACAGAAACGCTAACAGAGGCCCGTTTAAAATGATGGGCATACTGACCTATAGGCGATGACTATTTGCTCCGGCCAGACAAAAAGGAGGATAGACGGACGGACGGAAGGCGATAAACAGACTGGAAAATGTTTGTAAAATGCCCAGTTCCGTTTAAAAAGTAACTTATAGCGAAAATAAATTATAGTGTTGAGTTTCTCCGTTTTATATTCTTTTTTTGAATGGATTCATTTACCAGATTGTTTTCCAGTGTTTGCCGGATGGTCATTAAGTTTGCAATTATTTTCTATTATATTTTACAATTTTTTTCACACATATCCTCTACATTGTTTTATCAGTATCAGTGACTTGATAGGAGTATCATTGACTTGATAGTATAGGATATTGTTTTTAATACTGCCACCAAGAGGATTGTCCTTCTGTGATGTTTCATCAACAAGGTCATGTACCAAACATTCAATTAGTAAATTATTGGTGTGCAGTATTTTGAGTCAATTACCATCTATGAGAGCATGCAAAATCCTCCACATTGCTCACAGACAAAACCATGTGTGCACAAACGACACTAAAGTGTTTCCAATGCCCCCATTGAAAATATATTCAACTCCTGCAGAGGCTGAATCAGTACTATCGGCTGGGTGGCTTTGTCAACATCATAATTGTCTTTGATTAGTCTATCATTGCTGTAGAGAGTAGAACAGATGCTGCCTCATCACTCATACAATCTTCAGTACACACTCATGTACACATGCAGGAAGGGGATGCAATGGATCATTTAGTTCTTTAGTTGTCCTTTGGATAAAAAAAGTATGTGTTTCATTTATTTATTTTATATGCCCATGCATTATTAGTTGTTTTTGGGTGAGCCAATGTTTCTAAACAGTTTACACTGAATTAGATTTCAAGTTAATTTTTGTTCATACAGTGTAAAACTAAATCATGGTGATACACACATACACACAGATATACACGCACACATATATATATATATATATATATATATTTATTAATTAGGACTTGACAATATATTGGAAAAAAAAAATCGCTATTGCCATATTGGCCCATGCAATATGCATATCGCAAAGACATGCAATAAGTTTCTTTTGGAATTGTATGCTTTTATCTAAATTTGACCAGTCAGAACGCAAACTTAAATGTGCATCGTCATCCAATAATTAAACATTATTTAGGGTAATTACAATTAAGTAGCTAAGAATACAGTGAGTTTGTTTGATTATTTCATTAATAGAAATGTCATTTCATTAGGTACATATTAAGTATTGCTATATTCATCAACCATATCACATATTTTTCCAATATCGTGCAACCCCAGTATGTGTGTGTGTGTGTGGGGGGGGGGGGGGTGCGTGTGTGTGTGTGCATGTGTGTGTGTGCGTATGTGTGTGTATGTAAAGTTGTAAATTTCTCCCATGCAATCCCCACTTGAAAGGGATAATATCATCTACGGAGCGTTTCAAGCTGGAATTCACTCAAATGACGAGACAACTTTTCTCTTTCCTCCTTTTATTTGTTTCCAAGCCACTCGTTTGTCATGAGGTGAAAAACCTTGAATAACACAAACATACAGAAAATGCACTTTATGTTCTATACACAATGACATATCCCCAGTCATTGTAATGATAAATAACAAACCACAACCTAATAAATTCATAGTGCAAACCTCAACCTGTCTGAATTCAATTTTTAAATTGCACAACCAGGTGCCTGGAATGACATTATTTAAGCATATCTGTCAAGTGTAATTTATTGTAAACCGATTTCTAATTAATACAAATCACCTTAATCTATCTAAACAGGACCTCTTTTTAACATGAATTACTTTATAATCCCATTTTACTGTACAAACCTTATTACAGTGACATCTCCACTAATTATTAATTGGCTAGCATTCAAAACAGTGAAATGCTTGAGTATGAAGTTTAAAAAAAAAATCGTAATACATTTAAATAAATTATCCTGCAATCACTATTCTAAGATTCCTCAAACAGCAATAATTAATTGAAGCAAGTTAATGCACTCAATATTCATCCATCCATTATCTGTACCGCTTCTCCTCACAAGGGTCGCGGGGCGTGTTGGAGCCTATCCCAGCTGTCTTTGGGCAGTAGGCGGGGGACACCCTGAACTGGTTGCCAGCCAATCGCAGGGCACACAGAGACAAACATCCGCACTCACAATCACACCTAGGGGCAATTTAGAGAGTGCACTCAATATTGAAATAATGTAATTTCCACAGATACATTTAAGATCCAATCTCACCACACAAATTACCAAAGTCATGGATAACTAATAGAAACCAGGAGTCAGTTGATTAACAGACCACACGTAGCTAGACAACCAGTCCGTGGCTACAGTAGTGCCCGCGCAAACTATTACTCTGAATTGCAAGAGTCTCTTACCGGCTACCCCTCTGGTGTTTGTAGACACGATTTTTTTTTCTTTGCGTGCACTTTGGATTGCAGAAAAGAGGGTAAAAGAGTCCTTTTTGCCTGACACTCTTTGCCACTTCATTTTAATTAGTTCCACCTACAACGTGCACCACCATTTCAAGAGTTCAGACAACAGCTGTGTTTGTCCTTCTGATCTCCTGTAGCTCTTTGGCCATTTTTGTAGTTCTTTTGCCAGCTCTCGTCAATCATCAGTTTGACCTGACCTATAGTTCCATAAATTTTCCCCAAATCAGAAGCCAGTGGCAACTGTAGTAGGCAGGGCTGAAGTGACACTAAAAATCGGCCCTGGCATTAATGGCTTAGTCTAGACATTCTGAAAGAGTGTGGCGGGCCCCCCTGGGGAGGGTGGGTTGGCTTTGAGGGGGTGAGGTGGGTGTGCGCGTGACACCAATGAAAACACTATTTTTGTTTAGTTTTGCTCTATTAGAATAAAGTGTAATTGCACATCCACTACAGTAGGTGGCAGAGGTGCTCTCATTGTCGGGGTCTTCGCACACAGCACACACAGCACAGAGCAGGAGATATGAAGTGTGGTGAACAAACCCTTAGGACAACATGGAAAATATTTAACCTGAATGAAATGAAAGGCAGTGACTAAAAACATCCATCCATCCATCCATTATCTGTACCGCTTCTCCTCACAAGGGTCGCGGGGCGTGCTGGAGCCTATCCCAGCTGTCTTTGGGCAGTAGGCGGGGGACACCCTGAACTGGTTGCCAGCCAATCGCAGGGCACACAGAGACAAACAGCCGCACTCACAATCACACCTAGGGGCAATTTAGAGTATCCAATCAACTTACCATGCATGTTTTTGGAATGTGGGAGGAAACCGGAGTGCCCGGAGAAAACCCACGCAGGCACGGGGAGAACATGCAAACTCCACACAGGGAGGCCGGAGCCGGGATCGAACCCACGACCTCTGAACTGTGAGGCGGACGTGCTAACCAGTCGACCACCGTGCCGCCGACTAAAAACATGTTAATAAAATTATTCTTTGTTGCAAATTTTAATGTTTTCTTTTATTTTCCTTTTTAGTTTTCTTTAATGTTAAGAAGAATACAATGTTATGCAGAGGTGTACAAACTATACTATTTGTAGTCACGATGGAGAGTTGGTGGGACATGACATATTTTCTTCTTCCTGGGGGGGCGTTACATAAAATAATTGAGAAGCACTGGCTTATACCAGCCCTCGGGCAAGTGTATGGCTGTGTGTGTGTGTGTGTGGGGGGGGGGGGTGTAGGGGTGTGTGTGTGTGTGGGGGGGGGGGGTGTGTGTGAAAGAGAGAGAGCGGGCAGTGGAAGGTCATTTTTACACTGAAACCTAAGAAGTGGCCTGACCCACCATAAAACCACAGCAATTAAAGAACAGCAGTGGACAGGGAAATTGACGTTGCACAGCAGTGATGCGATCCAACATGGCCTCACTTGCACAGTGTAAACACTGCCACAGAGAGGGGAACAGGTTATGCAAATAATCATGGCCTCTATACGAGGAGAGTCAATGGCGTTTCTTCCTACTGTCAGGAGCACAAAGTTAATTATACAACCAAGTCACTAGAAATCTGAACCCAATGTCTTTATTCTTCCCCGTTTTCCTTGTTATTCTTTGTATTTGATTGTCGAACTTTGACCTGGATCACAACTCTTCAGGGAATTTTATAGTTGAATCTCACACTTTTAATCCAAACTCCAAATTCACCTAAATGTTTCTTCAGATACATTTGACAATTTGTCATTCTTAAACCACATCTTGTCTCCTTTGACCCAAAGACTTCCTCGTATTCCATTCAATTCAATGAGTCTGCTATCTTTTGCTTGTTTTTATCTGACTTGAGAGAGAGCAACAGGATGGCTGGGTTTAGTGGGTATATTTTCATACCATTCTGGTGGGAGAAACTTGGCCTTGTTTTCAAAGCCTGGTGCCAGATGGTATGAGCAACTTGTGAGGCAAAGGAGGAGATAAAAGAAAACAAGGTTGACTCCAAAATGCCAAGACCAGATGAGAGGACAACCCATTTCACACGCACCCTGACACAAACAGACGTCCAATTTTGCATCTTGATCACCACTTCAAAAGACCACTTTAGGAGATTTTTTGCAGGAGCCTTGCATGCTATTGTTAGAATGTGAACAAAACCATCTGTCCATTCCACATTCTACTACATTCTACATTTACATGAAAAATAAATAGATGAAACACAAACATATTTATTCTTCACTTCTCAATTCTAAGAAGCACTGTCAGAAATTCCAAAGCACATTGATTTGACATGTCTTTCATGATACTGTCAATAGGTGGGTTAACCCTGTAATGGTTGCTAATCAATCACAAGGCAATTACTGTATGGACAAACAACCCTGGAGAATTTTGAGTGTTCGGTTTTCCAAACATGCATGCAACCCATGCAAGCACAGGGAGAACATGCAAACTCCACAGAGGAAGGGCAAACTGAGATTTTTTTGTTTGTTTTTAATTTATTGTACTAATTGGTGTCCTTCAAGGACAAAATTAACTTATAATCACGTGGGTCGATTAAATATGCAGACGGGAACTCGGTGGCGGTTAGGAGATGCCCAGCTCTGGGTTTTTGTCCAGAGTGGGACTTGAACCTGTGCCAATGTCCAAGCCCAACCAACTCCTGCCACAATTTGAATCCCGAACCTCTTAATTTTACTTAGAGCAAATTACTGATTGATGAAACATAGCTTTGTTTGCAAGGCTTCTCTTGTTTTGACACTCTGCTGAGACCTACATGGCTGTTAACTGTTTTACGTCACATTGGTAAGAGACAGACTCTGGAATCTTCTGGAATGACCCCTCAGCACTGCCAAGGTTCCATTGGCAGGACACCAAATGCAATTTTATGGGGTGAGTTGTAACACAATATAAATGAGAAATACTCTTGAATAACAATAATAAATAAAAATATGTTGAATTGGTCCAACATACTCCCCCAAAAAATGAAAAGGTGTTAGGTGGCAGGGTTTAGCATATGGTGAAGCCAGACAGCTTAGACCCTCTTTAGACCAAGAAAGGGGTACAAGTCAGGTCAACCATTCAAGTGTAAAGATTGTACCTACATGACCTCATGAAGAGATGATCCTGACTTCTGTTTACCGCTCAAACCTCAGTAATCACTCCAAGCTTTTGGTTGGTAGGAACCCTTACCATAGATGAGAGGGACATCCACAGCATGGAGGATTTTAAGACCTGACATGAACTATTGTTTTCACAAGTGACTTGGATCAGACAAATCGGATGGCTTTAGAGATAAAATAATCCTGCTTTTGGGGACAACAGTTAATAATTGCCCATCTTTGTGTGTTTTAGTTAATTACATTCTCCTGCTAATGTTCTTAAACGTTAGATCACGAATTACAATTATTGCAGAAATGAAAATGCGATATTATTCCTGTTGATCATGAGAATATTTACAAATTGAAGCCTCACCGCGAAAATAGACGATTACATATACGGAAAAAAATGGGCTTCTGACTATGCTTCGTCCGACTATTTGTCTAAGTTTTCCGTCTGTCTACATTTTTGCCTACAAAATGGGCATCCGTCATAGGCGGACAGATGTCATGTCATTTTCCAAACCGCTTATCCTATACCTGGTCGCGGGGAGTTGCTGGAGCCTATCCCAGCCGTCAACGGGCGAAGGCAGACTACACCCCGGACTGGTCGCCAGCCAGTCGCAGGGCACACATAGACACTGTCACTGAGCGGGAATCGATCCCACGCTGCCCGCACACAACTCAGGCGTGTGTACCACTACACTATCAGCGGACAGGCGGACAGATGGACTGGTCTATTACATGACACATCCGTCGTCATCCTTCGATTGATTTTTCGGCATTGACCAATAGGAAGACCGTGCCTTTCTACTTATGACAAGAGACTGGACGTAGCGTGCACATACAAACAATCAAAATGTCAAAAAAAGGAACGGACAGTAGGGGCGAAATACTGGAAAGTATATAAAGCATTTCAATGCATGCCACATTTGCTAATTGCAAAGCCAGTAGCTGATTAGGAATGTGGTGTGTGTCATCAAACAGATTTGTTACCTTAAGTTCTGTTTGGAGAATGGACAGGCCGGACTGCCCTCTCCCCACCATCCAGGAACACTTGCACTCCATCACTACCGTGTGGAAGCCGAAATGTTCCCGGCTGATTATATTATATATATATAATACACTATACAAATAGCTGATTTGTATAGTGCAGACGGCTCCTCTAGCTCCATGCTTTCTCCCGCACTCACCATTTTTATTCTACATTTGTATATATCCCCGCCTGAAGACAGCTGATAGGCTCCAGCACGCCCACGACCCTTGTGAGGATAAGCGTTATAGATAATGGTGGCACGGTGGTCGACTGGTTAGCACGTCTGCCTCAAAGTTCAGAGGTTGTGGGTTCGATCCCGGCTCCGGCCTCCCTGTGTGGAGTTTGCATGTTCCCACCGTGCTTGTGTGGGTTTTCTCCGGGTACTCCGGTTTCCTCCCACATTCCAAAAACATGCTTGGTAGGTTAATTGGAAACTCTAAATTGCCCCTAGGTGTGATTGTGAGTGCGGATGTTTGTTTCTCTCTGTGTATCTGTGTGCCCTGCGATTGGCTGGCAACCAATTCATGGTGTCCCCCGAAGACTGCTGGGATTGGCTCCAGCACTCCCCGCGGCCCTTGTGAGGACAAGCGGTATAGATAATGGATGGATGTGTGTGTGTGTGTGTGTATATATATATATATATATATATATATATATATATATATGGACAAGATTGGACATATGTGTTTTTCACAGGACAGCAACGATATACAGTGTGTGTGTGTGTGTGTGTGTGTGAGAGAGAGAGAGAGAGAGAGAGAGAGAGAGAGAGAGATTAATAGAATACAGAGAGAGAACATTTCAGAACTTAACTTGTTTCATTACTTTTACTTGTAGATGAAGTCTGTTACATTACTGTAAAAGCTCAAATTTTCTTCTTTAAGCTTTAAAAGTCTCTCCGTCTGTTTAGAAGTTATTCCCAATAAAAGAAAATCTTCCTTGATCAGTCCTATTCAAATGAATATTTTCAGTCTTTTTAATGTAAAAAAGATCAGTCCACAAATACCATTGTAACTGACACAAGAACACTATCTGGAGTAATTTTGTCACCTGTGGTACAGTCTTGGTATAACCATTGTTGATCACTGTCCACACCACTGGACACTATAAAGTGCTGAAGGACTCTCTGCATCATTAATGACTCTGTTCTATGTGTTGTGTCCTTAATATTCTTTTTGCTATAGTTGTTGCTGCAATACATGTTGATCCAACTACCAGAGACAAATTCCTTGTTCTTACACACTTTGGCCAATAAAGCTGAATCTGATGAATTATTTTTGGCTAAAGAGATGAGAAACTGAGTTTTGTATTCATTCCCACTCACTCTGTCCCCAGTTTTCATCTGTGCTCACTCCTCTCCCTGCCTGCTGCTGCTCACCTCTTTAGCCTGCTGTTACAAGAGCATTGATGTTTTCACACATTGCTTGCAACACACACTCATCACAGGGAAAGGAGAGGAGCCGCTTTCATCCTTCATCCTGACTGCTTTAGTCCGTTGTCTATACTGAAAATGGACCACCTCCTCTACATTTTTGAAACAGTTTGGGCCTGCACTTTCATTCTATCTTCTGATTGGTTAAATTTACTGTCTATAATGAAAATGGAGTAATGGGCTATCCACTCTAAATTGCGGGCCAGTCTCTTAGAAAATAAAGGTGACCCAAAAAAAGCATCACAATCGACCCCAAAAGACTACTGGCCCACCAGGCATTTGCCTGGTGTGCGCTTTTGCTAGTCTAGCCCTTTACCACCAGTTTTGTTTCGCCGGCATGAATGTTTGTTAAATGTATGAATCAAATCCGCATCATCTCAATCATGTTGTATCAAAGTATCTTTTTTTTTTAACTCGCCTCTTGTGAATAGTAATTTGTTACTAATGTGAAATAGTTCATACTTAAAGACAAAATCAACCCAAAAGTTTTTTTTTTCAACAATATGTTCTATGCAAGCCCACTAGTTGAAACAAGGCATTCTGATAAATATTGCGTTTGTGGAATATGAGTTAAGCAGCAAATTCCACCCGTTTTTAGCCATCTCTGGTGCGGCCATTTCGTCACTTCTGTCGACTGAAAATTACATCACAACTGCTCACAGGGCTCAGGTAATGACCAATCACGGCTAAGTTTCAGAATTCAGGTCAGCCGTGATTGGTCGTTACCTGAGCCCTGAGCAGTTGTGATGTCATTTTCAGTCGACAGAAGTGACAAAATGGCTGCCCCTTGAGATGGCTAAAACGGGTGAATTTTGCTGCTTAACTCATATGCCACAAACACAATGTTAATCAGAATGTCGTGTTTCAACTAGTGGGCCAGCTGGGAACATATTCTTGAAAAAATGTTTGGGTTGATTTGTTCTTTAAGAAACTATATCATCATCGCATGGTGTACATGCTTTGGACATCTCAGTCACAATTATTTTGGGAATAAAACTTGAAAAGGTCTCTAGCTAGGGAATCTGGAAACAAACCATCTCCCCAACCCAATACAGCAAAGGGAGATAAGCTAAATTTTCAGATGGATTTGGTATTCCTCCTCCGTCTCTCTCACTGTCTTCCATTCTCACACTCTGTACTTGCTAATAAAACCACAGGGTATTTTGGTTCCCATTAAATGGATTATACTCATTTCTCTCTCTGGCAACTCTGCACCGAGAGCGTGTGCCTCAGTTTAACATTGTTCTAATTCCACTAACTATTATTTCAATAAAACATTCGTCATAATAATTAACCATTTTGACATCTAATTTAAACTAACTAATTTGAGAAATAAAACTTCCGCTTCTGAGCTCCTTGAAATGTATTGAAACTTATAATCATGAGGACAATGTATGTTTCAAATTATACAGTCACAAAAACGTTGTTAATTGCTTCATGTGTTTGAGTATAATTCTATCTGAATGTTAGGATGAAGTGTTAATTAATAGGCCACCAGACAGCTCAATATGCAAAAAGGTTACTAATATACCTTACATACAACAACAACCCAACAACCAGGGATGCACACTGAAAATATTTAAAGCCTACCTGATTCAAGTGTGTCAACCACACATTTGCATGCCTAGCATTGTGCATTTTGTTTTTTTTTGGGAGGCGGGGTGGCTTAATGGAGCAGCAGACGGGGTTCAATCAGAGTTGTGTTGTTCGCAAGCAACTTACTCAAATGAATCCTTCGCGTTGAATGTGCTAAATGGAATCAATGTGAGCTGAATTGTTCCTTTCTCAATTCAGTTGATTTCAGCCATGAGCATGCATTACAGGAGAAGCTCTCGCATAAACGCGGTTGTGTGTGGACAAACCAGTACTTTGTGCAAAAATGATTGGGGGACTGCTGCCTTAGAGAGCTGGCAAAAAATGTAGTGGAGCAGTGATCCAATATGTTCTCCTCTTCAGTAGAGCATTTTATAAACTGTTTGTACCTGGGTAGTTCATGTCTTAGATTCCCCTTGTTAAAGTAACCAAGTACAATTGCCAGTGAATCTGTGAAAGTCAGTTCCACATCCAAATGTGTTGTGTGAACATGTGCTTGCAGTTTATGAAAACATATTCCAGAGCAGGGAAAACACTGTCACATTGGTGCACCGGTCATTGTTGGTGTAGAAAGAGACAGTACCGCCTTTGTTTTTGCTCGAGAGCTCTGGGTTACGATCGGTACGGAACATCTGATATTCCCTCCAGATGTCCAGATTTTTCTCTGTGAAGCACAAAAGACAAGAGGAGGAAAAGTCCATGTTTTAACATCTCCATCTTGTTGGTGAGTGCGCGTGCGTTGGAGTGGAAAATCCCATGTAAGTGTGTATGGGTCCCCGATATACGGAGTCGCACTAGCATGCCAGCTTGTTTCACTCTTCGACGTCATCTCACGTTTTGGGCCAAAAGAATGCACAAGATCCACAGCAGGTGCCCAAAAAATTTGAGTATTTCCGTAGGAGTAGCATTCCCGATGTATTTGAGCTCTTCACGGGTGTAAGATCATGTAAACATCAGAGTTGGGCACTTGACCCTGTTTTGCTGGTCCGTCCGTTTGTCCCTCTATCCTTATTCATCAAAATTACCATCTAACGCCCTGTTTAGTACGTCAAATTGAAATGTCTGTACAAGCCTACGCAGATGATTTGCTCAGTAACCATTTTTCTCCCTAAGTCTACTCTACTCTAAGCAGAGCTGGGGACTTTACCCTTTTTTGATTGTCCGTCCTCCGTCCGCGACCAAGGTACGCTTCCGGCATCGTCCTTGAGTCCTTATTCATAAAAATTAGCGTCCACGACCCCGTCCGTCCTCGTCCTTTTAAAGCAGTTCTGTCCTTACATCTGCCCCCACCCACAAAAAAAAAAAGCGTCCGTGCATGATGCCGCGGGAGAGATGCTCACGGCAGAGATTTGTTTAAAGCTCATTAGTTGGCTAATTAATGACCTTATAGGCACCCACTTCTGGGTTAACAGTTTGACGAACCGCTTGCCATCACACGTATGTACGTAAGGACACAAAGTGAGCGAGTCGAGAGTTGTAATGTAACTGCTTTATTTAACAGCAGTCATTGTTTATATGTCAATGCAGCGGACGGATGAACGGATGGGCGGAGACGCCCAGTCGAGAGAGCGCTTCCATTGGACAGCCCTTCAAGTTGCTGATTGGCTCACTGGTTTCCCCTCTGCTTCTGGAGCGCCGACTGGAACACCATCAGTCCGTGTGTGGAGAAACAAACCGCGCAGGAGCAGTTTCGGTGCTGCTACGTGTGAATGTTCAATTGAATCAGGCGGCACAATTCAATTGAAGTCAATGTAGTTAGCGCGGGCAGCGCGGATGATGCGTTTGGAGCGGTGGGACGTGGAGCGAAGCACAGAAAATCCACCCATTTGTCTATTCGGCACGGCTAAAATAAATGAACCTTTTCCCTCTTCGCCTCGCAGCAGCCAAACAGCATCGGGGACTGCTACGTCACACACAGCGTCCTGTACACTCGGCGGGCCTTGTGTGGAAAAGATTATCATTGTGGTTTGTGGACAACCCGGGCTATATGACACAGCCAGCTACCACCACCAGGACTTGGAGAACCATGAGCGAGGAGCCTGTTGTACCTGGCATGTTTTTACTTTCTTTCTTTAGTGGTTTACAGCTGTTGAACTTTAAAAAGGCCAATCAAGCAGCTGGCTACTAGTGTGAATGGGTGAGCTGTCAGGGTCTTCAAAGCCTTCTTTGCTGGCCAAAACATGATCAAAAGCATTGACCTGCATTTAAAACTATGTATGAAGTTGTGAAATATTGTATACATCCGTATGTATCCATATATATACATCCAAATCCAAGTCTTATTTCCCTCGACCATGAAATCAGGCAAATTGTCTTTGTGTTTTAAGAAAAACAAGGCGTTCATGGACAGCAGCTTGGACTTTTCAACATTTTTTACAATTTTCATAAACCCTTTGAATCAAATACTAATCCTGTTATTCCCAAAACAAGAGTGCCAGGTCCCAATTTGAAATCTGAAAATCTTCTGCTACACACCAAAACCTCAACCTGAGAGGTTCAACAATTTCCAAATATATAGTTTTCCTGCATATTTAACCAACCCACGTGGTCCCAGTCGGTCAGAGTCAGCCAACCGGCGTCGGGAACGGACTTAACGATACCTCGTCACACGCAGGGACCGCACTCCTGACATGCGGTTGAGTTAGGAAACAAATAAAAATAAAAAGTGATGTGTACTTTGTGGTCCCACAGATGTAATGACGTGCCCCATATTGTTTTTATTTCACCAATCACCACGCTGTGCGTGGGTGTGTCGGATGTTTTTGTTTGATATTTCTTCTTCGTGTGTCTGCTCGTGCGCCGCTTGCGTGTGACGTGAAAATTACGTTCTCGATGCTGATTGGCTGTCGCCGTCAAGGGACGGGACGGGACTACGTGGGTCGATTATGCAGGACGGAAACTTGGTGACGGAGGGATAATGCCCAGGTCTGGTTGTCACCCACAGACACACGATCGGGGTTGGAAGGTGGTCTCCAAGTGTACACTTCACAACGGCCAACTTTCCATCATCTGCAAGTGGGGAACTTGCAGTTAAATATTAACATGTCGATCTCCTGCATGAACGCCAGCAAATCCATTGATGCTTATAGCTTGTGCGCCATTCCTGCGCTGAATTTAAAGGGAATGAGAAGACTGTGAAGGAAGTCACCATTGTTCACCCCCACAGCTGTGCAAAAGACCAGAGCTGGGTATCGCCGTCTGCATATTTAATCGACCCACGTGGTCCCACTCGGTCCGAGTCAGTAAAAGACGTAGAGAACGGACTTAACCTGTACCACGTCACACGTAGGTGCCGCAATCCTGACACGCAACCGAATAAGGAAAAAACAAAGAAATAAAACAGTGCTGTGTACCTTGCGGTCCCACAGATGCAATGACATGTGACCCATATTGTTTCTATTTCACCGATCACCACGCTGTGCGTGTGTGCGTCTGTTGTTTTTGTTTGATATTTTTTCTTTCTTAGGCAGTGTGACTGCGGCTCCTGCTTGTGACGTGAATATTACATTCCGGACGACGATTGGCTGTCGACGATGAGGGATGGACCGAGACCACGTGGTCGATTAAATATGCAGGACAGAACGCAGTGGCCGTTCGGCGATGCCCAGCTCTGCAAAACACTGTTTCTAATTTCGCTCGTCCAAGAAAATACCATGAGAAATAAAACTCCACCCATGCACATAGACTGTGCTGTGTGCTAGACTTGCACTGGACATGAAAATACTGTAGGGACCTGAAAGTTTAAAAAAAAAAAGTGAGCATAAATTCCAAGTAGAAACGAAGGACTGCGTTTGTTTCTAGTGTAACGCCTCCAGCACAGTCCTGCCCGAGGCTCCAACCCACGGACCACTCTCAGCCATGTTGAAAATCGAGTTGGTTAAAAGGTCTGGCCAGTGTTGAGCCCAGTGGCCAGCACAATCTTTTAAGGATTCCGTGGAGTGAGGTTTCACATGTGCACGCCGCAACTTGACATCCACCACATTAGCATTGAAATACTGTTGCGAGTAAGCTCGCAAACATACTGCAGGTAACAATACTTCTGTGAGGCTGATATGGCTTGCTTTTTTTCCCACGTGGTAGAACAATAGTGTAAATCAGAGCCCTGACACTATATGACATATTTAATGGAACAATAAATAAAAAATGTGTCTGAAAAAGATGTGGTTGATGATAATAATGACAGTCATTACAGACTCACTCCACATCTTTAACATTTATGCTACCATTTCATTTGTTATAAATTGGCTACATCAAAATGCAACAGTTTTACTCAACTTAAGGTGTTTGTTTTTAGAAAACAAAACTTGCAAGGCCGGTTTGCTGAATGTTTTTTTTTTTCAGCATATGTCTCATCTCATTTGATGTGATTGGCCGTCTGCAAGGTGACGGTTCTGTGATCATGATGTGTTCAAAGGCAGCACAAAAAACTCTAAAAAGGATTTTTTTTTATGGTTTTAAAGTTTCTGGGTCATCCTAGGACCATTTTCAGGCTGAATTGTTCCAGTCGAGACCAGAAAAAAATTGTCCACTCACATCTGTACTTTGTCACATGGCCTGTTGCAATCAGTCACATGAGTACTAACCGGTTGCACGGAGGTATAGAGTTAACCAACAGCACCATGTGTTCTGCGACTAACAGCTTTAGTTCAGCATCTGTTATGATTCAAGAAACTACAGAGAGAGAGAAAACTTTAGAGTGGGCAATTTTCACAAAGATTTATTTTCACAATATATGCCGTGAGCTCGACTGACACTTATTGTAATTTGAAACAAAGTTGTGAGGCATCCATCATGGGTTTGAATGTCTCACATGCATGTTTTTTCAGCGAGATGATCTAATTTCATCATTATAAGGCTGTGCAGATCACCAATCCATTGCATACTGTATCATTCTCTGAACTGCTTATCCTCACTTGGTGTGGCAGGAAATAACTCTTGACAAGGAAGACACGCTGGGTGTTACTGTAGCTTACAGGGGGTACAGACAGCTTTGCAGTCATTCATGAGATTACTTTTGTGCCTACTGTATGGAAAGAAGAATAAGAAGAATCAACTTTATTGGCATGACGTACATGCATATTTACAAAATATGACCTTTGTTTTTCACCCATCTCAGTAGTGAACGGAGCAAGCCCATACATGTAGTGACATACACTGGAGCAGTGGGCTACTTGCCCAGGGAGCAGTTCAGGATTTTGGTTTATTGCTCAAGGACACTGTTGTGTTGTGGGTCCGTGGCCCATTGTCACATTTTCTCCAGCTCAGCATGTCTGCTCTTGCCAGACATGCTGTTTTTTTTTGTTTTTTTTCCGGGTTAATAGGTTTCTTTTGTGTGTGTGGGACAACTACTCATCAGTGAAATCCAATTTATGACAATTTAATAATTAAACATAACGAACTATTTGTGTGAAGTTTGTACAAGCGTTGTTTTATTGATCAATGGTATTTACAAAAAAAAAAAGGTTGTGATAACTAACCGGGGCTCAATCACAAGAGTGATGCTTTCTATGTAAAAATAAAGGTAAAGATGTTTTGTTTGAAATTGTAAACATTCCAAACTAGTTGTCCATATTGAGTGGATTGAAAAGGAAAATAAATAAAACTTCCAATTCATACACATGGCAAATATAGCAGTGTTAAAAGTTTGGGGACAGTGTTAAAAACACAATGTCAGTGTTGCAGTAATAAAATTGTCTGTGCAGTCTAAATTGTAATATTGAATACCTTTGAAGAGAAATTTCGACTTCATTTGAGGAGCAAATTACAAAATTTAATGAGCATTTTTTTCTTGTTAATCCCAGGGATTTGAAGCAAGAGGGTTATTAAAACAATAAAAATACACAATAAACAAATAAACAATATTACAGGGGTGTTGAATTTTGGGGTACAGCAACCACTATTTCAGTACTCGAGTATCTACTTACTATCTATATATATATACACACACACACACACACACACACACACACACACACAGCTGGGCACTTGACCCTTTTTCGCCCGTCCGGCCGCGACCCTCCACCCTTGACCTGGGTACCCTTCATGCCGTGACCCCCATATTCCACCATATTCATATTTATTGTCGGCCCCCGTCCTGTTCCAACCCCCGCACCCCCCAAAAAAAAAAAAAAAAAAATATATATATATATATATATATATATATATATATATATATATATATATATATATATATATATTTTTTTTTTTTTTTTAAACGAAAAATGTGCATGATGCCCCCGCGGGAGGATGTTAACGGAAGAGGTTTATTTAATGACAATTAGCTGGCTAACTTACTATTCAAACCCGCGGTGGACACGCTTCAACCGCGCCACTTACCCACGTACTTACCCAGCTGCGTGTACTAACTTCCATTGCAAGCCCCGGGGTTGGTTTTATCGTATTAAATAATTATTTGTCGTCCAACAGACAACAAGTCTGCAAGTATTAAACAAGTTACTTTTTCCTATTTTCCAGACTTCCCCTCTTCCCGGCCTTCAAAATAAAAGCATGCCAGCAAACCACTACACAGCAGTTTTGCTACGGCGTATTTCCGGACGTAGGACAGTGCATGATGTGCCAGTGTCATACTTGAGTGCTGCGCGCATCTTGAATATAATCCCGGACACAAGTTGTTTTGAAAGAAGCCTAAAAAAAAGCCTTTCACCAAGTAGGCTGGGATTAAATTTGGCCGCCTCACGAGCACGCCACACGCATGAGGGCCGATTAGTGGGCCGCACTAACTAAAATACACTTCCGGCCATGCTTAGTCCAGCCATTTTTTAAAATGTGTCACCCCCCCACCCCTTCGCCCCAAAAATGAGCATCCGCCTGGGCCGGAGGGTCCGACCGGTCCGTCCCAGGGACGGACTGCCCAGCTCTGTGTTATTTATATATATATATATATATATATATATATATATATATATATTTTTTTTTTTTTTTTAAGCAAATAAATATTTTTAAGCATATTGTAGCTATATTGTGTAAATATGTTGTCACTGCCATGATGTAATGTATATCATATGCAGTACATACTGTATATACAAACAGTGCATTATATGATCCAGTCGTAATGTTGCCATTATAAAGTATTCTACATTTTCAATATCTAGACTCAATTTACTACTCAAATAATGCACAGACATAAAACCAGCTGGTAACTGCCAAACTCAAAATGAGTTTAAACTTAAGGTACCATACTTAAAATAAAAAAATAAAAAATCTGGAAACAGTTGAGTAAATCTGAGTGAAGGTGCACAGACATCTTAATTTGTGCCATCTGTGGTATAGCAACATCTTTGAAAACCTTTAGTGTAAATTATGCACGATTTTCCACTCATTTCATAAGTCTCCTAAGTTCTTGGTGGATAATGTTCAAAAGCTGACACATACACGTGAACAGAAATGGATGAAGTACTTTCCTCTTTCTAAGTGTGTCTCTTCATTTATCTCAAAGGTTGTTTTTTTAATTGAAAATGGCAATTATGGTTCAAACGGCTTGTGTTGCTCTCATATGTTTCTTATGTTCCTTCTCACTTGTTCGTATTTGCATGTGTCTGTGTTTGTGTGCATGCTCGTGTGTAGGAAAGTAGTCTGTCCTCTGACACACTGTGCAGTGGGAGCTTTGTACTAGGGAATCATGACATGGCTGCAGATGTCACAGGGGTTTGCTCTGAGGAAGGACCAGAGCTGGGTATTCCATCTATGTGACGGACCGATCCATCTATCCGTCAATGACGGACGCCAGTTTTGCATGACGAATGACGGGATCAATTTTAAAATAGGTGGACGAAGCATAGTCGGAAGCCCATGTAATCTGTCTTTTGCCTGTAGTCCGTCTTAAGTCTATTTTTCACAGCGAGTCTTCGATGGCCGCGCCGAGCGCGACGATGAACAATAGTGAGTTGTTGTTGCTTGGGGTACAGATTTGAGTGAGGGACCAAGCTGTGAGCAGGCTTCCATGACGCAGTGAGTCAATCTTTCTGTTCAAATATCAGCCAGCGCCGGGTGGTCTGGGGGGTTTGGTGCACTATTGAAGTTTGCAGTCGGAATCGCTGACGGAATCCCTGAAAAAAAGGTGAATGACGGACGACTGAAGACTTGTGATGAATAATGGCCGCTCATTTTTTAGTAAAATGCCCAGCTCTGGGAAGGACATGCACAAATGTACACATATACAGTAAATACTGTATGCACATTACAGACTAGCCAAGACATCAACACGTTTTTTTACAGCATCAAGTCTACGGGGGATTCAGGGATTAAATACAACATGCAACCTTGGAGACTTTGCCTTTTGTATGGATGAGGCATTTTCACTCCCAGCACTCCTGCGGGGTTGCTCGATAAAACCTAGAATGCTTGATTATGTTTAAAAGGCTTGAAGAATGCGACTCTAATTCTCCGGCCGAGGTAAGGACACACTTGTTGGATCATTCTGTCACAGTTGTGGCAGCGAGAGATCAGAGGAACGAGAAGAAAGGTTGTTAGTTTCATTTCAAGGTTTTGTATTTATGTATTCATTACAAAGACGACAAGGCCACACGAAAACACACACACACGCACACACAGTTGATACGAAGAAAATACTTACTTACTTAAGACTAACATATTACATAGAATTGCTTCACAGAGCTTCTTTGGCCTTGTCACCTTATATCTGCTTGTGATATACATTATTTATATTAATGTTGTGTTGACATACAGCACTATAACATGGGGAAACAACATGGGAGAAGTACCGGTATGCTTACTTTGATGAAGGACTCTTTTGATATAATGCCTTAATGTGCTGGTTTTAGTATTACAGGTATTACTTACATCGAATTCCTTCTCTCTGTTTACCATATTTTAATGTGTGGGATGCTATTGACATTCAATAAATTATGAAGCAAACATTACCGGGTTAATTTCAGGTAAAACAGGCAAATATACTCAATATGTTCCTTCATACCATTTTTTACCACTTATTTAAGGATATTGTTTGAGAATTAACTTTGCAAATGTTGAAATTTGTTTTTTTTGTAGTAAATATGGCAAATATACAAAACGGCATTTCCAATGAGCTCCACTAAGCATAGTGTTTACAACACAGGGTTCAAACGTTGTGTTGTCTTTGTAGTTGTTGCATGTGATTCGTGTACAGTCTACTGTAGCCTACTGTGTATTCCTGCCGCTCATGGGATCCACACAATTGTAAAATGGTGAGATTTGGCACCCGCTTGTGTCACACTGTCCTGATGATGTCAGCTGCAGTGGAGCCAGTTATGGCTCATGTTGCAGAGGGTGTTGCATGTGTCTGTTTTATTGAGTTTTGGGCACAGATGTAGTGTTGCTTTTAACATTAGAGTCCACAGCCAGCAAAATGTCTTCTTCTTAATTAACTTTGACAGTTTGGAACAATTTAAAATGTGTGACAACTACAGCAACAGGACTTGAAGTGGAACAGGGAAGGCGCTAATGTGCAGTAAGCAGTAAAGTTCTGTCGTGAGAACTTCTCTCATTCTGCACATCTGCAAAAGTTGACAAATCACCACAGGAAAAATCATTTCAGCCAAAATCGAAGAACTAACTGTTTGTTGCTCTATATATTTCTATTTTGGGAATTGTTTTTTTTTCCCTTGCATAAATACAGGTGCAAATTAGGTTTTCAATGAATCGTCTGTTCGCATCTAGTGAATCGCGAATAGGCAACGCATATACATTTTGTATTAAGTATTTATCTATTCATCCATCCATTATCTGAACCGTGTATCCTAACTAGGGTCACAGGTGTGCTGGAGCCTATCCCAGCCATCTTCGGGCAGTAGGTGAGGTACATCTTGAACTGGTTGCCATCCAAACGTAGGGCACAAATAGACGAACAACCATTCCAAGTCACAATCACACCTTTGGACAATTTAGTGTTTTCAATTAACCCATTATGCATGTTTTTTTGAATGTAGGAGGAAACCAGAGTATCCAGAGAACCTCTCTGAACTGAACTGTGAGGCCTGTGTCTAACCAGTTACCCAGTCAATCATGTGCCACCCCTACATAAAGATAGATAGATAGACGGATGGATGGATGGATGGATGGATGGATGGATGGATGGATGGATGGATGGATGGATAGATAGATAGATAGATAGATAGATAGATAGATAGATAGATAGATAGATAGATAGATAGATAGATAGATAGATAGATAGATAGATAGAAAGAAATTGTATGTATTTCAGTTCAGTCTGCCTGTGGTTTTAATGTTGTGGCCACTCGTTAAATACTCGCCATGAGGAGGGTGTCACTATAAATATGCTCAAGAGATTTTGCAGAGCAGTATTTTTTTTCTTATCAGTTGCAGTGTTACCTGACTTAACGACACTTTAAATTATGTCAAGGAAGCAGAGTAGCTTTGATCAGCTGTTGGGCATCTATTATAATTATTATTACATCAGTTTGGACAGGACTTTTATTATCAATAATGCAAATGGATAGTCTGGTTACTTGCTTACAAAGCACAGTGACTGAACTTAAAACCCCAGAGTCTGAAAAAACTTGTGGAACAAAGTTCATATTCAGTATGTCTTTGATCTTGTCAGCAAATCAGTGTATAAAAGAGGCTGCAAGCTGAGTGCCGACTTAACATAACAGCTTGATGTGATAAATCACAGCTGATTTGTCATTTATGACAACATTGCTCCATTACTGTAAATATGTTCATATATGTACATATATATGTTCAGGTTGGATCTACAGAACGACATAAACCATTTTTCACACACACACGCACACACACAAAAAAATAAAATACATCATTTTAGAAGGTCAAATAGCACACATAGTTATGGTATCTCAAACTCAACATCAAGGTTTTGAGTGCAATCACTTGCTTCTCCATTTCTATATACAGTACACATGGTTTGTTTAGGCATCAGTGTTGAGAGTCTGTTAATGGGTAAACGTTTTATGATTCTGCATGAATTCTACCTCCCTCAACTAGCTCCCTAGGCAGAAGACCCTTGTCTCAAGTGTGACAGCTGAGTGCATTCACAAGAAGGAGAGGAGGACAGTGACAGAACGAAAGAACGAGACGGAGTCTGAGTTGAAGGAAGGTGAAAATAGATTTGAAGAAATACGTACAATATTCATCACTCGATCAACATCTACCCTGTGCAACATGTGAACAAATCCTTAGTTTTTAGACGAAAAGCTTTCCTTCTGAAGGGATTATGCTCCAGTGTCTCACTTTGTATCATTGGAGGATTGAGAGGTTGAAGGGCATCAGTTAAGATTCGTCTCTCAAGAGGAATGCATTTGTTGGTATAACCCTCTGAAGGATGCTATCAGTTTCTCAGAGGGGGATTTCATTATACAGTATATATATATATATATATATATATATATATATATATATATATATATATATATATATATATATATATATATATATATATATATATATATATATATATATATATATATATATATATATATATATATATATACCATCCGCCGCATCCGAGGTCGGGTCATGGAGGCAGCAGCAGCTTCATCAGGGAAGCCCAGACTTCCATCTCCCCAGCCACGTTTTCCAGCTCTTCCGGAGGGATCCTAAGGCGTTCCCAGGCCAGCCGGGAGACATAGTCTCTCCAGCGTGTCCTGGGTCGTCCTCGGAGCCTCCTGCCGGTGGGACATGCCCGTAACACCTCACCAGGGAGGCCACCAGGAGGCATTCTAATCAGATGCATCTCAGATGGCTCCTCTCAATGTGGAGGAACAACGGCTTGACTCTGAGTCCCTCCCAAATGACCGAACTTCTCACCCTATCTCTAAGGGAGAGCCTGGACACCTTGCAGAGGAAACCCATTTCGGCCGCTTGTATCCGAGATCTTGCTCTTTTGGTCACGACCCAAATCTCATGACCAATGGTGGGTGTAGATTGACTGGTAAATCGAGAGCTTCGCCTTTCGGCTCCGCTCTTTCCTCAGCACAACGGACCGATTGGCTGGCCATCAGTTCAGGGTGTACCCCGCCTGCGGATCGGATGATGGATGGAGGGGTATGTATATATATATATATATATATATATATATATATATATATATATACTGTATATGCTCCCTCTGTGTAGGACTTAGGAGGCGGGGGGTGTGGCCGACAATTTGTATGTCTCTTCTAACCAATTAGGGAAGAGAGCTCTTGTCTCGTGTGAGCCTGCCTTTGTGCCGAAATGAAGCCTGGCACGTGCCGCTAATCATACAGAGGCTATATGTTTAGCCGAAAGAAGGTTTTACTAACATACAAAGGTGAATTACTTTTTTCTATTTCAAAAAATCAATAAATAAAAATATGTGGATGTGAACTTGATAGGGTGCACAAACTTTAGCGCACATTAACACAAAATATATAACAATAATAATAATAATAATAATAATAATAATAATAATAATAATAATAATAATAATAACATGCAGTCCACAGTCTACCAGTTAAGATCGACTGGTTGGGCCCTCATGTTTTAAACCATTTTCTAGTAACAGAATGTTCGTTTTTCTTTTCATGCATTTGTTTGCCACGGAAATATTTGCTCCTTTAAATCGTTCATTGTGGCTGTGTACTTAGTCTGTTTTGTCTTTGTCAATCAAGTTGTTAGCTCAATGCTGGAGGCTGAGGTCTGTCCTCTCCTGGGTTGTTTCTTCCTTGAGGGGGTCAGGGCATGAATCAGAGGCCTAATTCCGTCACCCCAGGTTACCAACTCACTACTTCCTATCCAGAATGGTGGAATGAGAGGGGATGGTGGCTGAGGGCAAAATGTTTCAGGCCTAATGAGTGAGTGCATAAGTACATGGGTGTGCGTGTGTGTGTGCGTGTGTGGGTGTGTTGGGGTGTGTGCGCGCATGCTATTTTTTTTTGTGTGCTAAAGTGGAGTAATTGTAAAGTAGGACAAAATGACTGAGCCCCGATGAGGGACAGATCCCGTTCTAGATTCAGAGTTGCCATTTTACCGACAGTATGCCATGTCATTTTTGCTTACTTAGGAATTGTATTATCAGGAGGTTATCTCATCATCTGACTATTATCAATGTGCACTGTATATACAGTCTGGGCTGCCAAACCCTTTTATTTCTGGCATCCTTGAAGTCGTTCATTTGGATGTGAGTTCTGTGGTCTGTGATGAATGTAGAAAAAATCTTTATACTAAATGATCGTTCTTGTTTTCGACTTCTGAGGGAGATATTGAGCTTTTCAGCTGCTCGGTGCGCCTCCTTGGTTTTAATCTTTTTTCAAAATTGGTCTGTTTTCCAATTTACAGGCATATGGGCAGGATGTGAACAGTGGATTAATGTAGGTCTGTCTTTGGAAGAGCTTTCTCCTATAGAGTTGACCTCAATGAACTATATTTAGATCTATGTTGCATGTAGATAGCTCCCTGCTTTATATGTAGCCCTGGCGGTGACACTGAGTCAGGCAAGAATAAAGCATTAAAAAGCTCAATATTACTGAGAGAACACTTTAAGTAAAATTGGAAAAATAATGGGTTTGTCAAGAGGAGAAACTCTGCATTATGTGAACATCTTGCAAGACTTGACTGTGTGAAACAAAGTAGATGGTACAATGTTGCCATCATTGGTTTAGAGATACTCTTTACAAACTCCAAACTACCTTACTATGTTTTTCAGGAGAGCAGATAAGGTAAAAAAAACAATCCAGCTAATTATGGCCTTGTCCACATTGTAGTGCAGCTATCACAGTAAAAGATGCTGTTAACAGCATCTTTCGTGAGATCTGGGATGGATGCAGACCACAATAAAAGCAACTTCTGCTTTGAACACTGTTAACTTTGTATCCACTCGAAGGGCTGATTAATTTGCCACATTTTATTTCATCAAACGAGTAATGAAAATGTTCTTTAAGAGTATTCACATTGAGTCCGGACAGTTATTTTGAGAACTGATTTAATTAAAAATTAATCTTTGGATTCAATATGCCTTGTCGTATCACTGCAACAAGTAGTTTTTCTAAAGGTTAAGAAGTGAGAAGGAAGTGTTGTTGTGGTTGTTTTTTATTAATCTTCGCGATTTCATGTGAATTGAGGATTTGAGGCCAATTCACACTGACTAATTAATTATCTTTGACATGATATTGTGGCATCTTCCAGACAATCGTAAGTATGTCCATGTCTTAAAGTGGAGCAAAATTACTCAGGTAAATGGTTGTTGTTGCAGGCCAACAAAATAGGAGGAGGATGTGAGGATGATTGTGCATTCGAGCACACACTGTAATAGCTGTCTGCTGGTGTCCGATGAGGTGGCGAGTTGATGTCGACCAGCAGTGTGTCTGTGAAAGGCTGTGCATGTGTGTTGACTGATGGGCCTGTAAAAAGATAAGGCAGCAGAAGAGGGGGGAGAGTAGAACATGTGTGACTGCGTGGGCGTGTCATGTTACGCGAGTGTGTGCGTATGGCACAGCGCGTATGTCTGATGAGGTGTCTGTGTTGAAAGGTGATAGGGCTGATGGGGTCTCTTGAAAGTCTATTTAGCCAGAGTAATGAAGTGCGTCTGCCAGGGATGAATATGAGGGAAAGGCTCGGAGGCTCAGACTGACAGCTAGGTCACCTCACTCAACCTTGTATAGTGAAAAGAAGTGAGACAGACACGATGATTCAGCTCCAATGACTTAGTCTGCTATGGAGGCGCCTTAAGATCAGGTCAACTCAGGGTCATTGATTAAAATGTCCGGCTCCACTTTAAGGTCATCTGTATTTGACTAAACAAGATGCTTACCTCGTCCTTCCTTTTTATGATTGTGCCTGTCGTGATTGGCCTTAATTAAGTAGCGGTATGTTGAACTTTTATTCTTAAAAAAAAAACAAAAACATGAATTCTATTCAAATGTACTACGTGGAAAAATGTATTGGAATGAAAGGCAAGCATATTCTTTCGACAAGATTTTGGAGTTTGTTTTTGCAGGGTAGGACCTTTAGGGGTGCCCCAATCAGAACGTCAAACATCCAGGACCTTGCAATTAGGACAGTCATAAAAAATCAAAATAGGAAATAATAGCCTTCGTAAATGTTCACCCAATGTTTAAAGCATAAAATGTTCACAAGTGTCTCTGTAAATAAAATTTAAATTTACATGATGGACAATTTGAACCAACTTGTTATGACAAAGGCATTATTTTCGAAACAAGAGTCAAAGGTGATAACGCCATTTCCTGCTAACGGAGTACAGATCTTTATCACGAATCAAAAATGACAACATAGCAATTAATACAGCACATGTTGTAGAAATACGGTACGTGAAAAGCAACACATTATGAATTATTACCATACGTATATCCCTTTTGGGTTTAGAGTTACTATAACCTGTCCACTTGCAGTCTTCAGTCTCATGCATTAGCTTTTGATTGAACGTTTCTTGATGAGAAGCTAATCCAAAAGCTAAAGGCCATTCATTCCTGCAGCAAACCATGGGATTAGTCACATGCGGCAGTCACATGAATCTCTGCTTCGAAAAGAAGGCAATCTTGTGATGGACACAAACAGATCATCTCTGTTTGCAGTCAGCCAATTGACTGAATCCTCCACGCCTTCCGATGACCTCAAATTCAAGAGCTCTCTCTCTCCTCTTGTAAACATCTACAAGGCCATGTGAGAATCACATTGGACTGAGGAGATGATGGAATGTGAGGGGGGAGGAGTTGGCGCCACAGAATTTTGGGGGATAGGCGTAAGCGGAGAGTGACAGGCACCTTAACTTTTCTTTTTTTTTTTTTACTTCATAGGAAGGTTACATCTTTAAAGTCCATAAGATTCATCAGGGATAATTCAGTGTCTCATGAAAATCCAAGCACTAAAAATAACAGCGAAAGCAGAAAAGGTGTTCTCTGATAAAACCAAGAAAAGAACAGGTTTCCCAGTGGACTTCTGGCAAATTATTCCCGACAAAACACACATTAGAGAACTTCAATACACGGTTTATTTATTACTTGACCTGTGTGTATGTGTGTGTGTGTGTATGTGTATGTATTTGTGAGCATATGATTGTAAAATCTCAGTAGTAATAGCCCCTCCCCTTCCTGTACATGAGCATATACTGAGTTAAAAATACACAGGCGACCAAGATCTCAGCGACATGGTGAAAATAATCAAATAAAAAAGTCAACCAATGCTCAGTTGACGTGAACGGGGTTTGCTTGTTTCTTTGTTTTGTTTTTTAAGTTAAAGCATTCCTCCTTTCCAATCAGAACAACGCTCCATTTTTTAGCACTTGGAATTCTTGATTGAATGAGGTGTACAAACCAATGGTTACACAGTTTTCGGGAAAACAAAACTTTTTGTTTGTATATATTTATATATATATATGTATATATATATAGTTATATATGTATAGATTTATATTCATTTCAACGCTTTTTAAAATAGCACAGTAAACACTTTTCACACATGATAAAAACCACTGAATGTGTCTGATTGTTTATGTATAGGCCAAAGGCATTAAAAGAATCACATCCTGGTAATTCATAACTTCACTTCCATTAATCATCACTAGTTCAGAAGTTCAGAACATTCTCATAATACGTAATGTGACCTTTCAGCTCACTTTCTGTAGTAAAAAGTCTTCCAGAAGAGGGCTGAACCTCTATGTTGCTGTTTGCATCTATATGTTGTAATAGGTATGCATCTATATTTCTCCACACGTGAACCACACAGAAAGAACTGAAACAAAAAAGTTATATAAAGACAGTCAGTCAAAAAACGAAAACACAGAATTTGTAGTCCGTTCTCCGCGTCCTTTTCGTCTGTGCCATCAAATACCTGAATAGCACCTGTGGCCCTCTCGCACACTGTATGCCACTCATTATTTAGACCCAGATAGTCTTTGTACAGTACCCTCACTGGTGACCAAAGAAATAGCTCAAGGGCTCCACATCACGTTGGTCCAAGTTAATAACACTTCATGTATGTAAACAGGCACACACAACTCTTCAGAGTCCAAACCACATATGGGAGTGAGCAGGTCCTTCATGGTCTGTTGTATTCCTGTTTCACTACTTCTCTTCCCTTTGCGGATAACTTTAAAATCTCCACAATGTCAAGAGTGTTTGAAGCCCAGATCTCAGTCCTGCTGAGAGGAATAAGGCCTTGGAATGCTCCTCAGATACCGAAAGGTTGACAGCTACTCAGAATTTCATTCTCCTTGCCTCTTGTTGGCAATTGCCACCCGAGAAAATGGCATTTATCCAGAGTTGTTGTCCAGTTTTCTGTTTATTTAGTCTTAGTTTGAGGTCTCTATCATCAGTGTGGTGGTCTGTAACGGAACTTCACGCTGTCTCTGACAGGTCCACATGGAATGAGCTAGCAAATCCTCTTGCGGGCTGTAAGACAGAGAAGAGTCATTAAGACAAATGACACTGTTTCTCATGTGGCTTTTTAGTAACTGCTCCAAATACAGCTCGTTGAAGGATACATGCCACTAAGGACTTTCTGTGAAGTTATTTATACACCATAAAAGTGCCTCCACACTGTGTGATACTAAACCTAAGGAATGTGATTAAAAACAACGGCAAAGATTACTATTTCAAATATGATGCCTGCATTATGCAAAAAAAATACACTTTGCATAATCTTTGTATGTATCCATAAATGGATTGATAAAGAATTATATATTATTTACTAATAAAATAATATTACTATGGCCAGAGGTGGGCATCGTCAGTCAATCACTAAATTCCCGTCAGTATTTCAGGCCACGTGGGCCCAGTCCGTCCCTTGTCGGCGACAGCCAGTCAGCGTCGAGAGCACAATTTCCACGTCAGTCACACGCACGCGCCGCACAAGCAGACACGCAGTCAAATAAAGAAAATAAATAAAAATAACAGACACTCACACACGTAGTGTGGTGATCGTTGCAATAAAAACAATGAGACACGCCATTGCGGTCTGTGGTACCAAAAAGTAAGCAACACTGTTTTATCTTATTTTGGCTGCGTGTCAAGTGTGCGGCACCTGCATGTGACGCGGTACCTTAAAAGTCCGTTCTGACTTGGACCGAGTGGCCGGGCCTGAAATACTGACGAGAGCTCACAGCGGTCTAACGTACTGACAAATGCCCACCTCTGGCTATCGCTACAACCAAAAAAGGTGCAACTTTAGCATAGCATCAACCTCTGGAGATGTTCTCCTTGTTTTTACACCCTAGTGAGCAACACACCGTCTGCTGTTCCAGTATGAAGCCCGATTTGAAAAAGACCAAAATCACAAATCCAAAGTGTATAAAATATAGTTCCATATTGCACATTTCTCATTACCCTGTGAGGCAGAAGACATGAGCAACCTGCTATATTTAGAGCAGGCTACCTAAAGGCTAAATAGCATTTTTTTTTCTTCCCACACAGGCAATTGTTGTACAGGAGAGAAATTGCTTGGCACAGTTTGCTAGGTGAAAAACAATCCTTTACCTGAGAGACAGTCCCCAGTCGGCATGCAGTTTCATGGAGGATGGTGGTGTGCATGCTAGTGACTTGATTGGAAATGACCTCTCTACTGAGTGTGTATATCGAATCCATTCTCTACTCTTAGAGCTAATAGATTATTCATGCTATGTGGGAGCACGGAAATGATTTGTTATCCTCTCCTAATGAATGCTGTAGAACTCTTTGGAGCTGGAAATTCCCTTTTATGTTCCAATTGATATCAATATGATGCAGCTCAACTTTCCGAACTGTAGATTTTTGAGTGTTGTTTGTCAGCATTGTTAGCTAACCCTTTTCCAGAATAGAGTAGAATGACGACTTCTTCCCGTGGATTTAAAGTCACATGGGGATTCATTCAAGTAACAATAAATCAGATTCAGATGAACGTGTGAGGTGATGAAACAAATAAAAACATGAGATGAGCTTGATGTAGATGACCTTTACTTATATGAGCATCAGATAAAAAAGATAGCTAGGCAAAAGATTTGTGAGACTTCCAGTGGGTGGGAGGGAGACAAATGGGCCACAGCAGATTCATAGGAGTCCAATTCTTCTTTCTTTTTATTAGTATTTTTGTATGTCACATTATTACAGACAGTAGGTAAAATTAGTGGGGAAGTCTATTTCGTGGATTTTGGAGAAAAAGGGGGTAAGCAATAATGGATTGCATTTTCCATTTGACAAAAAAATTATAAATTACAAGAGAACAATACAACAAACTAAAGTTGCACTTGTAAACTCCTTAAAAACAGGAGAACTAAAAGTTTATTGTCCAGATTAGAAAAAAGAGGCATATTCAGCACCCCCTCCTTTAGTATCTGTACTGGATCAGACCAAAGTCAAAGGGTCCGAGGGATTTTTCATACTGATACTCACAGAAAAAAGTGGATTTGTACGGAAGGGTCCCCCTATCATACTCTTTCCTCTCTAGCGTGCCGGAGCTGTACTGCTGCTGTTGCGGATGGAGGTGATGGTGAAGACTGTTGTGTGACTGTGACCTTTGACCATCCTTGCCAAAGGTGAAGAATGACCTATTGCTGGACGAAGCGGTGGACGATGTCAAGGCGACTTGGTCGGAGAGGTTGACAGAGGAGGGTACCTCAGTGTCTGGCAGTGTAGCATCCATTCCGGGCACATGGAGGTTGCTGCGATAGTCTGGCCCCTGGCGTCCATCGGATGGGACGAAAGATGGCATCCAGCAGCGGTCTGAGTGGCCCAGGGCCTTGCACTCTTCTGTGCAGTTGGAGAACAGATCAGCACCTGCAGTCATGTCAGTAAAAATACAAGGAGAAGATTGTAAGCACAACGGGAATGAAATAGGAAAAGGTGGTAATAGAGGACGCCAAATAACAGTGACACCAAGTAAGGAAAAAAGGAGTCCAAAGTGGATGACAGAGAGAAATGGCAAAGTTGTGGAAGAGGACAAGCAAGATGGGAGAAAAGACCAGGGGATGACAGGAATTAAGAATCATTCATGTGATGAAAACACAAAAAGTGTATGAAAACTATTAATCAAAGAACAAAGCCAACACTGATGAAACAAATAGTTTGTTTTCCTCTGAACCTTGTTCATTCTGTATGAAATGTGCAATCAAAGTGAGGCAGCATTTAAAAAAACATGCCCTCAAAGCACCATCACCACCACATGTAAACAAAAACTTGACAAATTATCCCAAGAAATGTGACATGAAAAGCAACAAAGTATTCACTTGACTAGCAAATTATACGTCAGTGTCAATCATCCCAATACAAGCAGACAGTCTGTAATTGACCTAGAGTTACTACCAAAAACAAAACAGCCACATAAAAAAGATTATATGAATATGGGAAATGATATAATAGAAGAAGAGGCATGAAAGGGATCCAACCTATGTTAATTACACTCTCTTAGAGAGAATAAAGAGAAGAGGGTGGTGGGATAAGTGTATGAGTGAGATTATAAAGTGGGAAAAAAATCAGAAAAAAGAAACATGAACAGAGTCATCATAATAATTACACCCTGCAGACAATTTTCTCCCGTGCAGATTGGATTTGTGTTTCCCCTGTAGCTGGTGAAATGTGAGAAAGCAATGGAATGGTGTGATCAAAGAAGGAGATGGGAGGTTGAGGGCTTACATCAGAAGGCAAAGGGGTAGAGTGAGAAAAAGAAAAGGGGACACTCTACGACCCCTCCACTCCATCCCCCCGAGGCCAAAATTGGTTTACTATGAAAGTGCCTGCAGTTGCAGAAACACACCCTTGTGACGCGTAACATATTCTGAATAGTATTATTATCCACAATGCAGGTGTACCTAATGTTTTGACCAGTTAATGCATTCAAATAACATTTTCATAAGATAAACACATGCCGAGCACTCCAAGTGTACAGGCAGGAACACGTAATATATTCAGACACTAACATATCCGAATGCATAAATTAGATAGATAAATAAATAAATACTATTACTATAAATTATGGTTTGAATGGCTATCCCTCCCGTTTTTTCCTCTTTACCTTTTCTCTTGCTTGGACAGAGAAATAAATCTCAAAGTAGCTGACCATTGTACTGTGAATTATATTTACCCACCATGAACGAAGAAAGCACAAAGAAAGTAGGACATGTCATAAACGCACCTTGTCAAATGTTCTATTTCACTTATGTTTGCTTTGACAGGATAATACTGCTCTTCTGTGCTGTGCACCTATCACAAAAATTTGATCTCCCTTAAACAGGTCACACTGCTAGAAATAAATGAATAAGAGACAGGCAAAGCATTGGATTATTATTGCGTGGGGAGGTGCGAAGATTTCAGGATAATGTTGTGCTTGAGCCCAATCCTCTCTCACTTTATGTTTACCCGTTTACAATGTGTGATGTCAGTGTGGGTGTTGTAAAGTTTTGTGGTATTTGTTTGTGATTTTATCCGACACTAACTTCATAAATTAGTCAACACTCCGTTATTTTGTTCTTTCTATTTTAAACATATTCTTTTAGTTATTGTTTGTCATCTGGAATCAGGGAGGCATAAAACAGTTGCATAGTTCTCCTTCAGAAAATTACAAAAGACACAAGCAAACCATTTCTTTTGAACGGTACATTATAACTAAAGCTGGGTGCACACATGTAAACATGTAATGGGACCTAATTTGAGCAATTTCCGATCTTCTGATCAAAGTTAGCAAGGGCCCAATTGTTGGATGTCTGTAAAAGATTATCTTTACTAATGGTTCCCGTGGTGTTATGAATGATCTTTTGGCCAAGGCTGAAAGACTTCAGAAAAAGAGGAGCAATTGTTTCTGCTGAGTATCAAGTCTCCCAAGTAATTAACAACAACGAAGATGACAAGGAAAGTGTTTCCAACTGTAATATAGGAGGAATAAAAGATGTATTTCACAAAAGATGTATTTCCAATCCAAACTTCAAAATGTTCTTTTTGGAAGTAATCCCCTTAAAGTCGAACACCCTTCCTCAGCCTTCTCTGCCACACCTTCATGCACTGTTGGAACAAGGCTGTTTCTGTGATCCTCTGCAGCTCCGTCGTCACGGCCATCATGATGTCGTCCATGCGCGTTGTCCACGGTGAAGCAGCCTCGAGTATTCCTCTCTCAACTCATGCCTCTTCCCACACACTGAATGAAAAAAACGCTACAGGATCTCTTTGATGGCGTGCTGGTTGATCGTCTGGCCCGCATTGAAGGGGAAAACTCATAGTTTGGTTTTGAAATATATCTATTGTGACATCAGTCTTCTGACACACCTCAGTGAATGTTTGCCAAGCTTCTTGAATTTCTTCTTCTATTACTACTTGTGTATTTTCTGTTTGGATGCCATCTTACCTCTCACTATGTGGTTTAGGTGAATGTTAGAGTGAATGGTTGTCTGTCTAAACTGAATGTGTCAGCCCTGTGACTGACTGATGACCGTTCCAGGGTGTACCCTGCTTCTTGTCCAAACATCAGCTTTGATAAGGTCCATCTCACCTGTGACCATGCTCAGGACAAGGAGTTTAAAATGTATTCATTAATAAATAAGCCAACAGTGTTTTGTGGGGATTTTTTTTTTACATACAAGTAACCTCTGACATTACAATGACCATTGCATGACATAGTTAAAATTTTAATTTGAGATGGTTTAAATTTAAAATTGAATGTACTCAACTTGCATTCATCTGACTCTGATTCCAACAAAAAATGTCATCCATGCTCATGTGAGTAACACTGGTCATAGCTGAGGCAGGCCCTTGTGTGTGTGTGCATTATGTTTGCAATAATGCTGCTACTGTAATTCTGGACACAAGGGGAGCACGGCAGGCCATGCGACCGCAGTGACCATGAAGTCAGATGAGACACAAGGCTCCCAGACAATAAACAGGGCGGGCCAAACAGAAGCGGGAGTCACAGATTTCTGGGGCAGCAAAGCTGCAAGAGCCATAAGGAACAGAGAGGAGGAGTGCAGAAAACACAGATGGGGAGAGCAATGGCCAAAAACAGACAGGGGGACACCGCAGATGGAACAGGGAGAGTGGTTAAATGCATACAGAAGTGGAGGGTTTATACACAAGAAAATACACTTGTCTTGATTTTCTCTTGTTAAATAATTGGCTTACAAATATTCAAATGGTACTGTTTTATATTACAATGACCTTTTTATCCCCATTACAAAAATGACTTGGGGGATGAAAACTCACATTTACAGGGATGCTATTTTCATCATTTCAGTATTACCAAATGAATTATTATTATTATTATTATTATTATTATTGTTATTATTAACTCTTTAACACTACTGCAAACCATCTATGCAGAGGCAACTAAATCAACGAGTGTCCTGGAGCCTTTTAACGATTTGTTGACATTTGCCAGTGCTGACCTCAGGCATTCTAATCTTCGCTAGGCCATTGTGGAGATAAGTGATTGACAGTCACAGTGCTCATTCATCTTAAAATATATACGTTTTAATCAAATCAAAGGCGACAATGGGCTATTGTGCTCTGGAGAAGAAGAGTAAATATAGTGTGCAAAGCCTCGGCAACCTGAGAGGGGTCTTTGCCTGTCAGCTTGCTCTTATCCAACAGCGACATCAACACATATGTTTGCAAACACGCAGGCTTAAAAGTACTCTTATGCCAAGTTATGTAAATGCTTGGAAGCAAACAGACAGACAGGCCATGTGCGCATGACACCCAGTGGCTGTTGATCCTCATGAAGCACCTTCACTTCCTCGGGCAGGAAGCAAACAACAACCAAAACAGTGAGTGGCAATGACAGTCCCTGCCAACAGCGCTCTCCCTCATCATGACCTCATCCGGCAGGCAAACACACACACACACATGCACACACGCACACACACACACACACACACACCCCAACACACACGCACACCCCCACGCACACGCACACACATTCACACAAGTATGCAAACTTGAGCACATGCAAGGGGGTAAACAATGCTACACAATGCAAAGACAATCTACTTTCTAATAAGCCATCAGCACATTTCCCCCTGACTATTTTGTTTTTCATTACATTGCTGCGCGTTTCAGAAATCCCATGTTAGAGTGATTTGACTAATTGTGCTGCATGACATACAATCAGCAAGTGGGAGCTGGAGGAAATGAGGGAAAACAAATCCTGTGGAAAAAAAAATGAGCCAAATGTTTGAATGCTCTGTGTGGGTACCCAGATTAGACCCACTCAATCCCCATGATCCGTGCCCTGCATTCACCCCTCTGTTCTTGACTTTCTCTCTCAAGCACTCTTTTTCGGTGTCAGTTTTCCCGCAAAAACAAAAACAACAAAAACGCCCCCGGTTGATGGTGTCTATATATATATATATATATATATATATATATATATATATATATATATATATATATATATATATATATATATATATATATATATATATATATATATATATATATATATATATATATATATATAGTATTTTTTTCTTCTTTGTTCCAGAGAGAATACAGGCATGGCAATATTTGGACAGCAGCTCAAGATGGCAGGGGAGTAGCAATGCTTCCTTGCACGAGCTGCCTAGTGATGAGTAAACCACAGACCTCGCAGGGAAAAAAACAGAGCAAGATGGCTGCCACTCTACCCAGCAATGACAGACAGAGAAATTGTTGGGAGCCTCGCAGAGGCAGCTACTAAATGTTTTGATGGAGAGCCGAGATGGCAGCTTGCCCATGCGCTGCCTGGTTGATTAATATCCCACCTTACTGTACAGGCTCTGGGTGACCACTGGTGATTGATCTCTGGTTTGTGTGTTGTTTGGATGCAACGAGATGTGCTAGATACTTTTTAATGAAATCAATACAACTCTCACTAAGTTGTCACACCTCCATTTGTTGCAAAATACAAATTATCTTTCTAAATACCGTATCTTTCGGACCATAAGTCGCCCTTAAAAGCCTTCAATTTTCTCAAAAATCTACAATGCGCCTTGTAATGCGGTGCAGCGTATGAATGGGTGAATGTCAGCTTTTCAATTCATCATCTTTAAACCCTTTGCAATCCCACCTGGCAGTTTTACCTGTACGAAAGGTGCACCAAAGCAAATTTGATGCTGTACTTGAACCATTTGGAGTATCGGCATAGTTTTGGTCTCTTTTTGAAGATAACACTTTGAATTTTTCTCCTCAACTGTCAGAATATTTTTAAGTGCTACTGGCACTTATGGAAGTTTGAATACATAAAAGGCCGTGGGTCGCCCATGGGTTGCCCTTCTTTTATGTATTCAAACTTCCATAATTCAGTGCCAGTAGCACTTGAAAATATTCTGACAGTTGAGGAGTGTTATCTTCAAAAAGAGACCAAAACTAAGCCAATACTCCAAATGGTTCAAGTACGGCATCAAATTTACTTTGGTGCACCTTTCGTTCAGGTAAAACTGCCAGGTGGAATTGCAAAGGGCTACTTCCTTGCTATTACGTTTCTCTTGTCATTCTCATGTGCATGTAATCGCTAGCAGGCTTCTATGTTTTTACTTTCTGCTTCTGTGTGTTAGAAATCTAATCATTTGAATCAATCATTTGAAATGTACCGGTAGTCCTATCAGCCTAATGCTGCGGTCAGCTGAGCGTTTCTGGCTGCACGTTTACAATGTGGGATAATATCATTGTGGTCTGTGGGACCAAGAAGTAAACGTCAAGTTAAATTCCTTCTATGTACTTTCACATTTTCATCCCACCGGATTTAGAACTACTTCTTGCTTTTGCACGTGAGAATCATGGGAGATGTAGTCTTACTAGCCCAACGCTGTGGTCGCTGGTGCAGCCAAAGCTTTCTGGCTGCATATTTCCAACGTTACAATGTGGGACCGGACCGGCACAAAGTAAAAAACATTTCCAATCGCTGTAGAGGCCAAGCAGAAAATGTTTGATAATGGTGACTGTATTGACTTATTTACAGCCCTTCAACTGTCAACCCTGATAACATTTAGCATTAGCCCCCCCAAAAAAATTAACACAACCACAGCCCCCCAAAAAAAAACACAACCACCGGTCACCAGATTGACTAGCGATGCATGTTCAAACTTTTTTTCATCATTTTTTCGCCCGAAGCACCCCCATGTAATTACACGGGGAACAAAAGCAAGGGAGACATGTGGCGCTACCAAATGTGTTCAGCCAGTCTGAACGTAGCGTAATAGCACTAAATCTATTAAATAAACATACAGTACAATTAGAATAAACTATTTCACATACAATGCTTCACAAAAATTATACACCTTATGACCCGGTGCAGTATGATTTATATTTTTATTTTTTTCAAATAGACTCGTTCATTGCTATTGCACCTAATAATACGGTGCACTTAATGGTCCGTAAAATAAGTTTTTTTTTTTTTAATGACAATCCATCCATCCATCTGTTTTTTATATAGCTTGTCCTCATTTAGGGCCGAGCTGAGCTTGGGCCTATCCCAGCTGACTTTGATCTCCTTTGAATGAAAGTGTTAAATATCATGCAAAAATATCATTACACAATAATACTACAGTATATACTATTTTGCTATAATAGTATTCCCTATGTGAGTTAGTGTCTTGGGTGTGAGCAAAGGTGGTTACTAAACCCAGCTTCCTAAACGAATTTGACAGATCAATGACAAGGAAACATGATGCCAGCTACTAATTCATAATCATCAATCTCATACACGCTTGCCACAGTGATTTAATTGGCCCATTTGTCATTGCGTTCGTTCTCACGAAAATGTCATCATGACGATAATTTTTGTTCTCCCTACCATATCACAGATCTCGGCATCCGCGTCTGAGATGCCTTTTTTTTTTTTTTTTGCTTGTTCACTCAATTTCCTATTAGGGAGACAAGGCAAGTAATGCAGAGAGAAGACAGCACCGTATTTGAATTAAACAACCTGAATGAGGGTGTGGGCTAGATAAGGGTGTGGCAGTCAATCACTTGTGCTTCGGATCCTGACACAGCAGTGTTTCACTGCAGACACACTGCTTTCAGGAAAGCTATTTGCACACTTTTTAAAAGCATCTGGAGATAACCTCACAGGCACAATCCCTTTGATTTAAAACAACAGCAGGAGCCTTATTTTCTAAAGTGTCAAAAGGGTGGCTGTGCGGTTAGCAAATGCAGGTGTGGTTGATGATATGCCAACTGCAGATTGTTTTCACTTGGTTTTAAATATTCAGAGACATACCAAAAGGGACATTGTGATGCGCGGTCCTACGAGGACAACCTGCCTCTAAACCCCCTTTGATAATTGCTATGCAAAGGCTTCAGAAATGAATTACTGCTCAGCCAAGTGTTGCGGAGATCCAACGTGTGGGGGAAACAAAATGAAGGATGAGACTGTGCCGCACATGTGCGTCACATAGCTGTTTGGATGTGTACACACTGGCAAATTTGCTTAAGCAGACAAATTCTGGAGAAATACACAAAACTGATGTGAGGTCTATGCTGGTTTTAGCTCATTCAGTGCATTCTCTTCTAGGAAATATACACTCAGCACAAATGCATGTTAGCCAACACACACTGCCCACATTAGACAAGGAGGAATAATTGTATACAGTACTGATGTTCATTGAGTAAAAAAAAGACACATCCATCACTTAAATGAAAAGATCCATATGAGGTCAAGAAGCAATATGCAGCGGACCACACCATATTTGCGGTTCAGCTCACCTAGTGACAGATTTTCTATTTTAACTTATCCCCTGTTATTTGTGTAAAAAATCACCTATTCAACATTATCCGTGACGTGGCAAAAAGTCTGAAAATGGTTTCTGTTTTACTTTCATGTCACAGTGCTATCTCCAACAGGGGTCACCAACCTTTTTGAAACTGTGAGCACTTCTTTGGTACTGACTAATGCAAAGAGCTAGTAGTTTGATACACACTTCTGCATGAATGTGTTTGCTCAAATTTTCCTTAACAATGTAATTATTATGTTAATAAACTATTCTTTTATTTGAAAACATTGATTGTTAACAATTCCTAACAACAATTAGTAAACGTAGAGTAAATATCAACATGTAACTGTATCTATAGAGCTCTGCCAGTGTTTTTTTCAAATGATCACTTCTACAAAATTCATAGAAAATCACAATGACCCTTCACCATTGACTTATTTTTACAAAAGGCAGCGGGCTACTCATGGTCCTTGGGGACTACCTGGTGCCCGCGCGCACCACACTGGTGGCCCCTGGTCTACAGTATGTCTGAAATGTTATTGTAATTGTACTTTCACTTTAACTGAGACAACAAATGGTTATTGTCGACTGTACACACGCAAAAATATCAAACTAGTTGTCCACTCAACCTATCTTTAGCGATGGAAGTGCTGCCGATAGACACATACATTACACTCACATATTATATTGTAGTGTCTGATTAATTGAGATGATAAACACTGTTGGTTGTAACTATACACTGCTCAAACAAACTTCCATTAAACTAAACAGCTATGTTAGATTTGTGACTGAGTCAGCAAGAGTTGTTTATTGTACATGGCGGCGCCCATGTCTACTAGAACTAAACAAGGCCACCAGTGGAATCTGTAACAAAAGGTCAGCAGAACATCGCTAAACGTACGAACGACTGCCATTTTGTGTTGTTCCAGTGTGGATCCAGAGGTTTCAGATCAGTAAACACCAAAGTGCTAACTGCTAAATCGACCCAGCAGTCTACAAAGCAACATACCGGGTACTCCTAGGCTGGCATACCGATATCTACTGGCTGCCCCAGGAGCGCTGGCACCATAGATGGGACTGCTGTACTTGCGGTGCAGTCACGAGTTTTACACCGGACTGCACCACTATAATCATTACCAGAATTGTTGATGTGTGTGCTTAGCTGTAAAGTAATTTTTGAAGATGTTTATTAGCATCGGAAATGCTATTAAAGTGTTTTGGCATAACAGTTTGGGGTTTACTCATGGTTTAAACTATCAACATAGGCAATTATAATCACTTTTAGGGGAGCGTTAATCATTCGCGGTCGGTTCGATCGCTGTCCACCCGTAGCGGTGGTCCACTGTATACACCTGGCAGAGTGCCAAGTACGTAATAGACTGTGAATCTGACTACAAAATAAATATCTTTTGAGATTTCTGATATCTAATATTACTGATATTACTGAGAAATTATCTGTGAAGAGACCATGGAAGCTCACATAAAGGTATCTTATATTATGTGCCATACATAACGTGTACATAACAACACATTAAATTGTAATATTTGTAAAGCACATACATACCCTATTTAGGTTCTTACCATATAGTTTTTCGTTCCATTTGCTTCAACTTTAAGTGAGTAAGACATGACAGATGTTTATAAAATTAAATATGACTGAACAACTGACTCACAAAAAAATGACATCTCTTTCGTGTGCTTGTTTTACAGCCAATATCTGTCCAAAATCCAAACTAACTACTAACCTAACAAAGGAAAAGTCCATTTGTACTGCGGTATTTGAAAACTATACAGCACCATACAACTATAGGGGGATCATAACAAACAAATTAATAAATGAAATAGCAAAAATAGAAACCTTATATTGTATTGGAATACTTCTCCGCAAACACACACTGACTTTGAAGTTTGTGAAACTTGAATGCCCCCACATTCAAAAATACCACTAATGTGCTATTACCTCCCATAGAGTGGTCATCTGTTCATTTAAAAATCAAACACAAAGGAACAACAGCGATATTAGAATATAAAACACAAACAGTGTACAGTATGTTCTTGGACTTGTGCCAAACTGGAGCTGAGGATACTTGTTACTTTTAGTTGCCATGTAACATTCCACGCAAAATAGATGGTCAAACCATCTTCCTAATCAGCATTGAATTATCATATCACGACTAAGATGTCATAAAACATTGTCAACACTATCTCTTCCTCTTTCTGAAGTTCTTCCTTCTGCTTTGTTGAGTAGAACGGCTGACGGTTGTATAAGGAGTCAAATATTTAAATTTCAACTGCTGCCTTTCTGATTTACACAGTGTGACCTTCCTTAAGTGTTTGATAAGCGAGAGCAGAGAGTTACACTATCAGTTGCGTGTAGATTGCTCTCTGTTTTGCCTCAGGTGATAAATAATGTCAAATGCCACAGAGCCTGCTAAGTACCGTTCACTGTCCTACAGCACAGATCCAAAGAAGTCTAGTTTATATTCCCAGCACTGATATGATATTTGGCAGACTGCGGTCTAGTCGGAGGTCTTATATGGGCTGTGTGGAGTGAAGCCTCAGAGGAAAAGGGCAATTCAATATGAAATGTGATTTTCTATTGCTCCTCTTTTTGTCTGACTCCACTTGGATCAATAAACGGGTACAAACCTAATCGAATGTTTGCATAAACACAATGACTGCTATGGTAATCTGTGTCTACAAAAAGGACTCTTCAACACTGCAAAGCAAATAAAAAAAGAAGCAGTAAATAATCTGAATAGCAATATGTTTATCTATTTTATAAATTATACAAATATTTCTAACATTCCTTAGTATCACATTAAAAACTGGGGCCGCACAATCTATTGAAAAAATATCGATATCACGTTAATGGCCTTTACAATATGCATAGCGCAATGACATACAGTCATTTTCTAATGGAATTGTATGATTTTATCTGAATTTGACCAGTCAGATGTGCATCGCCATCCAGTAGTTGGATATTATCTAGGGGAATTACAATTAATTAGCTGAGAACACATTGAGCTTGCTTATCTTGCTGCATGAAAAAATGTACTTCTTTCATTAGATAACAAAAAATGTCCTTTCTTTAGGTACATGTTAAATATTGCAACAATATTGATATCGCTAGTCAACATCCATATCATATATCACATGTCTTTCCAATATCGTGGAGCCCTATCAAAAACTACATGTGTGTACCTTTAGGGATACAATGACTTTGTTTGTCAAGATATCTAATCTTCTTTCACATTGTTGGCCCTAAAAATGTTGCAACAGTGGCAGCTTTAACTCATCTATAAGAACTTGAGCTATAGAGCTGGAAGGTCACTGTTGAAGTCCTGCTGGGGCTAAATATAAACGTAAAATGGCACCACACATTATTGGAGGGATGCTGGTCCAATAATGATAATACCCATTAATAAATTATCCTAAAACACAGACACAATTACCTTTACTTCCAAACATACAGTAACTACTTTTTTTCTTTTTATGATTCAATACTTGAATGTATACTGAAGGCCAAATATAGACTGCAACTCCATTTCTTCCAGTGTTGCTTGGCTGACTGGTCGAAAAAGGGGCAACGTAACAATTCAAACAGATGATTGAAATACCGTATTTTCTGGACGATAAGCCACATCTTTATATAAGATGCACCCACTCTAAAAACATATATAAGCTGCACCTTTATATAAGCCGCACCTATCTATGTTGAAAAATGTAATATTTACTGCATTTACAGAACAATTTTGAACTGTAAATGAACATGTATGTACCTGAACATACTATTTCCTAACAGTGCCTTTTAACACTGAAGCAACTTTGCTGATTAAAACAGAACAGTACCAAGAGAAAATAAAGTACTTATCTTCATTTCACTGCCCGCTGCCACTTCAGTTTGTTAGTTAACTTCCGCATACCAACTAATTCATAACCGAGTGCATAGTGCCCTCGCCTGTTGAACTCCTCCACCTGCAGTCACATCCCGTTAATGGCAATTGTATTGTATTGTAATTCAGGCTAGAGCACTTATTGTGGTGGAATAAAAATCCACAGAATAGCTGCACCTTTATATTAGTTGTATGGTTCAAAACCCAGCAAAAAAGTAGCGGCGTATAGTCCGGAAAAGTACGGTACATCTCATTACGTCACTTTCGCTTCTGTGCCTTTTCCTTTCACTTGAGTGAATTTATTGATCAATGCCACAAAAGAACTGCAAGCCTAACACTTCCTCCATGTGAGTTGCTGTCCTGTCAGTGCCACACGGCGGCACAGCAGTGAGAGGACGAGAGGAATGTGGGAAAGCAAAGAAAAGTTTTGCCAAACAATCTGTCTTTTCATCGTCTACAGAGAATGCAATCAATACCTTTTGATTCTGGTCATGGAAGCCAGTTACATCACACGGCCATGACAGTCTTAGTTACAACAATTAAAAAAGTCCCCTGTCTGCTGAATTCACCACATCCCGTGGACAAACATTATTCTGAAAGCTATGCATGATCATGTTTAGCAGAACTCACCGGCAGAGTGGCCCCGGTTCGTGGCATCGTGGTCACTGTCACCTTGTTCACTATCACCATGACCACTGTCTTTAGAGCTCACGATGTCTGCTTCTTGGAATGCCGAACTGGAGGAGAGAGGTATAATACAGTTAGTCATAGAGGTATGGGAGAACAAAACGAATTCATGGGTGGAGACTGAAGTCAAACTACAATACTGGGATGGGGATTAAATGAAAGGAAAGAAGAGTACAAGCGAGAGAGAGAGAGAGAGAGAGAGAGAGAGAGAGAGAAAGAGAGAGAGGGCGACAAGAGAGTCGGAACCCGCCAACGCATAACTGCATTAATACCGTCACGGCGGCCATCACGATTCTAAATTGGATGTTACACATGGCATGTAATGAAATCCAGTCTTAGAGCTTTAATAGGCACCGCTCTGCCAGTTATGGGACTGGTGCCAAATTGAAGAGCTACATTACGGACACATTGGGAACCATGTCGTCTCTCAGAGCCACAATTAATGATGCAGAATCCACAAGACTAATACTGATGGGTGTAATATTCACTTTTATAGATCTGTGAATAGACTGGGGTTCCCTTTGGCCAGCTGGATGTTAGCGGTCCTCAGGTAGTGAATGGTTGTGCGGTCCGCCTTGCTCAGCACATTGCTACTATCAGGATGTGAGTGTGTGTGTGTGTGTGGGGGGGGGGGGATTCGTGTGCGTGAATGTGTGCAAGAGAGACAGAATGTGTGCTTTTCATTACCTGTTAACACGTCTTGGTCTGTCCACCAGGTAGCTGAGTTCTGCACGTTGGTGTTTATTCTAGAAAACATGTAAAAAAAAAAAAAAAAGCTGGTTATCCCAACTAAAAATAATACACAGGTGAATATATCAATGAAAGAAACACAAGTGACCACAAATGCATATATTAGCATAGCTTGTTCAAATCTATTTATGCTACGGATGTTGAACGTATCCACTTGCAGGCACGCACACATCCACTTAATGACTGGGTGAGAAGAGAGCAGTGGCGAGTGGGTTAGGAGGCGATTGAATGTGTAAATGATTGAGCCAGCCTACACTGGGACTGAACAACCTTTGTTCACGCTGCTGCCATGCTGGGTCGTGCAGAGAATACTTAAAGCACAGCAAAGGCAAGACTGTGACTGGCTGTCTGGCAAAACTCCAGCCACACCGCAATCAACAAAAAGCTTCAAGTCCTCGACGCTCTCCGATGCAAAACGCACAGGCTGAGCACAAAATGGGGCCATCACTTTTCTCCTTTTGTCTAATGTTTGCCGCCTCAATATATTTTGCTCATTTAAGCATATGCAGTGTATGAATTATTCTTTAGAGAAAAGGGGGCATAATTAGAACAATCTATGATGTCCTCCACAAAGCGAGTGTGGTTAGTGGCTATTTTTTAAGCAAAAATCATCATAAATGAAGTTTCCTAGTAGTGTAATTTCCATGAATAAAATCGAGTCTGAAGATGATTTCTATCACATACAGTATTAACTTCAAATGGGCTTGCAACACTGCATACACAATATACATGTGAATGGTCTATTTGTGCCCTTTAGGTCAAATGAAACTGGTCAAAGCAAATCAAAACAATAATTAATATAAAATATACTTTGATATAGAGATTTTGAGTCGGACAAGAAAAACACTCACATGAACTCTGTCTGCTTTATATGATATGAGTGAATAAAATCTAAAGAGCCACAGGAGATTTAACAATTGACATGTACAATCACCATTAGGCATGATAATAATTAAAGGCCACAGCGCAAAACAGTCAATCAATATAATTTCCATCTTTTGAAGGGCTTTGGTTTGACAGGAATAGAAAACATGAGACATATGGTTGGCTGATTATTTCTGCCTAGATGATCATGTTAAATGGTAACATTATAATGCATTGTGGTCAGGTGGATTGGGGGGTAACCTGTATTCTTACCTCACTGGAAAGAATACTGCCGTTGGATATGATGTCTGGTTGTTGGTCGCTGTAACCAGTAACTAAGGTGCCACACGGGTTGGTGTGATCCGTTTCAGTGCTTCGTGAGGGGCTGCACGGTTTTAGGAACATCAGATCAGTTTTGGCAGATTCTGGTGTCAGACACACTTGGTAGCAGTAGGAGTTCTGGTTCTGGTGGTGGTGGGAGCCGAATCCACCCCCCACACTCCCCACTCCCGACTCCTCCACGGGCACCTGCCCCACGGGCCCGACACCTGATGTCACGTTGGTACTCTGAACCAACATGATGTCGGACTTGCTCAGCTTCTTCTGCTTGCGGCCTCGAGCGTGCCTGCTGCAACAGGAGCCGCAACACATGCAACAGTCACCGGCCAACAGGCAGGTGTACAGGTTGAGTTTCTTGTCCTTTTGGCAACGCACGGCCAAGACAATCATAGCCAAGAGGAAGATAAAAGACACGGAGCCGAGGGCTATGATGAGAATGAGCGTCAGGTCAAGGGAGGTCTCCTTTGCCTTGGAGGCAGAGCCACGATCCCCACTGCGACCTTCGACCACACTGTCCACTAAGATCACACTCACACTGGCTGAGGACGAGAGGGGGGGCTGCCCGTGGTCCCTTACTTCTATTAGCAGGTCATAATGGCCCTGAGAGTCCCGCTTGTGAGAGATCCGCCGAGCGGTCCTCAGCTCTCCTGTCCTCCAGTCCATGCGAAACATGCCCATCTCGTTGCCCCTCAGGATGCTGTAGGACAGCCGCGCGTTCTCGCCGTCGTCCGCATCCATGGCCACCACGCGTGTCACGAGGTAGCCGGGCTCAGCAGAGCGTGGCAAGGGCTCCTTAGCCGTGCCGTTTTTACCAATGGGGGCTATGACAGTTGGGGCATTGTCATTTTGGTCCACTATTATAACGTTCACAGTGGCATTTGAGAAGAGCTCAGGTGTTCCCGTGTCCTTCGCCTGGACCATGAAGCTGAACTCCTTCAGCTGCTCATAATCGAACGAGCGCAGTGCATATAGGTAACCGGTGTCCTGATTTATGGAGACATAAGTGTCCACAGACATGCTCTGTATGTCACACTCCAATATGGAGTAAGTAATAAGAGCGTTCTGTCCAATATCAGGGTCTAAAGCGCTCACAGCGTGAATGAAAGCCCCAGGCACATTATTCTCAGTCACATACACGTCATAAACCACCTGCGTAAAACGGGGCGCGTTGTCATTCTCATCCGAGACGTGCACTTTGATGGACTTGCTGGTGGCAAGAGCTGGCTGGCCCTTATCTTTTGCCACCACTGTGATAGTGTACGACTCTGTCGTCTCTCGGTCCAGCGGGCCATCCGTCACGATAGTGTAGTAGTTCTTAAAAGACGACTTGAGCTTGAAAGGGACATCTCCCAAGATCTCGCAGCTCATTAAACCGTTCTCGCCCGAGTCCCGATCCGCAACGCTGAAAAGTGCAATGACGGTGCCCGGGGCGTCCTGCTCGCTCACGGACTCGGTCACGGTGCTGAAGCCAATCTCCGGAGTGTTATCGTTCACGTCCACGAGTTTCACCAGCACTTTGCAATGAGCGGGGACCGCGTTCGCTCCCAAATCTTTTGCCTGTACGTAAATCTGGTGCGTGTTGCTCTCCTCGTAGTCCACCTCACCGGCCACCTCTATCCTGCCTGTCCTGGCGTCGATGCTAAATAAGTCTTTAATCCGCGGGGTATTGTGGTTGCTGAATGAATAAATAATTTCCCCGTTTTGGCCCTCGTCAACGTCAGTGGCGTTGAGCTGAATCACTTGGGTGCCCACGGGGGAATTTTCCCGCAAGTTAACAGTGTAGACGGACTGGTCAAAAGTGGGCGCGTTGTCGTTGGAGTCGAGAACTTTAACGACCAGGAGCGCGGTGCCGGTGCGCTGCGGGTTGCCTCCGTCCACAGCGGTGAGCACGTAGCGGTGCACAGCTTGCTGCTCCCTGTCCAGAGGCTTCTCCAGCACTAGCTCGGCGAACTTGTTGCCGTCACTTTGAGTCTGCACGTCCAGGTAAAAATTGTTATTATTGGTGATGGCGTACGTGCTGAGAGCGTTTGCGCCCACGTCCGGGTCGAAGGCGTTCTCCACCGGGAAGCGCGTCCCGGGGATGGCGCTCTCGGATATCTCCACAGAAATGTCCGCCTCGGGAAAACTGGGTGGATTGTCGTTGATATCCATCACTTCAATCTCGACGCGAAACAGTTCCAATGGGTTCTCCAAAAACACCTCCAGGTGCAGTAGGCACGGGATGGTCTGCTTGCAGATTTCTTCTCGGTCAATTTTCTCGCTTACTACAAGCGCGCCGTTTTCTAAGTTCATTTCCAGGTAGGGTGTCCGTGAACTGGGCACAGTCTGGAAGCGGCGAGCGGAAAGTTTGGTAATGTCCAGCCCCAAATCCTCCGCGATATTCCCAACAACTGTGCCGGGCTCCTGCTCCTCTGCCACCGAGTAGCGGAGCTGAGAGAGCGCTCCATTCAGGACGGAGACCAGAAAAAGCAAACGAATCATATCTGCTGTCTCCCTCCAAGTACACTTCAAGAAAGAAAAAAAGTTGCTTAAAAAAAAACCTTTACTCCTGACTTTTTACAAGCAGCGCGCATTCCCAAATTATCTGCCCGAAAAAGCGGTGATGTTAAAAAAAGAAAGAAAGAAAATAAAAGGTCTCCGGTTGTGCAATACCCCTCCTTTGACTCGGGTAGTATAACATTTAGTCGTTTGAGCGGTGTGAAGCGCAGCCATCTGATCCGAGCGCCTCCGTTTTAATCAATTCCTCACTGCACGGCTGAGTTTTGGCGTCAGGCTGGTGCATAGTCAAGAGTTCCTGTGCGCAGAAACACACTGACCCCTTCTTCACAAAAAGTCAGCACAAAACATCAAATTACTGGATGGTAGGGGGAGGGGGGGTAGAAAAAAATCTGCAATTTCTACATGAAGACTATGACGAACAGCAGAGCGTTTTTCCCCCCCTCAACCTCGTTGCTTGAATTTAATCAGTGTGTCCGTGCGCTCAAAGCGGATGATGTTCTCAGCTCGGCTTCTGTCAGGCGAGTGTGAGCAGCGGGTTGGTTTTGCACACTGCTTCTTTCCCCACCAGCCAATGGTGAGCTCCAAGACCGCGCGTAAAGCCACCTGATTGGGGCTCCGCGACGCCAGCCTGCGCGCACACTGGAGCCTCGCAACAAAACCAGTTAAGTGCAGTTGCGCTCCTCATCGTCTTCCTCTCTTCTCCTCCAGGCCAAGCCCTTGGTAGTTGCAGGGAAATTAAATGTTCTACACTTCGGCGAATTAAGAAAGTCCAATAATAGAGAGGGTTGGAACCAACTTCGCGCGCACCCAATAGAGCCCATGCAGCTGTCGAGGGAATGTTGTGTTGGTTAAAATTGTACCTGTTAGAATGAAACTGTCATCACACGCAGTCAAAACAATTACATTTCGCAACAAGACGATTCAATGTTGCCAGCAGCCGGCGGTGCAAATATTTCACCATGTTTTCGCAGTGCTCTGAAGTAGTGTGTGAGTCATAACGGAGCCTATACACACAGCTAATTAAGGGGCACCGTGCACGGAAACATCCAGTTCACGTAAAGCTGCCGACTGAAATGTATGCCTCTTTTCCCTTGCAAGGGTCCACGCTCAACGGGTAGGCAGCATTTCCTATGTTTTGGAGAGTTGTCACCAAAAGGGTTTCCCATCAGAGCACGATCACACATGGGTTGCTTTAATTCAGTTTAATGAAGCATTATGCTTTAGCCCCACCGTGATGTTAATAGCTTGAGTCTATTAGTTCCCCCTATCTTCCACTTCTTATCATTAACTCTCCTCACATGCTGGCCTTGGCTGTACGTGCAGTTGCATCATGTGCTAATTTAATAGACAATGAATATATTAAGTGTGCAAATAGGCGGTTTCCGAGGGGGTGGCATAAATAGTTGAGGTAGTACTTGTGCGCATTATTTTTTAGACGGTGATCACAAAGAGGATGAAAAGGGGTGTAATTGAAATTAATTAGCATAAGTCTCCAAATCCAAGTGTATTAGACGGGACGCAACAATATCGACCATAATGCAAAGCGACGTGCCCATTGTGGAGTGGATTAAACAGCGATTCTGCATCTAGCCACGCAAGTCAGAAGAAACAAAGAGCAGACGTTGGATAAATTTTCACCCATGTCTGAGCCAGAGCTGTGTGACTGAATCGAGCTGACACTGAAGTGGGATCTCTCTCTCTCTGTCTCTCTCTTCTCCCCCTTGTGACAAGCTATTTTAGAGACCAACGACGCCCCCTGGTGTCTGCTCCTTTTTCTCAACATCCATTTTTGACCACTAATTCAGTTCAGGGTCACGGATGAGCTGTGGCTTTAAATTTACATTATCCACTTACATTATCCAAATCTGTCTCTGTTTAAGTACAGTCCTGGTTAAGATAGCATCAAATAAAAACACTGAAATGTTTCAGACATACTGACATATTTGACCCATACCATGTGGCCCTCATGTTAAGTTGAGTAAACATGTCATGGGTGCATGCACATGATGATAAATGGGGATACAATTTGGAACATACCTCTATCCTTATTAGTACTGGAAAAGATAAACTAGTTCGACTCATATAGACACATATAATGCACTGAACAGACAAAGAGAAGAGAGATGATGCTTAATGATGGTCCATGTCACCATACGGTATAGTCACGGAAAGTGAACCAAACAATTTCATGTACCTATAATTTACAGTGATGTGTACTTGTACGCCGTGCTACTGTAGAATTTGGCTGGATCTTGAGGCAGCTTTGTATCCATTACAATGTAGCAAATTGTGAAGGTCCGTCAGTCTGTGACTGTCGGATGCCCGTAATCGTCACTAACCGGGTCAAGTACGATTGGACTCCTCGGTCCATCACTGACGTAATCCGCCAATGAACTAAGGAGAAGAAGTCGTAGAAGGAGAACAAAACATCCATTTGTAGACAGGAGGAGACGTGCAAGCTAAGGTCATAACTTCGAGCCGCGTCCTGGTAGTGTCGTAAGCAGACACGGTATTTGTTCATTCATTTCCACCATGCTATCGTCCAATTTTGCGTGCATTGCTAAAACCACAGGTCAGTACTATTAAAATCTAATAAACATGACTTACATTTATGTGTTTCCCACGTCTGCTTGTTCGTTGAGGTGCTCGTTTCCGCAGCCATTTATTATTTGTTGCCGAGGGGGCGTGGGTAGAATCTAGAGAGGTCGGGCTCTGTCTTCGTGCTGCAGGGCCATACACCCCTTGTATATGACCCTACCCCTAAAGATTACGGAAAATTGGGACACATCTCGGTTCTCGTGAATGCGCACTTCTAGGGGGAAGGGACAAGACGAGACGTAAGGGGTGGTATTGGGATTGAGTCTTGGATTGGATTCTACCCTTGCTTGGCCACAATGCAGATTGGGACTCTGGTTAAAGTAAGACATTTTAAACTTTAAAGTAAAGCTTCTCAGGTGTTTCAGGAGTTAAAACAGAGGCAGGCAGCCACCAGTGAGCTCCTGCTATACTTAACAGTTCAATACATTGGCAAATACAGTAAGTGTATGTGTGTGTAAAGCTCTTTGGCTAGCCACCGTATGATGTAGCTAGAGTGATAGATGGCACTACATTTACCATTTTAATCAAATTTGAATTTTCATCTGTTGGATTATGACCTATTTTGGGGGGGGATGGGGTGGGGGGCACTGACGGATTGACGATAGACGGACTGTCGGAGCAGTGAAATTTACTGACAGAAGCGATGGCGGAAGTGCGATTAAAACGTGCTGACGATTACAGTTTGGTTCGAATTGAAATAATGATGGACTGACAATGACGGATGGGTGCCCAGGCCGCTGACAAATGATGGACTGACAGAATTTTGTAAATTGCCCACCTCTGAAAATAACAGTAAGATACTGGCAGCCGGGTTGTCAGTTTGTCCCTGTTATTTTACAGCCCCCCAGCTGTTCTCAACTTTACTGTATGTTACTGTTGCTACTGATTTCACTGAATTACTGCATCTTTCTGCATTTTCTGTCATTATTGTAAAATACTGGCAGCAGCATTGACAGTATTTTACTGTTACTTTACATTTTGTTGTTTTGTACTTGTGAGCATTCTATCCATTCATCCATCCATCCATCCATTATCTATACCGTTATCCTCACAAAGGTCGCGGGATTGCTGGAGCCTATCCCAGCACAATGGGCAGTAGGCGGGGGACACCCCGAATCAGTTGCCAGCCAATCGCAGGGCACAAAGAGACAAACAAACATTCGCACACACAATCCAAGAGTGTCCAATCAACCTACCATGCATGTTTTTGGAATGTGGGAGGAAACCGGAGTACCCGGAGAAAACCCACGCAGGCATGGGCAGAACATGCAAACTCCACACAGGAAGGCCGGGGCCGGATTCGAACCCACGACCTCTGCACTGTGAGCTAACTTAGTCGACCACCGTGCCGCCCGTGACCATTTTACTTTTACTTTTTCTAATTTGATTATCCTAATTAATTACTCTTAAACAGTCTGAAATAATTAATTTTAATTAAATTAACTAAACAATTTTAATTTAACATCATTGATAGATAGTTATTTAATGCATTATGAACCCCACTGTTTTCTGGTCACCTCTGTGTGATTAACGTCATCATAGCAAGCCCACCATTTCTTTTGGAAAAGTATTTAACATATTAAATGAAAATACAGTAGTCCAAGCAAATATCATCCGTTGTTTTATTTCTCTTTAAAGAACTTGAGCATGAACTTTCAAAGACAACGAGATGATTTTATTCTATGTCACAGCAATATGAGATCTCAATAATTTAACTTCATTTGATTAACTTTCTGCAATGTCAAAGATAACAATCTGAATGAACTCCCATACCTTGGCGCACGGGTCTGGGTAATTGAGATCAAGGACATTAAATGCTTTCAAACACCTATCAACTGCACACAAAAGAATTGGGTGCTCCAAGGGTGCCCCCAAGCATAAAAATGTTGTACTTTCGCTTTGGTTGCTGTGGCCAGGTACTGTACCAGTTTTTTTTCCAGGCTTTAGAAGGAAACAAGTAAAGAAAAAGACTATCACAGATTTCCGTGTTGAACATTTTCAATTTTTAAACTTAAAAAAAGATGAAATACCAGATCTATAACTGACGAGTTGTAATGACAATTATAATAAAAATAATAACAATTCAACAAATATGTCAGTATTTTTTCATTTGAGTCACACTGTAATCTTGTACATTTACTACGTTTTATAAAGTTCCAATACTTAGCATGAGTATAATAACTAAATACATATACAATACAAAAATAAATTACCGGTAAATGGAAAAAAAAAATCTATGAGCTCTAAATGCATCGCAATGCATTGTATTTACAACTTGTGAATGGGCTATTTTTGTGTGAAATACGAGAATTAACCCCCCCAAAAAGTTTCCACTATAGCAATGATATGCAATGTGGCCCCCTGAACAGAGTGTGGAAATTCAGTGGCTCTCTCCATCAAACTTGCCCACTTGGTATAAGCATCCAGATGTTGGGAATGTATGAACATGAGGGATGAGGGACTCAAAACAGAGCTCAAATGTTGCACTCAGTTCCAGGCATATGTGTAATGTGCATACCTGCTGAGAGCAAACTATGTTACCCAGAACATTTCCCATCTTCTCCTTCTTGGTCATGTGTATGATCTTGGCAGAGAACTCTGTGTTACAGTTTTGAGTGAATTAATCCAGTACGCTCAGGATGTAACACAAAGAAATCCTTAGAAATCTAGAGGCAGGAAGGACAAAGACACGGAAAAATGTGTAAGGAACAGCAAAATTGATTTACTTAGTCAACCTTGTTATGTAAAATGTAAGCTCGATCACCATGCATGGAGTGTCCACTCGATGCAAGAATTATGGCTTGGATTTTTTTTGCCACTAAATTACCACCATTTACAAGGCTTGCTCTGTAGTTACTGTGCATTTCATTCTAAGTAGAATACATAAACAATGGAAAACACACAAGCACACATAGAAATCAGCCGTAGTCATAAAATGATGATGATGGCAAAAATACTAAAACCATTGTACTGCTTGTACAGTGCCATCTTCAAAGGCTGGAAGTAATGTACATATTTTGTTTGTGTGGAACATTTTCTCACCGCCTGTTTGTTTTTTTTAATCCAAATTAGCATGCAAACTTTTGTTCACACATTTCTGGTACGGTTGCCGCATCCTACAGACTCACCAACATCCTCAATCCAGGATCAAAGTCTCTGCCATCAGAATTTGAATGTGAATGAAAATAGTGCAATACATAGCTTTCAAAAGAAGAGATCCATTCAGTCAAATTCCATGAAAACAAAGTCACAAAGTCGTTCATCCTTTGCGAAGGAATACAAACATAATTTAGGGCAACAAGTGGCCATTTCTCACTAGCTTTGAGCAGGCCATTGCACTTACAATAACACACCCAAATAATAAATTGCCAAAGTCACTCTTGTGCATACCAGGGATTATTGCAAACTATAACTCACTTTACCATCTTTGACGCATGCGGCCCTGCGACTGACTATTGGTCACTTGTATTGCCAAATATTATTGTAAGTCTACACTGTAACTAAACTTGGCATTCTCGAACAAAAATGACAAAAATGAGCACAGTGGTCCCTTATCTGAAATTTTATAGGTGCAAGTAGAATTAGGGGCGCAAACTATGAATTCATTTGAAAAGTAAACATTCATCACACATTTTTTGATGATTTTACTGATAAATGGGCTTAAGTGTGGAGCAGAAGTTTCTCATCAACAAAAAATATTCAAGAATAGTCATTGTGAAAAAAAAACAGTTTATACTGTATGATTGATAGTTGTTTAAAAAAATGCTACTGTGAGGTTTTTTTTAACAGGAATTTGTCAGAGATGGGCATTCCGTCCCCATCCCAGACAGATGCCCATTTTAGGGATGGAGGACAGACGACGAGAAGTTTTTATTTATAAAGGATGGAGTAAGCAAGGACGGAATTGGGTTTTCATCGGTCCATGTAATCGTCCTTAACCGGGACAAATACAGGCTTACGTGTTTTTGGGTTCTTTTAAAAAGAAAGACCACTGTTCTCTTCTGCGATACTCCAGAGCCGCCTTGATTAACTGCCCGCAACAACACTGTAGTTTCCTTTTTTTTCTTTTTCAAGGGCGTTTCCTGCAGTAACATTGCACTCACATACATAGTCTGCCCTCTAGTGGTTCAACACATGTAATACCATAAATGATGCCATAGGATGCTATTTTTCACTAACAATTGACAGAAACACGCCCAGCCTGTCTTGCGTGTGTAATCCGGGATAGGTACTATGCATGGGGCGTAGGAAAAAGGTGGATTGCAAATTTGTTTTGTTAAATAACTGTTAACATTTAGTACATACCTTATCCCTTTGCATGTGAAGTATGGCCGGAGGATGGACCGGCAAAATAGGGTAAAGTACCCATCTCTGCAATTTGTTACAGTCTACCCAGTGTTTCATGCGGGATTTAATATGCCTGTTACTGTACAAAATGTTACGTACTAAAAAATAAATAAATAAATAAATAATGACTGAATGCATTGTATGTCCGCTGATAGTGTAGTGGTACACACGCCTGAGTTGTGTGCGGGCAGCGTGGAATCGATTCCCGCTCAGTGACAGTGTCTATGTGTGCCCTGCGACTGGCTGGCGACCAGTTCGGGGTGTAGTCTGCCTTCGCCCATTGACGGCTGGGATAGGCTCCAGCAACTCCCCGCGACCCTATATAGGATAAGCGGTTTGGAAGATGACATAACATGACATGAATGTATTGTCACACCACTACTACAAAATGACATACATTTATGTTTTTGTCATAATTATTTATAATTTGGATCGTTAGAAAAATATCTGGTCACTATGGTGACAAATGGTTTGTACATTTTTGAAAAATTATACTGTATAATAACCAGACATTTTGGGAGGGGCAAACAAACAAACTGAGGCCAGTCGATTTGCTCATGCTCAGTAGTGCACTACAATTTCACAATATGAACAAAAATGGAATTAAGACATCATTAAGGGGTTAGTACCCAAAGGATATACCTCATGCCTATGATAGAGTCCTCCAATAAACCTGTACCAAATTGCAGTTACAAACAAAACAAAATAGTACTTTGGAGAGTGCAATAGACCTGTGTTGTGGATCTAAGAAATGGTAGTAAAAGGGAATAGAAGTCCCTTTGTCCACTGGATGTTTGCATTCAAAGAGAATGTCAGCTAAGTTAATCGAATGAAATTCATTTGTTGATCTATAACAACTCTTAACTCTTGTTAACATTTATGATACAAAGACATTGATTTTCAAAAGCTCTGTGGTCATAAATGCTGGAGGGTTTGTAAAAAGAGCAGAACAAGTCAATAAACAACCAATGTAGATGAAAACACGCAAGCCTCACACGCTGGGCTATCCAAGGCAAAAAACAAATAAAAACACTCACACACTAAAACATCACATAACATGATCAGTTTCGTTAGAGTTTTAAAATAAACCGTGTACGTTGTTGGATGAAAATTGGATACAGCTGTATAATGAAAAAAATAAACACTTTTTAACTATTTGAGTTCCTATTAGGGATTCACAGTAAGAGTGCAGTGTACCCAGATCAAGATAGGCGCATGTACAAAATGGATGGTTGTACCCTCAGCTCAAAGTGACTGTGTGTGTGATCAGTGTCTGTCCCAGACAGCTGCAGGGTGACTCCTGGGCCTTGGGGCTATTACTCAGGCTGATGGATGGAGGGACGGCAAGAGTGGTGGTGGTGAGAAAATGCAAAGGGCGGTAGGAAGGAAGCAGGGACAGATGGGGCTCAAAGGAAAGCAGGGACAGTAGATTAGGGCAGGATGAGAGACTGGTTGGTGTGAATGGACGAACAGGGGGCCTCAAGAGGCTGAGGTGTTAAAGTGTGTGGAGGAGAGTTGAAGAAAAAAGGTGGTAGAGTGATGGCAATCTGGGTGATGGGCTTGACAGCAGTGAATGGTACTGACATGAAATAGAAAAAAAAAGGTCGAAGAGAACCAAATGAAGCTGGCGTTATTTGAAGTGGTTGCTTTTCACAAAGGATAAGCATGATTTTTGTGTACCGTGCTATATTATATATATTTTCATATTTTGTTTTTAAGTTTAACCCATGTAGGCTTGCACAATACAGATTTTAGCATGCGTTGTAATTCATAGCTATGAAATTTCACACAAAAGTGCAACTGTTGCTGAACCTAACCCTTAATGCACAAATATTTTATATTATTAAATATATTATGTATTATATTACCGCTATTGTGTTATTAACATTATGACAACCTGGTGTGATTGAGAAAAAACTAGGGCAGATTCGGAATCAGCACAATTTTTTATTTATTTATTTATTTATTTTAGGAAAGTTTACTGACATCTCAGATTTTTTTAAGGGGGTGGTAAAAAAAATTGTTGACCAGTGTTATTGATTCATCAGTCGTTACAATCATGGGTAGGGCATCAAGATGGCGAAACAATATAAAGTACTTGGGGATACACATGAACTAGTCAATGAACTGGATGGGAGTATCAATATGTAAGTGTATACAAGGACGGAATAAGCAGACCATTTCCTAAAGAAAGTTCAGATCCTTCAATGTGTGGAGTAAAACGTTGGGAGATATTTTACTACTCAACAAATGCCTTTGATTCCGCTGTTGTCTGCAAGATATGACGACCACCAAATGAAAAAAGACATATTACGCATTTTTCATGTCTTAATAACATTTCTGTGGCAAGATTTTGTCAACGTTAAAGAATTTATTAAAAGTATCAAGAATTGTAGACATTTTGACTGCATTTATCATGCTACAGTGAAAAAAAGCTCTATTTGGGGGGCTGATCTGTATCATGGAGTGCGCCAGTCCTCATCATGTCATCTTCCAAACCGCTTATCCTATACAGGGTCGCGGGGAGTTGCTGGAGCCTATCCCAGCCGTCAATGGGCGAAGGCAGACTACACCCCGAACTGGTCGCCAGCCAGTCGCAGGGCACACATAGACACTGTCACTGAGCGGGAATCGATCCCACGCTGCCCACACACAACTCAGGCGTGTGTACCACTACACTATCAGGGACTCTTGCGCCAGTCCTCATCCTGTCCAAATTTTTTCTTGGCCAATGTCAAGCAGTCGTTAGCTTGACAACTAGTGAGTACTTTTTGCCTTATTCGGCAGCCAGCTGCATGCTTCTACTAGCTGAAGCTGAGCCCAGAGTTTGTAAAATCAGGCAAAAGCAATTGTGTATGCACATTGCCAAACACAAACGACCCAGTGCCCTCCACCTCGTCAACACCTTCATGGAACAATCAACTTGGAGCCAATTGTTTATTAGCAGCTAGGGTTGATATAATGCTGATTTAACCATATCTCTAACCCCCGTAGAGATTCAACTGCATCGTCACAAGTGTAGGTGTGACCATTTCCTCACTAAGTGGCCGAGTTACACTTGTCAAATAATGTAGCGGTGTGGTGCATGACGTCTCTAAACACATACTGCTTCCCCCCATGTAGACAACTCAGCCAAACATTATTATACGAATATTATCAGAAGCCATTGCCATTAGCTCGTGCAAATCTGTGATTAACTTGCAGCTCTGCTTGCCTTTTGGCGTTAGCATACAAGTCATTCGTGGCCAGGTTAAATTGTTATTGGTTATTTTCCCCCCGGAACTTCGGCTAGCCTAGCTGATCATAGGTCCATTTCACAAAGCAGGTATAGTGAAAACTCAAGAATCTGCTAACCCTGAAAAGAGGGAAATTCTGACTTTTCGGTTTCAAGAAGCAAGGTAACTCAAACCAGAGAGAGGTGATAACTCGAGACGGTTTCAGAGAGAGAGGTCCTGGTCAGTTACTGCAGTAACAGACTCTCTGAAACTAACCTGGTCGAGAGCAGGTTTATCTCAGTGAACCTCGAGTTTCACTCTGTCTCGATCTTCTTTCTGAGCCAGACACACACTCCTTTTCATTTCCTCATTCCTTCGGTTTGGCCAGGTGAGTTTTGTCGTAGTATAGTGCTGCCGTCTCTCTTTACAAAAAATCTGAGTCAGTATATCGTCGCTTTCCTGTGAAAAACACTTATCTCCAATTTTAGAAACGTTTTTAATTTTGACTTTAATGCGATGTCTTTAATGCGATGTCTTTAACATGGAAACATGATTCAGGTAAAAATAAGAAAATGAAAATAAAAAGGAGATAAGTGTTTTTCACATGACAACGACGATATGAGAAGTCCATTAGGCACAATATCACTGAAAAAAAGTTGAATTTTATTTGGTCAAGTGGTTGCATGAAATATAATCATCTGAATTAAGAAACATTTTAGCTAGACTATACATCTACTAGATAAATGTATCTGGATCCAGATGATTTTATTTTGTGCAACCACTTGTGCAACCACCAATAAAAACTCAGACTTAAGGATTAGACTCATAGTTTGATGAACCTGCTTTGTGAAATAGACCCCTGGTCATATGGTGGAGAAGCTCAGCATGGAGGAGGTTGTTATGTTAATTACCAGAGATGACCGGTCTGTCAGTCCTTCACTGATGGATGCTTGTTTTTCTGAGGATTGACGGGACACTTTTTTAAAATGACGAACTAAGCACTCACGGAAGTGAATTTTCATCTCTCAGAATAATCGTCAGGAACCGCGTTTGTCAGTGAGTCAGTCCATAACTGACAAACACCTGTTTTGCTGACGGTTTTATTTAGGGGGTGAAGGGACGGATTGACGGGTCAACGGACTTCTGACGGACTTAACTGACGGACCAACCAACTAACGATTACAATTCAGTTCAGCTTGAAAAATGACGGACGGGTACTCAGGCCGCTAACAGATGACAAATGACGGACCAAAAAAATGTTGTAAAATACCCACCTCTCTTGGCGGCACGGTGGGCGACTGGTTAGCTCGTCCGCCTCACAGTTCAGAGGTCGTGGGTTCGATCCCGGCCCCGGCCTCCCTGTGTGGAGTTTGCATGTTCTCCCTGTGCCTGCGTGGGTTTTCTCCGGGTACTCCGGTTTCCTCCCACATTCCAAAAAACATGCATGGTAAGTTGATTGGACTCTCTAAATTGCCCCTAGGTGTGATTGTGAGTGCGGATGTTTGTCTTTATGTGCCCTGCGATTGGCTGGCAACCAATTCAGGGTGTCCCCCGCCTACTGCCCGAAGACAGCTGGGATAGGCTCCAGCACGCCCCGCGACCCTTGTGAGGATAAGCGGTATAGATAATGGATGGATGGACCCACCTCTCTTAATTAGCCTCAACATTATGCACCAGTGGGTGAAGTGCAGATCGAGTCGCTCACCAACATACTTTCAAAATCAGGCACTTAAAAAGATTTACTTGGTTGTTCTAATTTTGTCTATCTATCTATCTGGCACCATGCATTCCATCTCTGAGCTAATACATGTGGCCTGAATTGTAAAGCTTATAGTGTATTTGTTATCAGTCATACTTAACTTGCTGTCATGTATTATAGGGACCATAGGCCGGCGAAGTGTAAAACATGTACACTGGGGAATCGGTACTTCTGCTTTGGCATCTTGCATAAATGCTGCTGATTTCCCTAAAGCTGGCTCCACTTAGGAGTGTTTGGTGTACTCATTATTTGTTGTGCAAAAATGTGTATTAATCATTTATGGTAATCTTTTCTTGTTTTATGAATGTGGAATGTTTGGGTGAGTGAAGTCTATTTTATCTTTTTCTCTAAGGGTTTCTTTTGAATGCACTACATTCATGTGATTAGTGTGGTATCTTGACTTACGGACGCTGCACTAATGTTCTTGTAATACAACATTCTGCCATGATTGTTTTGATTGTTACAGTATGTATTTGTGTATAGCCATACGCACGTACGCAGTAGTGAACATGCATGTGCATGTTATCTATTTTCACAGACGATGGTTGTCAACGGTTCCTTGGAAACAGTAGTAGGATCATTTTCCAAAACTTCGACTTAGACATGTTTTCAGGCTCTAACAAGTGGTTTTAATGTGAAAACATGCCAAAAACAATACCATTTACCATTTCAGTTGAAATGCTTACATTATGGGTTTCTCTTGTACCCTTTATTTTCCCACCTTTCAAGTGTTTTTACTGTAGCTGCAACTCCCGCCCTTGTAATTCTCTCATTATTTTTGTTAATAAATGGCAATTTAGACACAACAAAGAAAACAAACAAACATTTTTGATGACTTTATGTCTGTTCCAAAACTGCCATCATGAACTCTATTTTGGTGGCGCCCGGCTCAAAAACAGGCGCAAATTCATTTTCGTGTCGGGGCAAGTCTAGTTTGTGTTGCTCACGATGGATACATCACAGCGAGTACACAAGTTTGATTGTACGGTTCGTTTTGAACTGAGGCCAAGCTGCGGTGAAGAGCTTGGTCTTAGTCCAGACCCACTTTCTGAGTGGGTGTGGCTTGCCAGGCTAGGACAATCCCTCTGAATAATTGCAGAAATTAATTCATTGAATGAATTATTATCACTATCATCACTATCATCATAAAAAAAATGTGTACCAAGCACCCCTCAACCTCAAGGCAATGAGGCTTAACTATGGTGGGTGGGGGGTTTGTCACACATGGCCGCACGATAGGGGGTGGATGGCGATGTCCAAGTGCTCATCCAATGGCCAACCTATAACATCATCCGCAAACGGAGATCTTGTAATTCCTTGTAAGACCACATGCTGTGCCTTTTTCTGTGCTAAATTTATAGGGAAGTACAAGTTCTTGAGTGTTTTTGTCCATTGAAGAGTAATAGCCCTACATGTGGCACGCAACATTGGTGGCAGCGGTCGGACTTGTACCCTGGCATTTATATCTATTTTCTCTTCAGACAAAAACATTCAGGATAGTCTACTTACATTTTTGGGGGGGAGAAAACATGCAGATGTTTTTGGTGTTTGTTTATTTTTCCTGAACATTACAACAGGCACTGCATGGTTACTGGTTCCTTAGGACCTCATCCTGGCCGCAATCCTCACACTGTATAAAAGGCTGTCCTGATCAAATAAGAAAAAAAAAATGTAAAAGCTATTTCCACAGACATTTTTAAGCTATTTCAATTCAGCTAGTCAAAACCCAATAGTTTGCCTCACAACCATACAGCACAAAGTAGATGATATAAGATTTTTTTTTTTTTTTTGCAGTAGTTATTACCACCACTCTAAAAACTCCCAACAAGCAATCTGTGTATATCTCAGTTTGGCCCCTGGCTCTGATGTGCTCTGCCCGGGGTCTGTTTGGTTATGCAGTGATTGCCTCCTCCATTGGCCCTCCTCCCCCTGTGCCTCCGAGTCTCACAGCTTCAGCATACACAAAACTGCATTTTCCGAGTCTCCCCAGACAGTAGCCTGATCTGTGCGCTCATATTCATCTTAGCTGGAACTTTCTTCTCCATCTAATGCACTGGCCTTTTCCCCTCTGGGTTAGGTGAGGCTCCCTCCATCACGTTCCTCCCACATGCACTTTTTCTATCACTCTCTTGCTCTTAGAAACAATGAACGCTTTAGTCCAGTAAGGACAGTAGATATGTTTAAACAAATGTAATACGGTCTGTATTTGTACGTGAATAATGTGCAGTATGTGCTGTGAATGTATTGTATTTAAAAAAACACTAATTATGAGTACAGCAATAGATTGATAAAGTGTAGAAAGAGTAGATGTTTGGTATGTTTTTTTTCCACCCTGCAACCACACTAATCACCCATCAAAACCACATAAAAAAAAAACTGAAACTATTGTGTTATGTAGTGGGCATAATAATGTATGATTGATTTTTCGTGTTCATGAAAACCTTCTCTCTCAGGAATGTCCATACAATATCAGAGACAAAGAGAAAACAGTGTAACCCGACACCCTTGCCACAGTTATCACCGGAGGCTAATGGGTAGGCAAACCATGGCAGTATTCACCATTTAAGTCAGCATTAGGTGTGTGTGTGTGTGCGTGTGTGCATCTGTGTTTGTGAGAGACAGTCAGAGCGAGAGTGTTTGGCATTCAAAGAACCGACCAAAATATGAAACGCTTCAACTTCAAACTGCTATGGAGGATGCTCTCGCTTTCCTTTGGGCTTTTTTGGATGTTTGAGCATATCTTTGTTTATTCAAGCATTGTTGCATTCAAAGTTCACGACATTGAATTGGTTTTGCAGCAGTGTTCTGTGTAATTCAGTATATCCGTAAACCTCATAATCACTAAGATACAGCTTGCTTTTTCTACTGTATTAAAGCCTCAAAACTCTGGCAGTCAATTAGCAAACGCTGTGGGTGTCAATGGAGTGAGGAAAGTTTGCTTGCTGGTATTATAGCTAATTAGCCCAAACTCAATTCCCCCAAGACAGAGAGGGAAGCACCAATGTATTGTTGTGCTTTCAGTGCCATTCCAGGTGGTATCTCTTACGTTACGACACCATAATCCTCTTCTCTACATTTGCTTGGAAGAGTGGAGTTCATTTGTATGGTTCAGTTCAGACTTGGATGAGTTTGCTGAGAGTCTGCTAGAGTACGTTATCTGCCTCTTGGTTTATGCCTACCGGTGCTATCATGGTCTCTTTTAAGGTTTGTGAAGTGTACTAAATCATTCGTAAATTTATTCATTAATTGTTCCTGAAATAATCAGTCTGCTTTGTGCAGAAAAGCTGTAGTGCTATACTATACTGCACGATCATTCTTGTCAACGCGGTCATTCCATTGTAGGTCAAAATTGAACAACTGTTTTGTGATGGTTACGTATTGTATTTACAGTTTTGACTCACCAAGAAGTCAAAACCAATGCCACAGTAGCCAAAGAATACACAGTAAAAAGTGAATTAATCACTACCCCTTAGAAAGATAGATAGATGACTGGGTAGGAGATGGAATGGGCCCTAGTCAGGAGTCTCTGCCCTCAACTGAGGCATTAAACACTAATTGCTGTTGGGACAATGGACCTCCTGAAGTGCTCAGTATCAAGATCAGCCACCCGCTGCAAATGTTGTCCTGTCGCACTAGGGTGTGGTGAAGAGGATTATTGGCAAGTCACCCTTTAATGAATAAAATACAATTTATTCAGCTTTAAACATTTTGAGGGCACAACTTTGCCTCCAACATTAGAGACCGAGTTTGGGGAAGGCAGTATCTGCGACACCATTTCTCCGCAGTGTGAGTTAGGGCTGCAACAAATGACTATTTTAAGACTTTATTCATATGTTGATTATTTTGTTGATTAATTAATGAATCAGATAAAAAAAATGTCATTTCCATCCCTTTATTCCGAAACAGGACATTACAGAAAACGTGCAGACATAAACTATGATTTAGTTACTGGTTTGGTCTGGAACATGAGAAAACGGTGTACTTTCGCTGTATAGCCATCTCACCTTAAGTCAGCTGATTAAGGGTTGTCTTCACTCAAGATCATCTGTTGAAAATGGATGAATGGAGTTTGGTGTGGAAGATCACCTGACTTCATCCACATCAAACATAATGAATTGTGATGCAGATTGTGAGCCAGACCCTCTTGTACAACATCAGCGAGCTCACGAATGCTCTTCTGGAGATGCACAGCACTCCCCTTGTACAAGGTCTGTCAATACTCTCACAAGCAAAGTGGAATGTCCCACCACTTAATGAAAAATCTGCATTGCTTAAAGTGGAGGTCAACGCAAAAATGTTTTCTTCAAGAATATGTTGTCACTCAAGCCCACTAGTTGAAACAGGGCATTCTGATAAATATTGCATTTGTGGAATAAGTGTTAATCCACTCGTTTTTAGCCATCTCTGGCCATTTTGTCTTCTCAACGACTGAAAATGACATCACAACTGCTCAAAACGACCAATCACGGCTCAGATTCAGAAAACAGGTCAGCCGTGATTGGTCGTTGTGAGAAGTTGTGATGTCATTTTCAGTCGACAAAAGACAAGGTGGCCGCCCCCGCAGATGGCTAAAAACAAGTGCATTTTGCTACTTATCTTATATTACACAAATGCAAAATTAATCAGAATGCCGTGATTTAACTAGTGGGGCTGCTGGTAACATATTCTTGAAACAAATATGTTTGGGTTGACTTCTGTTTTAAATGAAGGCAAGACATTAAGTAGTCGCTTTGTTCAATGAGCAGAACATCTCATATATATTTCTATGTAACTTTACATTGCCCAACTTGTGATCAGGCTAATGTACACAGAACCGAGTTAATTGATAGGAAAAGAGCATTCGTATACGCTAAAAAGATTTGGGTTAAAAATAACCCAATTCTGGGTAAAAGAAAAAAGATCCACTAGGTGGTTCAATAAACCCTAACCCTAAACCAAGTGTCTGGGGTGTTTTTGCATCAAACAACCCCCCAGAAAATGGTAGTTTTGTACCAAACAAGCTCATAAATTGGGCTGTTTTGCACAAAACAATGCAAGAAAGTGGGTCAAAAACCCAATTAGTGGATTGGCCCAAGATTGTGTTATTTTTAACCCAACTGTTTTTAGAGTGTAAGAATATGTTTCTGATGGTTTGTAAGGCCATTAGTACAAGGCATCACATTCTCCCACTAGATTCTTGATGCTAGAGAGTTTAATCAGCTGTAACATTTCCCCTCTCAGGGTTGTGATGTATGGTGAGTCTGGGCAGTGCTAGTGCGGCAAATAATTCTTCCATTAGTGTCCTTGATTCTTTCATACTGCAGAAACAACTTTATGCAGTCTACAGGGGAAATTCTCACTAAGCAATATTAATATGAGTCAAAGGCCCTCTTCATCTCAAGTGCTTCCTTTTACTACATAGTCTACAACATAAATGATACTCCAGAGATGAGATTCTTCGATTCAGTTGCATGACGTTGTTGTATACAGGTGCACTACAATAGTTTGACTTTCATCCTTAATTGTATTGCAACCCACTAATACATAAATTATTGACACAAATAATACCAATAATACAAACAATGACAAGTACCAGGACAACATGATTAAGTTTGACAAGGTACTTTAATCGTTCAACAACAACAACAAAAAACAAAAATGCTCTTTAATTACACTGACTGATGCTACTGCTAATATGCAGGATGACGTCATGACAATGATCTCAAGAATTATTTGTAGATTTGTGTGAATACAGTGGCCCCTTGCATATTTATGGTTCGGCATTTGCTAATTCAACTCTTTGCATCTTTTTTTTAAACTGCTGTCTGTCCTCTGTTATGCGCTGAAATACTCACCAATTTGCAATTTACTTTAATGTAGCAAAAAAAGGCAAAATATAAATTTGTTGTTTTGATAGCAAAATACTGTTGTTATGTATGATATTTACTGTGTTGTAGTTACCCTACCTACTACTGTATACCTACTTTTGCACCCACCTGTATATATCAAACAATGTGTAAATACTTACATGGTGTCAGAAATGAGGACGTTTTCGCTGACTAATTACAAAGGTCGCAATTAAAACTAATGTAAATATATACCTTTTTTTTTATTACAAATACTACAAATAATAATGCGTTATACATCTGTGCAATTTACTTTTCATATTTTTGTCAAGTGCTTTCATTTGTATGTTGTGATTAGACTTTTGTCGCAGCTCTGTTTCAGTGGTGGCATCTCGCATTAACAGAGTCCCCCCGAGTCAGACGGTCCAGCTGAGGGCATGTACTCGTCGTACATGGCTGTCACCGCTGCATGTACATCCCCATCTCAAGACTTTTGAAGACTTGGAAACATTCTACACGGTCGGGGATAAATAAAAGACTTATTTAATCGATCTACAACCGTTTTGGTGAGTTTAAAGTTATCTTACCGTAACTTTCTTGTATGCTACATGTGTGAATGTTAGCTAAATGTTACCATCGTAGCTCGGTGGAAATTATGTGTACTAAGAGCACAATTAATTTTCTCCAAAAATGCAACTTATACTCCAGTGCGACTTATATATGTTCTTTTCTCCTTTATTATGCATTTTATGGCTGGTGCGACTTGTACTCCGGAAAATACGGTATATATATTTTTTATGAAACTGCACCGCTGATTGCGCAGGCATTATATAGGCATTTGGTCTTAGTGTAGTTGCCGTAGTTAGCGATCAAAGATGGTCGACCTTCTGCGCATGTGCGAGTTCATGCAGGGGTCACAGATCGTGTATTAACTCGAGATGAGATTGACACGAGACACTGAGATGTCTAAAAGATGTCTGGATTTAGCTGTTTAACTCATATTCCACAAACGCAATATTAATCAGTCCGCTGATAGTGTAGTGGTACACACGCCTGAGTTGTGTGCGGGCAGCGTGGGATCGATTCCCGCTCAGTGACAGTGTCTATGTGTGCCCTGCGACTGGCTGGCGACCAGTTCGGGGTGTAGTCTGCCTTCGCCCATTGACGGCTGGGATAGGCTCCAGCAACTCCCCGCGACCCTATATAGGATAAGCGGTTTGGAAGATGACATGACATGGCAATATTAATCACAATGCCGTGTTTTCACTAATGGACGCTCATAGAACATATTTTTGTAAAGGCATTTTTGGGGTTATCTTCCTTTTTAAAATAAAATTGTGACAAGGCATTGATGTCCATATATTATTTGCTTTGTAAGGTTATTTTGAAGCTGGTCTTCTCACCACATTGGTTGTGCGTTACTGTAATGCATAGCATAAACAACTGTCGCTGTGGTTGATTTGACTTCTTCCTGTAAAAGTCTCAAGAGGTGTTCTTGAGAAGTTACAGGAGGTCCTCAATGTATTCACACAAGTTAATTAAAGTGCAAATAGTTTTCTTTATAATATCTATATTCAGTCAGCTTTGGATTTCTGGCAACAAACAGCAAACACCTTGATGAAATCGGTAGGATGCTACTTTAAGTCAAAAGCCACTCATTTGGTATCATGAAGCTCTTCCACTTTAGGAAGAATACTAGGAATGATTGTACGAAGCTCTCTTAGTGGCACAAATGTACTATAAGGGCAAAAAGGACAAAGTATTAATTGAAATTAGAACTAAATGTCATTTTCCAATCAGTATGCTAACATTAATAAAAATAGTCAAAACATCTACTGCCTACCATGTAATTTGTGCCTTGGCAACGCTGTCAGTGTACCTTAGAAAGGAAAGCAATAGAGGTGGGAAGTTTGAAAGGGAGCCCAAACATGATGAACTGGGGCTGACACACTGCAGTTCTGGTTGGCTGGCTGAGATGAAGGAGGTTGATAAGGGATGGAGGGCACAATTTTATGAGTGGGAAGTAAAGAGCAACATATATCACATTCTATGACCATGACCACGCACACACCCACGCACACGCACACACTCACACACTTTTATATATACATATATATATATATATATATACATACACACACATATATATATATATATATATTTATATATATATAGATTTATATATATATATATATATATATATATATATATATATATATATATATGTGTATATGGGCGGCACGGTGGACGACTGGTTAGCACGTCCGCCTCAAAGTTCAGAGGTCGTGGGTTCAATCCCGGCTCCGGCCTCCCTGTGTGGAGTTTGCATGTTCTCCCCGTGCCTGCGTGGGTTTTCTCCGGGAACTCCGGTTTCCTCCCACATTCCAAAAACATGCATGGTAAGTTGATTGGACACTCTAAATTGCCCCTAGGTGTGATTGTGAGTGCGGATGTTTGTTTGTCTCTGTGTGCCCTGCGATTGGCTGGCAACCAATTCAGGGTGTCAATATATATATATATTGTCACGGGTGGAGCAGGAATTGGACCCAAAAGCAGACAGGAGACTAAAATGGAAAAGTAAAAATCTTTATATGCAGAAATTCAAAGTGAGTCAGAGCAGGGCATGGAAGGCAAAATGTTCTGACAACGTGTAAATGAGTAACTTCAGCTTATATCCAGAAAACACACGCCAAACGCCCTTTGTGACCAAATAAAGGACAAAGCGACTAGCAACATCAAGGAAGGAATGACCCAAACCCAGACACAGTATCATAACAGTACCCCCCAAGGGGCACCACCTGGTGCCTTTTCTGGCTTGTGAGAGAACTCACGGTAGAAGTCCCGGAGAAGGGAAGGAGTGAGGATTAGGGACCTAGAGATCCAAGACCGTTCCTGGGATTGTAACCTTCCCAGTCAACTAAATACTGAAAACTCAGACCACGGCGACGTACATCCAAAATCTTGCTAACATTGTATGTTGGGTGACCATCAATGTCTAGCGGCGGAGGAGGGTGCTTGGAAGGAGGACTGAGTGGGCAAGAGAAAAATGGGATGGACTTGGAGGGAGGCAGGGAGCTTTAGGTGGACGGCGGACGGGCTAATGACCCTCTCAATTTCAAAAGACCCAATGAACCTGGGGGCAAGCTTACGGGAATCAGTCTGTAGGGGAAGGTCACGGGCACACAGCCAAACCTTTTGTCCCAGCCTATAGTCTGGGGCAGGAGACCGATGTCAATTGGCCAGGTGACGTTTGCGCTGGGCTGTGCAGGACAGGGTGGCTCTGGCATGTCTCCATCGGCATGACATCGACGGAGGTGAGCATGAACAGAGGGAACAGCGACCCCTTGCTCCTGGGAAGGGAATAGTGGGGGATGATACCCATAAGTGACCATAAATGAAGACATGCCTGTGGATGAGGAAGTGAGGGAATGGTGGGCATACTAGACCCATGGAAGATGTAGGCTCAAGAAGGCCGGATGGCAGGCCAAGACACACCAAAGGGCGGACTCCAGGTCCTGATTGACTCTCTCTGACTGTCCATCTTGGGCGGGTGATAACCTGAAGATAGGCTAGAGAATGCTCCCCAGAACTCTGCAGTAAGCCTGCCATACCTGGGATGTGAACTGGGGACCCCGGTCAGAAACAATATCAATGGGGATGCCATGAAGATTGAAGATGTGGTTCACTAAGATGTCTGCAGTCTCAAGGGTGGAGGGAAGTTAGGGCAATGAAATGAAGCGAACCATCTTGGAGAATCGGTCAACCACGGTCAATATGACCGTGTTTCCATCGGAGGGTGGCAGACCAGGCACAAAATCGATCAGCAGGTGGGACCAGGGACGGCTGGGGATGGGTAGAGGTTGAAGGAGACCCATGGGGGGACGGTGAGAGGATTTCCCTCGAGAGCAGACGACACAAGCTGCAACAAGCTCCCTGACATCTTGGACCATTCGGGCCCACCAGAAGCGTTGCCGCAGGAACTGGAGAGTTCAATTCACCCCAGGATGACAAGCTAACTTGGAGGAGTGTCCCCATTGCAGGACTTGAGAGCGGACGGAATCTGGAATGAACAGCCGATCCATGGGGCCCGAGCCAGGACCTGGTTGCTGTCGTTGGGCCTCCACGACCGAGTGCTCAATGTCCGACACAGCCGCATCGATGAAGCAGGAAAGGGGCAGAATGGTCTCAGGATCTTGCCTGTCTGAAGGTGGATCATGCATACGAGAGAGAGCATTGGGTTTAACATTACAGTAGCCTGAACGGTAGGATATAGAGAAATTAAAGCGCCCTAGGAACAAGGCCCAACGAGCCTGCCGGGAATTCCGGCGCTTGGCAGATTGCAGATACGTGAGGTTCTTGTGATCTGTTAGTATCAGAAAGGGGACCTTAGCTCCCTCCAGCCACTCTGTGTCTCTACTCCTGAAGGGCAGACACCAGAGCCAACAATTCACAGTTACCAACATCATAGTTTATCTCGGTGAGGGACAACTAGCGTGAAAAGAATGGACAAGGATCAACCTTTTGATCTCTGGAACTTCTCTGGGAGAGTACAGCCCCAACCCCAAAGTTAGAAGCATCCACTTTGACGATGAAGTGGAGAGCAGGATCTGGATGGATGAGGGCTGGGGCAGAGGTGAACAGTTGTTTGAGGCGTTTGAATGCTGCATCAGCTTTGGGGTTCCATGCGAATGGAGAGGCTGTCGAGGTGAGTTGGGTGAGTGGTGCGGCGACCTTGCTGTCGTCACGGATGAACCTCCTGTAGAAGTTTGCAAAGCCCAGGAACTGTTGGAGCTGTTTGCGTGAAGAAGGGACTTTCCAATTTGACACTGCCTCAATCTTGGTAGGATCTGGCCTAACCTGACCCTGGCCAAGAATGTAGACGAGAAAACTAATAGAGGAGACCCCAAACTCACATTTGTCTGCTTTGACAAAGAGTTTGTTTTCAAGGAGGCGCTGAAAAACTAATCTAACACGCTGGTCATGTTCTTCTGGGGTTCAAGAGAGAAACCAATATGTCATCAAGATAAACATACACAAACTGGTTAAGCATATCTCATAGACTGTCATTAATGAGTGCTTGAAAAACGGCCAGAGCATTAGTGAGACCAAAAGGCATCACCAAATATTCAAAGTGGCCGAGGGCTGTCTTACAGGCTGTTTTCCACTCATCGCCCTCCCGGATTCGCACCAAATGATAAGCATTGCAAAGCTCTAGTTTGGTGAAAATAATGGCTTGATTGAGAGGCTCATAGGAGGGGTCAATGAGCGGAAGCGGGTGCTTCTTCTTAATGGTGATGCCATTTAAGTTTTTAAAGTCGATGCATGGTCGTAGGCTCTTTTTTGTTCCCGACCCAAGGGGAGAGAAGGAGGGGCGGATAATACCGGCAGCCAAGGACTCACTGATGTACTTCAACATGGCCTCCGTCTCGGGGCATGACAAATTGTGAAGTCTACTAGAACGTAGGGAGATCCGGGGGAGTAAGTCAATGGCACAGTCATATGGTCAGTGAGGAGGAAGGGAAAGCGCCCAAAATTTATTAAACACCTCCCCCAAGTCGTGATATTCAGAGGGAACCAAAGAAAGATTGGGAGTAGAAATGTAAGGGAAAGGATGAGATGTAGGAGATGCAGAACGCAAACAATGAGCATGACAGAAAGTGCTCCAACTATGGATGAGGAAATCCAGTCTATGTGCGGGTTATGAAGTCTTAACCAGGGTAGTCCAAGAACTACAGGAGCAGAAGGAGAAGTGATGACCAAAAACCTGAGCAGAAATGTGAGGAGAAGGATGAGATGTAGGAGATGCAGAACGCAAACAATGAGCATGACAGAACGTGCTCCAACTATGGATGAGGAAATCCAGTCTATGTGCGGGTTATGAAGTCTTAACCAGGGTAGTCCAAGAACTAAAGGAGCAGAAGGAGAAGTGATGACCAAAAACCTGATGTGCTCCTGATGTTTACCCGAAATTGTGAGAGAGAGTGAAACGGTCTGGTGTGTAACAATCTCTAGAGGGATTCCGTCGGCTTGCCTGATAACTGATTCCAGTGTCTCTGACAATAGCCCCTTTTCCGCCACAGAAACCTTGGGAGGAACCTTTCACTTTACCCTGGTAAAGTGGTTCCGCCTTTTGTTTCCACCCGAAAAATTTACCAGGGTAACGAAATGGCCCTGGGCTATTAATGGGGCCATTGCCGCAAGCGACCAGGGCAATTATGGCCCAAAAGGAATTCTTCACAGGGCGGGCTACGCTGACGAACGCAGATTGGTCAGTCGGACTTGGGGGCGGGGGGGTTCACGACGCCATTAGCCTTTAGCTCCGGTAACTACTAACTGTGCCGTCGCTATGCTTGCTCGTCCAATATTACAAATGTTAAGGAAAAGTGGATCAATATCTAGATGGACGAATATGTGCAGGCTCTTGTGAGCATTTTCGGGGGACAAAGACATCCAACCCAACTTTGAATCAGCGACAAGGAGTGACCAGTATGTACCATCTTATTACTGCCGAGCGAGGCGAGTTTAAACTGTTTACACGTCAAAACAAGTCCGTGGATGATGTAAAGTTAAAACAAGACGAATAAAACGCTCACAGATCACAACAGCCCGAGTGGAAATGACCGTCGAGTGAGCAAATTGTACGATCAACTAGACGCTATGGGTTGGACACGCGTTCTTGGACACCGAAGCAATGGATTCTGCTGTGGCACTACTGACGAAGGTAAACACGAAATAGTTCGTATATATATATATATATATATATATATATATATATATATATATATATATATATATATATATATATATATATATATATATATATAATGCTTTATATTTTTATTAAATAACTACAATGCAAACTTTAACAGTATAAAAAAAATAAAATACTTCTACTACAACAACTGTTTCAGAAGAAAAGTCAAGAGAGTCAAACCAAAAAAATCAGCAATGTAACGAAAATATAAATAACAATGTCAACATGACAACTAAAATACATCTCATTGCAAAATGTTTTGAAAATAAAGTCAGCAGTTCAAATAGTGTAAACAACACAATGTAAAAACCTTTAACAGTAGAAAAAAATACTTCTACAACTGTTTCAGAACAAAAGTCAAAAGAGGCAAACCAAAAAAAGCAGCAATGTAATGAAAATACAAATATAACAATGTCAAGTTGACAACTATAATACCTTCCATTGCACAATATTTTGAAAAGAAAGTCAGAAAGTGCAAATAGAGTAAACAATACAATGTAAAAACCTTTAACACTATAAAAAATAAAATACTTCTACTACAACAACTATTGTTGATTTTTTGGGCTGAAAAGCCTCTGCCAGAGTACGTCGTCTCTGTGTCCGCGGGTGTGTCCTGGCTTGGGTGAGGGGCTAAAAGTCTGGCTGGGTCACTCACTCAGGCAGAGACTCAGAGAGTAGCAGGAGGCCCTGGGCGAGAGAGAGAGTGGGGGAGAAGTATCGAAATCCAGGACAATAGTATAGATCCCATCCAAGTACTTGCTTAGTATCGATAATATCGATATTTGGATCGATCCGCCCACCCCTATTAGCCACTGTAATATTCAGTTTGAACATAAAACATTGCGTTTACATACAGGGAAAACGTACCGGTACATAAATAATGAAGCATTGGATTTTGAATAACTTCCACCTCAAATAAATGTCACAAATAAAATGCAAACGTAAGGCTTGAATTACAGGCCCATATAATCTAATAGTGAACTCTGGCCTTTTTTGGGCATGTATTTTGATTTAGAGCTGTTCGGGATGGACATTTTGAGACAGTTTCAAGTGAAGAAATCATGAGCAGTCATTCAATGACAGGCTACAAATAGGTTCAGCTTTTATGTGTATTAGGGAAAATCTTTTTCATAAAAAAATATATACATAAATATGTCTGTAAATCACTGCCTCAAAGACCGTTTGCAGCCTGGATGACACTGCAAATGAGAATAGTTTTCAACTGCTTTATCGAGATAAAGAGTAAATAAAAAGGTAAGTTTACATAAGCATTAAGCAACAATACTTTCACTCGATTTTCATGTTGACACACTTTAATAATATATTGATTGTATATTTTAAAGTTAACCAATATTAAATTTATATTATTAATATGCTAGCTCTAAAGGTCACTTAATTATTCTCTACCTGCAATGATGTTGATGTAGGGTGTCAGTAATGAGTAGGGAAGTAACGCAATATTTCCCACTGATGTGTCATCATTCTCATTTGCATAATTTACCAAGAACTATTTGACGCCGTGGAGACCTGGGCCACAGGAACCTTTGTTACCAGGAACGTATATCACCAGGAACAAAAGGTTCCTGGGCTTGTTGGTGGAGAAGGGGCTTTTAACTCACACAAAGAAGTGGCCCACTTCCCTGCTCTTCCCTGAAGCAAGTTAACCACATAGGCCAACTTGGCGCGATTGTCTGAACATGCGCTAGGTTGTTGCTCAAAAACCAAGGAACATTTCAACAGGAATCGGCCACAAACTCCTACCTCTCCTGAATAATGTTCAGGTGAGGGAATGTTGGGTTACCGGTGAAAAGACACTGCAGTAGTCAGTGAGTCGATCCCTCCCAGATTGGAGGTGTGGGGCTGGGCTGGAGTATGTGATGAAGTCTGTAGTTTAGCGCTGGATGTCTCTCGAGTGGCCATTGAGTTGACGGTCATGGAAAGGTTCTGAATAGAGTCCATAACCTCCCTCAGGAGGTGATCATGTGATCATGTCATACAATACAATACAATTTTATTTATATAGCGCATTTCACAAAAGAAAGGTGGTCACTTGGAGGCTGTTGAGTTGTTAGTTCAAAATCTCACAGCCTTTCGGCTGTGCTCTAGACTTTATGGGGGGGTAAGAAAACCTCAGTCTTTCTAGTGTTTAGGAAAAATATATTATTTCAAATAAAAATTATTATTTCTAATCCTTTCAGCGTCCTGACTGTATTTTCTATTCATTTCACAACTCATTTGATAAATAAAGTGTGTTTTCATCAAAAACGATTGATAGTATATATATATATATATATATATATATATATATATATATATATATATATATATATATATATATATATATATATATATATATATATGTATATATACACACACACACACACGCACACACACACACACACTCACACATATCGATTTCCATCCATCTATTGTCTACCACTTCCCTCTACCCGGCCACATCGTCCCACTCCTCCTGGGGGATCCCAAGGCGTTCCCAAGTCAGCTGGGAGACATAATCACTCCAGCGTGTTCTGGGTCGTCCTCGGGGCCTCCTCCCAGTGGGACATGCCGGGAACATCTCACCAGGGAGGCATCCAGCTGGCATCCTGACAAGATGCCCGAGCCACCTCATCTAGCTCATCTCAATGCGGAGGAGCAGCAGCTAAATTCTGAGCACATCCAGGATGACTGAGCTTCTCACCTTATCTCTAAGGGAGAACCCGGACACGCTGCGGAGGAAACTCATTTCAGCCACTTGTATCCGGGGTCTTATTCTTTCGGTCACAACCCACAGCTCGTAAACATAGGTGAGGGTAGGAATGTAGATGAGCCGGTAAACTGACAGCTTCACCTCCCGCTAGCTCCCTCTTCACCACAACAGACTGATACAGGGTCCGCATCACAGCAGATGCAGCACCGATCTGTCTATCGATCTCACACTCCATCCTACCATCATCAGACCCCAAGGTACTTGAACTCCTCCTTGAAGAAGCCAACAGTACCACATGATCTGCAAAAATACTGAGCCCATCAAACCGGACCCCTTCAACAACTCGGCTGCGCCTAGAAATTCTGTCCAGAAATGTTGTGAACAGAATCGGTGACAAAGAGCAGCCTTGGCAGGGTCGAATCCGACATACTGCCAACAATGCAGACCGAACCCTGACATTGGTGGTACAGGGACCGAACAGCCCTTAGTAGGGGGCTCTGTACCCCGTACTCCCGAAGCACCCCCCACAGAACTCCACGAGGGACATGGTCGAACACCTTCTCCAAGTCCACAAAACACATGTAGACTGGTTGGGTGAACTCTCATGCACCCTCGAGGACCCTGCCGAGGGTGGCAAGCTGGTCCACTGCCAGGACGAAAACAACATTGCTCCTACCACAACATCTAGAGCCTTTAGGAACTCCGGATCTCATCCACTCCCAGGGCTTTGCCACCGAGGAGCTTTTTAACTACCTGGGTTACTTCAACTCCAGAGATAGGCGAGCCCACCTCGGAGTCTCCAGGCTCTGCTTCCTTAATGGAAGGTGTGTTGGTGGAATTGAGGAGGTCTTTAAAGTATTCTCCCCACGACTCACAACGTCCCGATTCGAGGTCAGCAGGACCCCATCTCCACTATACACAGTGTTAATGGAGCACTGCTTCCCTCTCCTGAGACGCCAGATGGTCCACCAGAATTTCCTCGAAGCCGTCCGGAAGTCATTTTCCATGGCCATCATCAACAATGCTTATCTGATTTACTGTAATTATATGCACACATGCGCGCCAGTGTGCAGTTCACACACACATACGCACGCTCCTCACTTCTTCGCACTGCTAGCTTCACAATTAACGGATCAATTTTGCCTCTGATACACCCTGGTCCTCAACCTGGTTTGAATGCACACACCTCAGCATGTCGGCACGTGTATGTGCTCTTGATTGCCACAACAGCAACAATCAACAAGGGGGCAATCCATCAGCTGTCAGCCCCACTGTGACGTTTTAATTAATTACACAGAAGGAGACAAGGTCAACACTGCACACCATGGTGGACTGTGGCCTTGCCTCACTACGGGAGATCAATAGGGCTTTACACGCACGCAAAGATTGAGACTCTTACAGAGAGTTATTAAGGAAGTGGCAATCGGTCTTTTGTGTGTTCCGAGGACTTGAACAAGCATAAAGGATGTCAGAATGGTATGGGTTCACAGTAGGGAAGCTCCTGAGTGGGACTTAATGGAGCTAATGGCACTCTGAGAGGTGGAGTGTTGAAGAGGTAAATCTTGAGCAAAAGAACGGTAAAAGGGTGGGAATTGTGCTGCATACATTGTGTTGTAGGGATTTTATCATACCTGATATGGCTTGACTCTTCCTTGTGCCTGTCTCCAAGTCTGGGTTTAGATCATTGGAAAGCTCCAAAATGTCATCGTTAAATAAACTTATTCAACAATATTTTTTTGGGGGGGGGCGGGGGTGGTCGGGGGGTGGGGGGGTCATTTAAAAAATGTTTACATGAGTGGAAAATATCTTTTGTCTTGGTCACATTTCATTTTGTCTGCACATCCTGCAAGTGCTCCGGGAAAAAAGCACACTTTTTCATGTATGGAATACCTTATAAAAGTGTACATTTAAAAAATAAATAAAGGTTACATACATATGTTGAATGCTCCTTTTCTCGATCCTTTTCTGCCTCACTCTTCTTGGCATTATGCTATAATTAGTAAATAAATTGACCAATTAGTAGCCAAGCAGACCAGGGGTATTAAAATGAATAAGAATGACTGTTGACATTACAAAAAGGCAAATGGGTATTTTTCACAGGCAATTGACAATTCCGAACATCTGGGCATTTCTGATATTTTCACAATGCAATTCAATGCAAATGCTTCCTCTACTCAGTGAAAACAAACAACCGTCAACGTATTGTATTGCTTTTGCCTGTGGCTAGCATACAAATCAGGCAGATTGTAATAGTAGTCAAACGAATTTTCATCACGTTGAAGTCAAAGTAATGCTCACATATCAAATTAATAATATAATATAATGATTGTAGCAAAAATCGGGGGTCACTCGTAAGACTGTGGATAGTTAATAGCGACCGGGAGCAATGCTTGCATTACTCCTGCTCGCCTCTAGGGGCACTATGTCAAGATTTTAGGTTATTTAGAGCGGAATTTGACGAAAAATCGGATTAAATCAGTCTTGAAATGTGAAGCTGCAACAATAAAATAACTTGTGAGTTCTTTTAACAAAGAACGTTTGGTCCGCAGCATGAGAAACGCTATGGAAGTGACGGGAAGTAGCTTTTCAAGAGCAATGCACTATTCATTGTAATAAAGCACACATCTTATGGCTATAATGGAAATATAATTTTTATCATTAGATCATGCAAGACAAAGACAGTATTTTTTTACCATGTCACTGTCTCACTGAGTCATACTCTACTATTATCGACCATAAATGTCAGCCTCCCGGGGACCTGTCTGAAAAGGAAAAGTTAAATGTATTAGGTAAGTACAAAATACTTTAGGTCACCTGCATATCCATAGGAAATGCTTCCTTACTTATTTTTCCAATATAAATTTCAGCCTCAAATCAGCCAAATTTCTCACAAAGGTGCCCCTTTATAGATTGGAGCACCGTTTGAGAACAGTTACTCAAATGAAGACATCTTTATGTATTTGAAAGATTTGTAATTTGAAGTACTCTCAAACCTGATGAATGATGTTAAAATCATGATATGAAGGAGAGCAGACAACGCCTTGGAGAGTTGTATTAAGGATCAACCAGTTTGTCAATGCTGGGAATATGAATGTGTTTTAAGTGATTTATTTCCGCAAGAAGGTTTGTAGCATGAAGAATTATATTCTGGATAAGCACGAAGTGTGTTTCTTCTTTGTCAATACTGACAGATCCAGTTAGACGTTTGGCTCTGGGGGGGCTTAGCTAGTCTAAAATGCACTAAAGCGAAGAACGCCAGGGGGCAACTCTCAAATGTCTGTCTATTTATTGCAGAAGGAATATCAACACACACATGCACAGACACGCACACACACACGCGCGCGCATATCAGGATCGCTCTCACTTTAAACATTTCAAAGCACTCACAAAAAGTGTGCAGGCCTCAAAATTCCCGCACTCACGTCAACCTCCTGAGGTGAATCAAACCAGCATTTCAACATTGGTCGAGTGATTTTTTTTAACCCCTTGAGACCTGAAGTGAAGTAATACCGTAGTCCTTCGCCACTCTAATTCCAATACCTGATTTTGCACATAGTACCCACCATGCCTTAAGGCACTAATTGAAATAGCATTGGCGGTCTTTTGATTTTTTTTTAGGTTCATCCCTCAGGTAGGTGTAATCCTCAGGTCCACTTGTGAAGGTGGTGTAAAGGGTGAAGTTGTAGGTGGGGAGTAAATGACACTGGGGGATTGAGTGTCAGGCTCAGAATACATCAGGCAAGTGGTTAGATTTGGAGACGTGTCCTGTGCTCTAAATAGATGGATCTGAAAAGCTATAGATTTGAAAGAAACAGAAGAGATGAGAGGCTTTGGTGTCATCTGAGTAACACGTCAAATATTTAAGCTCAGAAAGAGCTTGAACTCCTGGTTGTGAGGGGATGTGTAAGAATGTGTAAACTGGCACAAGCTGCATCGTGAGAAGCCAACCCTAACAACGTGATTGACATATATATATATCTATATATCTATATCTATATCTATATCTATATATATATATATATATATATATATATATATATATATATATATATATATATATATATATATATATATATATATATATATATATTAACCAAACAGTCTGTCAGCAAGTCATTTTGCCAACCAGCTAGTGACTAGCCTTTCACCTTTCTCCCTGGTCTTACTTAAACATAAATCAATGATTAGTTTAAAACTGTCACTCAATAATACAATGCACTGTTAAGCTTAAGTACAGATGCATAGTCCGGCTGGACCAGAGGTCCGTTGTAGAGGGGATAAAAAGGGACGCCTTTCAGACGTTGAGTTAATTGCTCACGAGTTGTATTGTACATGCGGGGCACACACTACACTACAGATCTATATTTGCCCGATTTATTAACTAACCGCTCACTTGCCTGAGGAAATAGTAGAATCGCCGGTAGCGCCGGTGTTGTTGTAGTTTTTCTGGACTGCGCGCTCGTGGCAGGAAACGGAAATGCAGAGGAAACTACGGTGGCTTAGATAGACCAAAAATAAAAAAATAAATGGAACGTGCCGATTTGAACGTTTTTAACATTGTTTTATCCAGAAAATTCGGTTTCGGTTCAAAATCGCTTAATCGAGCAGCCCTAGTGTCAAGGCTCTCTCTTAGCGATAGGATGAGAAGCTTGGTCATCAGGGGGAGACTCAGAGTGGAGCCGCTGCCACATAGACAGCAAGCTTCACTGCACCTGGTTGGTTCTTTCCCAATGCAAGCAGAATGTAACAATGTAAAGTGGGGGTGGGAGGGAAACTTTATATCGATACACACCAAAAATGTAAATAGTTCTTAATTGCCTCCCCCCGACCCCCAGGGTAAATGAATGTATTGTAGGTCCAATCATTCATTTTTGTCTGGAAGTAGGGTTGCCAACCGTCCCTTCAAAAACTAACTACGCGTCCCACATTGAGTTGTAAAGGGACACACTTTGTCCGGTAATATTGTCACAGTATAAAATAATCTGTAAAATGTCGATGGAATTAATGACCATCAGTTCCCTTTATATGACAACACACGGTAACGGTCCTAGGCCCTCCCCTGCTCTGTGACCAATGAGGTGACAGCACATTCGTGCATATCAGGATACAGAATCCGCTTATCTTATTGGTCTAGGGAATGTCGCTTGCTAAAGTAGATAGCGGAAGTCAACAGAGCAGCATGACAAATTTGTTGTCCACCAGGCAACGCCAGAGATAGATATGGTATGTAAATAATTATTTGTATTTTAACCCTCCGATCAAGGTTAATATGAGAATGTGCAATGAATATCAGCAATGTCAGTTTGGATGGACAAACAACATATAATAATTTTGGGCTGCAATAAACAAGTACAATTGATTGACAAGTACGTTAAATAGATTCATAATACATAAAAGTAATACATTGATGAATAATAGATACAGAATACACACACAGCCTTACATTTATTACAAGTTCAAAAAGACAAGCATAATTTTTACTGTACAGGCAGTTGATATACTACACTAACTATAAACATAGTAAAAAAAGAATGTAAACAACTGTTTACATTATTTAAGTTTTGCTGAACTGATTAAAGGTGAGCCTCATTTTGAGCCTCAACTACAACATGTCTTGCTCAGCGTTTTACTCTGCAGTAGTCAAAGACGTTTCTGCCAAAGCAGAACGCTCGTTGCCCTTGGCAACAAACAGTGGAAATTCTGATTGGATGACAATACGAGCTTCTAAATGATAGATTAATAAATATATTATATATATATATATGAATTAATTGCAAATGTCATTACTTTATCTTGATCGATACTTAAAATTGAGGACCCTGGATTGGAATATTGATATTTTGGTATCGATACGCCCATCCCTCTTTGAAGGCAGTCAGGTAGACCATCCCTGCCGACGAGGTGTCCCTTATTTATTTTTCAGGGAGTTGGCAACCCTATCTGGAAGGTAGATGGTTAAATGACCCTTCAAGGTCAATGATAAACTGAACTGCTTGCAACTAAGCTAGGCATACAACAAGATAATTGTTTTGATTAGCTATGAGTGCTGCTCCGTTGCCTGCACTTAGCCTCAGGGCTCATGATTTTAAAGAGACATAATTTTCAGCATCATTCATCATCTTGCTACCTGTAAAAACACTTGGGCAGTGTAAAACCTGAGGCTGTTTATAATAATCCCTGATTTTCAGACATTGTGTCAGATTTTTTTAAACTCATTCAGTGCCATACATTTTCAGACCCCCTTTTACCTTAACGTAAAACGTAAACGTGAAAAATATTTAAAAATATATAAATAAATTCGTGGGATTGAATGGCTGGACTGAGAAAAGTTAAATATTAATTTATTAATTTATTCAATCCCATCCATCCATTATCCAATCCACTCATCCTCACAAGGGTCGCGGGAGTGCCGGAGCCTATCCCAGCTGTCTACGGGCAGTAAGCAGGGGACACCCCGAATTGACTGCCAGCCAATCGCAGGGCACACAGAGACAAACAAACATACACACTCACAATCACACCTACGGATAATTTAGAGTGTCCAGTCAATCTACCATGCGTGTTTTCGGAATGTTGGAAGAAACCGGAGTACCCGGAGAAAACCCACGCAGGCACGGGGAGAACATGCAAACTCCACAAAGGGAGTCCGGGGCCGGGATCAAACCCACGACCTCTGAGCTGTGAGGCGGACATGCTAACCAGTCAACCACTGTGCCACCTCAATTAATCTCAAAGAGATATTTATATGTCGAGACATATAAATTGGCAGTTGGCACTGAATAAGTTCATGTTTGTGTTTTTTCCCCCACTGAATTCATTAAGAAAATTAGAGGATAATACTATTATTGGAATGTTCCCCAGACACACTGAAAATTGATTTTTTTACACCTAGTAAGCCACACAGTCGGCTTTCCACTTGACATTTCTGAATTTTGGATGAATGGCTATATACCTAATGCATATTCCTCACCATAGTGCTGTATTGCTTGAACAAGTTATTGGAGTGTGGTATGGTAGAGTGGATTCAAGAACAGGTGGACGCATTACTCATTCAGGATGTGGTTCCGGGGTTGACGTGACTTATGAACATTATAGTATATGAAACATACAGTACAGTATATGAAAGTGCAATGGGTCTACGTGTTAGTGGTCGTGTTGGAGCATGTGGAAGGGTTTTCTCCAAAGTTATGTAGGTTGTTTCCTAAAAGAAAAACTGACTTGAGTCCAAGCACCAGTAGAGGTAGGGTTGCCAACCGTCCCTTGAAAAACGGAATTGTCCCGTATTTAGAAATATAAGTATTAGGGGTGCAACGATACACAAAATTCACGGTTCGGTTCGGTTCGATACACTAGTGTCACGGTTCAATATTTTTTCGATACAAACAAAATATATATATATTTTTTAAACTTCTAATTTATTGAAATTACCAACATTTGCTTCAACTCAAAAGTACAAACTGGTTTAGCAATACTTGGTTCATTTTTAGCTATGCATACTTAGCAACTTATTAAACAAAAACAGCACCATGAAAAAAAATAAGAATACTGTACTAATACAAAATAAATTATCTGATGGAGAAATTACCCATCTTCTGTGGCGCATTCTATGCAACAAAGTATAGTATATTTTACAAATAAATAGCTCCTTAGAAAATAAAAGTTAGACCGTACTTATCCTGTCAATTATATATTCAACATCAGCAAATTATCAAACAAAAACAGAGCCTTAAAATAAATCAATCTTTGGTTCAATCAATCTAAATTGGAACCATATAGACTATATATGGGGGTTTTTTTCTAAAAGAAAAATACACCTTGAAAAAAATAATCTCCCTTAATACTGTATAATTTGAAACATCTTTTTTTTTTTTTTTTAAACATTTCAAACATTGTAACACAAAAGCATCCAAATACAGTAGTGTATCATTAGGGTCCCTGACTGTATTTTCAGTAGAGGCAGAACATAAAACAAACACACTTTTCCATTCAATTATTTTTTTAAACTGTTGTATTATGGTGTACAATACAAAAAAATAAATGAATAAATGTAACAAATGAAATATCAGGTGCAGCTATTCCTGACACAATTTCTGCTGTGCATACTTATCAAAATATTCAAATAAATATTCAAATAAATATTCAACAAATACCGCACCATGAAAAAACAAGAATACTTTACTAATACAAAATAAATTATCTGATGGAGAAATGTCCCATCTTCAGTGGTGCATTCTAAGCAACAGATTACAGTACAATTTACAAATAAATAGCTCCTTCGAAAATAAAAGTTAGTAAAATAGGTTCGCGAAGGAACCTTATAACGGGGCTCAAGTGTCCACAGCAGGTTAAGAAAGCCGGCATTTTCCACAACAGAAAAGGGTCGCATATCGATGGCAATGAAATTAGCCCTGTCGATTTCTTTTCCCCTCCTGGAATCATGCTCCAATGGCTGTCTAAGCGACACTGGTAAAGTTTGTTGCACAGGTGCTTTTCCTGGTTCCACCTATTTTTACATCGGGGTGATGTTGGCGTAAATGTTTTGCCATGTTAGTTGTATTTCCACCGACGTAGTTTAGCATTGTGTGACACTTGCGGCATACCGTTGTAGTTTTGTCCACGACACGCTTTCCATCTGGGGAATACTTAACACGAAAACCAAAGAACTTCCAAACGCTAGATGTGAAGTTTGGTGGAGCTTCTTCGACTTCAGGTATGCTTGTAGCCATGTCGCAACTGCCAGCTAGCTCCCCATGTGACCACTCAGCAGCTTGAGCCAAATTAATGTGGGAGGATCAGTACTGTACTGTGAATAAGTCTGCGCTCGCCAAAGCAGCATATAAATAGGCGGAGTAGACTGAGTAGCTTCTCTTCGTAAAAATCTTGTGTATTTTTCGATACAGTGCGCACCGAACCGTGACCACTGTATCGAACGATTCAATACAGATACACGTATTGTTGCACCCCTAATAAGTATGCATTGAGTTGTAAAGGGACACACTTTGTCCCGTAATATCGTGAGAGTCAAAAATAGTCCGTGAAATGTCGATGGAATTAATGAGCAACAGTTGTCTTTATAAGACAACTTACGGTAATGGTCCTAAGACCTCTCTGCTCTATGACCAACGAGCTGACAGCATATTTTTACACGAGTATGGCGATACTGAACCACTTATCTTATTGGTCGAGGTAATACTGCTTGCCAAACTCGATAGCGGAAGACAAACAAAGCAGCGTGAATGACACGGTGACACTCCTTCAAGCAGCAATGCAACCGGCAGAAGCACTAGTCCTCCGCAGAAATGATTGCAAAAATACAGAGGACTCAAAAGCAGAAAACACATGCGTCGAAAAAGTGAGAGAAAATATCTACCAAGTGCACTGCACTGTTTGCCAGCGCACTTTTTCCATAGTCCATGGTGGACTGACTGACCTCAAACAAACATATTTTCAGTGGTGGAGATATACGGAAGGCTCAACAAAACTAGGGGAAACCGAGACAAATTTGTTGTCCACCAGGTAACGCCAGTGCTATATATGGTATGTACAGTATGTAAATAATTATTATTTTAACCCTCTGATCAAGGTTAATATGGGAATGTGCAATTAATGTCAGCATAATAAGAAACATAATGATTTGGGGGTGGAATAGACAAGTACATTGAACAGACAGGTAATTAATTGTTTGATTGACATTGATGAATAATAGCTAAAGAATACACACACACACACGCAATCACCCCCCCACACACACACAGCCGCCTTACATTAATTACAAGTACAAAGAGATATGCATAATTTTTACTGTACAGGCAGTCGATATACTACACTTTAATTATAAATATAATAGAAAAACTGTAAAAAATATTTTTCACTTTTATGATCGCTCTTCATCCAATCAAATTTGTTTACAAAGTTCTGGTGGGCGGGACCAGAGCCAGCAGTCTGGTTCTGCCAAGGCAGAACGCTCTTTGCCCTTGGCAACACATAGCAAAAATGCTGATTGGATGACAGTACAACCTTCTAAATTATGGATTAATAAATATATTATACACTATATGAGCCATTCTACTGAATTGGTTGAAATTGCTGTCCCACAATGAAAATCAAATTTTAAAAAAGTGTTCAGACCTTGCATATTTAGTAATATCTTGTTATGATCTATTTTACCACAAGGCATTAATTGAGATACTATTAAACTGAATCTATAAAAAGTCAGCTTTTATATGTCACTTCCTATTGGGAGGTGGCTGTCCCAATCTCTAACTCCTAAATTTCAATTCATGAAAAAAAAAGTAGAAGATTTTTGCCAATTTAAAAAATACTTTACTTTCATAGAACATTTTGGTTGCTTTTAAATGTATGGCAATTTACATTGATTATGTAGATTTTTTTCAAATTAGAAGTTTTTATGTAAAAAAAAACCTGTCCCAAAAACCTGTCACTACCGAAACGCAAAGAGTATTTGTCTGTAGGCAGGGCTTGGTTTTAGCCACATCCCCAGAAATTTCACCAGTAAGAGACATTACCTTCATGTTCATCACTGGGCACATGGCGAGTAATTAGTTGGCAGCATTATTAAGTTATGTGCCCTCCAAAGTCTCAAAACCAGCATTTGGTTTTAAGGACCGTCACTACCGAACACCTCATATCGGCAATGAAATGAGCACTTTTGATTTTAATGCTAAATGTACAGTTTTCTATCTCTGTACATGTGCTCAAAACTTTCTGTGGTAGCCACGTTGTGCCTAGCATTGTTGAGTATTGTCAACTATCATAAAATGTCACTACCGAAACGTTTCGGTAGTGACATTCTGTTAAAAATTCATTTTGATTGGTTTTAATGTCAAAACCATATATATTAATTTATAAAAAATACTTACTCCGGTTTCCTCCCACATTCCAAAAAACATGCATGGTAAGTTGATTGGATACTCTAAATTGCCCCTAGGTGTGATTGTGAGTGCGGATGTTTGTCTCTGTGTGCCCTGCGATTGGCTGGCAACCAATTCAGGGTGTCCCCCGCCTACTGCCCAAAGACAGCTGGGATAGGCTCCAGCACGCCCCGCGACCCTTGTGAGGATAAGCGGTACAGATAATGGATGGATGGATGGATATAAAAAATACTCTGTAGAGGGGGGAATGGAAAACAATATGAATCGGCGAGTAGAATTGTTTTTATTCTTCTGTAATTGTGTGTTTCGGTAGTGACACATTTTAGGGACAGGCAAGATATTAGGGAAAAGCTAGAAAATACTATTTGAAAATTGACTGTACTCTTACTATATTTGTGCCTCTTAGATATGGTGCAACATGAATACAATAAAAGTTTTTCTGAAATAAAAAGCACATTTCACACATTTTCCAACTCTGAATTTGAACCAATTCAGTAGAATGGCCCATATATGAAATAATTGCAGATATCAATACTTTAGCTTGAGGATCCATACTTAAAATTGAGCACTCTGGATCAGAATATCGATATTTTGGTATCGATCTGCCCATTCCTAGTTGAAGGCAGTCCGGTCGGCCGTCCCTGCCAATGAGGTGTCCCTTATTTATTTTTCCGGGAGTTGGCAACCTTAAGTAGAGGAAATATAATCTCTTAAAGTTCTTGACATTTTAGAGTCAACGCTGACTGTTTTATAAATTCAAACACTCGTAAATGTTTTACATGTGATTGCCTCAAGGCCTCACTATATCCTTCACACTGCACTTGAACGTATAAAAGTAATGATCAACAGGTTCAATGAATTTTGAGTGGTTTACTCAACCTTGTTACTCTTGTGTGTCCACATCATGTGGACGTGTGTGTTGATATCTCATTAAAATTCCTGGAGTTCTTGAATCCTTTATCAATACTGTATGTTGATACTTGAATTTGTGTGTACGCTGCAAACAAATGGAAAACCGCCTCAGAAAATAAAAGTGTGTAACTAATAAAGGATCAGTTTTTGAAAAAAAGTCCAACACATCTTTTACCGAAGCTGCATATTATATTGAAACTAGTCTTTTTTAAAAACAATAATAATACCTAGCGATAATTTAATTAGTCAATTTCATTAATTTTGTCAACTACAAATGCCTCTTTGCAGTGCTATATATTTGTTCCTTACTGTGTATTTGAACAACTTATGCGGTGTTTGTTCATTCTCTGCTCTTAAATAGTTTCTTGGTGAAGGTTTTATGCCACTTTCTCCAATTTGATTTATGAATGAATTAAAAATGATATAATTATTATGTGATGCCAGTCTCTGTGTTTAGAAAGCTTTCCATGATAGCAACTCATTTGGGCGCCATACACATAAAAAAAAAACTCCAAGGCAGAGCTCTTGCATGACCACACAGGGCAAGGAAACACTTTCGGGTATGCTCCGATGGTGGCCGAGTGTTTCCGAAGCTCACCGGAGGCGGGAGCGATGTAAGATGTCAACAAGAAAAGACTTGCTTTGGAAAATATTTCCTGCCACCTGGGGAGCTCATGTTAATACAAAAAACAACAATGGGTAAGACATCCATCCATTCATTATCCATACCGCTCATCCTCGTATTTTGTTTTATTTACTGCGGCCCCCTTGTTGGTTAGTTAGGGCATTTCTTCTGCTGCTTTAACTCTTAAAAGTTTCACTTAACCCGAATCCCGTGTCACATTGTTGCCAAAGGTGCAAATCTGGTGGATTAAAATGCTTCCTGGTCCTTGTGCACAACGAAATAAAGTAACCATTACAATAGATGAATGTTTTTCTTCTTTGAATTTGTCTTTTTCTTCTTCTCTTTCTTCTGTCTTTACGTGGATGGCATTAAGTGGTTGGCAAACAACTTTCGGTGCATTACTGCCACCTGTCAGGATAATCTGGAAAGTTTCCAGAAAGAGGTGGATTCTACAAACGCAGACCACGATAAGAATTTGAAAAACAGTTTTATTTACAGAAAAAAGAATGTAGGACCGACAAAGCACAAATTAAGACGCTGGTTTCAATCAACCCGGAAAAACGTGAGAAACAAAAAGCGCTTAAAAAAGGCCACTGTTGACAAGATGACATGGAAGTGATAACAAAATAGTTCGGAGTAGTTCGGTTCAACTGATGATGTATACCCTCCCACTGGTGTGAGCGCAGCAGCAGTACCTTTATCATTTTGTAATTGTTGAATTTCTGGGAAAACTTCAGGTTTTCAAGGGTAATTCCAAAGCCTACCTTAGGTTTTGGGGCGCTTTTGAGACGGGCGCTTTAGTCCTTAATGGGTTAATTAAAGAAGCATCTGGATGCAGAGGTTCTGAGAGTGGGGAGCTACTTATGGATGAGAAAGGCTGACTAAAAGCACTAGCAATATTGAGAGGATCTTTAATTGTACCCAAACCTGGGCAGCGACCCTCTATCCCTGGTTTCCGTCCCACATATTCAATCGACCCACATGGTCCCAGTCGGTTGGAGTCAGCCAACCGGCGTCAAGAACGGACTTTACCGATACGGCGTCACATGCATGTGCCGCACTCCTGACTCGCGGTCGAGTAGGGAAACAATAAAAAATAAAAGGGTGTGTGGTACCTTGCGGTCCCACAGATGCGATGACGTGTCATGATATTTCATCGATGACGACGCTGTGCGTGTGTGTGTCAGTTGTTTGTGTTTGATCTTTTTTCTTTGTTTGGCGGCGTGTCTGCTCGTGCGGCACCTGCGTGTTACGTAGCGATTATGTAATCGACGCCGATTGGCTGTCGCCGGCGAAGGACAGGCCGGGACCACGGGGGCCGATTGAATATGCAGGACGTAAACCCGGGACGGAGGGTTGCTGCCCAGCCCTGATTATAACATTACCACATGTAATATAATTTGGATTGTTATTATCTTTAAATATCTTTTTTGCCTTCCGTTTATCTGCACCACACATCTACTTTTCTGGTGGTTCCTGTAAGCATCTGTGCAATTGCAAATTTGCAAATTGCATTTGCAATTTTTTTCCAGAAAAAGAACGGTCGCGGCTGAGCCAATCACATTCAATAGATGCACGGATCAGTTCAAATTCGTGTGTGTGTGTGTCTATGTGTGTGTGTGTTGGTGTGTGTGTGTGTGTGTGGGGGGGGGGGGGGGTGCGGGTGTGTGTGTGTGTGTGAGCTCATATCCCCCAACACAATGCAGTGACACAGTCTGATGTTTCACTCCGTGCTACCTGCCTCTGCAAGTGTTGACTGCGGCAACAATATGTTTAAAAACAAAGTTTGACCACCAGCGGGTCCATGGGTTTCCAAAATACACTAACCCCATGTAGTCTACACTACTGGTAGTCACAGTGCTTGGTGACCAAATAAGTTAAACTGTTTACATCTCATTACAACATTGTATTCCAAATCTCTTCAGTATAAGAGTTCCATCCATCCATCCATTGTCTATTGCTTATCCGAGGTCGGGTCGCGGAGGCAGCAGCTTCAGCAAGGAAGCCTAGACTTCCCTCTCCCTAGCAAGGTCTTCCAGTTTTTCCGGAGGGATCCCAAGGCGTTCTCAGGCAAGCCGCGAGACAAGGTCTCTCCAGCGTGTCCTGGGTCATCCTCGGGGCCTCCTGCCGGTGGGACATGCCCAGAACACCTCATCAGGGAGGTGCCCAGGAGACATCCTAATCAGATGACCGAGCCACCTCAGCTGGCTCCTCTCAACATGGAGGAGCAGCACAAATGATGCTAACTGTCATTTAAATGTAACCATTGACGATACGCACTCGTGCATGAAAATACTTAAATGTTGTACTCTCATGTAATCCAACAAAATACATGTATGCATGCAAAAAAGCTAATAAAGGCCTCCTCATCCTCAAATACAAGATCCGCCTCCCCAACTGCTGTGCCGGCCAATGGGCATCCATTCCTGTTTTAACATGTACAGCCGCATGCTTGTATTTGAGGATGAGGTCATACACAACTGCAGGCTGTACTACCTGACAATGCACAAGAAACTGAACCTTCTGCAGAACCTACAGAGCGGGATGCCGACTCCAGCACGCATCCACCAGTACCTGAGGTTCCAGAACATCGACACCGACGAATTCGATGAAAGCTTCAAGATGTGGACCTTGCAGCTGCACCTGAAAAAAAACACGCTGGTGCTGCATGGGCCAAGCAATACAGGAAAAACATCATTCATCAGTCCTTTGCTGAAACTATACAACTACGCAGAAGCGCACAACGAAAACACCTTCAGCTTCTCAGGATGCTGCGGAAAAGATATCGTGGCGTGGGAAGAGCCTCTCATCACCGCGGCCAACATAGACGTGTGCAAACTGATATTTGAGGGCACGCCGACGGAAGTGCCGCACAAATTCAGGATGGCCAGGACGCCCGTCCTAGTGACCACTAACAGACCGCTGTGGCAATTCGTCTCAGCGGAGCGAGACACCATAACTAACCTCTGCTTCTATTACAGGTGCGGCAGAACCATCAACTGCGAGCAGATTGCAAGAGCGTTTGCAGCAAATCCTGGACATTCACAACCAGCTGGCCAGACCTATCGATGTCGCATTGACCAACCAGGATACAACCCGGCACCGGTCGCTTCCGCGCTACAGGCGGCCAACCAGCTGCTGGGCCAAGCAGATCCGGCAATCTCGCTGGGCAACACGCTGATAAAAGAGGCCAGAAACCTTTTCAACGATCTCTGAGTCCCTCCCGGAAGGCCAAACTTCTCACCCTATCTCTAAGGGAGAGCCCGGACACCCTACGATGAAAACCCATTTCGTCTGCTTGTATCCGAGATCTTGTTCTTTCGGTCATGACCCACAGCTGATGACCATAGCTGAGAGTAGAACGTAGCTCAACCGGTAAATTCACCACGACAGACCGATACAGAGTCCGCAAAGCAGACGCTGCATCATCCGCCTGTCAATCCCCCGTTCCATTCTACCCTCACACGCGACCAAGACCCCAAGATACTTTAACTCCTCCACTTGGGCCAGATTCTCATCCCCGACCTTGAGAGGGCACCCTTTTTCCACCTGAGGGCTATGGTCTCAGATTTGGAGGTGCTGATTTTCATTCCAACCGCTTCACACTCGACTGCGAACAGTGAGAGTTGGAGATCGCGGCTTGAAGAAGCCAACAGTACCACAGCATCCGCAAAAAGCAGGGATGCAATACTGAGGCCACCAAAGCGGTGTCCCTCGGCACCCCGGCTGCGTCTAGAAATTCCGTCCATAAAAGTTATGAACAGAATTGGTGACAAAGGGCAGCCTTGGCGGAGCCCAACCCTCACTGGAAATGAATCCGACTTATTGCCGGCAATGTGGACAAGCTCTGACATTGGTGGTACAGGGACCGAACAGCCCTTATAAGGGGGCTCGGTACCCCGTACTCCCGAAGCACCCCGCACAGAACTCCCCGAGGGACATGGTCGAACGCCTTCTCCATGTCCACAAAACACATGTAGACTGGTTGGGCGAACTCCCATGCACCCTCAAGGACCCTGCTGAGGGTGTAAAGATGGTCCACTGTTCAACGGGACAAAAACCACATTGCTCCTCCTGAATCCTAGATTCGACCTTCCGTCGGACCCTCCTCTCCAGCACCCCTGAATCTTACCAGGGATGCTAAGGAGTATGATTCCTCTGTAATTGGAACACACCCTCCGGTCCCCTTCTTAGAAAGGTTGACCACTAACCCGGTCTGCCAATCCAGAGGCACTGTCCCCGCTGTCCATGCGATGTTGTAGAGGCGCGTCAACCATGACACCCCCACAACATCTAGAGCCTTTACGAACTTCGGGCAGATCTCATGGCTTTGCCACCGAGGAGCTTTTTAACTACCTCGATTACTTCAACCCCAGAGATAGGAGAGCCCACCTCGGAGTCTCCAGGCTCTGCTTCCTCAGTGGAAGGCGTGTCGGTGGAATTGAGGGGGTCTTCGAAGTATTCTCCCCACGGACCCACAGTGTCCCCAGCAGCACCCTATCCCCACTATATACAGTGTTGATGGTGCACTGCTTTCCTCTCCTGAGACGCCGGATGGTGGTCCAGAATTTCCTCGAAGCCGTCCGGAAGTCATTTTCCATGGCCTCACCAAACTCCTCCCACACCCGAGTTTTTGCCTCAGCAACCGCCGAAGCTGCATTCTGCTTGGCCAGCCGGTACCTGTCAGCTGCCTCCGGAGTCCAGCAGGCCAAAAAGGCCCGATACTACTCCTTCTTCAGCTGGACAGCATCCCTTACCACTGGTGTCCACCAGCGGGTTCGGGGATTGCCGCCCCATGGGTGCAGGCCCGGCCACCAGGCGCTCCAGAGGGGGATCCCGATGACCCGTGTCCGGGCGAGGGAAAACTTGGCCCATAATTTTTATTCATCTTTAGGGTCTTTTGAGCCGTGCTTGGTCTGGTCCCTCACCTAGGACCTGTTTGCTATGGGTGACCCTGCCAGGGGCATAAAGCCCCAGAGAGCTTAGCTCCTAGGATCATTGGGACGCACAAACCCCTCCACCACGGTAAGGTGACGGCTCATGGAGGCGCAGTATAAGAGTATGAGTTCACAATCCTTATTTATCTCATAACATGACAAAAGCCTAAATTCTTGAAATCATTGTACTCACCAATGATGCTTATTAATGTATTGATAGAAAAACTATATCCTCTTTTGTGAGCAGTGTCCGTATGGTCAGTGTCAGATATGTAATTGTTGCCACTGTAAAAGTGGGGAATGCATTCTTTACTGTGTTCAAACAAGCCAGCTAGCTACATGTGTCGTATGACTTATCCTCACAATGTACAGTTGTTTTCAAAGTCCGCCTTGAAAATTATTTTTCACATAATGAATCCCACTTGAGTAGCTCTGAACCAATCAGATGACAGAAAAATGCTGACGTTACCAGTTGCTTTCTGGCTGGTACTGTCTATTGAATCTGAAACCTGATAGGTTCAGATAAACAAAAAGAACTAGACTTTTTATTTGACTATTTGGCATGAGTCAGCAACCCTGAGCCTGAAGGTCCTGGGAAGATTACATTGAAATGCCAAAAAAACCAACACCAATGACTGCAAGCTGCACAGCCAAGACACACGCTATGAAATAGACTAAATACAATTGTACTGGTGCCCTGCGATTGGCTGCCAACCAGTTCAGGGTGTCCCCCGCCTACTGCCCAGAGACAGCTGGGATAGGCTCCAGCACGCCCCGCGACCCTTGTGAGGATAAGCGGTACAGATAATGGATGGATGGATGGACAATTGTACTGGAAATAAATGTATACAATAACATCAATGTTTTAAATGCAGGTCACTGCTTTTGATAAGGATTAGGCCAGCAAAGATAGCTTTAAAGGCCCTCAGTGCATGCCACGGGTCTTTGCATATCAAAAATACTGTATGAATGTCCTTGAGTGCCAAGAAAGGTGACTATAAATACAATTATTATTATTATCATTAGTAGTAGTAGTACTAGTAGTATTATCATTTAAACCACAAAGCAGTTGAGGAGAAACATCAATTATAATTTGTAGACTTCTCAGATGACTAGGTATTGTTCTAATTTGTGTAAGACCATTCAAATAAAATGTTTTAGCTTTTCTGAATCCTAGTTTACAAGATCATTCACTTGCATTTAAAGATGCTGCAACCGCAAACTGTTTATTGACAACTTCCAAAGGGTGCCTGAATTCTTAAGTAGCAATACCGCTTATCAACTCATTAACTTGCCTGGGAGATTTCAGGCCACAGGCATGTACGTAGTGTTATGTTTGGCCTTGTGCTGTACAAATGGGTTGCATTTATACAGTGCCTCTCTACCTTCAAGGCAGTAAAAGCCCTTTTACATTAATGCATCATTCACACAGTGATGTACTGTCATCAATCATGAAAAGATAAATGCTCTGCATTTGTGTCACAAATGCACCTCACTAACCTCACTCTGTAACATTTTGGCACTGCATTTCTAAATGTCCTGACAACTCTAGGTGGACAAGGGGATGGATATATGCCACGGTACAGGTGGGACTTCGGGTAAAAAAAAATGTATGCAGCACAAACACATCTGGTCTACGGTGGCGCCATAGCGCTTGCCAGTTCGACTTTGGAAAATGCGAAATCATTTACATGGTCAGTGCCTTGAAATAGTACATACAGTGTACAGCTCCAAAAGTGGTTGAGAACAACCAGGCCAAGATTCTGTGGGAGTTCCAGATCCAGACTGACAAACTGGTGATAGCCAACCAACCTGACATATTGGTGGTGGATAAACATCAGAAGACAGCAGTCATGATAGATGTAGCAATCCCATAAAAATGTAAACAGTGTTGTACAGTATACCATTCCGTCCCTAAGATGCAATGACACGTGCCCCGTATTGTTTTTATTTCACCGATCACCAACGTGTGCGTATGTGTGTCCATTGCTTTCATTTTATATGTTTTTGTTATTTGGCTGTGTGGCTACTTGTGCAGCACCTGTGTGTAATGTGGAAATTATGTTCTTGACGCCGATTGGCTGTCGCAGACGAGCGACGGACTGAGCCCACGTAGCTCGGCCGGAAATACTGACGGGAACTTAGTGACAGACTGACGATGCCCACCTCTAGTGTTGTCAAAGGTATCTTGAAAAGTATCTATACTTACACGCCGTATCCAAATGCAATACCAATACAGTATGTCTTGGTATTGCTACTGTGGTGCGCTTGACCGCAGTGTCCAACGTACGTACGGTGCAAGCAGCACAGACTACTCGGCAGACAGACTCCAGCAGACAGGGGAGAACTCACTGTCAGACAACCATACAGTCTGTGGGATAAGAGGCATTTTAAAGAGAAAAACACAGCGGCAAATAATTAGATATATTGTATAAATAAACAACGCATCCTCTATTAAAATTATTAAACTATTAAAGTTCTCGTGTCTAATCTTGGCAGTTCTAGTGTCAAGTAATTTATCAAATGTTCATATGCAGTTTGTTTACAGCAGAGAGAGCGACTATGGTTAACATGATGTTGGGAATCAATTCTTTTATATTTTTACATTGATGCATATTTTAATCATTTATATCGATATAAAATCAATGTTCGATACATTTTTACATCTCTACTGGATGTTCGATCTGAATCGGAGCGAGAGCAAAACAAATTCACTTATCTTTGATGTTTTCGTATCAGCTTCAATTCAAGTAACAGTCACCTGAATGCCCAACTCTTTCCAACAGCTGCCATGCCCTCCAGTGCTGTGTATCTGCATACATTAATTTATCAATTTCACTTCAGTCGTTATTTTGTATGAATAATGTCATTTGTTGTGTCTCCTCCACCACATACTGCATTACTGGCTAATTACCTGGAATGCGTTGTCCAATCCTGTTTCATTGGGTTTGATCAAAAGCCAATTGTATCCCAGTAAAATATTTGTATTCCCCCCTTGTCTGTTTGATTTGACTGCCAATCCTTGTCAATCCCACCACTGGACCCAGCCACAGCTCACTGCCCCGCAATCTACTTTCCAGATTTACAATGCAAAGGCTTCGAATGACAAAAAGAGTCCCTGGATCCCCACAGGGAGTATTCAATGCCAATGCATTCAAGGTTATCCTGAAGAATAAAGCAGGGATTTGTTGGAACAATGGTTTTATTGAATGAGTCCAAACCCATGCACAAGGGCGTATTTGGGGGCCCAAGGCAAAGGCAGTCATGGGGCCCTTCACATCTGTGTACTGCAAACATTTTATATATTTATGTTTACTGTCACCATCATCTAAAAAGTGTGAATATGAAAAAACAATCTCAAATATCCCAGGCAAGATAAACATCAGGATATTTATTTATAAATAAATATATATATTTATAAAGAATCCTTAGGATAGGAGGATTATTTTAAAACAAATGAATTGTTTCAATACTATTACTGAATTGATTAAAACAATCAATGTTTACAAGGTTATAAATACCTTTGTACCTTTGGGGAGCAGTTCTGCGAATCAATATCTTAAATATATTCTTTTTTATGCCAAGCTCTGAGTAACCGACCAATTACGGCTCACCTGTTTTCTGAAACTGAGCCATGATTGGTCATTACCTTAGCCCTGAGCAACTGTGATGTCATTTTCAGTCGTTAACACGTGGCAAAATGTCCGCCTGAGATGGACATTAAAGAGTGGATTTTACTGCTTAACTCATATTTCACAAATGCAATCAGAAGGCCATGTTTCGACTAGTAGGGCTGTTTAGAACATATTCTTGTAAAGAGCATTTTTGGGTTGACTTTCACTTTAATGCATGCTGTCAGTGTGTCAAGTGCAATCAGTCATTAAAATGATAGGGGGAAACACAAGCAAGCTTAACAAACAAATAGAAAATGTGCATCTCACCCCACAGAAGTGCTTTTTGCAGCCTTGTTGTTCTACACAAGTTTTCTTTTACACTAAATAATTGTTTACATAATGTTGAACAATGTAACAGTAATTTGTACCTCAAAAATCGTTTTATTTCTTATTAGTTATTTATTTTAAATTAATACCGTTGTAGTTGCAATACAAGTACATTTATTTAAAAAAGAGCAGTGTGAGTTCTAATATTTTTGGTTGGTGTTTTTCTAAACAAAAAAGTACAAATGAGAATACCGTTAAGACGCCGGCTAAATAAGCAGAGTAGTAATATCGATAAAACCGTATGGGAGTGAATGCATCAAACATAACATTAACTCTTCCAACTTGTCCAGGTACTGAAAAACGAGAAAATACATTACAGTGAAAAACGCATGAAGGCAGTCAGAATCAAAGTCAGGATGACAGAAGCTCTATGACTAGGTTTGAAAACTTTGGAAAGATTCTAGTTTTTATTTATTTTTCCTAAGAATTAGCAGTGGCAACAGGGTACCCGATCAGTGCCCAAACAGCTGCCACCAAACAGTACAACGGATCTTAATTGAGGAGAATTTGTCAATAATCAAAAAATGTAATTGGTTTTAACTGTAATAGAGAGAGCCTTGTCTTGTGAGGCCTGATTGTGAATAACTTATTTTAACAAGTAGACAAACAACAGAACTAACACTGTATTCTTATCCTGGGAGACTGAGAAACACTGCCTCCGAACTGGAAGGGAGAATAACTTCAATAGAACACCAAGCCCATACCTAACATTACTCTCATGCTGTGAGGCTTCTTACTTTTCCTCATGGATCTGTGGCAGCCAGCACTGAAACTGACAGCACCAGTCAGTGGTCTTTCTTTGTTGGATACTAGTGAAAAAAGTGACAGTGTGAAGGTGTATATGACATATTAATAAATTAATCTAAGTGAGAATGTTTTCAATCTGTAATGATGAGATTATCAATACATTTCACAAATAATAATGTGAGAGGAAAGTAAAAACTTCGATCAGTAATGATTAGCTGCTTATTGTTGGCATACAGATATAAAGCATTACACATTATTTTTATGGCACCATATCTTGTATGTAAATAAAAGTCATGAAGTTAATTTGAGCAAATAGGTGCATTCATTAAATATCTTCGCAGTCACACATGTAGAATGACGAATAAAGCTTGAAATCTTTGTCCATTTTCGAATGCGCCAGACATTGGTTATCGTCATCATTGTAGCTACCCTGCATAAAATGAGGGTGCAAGTATGTGCCGGTGTCAGTACCAGATGTGATCAGGCTGCAAGATTGCATCAATGTCTTTTGTGCCTTCCGATGACAGCAGCTCCAAACTGCGCAAGTCAAATGTGATCTTTTTGGTTTGGTTGCTTTTTTTTCCATTCACCTCGATCATTTGTCTCCATATCAAGTACAGATAATTACAGTTTTATGATTGTTTAATGTTAATATTTCGGAATGCAAAAGAGGGGGGAATGTACTCAGGCTCCCCATTTATCAAACGATATTTTTACGTTTATTTCAAATTTCCTTTGGGTCGTACCAATCCTTGAATCATTCGTTCATTCGTTTCTGAAAACAAAATGGGAGGAGGAAAAAAAGACTTGTTTTGTCTATATTTGTTCCAAAAACAAAAATGAAATAACAGATGACGACTCGACTCATTTTCCAATTTCCGATTTTGTGCACAAATGGAAAATAGAAAAAACAGACAACAGGCTGAATTGGACGGTTCATGTATTTCGGATATTGCCATCTGCTAAGTTGCGTGACCTGGGAGTAAAGGTGAAGGTAAAGGTGAGAGAGCTTTCACCTTTATTCAAGGGAACTTCACTAATATCTATCGAAATGTGGGCATAAGCACACTTTAAAACATTATAACTTGCTGCATTATTAATCGTTTTTCATGTGGCTTGTTTTGTTGCAAACTTACGACATGTGATCAATACCAAAAAAAAAAAAGTCAGGTTGTGTTGAAAATGTTTCTTTACTCAAAAAATAACATTCCAGCTTGCCACACTTGACTGCCGTACATAGACAACATCAGAGCTGGGCATCGCCTAACTGTTACAAAGTTCCCGTCTGCATACAGTATTTAGCCGACTCACGTGGTCCCAGTCCGTCCCTTGTCGGCGACAGCCAATCGACTTTGAGAACTTAATGTACACGTCACACGCAGACACCTCACAAGCAGTCACACCGCCAAATAAAGAAAAAATATCAAATAAAAACAACAGACACACAAACAATATTATATATATACATATATATATATATATATATATATATATATATATATATATATATATATATATATATATATATATATATACATATATATATATATATATATATATATATATATATATATATATATATATATATATATATATATATATATATATATATATATATATATATAAAAATATGCAGACGGGAACTTTGTGACGGTTAGGCAATGGCCAGCTCTGGACAACATAGAAAACAATCCAGTCATATGCAGCTCTAAAACGCAGTTCCACTCTCCTAGTCAATCGGCTGTAGCCAAATGTGATGTTTGTTCCATGGTGGGATGGCTGCATACCTTCAGAATTCAACGCCCCACTGTGCTCCTATCGCTTGTTTGAAAGAGGATATACTGTGTAATTCAAGGTTTTTCATCTGAGTGGTAGGGCGGTACTCTAGTGCCCTCCTTTGACCAGCCGCCACTGCTGACAACCCTTTCATGATGTAATTGACAATCTGCATGCTTAATCTCAGACAGATTTACAATTCATTTGACACATTCTGATGAAACTGTGAGTACCCAAATATCGGCGGTGACATCCTTCATCGTTTCTGTTTGATATGCATGCACCTCCAATGGCTTAGTGTTCTTGTGTTGACTATGTGTATGAGTGTGTATTTCCATTTTCTCTGTGAGATTATGCATAAATGTGAGTATTCATACATATGCATGCACTCGTGTTTATCACTATATTTGTCTCTGTGTCTGTCTCTAGCTTATGGCCCTCCAGATCCACAAGTCATATTAACATTAGCCTTTCCCGGTACTGTGTGGCAAGTCTTAGCCAGGGAGGAAATGAGGGATGTGATAAATAAAGCAGTGAAGGGGTCACCGTTGTCAGGGAAGGTTGGGGATATGAATATTGTCATACTGAGAGCATGTGGGAGTGGCATTCTGAAGCTGAGGGGAATGAAAGAGATGAGGCCAAGCGAGTGCTTGTCAAGTGGGAGAGGGAGTGGCGGGTCTTAGCTGGAGCATGACTAAATGGAGGGGGCATGGTTCTGTGTCACTCACTTTGAGTTGAGTTTCAAACTAATCAAAGAGTGTGCTGTGTGTTTGCCACTCAAATTATACTTTCATGAGAAATTATTTTTCTCTTTGAACTGAAGTATATTTTCAAATGATTCAGATGGGATCCATTCTTGTGTTTACGTCAATTGCAAGATGTGTTATTAGGAGAGGTGGAAAATCCAGGTCCAGAATGTAAAAACCCTGCTACAGTTTGGCTTTAGCCTCAGGTGCTACTTCTCAATCAGCAGGTAAACAAGCTCCCTGAGCGCCAGTTGAGTAGAAGCACCTGTGGCTAAAGCCAATCTTTGGCAGGGATTTTACTTTCTGGACCTGGATTTGCCACCTCTGAATATTATCATATTTGTACCCTGGTGGTGTGGCATGTTTTGGCCGCTTTGACCGCTCAACGGCTAAAGTAAAAAGAACGGCAAGTCGTTCCAGCATCTTTCTGAGATGAATGTAAATGTTTGCTTTGCTTTGTTATGTTGATGCATTACTAATCATATCCCATGAACATGCATTTAGGCAGTACCACAATGAGAGGGTGGTATACAGTAATCCAGGGTAAAGATTAGGACCTCCTGTTTTTGGAGAACGAGCAGTACCACAATAATTGTAGTCATTTGTTAAATTTAAAAAGATTTACTGTTATAAGTCCATTAAAATCCTATCTCTATCAAAAAGTCATGGTCATATTCCCTTGCAAAGCATTGATTATAAATCATTCTCCCTATGCAAAGAAAACATAATGCAGCTATTTAATACCACAATAACGCCAGTCTAAGATATAAAATATATAAAATATATAAACAAGGAGGCGGCACGGTGGTCGACTGGTTAGCACGTCCGCCTCACAGTTCAGAGGTCGTGGGTTCGATCCCGGCTCCGGCCTCCCTGTGTGGAGTTTGCATGTTCTCCCCGTGCCTGCGTGGGTTTTCTCCGGGCACTCCGGTTTCCTCCCACATTCCAAAAACATGCATGGTAAGTTGATTGGATACTCTAAATTGCCCCTAGGTGTGATTGTGAGTGCGGATGTTTGTCTCTGTGTGCCCTGCGATTGGCTGGCAACCAGTTCAGGGTGTCCCCCGCCTACTGCCCAAAGACAGCTGGGATAGGCTCCAGCACACCCCGCGACCCTTGTGAGGAGAAGCGGTACAGATAATGGATGGATGGATATAAACAAGGAATATATTCTTATATATGGATATTGTACTGTCTCAGCCTTGTTTGGACAGTCAGCAAAACTCATTCAGCTACACCACGTCTCTGAAGACGGTACTTGAGTCCACAGGTTTAATGACGTATAAAAAGGTGAAGCTGTAACAAAGTATGAGGCAACATTACTCTCACTTCACACAATGTACAGCTAATACAACTTAAATTCAGTCTATATGGATCACTTCATATATACAAATCAACGAATAAATCCACTTCCTGCTTCCACATACGCGTCTTCCGGTTGGAAATAAAGTTATATTGTATAAAAATATTCTGAAATATTCATAAATATTTAAACACTATTTTACTGCACCTTAAATGCAACATTTGAATTTAAATTGACCTTAATCCTGCTAACAAAACAGATATAGATAGAACTATGATGGTTTTTATTATTTTTGATTGGCAAAGATTCTTCTAAATTTGTGGAACTTTTACCATATTGAAAAAAAAACACAACACACTGCATAATCCAATGGTATACGGAATTCATACTCAGCAACATGTCTGATGAAAGCCAACCAGATGCCTGCGATCTTAAGGATCTAAATCGATATGAATAGGCTAGATATTAGCCAACAGGTTAACCAAAAACCAATATAGCAATAACACATTTACGGACATTGCATAATCAGTTAAAAGTGTTAGAGTCAGTGTGCCCTGATCTGACCAAGCTGGAGAGAATCTGAGCCAGCCAGGGAGACCAGCCCACATCATGTTTAGATTTTGAAGACAGTATAAATGTGAGGGCTGCATGTTAGACCGTGCACCTTTTCTGCCCTCGCCGGTCTGAGAGCATTCGCGAGGATGGAAAAGCTGCCCAAATCTGATCATTGTATGATTCCTGAACTTCAGAGATGGAAAAGAAAAAAGAAGAAAACATTCAATTGACTTGTGTGAGTCTTTATTTACATCGGTAAGCTTCTTGAAAGATAAAACGAACGCATTGAGTAAGTAGTTGTTTTGTAAATTGCTAATTGGGCTTATGCCTCGAGACCTGCAAAATATTCCAACAGATCCAGTGTCAAATTCCAGCATACGCATTACTTTAAGTGCAGCCCCAGAGGGCAGCATGGCTTGGTGGGGTTCATACATGTCCCAAAACATAAAAAGGCTCTCAGTCATTCGCCCTGAAGCTGCATCAGGAATAACGCTAGATCGTTAGTTTTCCTTCGCCCTTTACCTTGCGGCAGTCTGTCTCGCGCTTATATTGGATTCTGCTGCTTGTTGGTTGTTTTTTGGGCTCTTTAGTGTCTCCCAATAAGTACTGGCATCCTGGTAGACTTGAGATATGAGCGATGCATAAGCAGAAGTTTGGGAAAATAGTTCATTAATCAAAAAAGATATTTCAAGCTGTTCAATGCAACTCGCAGTTGACGTTTACTGTCATACTAAACAGAAAGTCAATCCAAAACATATTTTTTTCAAGAATATGTTCTATGCAGGCCCACTAGTTAAAACAAGGCAATGTATTTAATATGAAATATCCACCGGTTTTCAACCATCTCTGAGGGGCGGCCATTTTGTCACTTCTGTCGATTGAAAATAACATCAAAGTTACTCAGAGCTCAGGTAACGACCAATCACAGCTCACCTGTTTTCTGAAGCTGAGCCATGATTGATCGTTATCTGAGCCCTGAGCATCTGTGGTGTCATTTTCAAACGACATAAGTGACAAAATGGCTGTGCCCTGAGATGGGTGGATTTTGCTGATTAACTCATATTCCTCAAAGGCAATATTGATAAAATTGCCGTGTTTCAACTGGGCCTGCATAGAACATATTCTTGAAAAAAAATATGTTTGGGTTGACTTCCCCAATTACAATTGACACCTTGTGTATTTAAAACTACCAAGCAACAGTTTAAAGTAGGAATGTAGGAGTCCCCCCAATCTGTGATCCTTTCTCAAGGTTTCGTCTTTCATCCCCATATGTGTTTTTTTACTTTTCCTTGCCCTGTTGAGGGGTTTTGATCACGAGATATTTGTCAGCTGTTGGCCAGTGAAGTCCTTTGAGACGCTTTTGAGATTAAGACCTATATAAATAAATTTGACTTGACTATGTGTGTAAAATCAAAATCAAAGATTAATTGATTTACATAAAACCAGCATTGGCAGAAAGGTCTTAAAGACAATTCCAGTAATATAAGTATTGTTTCCCAGACAAATGTTAATAAAGCTATGGCTGGTTTAAAAGCAGTGAAAATGCACCAATTTCTGGCCGATGTCTTAAACACCGAAACAGAAACACAGAAACTACAAATTCAGGAAATGTTGTTGAGTACTATACCACGTGTATTTGATCTTTCAAGCAATTTCAAAGGTGTGATTATAACTAGGACATCTGTGCTACGTCATCTTTGGTCGTTTACAGTGGTAAGACGAAAAATACAAATGCAGTGAGACACGGAAAACAGGGGTCCTGCTGTCACTCAAAGTGTGCAACAATGACGGTGGCTCATTGAGTGACCATTTCTAGAGCCATTCAGAGGCCTAAAGAAAGGCCCTATACTGGCCAAATGCTAATCAAACATTTTACTAAAAATTCAGAGTCTGTTTATCGCCTTCAGCCAGGGTACCCTTCCACCGTCCGTTTATCCCCCATTTTGTCCGGGCGGACCAAATAGTATCGCCTATATGCCGTTCCAGCTACCATTTTAAAGAGTATGACAGTTAGAGTCCATCCCACTCGAACCTGCACCCTCAATTGCCATTAACTTCAGGGATCACTAGTCTGGTGCAGAACATTCTGCAAATGTCTAAACATTACAACAAAATATGTGACCTATGGCGTACTGGGTGCACGTTATTCATTGGTGTACCCAATGCAAGCAATAAAACCTGTGGAGCAAATGAGCAAGCAAAATCAACAACCTATATTTGAATCAGTCATTGTGGACCCTGCAGGAGACTATTTCATTAATGTTGTTCTCCTCGTTGAAGTCCTCACTGAAGTTGTTGAAGGCATGACACCTCTCCCGCTGGGCAGCCTGGTAGGACGGGTGCCCCCCAGATTGTACACCGCACGATCGATATGCTTGATAATCAAGGCCCTAATTCAAGGAACACAACAGCATAGCATCCACTAAACACAAATATGCCAAGTACTACTCCTATGAAATGTTTAAGTGAAAATGGTGTGCAACAGTAACATTCATTCATTCATTATCCATACCGCTTCTCCTCACAAGGGTCGCGGGCGTGCTGGAGCCTATCCCAGCTGTCTTTGGGCAGTAGGCGGGGGACACCCTGAATTGGTTGCCAGCCAATTGCAGGGCACACAGAGACAAACATCCGCACTCACAATCACACCTAGGGGCAATCTTAGAGTGTCCAATCAACTTACCATGCATGTTTTTGGAATGTGGGAGGAAACCTACGCAGGCACGGGGAGAACATGCAAACTCCACACAGGCAGGCCGGAGCTGGGATCGAACCCACGACCTCTGAACTGTGAGGCGGAAGTGCTAACCAGTCGACCACCGTGCCGCCACAGTAACATTTATGTGCCAATTATTCCTTTGCTATTACTAAATCATCTCGCTAATAAACCATTCAGTTGGTTAAAAATATAATTTGACAATGCTTGATGTTAGTTCATATCACAATTTAGTACCCCCTATTGAAATACAGTGAATTTACAGTGCCGTTTTCACTTACACTCACTGGAACTCTGCGTAGCCATAGTTTAAAAAAAAAATAATTACATTATTGTGTGATGTGACACCATTATTAGGAGGTGCATTAGGTCACTAATTATCAACTGAAGGCCCAGGTCTGAAACTCACCTGCCACTGCTTGAGGGGGTGATTTCTATGCATGAACATGTTCTATTAAGGAGTCAAAAGTGCCCTCAGGTATATATCAATAATGCCAGTTGGCTCAATAATTTATAAAACTAGTAGCTCTTTTTATTAGCTAAAAATACATTAAAAAGGATACATTCACTGGCAAGTGTAATAAATATACTCATATATATATATATATATATATATATATATATATATATATATATATATATATATATATATTATTTTTTACTGGTAAATTAAGAAATATGTCCTAAGAGTGTCAAATACAGTGAGTAACGATTTTCTGAATATGCCCTTCCAAAGGGCAATATAAGTAGGGCTGGTTGATTATATGATTGAGAATCGTGATCAACTGGGAGCATATTTACTCCATCAGACGCGGCAGAAATGTACGCGACTGCAAGTTGAAGTAAACAGAATCCGCCAATAAATTAAAAGGGAAGCAGTATACAGAAAGCAATAGTAACTAACTGACAGCAGCTAAACGCACAGCTGATTGGCAGCCATGACTTCTAAAGATGAAGCTATTTTGACAAGAGACATTTATTCCCATCGTTTGCATGGCGGTATCCCCCAGAGCGACATGGAGGAGGAAGCTGAAACGAGCGAAGTGATTGTTCTATGGCACATTTATTTATATTAGTTTATTCAAGTTATACATATTGGGTGTAATTTCATTACCTTAAAATGAGGTGAATGGGCTTCGCAAAAAACGTTATCAACCTCTCACAACATTCACCTGGTCACAGTAAGATTAATGGAATACATACAGAGATGGGAAAATTCAGGTCCAGAAAGTAAAAACCCTGCCACAGTTTGCCTTGATCCATGCATTGGTGCTTCTCATTAACTGAGCTCGTTTACCTGCCGGTTGAATAGCAGCATTTGTGGCTAAAGCCAAACTGTGGCTGGGTTTTTACTTAATGGACTTCAATTCCCCATCTCTGAATACATATTTATAAGTGGAAACAGACATCAAATCAGTGCTTTACCTGGAAAAAAAAATGTTGTCAGTCAGCTCTGTCACTGAATGTTTTGAGTTTAGCTAGTGTTTTTTATGGATCTGTTTAGTTTAATTTTGGCTTTTGTCATGCTTTCTTCGTACCTCATTTTGTTGATAATTTGTCCTTTGCCTTCTTGCTCATTTAATTAACTGCTATCTCATTAATGTGTCTCAATGGCAGCACATTGTCTTCAGTTTCTCTTCCTTGATATACCCTGGGCTCTCTTCTTTTCTTAGTTTGCTTCATTGATGCTGCATTTCATTCATTTCTTCTGCATCGTGATGACATAGGATGACAAGCAGAGCTGGTCAGTCCGTCCCGGGGCCGGACCGGTCGGACCCGCCGGATGTCCAATTTTGGGGCTGGCGGGTGGCGGCTGACAAATTTATAAAAAGGGCTGTACTAAGCATGGCCGGAAGTGGATTTTGGTCCCGCCCGCTAATCGGCCCTCATGCGTGTGAAGTGGTTGCGAGGCGACCAAATGTCATCTCAGCCTACTCGGTGAAAGGCTCCTTGTCACGGGTTTGTTTGTAAAACTTACTGGAAATGATGGCACAGTCGAAAAAATGAAGTTGAGTGGTTTTTAATTACCCCAAAAGTTCCCACCATGTGAAAAAGACATTTAAAGTGATGACCAAAGTGACAAAACAACAAAAATAAAGCAAGCCCAAACAAAGAAAAAAAATATTTACAATTAAATTTCAAAGAAAACTATTTCAAAAGTTTGACAAATTCAACGTTAACTTGTTTTGCTTACGCTCTGCCCCAACGTCACTAAGCTCAACTCCCCACAAATAGATGTGAAACTCCTTAAATATGCTTCACCCCTCCCTCTGGGCAAACCATTTAAGAGCATACTGGGTATCAATAGTTCAGCTTCAATGTCAGTTAACTAACTAGTAAAAAAAAAAAACTCACACAAATGATATCTGCAATATATATGAAGGTCTTCATGTCATATCGGTTACATTATTTAATCAGAATACAAAACATTATAACAACATGCTAAAAATGGTTCAGCCCATAGTCAGGTGACGTCCTCCTCCGCCACCAATCGCTACTTAAGGCACAATAAGGAACTGTCTTGGTTTGGTCCAGTGTCCAACCGAGGCGACAGCATGCACGTGAGTGTCTGACGTGTATGAGCGGGTGTCCGTGTGTGTGTGTGTCGAGTGAGTGTTGAGTGTGCACCCCCGACACCAGCCGTGAGGGTAAGCAAAAGTCCAGGCAACGGTGAAAGTCTTTCTAATAAGAATGACCGCGAGACTCTTGCACGGGTCGCGGGGAGCACTCTCAATGGAGCGTGAATCCGTGGGAACAAAACGGCTGATGCGCGTTCATGTCAGTTGCACCCCCCAGCTAACGGCAGCGCACCAGTGAGGGAGTGACGGGGTTTAACGGCGCTCCTTCACATTCCTATTTAGGCTTCTTTCTACTTCCGCGTCGGCGTGAGCGAAAACTGCCGCATTGATTCACATGACCGGCGTTGTGCTGTTGGCGACAGGTCTGCGACACATGCCACGCACACATCAGGAATTGTTGCTACTCTGATCGGTCCATTATGTCACATGTTGTGATGACATACAGTTTCCCACACGGAGAGGATGCAGCATGCAGCGCGTTGCTGCTGCAAAGCAAACTAGTTTGGCAGTGGTGTGGGTGTTATGTCACGTATGTGTGTGTAAAGAAGCTACTCAGTAGGGATGATCTCACCCACGTTCCCCCTTCCAGATCGTTTTCGCAATACAATTAAATGCTTCGTCTAGTCATCTCGGTCCCTTTATGGTTGTAGCAAGCACGATTGTTGTTGCTGTCTTTTTGAAGCGACGCCTCCCGACTTGGAACAAAACTGTTTCAAAACAACTTGCATCCACGAGTATAGTCAAGCTGCGCGCTGCACTCAAGGATGACACTGGCACATCAAGGTGGAGTTCATGCACTTCTGCTGGCGTCTTCCTTACTTCCGGAAATGCGCCGTAGCAAACCTGCTATGTAGTGGTTTGCTGGAATGCTTTTATTTTGAAGGCCGGGAAGTGTGAAGGAGGGAAAGTGTGGAAAATAAATAACTTGTTGAATGCTTGCAGACTTCTTGTCGTCTGTGTTGCCCCCAAATAATTATACAATACGACAACACCAACACCAGGGCTCGCAATGAAAGTAAGCACACGCAGCTGGGTAAGTACTAGTGGTGCGTTTGAAGCATGTTTGAAGGTGTTCACAGCGGGTTTGAATAGTAAATTAGCCAGCTAATGATGTTTAAATGAACCTTTTCCGTTAACATCTCTCCATGCAGGTTATTTATTTTTTTAAGGGGCGTGAGGTGATCATTTTTATGAATAAGGGCGGGGGGTCGCGGCCGGAGGGGTACCCAGGTCAAGGGTGGAGGGTTGCGGCCGGACCGGCAAAAAAGGGTCAAGTGCCCAGCTCAGATGACAAGTATTATTACTATTCAGAAAATTCACAGTACGTTTATCGCCTTTCCCCTACAGCCGAGGTACTCTTCTGCTGTCCGTTTATTTGCCGTTTGTCTCGCCGGAAAAAATAGTACACAACCACGGGCCGGTCCGCCTATGATTTTAAACAGGCTTCCGTTAGCGTTTCCGACTACAAACTGTGACCAACTACTGCTAAAAAAAACCATGTCATATTAGAAACGGATAGACACTCTTATGCGGTTATTTTGTGTATCTACATCATTCTGCCCAAAGAGCTTTACAAAGACTAACACGCACATGCCAAAAAAACAAAAACAAAAAGCAAGGGATCAGCTGGATTGTCATCTGTAACACCATATGGCCCCCCACGAATTCTTTACTAGATATGAAGGTAAAAGGCTTTACCTTGGCGTTAAACTTGGACATCCGCACAAGTTGACCCATCATTCACACCTCTGAATTTTTGGCCTTGGGAAACTAATAAAGGATACATCTTTCATATGTGGACAGTCGTAGGGTCTGGAGTTGTTTCTACATAGCACCAGTGTTTATCCGGCATGTTTCTTTCTTAGATAACATAGATACAAGCAACACTAACAGGAGTCGTCTGCGCGCATCTATTATCGTCAAGAGTCTATGGTGTGACCCTGACGTCACGTGGCACGCTATTAGGACCCATTAGCTGACCAAAAACATGCCTGATGTAAAATACACAAATCCAGCAGCAAACTTACCCACATCAAAAGAAACAATAATCATCAATCGCAGGTTATACACGCTTACATAGATGGGCAAAAGTCGACTTCCGCTTATGCTTAATCCGTCTTTTCATTACATTTCCCATTTATTGCCAGCAAAATGGGCATCCGTCATAGGCGGATAAATGGACTGTCGGCTAGATGCAATGACCAGCTCTGTTGTTATTACTATTATTATTATTATTATTATTATTATTATTATTATGCCTGTTCATGTTGACAACACCTCTAAACTAGACCTTATCGGGTTGACCTATGTGGAGCCTTAAAAGACGTGTTTATTGTTATGATGCCAATGCCATCCTTTTGGGTCGAGCCCAGCCCTCGCAAGGTGGTAGATGACATGGCTGAGGGGAAGCTGGAGATCAGAAAAAAATAATCCTACCACATCACTCCTATCAGAAAATACTCCCACAAAACTAAATTTGAGGAGGCGCCACCGCCATCAGCTGCTGTCAGAGCTCTGCACAAACACAACACCAGCCAATCAACCCTTGTGAATATATTTATGTCCAATTATTGACAAGAATACCAAAACATTTTATTGATTTCAATGTTGGTTTAAAGATGCCCAAGTTTAAGAGCTGAAACCATGTGATGCTGAGACATTTTTGCTGAGAAGGTTATGACAGACTGATTTGGTGTCACATGGATTTCCATAAGAAACACAGAAATTCTAAAGCAGCCAGCTTTGCTGATGGTGCTCAGCTTGAATTGATATAGCCGTGATGTGACATGGAACCTCATTTTAATGCGAAGTTTCTCAAGTGTTTTATGCTAATATATGCCCATGGGTGAACATGTAAGTCAGTATTTCATTTTGCATACCTATCCCCAGTTCTGTTTATCTATGCCCAGACTGGGGTGCTGAAGGTTATCTTACATTGCTTGTATTTATTATTTTTATCCAACGGGTCTGCTGAGAGTGTTTACGATTATGCTGCGTTCACACTTTGTTCCCGGTGGCCACGGCAGCTCCCATTCAGGCCGCCATGGATAAAATAGAATGGTCATGAGACAACACCGGGGGACAGAGGGGCAAATGTGATCGAACGTGGATACCTGGAGATTAGGGCTGTTTGATTTTGCCTAACAAGAAAATCCAGATTATTTTCTCTCAAACCCGATTTTACGATTACGATTTCTTTGTAAAGTATTTTGAATGTCTTTTATTTCATCTTAATTTTTCTTTCTTTGGACTCAAAATGCCAGTCAATTTAACTTAATACACACAGAACAATCATTTGGGATTAACAGCATTTTATTTACACAATAGATTTCAGATCTGTTCTTAATTAAAACAGTAATGAAAGAAGAAAGTGCATATATCATCTGAAACGAAATCATCAACATGAGAGAAGGTCTGGAAACCAAACCGTCTGTCAGCAAGTCATTTTGACAACCAGCTAGTGACTAGCCTTTCACCTTTCTCCCTGGTCTTACTTAAACATAAATCAATGATTAGTTTAAAACTGTCAGTCAATAATACAATGCACTGTCAATCTTAAAGTGGAAGTCAACGCAAACATATTTTTTTCAAGAATATGTTCTATGCAAGCCCACTAGTTGAAACAGGGTATTCTGATAAAAATATTGCGTTTGTGGAATAAGTGTTAATCCACTCGTTTTTAGCCATCTCTGGGAGCAGCCATTTTGTCTTCTGTCGACTGAAAATGACATCACAACTGCTCACAACGACCAATCACAGCTCAAATTCAGATAACAGCTCAGCTGTGATTGGTTGCTGTGAGCAGTTGTGATGTCATTTTCAGTCGACAGAAGACAAAATGGCTGTCCCCAGAGATGGCTAAAAACGAGTGCATTTGGCTGCTTAACTTATATTCCACAAACGCAAAATTAATCAGAATGCCGCGTTTCAACTAGTTGACCTGCTGGGAACATAGTCTTGAAAAAAATATGTTTGGGTAGACTTCTGCTTTAAGTACAGATGCATAGTCATGACCAGAGGCCCGTTGTGGAGGAGAAAAAATGTGACGCCTTTCAGACGTTGAGTTACTTGCCCACGGGTTGCATTGTACATGCGGGACACACACTACACTACAGATCTATATTTTCCCGATTTATTAACTAAATGCTCACTTGCCTGAGCAAATAGCAGAATCGCCGGTAGCGCCGGTGTTGTTGTAGTTTTTCCGGACTGAGCGCTTGTGGGAGGAAGCGGAAATGCAGAGGAAACTACGGTGGCTTAGATACACCAAAAATAAAACAATGAAAACTTGAACGTTTTTAACATAGTTTTATCCAGAAAATTTGGTTTCGGTTCAAAATCGCTTAATCGAGCAGCCCTACTGGAGAGATTTCAAAATTGCCCAAAAGCAACAGCAATCACGGGGCGGATAATAAACAAATTCACCATAGTAAAACAGAACATGTTTAGACTGCTCAACTTCCAATCCTGTGCATGTTGGATACTTATTTTTTTCCCCTCTAATCAGATTCCAGCTCTATGTGTTGCCATGTCAAAGTAATCTGCCTAGGGCCATCAGAATCCCGTGTATCTCTGTGTGACGAATATACACTATTAGCAATGGCTGTTTTTTTAAGCATTCAGATTTCTGATCCGCCACTCTTCACCTTCTTCAATCCTCACCTTCACCAGGACTGACAACTGGGTCAGAGCTAACTAGATAAACATTGATTGTTAACTGCTATGTTTTAGTGTAGAGGTTTTAAGTTTTAAGTATAAAGAAAAACTCATAGTGGGTGTGCAAAAGTATTGTGTTGACACAAACCAGTAGCACTTGGCAATTTATTTTCTCTTTCACCATCACCACCAGAGCTGAGGTGTCAGGTATTTCCTTTCACGGTCATATTTGGTTATATTTGGTTTTCTGTGTTTGCGGGCTTCTTTCTTTGGCCAAGCCATGTGTTTCTCCCCATTGACTGTCAATGCCTTCATGTGTCCTATATGTGGACCATTAATTTTGTGCTGCCTCTTCCATGTGCCAGCTAAGTGCACCAGCAAAATGATTACATCTTGCTCATGGAAAACTCGTGTCCTTTGTTTGTTAATAATACATTTTGACTGTCTTGTAGTAACCATTTGACCAGTGTCAGTAAATTTCTTTGAATCTTCACCAATTGTTTGAGTCGTGTAGGGGTGAAACGAGTAATTTCAGAACCTCTGTTCCAAAAAATGCTTGAGAGATTTTTTTTTGCCTTCTGTACCCGCTTATTTAGTGTACACCATCAAGAAAAAGAAGTCAAGTCAACCACAGCAACAATTGGTAATGCTGTGCATGACTGGGTTCTTTATACTCCCGCGGGTGATGTCCGTACGCACGGCATGCAGCAATACCGCCTTTATACTCACGTGCAACCCACATGTGTTGTTTAGAAAATATGTTGCAGTTTAACTCCAAGTCAGAATGTGTCGCTACGGCTGATACTGACAAGGACACTACAATTTCCTCCTCCTTTCCTGGCCAATTCCGACTGCGTTTTACTGCCTGACAATGATGAAAATGACAGCGACAACAATCGATATCTTTCCTGCTAGAACAAAGGGTCCTACAGTAGATGACTAGATGATGCATTTAATTGTATTGTGAAATCGATCAGAAATCTGGCGGCGAAGGTGGTACGTGCGTGTATAGGATTCTTTACACACACACACAAGTGACATAACACCCACACTGCTGCCAAACTAGTTTGCTTTGCAGCAGCAACAAGCTGGGTGGTGCGGATCCTCTCCTCCGTGGTGACAAATAAATTACCCTTAAAGAACTGAGTCGGGGAAAACATCACAGCATGTGACATAACGGACCAATCATGTGAGAGAATGCGTGCGACATTCTACGCACAGCAACAATTTCTGAAGTGTGCGCGGCATGTGTTGCAGACATGTCGCAGACCTGCCGCACAGCACAACACGTCAGTCACGTAATGCAGTGTGGCAGTTGCCGCCCGTGCGTACGCGGGAGTATAAAGATGCCTTAACACACTGCCATTGCGGTGAGGAGACCAATTTCAAAATAACCCATACCTTACCAAATAATATATGGACATCAATGCCTCGGTACGCTATTATTTTTTAGTTGCTACTGGCAGCACGTGACGGCTGAGGCTGTCTTGACTCATATTCCCAATGGGGCCACTTTATATTGCCGACACAAACTGTTGCCGCCAACATCAACAACACAACGTTGTCATGAAATGAAGTTCAATCGCTACTTAAATACGCTAAAAAAAAAAAAAAAAAAAAAAAGAATTATGCTGACACTGTGTTATATGGCGCCTGTTGGCAGCATTTAGCAACGGCTCTAGTGTTAGCAATTATCAGCTACCCGCTGAGCAGTGGCCCATATAGGTTGACGAAAGCCATCGGATTAATTTTCAAAGGCAAATCTGACAGTTGCAGTTCATACTGATCAATTTTTAACACATTCATTTCACTGAAATGTGCTTTTTATTACTCTGCAATATCGTTACTGTGATTCTGATGTCAATTTTTCTCATAAGTCAAATTCTATGGGGAGAGATCTGTCTGAAATCTCGCTTAGTAATGTTTCTACGGAGGAAAATAGTTTGCTGCTAATGTATGTAAAAGTTATCTAAAAAAGAAAAGCAGTTGGTTGTTTATTATTATTTTTTGGGTTTTTTTGTTCCGTATTTTCGAATTGTTTTTTGACGAATCAAAAAAATATCTTTTTTATTTTTATCCGAATACTCAATTACTCAACATAATTTTCAGTAGGACATCCGGATACCAAAATACTGGATAGCTGCAGCCCTAGATTCATGCTATTGAGTCCACCAACTGTCATCCCAGAACAAAAACATTACTGCACATATGAGTTTTATATATCGTTGCTCTCATGTGAAAAACACTTATCTCCATTGTTTTCATTTTCTTATTTTTACATGAATCGTTACAGTCATCGCATTAAAGTGAAAATTAAGAAAGTTTCCAAAATTGGAGATAAGTGTTTTTCACAGGACAGCGACAATATGAGAGCAAGTAGCACCTGCATCCTCCTTGTTGAGTCCACACAGCTAAATGAGCTAAAAGGATTATCGCCACGTAGATTTGCAGAGGTGAACATACAGAAACTTGGCCGCTAATGAAATTGAAGTGTAAATTGCATTCAAATAAAAAACTACAAACCAACAACAAAGTTGTTTGTTCAGTCTGAAAATAAATTGAACAACTGATAATCAGTTTACCTACAAAGCTAATATACTGGACAAATAGCAAATACCTGCTTATCATACTCAAGGGCTTGCAAGGCAGTAGTTTTTACATGAAAACAAGGCGGCTATTGTATTTATGTCTCATTCTCAAGAAAAGACACATTCCCTTCATGCACAACAACATAAATGTACAAAAATGGATCCATCATACATGTAAACTCATCTTCATGAACCTGCACACACACATGCACACACATCCACATACACTCGCGCACCATGCTGCGCCCCATTTCTGTTTAGGGAAAAAAGTAATTACTCTCTTTCCCTGCCTCAATGCCTTCAGAAGCCTCAGAGGGGTGATTCCCCAGTGAGCCAGTGAAATTCACTTAAACAGCTTTTGAGAGAGTAAGCAGTCTTATTGTTGCACAATGAAACTTTGACTGCAAGGAGGGAACGTGTGAAGGTGGAAAAGCAGGAAGGTGAAGGAAGATGGTAAACATGAAGCTGTTGGGCAGAATTATTTTTCCTTTTTTTTCAACATTTGACTCTCTGAGTCTTTTTTCTTCTTCCCCTTTTCTGTCCAAACTAAAAAGTGTGGGCTTTCAATAACGGACAATAAAGCACAGATGCACAGCATCCTGCTGTGTTTCTTGAAAGAACTGATTGAGCCCAGCATGTCCTGTGTGCGTGTTTGTGTGTGTGTGTGTGTGTGTGTGCGTGTGCGCGTGTGTGTGTGTGTGTGTGGGGGGGGGGCGTGTTGGAATGTGTGTGTGCGTGTGTGTATGGGGGTGTGCGTGTTTGTGTATTCACGTACATCCATTCATTGACCTTCCAGACGTTTTTCATTACACCTTCAAAAGCACACAACTCAACAGTTAGATACTCCACTTGGTTTTACACCACTCCAATTGCAATACTTTTTTTTCTGTTGTAGCTCCTGAAGTGGCACTTAAACGCAATCCTTGGGATTACAACTCAGGGTGGATAAGAGCAGAATACCACTAGAACAAGCTAAATTAATAATGATCGAAGTAAAGAATGTTATGATGTGCCCACAATCCTAGGAGGTAGTAGGATGGGGCGGTTTGCATTGAAGGATGACAGCCAAGCATTGTGACACACTGGGGAGCTTTGCAGTGTTATGCTAGAAATTTCATCACATTGCTTTAGTGCTAATATGTTTATGACATTGTGTAAACAATGAGTGTTCGCCTGGATAAATTAAAAGAAGGCCTACAAGACACAAATTGCACAGTGCACGCACAATCTTAGTGTTTTTGATCATTATTTCAACGAGTGAATTGGTGAGTAAAGAATGCCCTCTCAGGGCACTATTGGGGCTGAATGGATAAAACCCCTTGGAAAACAAAGTCTATGAACATGTGTGAGTGTGAATGTGTGTGTGTGTGTGTGAGTGTGTGTGTGTGTGTGTGCATGCGTCTGTTCCTTTATCCGTGCTGTTTCATCTTTCTGTAGCCAACATGGGTATATAAATAATATAATTTGTTCAAGAGTGTGTAGTTGGTTCAGTGTGATATCTTTCTCTCTCTATGATAATAAATATAAAGAAGGAACAAAACGGCAAAGACATGAATAAGGTTTTTGAATTATGAATTAAAAGATACATGCCCCGATGGCAGGTCTGGAGGCTGATTAAAGCATCATGATTTTTTGTAATTCCTGGATGTATTTGAGCCACTTCAGCTTTCTTGAGTAAGAAGAACTTTAATAGAGAAAGTAATAGCCAACATCTAACTCGCAAAAGAGCTGCCCACACGGTGGAACTGGTCAGGGGGTCACTCAACAAAACTCTAACCTCTCTCACGGAGCAAACACAATGACAACACAACACTTAAAGAAGGAGTTTACAGTTTCAAAACCGCTAGCAAGATTTTAATTTAGCCAAACTTTACCAATTCCCCATCCACTTGAGTCCCTGACTAAAGCCACGCTCCTCATTGACATACACAAGCGTGATTCTTCAACATGGCCATTCATAATGGCATGTGACTAAGAAAGTGCATACTTGTGACGGGGTGAACATCAGGTCCATGAGAGTGTGAAGTGGCCACTCAAGGATGAGGGCCACTTGGGGGTGCATTTTGTGGACTCTTGCACCGCAATCCGGTATGTCCAATGGACTAAAAGCAGATACAGGTTCCAGTCACACTGCTAATGGCTGGTCAGGATACCAAGCTGGGTGGCCAGGGCGTAAAACGCTCAACCAGTCTGTTACTCTGGGGGCGTAACGGTGTCATGCAGGTCTTCTTTAAGACCTAGCTGTCGAGAGACCTCTCCAAAGACATAGGCTTCAAAATTTCACCCTTCGTCTCTGTGCAGCTCTTCTGGTGCATCAAATAGGCAAAACATTTCACTGACCAGTTCCCTGGTAGTTTTTATGGTGACGTTCAAGTCCAGGATGGCGTAGGCTTCAAGCCACTTGGTAAACTGGTTCATCGCATCTCAGGACATAACAATTCTCTTTCGCTCCATGACCAGAAGATGCGCAAGATGTGAACACCCACATCCTCCACTGGTAACCCGACCTGCTGCCAGGGGGCATGTGAGTGATGGGTCGGCCCCTTCTGAACATTGCAGGTGCTGCAGCAGTTCATGTAGAGCTCTACATCGAGGGTTTTGATAATACCAAAGTGGTCTTCCCCACCAAACCTTGGGACAGCCAGAGCACAGGCAGCATCTACTCATGGGGATCAGTTGCCCACGAGGCTCTTCCAGTGGCAGTGGAGGAGATAGCTGCGGCCAATGAGGCTGTGACATTGTAAATATGGGGCCTTCTTTTCCTGGTCCAGCATGTTAACACCCATCTCTGAACACAGTTTAGAACTGAGTTACCAATCTGTTGCTTCACATTCTGGACTGCAGGTGATGCACGGGTTATTGCAAGGGTAACAGACAGCAGTTCTCATCGGGTGACTCAATAGTTTTGTTTGGGACTCATAAGGTGATAAGGTGAGAGTAAACGATTTGTTTCTCTCCTCATCAGCACCGCCCCAAGGATCATATTCACTGGCTTCAGTTGCAACTATGATGAATCGCTGTATGTCAGGGTAGACAAACACAGGAAGCTCCACCAGTTACAACTGTAGCCAGGAAAAAGTATAGCCACTCTTTGGCTGTTTTGTGTAAGTCTATGCAGATGGCTAGAAATAGTGGAAAAGTCTTTAATGAATCCTTGTCAACCAAGGAAGCTGTGCAGCTCGCTGAGGTCCTCTGGCGCCGGCCTTTTATTTATTCCAAGGGTGAGGACCAAAATGCATGGCGAGGCTGCATTCAGCCGTTTTGGTCCTCACCTTTGGAATAGCCTGCCAGAGGACGTCAGGTCTGCAGAGACTGTTGATATTTTTAAGAGGAAGCTCAAGACACACCTTTTTAGTTTGGCTTTCAACAACTTTTAAATAATTTATCTTTTCTTTTGATTGAAGATAATTCTATGTTTTGCTTTGAATGTTTTAAAGCACTTTGAGTTGCATTTTTACGTATGAAAAGTGCTATATAAATAAAATGTGATTGATTGATTGATTGATTGATGTTCCTTGGCACTGGCCAATCACCCACAGTGGCCATCTTTTCCAGATTAGTGGCCACCCCCTCTGTGTTGATGACTTGTGTTAGGTGGATGTTTCTCATCTTTCGGCGCCGCGCAAGTGGCAGCCTGCTACAGCAGCTCTGGCTCACCGGTGAGCCTTTTCGTGTGTTTTTGTTCCTTACTATTACTCTACCTCATACCTTTTTCATATAGTTGATAGTCGGAAACTTGCGTAGCAACGGACACCCAAACTGCGGTATTCTTGCTGCTGCTTGTGGCTATTTTTTGCGCGATCATATCCGACGACTTGGCTCGGAGCCGCGCCCCCATTGTTTACAGCCGGAATCAGCTGTTAGCACTCCGTGCTAACCCTGCGCCGGCTCCCGGGGCGAGACTCGATATCCCCCGTGAGCTGAGGAGGAAGAGACGGGGATCTCGTGCGGGCGTTAAACGCCGGGAAAGGAGGAGACGATTCCATCCCGTCCTCCCGTCTGTTATCATGGGGAATGTTAGATCTCTCCCCAACAAGATGGACGAGCTAGCGGCGCTTACCCGGCATGAGAGGGACTTCCGGGAGGCTAGCCTGATGCTATTCACGGAGTCGTGGCTAACAGCGCTAACGCCGAACGCGGTCGTAGAATTGGACGGCTTCCAAATCATACGCACGGACAGGACGCTGGAGAGTGGAAAGAGGAAAGGAGGAGGGCTGGCTGTGTTTGTGAATGATAGATGGTACAATCCTGGGCACATCACGATCAAGGAGCAGCTTTGCAGCAGGGATATTGAGCTGCTAGCTGTTGGCATGAGGCCATTCTACATCCCGCGAGAGTTTAGTCATGTGATCGCGGTGACCGTCTACGTCCCCCCCGCTGCCAGCGGCGACACAACCTGTGATGTCTTGACTGCAGCAGTGAGCAGGCTACAAATGCAGCACCCAAATGCCCTGATACTCAGCTGATGCATGCCTTTATTTCCTGTCGTTTAGATTACTGTAATGCCCTGCTCTCTGGCCTCCCGAAAAAGAGCATTTCACCACTGCAACTACTGCAGAATTCAGCCGCTCGGGTGCTGACGAGAACCAGAGGGCGGGAGCACATTACGCCAGTTTTGAAATTGCTGCATTGGCTCCCTGTGTGTTTCAGGATCGATTTTAAAGTACTTTTATTAGTTTATAAATGTGTTAATGGTCTTGGGCCATCTTATTTATCTGATTTGCTTTTATCATACCAGCCCTCGCGGATCCTGAGGTCATCTGGCGCCAGCCTTTTATTTATTCCAAGGGTGAGGACCAAAATGCATGGCGAGGCTGCATTCAGCCGTTTTGGTCCTCACCTTTGGAATAGCCTGCCAGAGGATGTCAGGTCTGCAGAGACTGTTGATATTTTTAAGAGGAAGCTCAAGACACACCTTTTTAGTTTGGCTTTCAACAACTTTTAAATAATTTATCTTTTCTTTTGATTGAAGATAATTCTATGTTTTGCTTTGAATGTTTTAAAGCACTTTGAGTTGCATTTTTATGTATGAAAAGTGCTATATAAATAAAATGTGATTGATTGATACTCATCTCTGGTGACTTCAATCATGCCTCCCCTTCCTCCTCTCTGCCTTCATTCACACAGTATGTCACCTGCCACACCAGAGACAATAAAACACTGGACCTTTTCTATGCCAACACCAAGGAGGCATACACATCACTGCTCCTCCCCTCGCTGGGCAAAGCTGATCACAACCTGGTGGCTCTCCAGTCTGTGTACAAACCTCTGGTCAGCAGGCAGCCAGCTGTGGCCCGCACGGTTCAGAGATGGTCTGGAGAGGCCGAGGAGGCCTTAAAGAACTGCTTCAGCACAACTGTGTGGGAAGTATTCAGCGATGCTCACGGGGAAGACATTAGTAGTCTAACGGACACTGTTACAGTCTATATACATTTCTGCATGGAGAACACCATATCCACCAGGACAGTAAGGTGTTTCTCCAACAACAAACCCTGGAACACACCAGACATAAAAGCTCTCCTGAAGGAGAAGAGGAGGGCTTTTGCGTCCGGCAACATAGAAGAGCGGAAGACTGTGCAACGCCAGCTGAGGAGGAGGATCAGAGAGGGGAAAAGGTCCTACATGAAGAGGATGGAGAAACAGCTGCTGCAGAATAACGCCAGGGGAGTCTGGAGGGGCCTGAAGACCATCTCAGGCCACGGACAACCCAAGACCCGGACTGTGGGGGACCTGCAGTGGGCAAATGAGCCGAACCTCTTTTTCAATAGGTTCGATCAGATGCCTGCCCCCACTCAGTCTCTCCTGCTGCAGCCTCCACCTACTCCTCCTTCTGGGTGTGTCACCCCCCCTCCCCTTTTCTCCACAGTCTCCAGCTCCCAGCTACACCAGATAGCCACCACTCCCTCCTGCCCAGCCTTGGCCTTCACAACATCTCAGGTGGAGAACCAGCTGAAGAAGATGAAGGCAAGGAAGGCAGCGGGTCCAGATGGCATCAGCCCCCAGCTCCTGAAATCCTGCGCAGACCAGCTGTGTGGAATTGTCCAGCACATATTCAACCTGAGCCTGAAGCTGGGCAGGGTGCCCCAGCTATGGAAAACATCCTGCCTGGTCCCGGTGCCAAAGACCTCCCACCCGAAGGAGCTCAACAGCTTCAGACCAGTGGCGCTGACGTCTCACCTGATGAAGACCCTGGAGAGACTGGTCCTTGTCCACCTGCGCCCCCTGGTGAGCTCCTCAATGGACCCACTCCAGTTCGCATACCAGCCTGGCATCAGTGTGGATGATGCCATCATCTACCTCCTCCACACTTCACTCTCCCACCTGGAGACGGCGGGGAGCACTGTGAGGATCATGTTCTTTGATTTCTCCAGTGCTTTCAACACCATCCAGCCCACCCTATTGGGAGACAAGCTGGAGCGGGTGGGGGTGGCCCACCACCTCACCACATGGATCCAGGACTACCTCACAAACCGGACACAGTATGTGAGGACACAGGACTGTGTGTCTGACGTGCTCCTCTGTAGAACTGGGGCCCCACAGGGAACTGTTCATCCTCTACACCTCGGACTTCAACTACAACAACCCTACCTGTCACCTGCAGAAGTTCTCTGACGACTCTGCGATTGTCGGCCTCATCACAGGCGGAGATGATCGTACAGAGAACTTACTCAGGGTTTTGTGGACTGGTGCCAGCAGAACTGCCACCTGATCAATGCGGGGAAATCCAAAGAAATGGTGGTGGATTTCGGAATGCACCAGCACTCCTCACCTGCACCAGTGAATATCCGGGGAACAGATGTTGAGACAGTCTCAACTTACAAGTACCTGGGTGTTCATCTGAACAATAAACTGGACTGGAGCGACAACACAGACGCCCTCTATAGGAAGAGTCAGAGCAGACTCTTCCTACTGAGGAGACTGAGGTCTTTTGGGGTTCAGGGGACACTCCTTAGGAACTTTTATGACTCGGTGGTTGCATCGGTCATCTTCCAGGGAGTGGTCACCTGGGTAGGCGGCATCTCGGCCCGGGACAAGAAGCGGCTGGACAAACTGGTCAGAAGGGCCGGCTCTGTCCTGGGCTGCTCCCTGGACTCTGTGGACTTGGTGGGGGACAGGAGGATGTTGGCCAAGCTGTCATCAATGCTGGACAACCCGGATCACCCCCTCCAGAGCACCCTAACAGCACTCAACAGCTCCTTCAGTGACAGACTGTTACACCCTCGCTGTGCAAAGGAGAGATTCCGCCGTTCCTTCTTGCCTGCTGCTGTCAGACTCTTTAACAAGAACATTGTGTAGTCTCTGGCGGACATTAGTGCAATTGTGCAGTCCTGCACCTGAGCTCATATCGTCCAATACCCAACATTCCCCACTACTGTAATACCGTGCAATACTCAACATTCCCCACTACTGTTAGTCTACTTTTATTTTTATCCAATGCTGTTCCTTACATTTCACTACAGCACTGCAGCACTGTCACTTACTTATATTTTTTCTCTGTACAATGTACAGGCTAAAATAAGTGTTTCTCATACTTTTTATATAGATGTATGTTGGTGTGTATACACAGGTGTATATACACACATGTTACTATGTATATTTACATAGGTTTGATCCTGAATGTTTGCCGTTAATGTTATACATTAATGGCTACATTATGCCGCCGTCCCTGTGTGACCTATATCTTTGCTGCTGTAACACTGAAAATGTCCCCACTGTGGGATCAATAAAGGCCTTCTTATCTTATCTTATCTTATCTGAACAGTTATCATATTTTCGGGTGAAGACAAAGTCCACTTTGTCGGATGAAAGTGAAAACTTCCCTCAAATTTTCCAGTGCATTTAGAAGCCGTGCACCATGAGATCATCCATACAGATCATTCAACAGTTCTACGTAATATCAGCCAAGATCCTCTCCACAGAGCATTTGAAGGTGCCTGCGGTGTTGCACAACCCTGATGTCATCACTTTATACTGCCACAATCCTTTGCCTATGGAGAATGCGATTCCAGGGCATGCCTCTTGTGCTAGCTCTAACAGCCAATAGCTGCACCGTAGGTCAAGGGATCATAACAAACAAGCCCCTACAATGTAGGCAAGGGAGTCATCAATTCAAAGCAGGGTAAACGAGTCTTTCCAGGTGATTTTATTTAGGTAGCAATAATCCGCACAGAACTACCATCTTCCAGCCTTTTCCGGTCTAGAACCACTGGAGCTGCCCATGAGCTGGTCAGCATTTCCTGCATCTTTCACTCTGCTGCGGCCCACTTGGCGAAGGGCAGGCAATAAGGCTGAAAGCGGATGGGGGATACTCAAACCCGTGTCGATCTCATGCTTGACCGAGTCGATGGGCATGCATACTTGGACAGCAACTCTAGTAGGATAATCCTGGGGCCTTGTATTTTGGCCAACCAAAACCTGTGGACGACACAATGTGAAGTTATGTCAGTGGTATGGTCTTTCCGCTTCACATCGGGGCTCATTCTGTTTTGACAGCGATGATGTGACATGTGGTGCATTTCCCTCTTAGGGGTTTGGGGGCCATCGGTTCCAGGCAGGGATCCGAGGTGAATTAATGACATTGTGGACCCAATGTCCACTAGGGCCTTGCACTGTATTCCATGTATGTTGCAGATGAGGTACAGTCAATGAGGATGACCTAGGCTGCCCAGTTACAGTTGTGATTGGGTGTGAAAGGTAGGCGTGATCACGGACGACACTTCTCCCACTGTGTTACCCTGCTTTAGTTTAATGGCGGTTAGGAAGCTGGATTTTTGGTGCCAGTGCTGGGAAGTAACTTGCAATATGCTCTGGTTCTCTGCATTGGTAGAATCTCTCAATAGACCATCAATTGGCCTTTCTCATTTCACGCTGCAGTAGCTGCAGGGGTGCGCTGGTGGCTTGCACAAAAACATGTTTCCAACTCTCTGTATCTTTCCCTTTAACCCTTATTCTGGCATCTTTCTAATGGATGTTTTATTGTCAATCGGGTTAATATTCATCACCCCACTTGCCTCTGATTGGCTGTTAATATTTCTTTCAATTTATAAAAAAAAAAATAGGAGTGATGTCAGCTGAAGAAACATATTTTGCTGAGACAACAGAGTAAAACGACAACATTTATAGAGCTGTTTTCAGCCATGTAAAGTGCACCTCGCTGTTCTGTGTAAAATTAGGTGGAAAGATGATTAGCCGACTATGGAGATAGCATCGGAGCTGTGTAGGTGCCTGTGTAAATGAGACAGTAAGAAACGGCAGAGGAGCTCATTAAAAAAGCAGATGGTGCTGACACACCTCCTGCACAGAATGCTGGGCTGCTGTATTAAGTTCATATTCTGGTGTATTGTCATTTCTGCGTAAACAAGCAGGGTGGCATGCCAGCAGCCTCACTTTGACTGCAGTGTTGAACTATTCCTTTGCAAAATTGAATATGGAAATGTTGTTATTAGAAGAAATAACAAAGTGATATGGCAGATTAGAAGATTTAAAGGGAGGGGGACTTAATGATTCTATAATGTTTTTGTGCAAAAGTGGGGGTGAAGTGCATTAAATAGGTGTGGTGGTTTGAATTTCCTCTTCCTACTTTCATCTCAGTGATTTCGTGTCTGAAAAAGCAGTTCCAGAGAATGTCGAAGATAGTTACAGAACATGAAAAATAAGATAAAAGAGTACAAATGAAAACTGGGGTCAACAAGTTATGAAGACAGGGGACTGAGTGGAGGTAAAGTGTTATTTAAAACGAAAAACACAAGTACTACCATATACAAATATCTCTACACATCTCACTGGTGAGGGCGGCACGGTAATCGACTGGTTAGCACCTCCGCCTCACAGTTCAGAGGTCGTGGGTTCGATCCCGCCTCCGGCCTCCCTGTGTGGAGTTTGCATGTTCTCCCCGTGCCTGCGTGGGTTTTCACCGGGTATTCCGGTTTTCTCCCACATTCCAAAAAACATGCACGGTAAGTTGATTGGACTCTCTAAATTGCCCCTAGGTGTGATTGTGTGTACGGATGTTTGTTTGTCTCTGTGTGCCCTGTGATTGGCTGGCGACCAATTCATGGTGTACCCCGCCTACTGCCCAAAGACAGCTGGGATAGGCTCCAGCATGCCTGCGACCCTTGTGAGGATAAGCGGTATGGATGATGGATGGATGGATCTCACTGATTTAATTTGGGGTTCTATATTTTCATGTGCACACATACACAATGAAGATATACGTGATGCATAATGACATCCATCCATTTTCTATACAGGTTGTACTCGTTAGGGTCACAGGTGTGCTAGACCCTATCCCAGCTGACTTGATACAAGAGGCAGGGTACAGGTCTGGACTGGTCACAAGGTAATTGCAGGGCACATATAGATAAACATAAACAAACAACCAGAGATGGGCATTCCGTCCCAGCGGCGCGTCCCGCTGTCCTGGCACATTTTTGGACCGAGGACGAGAAGTCTTTTAAAAAGGAAGCACTAAACAAGGACAGAAGTGTTTTTTTGTCCGTCCCTCTATTTGTCCCTAACCGGGTCAAGTACTGACTGAAGTGTTGTTTTGGCTTATTTTAAAAAGCAAGACCACTGTTCTCTTCTGCGATACCATAGAGACACCTTTATTAACTGCCTGCACAACATTTCTCATGTGTATTTCCTGCAGTAACATTGCACAGGCATAGTCTCTGCCCTCTAATGGTTCAACACATGTAATACCATGGAATATGCCACAGGACCCATTTCACTGACTGACAAAAACACGCCCAGCCTGTCTTGTGTGTGTAATCCGGGATAAGGTATGTATTGAGCGTAGGAAACAGGTGGAATTGTTTTGTTAAGTAACTGTTAACATTTAGTACAGTACGTACCTTTTCCCCTTTGCATGCGAAGTATATCCTTGTTTGGGGCATCCTTAGACTGTAAAAATCTGTTTCAGCGCCGACGTACACTTAAACGACCCCGAAGTGGTCTTTTGTTTCCTCCTAAAATAACCTTGCGTTATTTTTCAACAATTATTCTATTGAGAAATAACAATAAAAACTGAAAACGTATTGCATTAGAACGCAAAAGTCTGGCAATAAAACACAATAGTATTGCGTTATAAAGCAGTCTTTAATATTCTCGTGATGTCCCCTGGCAGGCTCCGGTCTAAGAGTGCACGGACGCTTATTTTCTATTTATTTGTGGGTGAGGGGTAGGACTGAGGGAAAAGCTTTAAAAGAATGAGGGCGGACGGGGTCGGAGGATGTTTTTTTAAATTTCTTTATTTTTTATTTTTTTATGAATAAGGGTGGAGAGACGAGGACGGAAGAGTACCCAGGTCGTGGAAAAAAAAAAAAAAAAAAAACGGGTAACGTGCCCATCTCTTGCAAACAGCCATTCGAATAATGTGTCTTGTCTTTTAATGAATGATTGTATTACTCAGCTCTCTCCCACTTAAACCGTATGGGTTCAGTTGTGTGTGAGACATTTCAACCGCAGTTTGTTGGCTCAGCTGACAAATAATTGATTGGCTAATTGAACTTGGGAACTCTTTTCATTTTTCTTGTGTTCCTGGATAGATGGGAGCGATGACATGTTTGAAGAAGAAAGTCACCGCTGTAATCACGACACCCTGTCAGCTTCAAATGGATTAGTGCTTGATTTTTTTTGCGGCTCAGGGCTCAATTGTGAGGGAGTGGCAGGATGACAGGAGTGGGTTGGAAGAAAGCAAAAGGCAAATACATTTGAGAGAAGGTGATTTGAAAGCAGGATGCATATTCGAGAGAAAAAGTTGTTTGAAGTTGGAATTTTTGCAGCAAAAGAGGTCATTTTGTTTTTTATTTTCCTTAGATGAGTTTTAGAGAGCTACAAGCCCCCCCCAAACAAGTCATGTCTTCCAAAAATACAGATAAATGCTTACCTTGATTAAATGTATATAATTTCTGATCATTCTGGTCTGTGTTCCTGTTCTAAGGACTTGCACGCTGCAAGTATGCAAGTGAGGGTGTTACTGGAGCTGCAAATTATACACAGTGTGAGATCTCGCCATTGGTAGACTGTGCCATCTGTTTATTATGGTACATTCAATATGAATCATTTAGGAAATATTTACTTTGAGGTATTGGTTTGTGAGATTTGAATAGTAATTGTTCTAATTGTTAGACTGCAAACAGTTTAGTATTTGGTTCATAAAACACGGACATTCCACTAATGTTGCATTTGTTCAAACATTATTGCTAATGAAAAGATACACATTTGTCTTGTATTTTAAATGTAATCATCACCTGATATTTATTACAAATTCTGATACACATATAAAAGGATAATTGGTAAAAAAAAAAAAGTATCGTTACATCCCTGCTTAGTCAAATTAAATATGAGTGTTGCTTAAATGCTAATATATTGCAAGATCACATCCTTAGTACAGAAGATACAACAAAGACAGACTGATGAGGAGTTTAATGTTGTTCCCCGTACTATTGTGAAAGAACATAGCTCAAAAGCTCACATGCAAACAGTTGTGCTAACATTTAGCAACATAGACAAGGAAAGATATTTCTTTTCCTTATGGTTGTGTGGTGCACTTAAAATAGGGTGACCAGTGACCATATTTCTGTAAAGATAAAATACAGTTTTCAAGGCTAATTACCAGAAAGATAATTATTTTTCTTTATGTATATAATAAGATGGGGCGGTGGTCTGATTCAAGTGTTTGTTTTTTTTTGTGTGTGTGTGTTGGTTTATTTTTTTAATTATGTCTGTTTCGTTTTTACTCCATTGGTTGATTTTGGCATACTGATCCAGGGAAAGTTGACTTTTTCAGAAAAAAATCATAAAGTAAGATGTCATTTAAAAGATTAATTCACTACGATTTAATTTGATAATTTTTATTTAGTTTTTTGTTACCCACTCATGCAATCACCAATGAGCATTTGTCAGTCTAATAAATACGAAAACACCGAAAATACCATAACAGCCGGTGCCTACGTTGCCTTGTGTGAGGCAGAGCGTGGTTACACAATGTGAGAGCACAGATATGCCCGCTATCTATGACAAGCGCTTCCAAACACTCAATTTAGCAGTTTCCCTTTTATTTAAGAGCCATTCTGACTGTTTAGTGTTTTATTTACTTTTTTGGTAAAAGTTCAACATGTCGACTTGTCAACACACCTACTTCTACATTCATTCATAACAATGAGGCTGCGTTTGGCATTTGTGCATTATACGTAGGTGGAACTTCCGCCTGGCAAAATGACAGCTATTTTCACGTGATTACACCGACATGAACCTTTTGTCGTCTTAATTAGAGAGATGCTGTATTTCAATAAGTATCACACACACACCGAAAATAGTATTTTTGGACAAAAATGAAATGATTTCCAACTACTATTAGGCTACACGGCATTTGCAACCGCTATGATCGAGGATGGGTCGACTGGTTAGCACGTCCACCTCACAGTTCAGAGGTTGTGGGTTCGATCCCGGCTCCGGCTTCCCTGTGTGGAGTTTGCATGTTCTCCCCGTGCCTGCATGGATTTTCTCCGGGTACTCGGGTTACCTCCCACATTCCAAAAACATGCATGGTAAATTGATTGGACTCTCTAAATTGCCCCTAGGTGTGATTGTGTGTGCGGATGTTTGTCTCTGTGTGCCCTGCGATTGGCTGGCAACCAATTCAGGGTGTGCCCCGCCTACTCCCTATGATTGGGCATTTTCACGCTTTGATGAATGGATAGTCTTATTTTGGGCAAAAAGTGACTGTAGCTTTTTACAGGTAGAACACAGTATAAAATATAGGTTTTGGCCAAGAAATCTGAAAAAAAAAACATTGTGGTAAACTAATAGGTAAAAAGAAACTACCTAAGTAAAGTTAAGCCACCCAAAAGCAGGCTTTTTGAGATAAGACACCAACAAGGTAGGTCTATGTGTACAAAATGACCAAGCCGGAGGCAGCAGGATGGGATTTTATACACGGTAACAAGTTAATTGATTTTTCTCATGTCCCGCAGTCTTAACGTTCCATTCCTTCTCTGTCGCACTAAAAGAAAAAGTACACACTACACACTCACTGAAATTAGCCGTTTTGGCTGAATTTCTCTCCTTCTTTCAATTGATGTAAAAAAGTTTACATTTTCAGAAAAGGTTGACACCAAAATTAAAATCAAAAACTTGTGAGTTGCTGTAAGTCAGAGCAGCATGCCATCGAAAAAGGAACTAATTGCGTGGCACCCATTCACCATTCATGTCAATGACTGTTTAGCATAGTAGCACAGTAGTTTATTGTGTTTCATCACCACAGACATTCACACTCACAATCATACCTAAGGACAATTTAGAATGTTCAGTTAACCTACCATGCATGTTTTTTTTGGAATGCGGGAGGAAACCGGAGTTCCCGGAGAAAACCCACGCAGGCACAGGAGAACATGCAAACTCCACACAGGAAGGCCGGGGCCGGATTCGAACCCACGACCTCTACACTGTGAGGCGGACGTGCAAAACAGTCGACCACCTTTTATACCTCCTTTATGGGGATACTTTGAAATGTGTGGCCCACATTTTGTCTGGAAAAAAATGCAGAATAATAAAGAATAAGATATAATATGTATGAAGCATTAGCAATATTAAGATGGTCTGCTCTGTGATAGCGCCAGAGCTGGCTCCGCAGCAGGCCCTTAAAAGAAAAATTTAAGCAAATGAGATGAAAAAGTAATATAACCCCACAGACTTCACACTCCTAGTATGTTAATCCATTTCCATAAAATGGTCCTGCAATATTCAGGAGAAACACTAACTAGCAAGGTATTTAGCCAACTATGAGACTTAACTGGTAGGTTTGCCATAGTGTATGAGGAAAAAATGTCAACTTGTAACAACAACAACAATACTACTACTAATAATAATAAGAAGAATTATTATAAATGTTCTCATTGTTTTTTACATGAGGACCATAAATCTCAGACTACCAGATGCGACTGGGAGGAAACCAGCTTCAACAAAGTGGCTTATTTAGACATTTCCTTCCTTCAGGAGTGTCATGTTCTCATCTATCCTTAATGTAACTTTAACTAACCTAAATCGTGTTTCCTGTTCATACTGTTTTCAATTAGTACTATTTTCAACTCTTATCTGATCCAGATTAAAGCATTCTAATCTGTATTTAGATCTGATCAGCACAAGCACTCACCCTCATCATGCCTGAAACATATTATTTTTTTGTGCATATTGTATTGATAAATTTCTATTTACTTATTTCCTACAGTAAGGTAAGCAGCAATCCATCCAAGTAGCATACAAGCGCAACATATAATAGAAGATCATATGAAGGCTTGTTTTCCATTTTTTAATTTCCAAATTTTAAACGAGAAGCGGAACATGTCTTATTCCCGTTCAATGGAGAGCAGCACTGCCTCCATGCGCATGGAGGAGGGATAGCCTTTCAACACGTGAATATCTAAGACGTTGTGTGTGGATATCTTGAAATGGCATTACGTTTATGTAAAAAACAAATGTGTGTCCACTGATCCACAAAGGCACCTCTGATAAGTCACACGCAGAATTGAAGATTAACAAGTGATAAATGCCTAAACAGCAATTTAAAAAATCACATGAAAATCTCAAATGTATTTGTGGATCTCAAAAACACGTGAAAATTGCGGCTATATTTTCGTGAATAATTTTGACACAAATCTCTCGCCACTAACCGTTACGCCTGTCACACTTATTACTCAAGATATTTAAATAATAATAATAATAGGTCAAATTGGTTTGGACAAACAGACTGAAAACGAAAAATAGTTGTGATGTGTTTGACAGCACATCAATTGAAGATGGAGTGTTGTCCAGCGTTCGTGCTGTCCACTTGTCTCCTCACCAATTCCTGAATAACCTACCGGGGGAAGGAGCCTCGATGCTGAGTGAGTATGTCACTGCACAATTGAAGCATATTACCACGAAGCACATATGAAGGGTTGATGGTCATGTCGTGCAATTCACATGAGTTCTTGCAGCAGCTCCAAGCTGCCTTGCATCATCAATGCATGAGCCACGCCTGAGCACATTTTGGCAAATATATAAAATAAAATAATCCCATTTACTTTCGTTGATTTCAAGACAATTTACAACAATGCTTTACAATGATATCCTCTATTTTGATTAATAGGTGGTTTGATTTGGGTTTTTTTGTAATTAACCCACCCGGTTTGCATGTGCATGTCTGAAGTTGCTCAGCGTGGTCCAAGGAATGCTCAGGGAGTTTATGTGAATGTTCAGACGAATGTAAATTTCAAGGGACATTGGTTGGCAGTTTTTTTCCGCTCATATTTGTATGTATTCTGCCTTCCCTGAACGTACAAAGAGCTAGTTCTCCAAATCTTGCTTCAAATTCCCGACAGCATTTTCATTCAAAGCACTTCAAACAAAGCATCACTGCCATTATCATGAGCCCAAAATACTGTAAATTTGCCATCTTATTGTTAACATACAGTGGGAAACATCATAAAGAGACTCAGAAATTAGTTTTGCAACAGCAGGTAATTTAAACCATTTGACAATTGTTACATTAGCAAGAACACACAAAGAGAACATTCAACACTGCTCAATGGCTAACTGCAGGTCAGCTTTATTTTCAGTTTAGTTTACTGATTATCTACTTCTTCTCGACATCATTAATCAATTCTACCTTTGTGCAAGGTTTTAAATTAACATTTTTGATCACCAAACAATGTAGCTAGTGACTCTCAAGTTATCAGCCAATCAGAATTTCCACTAGCCATTTTTTTTAACTTAAGATCCACTGTTTTTATTATCCTCAAACTATCTCTGTTTGTTTCTTGCGCTGATTACATTGTAAACTGTAGCATGAAAAAATGGCATTTGCGCAGCTTGTATTAGGAAAGTTTGTTTTGGACATGAAGTAGTTCAAAGTTTAGTTTACAAATTCTAAAATAAATTAGTTCAGTTGATAGTTCATAATTTAACATTTTTAACTAAGTTCACTGTTCCAAAAACGGAGTAATTCATAGTTATTTTTTTATTTTAAACATTTTGCCGCGAGACATTAAATGAATTCATTAAAACAAAAACTGGACTGGAGTCTTTAATGCCTAAGCACAAATACAATCTAAGGCAGGAATCAGGTTGAGGTAGAAAATGAGCTGTCACACACTCTAACTAAACACCCCTCTTATCTTTCGGTGACCGTAAAACTATGATACAACTTCCTTGATTTGCCACATTCAATGCCTCAGCTAAGAAGAACCTTGACATTGGATCTATAATGGCAATGAATCAATTCAAACATCAGCACTCAGAGAGAGGTGAGGGTAAGCCTCCTCAAACAAAACGCTTGAATTGAATTTCCCTTGAATTTGAAAAGAAGGCCAGGAACTCAATGAGGTCTTATTTTCTTTTACTTTTCAAGATCCGAAGCACAAAGCTAGAATGTAATGTAATATAATATCTAATGTAATAGCTGTATCAAATACTGCACCTTTACCCGGATTATAATGTTGAGTTTTGATTGACTTTGTCATTGAGGTATTCATTTGTATCATCCGAGTTGAGAAATTGAGTCAGCACACACTTTGAATCAAATGTATGAAGAGACAGAAAGTCCAAGTCTGAAGAGTAGACTTCAAATATTGTCCACTTAGTGTTGGAATGTGCCAACATCCCTCCATCTACACTTACACAGGGAAGTGGGACCCTATTCCTGCTGACTTTGGACAGATGACACCTTGGACTCGTCAACAGTCAATGGCAAGGCAGAAAGACAACCATTCACACTTACATTCAATCACTGAGCGGAAATCAATCTGATGCTGGCAGAGCAAAAGTCAACCACTGCCTACATTTCAAGTGACTTCTGCAAACAGTTTCTTGTTTGGTGGTATCCAATACTTTTCCTTCAAAGACCTAGCATTTTCTTGTGGTTTGATTACAGTTACTGTTTCCTGGTATGGAGGATCAAAATTGCTAATATCAAGAATAAATAACAGTGAAAATAAAAACAAACCTAAAAATATAATTGAAAAAATAAAATAAAATATAAATAAGTTGATATTTAACTGTATTTATGTATTTATTTTTGTATTTATTTTTTTTTTATTTTTCATTTTTTTGTTTATTTATACTTTTATATTGTGTTATATATTTTTTGCTGTTCTTAGTCAAGTATATATATATATATATATATATATATATATATATATATATATATATATATATATATATATATATATATATATATATATATATATATATAATTATGTAATTGTTTATGTTCACTTTTATTTATTTATTTCTGTTTTTGGAAGTTTTGGTCCTGCAGTGCAGAAGCAAATTTTATACAAATAAGGAGTATAAAGTTTGTCTTGCATTAAACAGAATTTGTCTATTGGTTGATCAACATTTCAGTGCAGAAATCAACTACGTATGCTTGGCCTGCTAGCAAGCCATTCAAGTCTTGTCGTGACTGTTAACACCAGGTGACTCTCAATGGCGGTAAATATGGATTAGATCGTAGATGCCGCTTGGGTGGGTGGCAGAGGGCTTGCGCCTAAGCTAACCACCTGCTTGTGGTGGCGGTTTGATAGCGGAAGCTACTTCTACGGTGTGGCGGCAGAGGGTTCGCGGCCCCGCTCTCCACCACGTTAGCTACCGAGGCGGTTCGAAATATGGATGTCGATCAACCAATAGGTGAATAGTTCAACACACTTTGGACTAATATATATATATATATATTCCTCCCACATCCCAAAAACATGCATGGTAAGTTGATTGGACACTCTGTGTGCCCTGCGATTGGCTGGCAACCAATTCAGGGTGCCCCCCGCCTACTGCCCGAAGACTGCTGGGATAGGCTCCAGCACTCCCCGCGACCCTTGTGAGGATAAGCGGTATAGATAATGGATGGATGGGTGGATGGATATATATAGCACAAAATAAAAGTAAAAATAAATACCCCCAAAAATAAATATGGTTAAATAGCAATTTATTTATATGTTATTATTTATTTCAATTATATTTTATTATATCACTTTTAGTTATTTTTGATTTTGGCAGTTTTGGTCCTCAGGCTGGTAGCTGGAGGAACTCAGATTCACAGTTTTTAAAATACATGAGAAAACCCATCATTTAATAAAAGAACCTTGAGTTTCCTTTCAGAATCAATTTGATTTTAGAATCATGCAAACGGTGGCCATTGGTTGCAAATAAGAGTTATTCAAAATAAACACAATGTATTTTAAATATTAATTAATTATTCATGTTGCTAAGTTGTAAAATGAAAAGCCAATAAAAGTTTAGCAAAGCTAAATTTTAATATTAAAAAATGAATTCACAGATATTCAACCACAGATCAGTCTATCCATTAAAATCAAGAAAATCTTTCGTGTGTGCACTAAGAAATTAATAAATACCTTATTTTACAAAGGGGATGCACCGGTACTTATTTATGTTGAGCCTTGTAAAATGTACATACAGCAATATAAAAATTTCAAGAAGTGTCTCTCACATCAATATCTTGTCCGCAAGTAAATAGAAGTTAACAAACAGAAACAGAACTGTCTGTTACAGATGCTTTGTCAAGAAAATCAAGCAACCAAGAACAGCCCTTACAACCTCAAGTAGCCTAACTAATGACTTCACAAGCACTTCTTCTGTTTTATATTTCCAGATGTTCTGAGATGTTGTCTTGATTTATTTTGATATGTGGGAGATGAAGCACAACAAAGAAGAAAACAAGCTCCTGAAGTGTTCCCCTGTGAGAGTGCTGATGTGAGCCTCATTGGTGCCTCCAGGGATGCCTACCATCCTCCTTCACCCACTTCAGGGAGTCGTCTGTCCCCAAAGACTCGGGCCATGTACCAGCTCTGTGCGATAACTAGGGCATCTGGGAGGAAACTTCACAGCATCATTAAAGGAGTGTTTGTGGCTTACGCTCTGGCTTTGCGCATGCATGATGTTTGTGTGTGTGGATGTCTGCGTTTGCATCTTTCGCCCCAAAGCAACTTTGAGGAGGAACATTCAATAATAACTTGCAATTGCCACGCAGATGTCTTTCACAACTACCTACGCTATTTCCGTAAACTGTTGGGAAAAGGTCTTTTTATAGTGATTCTTAAGGAATTTAACATACGGAAGCTTTGAATGGTGTGTTCTCATCAAGATCTGACATTTAAAAATAAAAGTACGCTGCCATTAGCACATTATCTTATGAAATCCAGTTCATTTGTTCTCATACTGTACCTCCCTGCTGTTAATACAAGGTGTGAAAAAGGGAAACGTGAGACCAACTACTGAGAACAAAAAAACATATTGGCCACCAAGTCATTACTGTAAGTCACTGAATAAACTGTACCTCTATAGCAGTGACTACTCATTCCATGGATGTAAAAATAGCAAGATTGACGCACCACTCACTTTGCTAAACATGAAATAACACTATACATGGAAGAGTCCCATTGGACTTCTTCCCCTCTTTGCAGTTGCTGACAAAATATTGACACCGAAGGGAAAAGCCAGATGCATTTTCTCACATGCATCACACACTTTGTCCTTCTGAATGATTGATATATTGAGAAGGGGGCCGAGCAGAGTGTTGCACTCACCTGACATCATTTTATTTTCACAAGTATTTAGTGGAGTGCCTATAGACTTTGGGTACACTGGAAGCCTTTGCTGCAAAATGTAAACAGTAATAAAGTGTAATGTATTTTTGTGATCGTATATTATTGTAAAATGCAATACCCCGAGGAATCAAAAATAAACAAATTACAGAACTTTCACACTTTACTGTAATTTACTAAAATGTTACTGTAAACGGTGTTGCATCATGGAAAAATATACTTGTGGCTGCCATTGTTTTGTTCACCATGAAGGAAACATTTCAGCAAGTTCTACCACTTGAAATCTATATTTCGAGATCTGACAACGGCATATAACCTGCCACTTGGGTAAAAGTCACACCGACCTAACAATGTCATGTGGAAATTAAATTTAGTGCTATATCAGAAACTGTGCAATATTGACTGTACGACTAGACTACTAAACTACTAGAAACAATTTTCCAAAAAGGCTGGTAAACATGACATATGACATGTAATGTTTACATCTCCTTACCAGCTACGTCAAGTATCCTACGAATGCTCATTTTTGGCTAATATTGTAAGCTGGCTGTGTTGTACAAGTCCCAGTGCCCACAGACCGCAACGATCATTTTGTCGTACATTGTTTGTTCACTTTTTACCTGGTGTGTATGTGATGAAGTAGCAAATTCTCAAAGCCATTTGGCTTTGGTGTAGCTGTACAGAGTCGGTCCTATCCACACAAAATGCTTTGACTATATATGTAATGGCGTCATGAGAATAGCTCAACTCATGTTCAGCATGACCGCAGTATATTCGTATCCACGTAAAGCAATAGTTTAGTACGTCCGTCAACAACTGAGTTATTTCCTTGCTTGTTCAAACAACACGCCTACCTGCTGGCTGCATCTGTGATTGGCTGAATGTGCGTGGCTGGAAGTTCACGTAACTTATGCTGAGTAATGAAAGCTACCTTGAATTAAAGAAATGTTCAAATGAACTGAATAATGCACATACTGTAGCTGGTTATTTTCCTATGTAAATAAAATGTTTTTCTGACTTTTTACCAGTCCAAAACATGTAACTACTTACAGTAACTCAATTACTTTGTGATTGGATGGTCGAGGGCGTAGAAGCGAAACTTCTGCCTCCCAGAGCAAATGCTTTCCACTCACAAGACACCGACAAGGCTAAAAATAAATGAATAAGTAAATAATTTCTAAAAATAAATTTGCTTTCAGGCTCACATATACACTATGGCAGCACAGAATGACCCCGGAGTGAACAAGGTTGTCTTTGATGTAATGTCTTATTTCTTATTATAGATCACGCAAATTAGGACATTACAGTCAATGAGTGATTTTGCATGAAATGCAAAATATTGACCCATTTTGATACACTTGATCAGATCAGTGTTAAGTCTAATATTTACGGTAAAAAACAAAATAAAATAAACAAAAGTATGCTAATGTAGCACAAAAAATATATTTTTTACAGTCAGCAGTAATCCAGTAAACTACTGTAATATATTTTCATTGAGCTGAAACTGGGGCACAATCATGTGATAGCACATATATTACCTTGAGAGATAAGAACTAAGATGAACCGGTGATTTCATCATCGCTAACTCTTTTACATACATACATTTACATTTTCTACATTAAGTTTCTGTATAAGTTACAGTAAAATACCATTATAATAAAAACGATTAAGTTGTAAAGTCCAGCAATACACTGTTGAAATTTACAGTATTCAACTGAATCGCTGTTGCCAGTAAAATGCTGTAATTCTGACAGTAAAATGTTTTGCAGTGTGGTTTTCCATGTCAAAAAACAAAAATGAGAATAATGTATTATTTTTGTTTTTGAAAGGTTTCCTGGAAAGACTAAGAGGTCAGAAAGATCCATATTCAAATGCTCCCCTTTCACATTTACCATGCATATATTTAGCATCTATTACGCCATTTATGTGTTTTGCAACAGAATTCTGCAAATGTGATATATTGCCTCAATTGTGCACTTACAATGACACAACATCAAGCAATCAGACAATTATTATGTGATATGTGAGGCAGGGGGCTTCCATTTCCTGACCCTCACTACCTCTTGACAGCAAATACAAATGCATAGATATTTCAATGATTTGCTTAGGAGTACTGCCCAAAAAGTATCTCTTCGGTCTGCAAGCACTTTATTTTGTTCTTGGAGAAGAACTTATTTTCAAGTCTAACAACACAACTTTTTCTTGAGATGTGCGGGACTGTATGCAAAAGATGTCACTACCTGCTTTATCTCCAAAGGAATAATGTGAAATGCTTGGGGAAATTAAACTTGCAAGGCTGCTGAATTTGCAAGAATACAGCTGTGTAATATTACAAATCCATTTGCTTTACCTAGTTTCACACTGATGATCGTTGCAGGTCAAAATATGAACTGAATTTAAGGTTTTTCCAGAAGGTAATTATGTTTTCTTCTTGCTACATGCATTTCAATTAAAGACACTGACTCCTTGTTAAGATAACCGTGTACAGATACAGTGTATCATTTAACTTTTTCTTGATCTCATTGGCTGCAGTAAGTGGGTAGAAACAATGTTTTATTTTAATTGTTCAAAATGTATTTTCATCATGATGCCCAATGGTTGCTTGAATATACAATCCGTAGTATATTTCACTGCACACAACACAGAGAACTAGACCACCCACATGCAGGCATGCAAGGAGAGATGTCAGAGTGATAGGGAGCACAAATGGTGGGAAAAAGGGCACCTTGACAACATTCAGGAGGTAGACTGAAACCACGCCAACAAATATTGCACATTATTTCTGCCCGCAGTAGGACTTGAACTATGATCTCCTGTTCCAAAAGCTAAGTCCTTACAGACTGAGATACTGCCAATTTAACAGTTTTCTTTTCTTTTTTCTAAAGGGTCCAGATCAACAGCCGGGAAGATTAAAGCTGGGCATACACTATGCAAATGAAGCCAGTTTCAAGCTAGCTTGATTGATTCACACCCACTCCTCAGCATACGACCTGTCCATACGGAATCAAGGGAAACCGTCGTTATTTGTTGATAGTCCAGCTACGCAGTCATCCTTTGCCATTTTCTACATTGTTGCGTGCAATGAAACATCAGTACACAATGTGATAAAATAGTTTACATGACTAAAGTTCCTGTGGTGCTACTGTATATGGCCAGTAGTTTGTAATATAAAGTCGGACCACCTACTAAAACTATGACGGGCTAACAAAACCTTTAAAAAACCTTTGAAAACCTGAACACAAATAGTGCAGCAACACATAATATATATATATATATATATATATATATATATATATATATATATATATATACACGGTGGTTCCTCGCTATATCGCGGTTCGCCTTTCAGGGATTCGCTACATTGCAGATTTTTTATAGTGCTATTTTGTATGTTGTTTTTTAACAGTGTACAAACCTGTATTGTGACCTAATTGACTGCCTGTATTTTTTACAGAGCAATTCAGCATGCTCTTTTTTGCAATGTACAAACCCTGCTTTTTGCATTCTGCGTCCTAATTGGCTAAATTACTGTAAACCAATTTGAATGCATCTCCTCCATGCTATGTCTCACAACATGCGTTGGGCTTACTAAATTTAATTTAGTGAGGGACAAGAGGAAGAAGAGGACACAAGTCTCAATAAAGATAGCTGATGAACTTACACTTAATCGCTTGGCAACCATAGGAGCTGCAAGATCCAGGACCTTTCATGTTTCTTCATAGAGTTTTCAAATCGAATCAAAGGTGTCATGTCAGTTTTTTATCATCTCCTTTCCCAAGAGAGAAACAAGAGGCAAGAACTACCTATAACTATATTTTTCTCTCAGCAAAGGAGAATAGAAAAAAAAATGCTAAAGCATAGCCACGTCAGGAGGGAGGACCGTCAGAGAAATCACGAGATATGCGCGAATCAAAATTGATAATTTCTTGTTTGCAACTTCATATGTCCATCCAGCCATTATCTATACCACTTGTCCTCACAAGGGTCACGGGCATGCTGGAGCCTATCCCAGCTGTCTTCGGGCAGTAGGCGTGGGACACCTTGAACTGGTTACTTCATATGTTGCTTATTAAAATTAAATGCGTTAGTTCATTTCTAATGGGTGAATTTGACTCACAGCATAACGGGAGGGTTAAAAAAGTTTTTTTAACAAAACAAAAGATATTTGTTTCCTTATAAAATAATAGTAACAATGTTAAAAATTAGTACGACAACAACAACAATAACAATAATAATAACTTGACCTGTTTTCTGAATCTGAGCCGTGATTGGTCGTTGTGAGCAGTTGTAACCCCCAGAGTTGGCTAAAAACTAGTGCATTTTGCTGCTTAATTTATATCCCACAAACGCAAAATTAATCAGAATGCCACGTTTCAACTAGTGGGCCTGCCGGGAACATACTCTTGAAAAAAATATGTTTGGGTTGACTCCCACTTTAATATGGCAAAACACATCGTCCAAAAATTGTCAAAGAAACCGTCTCAAAGGAATCCCAACACTTTCTGAAGTATTTTAATGTCTGCTATAGGGTGAATGCAAAATGGATGCCATATCCTGGCACTTAAGCTCGCAGATCCATTTTGTGTCTTGCAACAACGTAATGAGGCCCTCGCCAATGCCATTAAATGTAAAAACAGCTTGAGTGACAAAGAAGTACCCGATAAAGACCACACCACCCCACCGAAAAAAAATAACTGTAATGACACAAAGATACATTTGTTATTTGGCTTATTAAACAATAGGAGAGCAATCTTATATGTAGAAAACATTTTATTACCATCTCCAGAAAACATTTAACAGTAAAGACAATATGGCATTGAAAGTTTGTAAATAATACTTTTAATTTAATATTTTTTCTTGCAACTTAAGAAAACAAAAATAATTCACTTGATCGTTGTGATTTCACGCAAACAGTCCTATTAGGAGCCAGCAGATTCACAGAATTTCAGGACTGACAGATGTTCATAGGGTTGAGAATTACAAAGAAGACATGGAAGAAAATGGTGTCTCCCCCATAAAATCCAATATGTAAATTGCACCAGATGTTTAAGCCGTCACCTTATTGTGGTGGAGGGGTTTGCGCGCCCCAATGATCCTAGGAGCTACGTTGTCTGGGGCTTTATGCCCCTGGTAGGGTCACCCATGGCAAACAGGTCCTAGGTGAGGGACCAGACTAAGCACGGCTCAAAATGACCCCTTATGATGAGAAAAATTAACGGACCACGTTTTCCCTCGCCCGGACGCGGGTCACCGGGGCCCCCTTCTGGAGCCAGGCCTGGAGGTGGGGCTCGATGGCGAGCGCCTGGTGGCCGGGCCTGCACCCATGGGGCCCGGCCGGGCTCAGCCCGAAAAGGATACGTGGGTCCCCCTTCCCATGGGCTCACCACTGGTGGGAGGGGCCAAAGGGGTCGGGTGCCGTGTGAGCTGGGCGGCGGCGGAAGGCGGGGACCTTGGCGGTCCGATCCCCGGCAGCAAAAACTAGCTCTTGGGACATGGAATGTCACCTCTCTGGCAGGGAAGGAGCCTGAGCTGGTGTGTGAGGCTGAGAGGTTCCGATTAGATATAGTCGGGCTCACCTCCACGCACAGCTTGGGTTCTGGTCCCAGTCCTCTCGAGAGGGGTTGGACACTCTTCCACTCTGGAGTTGCCCAGGGTGAGAGGCGCCGAGCAGGTGTGGGCATACTTATTGCCCCCCGGCTTGGCGCCTGTACATTGGGGTTTACCCCGGTGGACGAGAGGGTAGCCTCCCTCCGCCTGAGGGTGGGGGGACGGGTCCTGACTGTTGTTTGTGCTTATGCACCAAACGGCAGCGCAGAGTACCCACCCTTCTTGGAGTCCTTGGAGGGTGTGCTGGAGGGCGCTCCACCTGGGGACTCCATCGTTCTGCTGGGGGACTTCAATGCTCACGTGGGCAATGACAGTGAGACCTGGAGAGGTGTGATTGGGAGGAACGGCCCCCCCGATCTGAACCCGAGCGGTGTTCGGTTACTGGACTTCTGTGCTCATCACGGATTGTCCATAACGAACACCATGTTCAAGCATAAGGGTGTCCATATGTGCACTTGGCACCAGGATACCCTAGGCCGCAGTTCGATGATCGACTTTGTAGTCGTATCATCGGACATGCGGCCGCATGTTTTGGACACTCGGGTGAAGAGAGGGGCGGAGCTGTCAACTGATCACCATCTGGTGGTGAGTTGGCTCCGATGGTGGGGGAAGATGCCGGTCCGACCTGGCAGACCCAAACGTATTGTGAGGGTTTGCTGGGAACGTCTGGCAGAATCCCCTGTCAGAAGGAGTTTCAACTCCCACCTCCGGCAGAACTTTTCCCACGTCCCGGGGGAGGCGGGGGACATCGAGTCCGAGTGGACCATGTTTCGTGCCTCCATTGTTGAGGCGGCCGATCGGAGCTGTGGCCGCAAGGTGGTCGGTGCCTGTCGTGGCGGCAATCCCCGAACCCGCTGGTGGACACCAGCGGTAAGGGATGCTGTCCAGCTGAAGAAGGAGTCCTATCGGGCCTTTTTGGCCTGCGGGACCCCGGAGGTAGCTGACGGGTACCGGCTGGCCAAGCGGAATGCAGCCCTGGCGGTTGCTGAGGCAAAAACCCGGGTGTGGGAGGAGTTCGGGGAGGCCATGGAAAATGACTTCCGGACGGCTTCGAGGAAATTCTGGTCCACCATCCGGTGTCTCAGGAGGGGGAAGCAGTGCACCATTAACACTGTTTATAGTGGAGATGGGGTGCTGCTGACCTCAACTCGGGACGTTGTGGGTCGGTGGGGAGAGTACTTCGAAGACCTCCTCAATTCCACCGACACGCCTTCCACTGAGGAAGCAGAGCCTGGAGACTCTGAGGTGGGCTCTCCTATCTCTGGGGTTGAAGTCACCGAGGTAGTCAAAAAGCTCCTCGGTGGCAAAGCCCCGGGGGTGGATGAGATCCGCCCGGAGTTCATAAAGGCTCTGGATGTTGAGGGGCTGTCATGGTTGACACGTCTCTTCAACATCGCGTGGACATCGGGGACAGTGCCTCTGGATTGGCAGACCGGGGTGGTGGTCCCCCTTTTTAAGAAGGGGGACCGGAGGGTGTGCTCCAATTACAGAGGGATCACACTCCTCAGCCTCCCCGGCAAGGTCTATTCAGGGGTGCTGGAGAGGAGGGTCCGTCGGAAGGTCGAATCCCGGATTCAGGAGGAGCAATGTGGTTTTCGTCCTGGCCGTGGAACAGTGGACCAGCTCTACACCCTCAGCAGGGTCCTCGAGGGTGCATGGGAGTTTGCCCAACCGGTCTACATGTGTTTTGTGGACTTGGAGAAGGCGTTCGACCGTGTCCCTCGGGGAGTTCTGTGGGGGGTGCTTCGGGAGTAGGGGGTACCGAGCCCCCTGATAAGGGCTGTCCGGTCCCTGTACCACCGATGCCAGAGTTTGGTCCGAATTGCCGGCAGTAAGTCGGATTCGTTTCCTGTGGGGGTTGGACTCCGCCAAGGCTGCCCTTTGTCACCGATTCTGTTCATAACCTTTATGGACAGAATTTCTAGGCGCAGCCGAGGTGTCGAGGGGGTCCGGTTTGGTGGCCTCAGTATTGCATCTCTGCTTTTTGCGGATGATGTGGTACTGTTGGCTTCTTCAAGCCGCGATCTCCAACTCTCGCTGGAGCGGTTCGCAGCCGAGTGTGAAACGGTCGGAATGAAGATCAGCACCTCCAAATCTGAGACCATGGTCCTCAGTCGGAGAAGGGTGGCGTGCCCTCTCCGGGTCGGGGATGAGATTCTGCCCCAAGTGGAGGAGTTCAAGTATCTTGGGGTCTTGTTCACGAGTGAGGGTAAGATGGAACGGGAGATCGACAGGCGGATCGGTGCAGCGTCTGCTGTGATGCGGACCCTGTATCGGTCTGTCGTGGTGAAGAAGGAGCTCAGCCGAAAGGCGAGGCTCTCAATTTACCGGTCGATCTACGTTCCTACTCTCACCTATGGTCATGAGCTGTGGGTCATGACCGAAAGAACAAGATCTCGGATACAAGCGGCCGAAATGGGTTTCCTTCGCAGGTGTCCGGGCTCTCCCTTAGAGATAGGGTGAGAAGTTCGGCCATCCGGGAGGGACTCAGAGTCGAGCCGCTGCTCCTCCGCGTCGAGAGGAGCCAGTTGAGGTGGCTCGGGCATCTGATTAGGATGCCTCCTGGACGCCTCCCTGGTGAGGTGTTCCAGGCATGTCCCACCGGCAGGAGACCCCGAGGACGACCCAGAACACGCTGGAGAGACTATGTCTCCCGGCTTGCCTGGGAACGCCTTGGGATCCTTCCGGAAGAGCTGGAGGATGTTGCTGGGGAGAGGGAAGTCTGGGCTTCCCTGCTGAAGCTGCTGCCTCCGCGACCCGACTTCGGATAAGCGGGAGATAATGGATGGATGGATGGATGTTTAACATTCTACTCTCAAAATTGTTGTGCAATGCCTACATCTGACTCAGATGTGTTGAACTTCTTGACCCTTACCCATGACCCACATTCAAATCATGCTCTCAGACCTCTCAGTCAGCATGATATTAGATAGACATTAACACATGAAAAGTACAATGAAATGCAGACTATATTGCAACATTTAGGAATAAGTGCATCATTCCTGACTGTTTCCTCGTAGGCATGTGGTGGCACACAGAGGCACTGTTCTATTTCCTTTGACTTCCTGGTGCATTGGCTACCTGAGGCGTACTCATAAAAGCAAAGATCTAAGAGTTTAATTCACATGATTTCATTAAAGATGTGTGATTGCATTAAGGCCTCCTTATGCAGCCACTGGGGTATGTGTGTGTGGGGTGTGTGTGCTAGCGCAGTGTTTGATTTGATTCAGGGGATTTCCAAGCTTATTTCGTCACTTAATTAACCAGAGAGTACTGTATGCCGTTAAAGCTTTTCTTTTTCTGTGTTGTTTATCTAGTGGCTACAAAGGTACAGAGTCATCTTTGGTCTTTGGTCCAATGTATTTTCAATATTATTGTAACATCAATCAGAATAGGACCATCTTTTCTTTAAGTATCACAATAATATTTTGACAATATTACAACAATCAATGCATACTGTTGGTATTTCTCAAGGCCCACTCAAAAAAATAAAATAAAATGATATTGTACCCTCAAAGATTCTTCACAATGGAATGAACCTTCTCAATTACCCCTGTCTTGTTCTCATTACAGTCAATTAAGTCCAGAGACAGATACAAACATCAGACCCCTTCATCAACAATTTCTTTCAGCTGATTATGTAGCACATTTCATCTCCACACACTACATCCCCCAGAGGGCTAATTGAGTCTTGGATGATTCCACCGTTGTTTATTTAGCCCTGATTACACCTGGGAGAAAAGGCTTCAATTAAAAATCAAAGCTGTAATGATCTCGTCTTAAATGCCAGACATGTTCACCAATGGCCTCCCACGAAAAGGTCACAGGTGCTACAACCACGCGTTTGTTTTTTTCTCTCCTTTTCTCCAGATTTACTGCTGAGGCAGAGAGAGCGAGAGGGAGAGAGTGGCCTCCATAAGCACTAAACATCATAAATACTTAATCACACAAACTTTCTTCTTTGAGCCATCAGGGAGGAAGACAACAAAGTTAGTCATTTAAAGGTGCTAAAATGAGATGTTTATTCTATGTTTACATCACATGCCGCCTCTGGGCTACAACCATACCAAAGCCTGATTATCATGCTGACAACAACAGCCAAGGAGGAGCTGGTGAGTGTGGATGCATGCATGTTTGTGTGTGTGAATTTGGTGGAGCGAAAATGTGTGTTTTTAACTTTGCTCATTTGCTTCCCCTTGTTTACCTGTAGGCATTGTAATGAAGCAGACGCGTGAGTTGACAAATCACTACAACTGATTGCTATATCAGGTCTGCGGTTTTAAATGACTCCTCACTTTGATTGCTTCACCATTGTTTTCTGCTGTTTGGTTCCAAAAGGAATTACTCATTTTCCATACACGACTTTAAGGTGTCAAGGACAGAAGATAGGCTTAACAATGTATTTATCTTCTTTCAAACTTTTGTATTGGGTGCCAGAGTCTCATATAATATGGTGTGAGTGAGTGTTGTCTGAAGCACCCGTGGCAACTTGGAATGTGATGTGGCTAGCTTTTCATCTCCAGTTTCTTCAGGTTGCATCAGTGTGACTTGTCACTGACATATCCTTCCTTGCTGAAAACCCAGGAGGTCTAAACCAACATTTCTCTCCTATCAAATCATTTCCTTTGTTTCACAATAACATAATTGTCAGCACGGCACCATGCACACACTCAAGTGTCAATGTAGCTAATGTTGACATCCTACAGAGCGGCAAAGACAAGTTGCTTTGCTTCCTCTGTGTCAGAGATCACCTTGGAAAAATCATGTTCCTCATCTAATTGTCATCATGAGAGTATCAAACATTTCTTGCGGCATGATTCACCCTCCTGTTCACCTTTCCTTGAAACAGAAGTCTCTTTCTGTCCGTTAGCACTCAAGCAGCAATTTCAAGGTAATATTGACTGCTAACATGCTAAGAGGCTGTTCTAGGTAATTATAAACTAATCCATCCACTTTTCTGTGACACTTATCCCATACATGGCTGCTAGTAGATTAAAATATAGTGTCGTGTATACCATAGCAACCAGGCATAAAACAAAAATGGTAAGAAAATTAAATCACATCAGCATTCTTTTTACACATCTGTTAGGCCATAAAGAATGTTATTTCCAGCCAGAGGAATCCTATATTTGCCAAAATAGCTGGACACTGTTGGATTGGCATTTGCCACCCTTCCACTGCTCTGCTATGGCTATATACTGAAATTTTACACTTAAATTAGAGTTAAGTACTTTATTATCATACCCAAATATTTAAAACAAAGACCGCTTTAACAAAAGAATTACAAAAACATACTGACGTTCAGGTTTTCACATTTTTCATTCATTTTTTGGATTATTTGTTCCATTAGTTCCATTATAGTCTGATCTAATTTTAAACACAATTTAAAACAAGATCAAGTATGCACATTTAGTGAATGCACTTGTCTAATCGCTTTTGCATTCTGACACCAATATAGACTGTCACCACAGGCACAGAAGAAATGCATGAATATTGGTGTGTTTATAACCAGAGGTAGGCGCATCAGTCCATTTTGCTGGTCAAAGTTTCTTGTCATTCGCCAGCAAATCTTACATCCGTCAGTGACGGACTGATGACTGACTCTTCACAGCTGTCATTTGGTGGTAGTACTGCATAACGTTACCCATGCATTACAGAAAGACTTTATATACTTTTATGTCAAGTCTTTGTTTATCGTAGTTGCTTGTTACCGCAATACTAGTGGAGCTCCTACTACCACAGAGAGATTACTTGTGTGTTTTACATGCTTGGCTAATAAAGATGCTTCTGATTCTGATGCACCTTCCATCAGTACTGACGGAGTGTCCACCTCTGTTTATAAGAACTAAAGAGAGATATGTTTTTCTCATTCCTAGAGCAAACAGGAACATTCTCTCCAAGTCAACCTTTCACTGCCTTTACTTGTCCTCAACCCGTCTTGCTCCGAAGAACACACAGTAAATAAAGATAATGTGATATTTTCTCTTGAGTTCATCTTGTGATGTAGTGCCATGTTTGGCTTGTCGTAGAGGTACGTTTTCAAATTGAACTCTGCGGCTGGTTCAATGAATAATGGCTTTTCTGAAATCGTTTTCAAGGTTAGTGTTCACTGAAATGTACATGGCTTCCTCATCAGAAGTGTTGAGAATGCACAGAACTCTTGGAACTGGGCACCTTATTTTTGGTTTGCTTTTAGAGCTGCTTCACACTCAAACACAGTCTCCATCTGATTTTATCTCTTCCTCTCTGCAGCTGATTGATTTTTTGTCAGAGTATCAGTCCTCTCACCTCACATATTGTCTTTTGCCTTGTGTAACAAGTTAAGACAGACTTTATTCATTTCACCAAAACACTTCCATAGTGTGCACGTTCCGGAGGGTGATGATATCATGATGAGTATGCAAGCCTGTCCATACACGCTGGTGATATGGTCGAAGATTCTCTTTCAAGAATTAAAGTAGCAATGTTTTGCCATGCTATGGTAGATGTGTTTCACTATATTGTTTATGTTGTTGGAGACATTCTGCATGATTTTAGGCCAATGTTGTACGCAGAGCTGGGCATTTTACCAAAAACTATGGACTGTTTATCGCCTTCCACCTACAGCCGCGGTACCCTTCCGACGTCCGTTTATCCGACATTTTATCCAGCCGGACCAAATAGTAATCGCCTATAGGCCTGTCCAACTATCATATTAAACGGGCTTCCGTTGGCTTTTCCGACTTCCAACTTTGACAAACTACCTCCCCTCCGCTGTCCATCTATATGGCTTTTTGTCCGACCTTGTAATCGCTACAGGCCGGTTCACCTATCATCATCGCGTTTCCGTCCAGCAACTCCGACCAACTGAGCTGAACCAAGAGGATTGTTTTGGGGGTGATAAAAGGCCGCCTCATCTAAACATGATGAGTGCTTTCGGTAGAGAGAATGACGTAGAACATAGAATGACATTCCAAAAAACGTAACAAGCAGCCATCATGCATTGTTCAATATGGGTAGGGCTGCCGTGGCTCACAGTGCGTTCCGCCTGAGACTTCTTTGGACGACAGTGATGAAGACTGAATATGTGCCGGATCCACAAATGTCTGATGAGTTTGTGCCTTTAGACATGAAATGGAAGTAGCGTGGAACCTTCGTGACAAGGAGAATAAGTTAAGCGCTTACTGACTTGTAAGTTCTCCTTCGTAGCTCATCCCTCATGCCCTCATTAGTCAGTTATATTCACATCGATATGTCCTACTACACTATAAAGTTGCCAGTAATACTAATAATCAGAGATGGGCACTTTACCCTTTTTTTCCACTCTGTCCTCCGTCCGCGACCTGGGTAGCGTTCCGTCATTGTCACTCCATTTTTATTCATAAATATAATCGTCCTCCAACCACGTCGTCCTCGTCGTTTCAAAGCGCTCTTTCCTTTCATTACATCAGTACACCCCTATCCCCTACCCCCCACCACCCCCAAAACAAAACAAAATAAAAACGTCCAAGCACTCATGAACATCATTTAACCTATTAAGGGCTAAAGCGCCTGGCTCAATAGCTCTCCAAAACCTAAGGTCGTCTTTGGAATTACCCCTGAAAACCTGAGGTTTTCCCATAAATTCAACACCTGCAAAATAATTAATATCTCAGCCCCTGTAGCAGACAGAAACATCATTCCAAAAGAATTTGAGAGCTTAGACATGTGGCTTTCACACAGACTCGAGTTTATTCATCTTTACTGTTTCAATCGAAGAGGTAAAAATAAAGTGGCAGTGCAAGAGAAGCACTACGTTTAATTTTTAAAGAATCGAGTTGTAATTACCATCCTCTTTTCTGTTACAAAGACGTCAATATTGTCATTGTCCACAAACATATCTTAACCATATATCACGTTGGACTGGTACTGCTGGTTCAAAGTCCACAATCTCGTTGTCTATTTCACTGCCGTGATTCATTTCAGAGCTCCTGCGATTGACGGCGTTCGCCATTACTGCTCGAAAAAATTTTGGATATCCTACGACGGCTCATGACACTGTCACATGTCTATTCTGATACATTTCATTGGTTAAGAGACCGAGAATTAAATAATAAATAGAAAAATACGTATACGCTCTCCCGGGTTTAAGGGTAGAAAGACGCAACAGTGCTCCCGGCTCTAGTGGTAGAAACGTGGTTATGCGCTCCCATCCTTAATGGGTTAAAGCTCATTATACGGCTAATTTCCTATGGACATATGCTTACCAGCTGGGAGTATTGTGAGGAGATTGAATTGTTGACAACTGTTTTACCAAGATAGCATTTAGCTGCCAACACAATACCGTCATGATGTGATAGTGATGATGATGATGCGGACCGGCACAAGTCACGGGACATCACAAGAATACTTAAGATTGTGGAATATTGTGCAATACTATTGTGTTTTATTGCAAAACTTTTTCGTTTTAACGCAAAACGTTTTCAGTTTTTATTGCGTTATTTCATTAGAAAAATAATTATTCCAAAATAACACAATGTTATTTTAGGAGGAGAACGAACCTTATCAAAAGACTTCTCATCTTCCATCCATCCGTCCACAAAATGGGCGTCCGTCCATGACGGAGGGATGGAATTCCGATCTCTGCTAAAAGTATGTACAAATCATGCATCTTGCAGATGTGGACAAATAGATTTGCCGTTATGTGCAGTATACAGTAGCTAAAAAAAGGCAAAATGGAGAAAAAGAGACATTTGGTCCGGTCAGCTCTGTTAGACCCACTATGTTCATTTTTTTTCCCTGTAAATACGATGCTAAGCAATGACGAATAAATGACTAGTGTAAATGTAAGCAGTGTGCATGCGTGTGTGCGAGAGAGCGTGTATGTGTGTGAGAAAAATAAAGTCAAGATAGCAAGATTTCGCTCTGTATCACCGTAAAAATGTGAGGTAATTGTACATATTTCTATGAATTACAGATTGTGCATCCATCAGCCAAAGAGATCGACCTAGTGTTGTGGCAAAGAAAGGTGAATAAAAGTATTTTATTTTAGTATTTTAAAAGAATTTTATAATTTACAGGTCATGCATGTTAAAGTGGTGGAGATCATTCTGGCTGGACCAGTGAACACCGCTGCAAGGCTGGACTCTGACCAGCCAGCTGACTTCCTGCAGCTCGGGTGTTCCTGCGCCCAAGCAAACGCAGTTAAACTAGAATGTGGTGTGGAACAAGGAAATTGTTTTAATTTGTATCACAAAAAAAAGGGTGTAATTTTGTAGAGTGGAGGGCATGCACAGATACCCACGCACACACACACCTAAACTCTCGCACTGTCAATTATGTCACACACTGTCGCACTCAACTTTCTCCTGTATGTACAGTTGTTCAGTTCAATAGTTGCCAATAATGTATATTTTGTTATCAAGATCCCTTTTAATAGTGTTGATTTTGGTAGTTTGTAGAAGGGAAGCATTATTTAGATGTTTGAGCTGACACAAAAGCAAACAATAGTAGTGTTAAAGTCAAAAGTATCCCTGAAATGTATGTTTTTATAAAAAGCTAATTTTCTCAGTTTTTTCCCATTGAAAATGGCTGGGATTGAATGAGTTAAGTATAAATTCAATTTTAATATGATCTTGGAGAGCCAGAGAATATTGAGCGGTTGCACCCCAATCATTGTTTCCCACACAGATGCACGGTTTTGATGTGGCTGAGAGTCAACAAAGACAATCAGCCACTGCTTCAAATTCTAATAGCTCTTTATTCGTAGCCTAGAATACAACACAAGAATAAAGACAGGTTATACGTGTCTTTTGTCTCGCCACCGCTTTTTCCTCCCACATCATCTGTAACAGCTGCAGCAATAATGCTGTTTTTTATTTATTTATTATTTTTTTATCAGCTCATATTTCCCTACTTGTCATATTTTTTACTCACTCCTAAGGCTGACTTTGGGTTGACTTCCGCTTTAAGGAACTTGATTGTCAAACACATTGGTATACATTCAATTTCAGAAGAACATGGTGCACAGTGCCTAACTGTACGGGCGGCCATGGCTCAGGAGGTAGAGCAGTTTGTCCATAACCAAAAGGGTCTGCTGTTCAAATCCCACCTCTATCCGAGTGACGTGTCGTTGTGTCCTTGGGAAAGACTGCCCCCTCTTGCTTCCAGTGCCACTCACACTGGTGTACGGCTGGGGTGTCAATGTTTGGTGGTGGTCTTTGGGGCCGTAGGCACATACTGGCAGCTATGCTTCTGTCAATCTGCCCCTGGGCAGCTGTGGCTACATGCGTAGTTTACCGCCACCAGAGGGTGAATGTGCTAATGCATGAATAATGTATCCATTGTGAGTACTTTGAGTGTGCTACAGAAAAGCGACATATAAATCTGAAGTATAATTATCATTTTTATTATTATTATTATTACAAACTCTGGTTGCAATACGCCTCCTCTCTCTTTGTCTCTCTCTCACTCTTTGGCACACACGCAGCCACCCCCCTTCCCACACACACACTTTACAGGCATCGGAATGAAAAAGCATTAGAGTTACATGATTTCCTATCAGCTCTTTCAATTTCTTCATATGACCAAAACATTTTATTCAACTTAATTCAAGTCGATTGACTTAGAGGATTTGGAATTTGTAATCAATCACAAATACACTACTCACAATAGGATTTGGCTTTTGGGTTTTTGGGTGAACTTTTAATGATGAACCTAAAATGTTCTATATCCTTTACAGTTGAACAATCTCTAACCTTTCATTGTGTCAGTACTTGCACAATTCGCTGCTCCGTTACAAGGACCCAGGTATGCGAGTTTTACCTCGTTTATCATCACAGGGATGGAACCGTCCACAAATGGTCCCAGATGGATGTACAGAGGATGAGAAGTCTTTTAAAAAGGACGGACAAAGCAATGACGAAACTTGGTTTTAGTCCGTCCCTCTATTTGACCCTAACCGGGTCAAGTACTGACTTACGTGTTGTGTTGGGTTCTTTTAAAAAGCGAGACCATTGTTCTCTTCTGCGATACCACGGAGCCACGCCCGCAGTAACATTTCACAGGCATAGTCTGCCCTCTAGTGGGTTAACATTTGTAATACCATGGATTATGCCATTTCACTGATTGACAGAAACATGCCCAGCCTGTCTTGTGTGTGTAATTTGAGATAACTGACGTAATGTAAGGATGGAAGCGCTTTAAAAGGATGAGGACGGACGGGTTCGGAGGACGATTATTTCTATGAATACGGACGGAGTGTGGAGGACAGAACGGTATCCAGGTCGTGAGCGGACCAGCAAAAAAGGGTAAAGTGCCCATCTCTTCTTATATCTACCTGGTGTATTTGATATCTACCTCAAAAGGTACAAAGAGGAGTGACACCAGCTCAAAGAAGAGAGTCGTCCGTCGGGACAACCGAGGGCTAACTGCAGTTGTTTGCAGCATTAAAAATTGCAAAGTTATGTCACGATTGTCCGCTCTGCACTCAGTTGGAAGATTTGCCACAGTTTTTGCCTCATTCTTGTGGAGTTGGAACCTGTATTCCCTCAGAACGAAAAGGGAGATGCCTGGGGTGCGGAACACTGAGCGCACAATGCGGTTTGAGGTCTGGTAATCTGACAGAAAAAAGCTTTTCTATTTTTTTGAGTAATGTTCAAAGTGTTTCTAGTTGAAATATATTGTCATAAAATATTTGTACATTGATTAATATCTCCACTGGTAGTTTTAGGAAGAGTATAGCAGTGGAGTCGGGGGAGTTGTGTGTGTGTGTAGGTGTGTGTGAGGAAGGGGATATAATAGGGCAGTGGTCCCCAGAATTTTTCTGCCATGGACTAGCTCATGGTGCGACTGATATTTCTGCGAACGGTAACCATAGCTGGGCATCGGCCATCCAATCCGGGTTTCCGTCTTGCATATTAAATCGACCCACGTGTTCCCGGCCCGTCCCTCGCCGGCGAAACACATAATCATCACGTCACATGCAGGCGCCGCACGAGCAGACACACCGCCAAACAAAAAAAAAAATCACATAAAAACAACTGAAACACACACACGCACAGTGTTGTCATCAGTGAAATAAAAAGAATATGGGACACATGTCATTGCATCTATGGGACCGCAAGGCACACCTTTTTATTTTGTTTTGTTGACCGTGTGTCAGGAGTGCGGCACTTGCATGTGACGCGGTATCGGTCAAGTCCGTTCTCGACACCGGTTGGCTGACTCCGATCGACTGGGACCATGTGGGTCGATTGAATATGCAGGACGGAAACCGGGGACGGAGGGCCGATGCCAAGCTCTGCCGGTAACTATCAGTTATCTTTCCGGTGATAACGTTGAATTGGGGCATAATTGCTCCACAACGCCCCTGGTACCAACAACAAATAAAATTATGTAGTAATTCAACCTTTTATTAACACACATAATTTTATTTTCACTCATTTCAAACATTCTTATTCAACAGTACAACAAATGTAGAACAATACAAAACTACTAAGAAGCGACCCCTAGGGAATAATGAATATGCCTTAAAATGGAAAATTACATTATAAAGTAAGTCACAAATCCTGAGAAGGAGGGCTTACTAGGTCTCCATTTGGCACAATGTACTGTATATGTTATTTACCCATCAACAAAATAATGTTAATCAAATCTGAAACAGAAAAGTCATCCATAAAGAAAATAATGACACAATTCAAATTGTGGAACATTAATTTTCAACGACACTTACTGTATACTCACAGCCGGACGAGTTGAGCATGTTGAACTGGAAGTAAAATTTCTTTGGATTTGCCCAGTATCAAATGGGACCAGTGGTTGGGGACCACTGGCCTGCAGCATGTGGTTTAAATAGTTTCTGAATCCACTGTATACTGCATGTGTTTTTATGTGTTGACTTGGTTGAGAGCACACATTTATATACAGAATGCTGAGATTTAAGGATAGAAAGGATTTGTATTGCGATACAGCGGCAAAGGTTTCCATATGCATATGGAACAGCACTTTAAAAAAAAAAAAAAAAAAAAAAAACGGCATACACACTTGTGCTCCTCAAGTGTTTTTGGTTGTTTAACTTTTCTTAGTAGTTTTGTATGCCAGCATGCATGAATGACTTTGTCGAAATGTGTGTGCATGTGTGTGTGAGGCAGTGGGAATGAGCAGTCTGTCATGCCTGAGAGGGAGCCAAGCCTGTTTAAATTGCCTTCTGGCTTCCAAGCCTCTCATCTGCAAACTGGCACCTCTTCTCCTACACTTGCTCACTTCTCTCCGTCCTCTCTTTGCTAAGCATGTCTGCCTCTGTCTTTCCTCCCGTTTTGTATTGTACGCCTCTAGTCTGTCCTCCACCGGCTGTTTATTTATTTATTTATTTATTACCTCTCTTCATGTCTCACTATTATCCTACTATTGTCAGTTTGTGACAGTTTCTTTTTTTACCACCAATCATGTATGAGGTTAAAGACAGTGACACTTTCATCGTTGCAAGCGATAAACAATGTATATTATAAATGCGTCAGCTCTGTTAAATCCTTCAACTTATGTGATGTGTCAAGATCCTACTTGCAAACTGAGTAAAACCACAATGAGCTTGTGCTTGTTGCCAACATTCCGTTTATGATAGAGAATAACGAATTGCCACAGTGACATGTCAGAATATTGTAGCATGTCACTCTGATGACAACCACGTCTAATTACAGTAATAACAATTTCTTTTCACTTTAATATAGCTATAATAAATTGTCCATATGTATTATGTGTTGTGTTGACACTGTATTGTTGAACAACCAATAAAACAAAACACAATTTATCATGGACTACTTTTAAAAGTAGCTCCAGCTTGCTACCAAAGGTGTCCATCAAATGCAGTGTCACTTTGAATGCATTGCGTAATACAGGTACAACTCGGACTTGTTTGTCTTTAAAGTAGATTCTTGTGAAGAAGTTATGTAAAGGAAAAAGTAAGACTCCTAGATATTTCTCCCAAATTTTTGTCAAATTCCAAAAGGTTTCTGTACTTGTGTTACCCCTTTATTTTTAATTGTGAAAGAACGATTAGACTAAACATGGTGAAGATGAGCCCATAGATATTGAATGATGATGCACGCAAGTCGAAATCAATAGGATGATTTGTTTGTTCTTCGTTTATGCAAATTTGTTTGACAACCATTAGCTCTGCAGTGTCTTGTTTCTCTTGTAACGTTTTTGCTTACTTTGTAAGTTAAGAGGCATGAGGAAAAAAAACGTAACGTTCTGACATGTCACTGAGCAACTCAAGCTTAAATATTGAGAAACATCAGGCCATGCCCAATATGACAACATAAAGGTGACAAAGTAAAGGACCAACACAACTGACAACATTAAGGACCCAACCCAAAACAGTCACAGCCAGTCACAACACATAAACAGAAAATAATGGATGACCTGTTACCATTTTTATAAACAGACATTGACCACATGGATATTGTTGTAAACATTTAAAATAAATGTACACACAAAACAGATTTATATTTCTGGCACTGAATCTATTCACTATCATTCATTCGTTATTGTTATAAAGCATTTTGAACTCCTCCATAAATTTGTAAAAAATATTCAAAATGTCATAAAATGCTGAAGAAAGTGAATGTAAAATCTGCTCTAGGTTTCAAATCCACTCTACGTTTTTGAAACCCAGGTTGTTGTTTTTTTTTTTTGCATGACATCAACTGATGGACAGTCTGCCACTTGGCAGAGGGAATAAAAGACCTATTCATGAAGCAAAATACATGTTGCAATCATGCCGAAAACCTACATGCATTCGCTAAAAGCAGCAGACATTTTATGCTACTGTCCCACATTGAACACAATTTTGAAATAACTCCTGTTCAGAGCTTATTTTTGTCCATAAATGTGTGTGTGGGTGTGTGTGCGCGCGTACTTACACATCTCTTGATACAGCGCTAATAACTACAATTTTTTTTCACCTTCAGTGTAATAGCCTCCATAAATCACACCATATTCTCCTTAGTGATTCGCCGCTGGGCCCCTGGCTCCATCTCTTGTAGCCTTGTGTCTCCCTCCACAGCTCTGCTCCCCCAACACCCCCATCCTCACCTCCTCACGTGGATTCTGGCTTTCCCCCCTCATTCCGGCCCTGGGTTTCTGATGAGGTCTGCTTGATCGAACCTGGTTGTTTGGAGGCCTTTTCGTTTATCAGCTCAAGCACTTTGACTCTATTTTTCTTCCTCCATTGATTATCACATTAGCAAGGCTTGATGTTAAGTCCCTATCCTCATCGTTTGCTTGCTCCAAGGTTATGGGCTATGGCACTAAACGAGGTGAAGAAGCCACATGTCAGATGGAGGGATTAGTCTTGTTTGTAAAGCACTCTGGACCAAATGGCTAAACAGTTCACTTTGGGATCATGTGGAGTATGTGTGTGTGTGTGTGTGTGTGTGTGCATGTGTGTACGTCTAAAGGGCATTCATGTTCGTCCTTGGATACTCTGGCATCATCAAGAATTTTGAAAGCTTTAAAAACCTTCACGCTATTTCAGCCAAGGCTTTCCACACTTTCTTTCCATTGCTCTTCATCACTCATACACATGTTTCTGTATTTTCTTTCTTTATCTGTGAGCGTCTTGCATACACCTTTTACACACGCACAAACACACATGCGCACAGACTCGCACGATACTGTTCAGAACCTAAATACCATTACTCAACCTACTGCATTTATGATAAACCTTATCTCCGGTACAGCATTTACAAACACCAAAATACACAACATTAACACACGCGGACACCAGATAACTACATTTCACTTATGGTACACATAAAGATGGCCTTCTTCACTTCAAAGTAGAACAGTCTACTGTATATATCTGAAGGAGGCAGTCTTGCTTACATCATTAGAACATGGATAAAGAAATATTTACTGAACCAGAATGTGTACTCTCTAAACATATCTAAAGCATCCTGTAGGAAGAGTCTTTTGAAAACTACCGTAAAGTAAAAAGACAGAAGAGGAATGACACAAGATGCACATGAAGATCCCCAAAAAGGGAGCGGCTATTTCAATAAAGTGTAAGTACTTATGTATTTAAACTACTATATTGATGTTTCAGCCAGACCTCTTCGGGAAAGTTGGATTATACAAGAAGTTGACATTGTTTTCAGGCCCACAATAATAAGAGACCTTTGATCCTTCCCAGGACCCATAGCTGTGAAGGCAACTTCTGTTTACCTTTATCTATTTCCCAGACATACATACATACCTGTACATACATAAATAACAATAAATTCTACTCCTAATTATTATTATTATTATTATTATTGTCATTATCATGACATTGAGTTGTTTTATCGGTCAAATTAACAAGAACACAGAAAAGTATGTCGACTGTATTCCATAAAGTGCAGTAAATACTTTTCTCAAAACATTACAGAGGCCTTTCCTGCTGCACGTTCCCCAAAAATAAATACATTTGATGGAGATTAAGAACATGGTGACCTCCCATTCAACCATCGTGACCGTTTAAAGCAACACTGTGTCGTGTCAGTTTTTGTTGATTATGGCGGCGCCATGTGGACAAAAGCGGTAGTGTTTTGACATAAGTCAACCACATTTCCCACGCGTGCCAGCGCGTAGTGTCGTGAAAGCCTGAGCTCTCGCTGGCCTGTAAATTGGACTGAATAACATTTCTATTTCCAGTGGCTGTGTGAAAGATGAATAGCGATGAGGTAATGAATCTAATTTTGTTCAAACAATTATTTTGTTTCTTTGTTTGTATTGGGACTTCTGCCATGACACCAGTAATAGTGCGTAGACGTTCAAATCGACTTCCGGCCTTAATGTGAAAGGAGGAAGTGAGTATGCCGTAAAGCAATTCAGGACATTTGTATTTTTTTTTTGTGTGCCAGGGTTGATCCCAACCTCCTCAAAGTTGCTTAGTGCCAGTAAAAACGATACAGACCCCCCCCCCCCCCCCCCGAGCATGACAAAGTCCCATTCAACTACTTGTAAGTCAATGTTTCATCAAAAGAGTTGTGAACATATTTTATTAAGGTTAATTTCTTGCCTAGTGCTGCTTTACATAAAGTATGGTAAGCCTTCTCTTGGGGTGTCTGGGGACATTTTTGTATAAATACAGCATTCCTTGAAGTCACCATTGCTGAGTGTCTGAGAAAAACACAATGTAGTCATTCGATTTTTCTGGCAAGGGTTTGAGCTACAGCTGAAGTGACTTATTTTTGGCTTAAAAAAATATGAAATTCCTTTCTTGATTCGAATGTCATGTAATAATTTAGTTAAAACTGAACTCGACTATATACAGCACTGTTCAACAACTACAGCTGTAAGAAGTGCTGTTAATAAATGATAAAGGGAATAATTAAAATAATAATAAGAACTAACTAAAATGTTACCTTGGAAAAAAAATACAATAGCTCCCTTGACCTAAAGTGCACAGGAGTTGCAGTTGTATTCCCCCTCGGTGCATGTTGTGCAAAACCACCGCTACCTACTACTAATAAAAAGACAATAGAATGATGTGTTGTGTTAGATATTACATACTAGGGCTGTTCGATTTTGCCTAATAAGAAAATCCCGATTATTTTCTCTCAAACCCAATTTTACGATTACGATTTCTTTGTAAAATAAAAAAAAAACGAAAATGAAGTATTTTGAATGTCTTTTATTTAAACTTAATTTTTCTTTCTTTGAACTCAAAATGCCAGTCAATTTAACTTAATACACACAGAACAATTCATTGGGATTAACAGCATTTTACTTACACAATAGATTTCAGATCTGTTCTTAATCAAACCAATAATGAAAGAAGAAAGTGCATATACCATCTGAAACGAAATCATCAACATGAGAGAAGGTAAACAGTCAAGCCTGTAAACCAAACAGTCTGTCAGCAAGTCATTTTGCCAACCAGCTTGTGACGCCTTTCACCTTTCTCCCTGGTCTTACTTAAACATAAATCAATGATTAGTGCAAAACTGTCACTCAATAATACAATGCACTGTCAAGCTTAAGTACGGATGCATAGTCTGACTGGACCAGAGGTCCGTTGTAGAGGAGGAAAAAAAAAGGGACGACTTTCAGACGATGAGTTACTTGCTCACGGGTTGTATTGTACATGCGGGGCACACACTACACTACAGATCTATTTTTGCCCGATTTATTAACCAAACGCTCACTTGCCTGAGCAAATAGCAGAATCGCCGGTATAGCCATGGATGCTGTCATTGTTTCGGACTGCGTGCTCGTGGGAGGAAGCGGAAATGCGGAGAAAACTACGGTGGCAAAAATAACAAAAGCGAACGTGCCGATTTGAACATTTTTAACATCGTTTTATCCAGAAAATTCCGTTACGGTTCAAAATCGCTTAATCGAGCAGCCCTATTACATACATATATGAACACACACGCACACACACAAGCATGCACTCCCTATACCTGTGTGAGTTTACTCTGCTCCTCCTGCCCAATTCCCAAACGTACATAGCAGGTTAGTTTCAAGGTTAGTTTAACTTTGTTTCACTTAATATAGTGCTTGAAAGTTGTGTTTCGCAATTTATTTTAAGGTATTTCTCTCTTTTCAAAAGCCAAAAGATTTTTCTTATTTCAAGAAATCTTACCAAGTGTTATCATCTTAATGCACCAACAGATAATTTCACTTGTTTTTAGTCTGAATCCTCTCAAAACAAGTATCTATTTCTTAAATTTAGACAGTTCATTTTTGCAGTGATATCATAAGTGCATTCAATACATTTTTCTGATATTATTTAGCTGTGGGTGAAAAAACAAATATTTCTCAGTTCAACATCTTTGGATATAACAGCTCATTCTAAATTAGCTCATTATCAACTTAACTTATCAGCTATTCTTAGTGTACCTAAATATTAGGTAATATATGAATCTGATTGGCATACAACAAATCCATGAACTCTTTTTATGTTCTGTGGTGTCACCAAAAATGTTGCAACCAAACATCTAATGTATGAGCAGCAAACTGAAATCATTTTGGCAGAGCTTCCACTGGGAGTTGCCTTTAGGGATCTGACATTCAAGCTTCAAACAAGGTACCTCGCACTCTTACACATATGCACCCACACACTTGTTAATCGCTTCTCACACCATTTCGCTAGACTGGCCATCACTGGATCTTCATACAGTGAGTGTCTGTTTTTCAACATGTCTGCTATCCCTCTGGACCTTCGCAACACTCCAATTAGGTTTGTCACTCAACTACTGTGGATGGGATTAAGGGAAAAGGATTGGTGGGAGTTGCATAAAGAGTGTGAGCAGCAGAAGATACGGTATAAAGGGAGAAGCAAATGGTATGTGTCTGGGCAGTAGTTGAGGAAAATGCAAGCAATGGAAATGGAGAAAATAATATTAAGCAACAGGGCTGTGCGAGAACGGCTGGATTTGGCCTGAAGGTCTTCTGAATAATATGTCATTAAACAAGATTCATAAATCCACAACCCTTCCTTCTACTCTTCTCACCTTTGCTTCCTAATTTCCCTCCATTGTCTTATTCCACCACTTGCACAAGTGCATATTCCCTATGAAGCCTAATATCAAACCTAATATGGACAATGTGAAGAGGCCTTGCCATTGTGGCTTGTAATAAAATTCTGTTAAGATATACCACCCTGTTGGTTGAAGGCAGCTCAACGCGCATCGATAAAATTGTGTGAATTGTATTCGAGAGATCTTATGTTGCATGAGTATTATCTTGATGCTACTGTTTGATGCAGGACAGCAATTTACTCACAGCAGGAGAACATGAAGGACATTTCAGAACCAAGTTAACATGACTTTTGGACTTGACCCATGCACTGAAAAGTCTTTAGTTACAAGTGAGCTCATAACTACCGCCTTTCATTGTTCTGTAATTATTTTGATAAGCCTTGAAGGTACTCACTCACATATCTCTATTCTCAGGTTGTTTTTCTGTTGTTGTTTTTTTCAGTACCTGAGTGAGTGCTAGTGGGCGGTCCCTTGTTCAGCACACCTGCCATCTATTCCAATCAGCCGCCTTTAAAACACATCTGTAGTTGCTCCTCAATGTTGGAAGATTCACTTGCTCATCCCTATTGCTTGACTGTGTTTGTCGCTGTGTGTTCATTAGGTGAAGTACTTGTGCTTCCTTGTCATCGTGTGTAACTTATTCCTTGCATTTTGAAAGTGTTTTGTGTTTGTTAACTTCATTCCCTTGCACATTGCAAACACTTTATGTTGTGCATCTTTTTTGTGCACCGTTGTTAAATAAATTGGTGTTAACCTTCTCTGGTGTCTGCGTTTTCTGGGCCCTCATGTACTGAGTTAAAGGGATGGTTGGGCCGGGATGGCCATGTTTTTTTACTAACAAGTTCATTTTATATATTTTTTGATCAGGAAAATGAAAAGAAATGTCATTTTCTTTTTTATCCATTCATTTTGGAGAAATTAGGAAATAAGTGACTCCATGAATAACGCCCCTTGTTAATAAGGACAATGGCCGCGCCCCCTATCGTTCTATCCATGTTCGGTCAGAGTCACTGGAGGAACCGATTACAAACTCTCCATTGGAAATCATTGTACTTTCATTGCTTATAACGTCCAAAAACGGTGATCAATTGGAACCAAAATATATGTGGACATCCCTACTAATGACCACTTCAACATATCAAAAGGATTAACATCTCCGTGGCTGATTTATATGAGAATGAGGAAATGTGGAAGTGAGCAGAGCTACATAGATTTATGCTGGGATGAGCGCACACTGCATCTTTGCTAAAAAAAAAAAAAAAAAAAAACACTGCTTCTTTGCTGATCACAGTTAGGACGGGCGAGGCATTTAACACCAGTCAGGATATTTACAGAGACTGACGTGGGAATGAGGAGACGTGCACATTTATTTGGATTAGGAATGTCCCCAGTTTATGACACGCCGTCCAATGAAACGTAACAGCCGAAATGGTGCGTTCGAATGCAGCCACACTCGGCTGTAGAGTCGGATGCGCATGTTCAAGACACACCCGGTGTTCGATGAGGTCTTACCTTACTCTGACGCCGCTTCACTCTCGCGGCTGCAAGCGGTGTCGGACAATGCTTGGGAGGCAACCCTGCGACATGAAGACGCATGCTCATGATCACCTCCACAAGATGCGCGAACAGTAAGGAGCTAATGTTGTGATTAGGTGGGGATGGGGAAATAAAGATCCATGCTTGCCTGATTGCTTGCCCGCTGCCAGTCGCCGTCTGCCTCCTGAGAGTTGACACGAGTTTAGCTTAGCTAAATGTCCAAAATATAAGCAGTCGGGGTTCGTGTGTGCATTCCTGCTCTTGTCCGCTTCAGCCTGTGTAAGTAGAGAAGCGATCGCCGCGGTGTATTTGATTTTGTGGAGGTGATCATGATGGGATCATGTTTAATGTCAATAAATCCAAACTATTGTGCAGAACACTTTTATACTTTTACAGGTTTAAGTGAACAAGAGTAATAATGTGCGTTTGCATTTTGGTGGCGATCGGTCACCGTTTTAGACAACAGAACTGACAAAGCGAGCAATATTACCACGCTTGGCTCCCTTTCCTGACGTAGACCGCTGAGACCAAAAAAATAACAAGCCCAGCCCTAAAAAAAGGCAGGGCAATTTGTCGTAAATCTAATCACAAAAAAAGCCCTTAAATCACTACAGAGTCTTTTGGGCCGATCATTTTAGTACAGATGTCATTTTTACATGCAAACCTTTTCCTTATGTGCCAATGTTAAGCTCATCCAAGTGTCACTTTAAGTTTACAATATTTTACTTGTTACATGAAATAAGAAGACATACTCGACTTATTGATTGTACACCAGTGCTAGTGAATCTGGCTTCCTGTTTCAGCTATAAGTTACCATTCTTGTGCTTGTGGTTCTATAAATGACTAATAATGACATTTAGAAACACTCATATTGAATCCAAAAAAAGAATATCATGGTGTCATCTGGTACAGATGATTAAAAAGTACATGATATAGCATATATTTAACAATTAATGTTGTGGTTTTCTGTGTCATACCAAATCAGTTATCCCCTCTTGTATTTGTTCTGTCAATTTTTGGAAAACTATTTAAAAATGAATGGTAGAAATGGTCACCATCATAAATGAGGTTCATTGAGTTGTTATGTTGGTTTTGTTCAGTAAATGTATGTGTACGTATATGTGTAGCATGTCTAAATAAATCCATTTGTTTCTGCAGTTGACATTTAGGAGTGTCAATATATACCAGCTGGCCACACTACTATCACTACTTGCACCATCTAATGAGAACCAATACTCCATCCAACCATTATCCAAACAGGTTATTCTCACAAGGATTGTGGGTGTGTGCTGGAGCCGATCCCAGCTGTCAATGGGCAGTAGTTGGGGGACGCCCCGAACTGGTTGCCAGCCAATCACAGGGCACACAAAGATAAACAAACATTCACACTCACGGTCGTGCCTATAGGGACATTAGAGTGTCCAATTAACCTACCATGCATGTTTTTGGAATGTCGGAGGAAACCGAAGTACCCGGAGAAAACCCACACAGGTACAGGGAGAACATGCAAACTCCACACAGGAAGGCCGGGGCCGGAGTCGAACCCGCGACCTCTGTACTGTGAGGTGGACGTGTTAACCAGTCAATCACCGTGCTGCAGAGCCAATACTAATATATGAAAACAATAATTCAAAAACGAATGTGTAAAAATAAGCTAATGGAGAAATAACACCATTGAACAAAAACAACGCTCAAGGAATGTTCATTGATATTATATATATCATTTGCGTTATATTTAAAATGAAAAAACAAAGGTATTGCATCAGAGGTATTGTGTTGGATCAAATGCTGCAATTGCGCTCGTGTACATACCCTGGCAGCATTTGTTAAATTGGGCTTTTTTTTAATACTAATAATATGACTGATCATGGCAGAAAATGTGTTTTATTTGGCGATAGTGGTAAGGTGAAGCTGTTTTTACATAACTGTGTGTGGTCTTTTTAAATCATGTAACTGAAATCACCCAAATGGCTCTGATCAAGTTTACATACTCTGGAACGTTTAGCCTGATAATACACATGTTGACCCATACAGGTTTAAATGGCTGTTAAGGAGTGTTTTCACAACCATGATTTATATGATTGACATTAGTGTCTGTGTGCAAGTAGTCAATGAGTTTATAAGCTTTTGAGACCCCTGCATGTCATCCAGGGCTGCACTGACTTTGCTGGACACTGAGCCATTGGGAAATCAAAAGAAATGTTAAAAGACTATTGCAAAAAGCTAGTTGAATGTTAAAAATTTGGTAAAGACCATAAATATATCTAATGATTAGGAATTGTCAATTGTTAGTGTTCAAACTCTGGTTAAGAAAATTGAAACTTAGTTGTTCTGTCAACACTAAGTGGCAGACTTGCGGGATACCTGGCAACACCGTGTGCTTCTCACTGCGTCCTTTAGTGGTCGAATCATTCTACATTAGTGTGGTGACAAAAAGAGGAGGACCCAAAATACAGGAAAGCAGCAAGGCAAGACTGGTCAGCAGGAGGAATCTCAACAATTATTAATTCACGAAAAAGTAAGACAAGGCACGTGGAGTACTATAGGATATTTCTGGACCAAAATTCTTAAATTCAAATAGCAAAATGATCGCCCCAATCGCGGGGCGGATGGTATTTTGGAACTCAGGGAGATGGGGACCAAGCCTATAAAAATATTAAACATTTTATGTATATTAACCATTTCATGTATATATACAGGTATTTTGGTGATGATTAGTTAAAGTTTTCGGACATTTGGCGACGTTAAGCTTTTATACAATAAGGGCCCTATTTTAGTAGACAGGCGCCCGTGCGCATGACATAGGCAATGGCCTGACATTTGTATAGCGCTTTTCTACCTTCGGTCCTCAAAGTGCTTCACACTGTACCTCATTTTACCTACTGCGGATGCAGCATCAGGAGCAACTGGGGGTTCAGTATCTTGCTCAAGGAAACTTCGACATGGCCACAGTGGCCGGGTATTGAACTCCCGAGGCAACCACTCTACCAGTGGGCCATGCCGGTGTAAAAACGGGCACCTTTATTTTTGTGCAGGGGGCAAGTCTAGTTTACCGTTACCTGTACTGAGTTAAGGCGCCCCCGGCGCACCCGACAATTTGGTGAAAAATGAAGAGAATTGTGCTTCTCTAATGGACGATATAAATAACCTATTCAGACATGATTCATTTATTACATTTTAATTAAAAATGTTTTTCCACTTAATCTTATATCTTGACACCCCCCACTCAAAATGAAAACATGCATCAATTGTACAAAGTATATCATGACTACATGCATCTGACACAGCTACATCCAAAAGGTGAAGTCACCTAAAATAATCTCAATTTAATTATCTAATTTATTCCAGGAAAAAAAAACAGCTTTATATCAGTCAAGTGGTAATCAAATGATTCACCTTGAAAGATAAATTTGAGACCCACAGAGAAATGTTTAATCAAATAATTCGTCAAAATACTTGCTGAAGAGCTGGCAAATATTCCATCACATGAAATCTCTTTATTTTCAGTACATTATAAAATCTAAATTTTGACTGCAGTTGGTGTTGTGCTGAGACACTTATTTATTTTTTGGTGGATTAATTAACAGGCTTATTGCCAAAATAGAAGCTGCTTAGGGCAGCTGGATACTAATGGACTGATTGTGAAAAGCTTTGCCTTCCGGCAGTACACTGCAATATGGCAAGCAACATCGCAAAGCCTGAGTGTCTCCATGTGGTTAATTGGTATTATTATGTCTGTTTTGGACAAACATTTTGAATATTTTGTATATGTGTAGCATGCACGGCACAGTCACATATGTGGTTAACTCATATACCGCACATTCAAATGGATCTAAATTCCAATGTTGGCTATGGTGGCTGTATGGAGTTTGTATGTTCCCCTATTGACCAAGGTCAGCCTGTATAAGTTCCAGCTGCCCGTGACCTGAAACGGCATAAGCAGAAAATAAAATGAATGCATGGATATGTTTTCACATTGTCAAACAGAACATTTTGCAAACTGCCCATCCCTAATGTCTGTGATTACTTCCATGACCTTGAATGCTGGCTAATTTGTCATTTGACTCCTCAAATTTCTTATTTTTCAGGAAAGGTTTTCTACACACATATGTGATGAATCTGTATACTCAGTGGATTTGTGGTTTTAGGCAATAGTTGTGTGGTCCAGCTTGTCATATTAGTAAATGCGAGCTGACCATCTGTCGTCTGAAGGCATTCTGCTTTGTAAGCTTAATGTCCTTTCTTGAACTAGAGGGTGAGTTGCGAATTCAAAGCCTAGAAAAACCTACTTTAGCCGTTTGATGTTCCCAAGACCTGTTTGCGTGAAATCAATCAGAGGCACCTTTTTTCCTAATGCCAGACTTCAAAGCGCTGTCCTGTCCCATTGCTGTTGCTGAGGCCTCTCTCCGTTTTCATCTGTGGGACCAAGAGATTGCAGTCTCTCGGTTCTTAAACAAGATTCTGCTCTCTGATTACACCTCTCCTAGTTGAAGGACTGTTAATGGAATGTAAAAATAACTGACCCTGAAACTGTGAAGGGTGGAGCGTATAGGGTATTTTATTGAACTCCCCCAAGAAAGGAATAAGAGCTACTACTAACACAAAGCAACCAGAAGTTCCCTTAAATGTCTGACTGCTGAGAAATACTCAAAATTAATTGAGGTCTATAAATAAGGTGAACACACTTCAGCTTTTAGTAGTGCCTACTGAGCTAAAGCAGCTGTAATTATTGAACAGTAACTGGAACAGCATTTTGTATTCAACACAACAGTGTGTTTCTCATTCGCATTCATACAAACCAAACAGAGGGCAACATGGAAAAGGGCATCCATGCTAAAATTTGAAATGTAATAATATACATAAAATAAGTCATAGCAATATCAAACACATTCCACAGGGAGCAGATGAGAAATGGTAAAATGAGTGCAATTCGATATTGATACGTAGTAAGTGCTCCAACCAACCACGTCACCATCATTGCTTATGTGTCATGCATCTCACCCTTCTTGCAGACAATGCAAGACTACATGCAACACTTGTGAGACATTTCCCACCTGTGTATTCAATTATATAAAGGTAAGCATGCTCATTGTTGGACACAAAGCCAAGCTGTACCGCGGCCTTGTCAGACATCTGCAGTGTCCCACTACTCGGTTAAGGTTGTTCAGGGGTTACATGATTTGGGTATTATTGTAATTGGTCTCTTGTGTGTATGTGTTGTGTGGACTTGAGCACCCCAATGTCGAGGATCTCTTTACATGTGATACAGTACAAAGAGATGTTGTGGAAGCAGGAAGAGATGTGTAAAAAACAAACAAAAATGGACAACAACAATGGGTGGACAGCATGGGTTCACTGGGAACTAGCCCCACTGTTAACATACTAGATATTACAAATCTGTTTCATGAATTATTAACAGCATCTCTGTTTTGTGTTCTTCGTTATAAAAACAAAGGATACAAAGGGATGAAAATCTTATTCTGTGTGCGTGCAGTTATTTTACATCTTGACATTTTACATCAAGTCCATTAGTAACCTGTTTGGTGCCAGCTGAGAGGCATCCACTGAATAATGTGATCTCTTCCTTCCATACAATCTCTTTCCTTAGCTGCAGTTTAGAAATCCACATGCCCACTGGAATAATAAAAAGTAATGTTTAAAAAATAAAAATCTCTTTTCCTCTTCCGCTTTTGTCTGACAGACACAAAGACACAGACGGTAGCACAGGAAGAGTTTGGCGAACAATAGACATGAGGAGAGCAGAAGCAAGTGTCCAGCTGCTCGGCAAGAGAGGCAGACGGGCAGCCCACAAGTGAGAAAAACAACTCCACATTTTTCATGTTGTCTTAAATTAGTGATAGACAAGAATCACAACTTACCTTGCCCTTACAGTTAGAGACTATCCTATGAGGGGATCTGCTCCGCTGTAATGCTGTGAATGTTTTTTGTTGTTTTTTTAGTTAGTAGTCTAATTTCACTAATAAACCATATGTTCCGCATTGCTCTTATGCAGCTCACATTGGCAAATGTAATTAGAGGGGGGAATCGAGAGACATTTCTCTCACTGTCAATCACAATAAATAAATAAATGCATCAAAGAATATGCAGAGAGGACATGACTCAACAAAAGCAGAACTTTGACAGGTCAGAATGCATCCTAAAGTTGAAAAATGTAGATGCTGAAACCCCCAAGCCGGCCCCTGCCTATGACTACATGCATCTGACACTGCTACATCCAAAAGGTGAAGTCACCTATAATAATCTCAATTTAAATATCTAATTTATTCCAGGAAAAAAACAGCTTTATATCTGACAAGTGGTAATCAAATGATTCACCTTGAAAGATACATTTGAGACCCACAGAGAAATGTTTAATCAAATAATTACAATTCATTTTTTTTTATGTTATTTTATGTTTTATGTAATTTATTTTTTGTTGCATTTTGGAGTGATTCATTGTTGTTTCCCTTTCAATTAGTTTAGCAGAAAAAAGATAAAAGCTTAAATTGAAGTTCACTACTATACACAATGTGAATTTAAGAAATCATTCATTACATTAAATTTTTATTGTTTAATAAAACCCTTGCTTCAGGTCCCTCCGATTAACCTGGAAAATAAATGAATACATAAATACATAAAATTGCTTCAGTCACTGATATGCAAAACTGACAATTCAATGTTTGGTGGCCAAATTTCAGGAGACAGGATATGTGACAGATGCCCACAAAGGCCACAGTGGTCGACATGGTTCAGCCATAATTTCTGACAATATTCTGAATTTGCAGGAACGCCTTGAGGAATGCCGCAGAAAGTCAACATGTTGTTTCTCACAAGAAACTGGTATTTCAAGAACACCGGTTTTGAGGATGCTACATGGTGAGTTTAAGCTTGCAGAGGCAAACTGATCGCAATAAAGCAGAACGAGAAAAAATTTGAGGAGGTATCAGTCACAGGATTGAAAATGACCCGGGCTCATCGGATTTGATTTTTCTTTAGTGACGAAGCTCACTGTCACTTGAGTGGGTACATTAACGAGCAGAATTGTCAGAAATTATGGATGAACAATGTTGACCACTGTGGCCTTTGTGGGCGTCTGTCACATATCCTGTCTCCTGAAATTTGGCCACCAAACATTGAATTGTCCTTCTGTCAGGTACATTGTTCCTGCCAAAATCTCTCCTGCATTGCCACTATGTCAGAAGAACTGATTTTTTTGCAAAGTCGGCCTCGATTTTTATCCGCTGCTGAGAAGTATAGCGTCCAGTTGAATCCATAGTAGTGTCAAAAGGATCACGCAGGCCTGCTGTCTACACCACCTGAAAAATATGGGAAAAAAAATTGTAAAGCAAAACTTGGGGATTAAAAATAAATAGAGCGATGCTTCTTTTGGACCACCCTGTGTGTGTGTGTATGTATGTGCATATATATATATATATCCAAACCGCTTATCCTCACGAGGGTGGTGGAGCCTATCCCAGCTGTTCTCGGGCAGGCGGGGTACCCCTTGAATTGGTTGCCATCCAATGGCAAGGCACACAGAGGCAAACAACCATTCACACTCACAATCATAGCTAGGGTAAATTTAAAGTGTCCAATAAACCTACCATGTATGTTTTTGGAATGTGGGAGGAAACCGGAGTAATAGTATTTTTTAACACATCCATTTTCATTGCTGCTTTTCCAGTTCTGTGGGCAGCTGGAGTCTATCACAGAAGGTTAAATAGAAAGAAAGAGACGGTGAACTAGCCTGGGACTTCGTATGAGTGTATGACTGTGTGTGGTTGTTTTTTTTAAAGGGTATACATGAATATTTAATCTTTTTATAAATACAAGAAGTCCTCGAATTACGTCATACGTTTCAACTTTAGGACGCCCGTGTCTCCTCTGCCATTTTGTCCCCAGCACCGTGGTGACTACGTTTACATGCAGTCAATATTTAGGTTAAGGTCAAAATTCTGATTTCTGAAACATTCAAAATCACCTATTTACATGTTCGAGCGCACAGATTTGCTACGGCATTTGAATAACCCATAGATAGATAGATACATACTTTATTCAACCCATGAGGAAAAGTCGATTTGCTTGCTCCATTAAGTTGTTGTTGTAACAAGTGAAATGGTAAAATAATATGAAGACAAAAATAGCAGTGGCACTTCCCTCCCACACATTGCACACACACACCGTAATTATGGTACGATGCTGATGACAACACATGATGTCACCACAAAATACCACTGTTATTCCCCATGCCAGGTTTAGCCAATTTTGTTTGTATGGTTTTAAAGAGAAAATCTACGGGTGATTTGTTGACGCAAGGTGTAATTGTCGTTCGGTGCAGCCGGCTACCAACTAGCTCCACATCACATCTCTAGCGCATCATTGCAGCCTCTCGCTAATCTCATCCACGCTTACAAACAAACAGCACTTTTGAACAACGTTCTTTTCAGAAACTCATAACGTTATTAAAATGTGCCATTTGGTTAGTCAGAGTCAGGCTGGATAAGCGGAGAATCAACAGCTGTGTTCACAAGTTGTGATCAGAGCGGCAAGCACGACATGCTCAGCACGACGTGCTTAGCACGACAATGACGGCGAAACAAACAACCACAGCTGGACACTCGACACTTTTTTTGCCGGTCCGTCCTCTGACCGCGACCTGGGTACCCATGCATTGTCCCTCCATCCTTATTCATAAAAATTAGGCCTCACATCTGCCGCCACCCACCAAAAAAAAAATAGTGTCCGTGCATGACCAGATTTTTTTCGTATTTATTTAATTTAATTATTTTATATATATATATATATATATATATATATATATATATATATATATATTTTTTTTTTTTCATTCATTCATTCATTATCCATACCACTTATCCTCACAACCGTCGCGGGGCGTGCTGGAGCCTATCCCAGCTGTCTTCGGGCAGTCGACGGGGGACGCCCTGAATTGGTTGCCAGCCAATCGCAGGGCACACAGAGATAAACATCCGCACTCACAATCACACCTAGGGGTAATTTAGAGTGTCCAATCACCTTACCATGCATGTTTTTTGAATGTGGGATAAAACCGGAGTACCCGGAGCAGGCACGGGGAGAACATGCAAACTCCACACAGATCGAACCCACGACCTCTGAACTGTGAGGCGGACGTGCTAACCAGTCGACCACCGTGCCGCCCTATATAGCACTTAAACACTGCTGCACCTCTAGAGCTGGGTCTGGTGCCTTGCCTTGGTGTTGTTTGTACCAGGTAGCCCCCAAGGACCAAATGAGTTGCCCTGGGCTTGGTCCAAAAATAGCTCATCAGTGATGGCACGTTGTGATTTCCTAGGAATGTTACAGAAGTGATTATTTAAAAATGTAAACACTTGCAGAGATTCATAGAAATTAAGTTTTGCATATTGATATTTATCTCGTTCCTACTTTGTTAAACCATTTTTTAACATTACTGGGAGAAATCATTAAAATGATCAGTGTCTTCACACAGATGAAAATCATTTGTAATCAATAATAACAAAAAGGGTAAGATCAAATTTGCTTTACTTCAGAAGTGTGTCTCAAACTGGTAGCCCTTTGCATTATTCAATATCCAAGAAGTAGCTCTCAGTTTCAAAGGGTTTTTGAGCTCTGTTCTATTTCTTTCTCTTAAATAGTGATACTGTAAATAGAAGTTGCCGAACCTCATACAAAACACTGACCAGAAAGGGGAAATGTAGAATGAAGATGAAATATGACTTAATGAAGATTACTGGAAGTAACAAGCATGATAAGCCATCTTAATAATTGTCAACAAACAGCACTTCTTTGCATAAATATTTTGTACAACATAAACACACACAACAATAGCCAAATATATATGTCCGCTTTCAAGGGTCATTTCAACTCCACTGTTTTCGCTTTCAAACTTTCATGCCTCATCTTCCACAGCATGTACACACACATGTGCGCACACCCCCGCACACACACGCACAGTTACTCCTAATTGCATCAGCACCATCAAGCTATAGATAACCACAAACAAAATAAAACGGCAGTTCACATTGTTTGTACGTTGTTTTGAGTAACTCCAATTAGGCCATGTTGGGGGTACTATGCACACTTAAAGAGACATCTGTATGAGTTTGTGGTATCCTTCGGAGCACAACTTTCAGAAGTTCAATGAGTTTTTTAAAAAATATATATATAATTTAATGAACACTGTATTTATACACAAATACACTTATCCAATTTTATTGTTTTCAATATAAGCTCCAGTGTTTCCTCAAGGGGGGCCTCCACGTCATTCCTCTCAGCTTGGGGGAGCTGCCCCCTTGGGTACTCTTTCCTCATTTGGTTTCTCTGTGCCCTGCCCTGTCTCTTTTTCCGGTTATACGTATGTGTGTGTGTGTGTGTGTGTGTGTGTGTGTGGGTGTGTGTGTGTGCGTGTGTGCACGTGTGTGTGTGTGCGTGCGGGTGTGCGTGCATGTATGTGTGTAAGTGTGCTTGTGGATATCTGTCTTTGTGTATATTGTGAGGGGGGAGGGAAGGCGGGAGCGGGTTTTCCTTTTTATGTTGTATTTTGATGTTTTTAGTGTACAGCACTTTGAGTTGCATTTTGTGTGTGAAAAGTGATGGATAAATTTGATTTGATTTCATTTCTATCGCATCAGATCTGTGATGTTTCTATTGGCTATTACTTTAGCCTGTTCTGGTGTTCCATTCAGTCTTATCATTACGTTATGGTTTCTTGTGCAGGTGTCTTGAGTGTGCTTCTTGCTTTTTAGGATTCTTGCTCATTTTGCAATTTCACCATTGCTCTTTGTGAGATATTCATTGACGTATACTTCAGGTTTTTTTTGTTGTTGTTGTTGCAATCTTTAAAGCGGAAGCCAACCCAAACATAATTTTTTCAAAGGCAGGCCCACTAGTTGAAACACGGCATTCTGATTAATTTTGCATTTGTGGAATAAAAGTTAAGCAGCAAAACGCACTTGTTTTTAGCCATCTCCGGGGGCAGCCATTTTGTCTTCTGTCGACTGAAAATGACATCACAACTGCTCACAACGACCAATCACGGCTGACCTGTTTTCTGAATCTGAGCCGTAATTGGTCGTTGTGAGCAGTTGTGATGTCATTTTCAGTCGACAGAAGACAAAATGGCCACCCCCAGAGATGGCTAAAAACGAGGGTATTAACACTTATTTCACAAACGCAATATTTATCAGAATGTCCTGTTTCAACTAGTGGGCTTGCATAGAACATATACTTTAGAAGAAATGTTTGCGTTGACTTCCTCTTTAATTCTTGATGATGTTTGCTTTGTTGTTTTCTGTTTGGGGTAAGGTGTGGAATGCAGCTATATTTGTACTGTCCAAAGCAATGTCTTTTTTTTTTCTTGATTTTATTCCAAAAGTTCTTGCAAAAATATAAGATGAAAAAAGCCAAGAAAACATGAAAAAGATTTTGGGTTAATAAGAGTCCGGGTAATACAGTTTTGTATGTCATGAAAAGTGCTAAAATCTTCATAAATGGCAGAAAATTATCCTGCAAGTTGAATCTTTACTTTCATGTAAAGTTAAACAACTTAACAAGGAGCTTGGATGGCAAATTCTTATTTGACTCCTTGGTAGAGCTGACCAGCAAAATGTTTCTAACCAGCAGCCATCTTGGCTCCAAGCAACCAAGAACCATTTGATGAGAGAAAAAAAGGATAAAGCTTGATTCGGAAGATTTCAATCATTGATCGGTGCATGACAACTGAATTTTCTACTGCCTTGGGGAGAAGTGGGTTGGATCTAAACATTGATTTAAATCAATCCACAACCTGGTAGAAGGACATGCATTAGGAGAGTAGGTTTTTAGAGATGTTTGGCATGTTGCAAAATGAATTCACAAGGTTTTCATGATTGAAACCATGACAATGAAATCTCTGGGTGAAATACAGGAGGCTTAGTGAAAACAGGAAGTAAGAAGACTAGATTACAGTTAATGCACCCTTTCAAGGCACATTAAATAAAATGTGTTAACATGCACAATTTAAGACTAGTGTTAAAATGTGATAATTTAATTAAGAATAATTTTAAAGCTTATATCCCACTGAGCGGCGAAAGTTTGCGAGGGTAGAGGATGTTTTTTTATGTTTAAAATTGCTTACAACAATTAAAACTATGGGCGATCGTCTTTGAGTACAACAGATTGTAAGGGGCGGCATGGCTCAGAGCTAGAGTGGTTGTTTCCCAACCCAGAGGTAGTGGCTTCCATACCCGGCCCTTGTGACAATGTCGAAGTGTCCTTGAGCAAGTTGCCCAGTTGCTCCTGATGCTGCGTCATCAGTCGGTGAATGTGAACTTAGTGTGAAGCATTTTGAGTGCCTTAATAGGTGGAAAAGCGCTATACAAGTGAAAGACCCTTGACCATTGAAGGAACCCTGATGAAAAATCAACATCTGCTACCCTCGCAAACCTTCACTGCTCAGTGGGATATGGCCTCTAAGGGTTAACAGTTACTAAGGGTGTGTTGTTTTTTTCTACCTTTTAAACAAAGATACACTGATATTTATGGCACTTAGTGATCCTCCATCTGAGAGAATACGAGTTCCACTTCCTTTGATATGTTTTTTTTTAACCAATAACATTAACTCAGTTCAGTAGAAAAGTTAATTTCTGTACTGTAAAAACTCGCAAGTATTGTATGCTGCTGCCAAACAAAACTCTTGACCTTACCTGAATAGCTCTTTTAAACCTAATGCTTCCATCAATGAATACAAAAGGATCAAGAATTTATGTACACTTTATATCTGGTCTCGTCTAAATCAGCCTGTGAAGGGAGGCCCGGTCTCCAGTGAGCCACCCCTCATGCCATATTATGCATGCCCAATCTCAAACCTGTCCTGGATCTTCAAGCCAAGTGTGCACGTTCCAGCTGGTGTTTGGCCGTCTCCGCTTCTAAATCGCTCTGAAGGCTGGCTCTTAACATCGCGCCTCAGACTGTGCAATAAATAAGGCCAGCGTTGCATCTACTTGCGGAAACAGAGCCCAGAGAGAAGGAAAAACAGTTAAAACCCAAAGACAATAAAAGCATTGTAACATGCAGATTTAGCAATCGATACACTACACTGTGTGCATGTGGTGCATGCAGGGATGAACGGAATACCTACAGTTTTACATACAGGAAATAGATATTGCATAAATGACTAATGCAATGATTCACAACCAGGATCACGTAGCACCCTCGTGTGGACTTGTGGTTAGCACATCTGCCTTATAGTTCGGAGGTTCTTGTTTCTCTATACAAATACAAATACAAATATTGTTGCTGTTTTTTGGGGGGTTGTTTTGTTTTTGGAGGACTCCAAATTGTTCATTGGTATGAGTGTGAATTATTGTTGTCTACCCTGTATGTGTGCTGTAATTGGCTGGTTGACCAGTCCAAGGTGCACAATACCTACCTCGCCCAAAGTCACCTTGGATAGGGCCACCTAACCAGCGACCCAAAAGAGGATAAAACAGTGAGTCCCAACAAGGATGATTTGGCAACCTAGGATGCAGTGAGAGGTCATAAGGGGTACTGCATAAAATTATTGTATTTCCCTTAATTTGTGTGAAAATTGTTTTTTTTTTTAAATTACAAATGCGTTTTTGTTAATCCTGCTATGCCATCGATGTATAATGAAAGGAAGAAGTTACAATAAACCTGTTTCCAAATTCCAACTGCCATTCATACAACAAAATACATTTCCTGTGATTATATCAGCTGTGTTCAATTAAACAGGGTCAAATTTAACACTCAGTATGTCAATTTGTGAGTGAAGTTCTCTCATCTCATCTCCAAATTAATGTTTTCACACACTTTACATATTTAGTTTTGCTGATTGCATAAAACCGCATGCGAAAAAAGCGTGAGGTGAAACAATACTCTGCCACACTGGTGTATGACAGCACATAGATTTCCCAGGGCAGGGGTGCCATTATTCTACGGAGAGTAAAATGTGATTGGTTAAATTATGGCAGAAATGGCACCCCCCTGGAGAAAACACCACCAGCCACCACTGCTTCTCTCAAAATCATGGATACCCATTGCAGCATAAGGAGAGATGTAAACATAAATTTGGGTGACTATCGATGGCAGTTTTCGCACATCAGGCGGTGTTTATTTTCCTACATTGCGCATTTGGACTGTCACTGGCACATCAGAGTACTGCAAGTGAGGAGGGAAATATTACATTAGTGTTGGCAACTTAAGAGCCATTTGAACCCGTTTAATCAAATAAACCACAGGAGCTACAAACCTTTGGACATCTAAAATGAAAATCAATTTGCTTTTCCTTTTTATCTTTTAATTTCTGCTGCAGACACCTGTTGAATCAGGTGGCCCATTCAAAACGATATGTCAGCGCATCCGCCATATTGGATATGGCCATTGTATTCACCATAAAATTGGCAAATAAAAACATAAAATTGAGTTAGAATGACATAATGCAATGAAAAGAATGGGTTCTTGGGTATTTATCCAATGAGTTCTGGTTTGATGTGCAAGGACCAAGTGATCGAGGCATCTTCGCAAATAGCTTCAATTTGCCACATCCACTACGGCTGCGGCATCGACATACTTAAGAAGGCATCTATGTATATGTATTGTAAATGTAGTTTATGATAATACTTGGCAGCAATTGTCACTAAGGACGCCATTCAAGACTATTGACCAAGAGCGGCAGTACTACACAAATATATGAAAATATACAGAGCAAAGTAACTGTTATCTGTAGGGTATTAATAATAACTTACCACACCCTCCATCCTGTGTTCGTGGGTGGAACAATTAAGGAACTCAGTCAACTTTGCACATGAAATCTCTCCGCATACAGCTTTTTTTGTGTGTTTATATGTCCAGATATAAGCTTTGAGGTCTCCAACCAGCACCTTTATTGAAACATGTATGTGCGAGCTTTGCACACTGTTACCTTCATGTGGCATCACTGTCCTCCACTCCGAAGTAGTCAGGTGTGAACCGAATGCAGTTATATTTGGCTTGTTTAACCAGTAACTGCAACGTACCTCTCGGTCCAATGACCAAATTATTGACAGACAATTCCATAATTAAGCACCCTCTGCTTCCGAATGAAAATTGTGTTTTCTCTCGGGTACCCAATAACAATAAATGTTTTTGGAAAGTTATGTTTAATCAGAACATGCTTGCTTGCGCGCTACCCTCACTTACAACACACAATTACTGGGATTATATTGCTACTGCCAAATGTCTAGCCAATATACATAAACATATTCATGAATGCTGAGCAGTAACTCACTCTGTATAAAGGTGCCAAAGGGTATAAATGTATAGAGAATATAAATGTAACAGGATTTGAGAATATATAGTAGCTGCTTGTTATGATAAGCCACAGTGCAAGAATCCCTCTTGCTTATAAAACATACAACACACGATCACACCAAGGTGGAAGGTAACATGTCAAATCTTACAGTTAGCATGCAATCAATGTCTCTCTCTTTTTTAAGATGTTTTTCTTCCAAAGCAGTATAGCAAACCGCATACACATGAAGTACTATTGGTGATTCATTACACACTGCACAGTAGAACTCATGTTTTTAATTTGCTGGGAGGCTCACAATCTTTGATACTTATTAAAGTCTGCCTGTGCTAAACTGATTGGGCTACTGTATTTGGAAAAGTACCGATCTGTCTATATAAGGCCTCACAGCTGATAAAATATAAATGAGCAAAAATCCAAGTCAGGTAATCTACCTGGAGAGCTCGAAAACAAGATTATGACTTTATGCATATTTTCCACAAATTCATTCTCGATACCCTAACGACCAAGAATTACAGCACACATACATCCACAAACATTTAACACCTGTATTGAAATTTCCAGTTTATGCAAATGAGCCACTGGTCAACCCGCCTTGATCTACTGAATGAGTATGGCTTTATGTTACCATGACGATCAGGGCCAGGCTTTGAGACAGACTTTATTTTTGGGAAAAAAAAAAAAAAGGTAACCCCAGCCTTCATAAAACAGTAACATTATTTTTAAATGTATTCATATATGCAAAATATTGACTAACAGAACAGGCATGTTAAATAGCTTTAAACTGATATTTGAATATAAATTGCATAACAGCATTTGTAGACAGACAGTATAACAATACTCTCAGGCAGGGACCTACTGGGACCCAAATTTAGCCCAGGAATTTGAGATCGAGGGGCACCCGATCAATGTTCCTTCTAATTTTTATACTGCCAGTAATACAATTACATAGTACTGCTCCAGGGGGAAGCAGTAACTGAATAGTGAATACATATTGAGTATTTCCTTAAGTTTGGGAATATCAGCTTTAATACTCAACTTTTCAATTGTATTTTCATTTATCTTTAACTACACGACTTTGTTTTTGCAGTTGCATTCTGTTTCATCATTAATTTTATTATTTTTTTGAATTATTGTTAACCACTGTTGGTATATATGCAATACAGCATTGTGCTTTATTTGGTGAACAAGGGGTAGGATATTTATAAATTCTTTCAACTTCAACCTACTACTTATGAGTTTCAAATGTGATTTTATTTTGAAACTTGTTAATTTTGTTTTAAACATGATGCTCAAATTAAAAAAGAAAAATTATATATGCATACATATATATATATATATATATATATATATATATATATATATATATATATATATATGCATGCTATGGTTATTACATGTCTTCAAAAAGGTTATACATTTTATTAAGTGCTATTTTGTTTATACTTGTTTTCTTTTAGACAATATATGCATACCCAGTGTTACGCAAAACCCCTCAGGGTCGGCTTATCATGGTGCCAACAGAGGAGCCCAACAATAAAAGCAAGATCGTGGTACCAACCTGAGGGGGAGGTTTTGGCCGAGGCCACTGCCTTTGTGGGGCAGAATAGAGGTGATCCCGGTGATGAGCTCCTGGTTCTGGCACATTGCAAGATCCAGTTTGGAAAATACCAGGTCCAGAGGTTCCGGTGGCTAAATAGAGAATTTGCTGAGGTATATGGTATATCCGGTCAGCAGCATTTCAGGGGAAGAGAAAAGGGACAACCCGCTGTAGGCCAAAAAACACCTGCCATGTTTGAGCGAGGGAGACATTTGTCTGCTTCACATCTGGCACACAATATCCTGACACCAGCCAAATCTTGTAAGTATGGTGATTTGCAAGCTATAAAATCATTACAGTATATGCAACAAAGCAATATCACAAACTAATAGACATTGTTTTTAAACAACAGCCGCAGTGCCGCTTCCCCTCTCTGTCAGAGTCTTGAGCTTGAAGACGGCTTTTTACCTCTGGTGAGTTTAATCAGTGCGTGCAGATATATTAGTGACGTGCTTATTGTTCTACACTGTTTTACAGATGCAGCTGCTGGGGATTTTTTTAGTGGAAAGAAGACCAGGAGATCGTGACAGTGGCTTCACAAGATGAAGAACAACTTGCTCCAGGTATGTAATCCCAAACAAAGTATTGCAAACAATTTAGTAATAAATTATTTTTTTAATGACTTAAACCCGTTGCCATTCCATCGGCCCACGTCGTGGCCGCGGGACATTCATTACATACTGACCCCGAGCAACGAGCTGCGTGCTGCATCCTCTCCCTCCTCTCAATGTGGGAAAATGTATGTCATCGCCACTGTGACATAATGGACCGATCAGAGCAGCAACAATTCCTGATGGGTGCGTGGCATGTGTTGCAGACCTGTCGCCAACAGCACAGTGCGTCGGTCACGTCAATCAATGCGGCAGTTCTCGCTCGCGCCGACGCGGGAGTAGAAAGAAGCCTAAAAAGAAGCCTTTCCCTGAGTAGGCTGAGATTAAATTTGGCCGCCCTGCGACCACGTCAAACGCATGAGGGCCGATTAGTGGGCCGGACTAAAATCCACTTCCGGCCATGCTTAGTCCAGCCATTTTTTTAAAATTTGTCACCCAACGTCCTAGGGTCAATACCAAATCTTGAGTCATCTTGACTCAGCCTCCTGCCTCTTCTGTCTTCTTATGCCGCCCTTTGTTCCTCTGGATGCTGCTGAATATTTGGTGCATTCCACTTGTCTTTGTCCAGCCTGCCTGTTTATTACGTTTCTTAATCTTGTTAATGTATATGTGTTGTTTTTTTGCCATTTTTGGGTGAATAAATGCAGTTCACAAACATACTCCATGTCATTGTAATTTCATTTTAATTGCTACTAAACTGGAATATAAAATCTTTACTTAGCTGGGGTGAGCACAATAGACTCACGCTAAAACATCAACAACAAATGTATGCTTAAAGTGGTCAACCCAAACATATTTTTTTCAAGAATATGTTCCCAGCAGGCCCACTAGTTGAAACACAGCATTCTGATTAATTGTGTGTTTGTGGAACATAAGTTAAGCAGCAAAACACACTCGTTTTTAGCCATCTCTGGGGGTAGCCATTTTGTGTTCTGTCGACTGAAAATGACATCATAACTGCTCACAACGACCAATCACGGCTGACCTGTTTTCTGAATCTGAGCCGTGATTGGTCATTGTGAGCAGTTGTGATGTCATTTTCAGTCAACAGAAGACAAAATGGCCGAGCCCAGAAATGGCTAAAACGAGTGGATTAACACTTATTACCACAAATGCAATATTTATCAGATTGCCCTATTTCAACTAGTGGGCTTGCATAGAACATATTCTTGAAAAAAAAATGTTTGCGTTGACTTCCCTTAAAGTAAACATAATTTATTATGATAAATTTATACTGATAAACTGTGATCTCGTTTAAATTATGAAGATGTGGATGTATAGCTACTACAGCAAGCCTAATGTGTATTATATAAACTATTTACTGACAAACTAATATACAGTACATAGACAAATGTTATGGATGGATCTGCTTTTCTATGCAGGGATGAAATAATAGGATATTCTATGCACGTGGGTGACTACACAAAGTTGCCGAGGAATGGAGCAAAGCTGCCACTGAAACGAAAGGTTGCAGCTTCAAGACCCGCTCGGACAAAAACGGTTTCGTATAATCTCTGCACCGCAACATGCCAAATGCTCTCTCCGGGGACACTATGCTTGGCGCACTCCACGCTCTGTGAAAACTTGTAATTGTAACAACCCGTGACGTTGGGTTTTCAAAAAGTCAAAGTTTCGTTGGGATTTAAAAGTTGAATTTAGATTTCAGGGAGTGTGCCCATTTTGTCATGTCATTTTCCAAACCGCTTATCCTATACAGGGTTGCGGGGAGTTGCTGGAGCCTATCCCAGCCGTCAACGGGCGAAGGCAGACTACACCCCGGACTGGTCGCCAGCCAGTCGCAGGGCACATGCCCATTTTAAAGGTTTGATTTAATATTGAGTAAAAATCTTCATTACTGAGATTGTCCAAGCACAGGAAATGAACCCAAAACCTCCATGTCCAAATTCAGAGTTACAACCCACTCCGCCAACTGTAATATCTCAGCTGTCTGGTTTTCAAAAGAGGGTTTAAGGTTTCAAAGGCGATTGACCACCCCTTAGTCACGACTTGACGGCTGTTCCAAAATTTAGTAGAAAAAAGACTCTGTAGTGATTTAAGGTCTTTTTTGGTGATTAGATTGATGACAAATTGCTCCGCCCCTTTTGGGGGCGTGGTTTATCTTATGTTTTCGGTCTCAGTGGTCTACAACACGGGAGGGAGGCATGGTGGTAATATTGCTTCTGATGTCTAAAACAGCGACTGATCGCCACCAAAATGCAAATGCACATTACTACTCTTGTCCACTTCTACCAGTGAAAGTATAAAAGTGTTCTGCAATACAAACAATAGTTTGGATTTATTGACATAAAACGTGATCTCATCATGATCACCTCCACAAAATCAAAAATACTGTGATTGCTCCTCCACTTTCACAAGCTGAAGCGGACAAGAGCATGAATGCGCACACTAACCCCGACTGGTTATATTTCGGTTATTTTCTACGCTAAACTCGTGTCAACTCTCAGAAGAGAGATGGCGGCTTGCAGTAGCAGCAGGCAGATTGGAGCTTTACGCCCCCCTCCCTCTTTCCGCCCTGGCTAAAGGTAGGATAATAGGATGGCTAATAGCAACAACCAGCTTCAGGTCGTTAAAACAAAAGGTGTTAGCACAACAACTGTGGCGTTATGAATATAAGAACATAAGGACTACGTTGCCCAGCATGCCAGGGGCGTGGAGCGCGCCTGACTGCCAATCGCAGGCAGTAGAATGTTCATGCTGTGCTAAGGACACGAGTAAAGAGCCGGAGTAAAAACTAAATGCCTCGTCTGCATCTTTCATGAGCTGAAAGACAACACATGGTGTCAGAAGTGGTCGTGAGCAGCTTTGGGAAAAGGTTTGCCACGGAGGAGCCACGTAACGTGGGAGGGGGAGGAAAAAGAGTCTCCGTTCCTGCATAGAGGAGCCACGTAGTGCAGGAGAGGGAAGAAAAAGAGTCTATGAGTGAAACATGTTAGCGAAGCAACATGCTAGCGCAGCTAGCTATGATGTGTGTTGGCCACGACCGATGGTGAAGTGAAACGGGACAAAGGACGGATCGAACACGTAGAAGAGAATCTAGTGTCCGAGTTAAAGGACAACAAAAAATCTGTGTAATCCCGGTCACGAACCCCAAAGTGTGGTCATGGATAAACTAAATCCACCTAGCTCAATGCAACTCACTGGTAATCTTGCCGATAATTGGAAGCGTTTCAAGCAAAGATTTACTATATATTTAGCAGCAAGCGGAGCAGGAGGTTCACATTCTGTTGCATGTGATAGGAGAAGATGCATTGGACATATACAATAGCTTTCAGATGGATGAATCGAACTTGACTGTGGCATAACTAATGACAAAGTTTGAAGAGTACTTTGTACCTAAACAAAATGGGACCTTTGAAAGGTACACGTTTTTCACACATGACCAGAAGCAAGGAGTACCTTTTGATCAGTACTTGGCAGAGCTAGACACATTAAGCAAAACGTGTGGATTCAACACTCTGAGAGACTCCTTAGTGAGGGACAAGATTGTTTTTGGTACATTGGATAATGCACTCAGAGAGAAACTGCTTAGAGAAACTGGACTTACACTGGACAAGTGTGTCAGTATGTGTAGAGCAGGGGAAACCACCTTCACATTCACCTTTTTGTGATTGGAGGGTGGATACAAATTTTGCTGTCAGAATGTGTGACCTCTGGTTTTACAGCAGTCAATTGTCCAAAGGAGGGTTTGGCTTCCGTGGCATTCCAATGTTGTAAATACAAACACGCGCGCACACAGGGCCTTGCCAAACAATTCTATTTCAAAATGACTGTGGCATTTAATCTCAAAACAAGGGAGACAATTTTACTGGAGTATCTGCAAACGTCTCGCCTCCACGTTTTACAAAGCACCCTTATGCTGTAAAAATAAAAACTGTGGCTTCCATTTGTTGCTTCATGTTTTTCAAGTGGTGCCTGACAATTCTGATTCATATCAGTGGGAGATCTAATAATAAAAAGCATAATTTTATTTCATATTCTAAAGATTGTATTCATAATTGTCATGGCTGGTTAGCACGTGCGCCTCACAGTTCAGAGGTTGTGGGTTTGATTCCGGCCCCCGGCCTTGTTTGTCTCTGTGTGCCCTGCAACTGGCTGGCATCCATTTCAGGGTGTACTCCACCTACTGCCCGATGACAGCTGGGATAGGCTGCAGCACGCCCGCGACCCTTGTGAGGATAAGCGGTATAGATAATGGATGGATGGGTAATTGTCATGGTTGGGCTCTCTGCCGGTTGCCATGTTTTTGTTTTGTTTCCTCTCTCTCCTTCCCAGTGGCGGACTGACTGAGGTGCGTTCCTTGCAGCGCTGCACCTGTTGCATATTCCAACCAGGAGACTTAAAAGGGACTTTGAGAGCAACAAGCTGTTGTCGGATTATTCTCTTCTGCTCACGATCATCTCCACGTCATACTTATTCATGATTCATAGTTCTTTGTCTTTGCCTTTTTTGTCATCGTAGTGTTTCACGTGTGTAAGTATTTGTTCCGCGTCGCTTTGTTTGCTCGAGGTAGCGTTTGATTTATTTTCGTTTGTAGTTCCTTGCCTACATTTTACTGTATTTGTATAATTGCCTTTTGCAAGCGTTTTGTGTTTCGTTTTCCAGGCTGCTTTTTGCCAGCGTCTTTTGTTGTACTTTATCTACTACTATAATAAAGTACTATACTATTTATGTTTTTCTGTAATAAATTATGTTTTTATTTTTATTCAAATTTTGTTTGTGTCTATTTTAGTGAACCTGTGACAATAATATATTTTAACAGACCTCAGACCATCACACAGCAGGTGAATTTACACTGAGACTAGATTGCACACAGGTGGACTCTATTTATCATCATCAGTCATTTTAAGTCAACATTGGATCATTCTGAAAGGAAATGATGAGGAAAGTTCTGGAGTGAGTTACTCGAGGGAACATATCCTTCATGTTTGCTATCACTCCCTGCTTCAACACACCTGATTCAAATGATCAGCATTGTTATCAGGCTTCTGAAGAGCTTGCTGGTGAGCTGATCATTTGAATCAGGTGTGTTGCAGCAGAGAGAGATGGAAAATTTGCAGGATAGGTGCCCTCGAGGACCGGAGTTGGAGACCCCTGACTGGCTGCGCTGGCAGTAAAGTGGGCTGAACAATTTCACACGCCTCACTTTCAGTGTTTTAGTTCTAAAAAGCTGTTAAAAATATTATATGAATTTTGTTCCACCTCACAATTGTGTCCCACTTGGTGTTGATTCTAAGCCCAAAAATAATCAAATTTTATATCTTTATTTGAAGCCTGAAATGTGGCAAAAGGTAAAAAAAAAAGTTCAAGGGGGCCAAATACTTTTGCATGTTGTTCAGGCTCACAGGGAGCTGGCGCCTAGCCTACGACCTAATGATGGTACAAAGTCACGGGGGAAAACATGCAAACTACACACAGGACGGCCGGGGCCGGAATCGAACCCCTGACCTCTGAACTGTGAGGTGGACGTGCTAACCAGTCGACCACCGTGCCGCCCTATATTAATATAATGTAATTGATAGGGATGTATCGGGAAGGCGTGGGTGTATTAATACGTTTCGGTATGGCATGTTCAATTCGGTCCACTTGCGTTCGGTTCGGTCTACTTATTAGCTTACGCACGGACACTGACTGGGAGAGGAGGGTGGCGGCACAAAAGAGAGAGCCAGAAAAGAGCCAGAGCTCGAAGGTCCCCGCGTACACTGCGTACACTGCAAAACGTCAAACTTATGTTTAAAATATATATATATATTTTTGGGTACCGAAAATATACTGAACCGAACCAACATGTGATTTAGCGTACCGTTACACCCCTAGTAACTGAATATATTTGCTTCTGTAGCGCAGTTGTACTTTCTGTATTGTGTTCTGTTTGTACATTCTCTTTGTATTTGTACGTTCTGTTACTCTTCTCTTCGTATTAAGATCTCTTTTTTCCGGTGGTTACTTCATACTTAATGTCATGCGGTCACGTGAGTAGCGAGTTCAATCCAATTGCTTGAATGCGGAAGCAATTGTCCGCTGGCCGAGGAGAAAGTGACACATGCCGGGGATTGTTTGCTGCAGGTAAGTTAACGTATATTATCGATTTAAAATCACATCGAAGGGTATAATCCGTAAAGCAACTACCGTGAACTGTAGGAGCCGACTATCTGAACCAACTGCCGAGCGAGTGAGGAAGTGAAGTGGAGCGTATGCGTATGCTCAACTGACGGAATTGGTGAGTGTGTCAACTTAGTTTGTCAACTTGTCTTTCTAGGTATCTGAACATCAGTTTAGTCTTGCAATTTGGTGAGATTTTTGATGCCATATTTCTTAAATATGAAATATGATCGAAACTGGAATGCAACGATACACTTATGTTTGCCTATTTATATTTATATATTGTACAATATTGGAATAATTGAATGTTGAGGCTATTTATAACGCAGTTGTGTTATTTGAATAAGCTATTTGCAGAGCTAGGCACTTGACCCTTTTTTGCCGGTCCGGTCGCGACCCTCCACCCTTGACCTGGGTACCCTTCCGGCCGCGACCCTCCGCCCTTATTCATAAAAATGATCACCCCCCCGCCCCGTTCTGCCCTCTGGTTAGTTTTTTTTTGCAGTAGCAATGAGCTGTGTGCTGCATCCTCTCTCTCCTCTCCGTGTGGGAAACTGTATGTCATCGCAACATGTGACATAATGGACCGATCAGAGCAGCAACAATTTCTGATGGGTGCGTGACATGTGTTGTAGACCTGTCGCCAAGAGCACAATCCGTCAGTCACGTCAATCAATGCGGCAGTTGTCGCTCGTGCCGACGCGGGAGTAGAAACAAGCCTAAAAAGAAGCCTTTCACTGAGTAGGCTGAGATTAAATTTGGCCGCCTCGCGAGCACAACAAACGCATGAGGGCCGATTAGTGGGCCGGACTAAAATCTACTTCCGGCCATGCTTAGTCCAGCCCTTTTTTTAAATTTGTCAAATTTGTACACCTACAGTTGAGCTGTTGGATTCAATCGTCGGACTGAGGAACTACATATGGATTGATTAGTTCAAAAGATTAGATTAGTAATTTGAAATATTAGATTCATTCAAAATATTATATTATTAATAGATTAATAGTTTGTAAGAACGAATATTTAAATCGAATATGTAATATTTAATGTACAATATTAATATTAATATCTAAGAATATTTAAATGCTTTTTTTTTTTTTTTCCATTTATCGTTGTCTGTGATGAGTGTTGTCTGTCTTTATAAAATAATAATTCTGGTGCCAATTCAACTTTCATGGTGTCCAGTTCTTAATCCCCACTCCGAAAGTAGAACCTCTGTCTTCTGATTCTGGCCTAAATTCATAGCCATGTCGCTATTTGTACGTGTAAATTTGCTACATGATACATTCATATAGGATAGCGTGCATGCTCCACTTCACCTCCATGTTATGAAACAATGTTCACCTGTTTTTCTGACACATTTACACAAATAAAGAAATCTGCTTATTCTGACAGTTTCAGGATAGACATGCCACCGTTTCTGATAATCACTGCAGCACGATACTACTATTGTAGTTAAAAAATGTATCCAACTTAGTGCAGCGTTGGTCATGTTATAACAGTTTTCATGGTGTCAGAGCTTTTAGAGCCCAAAATAAGGCATAGGCGACCCTCCAAATTTCATATGCAGTAAAAATCTTGACAGGTAACTAGGTTACTATTACTCTGGGTTTAACACACTAGAGAGGAGTGTGTTAATAACTAATAATTATCAGTAATTGCACAGGAGACTCCATGTAATGAAACAATACTCCTAAGTGTTGAACTAGGTCACATTATGAATACATGTTTTTCAGAATTATTTCTTTTAACCTGCGTAACCATAGTTTGTTTCCCTCTGCCACCTTCTCAACATAAGATAACATAACAGTGAAATTCATTAACATGACTTGCGCCAGTTCTTCTTTGTCTCCAGAGAGAATTTTTATGAACACAGAACTCTCACCCCTGTAATTAGCAGCCAAATTAGTTTTCTGTGTTGTTCATCATACTAAACTTGAGGGAAATGGTCAGCACAGCAGAGGGACCAAACCATTGCAATTACTACCCTATAGTGATGAGATATATCAAACAGTTGTGTTGACCATCCATCCCGATAAAAAGCATTTACAGTTCTACATTACACAATGTGAATTTGTATTTTCTTTTTATATATAACGTTAGCATCACTGCTCCTTCAAGGGCAGTACATGAATATTTTGATTTGATCTTATGATCAAGGCTTCATATGTTTTATACCGACACAGTGGACCATGTTCTACATCAACGGTGTTGAGATTTACCTTAGTGCTGTGTTAGGGTCTGCACTGACAATTTTTTTGTTTAAAATTAATTAAATTAAAGTTTAAAAACATGTTCATTGCAGGAAGGATTTTTTTACTTGATAAAAACTATTTCATCCATAACCCTAACCCTTATCCTCACTATATGGTCATGGCCTCATGGGCATGCTGGAGCCTATCCTTGGCCTAATTGCTCAGGGCTCAAGTAACTACCAATCACGGCTGACCTGTTTTCTGAAGCAGAACCGTAATTGGTCATAACCTGAGCACTGAGCAGTTGTGACGTCATTTTCAGTGGACAGAAATGACAAAAGGCTAAAAAGGGGTGGATTTTGCTGCTTATTCCACATACGCCTTATTAATCAGAATGCCGTGTGTCAAGTAGTGGGCCTGCTGAGAACATATTCTTGGATTTTTGGGTTGATTTTTGCCTTTAAGCAAGATACTGAACCCCCCTTTGTGTGTCACTGATCCATGAATGTAAAGACAGTGCTAAAGCACTTTGAGTACCTCAAAGGTAGAAAAAGTGAAAGCCCATTTCACACATTTCACTCATAATACATTTTGAGGAATGATTTAGAGGAAGTCCTCAATTTGCAAATGAGTTCTGTTCCTACACTGGCGATGTAACCCGAATTTCACGTATGTCGGATTTCACGTTAAATTATTAATTTACATCAAAATACTTATATATATATATATATATATATATATATATATATATATATATATATATATATATATATATATATATATATCGAGAGAGAGAGAGAGAGAGAGATAGATATATGTATATATATATATATATATATATATATATATGTAGGGTTGGGCAAGTTACTTCCAAAATGTAATATATTACATATTATTAGTGACTTGCATGTGAAAGTAACACGTTTCTTTACAGTATTACTCTATTTGTAGAGTAATGCATTACTCAAGTTTACGTTAATTTTAAATTACTTTTTCAAAAATCGGGGATTAATTTATTTAATAATGATTTCAAGACCTTAAAAGGAAAATGCAAAATTTACTGCCATACTCTAGCTGGTAAAGTTAACTTATGAGCATATTTAACTATATAGTGTGGTCTATAATATTAAATGTTTCGACTCTATGGTGTAGTGGGACATCACTACCTTTGATCAATATTTGTCCATCCATCCATTATCTGTACCGCTTCTCCTCACAAGGGTCGCGGGGCATGCTGGAGCCTATCCCAGCTGTCTTTGGGCAGTAGGCGGGGGACACCCTGAACTGGTTGCCAGCCAATCGCAGGGCACACAGAGACAAACATCCGCACTCACAATCACACCTAGGGGCAATTTAGAGTATCCAATCAACTTACCATGCATGTTTTTGGAATGTGGGAGGAAACCGGAGTGCCCGGAGAAAACCCACGCAGGCACGGGGAGAACATGCAAACTCCACACAGGGAGGCCGGAGCCGGGATCGAACCCACGACTTCTGAACTGTGAGGCGGACGTGCTAACCAGTCGACCACCGTGCCGCCATCAATATTTGTATCAATAAGATTTATTTTTTAAATATAAATATTGGAACTGATATTTTGTCCAGTAAATAAATAATCACAGACTGTAAACCACAAATGAAATTATCATTATTCTCAAATTAATTTACACACTGGAGGCGGCATGGCTCAGTGGTAGAGTGGTCCTTTCCCAACCGGCAGGTTGTGGGTTCAATCCCCGGCCATTGTGACCATGTTGAAGTATCCTTGAGCAAGATACTGAACCCCCAGTTGCTCCCGATGCTCGGGGTCGCTGGGAGTAATAACTTATTATCAAGTAATAATAAGAGTAAACCTACTTGATAAATGATGTCAACATATGTATTATGGTCCCAAAATTTGTAACGCGTTACCGATCTCAGTAACTGTAATAATATTACAAAAAAAATCGGAGTAACATGTTACATTACGTCGTTGTACTAAATGTAATGTAATTACTGTACTGCGTTACTCTTGTTGCGCGTTACCCCAACTCTGTATATATGTATATATGTATATATGTATATATATATATATATATATATATATATATATATATATATATATATATATATATTCATATATATATATATGGATGGATGGATAGATAGATACATAGATAGATAGATAAAAATAAGATGCCGTAATCACAATTACTGCTGAGGGGTAGATGAGGGAAGGAGAGGCGGGCAAATTAGTTTCCTCAAACCATCTGAGTTGATCTAACTCATCAGGTTATACGGTGTGGCAGGGCAGCTACTGGACGTGGCATGAAAGTGACCCCGGCAATCTCAAGATTTGCTGTGATGAGAATCAATGATATCAAGACAAATCTTGAAGAAGACACTGATACCTGGATACATATTATTACTGACATTTGACTTATTGCTGCAGTGTACAGATCATGTCAAGAGGCCACTAATCTCTGGGATGTATCAACAGGCAGACATATTTTCCAAGAAGCAATGACTGCAGACCTTTTTAAATGATGTCAAAAGTCCTCAAATGATAACAGATAGGCTCGAGAAAAATCTGTCAAGCTTGCCCCCATCAGGGATGTCTATGACCGAGGAGTGCAACTCTTTTCACTGATGTTCAACCCAGTGCCAGAGGTGATAGTGGATACATTTCTTAAAAAATAAACTCAACCCAGAAAACAAGCTCATATTTTTTAGCAAGTTGGACATTTCTAAGCCAGGGTGTCTCGAAAAGCAGAATTTGCCTTGTTCACACAGCTGCAGAGCTCACCTGGCACTCTGTCCACATCATCAGCAACACAAAGCGCATCCACGCCAGCACTGTCTTCAGCCAGCCATGCCTCAACACCAACCACAACAGCCACAATCCCACTAAAAGCGGATTTGTGATTCTAAAAGAAAGATGCGTCGGAAGGAAAAAAAAGAAAAACGTTTGTGTTTATAGCTAAAAATAAAACACTAAAAGTGTTACTTTTTGACACGTGCATCTAATCTTGCACAGATTGGCATGTTCTTGCGGTGGTTTGATTTGCTGGATTGGTTTGATTGAGCCTGTTAATCTGTATATTGAGTTCTTCCTTGTTCAGTTTTTCTTGTTATGCTTGTATTAAGAGCTATTTCCGAACCAAATAACTTATTTGCCTTTTCGAAGTAAATGTATATGGGTCAAAATTGACTTTGTATCGCATCTGCTCGCAGTGGGGAGAATAAAAATGAACAAATATTTTCACTGGATACTTTTCTCTTCCTAAAGAGGACCAGTTGCTTTTATCATTCCTGCTCACTCACCCATCACTTGTCTCTCACCACTCTCATCCTGAATAATGCCGAGAAACCTTGATTCGCAAACTTCATTCCTTCTGAGTTTCTGATCACAAATCAAAATGTTTGAGAACAGAAGCAATTTTTCCCATTAAAATGAATGGAAATCAAACTGATTCATTCCAGCCACAGAACCAACCAGACGCCTGGCAAAGAACGAACGGCTGGGAGGCCCCCTGCACAGACTACGTAACCTTGCCCGCATCTCCGGCAGCGGTAAGGGTAGTCTTTCCCTCTAAAAGTTGCACTATTCAAATTACGAATGTTTGTCAAATTAATAGATTTGAAAGTTGTCTGGGTCCGGATGTGAACTGGAGCCCATCTCTTATCAAACCCTGGTTTAAGTGATAATATGTCGAGAAAAAAAAGAAAAAATGTTTTTCACTCGCCAAAGCACAACAAGATAACATAGTACGCACAGGTCTTGGACGTGGTGAGACGCAGGAGGAGCCCGAACAGGAGGCAACCCACAGATCCCAGTCCCCCCACGTAGCAAAATCCCAGGAGAGTAGTTCCACAGCAGCGGATTAAGTGGAGCCCAGCGAGCAGATGGACTGAATGGCTGCAGTTTGATGAGGACGTGTCCAACATCGTACGAGCCACAGCCAAAGGAGACGTCGACAGCAGACTCCATGCAATGAGCACCATCATCGTCAGCTATGGCTCAGAAAGCGACACTGAGACCACCCCCTACACCATGAAGCGCAGGTCCACTAAAATACACCGACTGCGGAAGGAGCTTCGAACCCTGAAGAAACAGTTCAAGAGAGCTGCTGATGAGGATAAGCAAGCTTTGGAAGAGGTACGTAACATCCTGTTGGAGAAGTTGAAAATTCTCCGCAGAGCAGAGTGGCACAGGAGGCGTGGAAGAGAGAGAGCAAAGAAGCGGGCAGCCTTCATTGCTAATCCCTTCCAGTTCTCTAAACAGCTGCTCGGGGACAAGCGGAGTGGCCGACTTGAGTTCCCAAGAGAGGAAGTGAATCGCTTCCTCCAGAACTCGATGTGCGACCCACTGAGGGGTCAAGACCTAGGCCCCAACAGAGCGTTCATCAGCCCTGCCCCACCAACGGCAGAGTTCAAGATGACAGAGCATAGTCTGAGGGAGGTTGAAGAGGTCATCAAGGAAACCCGCTCATCATCTTCCCCGGGCCCCAGTGGTGTACCTTACCTCGTCTACAAGCGCTGTCCAGAGCTTCTCCGGCATCTGTGGAAATGAAGGTGATCTGGCGAAGAGGGAAAGTAGTCGACCAGTGGAGATGTGCTGAGGAAGTTTAGATCCCCAAGTAGGAGGACTCGAAAAAGATCAACCAGTTCTGGACCATCTCACTACTGAGTGTGGAAGGGAAGGTGTTTTTCAGCATTGTCTCCCGAATTCCTCCTTAAGAACAACTACATTGACACTTCAGTGCAGAATGGTGGGATCCCGGGAGTTCACGGCTGTCTAGAGCACAATGGCGTAATCACACAGCTCATTAGACAGGCCCATGAGAGCAAAGGAGACCTTGCTGTGTTGTGGTTGGACCTGACTAACGCCTACAGGTCCATCCCAAACAAACTAGTTGAGCTCGCGCTACACCTACACCATGTTCCCAGCAAGATCAAGGACCTGATCCTGGATTATTATGATAATTTCAGGCTCAGGGTCACTTCTGGGTCTGTAACCTCAGACTGGCATCACCTCGAGAAAGGAATAATAACAGGATGTACCATCTCCGTTGTTCTTTTTGCACTGGCGATGAACAGGCTGCTGAGGTGGAATGCAGAGGGCCTCTATCCAGATCAGGTGTTTGACAGCCCCCAATAAGAGCCTACATGGATGACCTTACCACCACAACAACATCAGTCCCAGGGAGCAGGTGGATCTTGCAGGGAATGGAGAGGCTCATGCTTTGGGCCAGGATGAGTTTCAAGCCCGCTAAGTCAAGGTCTATGGTACTGAAGAAGGGGAAAGTGGTGGACAAATTCCGATTCTCAATCTCAGGAACGGCAATACCATCGATTACGGAGCAACCAGTCAAGAGCCTGGGAAAGCTCTTTGACTCCAGCCTGAAAGACTCTGCTGCTATCCAGAAGTCCACTGATGAGCTTGGAGGGTGGCTCACTAAGATGGACAAGTCTGGCTTGCCTGGTAGATTTAAAACCTGGGTCTACCAGCACTCCATCCTTCCTAGAGTCCTGTGGCCTCTACTCGTGTATGCAGTCCCAGTAACAACGGTGGAGTCCTGTGAAAAGGAAGATAAGCAGCTTCCTGCGGAGATGGCAGGGTCTTCCCCGCAGCCTCAACAGCGCTGCCATGTATGGGACAAGTAACACCCTGCAGCTACCCTTCAGTGGGCTCACTAAAGAATTCAAGGTGGCACGCACGAGAGAAGCCCTGCAGTACAGAGACTCCAGGGACTGCAAGGTGTCATCAGCCAGGAAGTGGAAGGCAGAAAAGGCAGTCGAGGTGGCTGAGTCACGCCTACGGCAAAAGGCGTTGGTTGGTGTCGTGGCAACAGGGAGAACAGGCTTGGGCTACTTCCCAAAGACCCAAGTCAGCCAGGCCCGGGAGAAAGGTAAAAAACATCTACTCCAGGAGGAGGGCCAAGCAGGCGAGGAGGAAGAGCGAGTGGGCAGGGTGGTGGGACTCCGGCAACAGGGGGTATGGACAAGATAGGAGAGCGCCTTACAGCACAAAGTTATCTGGTCAAACATGCAGGCAGACTTCCACCGCGTCCGCTTCCTTGTGGTGGCAGTCTACGCCCTCCCTAGCGTAGCAAACCTCCACGAGTGGGGGAAGAGCGAGACACCCACCTGCCCCCTTTGCTCCGGAAGTGGCTCCTTGGAACATCTCCTCGGCATTTGTCCAAAGTCCCTGGCTGACGGTCGCTATCGTTGGCGCCATGACCAGGTACTCAAAGAAGTTGCTGAGAGCATAGCCTTGGCCATCAGCACCACCAAACACCATCATGCAATCTCCTTCATCAAAGCTGGAGAGAGACTTCGCGCGCGTCCACAGGCAACAACGGGACTCCTCCACACGGCTCTTGATTGGCAGCTGCACGTTGATTTGGGAAAACAACTGAGATTCACCCATCACATCGTAGCAACATCTCTGCGGCCAGACATGATCATTATCTCAGAGGCTTCAAAACACCTGATCATGCTGGAACTTAGTGTACCCTGGGAAGAGCGGATTGAGTAAGCCAACGAAAGGAAACGTGCCAAGTATCAGGAACTGGTGGAGGAGTACAGGGGCAGGGGCTGGAGGACCTTGTATGAGTCAATAGTAGTTGACTGTAGAGGCTTTGCAGGACGCGCCCCCTGCAAAGTCCTTGGCCGATTGGGAGTCACAGGGGCGGCCAAGAAGAGGCCCATTCAAACCGCAAGCAAAGCTGCAGACAAAGCCACTAGGTGGCTGTGGCTGTGGCTGAAAAGGGCAGATCCGTGGGTTGCTACTGGGACACAAGCCGGGACTTGATCACCCCGGCTGGGTCGCCTGGGCGAGGGTGTATGATGTTGTGAGACCCAAAACACCCCATGAACCCAGGATACATCACTGATGATGTGTCCCAGTGCATCCAGGAGATGTATCTTTCAAGCAAGTCAAGTAACTGCCAGGAAAACATAACCTCCTTTGGCAAAGGTAAAAAGGGTAAACAAATAACTTTCTATGGTAGGGAAGATGGGCTCTGCCATCAATTCTGTGTGTGTATGCGCGTGCGTGCCTGTGTGTGGTTGCAGGTACGTCTCTGTGTATTTTTGTAAACATGTGCATTTGCGTATGTTTGCGTGTTTACAGAGCTTTTATGTCATGTCTTTATCTCCACATTGATCCCCTCTCATTTGCTCTGCTCTGTGGCTAAGCCAGCATGAGGCGAGACATTGTAGATTTCATTCCTCATCTTAGAGGTAAGGATACAAATGCCCCTATGTGAGAATGTGCGAGAGTGTGTTTGTGAGAAAGCCTAAGTGAAGTGAAAGTACAAATAATCATAAATTGTTACTTACTGGATGTGCACGCATGTATTGCATACATCAAAATTTACCTCTGCCTGAAACTGTATACATGTGTGTATTTTTTTTTTTTTCTTTCCTGTAGCACCGTATGTTCTACAGTATACACCGTAATCTGTGTCTCCATGTTTACCTTACCTCACAGCTGTCTGATCCCGGGCTTATGCTCAAGTCATTGAGCAGTCACCACCATTCAGGAACTCACTCCTTGGTGCATAATGCATGCGGAAAAAAACAGCTTAGGGGCACATCAATTCTCCTGGCTTAACTGTATGATGGGTGGTGCGTGTGTGCGTGTGTGTGTGTGTGCTTTCAACAGATGCATTTTCTTACAGGAAAGCCACCCGAAAATTAGTATTTGTGTGTGAGGTGGAGATCTTTGTCACATGTTATATTGTGCTATAATTAGTGTATTGAACCAAATGTCACTGAGATTTAAGGAGATTTAAGCCTTTATTAAACGTCCGTATCCCCCATGACAACAGCGACAAAGTTTTAAATACAAACGATTTTCATATCCCCAAATGAATTTCAGAGTCTCATGTCTCATACTGTGATAGTGACATGTGATTTGTTTTGTGTTTACTTTGTCCCAGAAATTATTAAAAGATAGTTTAGAATACTCAAAGATGAGAGAGTCTTCTGTCATTTGTACATTGCATGCAAAGTGGGAGCAGTATCAGAAATGTAGTATGAATACTTCACATAATGGAGAATAAAACATGACATTAAAGAGGCGTCCGTTGTTTTTGTGGTGCGCAAAAAAACTCTTTGTTGTCTCCAAAAGAATTGCAATGAGGAAACAACAAACAACCTGACAAATGCACTACTAAGGAACAATATTAACCCTTTCATGTTTCCTAACAAGCTGCACTATAATCACACATTAAACATCTACACAGCTCTCCTCCACATTGATGCTAAATTACAAATTACATGCAACGTAATTACTTCACCTAACCCACTCTTGCTGAATGTAAATCCCACAAAGCATTCATTTTGAAGAACATCATCATTATTTAATTTTCCCCAGAAAGTGAACAACACAATTTCGTTTGATTACGAGCTGTGCACTCATGCATTATAAACGACTCAATCATTTCATTACATTTCAAGTCATTGCAGGGGAATGGCGTATGCTAAATCAGTATTCATCAGTCCACATTCCTTGTTTGATGATAATTTCTCATTTCACAAGATTAAACAGCATATTATCGCCGAAGACCTACATAAAGCACAGGGCTCAATTTCCGAGAAACAAACGCAAAAAAATAAACTATGGGTAGGGGGACGACACTCAAATCAGGATATATTTTGGGATATTTGGTTGGGTGGTATCAAGATCTAATTTGGTTCCCAGAAAATATAGTCACACACAGTAACGGTTGCCAATATGCATATGTGCACTCCTAGGAAGTGGGAGCATGATTGGTGCCTAAGAACCAAGTGCTCCTCCCTCAGCGCCCTGCGAGCAGACACCAGACAGCAGTCGTCCAGTGTGCCAGTCAGAATGTAGGTTCACCGAGAACGATCAAAGAGTGCTCCAAGCACCGAGGGATTTAATGTCCCCATGATGAGCGGGTAGAGAGAATCAAGGGGACGGGCTGGGGCAGAGAAAAGGGGGCAAGATGGAATGAGAGGAAGAAACCGATGAGGGCTATGAAAGAATGAACGATCCAAAGCGAGTACGACGGTAAAACTGGAAGCAGAATGGCTGAGTGACGACAAGGATGTGAGAATCGGAGATGAGGAACAGATGGAGGAAAAAAAAGAACAGAGGGAGAAGGAGATCAAGAGGAACAGGGATAGAAAAAAATGAGAGGAAAGCGCTATTAGTGAAAATGAATGGAGAACTAAGAACCTCGGGCTGAAAGCTTCTTAGCAGCATAAGGGATGATTGCAACTATCACATCGCCCCTCATCTTTTTCCCCAAAGTTGCTGTCTTCTTCCAACAATGCATACAGAATACAATGGAATGATAACTGGGGAGTGAGAAGTGGGCCAAACAAGGAAGGGAGGAGGAACTTGAGGCCTGAAAGAGAAAGAGCAGTTTTGTCTTGTCACTGTCTTCTTCCTTTCCAGTCCCGACTCACCCAGCTTTCTGCACAGCTCAAATTTCATTCATCGTTATCATTTTACCGTCATTATTTTACTATTATGAAATGTACTTATCCTCAGATCATTTTGATGCTGTGTTATTGTTACGATTTTTTTCATCCTGATCTTTTTGTTGTTTAGATGACATTTAGTTTTGTTTCATTTTATGTCTTATTTCCTTGTGCCTTTTTATGTCTTGCTTGTTAGATTTTGTTTCCCCCTGTTCTCGTCAACCTGGCCCCTAACTAGGAAAGGTGCAAAGGAATGCCACTCAAACTGGGAGGTCCAAGTCGCGAAGTCAGAGAACAAATATCTTCGCCGACTTCACTGGCCTCCTTCAATCTGACGTCGCTCGACAATGGTGACCCCAATGGAGACACACCATGGGCTCATCTCAAGTCTCTCAGCAAAGATCCTAGCTCCTCGTTCCTCAAAACTTTCAAAATTTCCAAAAAGTTGTCCTCACGCCGACATATTAAGGAGCATCTCAAATGTATTAAATGTGCAACAATGCGCTAGGATCGAGCATCGAGAAGCTTCCACGGGCGATCTTAAGTCGAAGGTCTTAGTTTAAAATTAAACTACTTTGTTTAAAATCACCACACACAATGCTTGAATGCTCTCAATGATGAGGACATTACATTTCAGCTATCATCAACACATTAACAGTGATCTTTTATTTGTCTGTTTGTTTTTTCTGGCCTTTTTGTGACCCTCAACACCAGCAAGAGATTTATGAATTTAAGTGGCATTGGTTTCAGTGCATGTAGCTTTCACTGACAAGTGCCGTCCATGATTTCACCCATTCATAACCATCTGAAGAGGAAATCGTAAAATGTAAACAGTTTATTTGGACAAAGGGAGGATCCACATATAGAGCACATCATAAATGTGATAATTATACAAACCATGAAATATCCACTCTGATATCAATTTTAACATTTTTTGAGGCTATATGCTCAGGTCTGATGTGATTCCCTCTCAACATGACTCCAGGCATTAGTTTTGCTCCATAGCACCTCCAGAGGCAAGCTGTCACACTTAACGTCATACACATAATCAGAGCGCACAGAGCTTATGCACATGAAACAAAACACCCACATCCCTACACCCACTTGCACCTTCTGGCACTGTGCATGTGTGACATTTACTGTATGTGCAAATGAAAACATGTCCAGTTGGCATAAACACACACTATAAGAGACTTCCACATAGATTCACAGAGACGCAGAACCAGTATCTGTACACTGTGCATGTACTTTCTAGGATGATATTTCCCTAACTTCAAATGACTATGCAATATCTTTGTGAATGCAATCATGTCATACTACAGAAATACCCCCCTGTAAATGCTTAACCGCATATTGGAACCAATATAACAAGATGCCTATTATTGTATTTCAGGAGAAATACAGTAAGTCTGACCTTGAGTACAAATACTTATTATCCCCAGAATCAAATTGGCACTCCAAAAATGGAATTGGCCTGATGTGCAGTTTCTCATAACAAGTGCCAACTGTGTAGTATTTAAGAGGGTGCTGGCAGTGACACAGTGGTGTGTGAGTGTGCTGCCGTTTATGGAGCTGCCAGTGTCTCATTCCTGGCTAAATATTTATAACGGAGAATGGCAATAAGTCAGTCAGACAAACACACACACACATGCATATGCTCAAAGAAAGTGAGAGGAATAGCGAGAGGGAAAGAGGAAGGGCAGAGCTTATTATTTAATGTCATACTTGGCAGAAACCTGTCAGAAACCACAAAACGGAAGGGTTGCCAGGCACTAGCACAACTAAATAAATTGTCTTCTTCCACTCAAGACATGAACAAGCTTAATGAATTAAGAGCAGGACCCCTTTCCTCCTTCTCTTGCTTGTAATGTGCAGACAATTTCTGGTGTGGATTTTGAACCAGTGGGCAGTGTCAGCAATATTCAAGCAACACAGCAGTAAATCAAAACAAAGGGCAGCTGGAATGATCTCTCTATTATGAATTGCTCTTACAGGTAAACGCACACACACACACACACTCGCAGGCCATTACCTTCAGTGATAGTCGCCCAGCTTCCCAAACAATGGCTTCAAAAGTCAAATTAGCAAACAATACAGTGTGCTCCCAGAGCATCTGTGATGAAAACGTTGCGTCTGAGCCAGGCCACATTCCTGCCACCACTCTTATCTCCACCAAACACACTATCTAACAAATTGGAAATGGGGTCCACTTAAGTATCGCTGTGTGTGCGCGTGGGTGTGTGTGTGTGTGTGTGTGTGCTCTGCTGTTGGAATATTGTGTGTCTGTTCATTAAGCAACAGGGTGCTCTCAACTCATGCTTCCTATCTTTTCATAGCTGTTTAAATGATCTAAGGCACTTCTCATTTGTTAAGACAGCGGTGATTGGCTCGTGATGCAGTTGAGGCACACAGAGAGCGAGATTTTGATTGGCCAATAAAAAAGAACTTGCATTCAGATAGTGGCGGGAACTTTAAACGGTAATGATCAGGGAAATACAGCTAATCATTACAGGCAAAGTGTGAGGGAAACATGGATGAGGCACACACTGCCGTCTATAATTATTCCATAATAATATACAGAATTATTCAATCCTGGTTAAGATGTATTTTTTTTAGCTTCTAAATATATTGAGTCCTCCACTTTTTAAGGCTTTTAAAACATTTTAACCAGGGTGCCACTAATTATGAAGGGCACTGTATAAGGACAACAGTTGAAAAATCAAACATAACTGCAGTCTCTTATATGTAGTATTGTGTGATCTTACTTGTCTTTGTTTTCATCACTCAATATGTGTGTGAGCATGTGTAAAAACGTGTTTGTGGTGTTCAGTGAGGAATCAAAGCATATGGACCAGAAGTGAGAGAAGCCTAGTTTGTCTGATTAGGTCCCTCCGGGGAATTTGGAGAAGCTAGTGGGAGGTATGCCACTGCTGTGGTTGTTAAAACAGTCTTTTACACACAGGCGCGCGCACGCAAACACACACACATGAAGTGTAATGTTTATATATGCACACATGCTCAGTTGAATTTAAATGTCTATGATGTAATTTATTTTCTATAGTTAGCTGTGCTTTCTCGTAGAATGTTCTCAGAGCACCACGATGTTAATTGCCACAAGAACTTGCTTCACTTTTTTGTTTTGGACTAGTTTAAATTGCTGAGTTATATTAACAATGTTGTAAACACACACACGCAGGGAAAATAATCCTGGAGAGTTTCAGGAGGAGTATAGCTGTAGTGAATGGAATGTGCATTTTTTTTTTAAAGACAAATGCACAATTCATACATGAGTTTTACAAACTGAATATATCTGTACCGTGTAATAAAATGCATTTTATTATTCGACACTGCATCAATTAAGTTGTTTATCCCGTGTAGTCACAGTGCAATAGCACACATGAACCCTGTAATATTATTTCTTTTTTACATGGACAAACAGTGTCATAAGGCCTAGATGGACCAATCTGTCGTTGGCCAAATGTGACAGACACTTACCCCCTGTGGAGTCGGTCCGGCTGTCGGCACGTCACGCTGGAAAATACGCCGAAAAACGACCGACAGCGATGCTGACCATTAAAGTACCTTCTGCGCATGACTGAGATGTAATACACATCTATAACATCGGCCGCGGTAGTCACCATTTCTCATGGTTAGAAAACTCCAACCGGAAAGATGTTGGCCGGGGGCGGATTATAAAAATAGAAACAATGCATTCAACTATATAATTCGCTCATGATGAACTCCCACGCGAAGTAAACCCTCACGTTCTTGACACAGTATCGTGAAATTGTCAACCCTCGCTCTTGTACTTGTAAGATTAATGCAGCAAAGGCGTGCTCACTGTTTATCCTCATTTGTTACTTCCCAAGCTACGAGTGCTGATTTGCTAGTTAACAGCCAACCAGAGTGACCAAATGACATGACTCACGATGCCGATTCAACATGCTAAAACACCCACCAGACGCTTCCTGAAGGGTTACGACGCTACGACGGTGGTCACTACACCAATCAGACAGCGCAATCAGACGCCACGACGCTTCACGACCTCCGACGTCGGATTGGTGTATCTAGGCCTTTAGAAGCTGTTATTTCACTTCACATTGTACACATGTACAGTAAATCTTTTTCAGTCCTTATTTTGCCCCCATGCTAATGCATTCCTTTTTCTCTTTTAGTTCAGAATATTTGTCCTTTATCAGCTGTCCGTTGTTTCGATAATGTGACCTGCCAGCTCTACCTCAAAATGCTGATGGTGTCTTGTGTGTGTTGGAGGGGAAGTCTGTTAAAATTGACTGTATACCACCAATTTCAACTGTTTGTAGTTATTTGGGTTTCATCTAACCCAGCATAGTAGCACAACCGCCTCACAGTTCTAAGGTTGGGTTCGATATTGGATATTGCATCCCTGTGAATTGTTTGCACCCAATCCCGACGCTAGCGGGAGTTTTCTGTAATCCAGGTTACTCCCACTTTCCAACAACATGCATGCTAGGTTCATTTAAGACTCTAAATTGTTGTGCATGTGAGAGTGATATGTATACAGTACGTGCCCTGCGATTGGCTTGCGACCAATCCATTGGGTACCCTGCCTCTGGCCTGAAGTCGGGTAGGATAGGCTCCAGTGCACCCAAGGCACTAGTGGTCATCAGCGGTATAGAAGATGGATACTGTGATGAATGGCTGGATGGATATGGATGGATCTTTCTCACTTCTCTAGTTAGATGTAAAGTGGATTTGAATTTTGTACTTTGCCTGCCCACATATACCGGTAAATAATTTATTTAAATGTAAATATCTTCAAAAATGACTCTGACAGAATATTGGCTAAGGGCATAGTCTATTACAAGCAATAATGAAGTTCAGACAAAGTATGTATATGTTTGAGAGACCTCATCTATTCGTTTTTTTAACCCTCTGATGCAACAACATATTCGCACCCCTGTTAATGCAAAACATGGGTCAAAAATGACCCCCTTCTAGTTTTCATGTTATTTCCTGCCGCCTGAGTTTTCTTTGCTGCATCTTTGGAAATCTTTGTATTTCATAATTTATTAATCCAAATTGATGAACAGTCGGCGTGCATTAGTGACACCAGCCATGTAACCAGGGTGCTCTACAGTGAAGCTGGTGTAAGCATTGAAAGTGGCAATATCCAGCATATTGTACCACAGAACCATGGGCCATCTTCCTGTTCACCGCTTGTATGTGTAGGTGCCAACCATCTGATGATCTGTTGTGTCCACTCCTCTTTTTGTTCTATTGTAGTAGTGAATCACGTCGGCTTTCTTCTTTGGAGTGTCATCCACTGCTTTGTCATTGTGCATTGTGCTCAGAAGGACAACAGCCTTTCCTTTTTTCTGCACATAGCTCACCATGTTCATGTTACCACTGAACCCGAATTCTGAGCTATGAAGCAGCCGTGATTTTGATGGCTTCATGATTGGTGGTATGTCTGGCTTGTTCTGGCAAAGAGTCCCTACAATAGTCAGGTTCTTCTTAAGGAGCTTCTCAGCCAGAGGGACACTGGTGAAGAAGTTGTCAATTGTGATGTTGCGACCTATGAGAGGAAAGGAGCAACAAAATGTTCAACATAGAATTTGAAATGATATCAATTCTAACAGTGTTGTAGAACTTATATATTTTTTTATATTCTATATTCATCTGTTTGTATAATTCCACTGCTCAATTTTAGGACGATGTTCTCTCTAAGGTTCCTCTGCACCTCCTCTCCTGGCTGTCTCCGTGTGTATATAATTCTATCTATTCCATAAGGGACCCTTGCATCACACATCCAGAAGATTTTCATTCCATACTTTGCAGGCTTGCTAGGCATATACTGCAAAAACCCGCACCTGCCACGGAATGGCACCAGCTGTTCATCTATGGTGACACAGTCACTGGGGATGAACTGCAGTCGTTAAGGAAACAGTTCCACACATATCTAAATGTGGTCTTTTTCCAAGCACAACGCGCTAGTCCTCTTGCCGTCAAACTGTATGAAGCGGCGGATATCCTCATATCTCCTGAGCCCCATTGTGGCCTTGTACATTGGATTTTGCAGCTGATCTAGAAACAGCTCTCGCAAGGCCACATCCCAGTTCTTCTCCCCCCCTGAAAAGAGGGTCAAACCAATAAAGGCCGTGAATTCCTCTTTCTCTATATTTCTCCACACTTTCCCTTTAGCTGCGGCTGCTCTGTGTCCCTCTAAGTTGGTGCATTTTAGAATCTCCTCAATGATGTTTTCAGTGATGAACATATCCCATGCATCTTTTGGTGAAATAGTTCTTGATCCAGGTGTAGGTCCTGGGTAACTTCTGAGAATGTTATAACTCCTTGTTCTGCTGGAAGTGGGGGGATTCTCATTCCAGTATACAAATACATCCCTAATTACAAACATGCTAAAATTCAAAAAGTTCCTACCAAGTACCACAGTGAAGGCAGGTGGGTCATTTCTGACCCATGTGTGTGAAGTTGATGTGCGAATACAAAAGTTGTGTTTGTTCATAGAGTAAGAAAGGAAACATAAAAATGATGATTAGTGCTGAACAAAAACATAATATTTACTGAATATATGTGATAGTAAACAATGAAATACATTTATTTCAAATTTATAGCTAAGCAACACTCAGGCTTACATGAGATAACATCAAAAATCGATGTGGGTCATTTTTGACCCATGTTGTGCATTGGAAGGGTTGCAATAAAAAAGGTTTTTATTCAAGAAATATGAAGATAAATAATTGAATAACAATATTTATTGACCAAAAACAAGTTAATTGAGGAATACCTGGGATGCTGAAAGATAACATTAAGTTATTACAAAGATACAGATACTGTATCTTGGTTGGGTCAATTTTGACCCATGTTGTGCATCAAAGGGAAGTCTATCTATCTATCTGTCTATCTAAATACAATAGCATTAAAGCGCAGCCTTCAATAAATAAGATAACACAGTTCTGTCTTGACTTGGCAGACTGGTTTGTTCCACTCATGACAGAGAGCTAGTTTAATGATAAGGAACTACACTCATTTACTTAAATGACTCCAAAGCTCTTGACATGACAGGGAAAATTGAATAATATATGAGCCCCACTGCAATATAAAATGTAGTTGTGTGAGAGAGAATATGCCGTCATCAGCTACCATACAGTTTAGTCTTGCAATGTAACTTGAGTGCAAATACTTTTCCATTTTTTTCACGTATCATACTTGACTTTATTATTTATATTTCTGGCAACTTTCACTCTTATGCCACTACATTTCCCAAGTCAAATGTATACTTTTACTACAACTATTTTACAACATACATTTCCCAAGTGCCTGTTTCTGAACCAGACACCCAGCCAAATGTTGTGAGAATGAGGGTTACCTAGATTTTAACCTCTGTTGACTTGATGAGGACACTGTAATCCGCTGTTGTTGACACATATCCCCAATTTTTCTTTTTCTTATCCACAATTTGACAGTAGGATTAATGACGAGATAATGAATGATTTCCAGTGCCACACTACAGTGATGCTTTGATTAAAACATCACTCAAAATGTTTCCATCTGTCGTTCTCTTTGGATCACTCCTACGCATTGCCTTCCGCTGCTCTTCTAAAGCGAGGACTATCTTAAGCCCTAGCAAGTGTGGAGGGTAAGAAATAAGAGAGCAAGAATACAAAGAAGGGGGAAAGGGGCCAAAAAACAGTGTGCTGTCTTATCGACGAAGGGGGAAGGACCTCATCGATGTAGAAACATTAGAGGCATCATTTTATTCGGGAGGAAAATACTAATGGACACTGTGCAATAACTTGCCTTTTCACCTGTGTAATCTATATTATTCAATGTGCAATGTATTTCCGACTGGCTGGCGACCAGTTCGGGGTGTAGTCTGCCTTCGCCCGTTGACGGCTGGGATAGGCTCCAGCAACCCCCCGCGACCCTGTATAGGATAAGCGGTTTGGAAGATGACATGACATGACATGTATTTCTGCATACATACTAGAGGTGTGCATCCCTCCATTAAGAGATGATTCGATAAATGTGTAATTTGATTCAAGGATGTTTTTTTTTTTGTTTAAGTGGTTTGATTTGTTTCAAATCAGTGGGATTATGATTTGGTTTTATATGATACAACTGTGTTCCATGATGCAATGAGTTGCTTGCCATTTGACAGTATGACTGAACTTATCAGTAGGTCACTGTAAATGTGGCATTTCCTTCAAAGAGATGTCTCTCCAATAAAAGACGATTCCATATGTATCTCGGCATATTTTAAAGAACAATTTGATTCAATCTAATTTAATGCACTCAAATCTTTTAAATCAAAACCAATTTTCAGATTCAAACTGTTCTTGACTATGGCCCTAATACATCCAATAAATATTAACACTTTCTCCGCGTGTTAAGGCCCCGATACACCAAAAAGACGCTGGCCAACAGTGACAGACGCTTACTTCCTGTGGCGTCCGGCCGGCTGTCGGCACGTCACGCTGGAGGAATACACCGCAACGACAGACAGCGACGCTAAAGTACCTTCTGCGCAATCGTGTGCATAAGATGTAATACCCTTCCATACCATCGGCGGCGGTAGTCACCATTTCTCATGGTTAGAAAACTCCAAACAGAAAGCTGTTGGCCGGCGGCAGATTATAAAAACGTAAACAATGCATTCAGCTCTATTCTTCGCTCACGATGAACTCCCACGCGAAATAAACCATCACGTTCTTGACACGGTATTGTGAAATACTTACATTGTCAACCCTCGCTTTTGTACTTGTAAGATTAAGGCAGCGGAGGCGCCCTCACTGTTTTGCCGCCTTGGTCACTTCCCGTTGGTGCTCCGTGCGCTGATTTGCTAGATGTTATGTCCTCTCAGCCAAAGACGAAAAGGACCATTCAGATTGTTCTCAGCGCAAAGTTCAAAAGCAAGCAGCTGTGATGGTAGGTGGGTGTGTTGCCATGTTATGGGTAACTTGCAAATCTGTGAAGGCACCATCAATGCTGGAAATTTTTCATGGGCGTTCCCGCGTTCCCGCTTACTTCAGCAAGAAAATGTCAAGCCACATTAGTGCTGTGTTTCAGCAGCAAGGCCTCATACTAAAAGAGTGTAAGTACTAGACTGGCCTGCCAGCAGTCCAGACCTGTCTCCATTTGATGGAGTGGCGGATTATGAAGTGCATAACATAACAATGGAGACCCCGGCAACTGAAGTTGTACATAAAGCAAGAAGGGGAAAGAATTGAACCTACAGAGCTTCAACAATGAGTGTCCTCAGTTCCCAAATGCTTGTGTTGTTAAAAGGAAAGGTGATGTAACTCAGTGGTAAACATGCCCCTGTCCAGCTTTTTGGGGAACTTGTTACAGGCATCACATTCAAAATAAGCAAATAGTTACAAATAAACATTACAGTTCATTAGTTTGAACATTAAACATCTTGTCTTTATAGTGTGATCAATGGAATATAGGTTGTGAAAGGCACAACCAAGACTGTCTCGGCTGCTTGTTGCAGATATATGCCGAAACTTTAATTATTTGGGGCAAAAAAGTGTATAGCTCCTCACTACCCTGAACAGGATAGGTGGGGAAAAATTGATGGCCCGGCTTTACAGATACACTGAAAGTTATTATTCGGACAAGCTAGAAGCAAGTCCACGAATTGTGAAGCGAGGAGAACTTTAACAGGTATTTAACAATGTATTTTACTATAGACTGTAAGTTTATCTAAAAGCATGCAGTTAGGACAGATAAAGGACAAAACGTTTGTGTTGCAGTCATGTCCTGACCCATTCCAATGTTTCCGCAGTCAATCTGTTGTAATTACCAACTACAGTATCGATCATTGATTCTTATCTTATCTGAGTGGACCATTTGATAGTAGGGTTTATCAGTGGAAATGACTGGTCAGATATTTATCACATGAAGGATAAACAAGGGTATAAGATGTTGGGATTTCGCAAGATCTGTGGCGAGCCAAGCGTTCCTTCATTTGCTACAGCTTATCATGTTCAGGGTGGTGGAAAGAGTGACACATCATCGGAAGTTCCAAGGATGTTAACTACCACTAAAACATAAAGCTAAGACTTGATCTGGGGGGAATCTACCATAATGTGAGCTGTTATGATATTAACAGTAGCAAAGGAAATAATTCAAATAAGAGACGTAATTACATTATATACATGTCCTTTCACCTTTTATATTGAGTAGGCACTCAGAAGGAGAACATATGGCTTTCTTGGAAGCTGTTCTTTCAGTTGCAAATATATTTTTAAAAAAGCAATCAGTTATACCAAAAGAAATAGAGTACTGTATACAGAATTGTGTTTCTGTTTCCAATTTAATCAGGAAATCTGTAATTACTATGTAAAAATGTGATTTTAATTACAACACTGCACAATTCTAATTAAAATTAATCACATTAAAATGTGATTTTAATTACAACACCGCACAATTCTAGGTCCAAAATGCTTAGGAGTTTCTCCCATTTTTTTAAGCAGTCAATTCTCAACTCCTCTGAGTATGAGCAACTGATGCAAAGTTTTAGGCGCTATGTGTGTTCTCACTGTCAATTATTTTTCCTTACTTGAGTAGGCTTGTACCAATCATGACGTGTGCACATTATTAATAATTGATGATCTTCATTTATGTGGAGACACTGATCAGCTTAATGATTTCGCATAGTAAATAGGAAACAGACAAAAGTCAATATGCAACACTTCATCGCTGTAAATCTCTGCCATTGTTTACATTTTCAAATCATCACTTCTACAACATGCCTGGAAAATAATTTCACATCTGGTGATTTGTTTTTATATATATCTATATTTTATATATATATATATATATATATATATATATATATATATATATATATATATATATATATATATTTTATATATATATATATATATCATATATATATATATCATATATATTATATATATATCATATATATGCTATATATATATATATACATATATATATATATATATATATATATATATATATATATATATATATATATATATATATATATAATATATGTATATATATATATTATATATATATATATATATATATATATATATATATATATATAAAATATATATCATATATATAAAATATATATATATATATATATATATATATATATATATATATATATATATATATATATATATATATATATGACCATTTACAAAGGGTGCGGAAATTACCAAAAAATAGTCACTTGCCTTATAAAGAGTTAAGGGGATTCTTGGCAATCTGAGCCTTTCTTTTTGTGTAACATGGATTATAATTGCATTTTACTCTGGAGCAAAAAAAAAAAAAAAATAGATAAAATGTGCATTGCATTCTTCTACAACCTTCTAAAATACTTCTATTATACAGCGGATTAAAAAGGTTTACACCCCCCTGTTCAAATGCCATTTTTTTGTGAAATAAAAAATATACAGTCAACTTTACAAAAAATTTAAAACTTTTCCTATTAATGTGACCTATCATCTACAAAACTCTGTCCACTATCCAAACTTCTTATCCTCACAAGGGTGTGCTGGAGCCTATCACAGCCGACTTTGAAATTTTTTAAAATGTCCAGATTGGATCGGGTCCTTCGCACCTGCTTCTGATGTCATTCTTTATATTTATCTGCCTCTATGTTTGTCACACTCCTGGCTGTTTTGTTTTTATGTTCGGAGTTACTAAATAAAAAATAAAACAAAGTACATTACTGCTACTTTTGCGAGGCAGCTTGTACGTCACTTCCGCTTATGACCCAAGAAGAAGCCCGTCTTCTGAAACAAGATCTGTGGAACGTTTGCGTTTCACCTGCCAAACTGGAAACAATTTTCTGGTTGACTCGGGCTGCAAAATTGTATGAACTGTACATAATGTGAAGTAAAGCGGAGAGGATTGTCAGGTTCTTACATTTGCACAAAACCTCATATCATCGAATAGACCCTCCATAAAAGCTTTAATCCACCACCTCACTCTTAAGAAAACTTCATGAACTACTGAAAACTTTCTTCCCTTGAAATATGAATGCAAACCAAAACTGACTGTCCTTATTAACAGGCACTGAGAAAAATGCATTACTTATGTCCACCACAGTAAAGACAACAGCATCAGGTCGCAATGAGTTTAACAATGTGTGTGGATCTTGGACACAGGGCACACTTTGAATTACAGCTGAGTTAACTGCTTTCAAATCCTGTACCATCCTCCATCCAACTGAAGGAGGTGCCTTTTCACAGGAAATATCGGGGTGTTGCAAGGAGAATTCCCGCATTCTACTATTACTCCTGCTTCAAATCAAATTGACTATCACAGGCCTTATTCCCTTGTAAGCGTCTGGTTTCAATGGATACTGAAGCACACAAGGCCTATATTCTATATTCATCAACATACATATGTGGAAGCAAATTGGGCTTAGATATGTAAAACCTAAAGCTAATAAGATAAGATAATAAAGCTAACAAGCCTAATAATAATAATCCAACACATGAATCATAATATACATTATTATTGTTGCAGGATCATATGATTGGTATGATGTCTCCAGCTGACTCTATTTTAGAGTGGCGAGGTATGGATGTGGGTGCTCCTGTCAGAGAACACAGGCCCGTATTCCACTTGACACATCTATTTATTGTGGTCTGCAACAACACAAAGAATAACCTAGCAACATCATCCAATGCTCATCTATTAGTTAACAATATGCCTAAACATTACAATTCACTGTATTAAGAAATTAATCAGCCAAACAATACATACAATACACATTCACACGTTTCATCACTAGAATAGTTAGCATATGAGCCAAAATAACTAACTAGTGTTCACAACGTGACATCACTCATGAGAGCATATCTAGGCTATTATGTACAGCAGTTACCTGACATGAACTTAAATGATTAAACTCAACTTTTAACATTCACACACAACAACAAACATGGTGAAACAGAGGCAATCTGCCACTACTGAGTTTGTTGGCACGAACAAACTACGAGCTGTGTCAAAGGAGGAAAAAGAAACAAAAAAGAAAAAGAAACACGTCACTCGCTATACACTTAGCGCTCGAGGAGCGTTCAATGCCTGCTCACTGTGTCGGACATCTCAGCACTGCGTCAAAACTCAATTAATTTATCAAATGCCAACAATTACTAAGATTAAAACGTGAACTTTCTAACATGAAGTATTTCTTAATAAAGCGTGTTTTACTCCATATAACTTTTCACCACAATCAGATTCTGAAAGCCACGAAACAGTGACTTGAATTATTCAGTTGGCACGTAGACGATCGAAGGACGGTCCACGCAAAAGTAGCGGTAATGTTTGTTATTTTATTTTATATTTAGCAAACACAACAACCAGGGGGTGGCAAACATAGATACAAAGAAATATATTACAGAAATAATGTAACGAATTGGGTTAACTGTGTTGTGGTCGAATTTGTGTTTTGCCGGTTGTGTTGTTTCCGAGGTTAGTGAATGCATCGCGTGGCTCGCTGGATGGGAGGGGATGGAAGCGAGAGGAGCAGAGGACGAACGGTTGTTGTACTATATTGGCGTCGGCTGCGGCCCACAGTAGCCGGTTGGATAATAAAAACGTGATAATTAAACTATGTCTGTGTTCTTGGAAGCCGCTACAATATTGTAATATCTGTTCCTTGTTTTGTGCATGTGCTGGCTGGGCCTATGGGTAGTGAGTGACGTCATAGCGAGGGGACAAGGAGTTTAGGAGGGAAGTTGAGGGAGAGAGCGTGTGGATGATTGAGCGCATGGGCGTGAGTTGTGGCCACCAGCAGCTCTTGTGTGAATGTGTACTGTTCTCCGTGACGATCTGTGATTAAAAACGACGATCAGACTGCATCCGCGACTGTGTGCATCTTTGACCACTTCGAGGGGCATTACATTTGGTGTCAGAAGTTTCGGATTCACTCGTCGCACGCTCGGCTTTGAGGATGTTCGGCGATCCCCTTATTCGACGAAAGGTGAAAGAAGAAGCCGTGCCGTGCGTGATTGATATGCCTGAGTCAAGTTGCACCGAGTGCGGCCGGCATAACGCTGCTGTTCCGCGCCAAGATGAGCGTGAGCCCGCAAAAACGGGGTTACGCTATGACGGAGCGACAGCTGCCGCCGCGGACGAGAATATGAACGTGCATGGCGGTGCTCTGGGCCTCGCGTGGCCCGCTATGAAGGCACTTAAATTCTCCGGAAAGGGAAGTTGGGAGGCTTATAGAGCACAGTTCGAGTTGGTGGCTGATGCCGCGCATTGGCCAAAGAAGACGAAAGCGGTGCAGTTGGCGCTTTCGCTGACGGAGGATGCCACATCCTGTCTGCTGCTGCTGAGCCCCGAAGAGAGACTCGATTACAGCGCGCTGGTGGGTGCTTTGCAGAGGCGCTTTGGGGAGTTTAATTTGAGAGACTCCCTGCGCTGTGAGTTTAAGCACCGTGATCGACATCCGGGGGAGCCGCTCCGTTATCTCGCGCATGAGATCGAGAGCCTGGGTCGGCGCGCGTATGCTGGAATGCCAAATGAGATACAAAATGAACTGATACGTGATCAGTTCATCCAAGCCCTCAGACCAGATGAGCTGCGGCTGCATGTCCAGCTTGCTCACCCAGCAGCCCTGGGAGACGCGCTTGCTCTCGCCACGGAGAGGGAGATTGCAGCCAAGGGGGCGCTGCAGACACCAAACTGTCCCGTTTCGGCAACGTCGTTCCCGGAAGGGGAGGAGCGCAGACCGGCATGGGTGGAGGAGCTGGGGTGTTTCATTAATACTCGCTCAGCACAGCATGAGGATGGAAGTGGCCGGCGTGCACGCCCTGTTGTCTGCTGGGGGTGTGGACAGCCAGGTCACCTTCTGCGGCGCTGCCCAAAGATGCTAAATCAGCAGGGAAACGAAAAAGGGTCCGTGTAGCCCGGATGACGCGGACCCCTCCAGTCGTTAACCGGGAGGTGCAACCTGCATGTGCTGGCGCTATGAGCAGGGACCCTCATGTCCAGGATGAGACCGTTGTAACGGTGGGATGGACAGACGTGGGGGACCCCAGTCATGTTCGCGTGCAGATTGGGGACACTTCTTGTACAGCCCTGGTGGACACTGGGTCCTCAGCCACGATTGTGAGGCCTGACGTCGTTCCAGTGGGAACCGTCTTAGAATCGACCTTTACAAAACTGAGGACAGTGACCGGTGAAACGGCCCCCATGAGAGGCAGAGGGACGCATGAAGGATGGCGTGCTGCAGCGTGCGTGGAAGGATCCAGCGACCGGAGAGGAGAGGTGGCAGGTGGTGGTGCCCAGAGCTCTTAGAGAGTCGGTACTGAGAGCATGCCACGGGGGCACGGGTACCGGACACTTTGGCAGCACAAAGACACTCAGACGGCTTCGACAAGGGTTTTACTGGGGCCAGCATCGACGGGACGTGGAGGACTTTTGCCAGCGGTGTGACGAGTGCGCGGCCTACAAGGGCCCTCAAGACCAATCGCATGCACCGCTTCAGCAACAGAGAGTTGGGGCGCCCATGGAGCGGGTTGCTGTGGACATTATGGGTCCTTTTCCCGTGACGGACAGAGGGAACCGTTACGTGCTGTGTGCGATGGACTATTTCACAAAGTGGCCCGAGGCATACGCACTGCCAGATCAGGAGGCAGAGACGGTGGCGGATGCACTGTTGGAGGGCATGTTCTGCCGGTTTGGGACTGCAGATATACTCCACAGTGATCAAGGAAGAAATTTTGAGTCCAAGGTTTTTGCTGCCCTTTGTGAACGTTTGAACATGCAGAAGACGCGAACCACCCCTTTGCATCCGCAGAGTGATGGTTTAGTTGAACGTTTTAACCGCACCATGCAGCAGCAGCTTGCCATCCTCACCTCCGAGCGCCAACGTGATTGGGACCAGCATATTCCAATGGTGTTGATGGCGTATCGTTTGGCTGTCCAAAGTTCCACAAGCTGTACTCCTGCTCTGCTGATGCTTGGCCGGGAGATCCGGACACCAGCGGAGATGGCGTTTGGCAGACCACCAGGCAGCCCCGAGGATCGGCCGGGGTTGGAATATGCCCGGAGACTGCAGGATCGTTTGGAGGCAGCGCATGTCTTCGCCCGGGACCAGCTAGAGAAAGCTGGTGCACGTCAGAAGCGGAACTACGACGTACGCAGCAAGGGGCGGAACTTCCAGGTCGACGAGCTGGTTTGGGTGTATACACCAAAAAGAAAGAAGGGACGCTGCCCTAAGTTAGACAGTCATTGGGACGGGCCGTGTAGGGTCCTTGAGCGGGTGGGGGAGGTAGTGTATCGAGTGGCAGTTCCCCCCAGGGGCCGGAGGGTTGCCCTACATCGGGACAGGTTGGCTCCGTACCGGGGCAGTGGTGTTCCGATATTTGAGGCCGGGTCTGTTTCACCTGCCATTTCAGGACGAGTGGTGGATTCAGGTTCCCCAGATCCCACTCATGTTGTCCCTGTTCCTCCGGTTGGAGACAGAAATGGCACGGGTCCAGGCCGATCCAAGAGACAGAGGCGTAGGCCGCAGCGCCTAGAGGATTTTTTGTTGTTGACCCCCTCGGGGGCGAGGGTTTCATAAAGGGGAGGGCAGTGTAATATCTGTTCCTTGTTTTGTGCATGTGCTGGCTGGGCCTATGGGTAGTGAGTGACGTCATAGCGAGGGGACAAGGAGTTTAGGAGGGAAGTTGAGGGAGAGAGCGTGTGGATGATTGAGCGCATGGGCGTGAGTTGTGGCCACCAGCAGCTCTTGTGTGAATGTGTACTGTTCTCCGTGACGATCTGCGATAAAAAACGACGATCAGACTGCATCCGCGACTGTGTGCATCTTTGACCACTTCGAGGGGCATTACAATATGTTTTAAAGTGTGACGTCATTGGCAGGCGCGAAGGACCCGATCACATCTGCTACCCACACCGGCTTGCTGCGGTCTGCGGGCCGGATCTAATAATAAAGCAATATCATCCCAGGGGCCGTAGAAAAACTTCTTGACTTTGACATGTGTGCTAACCAGTCAACCCCTGTAAAACTCATTTGACCAAAACAAATAATAACAATAATAATGACATGGAAAGTAAAAACAAACAACTGAAATTAATATATTTATAATTAAGTATGTGGCTGTCTTCAGTTCACCAAGCACATTCAAACAGGACAGAGGTCCACCTTGTCACCTAAAATAAAACAGATTTTACTATTTTTTGACTTGGAAGATCAGATCACATCTTATGAAAATTAGATGCAGAAATCCCAGGACTGTAATTCCACAGGGCTTACATACTTTTTCTTGCACCGTTATGTTTAGCAAAAATTAACAGATGTGAACTCAAATTCTGTCTTTCGCTTCTAAGTTTGATTTAGTAGTAGTCTTGCCAAACAGGCTCTCATTGATAGACACTCAGGTTAGCTAATTGTATTACCAATATAATGATCATTATTGAGACATGGTCTCAAGTGTCTGTATTCATTTTTGAGCAAGTGTTGCTATTTTGGCCTGCAGAAAATGCACAATGTTGATCAGAGTGAGGAAGAGCAGAACGTGCCACCTAAACTAGCTCGTCTGTATTAACATCAACTGCACGTATCTACGGTTGTAAGCCTGTATACCGTATTTTCCAGACTATAAATCGCTCCGGAGTACAAGTCGCAACAGCCATAAAATGCATAATAAAGTAGAAAAAAACATAAATAAGTCACATTTTTTAAGGAAATGTATTTGATATAATCCAACACCAAGAACAGACATGTCATTTAAAATTTAAATAACAAACAATTTAAATTAAAATTGAGACAACAACAGGCTGAACGGTATGCTTACGTTATATTAAACAACGGCTCCCCCCTTTTATCATACTATTTTAATTACTTATTCAACAAAATATTAGGATTCAACTGTTCAAATTATCCATGCATTTTAATAGTGTTAAGGATTTATCTTTATGTTTCTTTATGTGAAATGATATACAGGTCTGCCCAGCTCTGCACTAAAGGTTATTCTGCCTGTTGTAAAGTCAATATGTAATGCGGGTTTATATGCAGCCTTAGAACGCCCTCCTGTGGTTGTTTGGTGTATTGTTTGCTGACCTTGAAAAGGAAAGAGATATGATATAATGTGTTAGTAATTTCACGTATAAGTCGCTCCGGAGTATAAATCGCACCCCGGCCAAATTATGAAAAAAAAACAAAAAAAACACGACTTATAGTCCGGAAATATGGTAATCATTTTGTCACTGATATAAAACAACTATGAATGTGCTGCCTTATCTATTTAGACAGGATTTATTGCATCTTCCTGAGGGAGCATTATGTATCTGTGAAAGCTAATCTCTTATCTACTTACCTAATTCGCTGCTCTCATTGACAAACAAGGAAAATTACAATGTGACAGTCGGGGTAATTTCCTTGTGCCAATGGATACTAATGGGTTCTGTTTCAGATAATCAACATCCAATGAAATGCTTGCAAACACTTTACCCCAGCTCTGACCTTCTTCAATATGTTCTCGGGTGATTTTGGCTGCCTTGCAAAAACCGAATCTTGACTGCTAGCATGACATATCAGATTTATTTACAAGTATAATGTCTATTACAAAACCAGATGCTACTTTTTTCCCATATGATTCAGGGAAACAAAATCACTACCTTGTATACAATGTATCAATTGAAATTGTTGTGATGATCCCCATGACAAAATTAAATGATTGCAAGATACAGTATATTCATTTAATTAGAGGAGAACCAAAAGGACCCTCTGAGGCCTTTTAGATATTCCAACTGTCTATGAATTAAACGTAGTTTATTCTTTCCTCAGTACTTTAACTGCTTCTATTTGAATCTGCAGTTTGGAGTTTATCATTATTTATATTCAAATATCAAGCATTTGCTCTAAACCAGGGGTGTCCAAACTTTTTGCAGAGGTGCAGATTTGGTACGGTGAAAATATATGGGGGCCAGCCGGTTTGCACTGGCTTTAATTCTTGACAGTGTAGCCAACACGTGTTCAGCTACTCAGAGTCATCCTTCTACCAAGTTGTCAAAGAAAACATGTAGGCCAGTGTTTTACAAATGTATAAAACCACCCAAATGTATTCAATGTAGGGTTTGTTTATCTTGGGTTGGGGTGAGATTGGCAACAGGAACTCTAGTTAGAGTAAAGAGAAACCTCCAACAGAAATAAGACACCTAACCAGCAAATAGTAGTAATATATTGTGTGTGTGTGTGTGTGTGTGTGTGGGGGGGGGGGGGGGGGGGTGTATATATATATATATATATATATATATATATATATATATATATATGAGGCAAAAGAAAATACCCTGCTGACAACTGGGAATAACTCCTCTTACAACCAGAACAAAGAAATTAAGAAAAAAACAGGTCCACTGTCAAATTTACCCAAATTAAAATGTGTCCATGTATCTGTCAATTTCAGTTGAAAACTACTTTAGTGTTTAGGATGTTCGATTTTTTTTCCCACAGTATCATTTTTTATATCAGTTCGGTATCAAAGTTGGTATCAGATCTGACCCCCCAAAAATCCTTTTGACTGTCCTACCACCGTCCAAGGAAATAGGTGGCATTTGGAATCCGATGTCCCTCGCCGACGTCCCACGTAGAATCCAGTCTCCAGACAGCGCATTACAATCCCTAGACGACTGCCTGCACGAACGTGCAAAGCCATTACTCAATGTGGCAAAAAATAAAATAAAATAAAAAACAGATTCTACTTCAGAACAAACAGCATCACAACAATCAGCCAGTGAACAAAAAAACAATGCATACATCTAACTGGAATGGAGTCCACACGCCATTCTACCGTGAGCGTGCTAGCTCAACTCACATGTGGAGTACAATTGTGGGTACAATAGTTTACTTTTTTTCTCTCCCGCCAAAGCAGTTATGTCTTACCATCAGCTAATAATTCCAATATTCACAAAACATCATTCCTGACTGTTTTTTTTTTTTTTTTCACAGTTTACACATCGAGTGATACATAGTAATGCTATTACTGTGCACATTCAACAAAAACACTCACCAGAATCGAAATTCTCCCAAAACTCTCCACTTTCCTCGGCTAACAAATAGCACAGGATTCTACGGAGCCCCTAAGGTGACATGGAAGTAAAAAAAAACAAAAAAACTTTGCGTTCCCTCACAAAAATTGCGAGATAACGCAAAGTTTTTTGCGAGGGAACGCATATTTTTAAAATGCATGTTTATGTACTTACGGGACATTTTTCGGGTAAACAAAAGCAACAAAGGGAATGTTTTCAGCCGTGGGTGGGTTTAATGGAATTGCTTTGAAATTCGCTTGCAATACAAAAACCTAAAATCAGGTTTTCATATTAAGCACGGTTTCTCAGTCTCTGATGTACTGTCGTCTCTCAAACAGCCGCGCATTAGAGGCTAGGCTAGGCTAGCTGCTAAACTGACCCGAAAGTACATAAACACGCATTAAAAACAAAATGCGTTCCCCCGCAAAAAACTTTGCGTTATCTCGCAATTTTTGCGAGGGAACGCAAATCTTTGCAAGGGAAAGCAAGGTTTTTGCGAGGGAATGCAAAGTTGTTTTTTTTACTTCCATGTCACCTTAGGGGCTCCGTAGGATTCGGCTCTAGAAAGTTCCCTCTCTCGAGCATGAAGCGACGTCATCAGCGCGGTGGTGTGTTCCATGTACAAAGGAAATGGCAGTATCGCTCATAAAAAAAACATAAAATTAACAGAAAATAAGAACAAAACAATAGTCTTAACAAACCCTGGGTTACAAGTTACAACAGCATTTGTTCCCAGTCAGTTTGTCATAGTTTGCATGTTTTGTCTAGTAGTGCCTCTTGCTATTTGTTTTGTAATTCAGTGGAAAGAAAAGCCAATTTCCACTTGTTCTGTAAGCATCATCCCTCTTTGTCAACTTATCTTCTGGTGAAAAATAAAATAACGTTTTGGTACATGTGTATTTTCTACTTCCGTCAACGGTGCTGACGGGCCACATATTACAAGCATTAATTTTATGCAAGGATTTATGCATGGAATTTTAACACGGGCCGCAATTGGCCCCCAGGCTGGATTTTGGTCATGTCTACTTTAAATTGAAAAACATGCAGGGTCTTTTTAAGAAGAAAAGAGAAGCATTGTCTGGTTATGATAAAACAGCTGATTTGGCAACATCAACACTAATTTCTTCAGATTAACTTTGTCTCCAAGATTGCAGTTACACTGCACGCATGGTTTGAGTGACATAAGCTTGATTTTGTTCCAAAGTTGCTCAGTTCAATAATATGGGTAATGGAAGAGTAAAGAAGAAAAATGATCCAATATCCTCATATCAGGCATCATCCAAATATGGCTAAATATCTCCCATTATAACTTTACTTTGCAGAGATTGAATCTAAACTACAGTGCAGTGGCGGCTGGTCATTGTAGGGCGCTATACCATCGTGACCACTCCTCCTCCTTTACACTCCTGCTCATATACAGTATCATAAAGAGAGACTGACACAAGGGATTGTCTGGTGATTAGTTGGGATTGCTAACTATGGAATACAAATATATAAAAAATATACAAATTTAAATCACAGGATGCTTGGGGTGGTGGGGGGATGCTTTAATTTGGTGCTAAACGCGGGGGTTAGTTTCAGAACTCGTTCCCCCAATCGATTATGAGGGACCTGGGCCGGGCTTGTGCGTGTGAGCATGTGCACGCATGCATGGACGGGGAGGTTACAGAGGGATGATGGTTAAGAGAAAATGTTTAACACTGGCATTCTATGAGCACAAAACCTTTAAAAAATGCAGGTGGAGAAGAATAGATTTGTGGAGAGCTGGTTGTTTAAGATTAAAAGAGTGGTGAGATTAAAAAGGGAAATTTAACAAAAGGGAGACAGTACATGAGAAACTGGTATACAGTGGCAGATTTGTCAGAGAAATAAAGTAGACACCTAGACGTGATTAAAAGAGAACAAAAAGTACTGCAGATGAAAGATGATGCAGAGCCTGAAAACTGGATTTCATGCTTTTTAAAAAGGAGTAACTTCTTCACTGAACACTCAATAAACAGCTAAACCCATGAATGTGCAACATATTGTTGTATATCTTTGTTGCATGCTTTGAATCTCGGGGAAATTACTCATATCTGATGAGGCACTCGTGTTTTGAAATGATGGTGCCTTCCTTCATTTTTTGTGTACACCCACCAGGGGCAGAGCCAGAACGTGGCTAATGGGTGTGCCTAGAAAAATCCGGGCCTGAATATTTCTCTCACTGAACACAGTCTTCTTTTCCTGACCCATCGTATATTCAAATAAAATGACAAAGTGAATTTCATGAAGTTCAGATCTTCCTTAAACAACCTCAATTATGCCATTCTTAAATGGTGTCATAATAATTTACAAAAAATGTAAAAGTATATTATTTTCATGAATCTCACTGGGTGGGCGGTCTGTCAATCTGGGTATGCCTGTGCACACTCAGGCCCACCCACGGCTCCGCCCCTGACACTAACTGGACTGTACACTGTGGTACAACAGCACATCAGGTTTATTGAAATGGTTTCAGGCCAAGATGCCCATGAAGATGTAAATGAACAATTTTCATTCAGGCTGTCACAGGTGGTCTACGGCTGTTGATTTATGGATTCTGTGCCAATCGACCGGGTCAGGTCCTTAGAAGAAACACTTTCCCAGAGGCGTCTACCTGTGGCACTTTATCTCACTGAATGGACCCTTATGCTGTTTCAACTAACGCTGCGCAGCACTATATTATGTTATAAATGTTTCCCACTTGCCATTTATTACAGTCTTGTCATCTTAGATGAGGGATTCGTCCATCTGTTGTACCTTCTCAAGGTTTCTCCGTTTTGCCCAAATGTGTTTTGGAGTATTTCTCTTGACTACTTGGGCTGGAGGGGTGAGGGGATAGACCAGGGGATGTTACAGATCTTTTTCAACTTTGGGCCAGTGAAGTCCTTTGTGATTAAACTTGACTTGACAAATAGGATTGCACCCTTTAATAGGTGTCTGTTAATAGATTTTCCACTTAAATATCACAATCAGAGATTCTGCGCCATAATGCAATCCCTTGCACATGCTACCTTCTGCGTCAGTCTTGTTCAGCTGATACGGACAACTAAAGCTGAGACTATGGTAGCAAAACTTTTGTTTTTGTTAAAACTTTTGTTTTTGCTCCCATTTTTTATGAGATGAACTCAAATGTCTAAAGCTTTTTCCACATAAACAATATCACCAGTTCTCTCAAATATCGTTTACCAAATCTGTGATAGTGAGTACTTCTCCTTTGCCGAGATAGTCCATCGCATGTTACAGGTGTGCCATATCAAGACGCTGATTATACGCTGATACCATGATTAGTGCACAGGTGTGCCTTAGACAGCCCACAATAAAAGGCTACTCTGAAAGGTGCAGTTTTATCACACAGCACAATGCCACAGATGGTTTGAGGGAGCATGCGAAGGGCATGCTGAAAGCAGGAATGTCAACCAGTCTTCCGGTGATAAATGAACCTCAATTTTTTAATAAAATGCCTAGCTCTGTATATATATATGTGTGTGTGTGTGTGTGCGTGTGTGCGTGTGTGTGTGTGTGTGTGTGTATATATATATATATATATATATATATATATATATATATATATATATATATATATACATATGTATATTAGGTACGCTAAATCACATTTCGGTTCGGTTCGGTTTTTGGGAAACTTCGGTTCTGTATATTTTCGGTACAAAATCTTTAAACACTCAGCAGCAACAGCCTATGACACACCTAAGTATTCAAGTTAAAGACAAGTTGTGATTACAGTACATATACACTTTTTGTGATTGAAAAAAATGCGTACAATAACAGTTACAATTATTGCTAACTATATTAAAACTATTTTTATAATGAAAAAAAATGCAAAAAGTCTTTATGAAATTGTATACACTTTTTAGGCATTGAAATCTTTGTATGTTCAACAGCATATTGTAAAGAATTGGGTTATATGTGTTGTGGTCGGATTCATGTGTTGCTGAGTTGTGATGTTTCCGAGGTTCATGAATGCATCGTACGGCAAGCGAGTGGAGCAGCGGCGAAAGAAGTGCGCGAGCAGTGGTACTTGGATTAAAAAAAACGTGATGATTAAACTACGTCTGATGGCGTGTTCATGGAAGACGCTACAATATGATAAATCTCTCTATTTAAGTTTGACGTTTTGGGCTAAAAAGATTGCTTGCTTCCTCGCCTAAGAAACAGTCACAGTCGTATGATGCCGTGCATGTTAGACGTGCTAGCCGCTAACCGCAACATAGCCGCCGATTTCATGTAGCAATGTCGGCACACAACTTTCGGATTTATCCACGCACCTTTCCCCATCGGCGATGGGGAACAGGAAAGCCAGAATGTTCCCAAACAGGAGACCGCAGTGGATGCGAGCACACATTTTTTTTTTTTTAATCGGTCGTACTTTGTTTGTAGCTCTTCCGCGCGGCTAACTAGGAATCAAAACTTAGCTACGACATTCTAAAATCTGAACGCTTCCTGGTGAACCGGAATGATGGAACTGATTCCACTCGAAGCCGGGGTTTCGGTGTCCAACCCTAAGCAAGTGACAGCTGTGCATGTGTCTGCCGAGCAATTCATCCTCATCGTCAATATTTTGAAGCAGATGTAACTCTACTCTAAAGTTTTGTTTTTTTTCAAGCCGGGAGTATCTTTGCCCCTTTCTCCCTCCCCTTCTTCTTCTCCATCCACCTTTCAGCAGTAATGCATCTTATTTTTTTTATTTCATTGTATTATAACGTCTTCCAAAGATACAAAGTCAGACGTTAGTTTAGTTATCTACTTTTTATTATTACAACATGGCGACTGTGGGCCGTAGCCGACGCCAACTACAGAGCAACAATCATTCCATCATTTGCTTAGCACACATGGATGTCCCCTCTTTTTCCCATCCGCTTTCCCCTCTCACTCACATACACTTCCCATCCAGCGGGTTGTGTGATGCATTCAGAAAACTTGGAAACAACACAACTCAGCAAGACACAAATGTCACCAATACATTACCGATAACCCAATTTGTTACAGTATTTTTTTTTTCATCCCAAGTATTTTGACTTAAATTTAGACTTGAACGGTGAAATCCGACTTGACCGAAATGACCTGCACCTGCACCGAAATTCGGGTTACATTGCCAGCATAGGAATGGAACTTGTTCGAAAATGGAGGACTTCCAGTATGTATATGTATATGTATATATATATATATATATATATATATATATATAGTAACCTTGATTGGGACATGCGGTATAGAAAAGAGATGAATGGGAAACCAATAAGTAGATGTTGTCCAACAATATGTTTTCATACATCAAGCTAAATATTTTTTTCTCAAAATACCTTCCTACATTCCTACAGTCTTACTGTTAAAAAAAAGAAAAAAAAACGTGCTACTGAAAAGTAAAATAATTGAACGGACCCACAGCGTCCCTGGCCACAGTCAAGGATAAGCTTTTCATAAGTTCGAAGTATTGTTAAATTGAAAACACCTGTATTCAGAAAGCATTAAAAAGAAATACCTTTTGTTAAACAAAATTACAATAATGAAAGAAATTTCAATCAGAGTTACATAGAACAGGGTCACTGATGGTGTAGTGGTGCACACGCCTGAGTTGTATGCGGGCAGCGTGGGATCGGTTCCCGCTCAGTGACGGAGTCTATGTGTGTGCCCTGCGACTGGCATTCGACCAGTTAGACAGGATAAGCGGTTTGGAAGATGACATGACACAGTTACATAGAACACTTCCTCAATGAACATTACAGTTTATAGCAACACAGTGGCGTGCAAAGCACACAGGATGCTCTGGATTCCCAATGCCCTCGAAAATTAATGTGTTGAATGGAATTAGGTGGTGGGGTGGGGTGTGGACAGAGATCGTTCTAATACCCGGAGGGCAGGCACTCCGTCCCAGGGACGGGATGGGACGCCCATTTTGTGGATGGACGGACGAAGGACATCAAGTCTTTTAAAAAGGACAGACAAAGCAAGGACGGAAGTGGGTTTTGGTCTGTCCTTATATTGGTCCCTAACAGGGTAGGTACCGAATGAGCGTGTTGCGTTCTTTCAAAAAGCAAGACCACTGTTCTCTTCTGCAATACGGAGCCGCCTTCATTAATTGCCTGCACAACTATTCTGTCTTCACTAGTGTTTAGCAACTAGCTTTACAGATAGCTAACAGCTTTTCCAACTAAGACCAGAAAGCTTCTTGCTATTTTGGCACTTTACTGGATGTTAACTGTAAAACTGTAACATACAAAACATAGCGGCACATTGCAATAATGTTATACATAGTTTGAAACAATATAGACTTAAATCAGCCACTGACATTAGCTGCAAACCTTAAAAAACGGGATTGTTTTTAACCGTTAGCATAACCGCTAGCGTACCGTTAGCATAATGCTAATTTACGTGGGGATTGCCAGAGGGATGCTAGTACTAACTAGCAACTTGTAACATATCATATTCTGAACTTATAACACCATTGAAGCATAAATTCTGTAACCTAGTGCAAGCAAAAACTCCTCAGAATAGTATACTTACAGACAGATATTTGTGTAGCCAAAATCACACTCTACAGGCTTCAACACTCTGGATTAGCAATGTAGGAGCATTGCCTGGACTGCAATGCACTAGGGTAGCACTCGAGGGTCGAAAAACATACAAAACTCAAAAAACAACGCTTTCTCCACAAGAGGGCAGTACAACAACACTTTTCATGTGCGTTACATACAGTAACATCGCACAGGCACAGTCTGCCCTCTAGTGGTTCAACACATGTTATACAATGGATTATGCCACCCCAACCCCATTTGACTGCCTGAGAGAAACACACCCAGTCTGTCTTGTGTGTGTAATCAGGGATAAGGTATTGGGCGTAGGAAAAAGGTGGATAACAATTTTGTTTTGTTAAGTAATTGTTAACTTTTAGTACAGTATGTACCTTTTCCCTTTGCATGCAAAGTATGTCCTTGTGTGGGACATCTTTAGACTGTGAAAACCTCTGACAGCGGCAATGACCCGGAAGTGGAAGTCTTTCATTCTCTCTTAAAATAATATTGCGTTATTTTGCATTAATGATTTTATTGCAGGGCGGCACGGTGGTTGACTGGTTAGCACGTCCGCCTCACAGTTCAGAGGGTGGGTTCGATCCCGGCTCCGGCCTCCCTGTGTGGGGTTTGCATGTTCTCCCTGTGCCTGCGTGGGTTTCCTCCGGGTACTCCGGTTTCCTCCCACATTCCAAAAACATGCATGGTAAGTTGATTGGATACTCTAAATTGCCCCTAGGTGTGATTGTGAGTGCGGATGTTTGTCTCTGTGTGCCCTGCGATTGGCTGGCAACCAATTCAGGGTGTCCCCCGCCTACTGCCCAAAGACAGCTGGGATAGGCTCCAGCACGCCCGCGACCCTTGTGAGGATAAGCGGTATAGATAATGGATGGATGGATGGATTTTATTGCAAAGTTATGCAATAAAAAGTTAAAACTTATTGCGTTATAAAGCAATCTTAAATATTCTAGTGATGTAACCTGGCGGGCTCTGGTCAGGTGACCGACCTGCGTGAGGTAGGCCGCTAAATGTTATCTTGGTTAAACAGTTGTAAACAATTCAATCTACTTACAATACTCACAGGCGGCAAGTGGATGTGCATAGGAAATTAGCCAGCTGATGGTTTCTAAATAATGTTTATGAGTGCACGGATGCTTTTTTTTTTGGGGGGGGGGGGGGGGGCGGGGGCTCTGACTTAAAAGGACGAGGGGTCGGAGGACGATTATTTTTTTCAATAAGGACAGAGGGACAATGACGGCATTATGTGTTTGTCACTGATCACAGTAGTGTTGGTTGGTCTCGATCGATCATGATCACAAATACAGGCTCCAGCGTGTCAGAGACCAAGACAAGACAGAGTAAAAATGCTTTCGATTCCGAGAAGAGACAGAGACCCTTAAAATATGAAAAGAGTCTGGTCTCGAGATTTTTATAAAGGCGCTACAGCTATATTTCTCTTACCTTCTGTGTTAAGGACACACATTATATAATCCAGGGTGACATACAGGTATGTGGCACAAATCACAATATATCAAATATAAGATTATTTTTTTCATTTTGATTGCTGTAGTAGTTGGCAGTGGTAGACCAGTACTTAGTGCAGCTCAAACCGTTATGATATCTGTCATTATGAAGCAATAGGAGACATTTAGTGAATTAAATATTCATAAAGAAAACACCCAAAATAGCCAGGGCATATTTTGAATTTCCTATTTGTTAAATATTGCTCTAAAATATTGTTGTGCCATGTTTTGCATAAGATGTATAAAGCAATTTAAAATATAGACAAGGGCTATTGTTCACAGATGCTGTCTATCCATAATTGTTCTGTGAAGCAAGTGCAGATTTACAAGATTTTAGAATATCATCAAAATATTGAGATTTTTTCTTTTTTTTAGCTCATATCGGCAACCCCTATAAAGGCGTGCTTTTAATTTGCACTAGTCCTTTTGATGATGTCTTGTAGCATGCTGGACGGTTAGGAGAATTATTACACTCATCAATGAACAGCAGTTTTGCTCAATTTTATGTTGTTTTAGTTGCTCACGCGATGCACGGCAAAATTACACTTTGTTTACATTCTCGTGACTAATGAGAAAAGAGAGCCATGTCACATGGTTTGTTTTTGCAAATTTTGGTTGTGTTAGAAATTTTACTATGTGAACACAGTACTTGTTTAAAACCCGTCAACTGATACGAAGGGCAGTTGGGGTGAGTGGTCACGCACATGATCGGGTGTGGAAAGCGTTCTCCAAGTGCCCACTCCACAGCGGCCAACTTTGCATCATCCGCAATTGGACATCTTGCAGTTCCTAAATATCCTGCATCTGCAAGGATTGGAGACCGCATGGCTCTAAACGCTGACTTTAAAGGGAATGAGGGGAGCCACTTTGATTGGCTGGGAGTTGGCTATGTTCCGTCCCAGAACGGCACACAAAGCTCTCTTCTTCTAGCTGCGCTTGTCTAGCAAAATACCAAGCGAAAGAAAACTTCAGTATTGCACACAGTTAGACGCTTTGTGCTAGACTTGCGCTGGGCACAAAAATAGCGTCCAAAATATGAGATACAACTCAATCTTTAACTATGCCCGCAGTTTTCAGATGTCAGGAAAAGCCTTTGAAAAATGTGTTTTGGGGTAACTATGAGTCCATATGCTATTACCAGCTGTTTAGAAAATGATTAACCTGTCAGTTCATATTTGGGGTTTCACTTTTTGTTCATAGTTTCCGCCATCTGTTCACACTCAGACATGGTGTGCCTTGCACTCCAGTGGGAAGTGTTCCAGAAATTCCATCTCACAACATGTCCCCTAACTAAATAAGCATTTGTTGCTCTCTTTGCTATCGGGCAGTGTTTAATTGAAAGTGTTTTTGGAACATGAAGAAGTGGTATTTCTGTTGCCTGTTGCATTAGTTTGGATAGAAGTACATGGATTTAGTTGCATTCCATTCTATTTAGGGATCGCCATCTTGCCAGCTCTGAATGAAGAGTTTTTCAGTAACCCCTCATGCAATCATTGTCTTTCGGATGGGCAGTACATGATTTATTGGGATTTCTTCATGCAAGTATTTGTGACATGTTATTTATTACATGTAGCAGTGACACTTTCCACACCTCTACATGTTTTGTGGTTGTACACTAATTGCAATTTTGTGATTTTCAATATTTTTCCGTACCAAATAGAAAGCCTTGATATCATTTGGCCAAAAGGCATCTTCTTACACTAAATGCTGGAGAGGGCCACGATTTTTCCATTTGAGTTACTGGGGGGCTACATAGGAAGACAAAAATGCCATTTTAAATATGAACAAAATATGTGTATGAGTGCAAAATAGCTGTTCTTAATATATGCCATTCTTTATAATACATTTGTCATTGGAAGTATAAAAAATTCCACTATTGTAATCTAACAACATAGGGTTTGAAGACAGACAGACATAGGGTCTGGTATCCTTCTGTTTGTGTCGGTCTCGTCTGTGCTTTTATTGCAGTGATTGCTATGCCCATAAAGTGAGTGGCAGATTCTGTTGCATTTGTTGCAAGTCAAGTCATTCCCCTTAATCAAGGGGCGGCTCAGAGTGTGGTTGGTGGCGCATGCCCATCCCTGTTCTAGCGGCTAAGACAAAAACAGAAGGGTAAGGGATTATCATTTTCATTTTTACCAACTGAAAGTTTGGTTTCAATTAAATCAGTGTATGTTAAAAACAAACAGATGTCAGGTCATGTCTGTATACAGTAAAATGTGTTGCATTTACTCAACCATTGCTTCTACTTCAATACAGTCATTGTAATATTTACTTCTTTGTTTTGTAGATGTTAAGGGCACACTTCCAAAGATGCATAATACAAGGGAGTGAATTTGACTTTTAATCCAAGAATAAACGGCAGTTAAAATGCACAGGGATCTGCTTTGATAAACAGAATGATCAAACCTTTGTAGTTTTTACTATGATGTGTTCTTCTTGAGGAGAAGCCTTGGAAAAAGATAGTTAACACAAAAAAGTTCCAATGGGATTTTCAGTGCTTTTTAATTAATTTATTTTTTAATCAAAATTATCATTACAAAAAAAAAAAAAAGAGACAAATATGAGAGATTCAAAGAGGAAAAGTGTCTTTTAAAAACTCAATTGAATCTTCTCATTCCAAAGTGGATTTATTTTACTATCCATTGAGCCATGTGCTGAGTCATTTGTTTTTATTCTTTATCGTGTGTGTGTGTGTGTTTGTGTGTGTGTCAATAACCACCAGCCCTCACAAAAATGTCCTCTTGTATGTCCTCCTAACAGAGGACATGAATGACAATAATTTAAGTTTGATTCATCTGCTCATTCATAGAAAAAACTTTGAATCCACTTCCAGAAACAATTGTGTGTCTTGGTGATTACTAACGCACTTACGCCGTGTTTCCTTGTCAACTATTACTGGAAACATATTCTGAGTGGATTGTATTTTTTATCAGAGAAAGGCAGAGTGGAATGTTGTAATAAGAGTATAATGATGCAGTCATTTTCATGACAGCATATTAATTATGACCTCAAGTAATTGGGAGACAATTTGCTAGAACAGATTTAAAAAATGACCACAGGGGTAAGGGTTAATTGTGGTCATTCATGCCCAAACATGTACTGGGACATTTAGTTGAGGGAGGTATTTTTTGGAATAAAAAATATGTAAAATCTTTAATGTATGCACAAAGATCAGTGGGTCCTTTCAGGAACAATTAAAGATTCATGTGATAGGGGGAAAACCGCATAAAGAACTTATGGTGCATATATTCCTTAAATCAGGGATGTCATAATCTTTTATCTTAATGCTTAGTTTTAGGGAGTTAGTGTAACATTAATATTGTGCCTGCCCTACAATTGGCTTGCGTTCCAGTCTAGGATGTACTGCACTTCTCGCCTGAATACAACTGGGATAGGCTCCAACACACTCAGGTTGCTAATGAGGATAAGCTGCGTAGGAAATGAATGCATATGATTGTGGTTGCAGTTACACTCTAAAAACAGTTGGGTCAAAATTAACTATTTTTGGGTTAAATTTGACCCAACTGTTGTGTTAAAAAAGGACCGACCCAGACTTGGGTCAATTGGAACCAAAAAATTGGGTTATTCAGTTTTGACCCAACTTTTAGGGTTAAACTAACACAACAAATTGGGTTATTCCATTTTGACCCAAAATTAAAGGTTAAATGAACACAAGAAATTGGGTCAAAACAATGCAAATAATTTGGTTATTCCACTTTTTCATTTATTTTCTTTATAATGCTAAGGATACTGCCCCTTCCCCAAAAATGTATCAAAAACATATGTAAGTTAAAACCTTCAGGCACATCACTCTTCATGTTGACATAATTTCAGCAACAATAACAGTGGGGATGATGGGCAAAAAAAAAGGGTCCAATTAAGCAAGGGCAGAAGTGGATTTTAGTACAACCCACTAATCAGCCCTTATGCAGTCTATGCATCTCAGCTTACTTGGTGATGTCTGTATGTTAACATGGCAGGAAGATCATTGTTTGTTGTGCGGTCCTCAGTCATGGTTTCATAAAGTAGAATGCATACATGTCCAGATGTTTGTTCAGCACATTCATGGTGGAAGTGAGAACAAATCTAAATTAAAAAGTAGTGTTTAGAATTGTACTTTTAGAATTGTATTTTTAGACATTAATTGAATGAATGCAACGGCAGTCTGCAAAGTGCTGTCAGTGACAATCACTCTGATTGGCTGTCAGCCAGGAAATTCAAATCAGTCCATTAGATAGATGAATTTGTAAAATGGTATACAATTTATTTCAGTTCTTTAAACCAAGCCTTGCTTCCTTGCGGTCATCACCAGACAACTGTCTCACACTTTCACATGTGCAGTGATAAGTTGAGGGTCCATCTTGAAAAGTGCGTTGAGATATATTGACCTCTTGAGGAGAGTTGCGCTCAACAGTTCTCAATCTCCAAGCAAGGTAACCAGAACCACTCTGGTAATCATAGAAATGTTCCTGTGGATTACAGTAAACACAAAAATTTAATATGGACCATTATTTGGAGAACGCACAGTTCTTGTGAAGTGGCACATCCTACAATGGCGGCAGACTAATGCCTTTTTTTTACGATTTCAGCACTCCTGTCCAACACGCACGCTCAGTTACAAGGCAACTCGTTTTCAAAACAGTGTGATAAATGAAGAAATCCAAATGTCAAAAGTGTTGTTGACTTGACCACGATGCTGCGTGTGTAGACGTATGCCGGTGGCTGTCATGGCCGTCAGTCATACTTAATTCAAGTGTACATCTGGCACCTGTGTATGGGCCTGTAAGTTTGATTTTTGACCCAACATAAAATATTACTGGCATATAACCCAATATATAGTTAATTTGAACCAACAACTGGGTTAATTCATAAGAAATAACCCAGAATTTTGACCCAACACAAACAATCCAAAAATTGGGTTGATTAAATAACCCAACTGTTTTTAGAGTGATAGCAGCACAGTGGATTGATGACACAGTTGAAAGGCTCACCATTCAAATCTTTGTATGCAGTTTGCATCTTCTCACCTTGCTTGTGTGGCTTTTTACTCTATATGGTTGAAAAAGTCTGGATAAGGATCCACTAGTGCACTATTTGCTTGAATGATTTATTCATCAGGGTGTTATGAAATATTTGGTTATAATTAGTTATTGGGTTTTTACAATTACCGTTGTTAAATTTCATTGAACAGGATCTCAAGGACCTGGATGAATCTATGGCAACATTTGTTCAATTATATAATTCGTTCATTACATTCATTGTTAGTACTCATGCATTTAGTTAATAAACTCACCCAATGTTTGGACTTCTCAGATCAGCATGTAAAGCCCCAACACAATATGGTGTTTGTGTTGTCTGCCTTTCTGGTTGCATATAATGGTGTAAAAATCTAAAATACAACAATTCTGGACTTTAGCTTGATGTCGGTGCTTGTTGTGGACAAGTTAACATTGTTGAACTATTGTCTTTTCTAACTGCATTTCAGTTCTTCGACTATTGCCATCACCCCAGAATTATGAATTAACTCCCACTGAAATTTGGGTGTGCCGTCGAAATTAGTCCCTTTTTCCCAGGCTTGCTGTCCTAGCAAATGGTAAATAACATTCCTTGTTTCTTTTTGTTGACACAGTTCCGATAGTAATCTCTGCGTCAGTCTTTCTTTCTGAAAATGCATGCCCTTCTGCTGCGATTTAAAGAGGGAGACAAAAAATTGGCCAAAAAAGATTATATCACTCGGTGTGTATTGCCCCACCCCTCCAGAAAAAACTTTCAAAAATTCAGAGCTTAACTTGCTACCCTTGCTATACATTTTACTCTTCTTACATAAAATGTGGTGATTTTGTACACAAAGGTATTTAGTTCAGGCAGTTTTTAACATGGGTTATCCAAATCCTCTGCATTCTCACAAATGTTTTACTATGTCAAATGTTTGGTCGTGAGAGCAGTTTTTGCAAGGTGAATATTCTCAACCGAATCCATAGAAAATTCCCAGTCATTACATCCATATGTGCCATATTCACATAGGTGCGGCCAATTAACATAAGACTCCGGTCACATTACTCAGCCCCTCCCAATAATATTGCGTTGTAAAGCAATCTTAAATATTCTCGTGGTGTTCCCTGGCGGGCTCTGGTCTATGGGTGCACAGACACTTTTTGGGGGGGAGAGGGACTAAGGGAATGCAAGGACGGAAGCGGACAGGGCTGGAGGACAATTGTTTTTATGAATAAGGACGGAGGGGCGAGAATGGAAGGGTACGCAGGTCCTGGACGGAGGACGGACCGACAAAAGGGTAAATCCCATCTCTGATTCTACATGTGTCCAGTATATTTACAGGACTAAACTAACCAGCACAGACCTAATTCCTCTTTGAAAATCCTTCTCCAAAGCATGGGACAGTAATTGGGAATTAGCTTTAAAGTATACCTCTTTTTACATCCATGTATATGGCGTTATAAGTCAATAATCTGCCTAACGTTGTGGTTATGTTTGCTATAATTATCAATATGCTAATAAACAATCCCGGTTAGTAATATAATATGCGTGTAGTAATGTATTACTATTAGTAAGAACATTTCCATTTTTTTCAAGCAGCATTCACAAAATGGTTGTGGTAATTCTGCTAACAGCCTAACCAATACCGCTTGCTTGCACTTGCCTGTGGTAATCATGAAACCAGCCCAAATGACTGTAGGTGAATAGAGGGAAGGACATTGAAGAGAGATGGCACGGACTTTTTGGGGCTTAAATTCAAACCAAATAATTTGATTGAGCAAATTAAATGCAGATACATTTAAGATTGCAGAGGTATAAATTGTGTATATGAGTGCCCCATTGCAAACAGGCTGACAAGTTATTTACATGGCTCTTTGAGAATGTCTTCAATTACTCCCAAAGGCAGCAATACGAGTCAACTAAACACTGGAAACAGACATATATCAATAACATTGACATGGCACATTTAAAAGATTACACGCTGTGAATATGTTCGTTGAAGTGTTTTCTTGATGCTAAAATGTTGTTCTGCTTGTTAAGTGCAAATATTTTGATGAAGTAAACATGGACAGTGAGCATTACCCATAACATAGTAAGAGAAGCACAAAACGTGAATTAGAAACTGCTTCCATCCTTCCATGAACATGAATAATCTATATCACTCAGATGTGTCTTGTGTAAAAACATTAACACTCACAGAGTTTTCACAGTGACTTTTTACTTAAATGGTTTGTCATGCAAGGAAAATAGAGATTTTCTACCTGGAATTTGTCAAGCAACCAGTATTTATGACCTTGATGACTGGGTCAATTTAGCCTCTTCTCTCTCTGCTCAGAGGTTATGATGCTGGTTAGAAGAATGACAAAGAGTTGTAAATAATACGCTTTAATGAAAAATATTAGTGAGTAATGTAAAAGAGCTAAATTTAGGAAGGTGGTCCTATTAATGTTATGGTAGACAGTGTTGCAACCTTAGAGACTCTATGAACATGTTACGCCTATCATCCCCCCTCACCCTTGAAGAAAAAAAAAAAGCTGTTCGATCTCATTTCACGGAGACGTCATTAAAGTTGACGTCACATCATAACCGCGAGTAAAAAAATGAGCCGATCTGAGCCATGGCCGAATTACTACTATCACCATAAATGTCCACTTTATGCTTCATGTTTCAAGTGGGATTAAATTAAAGTCAAATATAAAGTCAATACTGTTACTCAAAATAACTTGGCAGATTCTCCCCACCTGCCAGCATTCTCCCTCCACCCACGCAGTGGATTTTGGGCTCCTGATGACGTCAATGCCAATATACTGTATGTGACCTGGCAGTTCAGACTGCGGTCCCATTGCAAAAAATCTGATTCGTATTTGATCTAGGACAACATATGAAAGTGGCCAAAAACTTTGACATAATAAGAAGATATGATACATGTTTTGGAGACTAATAACATACACTTCAATCGGACACTTAGAATTTATTTTCCCATGCCACGAGAGCCGCAACATAAGGATGAAAGAGCCACATGCGGCTCCGGAGCTGCGGGTTGCCGAAACCTGGTCTAGATAGACTAATCCGACATCGGCCAACTGACCGATGTTTACCCCCTGTGGTGTTGGGTCAACTGTCGGCACGTTGCGCTGGAAAAATACACCGCAACAACAGACAGTGACACTGACCATTAAGTCCCATCTGCACTTGCGTAAGATGTAATACCCTTCCATACCATCGGCTTCGGTAGTCACTATTCCTCATGGTTAGAAAAAGGCAACCGAAAAGCTATTGACGGGGGCGAATTATAAAAACATAAATAATGCATTCAGCTATATGTTTCGCTCATGATGAACTCCCTCGCCAAGCAAACTCTCACGCTCTTGACACAGTACCATGCAATACTTACATTGTCAAATGTCACTCTTATACTTGTATGAAGATTAATGTGGCAAAGGCGAAATTCTCAAGGCTTTCCATCGCTTACTGTTTATCCGCATTCGTCACTTGCTGTTCTTGCCCCCTGCGCTGATTCACTAGCTGACAGCCAATCGGAGAGACCAAATGTCACGACTTATGACACCGATTCAACATGCTGAAACGCCCACCAGACGCTTGCCAACAGGATCCGATGTTACAACAGTGTTCGCTACATCAATCAGACGGCGCAATCCGATGCACCAACACTTATTTGTCTATCTAGGCCTTTAGAGATAGGGTGAGGAGGTTGGTCACCCGAGAGGGGATGAGAGTAGAGAGGAGCCCCCTAAATATACCTAACTTTACAATACTGGAATTAGATTGTAATGAAATTCATGACAATGTTTCTGGATGTATACCTCGTCATTATAAAACTGTATTTCCACAATGGTCCATATACCAACTTTTAAATGCTGTGTCTAGTAATTTCTGTTCACTACTTTTCCCCCAAACAAATAAACAGACATAAATGAGCAAAAATATAACATGCTAGACAAGTCGTAATGATGGTTCATCCAGTATTCCTTAGACTGTCTAATTTCTCCGCAGTGCACCTCCCTACCAGAATAACAAGTGTGTAAGATGACGCTGTGGGTCAGGAGAAAAGCTACATCATTGCCCCTTCCAAAGGAGTTAACACACTCCTTTGAAGAGGGTCTTAATTGGGTTAGGTGGGGGAGATGGGGATTGTGCAGTGCAACAAGCATGCAGTCTAATGTGAAATCCCCTGGTTGGAAGAGGTGTAAGAGGAGAAAAAAAGTTTAATTGATCCCCAAGTGGTGCATGTACTTAAGGTGATGTACAGTACCTCTCCCCTAAATGTAGCAATCAAGGATGGCTCCGTACCACTATACAGGATAGTCCCAAATGTCCTATTTTATTTATTGCTCTTTATTTTGCTGTTGTGGGAATGCATTACCCCCAATGGTTAAAGCATCTGTTTTCACCAGGTAAAAGATACATGTTAAAAGCCACTAGTAATGTGTACGCTTTGTCCAGAGACCTCAAATGATATTTTGAAGAAACACGTAGCCACACCCCTGTATATCAGCAAATGAGCGCGTTTGCTCTACAACCATCCTCATTTTGGTGTAGTGCCAACATATTTACGTTAAAGTTGTGGCGGGGATTCTAAGCAATTAAATTAGACATAAAATACTGGCCCAATCTAACAGAATGACACATTATACTCTCCACATTTGGCCGCTGCACCAAAAAACAATGTGTTTTTGACTGCATAAGGAATGGGTTGTTGCTTAAAGTGAGATACTGAATAACGTATATATAGTGTGTAGGTGGGTGAAGGACGGAAAAATACATAAAGTGGGTGGCGTGTCAGTTGGTATTGCCGATGGAACAGCGATGTCAAAGTTGTTTAGGAAATGTGTTTTTGTAACCAGTGACAGGCTTCCTCAAAGTCACTTTGAATTTGAGGGACTGCCCTATTGCGATGGTTATATTTTGCATGTAAATACACTCTCTTGATACTCTATTTCATGCAGCTTTCACTGATTTGCTGCAACACACACACACATTTAAAGATTCTTTCTCATCCTATTTAGTGTCGCAGAATTGTGAAAGGAATCATCAAATTAATAGATGTTTATTACCTCCTGCACATCTATGCTGTACTTTTTTCTTTTATCCACAGAACTACGTGTCTATATATACAGCGTGTGTGTGTGTGTGTGCGTGTGTGTGTGGGGGGGGGTGTGTGTGTGGGTGTGTGTGTTTGTGTAGGATAAGACTATAGTGGCATGACTGTGGACTAATTTCTCGAAATATCCATATTTCACTTAGACCAGGGTTGCCCCAAGTAATTTCATGTTTGGTACTTTGCCAAGAAATTGTGTGTGTGTGCTTGACATTCAATAAAATAGCCTACAACACTTTTCTCTGATATTGCTGACCTTGTAAAAAAGAAACATGCCCAGATCTCATTTTGTGTCCTAACACTACATTTGAATAAGTCTGTCCTCGATGTCATTCTATTCAATATATATTTTTCATGGTCAATATTGTGACTATATCCATACTCTGCTTCCTGGTCAGGTGAGAGAATCCCCTTGTCGTCAAGCCTGAACCTTGTGAGGCTTACAGCAAATTAATTCAGTAGCATTCAACTACTGAACCTCTCAAGTTTTTAAACTTTCTGATTCTCCATTTAATCAAAACTCAGTAGACCATCACCCTTCTAAGTTGCGGAAAATAATCAATCAAGCATAAAAAACTAACCTAAAACATTACCCACTCATTTTTAGTTAAATGAAATTGCTTTGGTGTACATGTCCTCATGTTACTTGACTTTTACCATGCCCACTCTATTTCAACCTTGTGTAAGAGGCTTTCACTACCTTTGACAATAAATGCAATAGCCTGTATGGCTTTTTCCATACATGCACACACAGCTGTAAGAAGCAACCCTCTGTTCTGATCACTGTGTTAATTATTGGAGCTGGATTCCATTCATATGTTGGTGTTGAATGCAATGAACTTATTTTCCAATTATTGTTGCCTACAAACATGAAGTGCAATTGAGCACCTACCTTTTCTTGTTAACGTCTGTTTTATTTGTAGTCTGAAGTGTGAAGTTGTATGCAATTGAGTAGTTCTGCATGGCCACTTTTCGGCATCTTTATTTATTCAATGCAAAGTAGCACCTTATTTTACAATCAGATCATGTCTGTGTTTATCTCTGGCATGATTAATGGACTAGGATGGAACTGTATAGAGCAGGATTCATTTCTTCCTGAGAATGTTGTATATATGGGCTCAAAATTATCATCCTCCTTTAGAATGAGAGTATTGTTCAGAAGGATGCTTCTATTCTAGGCATTAGTGATAATTGCTGTATGGCGTGTTGAATGTGTTTTGTTTTTTTTATATATATTTTTTTACTATTCGCATCTTCCAAAATTATTGATGTATTTTTATTGACTATTGTACACTGTACATATTATATTTAAGGACAATGTAATATTTAGATATGGGTTGGAAAGTCAGTGGTAAAGAGAAGATGTAGCTTTGGAATAGCAAGGTAATTGCATAGATACTTGATACATGGAGTTCATTGCAAATCATAGTTTTTGCACTTTTTTTGTCCCTTCCACCGCAAAACAAAAATCCTCCTCTCATTCTGTGTGGTAATAATTGTCTTTCTGGGTCCCCTATCATTACTTTGTTAAGATTAGAATAGATGAAACAAAATGTAAACTGCTAGTTTTGCCAGTTAGCGCCCTTGTATGTGCGTGTGCGGCGTGGCATGCAACAGGTGTGTGATAGCCTGGTTTGTTTGTCAATCAAGTGACAAATTTCACAATAGATGATAGGATGGAGTCTACTTTTTTAACTCATCCATTGCCATTGACAGGCAGCAATATCAATAGCATAAAACCGCGAGGGCTGACAGTGATTGAGTTAAAGCCGTTCGATTGTCGATTCAATGGGCACCCCTGTGCTATGCCAACGTAGAGCTAGCTAATGCTAAACTTAGCGCACAATGGATAGTAGCAGGTCCAATACGATACAATACAATAATATAATATAGTACAATACAATAGACAATAATATATATAATACAATACAACCAATATGGTTGCGGCATCAAGTACTCAAGATGCCATGTACTGTTGTACTTGCCAGCATGGTTTTCAAACATAGGAAGAAGCCAGAGAAACCCCATGCAAACCAAGGAGAACAATCTCGGAATCGCAAGGCTCAAATCCAGAACCTCAGAAAAATGAGGCAGATGTGCTAACCACTTGCCCTCAGTGCTGCAAATAATCCATCGTTGAAAAATATGTATTGTGTAGAATATAAGATTGAACACAACAAAGACAATTTGATCTGCTTGGATTATCCACACTGAAATATTGAATCAAGTCTGCTGTGCATAAACATTGGCCAGAAAATTTAATTAACTTTACAGCTATTATAAACCTTATACATAGTAAGAGACATAGATGCCTGACAGATTCTAGAAAGTGGATGGTGTGGTGATGGCAAAGCGATGATGCCAGTGTATATCATATACTGTGCTGCAGAGCAGGTTGGCTGCCAGCCTTTAGATAAGAAAATACAGTAGTTTATATGCAGATGGAAGTATATGATGAGTGCCCTTGGTAAAATAAGATATGGGCCAGCTTTAAATGTGGATTTACACTCTCCTTGAATGACCAAAAGGCCAAGATTGAACTATTTTTTTCATCCATTATACAGATAGAAAATCATCACAGCTGGTCCAATTCCCTTACCCGCTAATCACTGTCTTCCTCAGCAGCTGCTGCTGTACCTTGTCACATTTTAAATTAATATCTAGCTGGTGTTCACGATGTTCTTGTTGGTCGATGAATTTTGACTCGTTAGGCTAAAATAAATGAAAGCTGACAAACTTCAGCTTTTGTCAATTGCTTCTGTTAAAAAAGTTAAGCAGGATTTTACATTGCAAAGTGATATGAAATATAAATATCGTGGATAATAAGTTGGCTTCTATCCTAAGAAAAAAGACCTCCCGTGTAAAATAATGATCTCACTAGTTGGCTATGGATACACCAAAGGGCCACCTAGATTCTTAAAGGTTTGAAAAATGTATTTGTGAATGTGTGCACTGTGCACCTACATGCGTATGCTGGACTCTCACTATAGAAGATGCATAAAAGCTATGTGGCTCAGCGTACAGGTAGGTTAAGCGTTCCTTCGGAGCAATTAGATGTGGAGTTCATGGATCTGTGGGGGTCTTTTATTCCATCCATCCACCACTTATCCTCATTAGGGTCACGGGTGCGCTGGAGTCTATCCCAGCTGACTTCGGGCAAGAGGCCGGACTCCCTGAACTGGTCACCAGCACACCAGGGTACATCAGAGGTTGCAAATTCAGGAAAATTCAAGAAAGTAAAAAGCCTGCCACAGTTTGGCTTTCGGCACAGGTGTTTCTACTCCATTGTCTCCCGGAGAACTCATTAACCTGCCAGTTGGGTGGATGCACTTGTGGCTAAAGCCATTGTGTGGCAGTGTTTTTACTTCCTGGACCTGGATGTGACACCTCTGGGCTACAGAGGCTGACATTTTTTTCAGGAATCCCACGGGATGGGAGTCAATTTTACCTTTAATCACGGGATTGGGATGGTACAGGAGAAATGTTCACTGAAGCAGACGGGAACGGAAGTGTCCATGTGGAAGATAGGGTGACAAACTTTTTTTTTTTTATGTAGCTGACCTCCAACATGGGAGTGGTAAGGATGTGGGAGTCGTTCTCAATGGGAGCAGAACATTATGGGAGGCGTTTTCACTGGGATGGGACGTTTTTGTTTTTGTTGTTTTTGTTTTTTTAATGGTCTGGGACACTATTTTTTTCTGTGGGACAGGAGTGAAAATCCATTCCCGTGTCACCCTCTAATACAGAAAAACATCCATCAAACAAACCCGGTGGTTGTTTCACACCTATGGACAGTGTTGAGTCTTCAGATATCCTAACATAATTATTGTTGGATTAAGGGAGCAAACTGGAGTACCTGGAGATAACCCATGGGAACCATGGAGAGAACGTTGAAACTCCTAGTAGCCCTCAACCTCCGAAATGTGAGGTGGGGTGCAAACCAGCACACTATAAAATCCAATTAGTGATCATTACTTAAAAAAAAAAGCATGCAAACCTGTTGCACTTAAAAAAACAAGAAAACTACGGTAGTTCATTTTAGTTGTACCGACTAGAACTTCGTTTGTAGAGTATACTTACAAATGAGCAACTAAAACTATCAAGTAGAGTGTGCTTGATAACTTAATTTAGAATACTCTTGACTTAATAAAGATTACTTATTTTAATCTACGAAATTATTGCATGTTAAATTTACTCAGGTCTGTTCATAAATGGTAAATGGGCTGTCACTTGTAGCGCTTTTCTACATTCGGTACGCTTCGGTATTTATCTTCCTAACTTTAGTATTGTACAAATAATACAGTAAACAGTTTTAAAACTATAATAACAGTTTACAGACAACATGAAGCAATATGATGACAAGTGTACTTCAATATTCCAAAATAATGATACTCAAAAATATTTAAAAAGGTTGTTTTAAAAGTACCCAAGAAAACGTTTTCCTCTCCTTATAACACTGTATTAAAAAAAAAAAAGTTCTGGACTTCATCCATTACAATATCTCCCTCAACAATTGTTAGCAAAGAGGTTTTCCCTATTCTTTGAACAGTTTAATAACGTTGGTTGGTCACCTTTACGACGACCATTACCACCACCTGACCCGGGTTAGAATAGATCAGGCTTGAATGAGAGCGCTTACTACTTATGTTGCAAGTGAGCTTAACTATAAAAGAAGTAATATTTACTCTAAACACTAAGTACTTTGCATTTTTAAGAATGCAACTGATTGTTACTTAGAGCGGAAGTCAACCAAAGTATACTTTTTTATAGAAAATGTTCTATGCAGGCCCACTAGTTAAAACACATTATTCTGATTATTATTATGTTTGTGGAATATGAGTTAAGCAACAAAATCCACCCGTTTTTAGCCATCTCTGGGGGCAGCCATTTCGTCACTTCTGTCGACTGAAAATAAACATCACATACCCGCAGGGCTCAGATAACGGCCAATCATTGGTCAGCTTCAGAAAACAGGACAGCCGTGATTGGTTGTTACCTGAGCCCTGGGTAGTTGTGATGTCATTTTGAGTGACAAAATGGCCGCCCCCAGAGATGGCTAAAAACGAGTGGATTAACTCTTATACCACAAACACAGTATTTATCAGAATGCCTTGTATCTCATCCCCGACCTGGAGATGGCAGGCCACCCTTTTCCGACTGAGCACCATGGTCTCAGATTTGGAGGTGCTGATTTTTAATCTGACCGCTTCACACTCAGTGCGAACCGCTCCTGTGAGAGTTGGAGATCGCGGCTTGAAGAAGCCAACAGCACCACATCATCTGCAAAAAGCAGAGATGCAATACCGAGGCCACCAAACCGGACCCCCTCGACAGCTCAGCTGCGCCTAGAAATATGTTCTTTTAGTCATTTTGATAAGATACTTTTGTTCTCTTTGCTCTGTGAATGTCTTCAGTTGACCTGTTTGTTCATGCTTTTGGATGTTGTGCTTTTGGTTGTGTGAAGCACATAGTTGCCTTGTGGATATGTATAAAACGTGCAGTATTATTACAGTTGAATGAATGCCACAAATCAGTTATTTTCGGAGCCCTCACAACTGCGGACCACGCAAATGCAAAACATTGTCATACCAAACTATACTTCATTTAAATGAGCTAAACACAGCATTTTTATTTTTGTTGCTTAGCCACACATTTACGAGCAAAGTGAAACCATTTCAGTCAAGCTTTCAATACGTGTTCTTTATAGTCTTGTGATAATCTACTTGAGGCGGCTGGGCTGAGTCTATAATTTGCAGAAGATGGAGACAAGGAAGAGGATGACGACTGATAAAAGGTGAAGGAGATGGGTTGCTTTAAGCTAGGCCAGATCACCCAGTGAAATCTGTGTTTTACCAGTCAGTGCGCGTTCTCTATTGACCTCTGTCCTCTATTGATTCACACGTTGTTAATGTAGTCTGTTCGCGCTCTCTAAAAAGGCAAGACCATGGGGAAACCAAGTTTCAGTTGTGTGTGTGTGTGTGTGTGTGTGTGTGTGTGTGTGTATGAGTAAATGTGTGTGTGTGTGATCATCTTCAATAAGTACCTCCATAACTATAAAAACCAAGAGGGAATATTCTTTATCTGAAGTACATACCAGAAAAAAGGGGAAATAGCTAGTATTAGAAATAAAAGTGGGTATGGTGGGTGGGCTGACAAAAAATGATGGAAGCCATTCTCATGAACTGTTATCAAATACAGGAGAAACACAGTGATAATTCTGGAGAGGTAAAAGGCTCATGGGATCACCAAACATTTATTACTCCTCTCCCATCTTTCTTCCTAAGATGATAAATTCACACACAGACATACATATATTCATACTACATCTTCACGCTCCAACCATGCAGCAGTTTTTTTTTTTATTATTATTGTTATTATTATTTTATCTCTGGCATTATTCCACAGCTTATGAATTTTAATAGGCCTCAATCAGAACGCCCCAGCAGTGTTTTTCTATCTCCCAAAGTAATGGGCTTGAACCACCTGAGAGTTCTTAGACAGTTCTGCATTCTGCATAGAGCTGAGGACATCAGAATGAAATTGGGAGCTGTGGATGAACAAATGATAATCCTGGACGGGATGTGGATGAATACGAGGGCGATGGAGGGATAGTGCGTGAAAAGAATGGGCACACAGAGGGAAGGATGATTGTGGTAGAGTGTGATCAGGGAGAGACAAATGGAGAGAGAGGCCTTGACTTTGGATGGATGTCAACATTCAACAGAATGCATTTAAGCTCACGTACATGCACACACACTAAATTACCGTTTGATTGTTTTTCAGGTTGCCGAGCGTTTAACATCCACCCACCTCCTTTCACCACGTTACAATCTGCATTGACAAATGGGCATCCTTGAAAATGCATGGACGCATACACTGATGTACAGTGATGCACAGTTTTTGCTGACTGCCGCTTTTCTTTTTGGCCCCAGTGTTTTCATGCATTTTTCATTTCAACAGCAGACTGAAAAAAAAAAAAACCTGCTCCGCATTCTTTCAGTGTCCTCTCTTGTCCTGGTAATAACGTGTCTTTATGTAAAAATCAAAGGATCCGAAAAATTGATTATTTATTCTTTCAATAGTTTACTGTCTCTCATTCATTTGCTCCTTTTGTGCTAATGCCTGATTGAGACAAAGTGATTACCAGAGATTAAAAAACAAAAAAACAAAAGGGCGAGAGAAAGGTAACAGCTGTGTCTCCACTATGAAGAGACTTGCCCTTGTTAGAAAACTCAAAACATGTACATAAACACAATGAACCCACACAATGAGGTGTTTCACACACCCAGGAAAGGCAATCTGCACTCTCTGTGTGTCGAAGTTGATGTTCTGAAAACAATGCATCATCACTTTCACCATAATCGCTCCATTTTTAAAGATCTCGGCCTGAACAACAGGAGACTAACAAAAGGTGAAATTACTGTCGCAAGCGAGCTTCATTCAACAGGCCCTGTGTTGTACCAACTGTTTCAGTCGTTCTCTTCTCACCACTGCAACAATAGCACACAACAGAGAGACGCTGAAGGACTCACTGACGCAGCGTATGGATGCTTTAATTAGGGCCTGATATGAGCAAATGGGGAGAGAAAGTGTATTTCAACGTGTGTGCCTGAAAGGACGGGAGGTGAAAGGCATTATCGGAAGCCTACAGACAGAAATTTACCCTCCGCCAAACCCCAACAATAATTTCATTTACTTGGTGGCTATCGTTTTTTTCATTCTTTATTATTGCCGTTTGGCTGCAAAAACCCATATCAAGACACACACACACACACGTACGCACACACACACACCACACACACGTACACACACACACACCCCACACACATTCTCCCTAATAACCACTCTATACTTGCAAACAAATGTTTTCCTAACACTTCCTATAAAGTCAAATAAAATAAATAAATGTGTTACACTTATTGAAAAGAAGAAAATATCTATCTATCTATCTATCTATCTATCTATCTATCTATCTATCTATCTATCTATCTATCTATCTATCTATCTATCTATCTATCTATCTATCTATCTATCTATCTATCTATCTATCTATCTATCCAGCTTGTCGCTATCCATCCTTGATAAATGAATGTAAAGCTTATTGAGAGCAGATTGAATTGAGTATGCTGATCCCAGTGGATTCAGAGTTGTGTGTGGTGGAAAAACAAGGAGGGCTTCAGGCTGTAGTGTACATGATCTTCCAGCCACAGTCTATGCAGAGTTGAATCTCTGTAGTCATCAAGGCAGGAGAGACAGTTGCAAATCCCTGATAGCAAATAAAGAATCTATGAAACACTCTGTGGCAGGAATAACGACACTCAAGTTATGTTTTTAATAGCTGATAAAAACAACAAGTATTGGGTAACTGGTTGTGACACGTTAACAGAACATAACTTTACATCAATTACATTGTGTAGTAAGCAATATCCATATTCTCTATTGAATTTCAACATATTTTCTATTGAATTCAACCATGATAAGTGTGTTTCACAATCCCCGGTATTCAATTTTGGAATACAAATCTGTACCATAGGCAAAGATTACATTTGTATGAATACGAGAAAGATAAAGATAAAAGATACATTTATGCTACCATCCCTTTAAGTCATTGTGCTGATGCAATTGTTTCTGCCATCTGCCCCATTAGAAAAAAATGTCTATCTATTCCAAGGCGATAATAATTATCATAGCTCATTGATCTTCTTCGAAAGCAGTCGTGCAAGCCTGTTCATAGCTCCCCAGCTGCCCTACATCATTCGCAGTCAAGGATGTGAGGCTGTTGTTGTGAGTTTGAATGAGATTTTGAATTATTCCTCCAGTAGACAAAACTCACCAATTTCCAGCTTTTTTGTAGGTTGTGGATCCATGTGGATCACTACACCTCACAGTTGTTGTTGACGGCCAACTAATTCCGAAAATCAGTGGTCACCAACCTTTATGAAACGGAGTGCTACTTCAGGGTACTGGTTAACAGGGGCGTGCAAATACCTTTGGACCAGAACAATCATTTTAATGTTGGATAATGGAAGTTCTCTGCATATTTTGATGAAATGTGACAAAATAATAAAAATTTCCTCATAGCCTACAAACTTTGATGCCAAGCTCAAAAAAGCATCCCACGCAGCCCTGCACCAAATGTAAACAATGCCGTATTGACAAGGTAGAAAGCTTGTCACTAATATGAGGAAATGCCACACTTTGGTAGACAATATCACAACAAGAGTGGAGAAAAGAAGGGGCGAGCATTCTATAGGCTACCAAAAGAAGAACCAATTAAGTCATAGCGCCGGCATTTGGCTACTCCGGCCTGCTGGTCGCCCTCCAGTGCCAGGGAGGCTGTGAGCGGGCGCACAGCAGGTCACAGTGATCGCAAGGACTCACCATTGTATCCTCCCCATCTGCCGCCGCGATATTTGTTGATAGTCCATTGTAAATTCTTCGATTGCCACTACTACTATCCCGCCAGCATGACTGCGAAAACAAATACGCGTGGGGATCAGTCATGTGACGTTCGGAGCTCTAAAACGGGAACTTCCTCTATGTCGGGATTGGATGAAAATTGTCATAGTGTATCGTACGGGTGTGTGATTGGTCTGCGGATCCCACAATTACATTATTGACTGACAAATAAGCAAGTGACAGAATATTGTGGAGTTTAAGGCCTTCTGATAGGCCCCCTAGAGTGTGGTTCATGTACTGCGGCGGTAAGTGAATGAGGAATTTCAACAAGTGGCAGAATAATATGAAACTATTATGTCTTTTGATAGGCCCTCTCTACGGCCACGGCAGTGCACATACTTGCCTACGGGTTGGTCAACTCATGGCAAGAATGTAAAACATTTTTTTTTTTCTTCTTAAATTCTGATAGTCCCTTGACTTCCGTCGGCCCCTGGTCTCAGCCCAGATAAGTCCATTGGTAAAGGTGTCCCTGTCAGCGTGCACCACGGCTGTTGCATGGACTGGATTTATGAAAGCATGCACAAAGCAACATGAGCAAGTTGATATTTTCCTGTGCCTACAGATGTATTGTACAGCATAAATACCAAAGTGTGTCCTTTACTACTTCTCAGATGCTTAACTTCCATAGCTGTTAAAGTCATTGTTGGTGGAAAAATGGTCTTGAAGGCAATTGGAGCAAAGATCCCAAAAGATGTCCAGAGAAAATTAAATGGCAGATACCTGATGGATTACAAGACTGCCTGGGGACTCCACGTTTGGTCAGCAATTCCTAACCGTAGTCAGATGATTAATTGTTGAACCTGTGTTTTCTCAGCGGAAGTAAATAACAGTAGGGCTGACATGTATAGAATTTATTAATTCCACTGCTGCCCCCAGGTGAACACACTAAGAAGGTATATTCTTTTTGCCTTTAGCCTGTTCTACACAGTATAAATTCAGCTGACTCAGATGGAGAATTTGCAGTTGTAGGGAAAAATCGGCCATCATAACAAAAAAACTGTCATTCTACATTCCAGTCAGACAGGAGAAAGGAGATGTAAATGACAGATATCAAGCAGTGTGAGAAATGTAAAGATATTTCATAGTGTTTATGCTGTAACGAATGCTGACAGCGAACCGACTAAGTGGAAGATACTGAAATGACGTGAAGATGGCTGTCAGTGCCAAGCAAAAAAGAGATGGAGCAGAACAAGAAAGGGCATACGTTTATGTGGCACTTAAATACAGTTGGCCCCTTTTCCCCAGCTATGAAGAGAGATGGGAAAAGTACTTGCATTCTGTTTTTGAACAGAAGTACAATTACTTATGTGAAGAACAACTTTGGTAAAAGTACTCAGTCAAATAATTACTCAAGCAAAAGTAATATATATATATATATATATATATATATATATATATATATATATATATATATATATATATATGTCCAGGATCTTTACCTGGTTTTAAGAGGGCTATGATCCTGGTCTTCCTCCAGATCTTTAGGATGGTTTTGTCTCTACACAGTAGCTAATCAGTTCACAGATCAATTTCTGCAGTTTAAAAGTGTTCGATCCCTTCTGTCAAGTTGTCTACGTCCATTACACCTAAGCTGTTAATGGTGGTGTTGAGTTCTTCTGTGGAAAATGGGTCGGACAGTATGGTTTGAGAGTGCTTTAGTTGGTTTGCCTTTGGTTTTAGGCTTTTCTTATCATATCTTATCTGTTATATTGAGCAATCATTGGTGTACTACTTTGTTAGCTGTGGGTGTATACAGTAGTGTTCCTGTGTTGGGCTGACAGATTCAGTATTTGCTGGGTTTTTAGGTTCCATGTTTTTTTTTTTTTGTTTTTTTTTACTGTTGAGGTTCTTGGGCTGGTTTTCGGCTGATTTAACATGTTGGATCAGCTTGAAAATTCAGATTGGATGCCAGCTAACGAATCTGTAAGAGACAAGAAGTGGAAGTAACGAATGCAAACAAACAGCAAAGATCTTCAGTTTCTCTGAAGATGCCCAGGTTTTACTAATTTTGTACTTTATTTACAACGCATTGCATGCACACTGATGAAATGGCTACCTAGACTTTTTTAAACTCAGTTTTTATCGACCCCCCTCTCCCTATCTCTCGCAGAGGTTGCACTCTAGACTGTTAGGTGTAGCTACTCCTATTCGACTGCATGAGCAGGGCAGGCGCCGAAACGATCAGAAGCTGATCTTGTTCTGATAATCTTGTCTGTTTAGCCATCTAATGCTACAGTAATTCTGCATCGACAAGCCACGGTAGCTAGCGGGAACTAACGGCCAATGCTGCCTGCCTCTCTGACTATATGGAGCTGTAACAAAACTAAAGCGTCGCTAAATGTCCGAAAACTACGACCAATTGACAATTCCGAACATCTGGGCATTTCACGATGCAACGCACCTTAGTTGGTGAAAACAACCCACTGTATTGTATTGCTTTTGCCTGTGACTAGCATATAAAGCTCACAGAAAATCATGCCTAAATGTCGTGCGGTTGGATAGTCCAACCATTACATGATGGAAACTACATTTTCATTCCATATTACTGTGTGGACCCTGAACGTCAAAGAAAGTGGATAAACGGAGTGAAGAGAGTGGAAGTGGACGGTTCTGAATTGAGGATAACCAAGTCCGCAGTGCTTTGTAGTGAGCACTTCTTAAGCGGTGAAAATTGTTCTCAAGTGTGATAAAATGTACTGTTTTCTTTTTAACCAGCTTGCATCATTATCTATATAAATGTAGTAAACAAAAAAAATCGCAAATCAAATGACAACGGCCCAAAGTTCAATGGTTTTCAATAAGCGTAGAATTTGTTTTTACTGACTTGACCGCCATCTTGACTTGTGACGTCATTTTGACGTAAGGCTGAAATTGTCAATCGCCCTTAAATCACTGCAGATTCTTTTAGAGGGATCAATTTTAGTGCTGATATCATTTTTACATTCAGACATATTATATGAGTGCCACTATTTAGCCCACTCAAGTGTCCATTTAATGTTTCAATTAAAAATCTTGATTAATGTTAGTTATCTATTCATTGTTTATGCAATTTTACATTAGTTTTTGTAGGGTTGTTGAGTGGGCGAGAGGCAAACTGGATATATCACCAGTTAGCCACATAACTGATGCATAGACAGTGAGACTGATTATCATTCACTCTCACATTCAAACCTATGTGCAATGTAGGGCTTTCAATGAACCAAACATATTTTGGGGCGATTATGGGAGGTGGCAAGAGTACCTGGACACCAGAGATTTGCCGAGATAACATGTAAACTCCACTCATGTAAGCTCCACTTGAGATCCAAGCTAAAATCTAAAATGGTGATGTACTTAAAATAAATGTCGATTAACGCTAATGGTACAAAAGGGCAAATTTGGACCTCCCCAAAAAATCCATAAAACCATGCATCTGACAGGGAAAGTGATTATTAAAAGCTGTTACAGCATGGTCAAGAGTGGTGCAAAATCATAGCCTCAGTTCTCTGTTTTTAAGCACTCTTCAATCAGTAAATGCTTTAATTTTATGCATTTGCGCTTGCCATTGATGACTTGCCATCATTTTACCAGAATCCTTTCTGTAAATGCTGAAGTGCTTTTTTGCTGCAAACTTCTCTTCAGCCGCTGAATGCCATGAGATAGATGGATAGATAGATAGTCGAGGAAGCTAAGAATAGCCTGAGAATAAAGAGAGAGAAGGAAAAATACATATTTGCAACAAGTAGGAACCCATAATACACTTACAGGGAGAAAATATCAAAGAAACTGACCACAAATCTGGAAAGAGAAGACAACAAAGATGGCCGATTCGATCAGGAAATCAAGAGCCGAATAGACAAAGAAGGATGTACCTGTGACACACTGCTTCCCATCTGGAACTCCAAGGCTTTGTCCCTCCATAACAAGATGTTATAAAATATTAAATACCAACGTCCATGGAGACATGGAGCATGACCAATACAATCATCAACACACTCCAGATCTTCATCAACAGGTGCTTAACGCCCGGCGCATACAAGGCGCCCATCAGCGCTCGTCGCCATCCGTGCCTCTTGTGCTGGGGCATTTTTTGAGCGTGGATGATAATTTTAGTATTCTGCGCCATCAGCGCTATGTATGCTGGGCACAGGATCCAACCACACATGGGTATTATTCACAGCGCATGTGCTCTTCATACACCAAATTTAATAAATTAGTTCATCTTTGGTAAAAATTATGCCAGCCTTTAACGATGTACGGTCCCCACAATATCAGGAGAAGCACAAACGGTTTTAGCGTCTGTCAACAATTGGTTGCCATCTTGAATGGTAACATGATCCCAAACACTTGACACCACAACTTTAAGCGGCTATGCAAATGGCACCTATTGTGCGGAGAACAGTACTATCGGCTCTCGGGAGCAATCCACACCCAGAGCTGACGGCGCAACGGGCTTAACACATGCTGAACATCAAAAGGCGTGACAAGATAAAGATAACCAACAACAATCAATGGGAGAAAATTGACCTAAAGCCCATCAGTCAGAATGTGATGAAAATAAAGTGGACGTGGATTGGACTCAATTTACAAAAAGCTATAGTAAACATCACAAGGCAAGGTACGTTTATTTGTATAGCAGATTTAATGTGCAAGAAATTTCAAAATGCTTTACATTAAACATTAAAAGCATTACAGAAAGAGGAACAAAATATAATGAAGACATTGCAAAAATCATGATAAAATCATCTAAAATAATCCAATTAAAACCAAGCATCAGTCTAGATAAATTAAAAGATAGTGTGCAAATGGGGATTAAAACAAGAGAATGAAGGACACATTCATAAAAATGCTGCTGTAAACAATGTTTTCAGCCCTGATTTTAATGAATTCACAGTTTGAGCGCACCTCAGGTATTCAGGGAGTTTGTTCCACAGGTGAGGAGCATAATAACAAAAATACAAGGTAAGCACTGGACTGGGATTCACAGGGGAAGATGAACGTGGGGAGGCCAAGACAGACTTGAAGAAGACCATCTGAAACAGAGAAGTGTTGATTATGTTTAACAATGTGTAACACGGTTACTGGTTATTTTTTCCTTGGTGACTACCGGTACTTCTTGTTTTGTTCCCGTTCCTGTTGATGATAGCCACTACAACTACTTTTCACAGATCTGACAGTTGAATTTTTTTTTACCCAAGTTTTATATGCACTGCTAGATGGTAAATTGAGACCCTACATTGAAATCCTAACTCTACTTTAAATCCCTACATTAAAAGCCTAACCCTACATTGAAACCCTACTTGGAAATCCTTACCGTACATTTCACATGTTCTGATTGTTAAATTTTTTAGCGGCGGCACGGTGGTCGACTAGTTAGCACGTCCGCCTCACAGTTCAGAGGTCATGGGTTCGATCCCGGCCTCCCTGTGTGGAGTCTGCATGTTCTCCCCGTGCCTGCGTGGGTTTTCTCCGGGTACTCCAGTTTCCTCCCACATTCCAAAAACATGCATGGTAAGTTGATTGAACTCTCTAAATTGCCCCCTAGGTGTGATTGTGAGTGCGGATGTTTGTCTTTGTGTGCCCTGCAATTGGCTGGCAACCAATTCAGGGTGTCCCCCGCCTACTGCCCGAAGACAGCTGGGATAGGCTCCAGAACGCCCCGCGACCCTTGTGAGGATAAGCGGTATAGATCATGGATGGATGGAAATTTTTTAGCTCATTTTTTTAACCACTGTTATAAATTGAGACCCTACTTTGAAACTGTACTCTGAGAGCCTAACCCCCCTTTGAGACCCGAACTACTTTCAAAACAGAGGCCACACATTCTGACAGTTGTATTTTTTTCAAACTCAATTTTATAACCACTGTTATAATTTTTTTTATTTGGATACTTTTAATAGTAAATGCGAGGATAATGTAATTAAAGTAAAAAAGAAAGTACAGGACAGCTATTGATATTTATTATCATTATCAGGAATTATTAGGAATGTGCGTATGAATTAGGATATAACTATTACATTCTCCTATGTTCATTAAAGACTGCCTTGTGGGTTTTTGTAATCGGGCAAACACACAAACACAAAACACACTCATACACACCAATTTGTGGAATTATTGTCACCTGTCTTAATGGTCCACAGGCCATAAAGGATAGGGGCCACTGCCAAAACAATGCAAATACTGTATGCCCCCAAGTGACTGTGAGAAGCACAGGCATGACACCCCAGTAAGTGTGCACTATGATCTTTCGGAGATCATTTGACAGTTTGACCTAAGCTATCAAAATTCACTTCCAGAACAATTTGTTAGAATTTCCATATTTTTATACATTTGTCAAGGACCTTACCTCGTTACCAATAAAAAAAAAGTAACTTTTTTTAATTGCATTTTCAAAATTATATGAATTGCAATTTGGGATTCAAACATAAAACAATCCAACATGCGTCTGCACATATTGTGCATTTTTTTTTAAGTATATATTATGTCAGTGGTGTCTTTTATAGATGTGTGCGTGGGTGCGTGGTTGTGTAGGTTTGCGTCTGCAAGAGGACGAGATTTAGCGAAACCCAAGTGGCAGAGATAATGAGTGCATGCAGAAGCAGCATTTCTGTGCGAGTGTGTGTAGGAACTCTTTCATCTTCACCCCAGAATCCCCTGCTAGGTCTTCCATGCCAATCCATTTCCTGGTGTTGGCTGCAGTCTCACCCAACGGGATGACACACATGCGCACATGCACAGACTTTGCTCGTTTCATCCCACTGTGAAAGCTTCACAATCTTGCCTCCACACACAGACAGAAACACACTTGGCCCGCTGGGATGACAGCGAGGAAATGGCAAGCAGCTGCTGGGTGGTCCCTCTGCTCCTCAAGAGAAAATGTAGCACCCCTGAGGCATCCCCTTGCCCTATCTTAACACTTTATACTTGCATGTTTACTTGTGCAAGTTTGTGTTTGTGTGTTTTTATGTGACTACATCTGAGCGTGAATAAAAATATGTGAAGTTGTCCTACCTGATCATGGCTATAGTACCCCAGGCTCTCAAACACCTCAGGGTAGACGAGTGTTTCTTTTTAAGCCTCACGTCACTGACCACATTTTGAGTGCCGCACACGCATTAGCTGGTAGGTTAGGATAGTCAGAGGCCAACCCTATCCAATATGGCAACCTATTGGCATAGGTTATGTGGCAACGCCCTATGGTGATTGACATGCCACTGCAAAATAAAGAAGAAAATAAAAGAAATCGAACAGCATTGTTTTTACCATTGCCTTTAATTGATCATTTACCGTTGGCTTTAATTTATCACAGATGTAATCAAATTTTAAATATACATAAAATAGAATGTAATTCTTATCATTTAAGATACAGTAAAGGACAACCTTATAAATGCCAGCACAGGTTAAAACTCTTATCTATAAACTGGTGAAGAAGAAATAGCACTTCGGTTGATTTAGTACAGGGGATTCGCAATCTTTTTTTCAATCATGTACCTCCTGTGAAATAATTTTTCAGCCAAGTACCTCCAAACCTGCGCAAAGCATTTTTGGATGGAAAAAAAAAGACTTAAAACAGAGTGCTGTGCTATCAGTGTCTGAATTATTAAACGTTAAAACACCATTTGTAGTGGTATCTCTAGGACTCTTACGATTAAAAAAAAAAAAAATACATTGTAAATAAAGATTTGTGCACATAAAAATAATTTGGTGATCATAGTACAGATCTGTTCTAAAAAAAAAAATCTAAATATCTATGTAATAGGTAAAAAGAAGACACAATTACCAACTGTCAACACTTAATATTGTATTGTTGCAGTGAACAGTCTTTTTGCATTTTTAGTGAGACACTTGGGCTTGGGCTTCACTGAGGATCTCCTCTGTCATTCTTAGTGGCAGGGAGGCAAACTCTTTTTTGCATGAATTATACTCTTTAAATGTATTTTAAAATCTCAAGATCCCAGTGTGGGGTGGCCAGGGGTTAAGCATGCAAGCATGCATCATTTTTTTGTCATACCATCCACAGTCAGGATTTCATGAAATTAAATCCACACATACCCGGAACAATGGCCATCTCACTCATAATCAAGCAAGAACAAGTGTAAGTAAAAAGCAACATTTTGCTGAGCTTAATTTACTAGATCATGCCAAATTCTTTGTCATTGCTTTGCTTTTGAGTACCATCACATAGTCTACGTCTATTTCCTGCACTGATTTGGTAGCTAACAGCCAGTCAAAATGAGCAAATGTCAGCAACAGCCATCGTTTTGCGTACTATGATGAATGGCTCATTCATTCAAATCATATCTCAAAAGCACAATGACAAAAATCTATTAAAGACAAAGTCAACCCAAACCGATTTTTTCAAGAATATGTTCAATGCAGGTGCACTAGTTGAAACAAGGCATTCTGATAAATATTGCGTTCATGGAATAGGACTTAATCCACCTGTTTTTAGCCATCTCTTGAGGTGGCCATTTTGTCTCACCTGTCAACTGAAAATGGCATCATAACTACCCAGGGATCAGGTAACGACCAATCACAACTCACCTGTTTTGTGAAGATGGGCCATGATTGGTCGTTATCTGAGCCTTGAGACACTGTGATGTCATTTTCAGTTGACAGAAGTGTCAAAATGGTCGCCCCCTGAGATGGCTAAAAGCGGGTGGATTTTGCTGCTTAACTCATATACCACAAATGCAATATTAATCAAAATGCCTTTTCTCAACTAGTGGGCCTGCACAGACCATATCTTGGAAAAAAATATGTTTGGGTTGACTTCCGTTTTAATTCTTCATAACTCTAAACGTTGCTTTTTACTTATAAGTAGGTTTGTCCCTGCTTGTATTATGAGTTCGCGTGCAAAATTGGTATATCCGAGCTGCTAACCTATCAAAATTCACTTCCAGAACAATTTGTCAGAATTTCCATATTTTTATACATTTGTCAAGAACCTTACCTCATTACATTATATATTATATTTTGAAATATCATTATGAAAAATCTGCAATACATCCATTCATCCATTTTCTGAACCGCTGTTCTTCACTAGGGTAGTTATACAGATTGGTTTCTTTAATTTTGTTTCTATTATAAGTCAATACCTGGTTTACAAGGGAATATGCAAAATACAGAAATGCAGCACATGTCCAGTGTATATGTATAAAATATTACACATTTTTAGTAGTAGTACAAGTGCATTGATGGATTTGACTGTGTATACTAACCTCACTAAAAATAAAGGCATTTGATTGAACTAATTAAGATTGTTTCAAGGAATACGTCAAAAATATGATTAAAATATTTACTTTGCAGTGACATTCAGACACTGCACATTGCACACATAGACGCACACTTGTTTTTCTAAATAACAGCATTTTCATGTGAAGACATACTTTCAAGGAGCAAAATAAAACAAATGATTAAAAATGTCACTCAACAAATTCACAGATATCAAAATTTTCCCTTAGGTGTGGGGGTGGCCTGAGAGTGAAACTAAGAAACCTATCATAAAACAGTTATCATCTTAACATTACACATTAATAAATAACTTAAACAGTACAACTTGTGCTGCATTTCAATTATTTGGTATGGTATTATGTATTTGTTAATATGTGTCATATTAGTTGGGCATTGCTTTACATTTAAATCAGTATTAGCTTTTCCATTGTAAGAGTTAATAGCATTAACTAGTTTTAATATAATTATATATAAGATACATTTTTATGGCACCCACTGAAGACCATGGTGCCCTTTGCGTCTAGCTATATTGCCTATTGGGCAAGCCAGTTCTGAGGATGGTTCTATTTATGCATTTTAAAAATGTGTTTAAATGCCTGTACAGTGGTACCTCTACTTACGAAATTAATTGGTTCTGGAAGAAATTTCTTAAGTAGAAAATTTTGCAAGTAGAGACTTGTTTTCCATGTGAATGCCCTAATCCGTTCCAAGTCCCCCAATATTCAGACATAAATGTTTTATAAAGCATAAAATGCATCAAAACTTGTAAGAGATACATATTACAATTAGATTATTGCTCAATAAATGAGGGTTGTGCATAATGTAAAAAAAAAAAGAATAGAGTAAAGAATAAAAATGATGGTCATTTAAATTTTAATTGCTGTCCTCATCGGTTTTTGCCCTCTTTGGTTCATGTTCTCTCTCAGAAGTGGTTTTTGCCTGGCGTTTTGTAAAGAACTGATTTAATAACGTGGTGACTGTTGATAGATTACTGTCATATTCTTTGGCAAGATCAACCAAACGCATCCCCTTTTCGTACATTTCTATTATCTCTTGCTTTGTTTGTATGGACAAAAAAAACTATTTTCTCCCCTTTTTTTTTTCTTTTCCTCGTTTCTAATTCACGTAAAACTATCGGAACACCTCATGACCTCAGGGGCGAATGACGAGGACGCTGCATAGACATATCTATCACATATATATCTATCTACCTGTCTATCTGCACACATAGACACATACGGTAGAGCTCCTGCTTAGCCAATGGGATGCCAGGAAGATGCTAGGTAATAGCCAATGGCAGAGCAGCTATGAGTATGTTGCGTTCAGGAAACTCCGGAGCTGTGAGTCACAGCCCATACTGCTAGTAGCTGCCCATACTGCGAGTAGCAGCCCATACTTTTACCTTTCGTATCCTGAAATTTCTTTCCTAACAAGAGGCAATATTTTCCTGTTGATATGTTTCATAACTTGAAAATGTCATATGAAGAGACGTTCGTAAGTAGAGGTACCACTGTATTTGTATTGGAATCAAATCGATAGGCCTCTGTGTGCATCAGTCTGTGTTATTCTAACCACAGGCATCTGGGCATGTTCATTAGCAGACTTAGCAAGCAGAGAAAAGGATGAGACTGTTATTATTTTAGTGTCTCGCAGCCGCACACAGTTCCACACACTCACACAAGCACAATGCTGCCAATTCATTAAGTGCATGTTTAAAACCTGAAGATATATCAGTTAGAAGCCAATTAATTTTCCGTGCCAACAGCAAGAACAAGCAAGAGTAAAATTAAACATTGACAAAGGGGGGCAACCCTCCAATCAGCCACCAGCGTCACAGCATTTGGGCCTCAAGTTCAGACTGACACAAACACTCAATCATGTAAAACATGAGCTGAGAAGGCCACCATGGTCTAGTCAATTGCGCACCACATTCATAACAACTGAAAGAAATAAAACTTGCTGAATTAGGATGGATTCTTAGTAAAGACTTAAAAAAACAAAAAAAAAGATTAACACAAGGCAGCTTTATTCATATCGTACATATCCTACACAAGACAATTCAATGTGCTTCACAGAATAGTTAACGACATTCTGAAGCAAAGCAGAGAAAAAAAAAGTAGATTACCAAAATTAGCTACTAAAAGAACATACAATGACAACATTTAAAGACATTAACATAAAACGTTTAAAAGATTTAAAACATTTTAAAAGTAGATTAAAAGGGCATAAAAACTTTGTAAAAGTAATACAAGAAAAAAGACTTTAATCAAAATGTATGGGTAAAAGGCAAAGTGTTTAATATGAATTAATAAAAGCACTGACACTCAGGGCCGACTTGTTTGGGGAATTTACTCCATTTGCGTGCAGGATTGCCCTGCGATTGGCTGGGAACCAATTCAGGGTGTCGCCTGCCTACTGCCCGAAGACAGCTGGGATAGGCTCCAGCACGCCCCGCGACCCTTGTGAGGAGAAGCGGTATAGATAATGGATGGATGCATGCAGGATAGGACTAAATGCAGCTTCACCATGTTCACTTTGAACTCTGCGCTCCACTAATTGACCCACGCCTGCCGATCTCAGAGCCCTACTGGTTTATATTCACTAATTATTTCTTTGATGTATTCAGGACCCAAACCATCC